>NC_072484.1:62666875-63943750 GCF_027574615.1 Eptesicus fuscus | reverse complement strand
TGACCACTCTATTTTACCCTGAAAAGCATGGGTAAGTCCCAGGGATGTCAAGGAAGTTACAAAACAGTTTCTGGGGAGAGAAAGCAATCACAAGATGTAAATATTCACAGGTTTTCTTCCATTATGGTCAGCTCTTCATCCTGGGTAGACCCTGAGCACACACTAGATGGAAGATGGATGGGGCCCCCAGAAACGGGCGGGAGTAGGAGAAAAGGTAGTAGGAAAACGGGCCAATAATAAATTGTCACAGACCATTTCCAAAACGGATAAGTTGCATGTGCACATCTGCCCAACCACCACCACAGGAGAAAGGGGGGTGGGGGGAAGAATGCATCTTAAGTACTAACTCAAGAGCGAGAGAAAGAATAAATGGAGTGCACAGTTTTGATTTTGAGTTATCTGGATTACCCCTAACTGACTTCATCACAAAGTAAAGGAAGGAGAAAAGAAAGCTGCAGAGGGCACTCCTAATAGCTGCTAGGGAAGATACAGGGTATCCGGAAGCCATGGCAACAAATAATCTCCTTAAAGGTCTTCCGCATCTCTTGGCTGCGGAAGGCGTATATCAGGGGATCGATCACAGAATTGCACATGATGAGTATGAGGTACATGTTGAAGTGAGACATGAAGCAAGAACAGTAGAGATTCTGAGGGCAAGAGATCATCAGAATGAGATGGAGGAAGAACGGAGCCCAGCACACGATGAAAATGCCTAGCAACATGGTCAGGGTGACGGCACCTTTCATGCTGGTCCTCTGCCGCACAGAACTGCATCCAGGCAGCGTTGCTATCTGCTTGACATGCGTCCGTGCCAGGAGAAACATGTGTATGTACAGAGACACCATGAGGAACAGCATGGTGAAGAACATGGAGATGAGGCAAATGATGACGTAAGTGGACTCGTAGTAAATGATGAACACGATGCCGCAGCCTGTGCAAAAGATCCAGATGCATGCAATGATGGCCCCGCAGCGCCTCACGGTCATGATGTGGTGGTAGCGCAGGGCATAGAAGATGGTGACATACCTGTCCACCGCAATGGCCAGCAAGCTGCACATGGAGGCCACCACGGAGATGCAGATCATGGAGTCAAACACATTGTCAATGTGACGCACAAAGGCATCTGCTATCACCAGGTGCTTATTATGTATTAAGTATATGGTGATGGTCTCCCAGGTGTTGGACATGCTCACCATCATGTCAGCCACTGCTAAGCTGCACACAAAGAAATACATGGGAGAGTGCAGGTTCTTGTTCTTTATTATGGCGCCTATGACCAAGATGTTCTCCAAGAGGCTGATGAGACCCAGAGTCAGAAACACCTCCACGGCGATGCCCATGTCTTCACACGGCGAAGACCTGTTCTTGGCATTTGGTCCTGAAAGGTTGCCCTCCGTGGCATTCAGGCTGAGATCTAAGAAATACAGGTGAAGTGAGGAATTCATTGCTCCTCTTCTTGGCACCAAATTTACTGCAAAACAGGTTTTCATTCATGATTCAGAGAGGTTAGCAGTGCACCAAAGACACACATCAGCATTCCAGAAGCAAGCCAAACCTGGAATGGGTAGCGAATGGACTCAGAGCGTTCGCCGCGTATTCGGATTCTATGTGTTTGAATACAACACATCCTGCCGTGTACCCGGACTCCTGGAATGGTGTCCTTCCAACACGCAGGCTTAGAATGGTCACCAGCCTTCTGTCCTCCTTCTTTTAGGCTCCCATTCTTTCACAGACCTCTGAACAGAGTGACCACACATCTCAGTGTGCCTGAGACAGTTTCACTCTTTGTGCTTGTTGTCCTGGCACCCAAGTTCACTCTCAAAAGTGTTCCCAACACACAGCCTATAAAACCCCTTCCAGTCTCCAGATTTTCACATTCCTAAGGCCTCTACGCCACTGCACTTCCTCCAGTGACCTTAGATTTCTGAAGGATATGTAGGCCCATATTCTCTTAAGAGAAACAGATGGATGTCTTCTTTTTAAAATAATCTAATATGTAAAATAAACATAAGTGTCATGCTTTGTTGACATTAGTAACGTTTTTACAATTATTAGAGTAGTAACATTGTGCTTATACAAATATTTGTATTATTCATGTCCAAGATGGCAGGACAATCTTTTTAAAATTTTCCATTACAGTTTACATTAAATATTATTTTATACTAGTTTCAGATATACAGTGGTTAAGACAATCATATACTTTACAAAGTAGGCCCTCCAATATTTCAAGTAAGATGTCTTCCTAAGATTTGTCCTGACACTTCTACAATCCACTAGGAGTCCGTCTCCATAGTTACAATTAAGACTGTAACCAAGGTGATTCATTAATTTTAATATAAGCACAAATAACAAGTTACTGTCTTCAATTCATAAATTTAGTTGCACATGCATGTAAGTTACTGTCTTCAGTTCATAAATTTAGTTGCACATGCATGTTGAATTTGAGACACACAGAATGATGTTTTTCCCTCAACAAATATTTTCCCTGATTCTGCACTTGAATTCCACAAAGTCTGATTAATAAATACTCTTATAAGTTCCACATACAAATAGCACGGGGAAACAAGGGATTTGAATTTACCAGGAACTAGAGCAAGATCACTCCTTTGTTGCCCAATTTCTCTCCCATGATTTATGTGAAAAAATCCCTTTGCCCTCCAAACTCAGCACATCTGGGAGTTAGAATTTCTGTCATCATTTTTCATCCTCCGCAATAAGTTTTTACTGAAATGTAAGCATTTGTCATCTCGCCTCGTTCTGTCTCAGGGATAGTGAGCGCCCAATCATATTATTACACTCATCATCCTATCAAGCTGTTTAAATATCCAGGTCGCTCTCTCCCCCGTGACAGCGAGGCATGCTTTTGCATTCCTTCCAAGGCGGTTTTAAGTACAAAGAAAGTGTGGCTATTTACCAGCGCTCTACCCCGCTCCGCTTCTCTTGCACAGCAGCCCGCGGGCCCTCCGCTCGGGACTCTGGCATCCACAGGCTGGGACCGCTGCCGGGAGCCTAACTGCCATCACCCCGGGCCGGGACTCCTCCAACAGCGCATCGGCGGCGCCTCGCGCCCGGCGGCGCTCCCCGGCCTTTGTACAGCCTCGCAGCCCCGCCTCCGTGCCCGGCTCCCTGGGGACCCCTTCTCTTTGCTGCTGTCCCAGGCGCGGGCCTGAAGCACCACCTAGCGGTCAGAGCCCTGGAGCGCGACCCTCCCTTTGGCAGGCGGATGCCGCTCTGGCTGCGGGCCTTCGAGGCTCTGGGCGACACCTGCATGGAACAACGTCTGTTCTTCTGTTTGTGGAGAATCCTTCCCCGAAAGTGCGTTCAAATGTGTTTCCTAAAGGGCTGTTCTTTTTCACTTCGCTTCTTTTCTCTTCCTCTTACGCATTGATTAACATGCTGATGGCTCATTAACAGCTCAGATTCTCCTATCCCCTCTATCCGTCCTTCTCTCCAAATGGTCCCCAGTGACTATCTGAGAAACCTGGGTCTGGAACCCTCCGGTTTGACGCTGATACACACTCCCTTGTTGGCATCAAGACTTGAACTCCTCCACAAGGACTGTGTTCGCCATGCCAGGTCTGCCACTACCAACATGCTTTTGTTATTCAAGCAAAAAGAGAAAAGAGACTTTCCTCTGGCCAGATATCCTGGCTTTTGGCAATAGTTTCTGGATCTTCCATTTCTCTGGTACCTAATACAAATAAAACATTTTTAAACAGACAAAAAAGAGACTAAGAAGGTACTAAATAATGATAAAAGTGCCAATGCAAGAAGAGGATATAACATCCATAAATATGTATGCACCCAACATAGGAGCACCTAAGTATATAAAGCAGGTATTTACAGGGAGAAAGGAACAGTTATAAAATAATAGTAGGGAACCTTAATGCCCCACTTACATCAATGAATAGATCATTCAGACAGAAAATCAATAAGGAAAGATTAGCCAAAATCACATATTAGATCAGATGAACTTTATAAATATGTACACAATTCATCCAAAAATTGCAATTCTTTTCAAGTGCACATTAAACATTCTCCAGAATAGGTCATATGTTAGAACACAAAACAAGGCTCAATAAATTCACTTTTCATACCAAACACTTTTCCAACCACAACAGAATAAAACTAGAAATCAATTACAAGAAGAAGAATGGAAAAACAACACATTAACACATGGAGACTAGACATCATGTTACTGAACAATCAATGGGTCAATGAAAAAGTCAAAGAGGAAATAAAAACGACCTTGAGACAAATGAAAATGGGAACACAACTTTTCAAAATCTACAGGATGCAGCAAAAGCAGTTCTAAGAGGAAAGTTTATAGAGATACAGGCCTACCTCAAGAAACAAACAAAACAAAAAAACACACAAATAAACAATTTAAGTTTATATCGAGGAAAAAAGAACCAGCAAAATCCAAAGTAAATAGATGGGAGGAAATAATTAAGGTCAGCACAGAAATAAATGCAACAGACTAAAAAAATAGAAAATATTAATAAAACTAGAGCTGATTCTTTCAAAAGATAAGTAAAATTGACAAGCCTCTAACAAGACTTGTCAAGAAAAAATGAGACCACGATTAAATAGAATCAGAAGTAAAAGAAAAGAGATTACAACTGACATGACAGAATTACAAAGGATCATTAAAGAATACACTGGCCCGGCTGGCATGGCTCAGTGGTTGAGCATCGACCTACGAACCAGGAGGTCACCGTTTGATTCCAGGTCAAGGCACATGCCTGGGTTGTGGGCTCAATCCACAGCGGAGGGCGTGCAGGAGGCAGTCGATCAATGATTCTTTCTCATTATTGATCTCTCTCTCTCTCTCTCTCTCTCTCTCTCTCTCTCCTCTCTTTCTCTCTCTCTCCTTCCTCTCTGAAATCAATAACAATTTATATATATTTTTAAAAAAGAATACTCTGAATAATCATATACCAACAAATTGGACAATCTAGAAGAAATAAATAAATTTCTAAAATCACAATCTTCCAGTATTGAAACAGAGACTTTGAGCAGACCAATTACTAGCAATGAAATTAAAGCAGTAATCAAAACCCTTCAAACAAACAAACAACCTCCACAACCAGAAGAAAAACATTTAAAGAAGAATTAATATCTCTCCTCAAAAAAATTCCAAAACACTTGAAGAGGAATGATGGACCTGGAGGGCATTTTGCTGAGTGAAGAAGTCAGACAGCGAAAGACAAATACCATATGATTTTACTTATATGTAGAATCTAAGTAAAACAACAACAACAAATGAACAGAAACAGTCTCATAGAGAACAAATTGATGGTTGTCAAAGGAGAGGGAGAAGAGGAAATAGTAGAATTAGTGAAGAAGAATAAGAGGTAAAAATTCTAGTTATGCAATTCGGAAGCCACAGGGATGTAATGTACAGCATGGGGAATATAGTCAATAATATTATAATAAGTTTATATGGTAACAGATTGTTACTGAACTTATTGTGATGATCACATCAGAAGTATATGATGTCAAATTGTACACCTGAAACTAACATAATATTGTATGTCAACCACAATTTAAATAAGTAAATATAATTTGAAATGTAAATAAATAAGGTGGCTGTACCATTTTGCATTCCCACCAGCAATAAATGAGAGTTGCTCTTGCTCAACATTCGCATCAGAGTTTGGTGTTGTATTTTGGATTTTAGCCATTTAAGTAGGTATCTTATTGTTCGAATTTGCAATCCCTTGATGACACATGATGTTGAGCAATTTTTATATACTTATTTACTACCCATATATCTTCTTTAGTAAGATGTCTATTTAGATCTTTTGCCCATTTTGCAGTTAAGACATTGTTTTATTGTAGAGTTTTATTGGATTGCTCAGTTGGTTGGAGTGTTGTCCCATACACCAAAAGATTTCGGGTTTGATTCCCAGTCAGGGTGCATACAGCAGACAACTAATCAATGTTTCTCTCTCACATTGATTGTGTTATTCTGAACAATCAATCTTTAAGTGGAATGCTGTGTGTTCCTAAGAAGTGGCAGCAGCAATTTCCTTGGATAAATAGGTTCGAATCCATGTGGACGGATTTGGGACTTAAAATGTCATGCCCTTCTCCAATTAATGTTGAGCTCATAAAATGACCTTGGCATAGAATAGTTAAATAATGTAGCATCTTGACATGAATTTCTATTTTCAAAAGACAGAGATCAAGAGGAGGCTATTTCCAGAGAAAAGAGTAATATTTAAAACTATTTCTTCATATTAAAACCTCTTCATCTTGGGAATAATTTCAGAGCAGTTGTTTCATGACCTACTAAAAACACATAGGCATCTATGAGTTAAACCTTATTTCAATATTTGCCCTTCTCCATGCAAGGGCTCCTGCCTGCCACAGAGTTGGGTGATGGGTTTCATGAGGGGCACAGAGATGAGGAAGCTCTTCAGGGAGTTTATAGTCAAGTTAGGTAGGAAGAGATAAGCCCAGAATAGTGACTATATAACCCAGATGTAATTAAAGAGAAGTACTAACATCTATAGGAATTGAGAAAGAAAACTGGCATGTGTCTAACCTACTATCAAAATCCCAGCAGGACATGGAGTTCTCAGATGGTCAACTAAAGAGACATACGGGAAAGGGGGAGGGGGAACTATTTACAGATGGGGAGGTGACAGCCAGCAACTGCAGGAGACATGACCCTCCTAGCCCTCCAGGGGCAGGGGGAAGTGGAATCCAGCTCTGGAATTGATTGGGGTGGGAATGTGGAGAACCACCCAACCCAGCACAGCAGGACCTGTGAGAGGGCATTGCCACCATCAAATTGAGGAGGATCTGGGGTTGGAGCTTAGGAAACTGCATTCTAACACACACATTCCTGGGACCACTCTCACAGGTGGAGCTTCAGTATTTCATAGTTTGATCATTTTTATGAAATATATCAAATATTTTTAAAGACAGTGAAACAATTACATAGTTGATTGCACTCTATTATAAAATACGCTCACAAATACACAAGCCCAAACACACACAAATCAATAGCTTAAATAGATTAATATTCCAACTACACAGCTAAGAATAGTATAGGTTAGCTAGATCTCATTTTTATTGCAATATAATTGACATAATATATTAGTTTCAGGTGTACACTATAAATGATTTGATATTTGCATATATTGCAAAATGACCACCACCATAAGTCTAATTAACATCCATCCCCACACATAGTTATAATTTTTTTCTTGTGATGTAAACTCTTAAGATTTACTCTCTTAGCCACTTTCTAATATACCATACAGTATTATTTATTAACTCTAGTCACCTGTACATTACACCCCCATGCTTTTTTTTAACTGGAAGTTTTTACTTTTGAGCCTTTCACCCATTTGCCCACTCCGAACCCCCTAAATCTCCTCTTAAGACAATATTACATCATTTGTCAGGTGCCCAAGGTCAGGTCATTCCACATGCATTATCCCATTTGATCCTCTAAACAGTCTTTTGAGGAAAGTTGTTATTTTGCAGGTGAGGAAACAGTGATGTAGAGACTAAAACAGTGATGTAAACGACTTTCTTAGTATAATTTAAGCTACAAAGTGAGTAAAAACCCCAAAACTTGAACCCAGATCTTTCAGCTCCAACTACAGGGCTCTTCCCACCACCCCTTGCTTACATTGCCAAGTAAGTTTACATGATCAAATCTGCTATATATCATGAAAACTATTTTTATTTCCACTGGCATGAATGTCACTGTTATGTCAAGAAAAAGGATGAAAAACAACAAAGTCCAGGATCCTGAGGAGTCTTCTTCAATGAAAATAATGAGTTTTCTCAGGCAAAAAAAAAAAAAAGAAGAAGAAAAAAGAAAAGAAAAGGTGAGTTTTCAAAAATAAATATCTACTGAGTTCCATAAGCAAGAGAAAAGTAACAGTAGGGACTATTGGAATGTATATTTCAAACAAGCTTATTCTGCTGGATGACAGTATGGTTCCCTTTTGACATAAATCTAGTCAAAGAAGAATCAAAGGAAAGAAGCTTTGCATTACTAATATTTTTAAGCCGATTTAAGCAGGCACACCTCGTATGAATGCAAAGGAATGCCAGCCAGGAGCCCAGAAGGGAGTTGAAATTATTCTGCTCTTTCATTTTTTATGAAGAAATTATAAATTCACTACCTTCCTTCATCGTGTGTGGGTGGAAGGACACAGTATTTTGTGTTTGGTAAACAGGAGGGCTGGAGGAGACACATGTCACCAGAGGAGCCACCTCCTGCCTTCACCTGAAGAACTCTGAAACCCAGGGCGGCCTTGGAACCCCAGCAGCACAGTGTGTGTGTGTGCGCGTGCCTGCGTGCGTGTGTGTGTGTGTGTGTGTGTGTGTGTGTGTGTGTGTGTGTGTGTGTGTTGATGAGAATATAGAGACATTAAAACCATCATAGGTGCAGCTTGGAAAGCAATTTGACAGTTACTCAAAGGTTAAACATAAATCTACCCAGCAATTCAATGCCTGGGCATAAACCCAAGAGAAATGAAAACAATATTCACATAAAAACTTGCATACTAATGTTTGTGAAAGCATTACTCATAATAGCCCAAATGTGAAAATAATTTAAGTGTTCTTCAACTGAAGAATAGATAAATAAAAGGTGCACAAACTGTGCACAAACTAAAAACCACTAAAGTTTAAACTTTAAATGGGTGAGTTGTATGATATTCGAGTTATAGCTCAATGAAGCTGTTAAACAAAAAAAGAGTAGTTATCTATAATAATAAAAGGATAATATGCTAATTAGACTGGACGTCATTCCGGACATCCTTCCTGATGAAGCCGGGGCTGGAGGGAAGCCAGCCGGATCCCCGGTGTCTTCGGGCAGCCTGGGGGAAGCCAGTGGGGTGCCTGCAGGGGACCGGGGGAAGCCAGCCTGGGTCCCAGGGACCTGCAGGCGGCCGGAGGAGGGAAGTCTGGGTCCCGGGTTCTGGAGGGAAGCTGGTGCCAGCAGCCAGGGGAAGGAAGGCCTACTCTTACACAAATTTTCATGCATCGGGTATTAATATAGAACAATTTAAGATAAAAATTGTTACTACAGACAAAGAGGATATATTGCAATGATAAAGACATCAATCTACCATGGTGACATAAGAATTATAAACACATATGCATAAGGGAGTCCCCAAACACATGAAGCGAAAATGACAGAAATTAAGAGAAAAGTATACAATTCAATAATAATAGTTGGAGACTTCCATACCTCAATTTCAATAATGGATAGAACAACTAGGCAGAAGATCAACAAGGAAATAGAAGACTTGAACACCATACATCAGTTAGATCTAATAGACATGTATAGAACACTTCACGCATGAATAGTAGAATATGCAGTCTTCCAAGAGTACATGCAACATTCTCCAAGATAGAACATATGTCATAAAACAAACTTTAATAAATTTAAGAGGATTGCAATTATACAGAGTACATGGTCCAACTACAATTGTCATCAGAGCAGTGGACAAGAAGGCAGCTGGAGTTGGCAAAGTCTCCAAGTCTTCCCAGAAAACTCAAAAGGCTAAATAACTATCATCCCCAATACCTGCCACCCTTGTTTTCATCAGTGGTGGAGGAACAGTCTCAGAACTGTGTGTCTCAATTGGCCGTTTAATTTTAATAGTAAAAGGCTGGTTAATGATTACAAGGCACCTTCAGAAGGAGAATGTTTTGTGGGCCATTTGTATGTGTGTGTGTGTGTGTGTGTGTGTGTGTGTGTGTGTGTGTGTATGGCAGTTTTTAAATTATTAGTTTTTAATATCAGTACTTTTCAATGGAAACAACTTGACCAAAAATCTGTCACAGAATTGTGAGACCCATTAAAACAAAGTTCAATGAGAAACCTGTGTGTTCTTTTGGTCAGCACTGTAACTTTCTATTATACTACTGATGTGTAAGTTGCCCATAACCCATGTCTGGTGTTTTATCTGCTGATTACTTTAGAACTGGTTTCACTTTATCTCAAGGGGAGGAATTATCTGTTTACATAGTAAAAGCTATGGGAGGGGGTCTGTTGGTGTAACACTAAATAGGTTAGGACAGATAAGCAAAGAGCACTTTTGTTTATGTGTAAGCTAGTTTATAAAAGACAAATTCTGTTATATGGAAGTCCATGTGTTACATATAAAATTATGTAGTTACATCAATATTAGCAAATTTGTTGGTACATCAAATTTTAGTTTTCCAGTTTTACTGGAATGTGAATTCACGTTTACAAATACTAAGTTTAAGAACCTAAAGTGAGGCTTAAATCATACTGAGCACTGTCTCACTACAGTTAATTGTATCCAGATTCTAGGAAAAATAAATGATACTTGGAAAAAAACTAGGCAAAGGCATCATAAGAAAAAACAAGAACAACATTTCTTGTTAATATAGACACAAAAATCCTCAACAAAAAGCAAGCAACCAAATCAACAACATATTAAAAGTATTATGCATTATGTCCAAGTATGATTAATCCCAGAAACACAATAGTGGTTTAAAATGTTAAAGTCGATATATTGTTTGAGAGGGAACCAAGATGGCAGCATAGTTAAACGTCTGTACTCACTGCCTCCCACAACCATATCAAAATTACAACTAAAATACACAACAACCATCATTCAGAACCTCTGGAAAGCTCGCTGAATGTAAGTCCTACAACTAGAGAAGAAGAAAGCGCACTGAGACTGTTAGGAGGGGCGGAGGTGTGGAACAGGCTGGTCTGGCACCCACGTGGGCTGCTTTTTTAATCAGAAGGGAGGTCATCTATGTGGAGGCCGCCAGTGAGGAGCAAGGGGTCCCAGCCCCACACCAGAAGCCAAGCCCAGCCCAGGGTCCCTGAGCTGGAAAAAGAAGTCCATACGGGCAGAACTATGGGCTGTAAAAACCAGTGCAGATTGGGGCTCAGTGACACAGAGGCTGCTGGAGACCCAGCTGTTCCTCTTAAAAGGCCTGCACCACAAACTGAACTTACAAGGTCCTGCTTCCTCTGAGCTCCAGCACCAGGACGAGGCTCTGGGGGGCACATTTGTCTGGCATTGGGGCAGGAACTTGGGGGCAGCTTTCTCCCGGATGGAGGTGCTCGGAGGGATCATTGTTCCTATTCTAGGTCCTCCCCAGTCACAGGGATGACTGATAGCCATTTCTATTTGCTCTGCCCTGGTGATTCCTAAGACTCTGCCTCATCCAATTTATAACCCCACCCAAGCTGCCTGCAGCAGCTTTTGCATATGAATGGCCTGTCCTTGCTCAGGCTAAAATATCTCAACAAGCTGCAGCTAGGTCAGGGAACCCCAAACCTTTTAATAAAAGGCTCAACACTCGGCACCAGCACCAGCCTGCCTTGCTTCACAGCTGGGCCTTGTCTGGGCACTTCCAAACCCGATATAAAGAGGAGTAATCTGCAGATCTCTCTGTACCTCCCACTGGGTGGCCCCAGACAATGGCTGACTTTGCATCTCCCTGGAGACCCAAGACCCAGTGGTCAGTGTCAGACCATACCAGATTACAACTCTACACATCCATAAGCAACACACTCAAGGGGCAGACTCAGTGAGCACCAAAGCCCCACAAAAGCAAGTCCTGCTCCATAGGGATGTCTCCTGCATAGCAGCTCACCCACTGTAGTTGCAGCTGGTCCTCATAACAAATTGGCCTGGAGATCAATTCTTCCCAGTGACACCAACAGCAATCAAGGCTCAACTACAACAAGACTGTGCTCACAGTCCACAAAGGGGTGCACCTAGAGCTCCCAGCTCAGGTGACTGAGCTACTGGGCCCTATAGGGCACCTACTACACAAGACCACTCTACCAACACAAGGAGACATAGTAGCTCTAACCAATACATAGAAACAAACACAGGGAAGCAGCCAAAAATGTGGAGACAAACATGTCACAAATGAGAGAAATGGAAGAAATCAAACTATTGGATATAGAATTCAAAACCACAGTTATAAGGTTACTTGAGAATCTTAGAAACCTCCAATGGACTTAGTGAGACTTTCAAGGATCTTAGTGAGAATGCCAAACACATGGAAAAGGACCAGTCAGAAATTAAGCATACACTGACTGAAATAAAGAATAATATACAGGGATTCAACAGTAGAGTAGAGGATTCTGAGAATCAAATCAATGATTTGAAATATGAGGAAGCAAAAAACACCAAAAAGGAAGAGCAAAAAGAAAAAAGAAACCAAAAATATGACGATGGTGTAAGGAGCCTCTGGGACAACTTCAAACACACCAACATTTGCATTATGGGGGTGCCAGAAGAAGAGAGAGAGCAAGATATTGAAAACCTATTTGAAGCCCTGACCGGTTTGGCTCAGTGGATAGAGCATCGGCCTGCGGACCAAAGGGTCCCAGGTTCAATTCCAGTCAAAGGCATGTACCTTGGTTGTGGGCACAACCCCAGTAGGGGGTGTGCAGGAGGCAGCTGATCGACGTTTCTCTCTCATCAATGTTTCTAACTCTCTATCCCTCTCCCTTCCTCTAAAAAATCAACTATATATATATATATATATATATATATATATATATATATATCAACTATATATATATATATCAACTATATATATATATATATATATATATATATATATATATATATATATATATATATATTTTAAACCTATTTGAAGAAATAATGACAGAAAACTTCCCCTACCTGGTGAAAGAATAGACTTACAAGTTCAGGAAGCACAGAGAGTCTCAAACAAGAGGAATCCAAAGAGGACCACACCAAGACACATCATAATTAAAATGCCAAGGGCTAAAGACAAAGAGAGAATCTTAAAAGCAGCAATAGAAAAGCAGTTAGTTATCTACAAGGGAATGCCCATACAACTGTCAGTGATTTCTCAACAGGCCAGAAGGGAGTGGCAAGTAATATTCAAAGTGATGAATAGCAAGTACCTACAACCAAGATTACTCTACCCAGCAAAGCTATCATTTAGAATTACAGGTCAGATAAAGAGTTTTACAGATAAGAAAAAGCTAAAGGAGTTCACCATCACCAAACCAGTATTATATGAAATGTTGAAGGGTATTCTTTAAGAAGAGGAAGAAGAAGAAAAAGAAAAAGATCAAAAATGTGAACAACAAAATGGCAACAAATACATACCTATCAATAATTGAATCTAAAAATCAAAATAAACAAATAAGAAATCTAATGAACAGAATAAACTAGTGAATAAAATAGAATCAGAGCCATGGAAATGGAACAGATTAAACAAAGATCTTATATGCAGGTATGCATTACCTATGGACACAGACAATAGGGTGGCGAAGGCCTGGGGCAGGGCAGGGCAGGAACCGGGTGGAGGGAGGCAAAGGGGGGAAAAAGAGGGACATCTGTAATAATCTCAACAATAAAGATTTTTTTTAAAAGAGAAAAAAAAATTTAAATGTCAAAATCAATAAATGCAATACAACATATCAATAGAACAAAGGGGCAAATTACCTGATCAGGACCATAAATAGGTAAAAACTATTTGAAAAATACCCTTTTATGTTTAAATACACACACACTCAACAAACTAGGAATAGAAGGAAACATCCTCAACCTCATTAAGGACAGCTAACATCACACCTGATAAAAGACTGAATGTGTTCTCCCTTAAGATCATGAACAAGGCAAATGTTTACTCTTGCCATTTCTATTCAGAATTGTACTGAGATTCTAATTAGGGCAATTAGGCAAGTAAAAGAAATAAAAGGCATCCAGATTGGAAAGCAAGAAGCAAAACTATCTCTGTTAACAGATGGTAAGCTCTTATATACAGAAATACTAAAGAATCCACGAAAAAGCTATTAGAACTAAAAAATAAACTCAGCAAAGTTGTAGGACACAAGACATATTTTTATATATGAGCAAGAATTTTCACTGACAACTATAAAATATTGCTGAAAATATTGAAGATCTAAATAAATGGAACGACATCCCATCTTCACCCATTGGAACACAAAATGTTGTTAAGATGTTATAGTCCTATTCAAATTGATCTACAGAATCAGAACAGTTTCTATCAGAATCCCGAGAAGTCATAAAGGACTACATAGTACACAATTCCAATTATTTGAAATGTTCAGAAGAGGCAAATTTATAGAGACAGAAAGTACATTAGTGGTTGCCAAGTGCTGGGGGAAGGGAACAATGTGGAGAGACTGCTTATGGGTACAGAGTTCCTTTTTGGAGTGATGAAATCTTCTAAAATTAGAAAGTGTTTATGGTTACACAACTCTGCAAAGGGGCAAATTTTATGGCATGTGAATTATATCTTAAAACTATGTTATAAAAAAATGAAGATGTGAAAACTTTTAAATTTAATATTAGTTGCCACCTATCAAAATGTTAATGTCTCAATAAACATTACTGAGAATCTACTATATGTCATTAACTTGGTCTATAGCTATAGGATGAATAGATGATAGATAGATGATGATAGATAGGTATTCATTTACTCCCTACTCCAGTCCTATTAAGTAGGTATTTTAAAAATTCGATTTCAAAGAAATATAAAATTTGACCAAGGTCACCCAGCTTATAAGAGGTGAGGCCAGGATTCTTAAGCAGGTCTGTTTGGATTTTATACACATACCTTTTCCCTATCATATATTTTAATACCTAACACATTAATAAATTGCTTCTCTTCAAATAGTACATGCTCCCAAAAAAGTTTTCTAATCCCAGCTTATTGGTTAAACAACATATGAAGGAGGCAGAGGAAAAAATTAACTTCGTGTGGCTCACAGAAGTATAATTCATTTCCAGCATTTGTCACACCCTGTAATGTTTGGAATTCTGGCATATAAATCAGTGACAGTGGAGATAGTTTTATTTTTCAAAAAAACAAAATGTTTAAATAGTTATATTCTTCCTAGTTTTCAAAGCACATTTTCATTTATTTTTTATTTTATTTTTACTCAATCTCATGAGATTGTTAGAATCTCGTTTTACAATGAAAAAATGATGGTTAAGTGACTTTCCATGGTTACATGACTTGCCAAAGGCCACATGGTTTGTAAGTGAAAGGATCAGGATTCATACCAAGTTGCCCAAGCCAAATCTTTCTTTTCTCTAATAAACAGGTTAGAAATCTGCCTTGGGAGAAGTAGGAACCTGAAGTTGGGAATCCGCCCCAGAGAGGTGATTACCAGTAAACCGCCATGCCATGTTTCTACTCACACAGCCCAATGGGTACTGTGTTCCAGAGGGACGTCTTTCTACAGGTACACAGAAGAATGACATTGCAGTTAGGTACTACTCCTGGAGGGCACAGTCTCGCCCAGTCCTCCACTCTTTATGATGATAATAAATGAGAATATTGTCTATGGCCAAACCACCCTGAATGCGCCCGGTCTCGTCTGATCTCGGAAGCTAAGCAGGGTCGGGCCTGGTTAGTACTTGGATGGGAGAATAACTTTGCCCTAGGCTAGGGGTAACCTTAAATCTGCCTAATTTTTTGAATAGGTAAATCACTTGCAAGCTCTGGGCTTCAGCCATTGTTGGTTACTAAGCATATTCAAGAACCACTCACAGTCCAGCTTGCGTGGCTCAGTGGTTGAGCATTGACCTATGAACCAGGAGGTCATAGTTCGATTCCCAGTGAGGGCACCTGTCTGGGTTGCAGATTCAAGGCAGCGATCAATGATTCTCTCTCATCATTGATGTTTCTATCTCTCTCTCCCTCTCCCTTCCTCTCTGAAATCAATAAAAAATTTTTTATAAAAAAACAACTTACTCATATATGGCTTTATCTTCCAACCCAAATGGAGCAATAGGAACTGGATTTGCCCCTTGTCAAAACAACTAGAATCTGGACAAAACATATGAAACAGTGGTTTTCAAGACACTGGACATCATACAATGGAGAGCAGTGATTCTGGGGAGATGGTAAACAAGAGTTAAGTCTTATAATTGCCCCTTGCTGATGACCTAGAGAGTTTCCGGGCTGTGGTACAGGGCAGGGGAGCACAGGCAGTCTCTATAAGTTGAGGAGCAGAGTCGGGAGTCTGAGGAGTCAGGCAGTTAGGCTAGTCAGATGCCAGGAATCAGGCAGAGATCGGAGTCAAAGCAAACAGTTCTGAAGGCAAAATACCAGAGAAGAGACTGCTGCACAGAGAGATAACTAGACATCTGCAGACTCCCCTCAAAATGCAGCTGAGATATGCATGTGTGAGAGAAAACAATTCAATGCCAGCTAAAGAATATATATATATATATAATATATTTAATCCTGACCTGAGGACATGTTTCCATTCGTTTTTTGAGAGAGTGGAAGGGAGGGAGGAGAGGGAGAGAGAGAGGAAAAAATATATATTAACATGAGAGAGACACACCAATTGGTTGCCTCCCTCATGCGCCCCAACCCGGGCAGGGATAGAACCCATGACACCTCAGTCCATGGACCATTACTCTAATCATGGAGAAAAACAGGCCAGGGCCAGGTAAAGAATTTTAAAAGGAAGCCCTGAAAGATCTAATTATTTCCAAGTAACTTCATCAAGTCTGAGAACAAAGCTCAAACTATTGAAAATACATAAAGCAATACAAAAATACCAACGGCATATTTCACAGATCAAGAACAAATACTCCAAAAATTTATATGGAACCAAAAAAAGACCCCAAATAGCCGCAGCAATCTTGAGAAAGAAGAACAAAGTTGGAGGGATCACAATACCGGTTATCAACTTATACTACAAAGCCACTGTAATAAAAACAGCCTGGTACTGGCCCAAGAACAGGCATATAGACCAGTGGAACAGAACAGAGACTCCAGAAATCAACCCAAGCCATTACACTCAGTTAATATTTGACAAAGGAGGAAAGAGCATACAATGGAGTCAAGACAGTCTCTTCAATAAAAGGTGTTGGGAAAACTGGACAGATACATGCAAAAAATGAAACTAGACCACCAACTTACACCATACACCAAAATAAACTCAAAATGGATAAAGGACTTAAATGTGAGTTGTGAAACCATAAAAATCCTATTAGAAACCACAGGCAGCAAAATCTCAGACATCTCTCATAGCAATATGTTTGTGGATACATCTCCTAGGGTAAGGGAAACTAAGAAGAAAATAAACAAATGGGACTACATCAAAATAAAAAGCTTCTGCACAGCAAAACAAACCATCAGCAAAATGAAAAGGGAGCCCATTGCATGGGAGAACATATTTGGCAATGATATATCTGATAAAGGGTTAATATCCAAAATATATAAGGAACTCATATAAGTTAAGGAAGACAGACAATCCAATTAAAAAATGGGAAAAGGACCTGATTAGACACTTCTCCAAAATGGACATACTGATGGCCAAGAGACATATGAAAAATGCTCAAAGTCACTGATCATCAGAGAGATGCAAAATAAAACGACAATGAGGTAATCACCTCACATCTGTCAGATGGGCTACCATCAACAAATCAACAAAGGACAAGTGTTAGTGAGGATGTGGAGAGAAGAGAACCTTAGTGCACTGCTGGTGGGAACCGCCACAGTGGAAAACAGTATGGAGTTTCCTCAAAAAATTAAAAATGGATCTGCCATTTGACCCAGTGATCCTGCTTCTAGGAATATATCCTAAGAAACCAGAAACACCAATCAGAAAGAATGTATGCACCCTTATGTTCATAGCAGAGCAATTTACAATAGCTAAAATCTGAAAACAGCCCAAGTACCCATCAGTAAGATGAGTGGATACAAAAGCTGTGGTACATTTATACCATGGAATACTATGCAGCAGTTAAAAAGAAGGACATCTTACCCTTTGAGACTTGGAGAGTATTTTGCTACGTGAAATAACACAGGCAGAGAAAGATAAGTATCACATGATCTTACTCATATGTGGAATCTAATGAACAAAATAAGCTGATGAACGAAATAGATCCAGAGACACAGAAGCATGGAACAGACTGTCCAATCTCAGAGGGAAGGCGGGGGTGGGTGGATGGGAGGAGATTTACCGAAGAACTTGTATGGACATAGAGAATAGAGTGGGGAATGCCTGGGGTGAGGGGAGTCGGGGGGTGCTGGATAGGGTCAATGGGGAAAAAAAGGGACATATGTAATACTTTCAACAATAAAGATTTTTTTAAAAGAAGGAAAAAATAGATTAAAAGAGTGCTGATTAGCTCTTGTGCCTCTACAACTTAGATTCTAAATTAACTTCAGCATTTGCTGAAATGCAACAGTTGATTAAATTTTATGGATTTAATACATACTGGGGCTCAAATTATAGTTATACCTGCAAATTCCACTAGTAAATAAATTGATATTATTATTATTTTGTTAATCCTCACCCAAGGATATTTTTATGTAGATTTTTAGAGAGAATGGAAGGGAGGAGGAGAGACACAGAGAAAGAAACATTGGTGTGAGAGAGACACATCAAATGGTTGCCTCCTACATGAACCCCAAACAGGGCCAGGGATTGAGCATGCAACCGAGGTATGTGCCTTTGACTGGAATCAAACCGGGGATACTTCAGTCTGCAGGCTGACATGCTATACACTGAGCCAAACTGGCTAGGGCTAAATTTAAACATTGTATTCCCTGTAATCTTAGGAAAGAGGCTAAATATAGAGAAAAATAGGTATAGCTCACTTATAGCCTTGCCTAAACTTCCCATATTCATAGTACTGATTGCCCTAAAATATCCCATAGCGGGCATAGGTGCTCTAATCTAACGAATAACAAGTTGAAATTAAAGTCAGTCTTTGGTACCTACAAGTTGACTTCATAAGATGGGATCCCATGGATGCCCAATTAAAATAGTTAATATGACCCAACATAAAGTAGTTGTTTGAGAAAACAGGGCCTTCAAGGATTAAAACTTAGTACAGTATATAAAACCTCATTAATAAAGGGGTGATTTTTTTTTACTTTTTTTTAATTGAGGTATTATATGTGTACATATCTTACCATTGCCCCCCCCCCCCCCCCACCACCAAGGGGTGATTTTCCTGACTGCTTGTCCATTTGGCAGCCCAAGTTTGCCTGTTCTTAAACCTGGAAAAAAAAAAATGGTGCTTCTTGGTGGATGACTTCAAACATAATGCTGTGGTTCCCTTCCCTTAATGCCCCATACCCAATAGTCAATATTATTACAATTACTGATTCTATCCAATCAACAGCCTGTGAATATTTTCTCCTATAGATTTGGCTAAGATGTTGTGTTCAGTGATTGTTTCCTCAGCCTCTCAGCTGCAGTTCGCCTTCCCGCCTGAAAGGACCCAACATTCCTTTTCCACGCTCCCCAGGTTGCACCTTAACAGCTTTGCCCTCGCGCACAATCTTTGCAGGGGAGACCTTCACTGCGTCCACTGTCCCCAGGAACACAGGTAGAACATTACACTGAGGACTTCCTCCTCCAAGGAGATTTGCTTGACACACTCATGGACACATCCAACATCTATTAGTCTTTTTGGGTTCTGGTGGCAACATTTTCTTTATTTACAAATTTTACTTCCAAATTGAAAACAACAGGCACTCCTGTCGGTGTCCTCAAAATGGCTTCACTCTTGAGGCTTTGGCAGTCTCCTCTCAGGCCTCCTGGAGCCTCGGGTCCACTTACTATGGCCATATGTTGCCCAAGGGCATTTAATGCAAGAATCTGCTCCTTTTGACCTCAGGCTATACACCATTAAAACAAATGACTGGCTACCTACTGGCTTTCCTGAAAACAGAGGCTCTCACAGACCCTGAGCCTGTGATCCCCAATACCCGGATGCCCATTACCTTTGGGCAATGGAAAAGAAATAGCAACCCACAAGCTTGGCAGGTCACCAAATCCTCCTCAAGACAGGATGGATCCAAACCGGGCCCTCTGGCATATTCCATGTGCAAGAGGAGATGGTTTCCCGTGCTCAGTCCCTTGCCAGATGTCATGGTATTGCAGGAGTCACTCCTCCCCCAGACCCTGTTGGCTACCTATGGCCCTTCCTCCATGGCCCTTTTCTTTATTTAAAGAGGGCTATGTCTTGCCTCCCTGTAAATACTTATTATACAGTATATGAGGCCATTTAATAGTGTCTATTCTTATATTTATAAAATGTTGATCTAGCCCCCATCCCTAAGTACACCTATAAGGCAAGATGTCTGGAGGTAGATGGTTCCAATCTAGGCTAACCAAGCAGCTCAACAATGTCTTCACGTATCCAAACTTTTTTGTCCTTAGGCTTGTCCCCTCATGGTTGTTAAGATGGCTACAATATCACCTTTCCCCAAAAACTGTGTCCAAAAACAGGGAAAAGAGAAGTTTCTTCTCATAAAACTTCTTATTGGGGAGTAAAACCTTTCCCAGAAACCTCTAAATACTTCCCTGTGTGTTATTTACCAGCACTGGGTCACATGCCTGGCAGACAGAATAACTAGTCATCACTCCCCCAAAGATGTCCACATCCTCATCCCCAGAACCTGTGAGTGACTGTATGTGGCAAAAGGGACTGGGCAGATGTGAGAGATTAAGGATATGGAGATGGGAAAGATTATCCTAGGTTATCCGGTGGACTCAGTATCATCACACGGGTACTTAGAAAAGCAGAAGGGCTCAAGTTCTTTAAATGTTGGAGCTGAAACCACAAGTCCACCTTTTTAAAAAATGTTTGCGCAATATAGTTCAAGTGCCATCTCAAGTATGTGGGAAGTCAGTAACTCCCTCTAAGTAAAGTTCATATGAGTTTCTGGGAGTTGTGGAAACCGATGAAAGCCACCCAAATGAGAATAGGCAGAGGCTATTTACTCAGAGCTTACTAGAGCAAGGAGTCAGTCGCCTCACAGGCATCTGGCAGACACTCAAAGGCAGGCAGGGGAGTGGGGACATTTCAGTGAGAGAGGAATGATCCACGTGTGCAGTGTTTGAAAGGTGGTGCACTGGGAAACTGAAGGTGTTACCTGGAAGCAGCTCTCTGTGATTGGATGGGGGAGCGTCTTTGGCTTGCTCTGGTTGGTCCAGAGGTGAAGATGGGGCAAAAATAGAGAAGTTGGTAGTCAATGACTGCAGAGGTTGTGGGTCAGAGTTCTATTATCATCTACGGTCTGGCCATTGTCCAATTGTACCTTCAGTCTCTCAGAATTTGCCACTCATCCCCGCTTCCTGTTGCCACAGAATGGTATTTTCCCTTCAGCTCACAGGGCTCCCCAGACGCTGGGGAAGGCACTAGCTATGAAGTAACACAGAGTCTGGGTAGGGGGTTTTACTTCTCATCCAGAGCCAGTCAGGAGGGAGGAAATCTGGAACTAGTCGTTTGGAGAGCTGTAGCCAGATACTAAAGGAAACTGGAATAATTGAAAATTGGGTAAGGATTAACAAATTTGGCAAGATTAAAAAGGCTGCCACATGAATAGCATGCATAGCACTTCACAATTCTGTGTATATACTCTGGTGAGAAAGAAATTGATATATTTACATCACTTACTGGACATCCACAGGGCGTGAAGAACTCTGGGTTATACCCAGTGCTTGAAAATTTGAAGGAATTCCTAATTAATAAACCCAGGAAGGAGGGTTTTGTCTGCTGCTAATGATTTATTCATTCTAAGTGTGGTGATCACTGTCAACTTCAAGGAAAGACCAAATATAAGGAAGGTAGAAGCATGAGACAATTGCAAATGGAGACCATTAGTAGCATTAATAGCACAATGGTAAATGTTATAGAAAAAACTTTCAGCATTCCAGGTTAGCCAGGACAATCAAAGACACTGCAGCAATCTGTGGTGAAAAATCACTGTTGGAAGTTCTTAAAGCAGTTTTCTTTCCCTAAATCTCACAAGCAGAAAGGACAACCTCAGATATGTATGGATTTGGTAGTTTTCATAATCATAAGCTTGGAATAAACAAACATTTCCTGAGTAAAATATGCCTACTATGAAGATCACTGGTAAATTGTACTATATTAAAATTAAGCGCTTCTTTTCATCAAATGCATTCTCACAACACAATACATTCAACAAAGAACTTGTATCCAGAATAAATATATTTTTCAAAACCAACATGTTAATAAAGACAGCCCACCCTGATAAAAAAATGGGGAAGAAGTTGAACAGGTATTTCACAAGAGGACACTTAAAGACCAATAAGCATATATGAAAAGTACTCAATCTTGTTAATAATCAGTGTAATCAAACTAAAGCCACCCTGAAATGCTGCTACATGCCTGCTAGGAAAAAATGGAAAAGACACCATTAAGTGTAGACAGAAATACAGGACAATTGGAACTTGGGAAAACTGGCTGGAAGCATCCAGCAAAGCTGAAAATATTGTATGTCCTGTGACCCTGCAATTTCACCCCTGGGCAGATATGTGTACCAGAATTCATGTACAAGAATATTTGAAGCAATACCACTAATAATTGTTCGCAAACTGGGAATGAATCAAACATCCATCAGATAAGTAATGTGGTTTATTCATGCAGTGGAGTACTATATAGCCATGAGAATGAACCATGAACAAATACATGCAATAAAAATCTCACAATGTTAATAAGCCAAATACAAAATACATACTGTTTGATTCAATTTGAGCAATTTCCCAAACCAGACAAAACTAATCTATGCTCTTAGAAATGAAGATAGTGGTTCCCTTGGGGAGGTAGTAACTGGAGAGGAGCAGGAGGGGCTTCCAAGGTACAGGTAATATTGTTTGTTGATCTGGCTGCAGATAGTATTCATGTTTCATTTGTGAAAAATCAGTTACACTTCAATAAGAAGTTAGAACAAAATGATCTGCCTCAGCCTGCACAACCAGCTGAATGAAGAAATGATTCCTTCTCTTGGCCTCGCCCCTTGGCTACACTCCCAACTCCTGCCAGTTCCCACTGGTGAGGGTGGGAAGAGAAGCACCCCCTCACTGACATGCAGGCGGACTAAACTAGATCTGCAGTGGGTCCGACTGCTGAAGGAGTAGGCCTACCAAACGTGAAATGAAGTCTGCCTTCCTGCCTGTTGATCCTTCACTTTCTCCCCTCGTCCCCTAGTGCCTAAATGTCCCCGCTCTCTGCCCCAAAGCCTTACTCGGTAGTAAATGTTCCTCTCAGGGAACACTTAAATAAGTATCTATGTTTTGAACAAAAGGGATGGAGTGTCCCAATAGTTAACTCTTCGAGTTGCAGGATGGATGGGCAAGGAGTCATTTGAGCCTTTTTAACACCCCTGGAGGAATAGAACATGCAATGGAAATGCAGGCCTGATTGGGTTTTGTGGGATGTTCAAATCTTGGCTCTGCTTTGGGTGAGTTTGTATCCCCTCTGTGCCTGTTTCCTCATAAAAATAAACTTAGCCCTATCCTTACCTCATACAGTCGTTATAAGGATTAAATGAGTTCCATACAAGTTAGAAAAGTAACTGACATAAGATAGGTTCTAATGTTAGCTGACTTTATCCAAGGTTTGCTATCCCCAAGGAAGCAGGGCCCGGGAGCTCAAGGAGCAGAGGGCTTCGGGACTGACCATAAGTCTCCCCAGGCAAACCTGGGTGTCCCACACTTGCTTGTAATTGCAGTGAGGAGCAGGCTAAATAAATGGGAGCAGAGGAGGAACTGAGGACACATGATGGAGGAGGTGGCTGTCTCCAGCCGCATATATATCTGTAAATACGTCTATCATTAAATAAATAGGTGTAGCACCCACTGCGTCTGTTATCGTCAAAGAATCAGGAATGTTGCTGTCCGAGGGTGGAAAATGAAGACAATTCTTATGAGGTGTGTTGTATTTTATATAATAGCAACTAGGGAGGTAAGGACATCATACACCCATGCTTCCTACTGACCAAAGGGCCAGTAAACGCCACGAGCATTTTCTTACTTTATTTATACAGCCCTGGTCCCTGGATCTGGGTGTTTTTAAAAACCCAGAGAAGGTAGCAGTGACTATTCATGATACGTCAAAGCCTGAGGTAGATAACAAAGTCATTTTATCACTAGTGAAAAATAACGTACTGAATATCCACGAGGATATTCACACTGGCATTTTCTCACACCTACGCAAGCCCAATCTTCATTAGAAAAATACTTGAAGATGTATCAAAATAACAGAATGGCAATTCGCTTATGAAGCTGAAGAATAAATTCCCAAAAGAGCTAATGGGATTGGAGATCTGAACATCTGATAGCTGACGCTTTTTCTGCCTCTCCAATGATGATCAACATTGCACCTCGCCTCAAAGCCTGTCTCCCAGTGTAAACCTCTTTTCTGATGCCCTATCAATGCTATTAACACAAATGTAGACCACAATCCCATTTCCTCAATTTCCAAGTTTAGGGAGGGGATAAGCCAGGAAACTGTTCTGCTAATTACAAGAATTCGTTAACAGAGGTCAGTCTCCAAATCAATGCCTTCTCTCTCTGCAGGCATGTTTCTTTTGGAGTCACACTAGAACCAGACGCTTGGTATACACAGAAGGAGCAGTTACTACCCCAGGCTTCGTGCTGTCTGTAGGTTAGACACCGCCCCTTGGAATGCAGCTGGGATTGCCATCTCTCTCCCTGAACACTATATAGGGCCAGTAGTGCCTTTCCTTAAGCACATTCTGTTCTAGGCCCAACTAATTCAATTTGCGCATTCTTGGTTATACCCTACTCCAGCCATGTTCCTAGAGCAGTCCTTCCCATCTCAGGTTGTGTTCTTTCCACAAATGGCCGATTGACCCTCATTTCTACTTTCATCTTCAGAGGACAAACTGAATGGCAGGTCTGAGAGTGCCCTTCAGTCATTCCCATGAACCACTTACATCACTGATCTGACAATGAAAAGACATATCCCTCAATTTCCTAATGGTTACAAGTCTTTAATGGAAAATCACCAAATATTTAGACTGCAGGTGTATTTGGGGTGGGGGTCCTACCAGCTTTTGCCTTGGTGATTGTGGACAGGGGCCACCTTTTCCTAATACAGGACACCACCCAGACACTTAATTGCAGCAAGGGGACATCGGGGAGTGGAGGGAAGCGCAGAGAAGGTAATGAGGCCAACAAAGCTCATAGGAAAGGGCAACTCCACATCCTCAGGTGTGACTGCGTCTCTCCTGCACACTCAGCAGCTCACTCAGACCCCAGAGCCCTGCTCCATCCATTCCAGATCTCTTCTGTTCCTTCCTACCCACAGCCCTGGACCTTCCTTTTCTCTCTGCTTTCTATTACCAACAATTACTCCATCCTTTAGGCAATTCTTCTTTTCTCCAAATTATCCATGGAGTGGAAAGAGCAGAAGGAGGCTAAAAACGGCTTATTATTTGCTTAGACTTAACTACGACCATTAAATGAATGACGACAGGAAATAATAAAGCTTTTCAGTTCTATTGAACTTTCATAATACTCTCTGGTACTTCCTCTAGAACTAAAGTAAACGTGGATATGTAGTATTAGGAGCTCACCATCTCCCTCTCTTCAGCACCATTACAAAAACCTTAGCTAGCTAACAGCAGCCACCATAATCAGAAGTACTATTATTTCCCCAATGACTCATGGCAATCACCACCAAGGCAAAAAGACTGACTTTTTGTAAACTGGTAACAGTTTGGCGATTGACAGATTGCAGAAGAAACAGAAATTAGATAATTCATGTTTCTTGCTAAAAGATTTGCTACTCCAATACCATAAACAATAGCATATATAAACAAACTGAGAACTACACTTTTTAAACAAGTACTCAGGATTATTAGAGAAATAATGTCTTTTAAACAGGCTTTAAAGAAATTATTTATGAAAGGGATATGCAGTAATTGCTCTGCTTTGTTCTTTTCAAGTTTTTACTACATCTAAAAATTGGCAAGTTTTCTCAATTGTGATGTGACACGATTTAGGACAACAGTTCACCTAGCTGTCAATTTTGGAAGAGTAGTCAAGCAAGAAGCCAGAGCTCATGATTGTAATGGTTCTGAAATAGCAAATGCAAACTCTGAATGGTGATGAGATGCTGGATCCTACTATGCAAAAGACAACATTGTAATTGAGGAGTAGATACTGCTGCTTCTTTCTGGGCCGAAAGGAGTAATGGATTTATAGCATATAGCGCTATAACCTAGATCAACATGAAGTTGGTCAGCTTTTTTTTACAGTCACATCCTACAATTGCAGTTCCATATTTAAATCTGAGGATAATATGCAATTGGTTTACATGGGCGTGCTTTCATTATATCTTGAGAGAAAACATCGATGGCATTTTGGTTCAATGAAGAAAGGTAAATCTAATTATATTCTTGATACCTAGAAACATTAATTGGCAGGAATTTCATCAGAGAAAACCCTCAAGATCTAAAGCAGTTTTGTGCTGGCATCCAAAATGTTCTATCCAGTTCCAGAAATGTATCATATGAGCAAATAAAATAGTTACTATTTGTAATGAAAGGTAGTAACTGGCTAAAATTCTAGGTTAATAACTATTATGACCATTTAAAATTTAGTTTATAACTTTAGCGATACCTATTGAACATTTCTTACATTCAATTGTATAGATATGCAATTCATTTAATCTTGAAAAACACTATGTAAAACTATAGAAATGAGAACACACTTGCAAACTATTATACTCCCTCATCAGTTCTACAACTGCAATAAATTTAATACTATAAACAGACCGAACAAATCAAAGCACTGTGGAAAGAGTTCATATTGTAATTTTAACAAGTCATATTGTAATTTTTATGAGCTAAGAGAGTAGAGGCAAATGGAATTCTTAGAACATTAAAAATAGATTTTAAAGACAAAGGTCCCAACTTATTCTTATATACACACACAAAAGTTCATCTGTCACAGACAGCAAATATTGAATGTATACACTGGAGTTTCCAGCACCATCCTGTACATTTAGAATAATTAAAATAAACAGAAAGTTGACAAATTTATCTAAGGTGGATCATTCAAATCTGTGTAAGATGAAATACAGCTGTTCTGGTGCTCACTGCTGCTTCTCAAACGCAAAAACCAAGTAAATACCTAAAAAAATAAAATAAAATAAGTAAAGTTACAGTTTGCTTCATCAAATCCTCAGGGAAAACAAAACAATCTCAATCCTATTTATAATTTGGTAAAAATTCTTAGGCCTTCAAGCAGCTTTTAATTAGTCATTTAAAAAGCAGATAAGGGGTTATATATGATGTTTATTTGAAAACAAATGTCAGTATACCCAATGACATCACAGCCCCTGAGAAGACCAATTCAAAGGCTTTAAAAATCTCTAAACACAGTTTAAGAAAATTTAAGAATATAAAAGCAAAGAAAATTAAAAGTAAAAAAATCTTAGGACTAATTTTATTTTTTATCCAGAGCAATATATATATATATATATATATATATATATATATATATAGCATTTTATTCAGAAAAAAAAACTAAGAAGAATGATAAGGAATATATAACATGCATGTTAAAATTCAAATAACTGAATTGGCCTGGTAAGGAAAGTGAGGCAAAGGTTACATGATAATCAACGCTTAAAGGCCCCAACAATGATACTCCTCCATGAATCCAGCCCCAAGGGCACTCTCTCTTAAATAAAATTTCTTACTTTAATGTGTATTCACTCAAAGACATCTAAATGCATCTAAGGTTCTCCATTCTGAACCCCACTAAGGTTCACACCTACAATATCTTCTAATACGATACCAATAGGTTTTATGGTAAGAAAATACCTGAAAAGATGACAAATCATCAAAACATCACAAGGATGTTCAGAGTGTGTATTAGGACATTCATTCAACTAGCGATAATAGGCCACATAACTTAGGAGTATTCACTCCTTTAGTTAACTTTTGAACAGGGAACATATGAAGGATGTCAGAGATCATGTAACAGTCTCCTGATCCTTCAGCTTTTTGCCCTTCCAACCCAGCCTGTATGGGTACCAGTCTTTCCAAAACACTACTTTGACTTTGGCCATGCTATTCTCTACTCCGTATCTGCTAGTTCCCAATTTGATTTGATTTGATTTTGATTTTTTACGCAATGACAGATGGACAGAAAACAAGCAGGATAATCATCAATACCGTAGATTCTTCTAGACTCTAGAGGATAAGGAAGCAAAGTAATCTAAATATTCATATGAGATTTAAAACTGACCAGCATTACTTAACCTTGCCCTGCACTCCAAGGTTGCAGTGCAGCCCTGCCCAACCCACTCCCAAACACCTATACCTACTGCAAAACCCCCCGCAGTCCTGTCCTTTCCTCAAGAGTCACTTAAAACCACTAACATACAGTGTCTGATGTCAGAGAAGCAATTGTAACTTTTCTTTCTAGCTCTAACACTCTGAAAGTCTCACTCATATAAAACGTTTTTTGCGCAGGCATTTCAACGGGGATTTAAAGAAACAAATCTTGAACCACTTCTAAAAGCAACCCAGCAACAATTCTCTACTTCCCTTTCACATTTAAAGTATCTTATAGAGAAGCAGCAGGCTGGGGCAGTAAATGCTTAATGATTAGACCAGTAGGAGTTCAAAATATAACTTCTTACATTTATTAGACTGTGAGACTAGGCAAGATACTTTCCAGACCCAAAGCCCTCCAGTTTAGAACAGTGTGCCTTATCAAAGAGTTGAGTGCTCCCAAGAGCTAGAATCTGGCTGCAATTTGGCCATTGCTCCTTTCCTATTGCTTTTTACATCTCTAACCCATCTTCTCCTCAACTGTCTGGGGCTATCTAATTCATTTGTATGCTATCATTAAAGTCTACAATTAATATAAACATACTGCTATAAGCTACAGCCATCACACTATCCAAGCCTCCGACCAAGTTGTCTGCCCTCAAACTGTGCTCTGGGACGGGTAGCATATCTAAGATAGCTGTGTCATCTCCAGTTTGGGGAAAGGAAATATGTAGGTTTATGCTCACGTCTCAGGTGTCAAAGATTACGTCTCTATCTCTAGCACAGCTTCAATCCCTTTTCAACTAAGAGCACCAATATTCTGAGACAAGCTCAACATGCCGGCCTATGTGTCTTCTTTCCTTTTCTCCTCTATCCAATTCAGCAAGTCCTAAGAAAATGTCTTTTCTGTGGGTTTCTATGAGGCCATGGTTATGAGCATGGAACAATGTGACCTTAGCCAAGTTATTTAACTGCTTTCTCTGTGAAAAGTAGATATAATAAACAATAGTCTACTTGTAAAGTTGTGAGGATTAACTAAGTTACTACATATGAAAAGCTAAAAATAGTGCCTGGGCACATGTTAAACACTTGCTAATATCAAGTATTATTTTTTCTCGGGTTTCAGGAGTTTTCATTCAACTTTCTTTCACCTATTTTTCCCATTACAGTAACTTTAGCATTTAAAATTGTTTGCCCAGCTAGTGCATTTATTTTGTCCGTTTCTTCCATTAGATAGTACACTTCTAGAAGGCAGAGATGATAACTTATTTACCTTTTTATTTCCTAAAGCCCTTTCATAGAACTTTATGTAAGTCAACACTCAATGTTTATCAAATGGATTATCTTTGAGTACTACTTATGCCTTCAACATAATTACCAAGTATTTAAATGAACAGTGCGAACTACCTTTTAAGTCCTCAGGGCAACCACATAAGGGTATTACCATTATCCTACCAGTAAGGGAGCTGACTTCAGCATCCATTTGCTGAAGAACCTCAGGATTTCACAGATTTGTCAGGTCTCTTCTTTCTCTTCCAAAGACAGGTACCTCACTTTACAGTGTCTCCATATCAGACCTGTTCCCACCCCTCTAAAATATTCACTCAGTGCTCCTTCACTAAATGTTCTAGTATCTATTATGCCTTCGCTGTCAACATCAGAGTGGCCAAAATCAAATAAAGTACATGGAAGTGTTCTATAAGCCATAATTCCCAATAGAAAGCTGAAGTAAAGCCATCAAATACAAAGAGCTATGTAGTTAATGAGTTAAAGGGCTATGTAGGCAATGAAAATGTTTAGGAATATTCATGAAAGTTTATATTAAACAACATTCTGCATATATTTTCTCTTGACACTAAACAGCTGTGCAAAACAGGGAATTGGACATAGTAGGGATTTTTTCTATAATTAAGTACATACACAACCTAATATGTGTCAGAAAAATTCTCAATTTCATATTTTAATAATCACTTTAAAACAATCTTTGAAAATGTCAGTAAATCTATACTGATGATATACTCACTTGTAGCTTCCCATTCTGATTTACTTAAGGTTCCCTAAAATTACAAAAAAAAAAAAAAGAAAGAAAATTTCAGATTGAATATGGAAGTACAGTTAATCTTTGAACAACAAAGGTTTGAACTGCATATGTCCACTTATATGTGAATTTTTTAAAATAAATACTGTCAATTTATTTTCCTTATGCTTTTAAGAACATTTCCTTTTCTCTAGCTTACTTTAATACATTTAACATACAAAATATGTGTTAATTAACTATGTTATCAGTAAGGCTATTAGTTAAATTGGGAGGGGGGATCAAAAGTTATACATGGATTTTCAACTGTGCAAGGGGTCACGCTGACCCCCATGTTGTTCAAGGGTCAACTGTATATATTTTTCAACTAGAGGTCCGGTGCACGAAATTCGTGCATGGAGGGGGGTTGTCCCTCAGCCCAGCCTGTACCCGCTCCAATATGGGACCCCTTGAGGGATGTCCGACTGTCGGACATCCCTCTCACAATCCAGGACTGCTGGCTCCCAACTGCTTGCCTGCCTGCCTTCCTGATTGCCCCTAACCGCTTCTGCCCACCAGCCTATCACCCCCTAACCACTCTGCTGCCAGCCTGTTTGCCCCCAACTTCCCTCCTCTGCCGGCCTGGTCACCCCTAACTGCCCTCTCCTGCAGGGTTGATCACCTCCAACTGCCCTCCCTTGCAGGCTTGGTCCCTCTCAACTGCCCTCCCTTGCAGGCCGGGTGCCTCCAAACTGCCCTCTCCTGCTGGCCATCTTGTGGTGGTCATCTTGTGTCCACATGGGGGAAGGATCTTTGACCACATGGGGGCAGCTATATTGTGTGTTGCAGTGATGATCAATCTGCATATCACTCTTTTATTAGATAGGATAGATGTCTGGTACAGGGGTGGGGGCCAGCTGGTTTGCCCTGAAGGGCGTCCCGGATCAGGTGGGGGTTCCTTGGGGTGTGGGGCAGCCTGAACGAGGGGCCTGTGGTGGTTTGCAGGCCGGCCACACCCCCTGGCAACCCAAGCAGAGGCCCTGGTATCTGGGATTTATTTTCCTTCTACAATTGAAACTTTGTAGCCTGGAGCAAAGCCAAGCCTGGGGCTCCCTCCGAGGCAGGCAGCCATTTGTGTTGGGGTTATAATTGAAACTTTGTTGCCCTAAGCGGGTGGGCACGGCCAGGGTGTGCGGAAAGCTTTGCTTCCCCTGTTGCTGGCGGCAACCCTGGCCTGCTCTCTCAAGCTGCATTCTGCCGCCATTTGTTTGAATTTGTTTACCTTCTATAATTGAAACTTTGTAGCTTGAGTGGAGGCTTAGGCCTGGCAAGGGCAGGCAGAAAGCTTGGCTTCCTCTGTTACCTAGGAAACCTTGCTCTCTGTGGCTGTAGCCATCATGGCTTGGGTTAATTTGCATACTCGCTCTGATTGGATGGTGGGTGTGGCTTGTGGTGTGTCGGAGGTATGGTCAATTTGCATATTTGTCTATTATTAGATAGGATAATGGGCAGAGTTGTCCAAACACTATCTTTGCTATAAATATACATACAAATTACTATAAATATTACTGTGACCTGAACATATAAAATAAATCATAACCTTTAACACCACCCTCTCAACACTTCTGCCCTCCTGCCAAATTCTCTTAACCACTACTTCTGAATTTGTGTAAAGAGGGTGTTTGTGTGTGTGTAACTAAAAAAAGCATCTAGCTTGTATATTTAACTTGGAAAACAAAAAAATCAAAATGCCTATCTCAAAACATCAAATAGCCCTACAGGAAGAAATAAAACTTTTATGTTTTTACAAAGAAATCACCAAATGAAGTACATATTATGCAAAGGAACTAAATTATATTTAAAATAGTTATCAAAATATTAAAAACATTTTGATATAATAATGAAATGGCTAACAAGATATAGTAGCAACTCTAGCAACTAATGTAATTTTGAAGAATTAATGAATGTAAACAATATTCTCAGATGCCAGCAGAAATGTGTTATGCAAATATATATAATTTCTATTAATGACAAAGTCACAGCTACAAATAATACAACTGTTATTGTTGTGTTCATAATATGAGAAAATGTAAACTTCATGTAGAAGTCAGTGAAAATGAACATGTAATTTTTCACCATCTGTTCATGAGCCCTGAATTTTATCTATGGAACACATTAGATAATAGCACCTAGATTAAGATATAATGATATAGCAAGAAAACTCAACCAAGCCTCTTAACATTTTCCCCATCTTTACTGCTTCATATATAGCACTCCATTTTCAGTACATTTTATTCCCCAGTCTATGGTTAAAAATCATAACTTAAGGAAAACAGATTAATGTGTATATGATTTATAACTCAGTAAACCCATGTTCTATATAGCAATGAAATAATTTCCTAAGTTTCCATATGTACTTTTTTTCATTTTTTTTAAAGAAAATATGTTAAAATTTGAAAACTTACCAAAGGTAACCTTACTTGACTATTCTTTATGTACTGTGCTGCATGTTCGTAGTCATCTGCCTTTTCAGAAGCAAGTTTGGAATTCTCATTTGCAGGATATGCCTAGGGAAGCAAGTCAAACTCCTTGTTAAGATATCACACTGAAATTTACAATGCAGAATTAACATACTAAATCACCTAAATAAAATAAATAACACAATAATTCCCAAGTATTACTTCAGGAAGACAAACTACATATACTTGTGAAATATATATATCCTATATAATAAAAGACTAATATGCAAATCAGCCAAACGGTGGAACAACTGGTTGGTATGACACGCACTGACCCCCAGGGGGCAGACGCTCAACACAGGAGCTGCCCCCTGGGGGTCAGTGCACTCCCATAGGTGGAGCACCGCTCAGCCAGAAGCTGGGCTCAGCTAGAATCCTCTCCTGCCTCCACAGCAGTGCTAAGGATATCTGACTGACGGCTTAGGCCCACTCCCTGCGGCTCCCGGACTGCGAGAGGGCGCAGGCCGGGCTGAGGGACACCCACCTCCCTGTGTGCATGAATTTCCTGCACCGAGCCTCTAGTATATATATAAAAAGGGTGGCAGGCAGCAGCTGTTATGGTGAACTTGATCATAATCAGAATATTTAAAGTTGGACTAAATTGTATCATTTAATCACCACCAAGGACCACTTAGCAGCAAACACTTGCAGCTCCCTGACTCTCAGTCAAAGGCTTTTTCTGTTACAACACAAAGCTGAAGAAAGATATTATCAAATGAACTAAATATTAATTTGAGCATTATAGCTATTTAATAGCCACGGAAGGCATGAACAGCAATTAGAAACAATACAAATGAAAAACTCTAGTCAACAGAGAACCCAGTGAGTTTAACAAGATAAGGAAAATAACCCAGCCTCCAAATTATAGGTAATCTCCACATTCTCATAAGCATCTGAAAAAGGGTCAACAAAACAAAAAAAAGTGTGTGTGTGTGTGTGTAAGAGTATGTTGGCCAAATGTATATTCAAAGTACCCCAAGCACTATTTATAGGGCATTTTAACTAATTTCTCCTTATACTATGAAGAAAAGTGCTTTGGAAATACATGTAAATCAAACATAAATTACATAGACTATTTAATATAACAACTATCTACTCTATAAAAATTATATATTCTTTACCAGCTAGCAAGAAACAACTTTAGACCTAGATCTTCCTGGCGATTGTGTAAGAAAATGATCTGGGAATGTCTACTGTGCTATCTTTCTTTTCTTTATAAATATCCTACAGTGAGTGGAGGCATTAGAAATTTAACTATTTGTTTGCTTTTTAAAAAGTGTTTGGCTTTTTGGACTTCCATATTGTTACCATTAACAGCTATATTCTTGATCGCATCTTAACACAAGATATAAGAAAATCGTTTGTGATCACTAAATTCTTTTTTGAATTCCACATCTTATAGTTTCATTGCATCACAAAGCTTCAAAACTTTAATTTGAATGTCTGCCAAACTATTCTGTTGTAAATTTTTTCTTCACCTTACCAGTGTAATCAGACTCCTCCATGTGATTATTTGCCTGTCAAACATCTAGTTTCACTCTCTATTGATAATTTTAAAAGACCAAATAACATGACTATAAAGTTCCAAAACTGATTGTTTTTTTGTTTTTATATATTTTTATTGATTTTTTACAGAGAGGAAGGGAGAGGGAATAGAGAGCTAGAAACATCGATGAGAGAGAAACATCGACCAGCTGCCTCCTGCACACCCCCCACCAGGGATGTGCCCGCAACCAATGTACATGCCCCTGACCGGAATCGAACCTGGGACCCTTGAGTCCGTAGACCGACGCTCTATCCACTGAGCCAAACCAGTTTCGGCCAAAACTGATTGTTTTGTCTAAACTTGCTAAAATGTACATATCCTATGAAGTATCTCCCCTCAAAGTAGTTACCTTCCAGAACTGTTTCCAGGTAAGAAAAAAAGAAAAGAGGTGTCAGGACTTTATAACTATAGTTCCTTGGCTTATGTCTTTTCATTCTTTCTTCCATCTGCTACACTGCTCCAGGAGAGCAGAGTAAAGCTGTACTGGTTCTACTGCTGAAACTGAAGGCTGACGGCGTTAGGAAAAGACCTTTTACAGCAAACATCAGAAAACAGATCCATTTAAAATCTGACCTGGACCAAAGCCATAGCATCCTGACTGCTCTTTCTGCCTCTGGCTTTAACATCCCTCAAACCATGCTATCCCAGTCATATTCTCATTCTTGTTTGGTCATGTCCTCTCTCACTCACAGTCCTTTACAGGCCTGCAAAAGTGATTTGGTGAAGAAGTAGAAAAATAACAAAGGACTTTTTCAAACTACATACTATTATTGCTCATGTATGTCCCCAGATAGCCACAGTAATAAGTCATATCCTCAAAGGCAGTAATGGGGGAGAAGACTGGAGACCTACTGTGCTAAGAAATACTGAGTTACCAGTACTTCCTCAAACATTCTCTGCTCTCTCATGCTTCTCTGTCTTAACTCTTACAGTCTACTTTTCTTCCCAAAAGGCCCTTATATTTATTTCTTCATTACTGCAATTCTCACATTGTATTATTTGCTTGTATGTTTATCTCCTTAATACACCATAAGGTCCTTAAAGAAAGGGGACCATTATCCCATATCCCACTGTCCAGATGTATTTTTGAATAAATCAATTCATTACACAAATCAATTTATTACCCAGATGGGAAGAGAAAGTATAAATAACTGATCACTGTACATGCAAAGCATTATCAAGTAAGGATGATAGCAAGCGTGGGGAACCATTTTTCTGCCAACGGCCATTTGGATATTTATAACATCATTCCTGGGCCATACAACATTATCAACTTAAAAATTAGCTTGCTATATTTGGTCAAACATTTAATTAACTCACCCCTAATGCCTTGGCAGGGCCAGACCAAATTATTTCACGGGCCTTATGGCCTGCATTCCCCACCCTTGTACTAAAGGCATGTATGTGTATAGTGATTTATGCACACAATATTTTGTAATTTTTTCCTTTTCCTCAAAACTAACAAAAAGAAGCCTCTCCTCCTCCTAATGTAAAGTAAATACAAACATTCCTAACTCTAAAACAAAAAATGTGACCAACAAAGAATATGACATTTTAGTGATTACTAGTTTTAAAAGACAATTTAGGATTTAAAAGTGACCCTCCCACTCAAAATCAGGGGAAGGGATGCAACTATAATAGGAGACTTTTGTTGGAATCCTATATAATAAAGAGGTGATATGCAAACTGACGCTCACACCCTCACAAGATGGCTGCCTACGACCAGGCCGGCAGGAGGGTTAGTGAGGGACGACCAAATGACTGAACAAGCAGGCTGCGTGCGGTGACCAGGCCGGCGAGGGTGAGGGGGGCAGTTGGGGGCGACAAGGCTGGCGGGAGGGGGGGGGGTATTAGGGACAACCAGGCCAAAAGGGGGGGCAGTTGGAGGCAATTAGGCTGGCAGAGGGGGCAGTGAGGGGTGACTAGGCCGGCAGAGGGGGCAGTAAGGAGTGACCAGGCTGGTGGTGGGGGGTGGCATTTAGGAGCAGCCAGGCCGGCAGGGAGGGGGCAGTTGAGGGCGACCTGGCCAGCAGTTAGGGGCGACCAGGCTGGCAGGGGCGGGGGGCAGTTAGGGGTGATCAGGCCGGCACACAGAGGCAGTGAGGGGTGATCAGGCCGGCGTGGGGGTGGGAGCAATTAGGGGCGACCAGGCAGGCAGGCAGGTGAGCAATTAGGAGCCAGTGATCCAGGATTGTGAGAGGGATGTCCGAATGCCGGTTTAGGCCCGATCCCGGGATTGGGCCTAAAACGGCATTCGGACATCCCCAAGGGGTCCCGGATTGGAAAGGGTGCAGGCTGGGCTGAGTGGACCCCCACCCCTTCGTGCATGAATTTCATGCACCAAGCTCTAGTACACCTATAAAAACTGAAGAAAATCTAAATGTTAATAGCCATGTGACCCCAAACAGCTATTTACCATCTCTGAGCCTCAGACTGCCCATTTAAAAATAGAAAACGCGGCTGCTTTGCCTTCTTCATGAGATAATTGAGGATAAGTAAGAGTAGACTTAAAATACTTTAAAAATATTCTAAATTGGATGAACTCTCTAAAGAAGTTTAATGACTGATTAATATGACCACTGATCAATAACAAAAATGCTCCCTATGATCAGTGATAAAATACATAAGGAAAACTAATTAATTAATAGTTGTACACTGTGTTTAAAGCTTATATAGACTACCTTCACTACTGCATTAGGGGAAGCAGAGAGGAGTCCAGGAGTTAAAGCAGGTATCAGGACCAATATAGGCTAAAGATTGAAATCTTGCTAGACAGTCACAAAGAACAAATTATACATGGTATGAACTTGTCTCGGACCCTGGCTAGGAAGGTTTTAAGTTACTGTTTAACAAAAGGGCATTAGTGTAAAAGAAGTGGTTCTCACCTGGGGGTGATTTTGAACCCCAGGGTATATTAGGCAATGACTAGAGACATTTTTGGTTGTCACAGCTGGGGTGGGGGTGCTACTGACATCTAGGGATATTGTTGAACATGCTACAGTGCACAGAATAGTCCCTAAAACAAGCAATTATCCAGCCAAAATTCTAATATTCCTGAGGTTGAAAAATGTTATTTTAAAGAATTGCTATCTAGAAAATAAAATTTGATGACAGCATCACTCATTCATTCATTCATTTACTGAGCACCTAACCTGGAAAGTTTCTGTGCCAAGCTGTCTTGGTGCTGAAGAGTCTAGAGTAGTTATAAATAATCTGTGTAATGTATCAATATTAAGTGTCTACATGGCCTTGAAAAGAATCTTAGAAGCAGCCATTGCTTTCAAAATACTTACCTCCAGGGCCTGCATTCGTTTTAACAGCATTTTATTTTCACTGTTCTTAATCTTTTCTTCATAGAATTCCAGAAATGTTTTTTTGTAGATGAGTTTCATATTGTATTTCTTCACCATTCTGTCCAAAAAAAAATATTACATAATAAAAAGGCTTCTAAAATATTTGTAGTATCTCAACAGCTTACTATCACACAATAGTGACATCTTCTGGACTTAACTAAAAAAACTACCATATCTCTTTCATATATTCACAATGATGCAAAATAAATGCTGAGCAATATACCACTAACCATGTCTATAAAAAAATGTCTCCAAATCTCAATGGGTCACAGGGAGCTCTCTATTAATACAACAAATGGGTCAGGAACCAAAATGAAAGACTGTGTGATGGGAATGAAGAACTAAAAGAACACTTTTCTATATAATCCATTTTATTTAACTTTATTTCTATAGAATCCTCACAGCAGTATTGAAAACAGCTGCCAACTTCCTTCTTAAAATATTCTTCCTCTCTTGGGTTCTATGGCAAGTTGTAGACACTATTAATTTTTATCCTACATCTTGGGTTGCTGCCTCTGCTTGTTTCACAGGTTTCTTTTACCCAAGTTTAGTTGCTGAAGAGTTTGGCCGAGAACCTTTAATCATTTTCACTCCCCTGATTTTACCCAGCAGTTATTAGTGCTCAGCTCTCTCTTCTGTTCCACTCATTTACTCCACTGCTTACTAGAAATCTCCACCAGGATCTGGCATAGGCATTCTTTAACTTCCCATGTCCACGGCTGACTCCCACTAGACTGTTTCTCTGACAATCTTTGCTATTTCAGTAAATTTCTTTAATGATTCATGCCAGAAATCCTGGGAGTTCTCTATACCATCACCCTCTCTCCACTGCCCACTGTATTCAACATGCCACTCCATCCTCTCCATCCTATATAATAAAAGCCTAATATGCTAAGTGTCTGTTCAACCAATCAAAGCATAACATGCTAATGATATGCTAAGGCCGCTAAACCACTTACTAGATGTGCACTGACCACCAGGGGTCAGACGTTCCAATCGGTAGGTTAGGATGCTGCTGGGGTCCGGTCAATCGGGACGGACACACCTTGAGCCCTCCAGTAGTCCCTCCCTGGCTGGCCAACCTCCCACATCCCTCCTGAGCTCCAATCGTGCACCAGTGGGGTCTTTTGGCCTGCCCTGCACCCTCTTGCAATCCAGGACCCCATGGGGGATGTTGGAGAGCTGGTTTCAGCCCGATCCCGCAGGCCAGGCCGAGTGACCCAACTGGTGCATGAATTCATGCGCCGGGCCTCTAGTTAAACTATAAAATGGGCTTCAAGGCTTTCCTTCAGCTTCTTGAACTAGCCAAGATCTTCCTCACTTCAGGTCTTTCATATATATTGTCGCTTGTGCCTAGAAGATTCTTAGTTCCAGTCTTTAACTGGCCAACTCATCCTTTAGATTTTGACTTAAACATCAGTTCTTCACAGATGACATCCTTAAATCCTCAATTACATTAGTTCTCCCAGTTATACTCTGTGTGTCTGTGTGCCGCCCTGCACTCCTACAGCTCCCCTTGCTGCATTTGCCAACGTTTATAACTATGTATCTGTAGACATCGTGAGGGAGCCTAGAGATGATTCCAGGCAGCAAGTAAAGGAGAAAAGAAAAAAACAGAAGAAACAACTGAAAAAACCCTGAGGACTTGTGAGGTGAGGGGATAGGATGAAGGGAAACATATGCAGGCCACTGAGATTTGTATGTACTAGTAAAAGGCATACGTAAGGCAGGATTAGCCCGTCTTGGAAAGATATGAGTAAAGATAAAAATCTCTTATATTCCAGGCAGTTCCTTTCTATTATAAATCTCCAAAGCTTTTAGAAATAAAACCAAGCTTTACACATATCCCAGCCAGTGTGGCTCAATGATTGAGTGTCGATCCATGCACCTAGAGGTCACCAGTTCAATTCTCGGTCAGGCACATGTCTGGATTGAGGGCTCCTTCTCTAGTATGGGGTGTACCAGAGGAGGCTGATCAATGTTTCTCTCTCATCAGTGTTCTCTCTCTCCCTCTCCCTTTCTCCTCTAAAATCAATAAAAATATATTTAAAACAAGCAAACTAACTAACAAACAAGAAAACCCCAAGCTTTACACCTAAGAAATATCATAATTACAAAGAACTGAAACTCAAATGTATAGGTTTGCCATATGAAAGCTAATTATATTTTTGTTCAGTTTCTTAATGAAATGGCAAAAGGGCATCTCAAAAATCCCTGTACATTGTTGGAAATCTGTCTCACAAAATGAATACCTATTTCAATAATTTTTATAAATTTAGATATTAAAATGATGACTTGTGACTTTTACATCTATCATCATCAGGCAAATTAAGTAGAAAAGATTGCTAGTGCTTACTTAGCACTAAAAAAAAGTTAACTAAAATCGCCAACTTTGTTAATTAAAACATCAAGCTAACATATTAAACATATGAAACAACACATTAAAAATGTCTGTTTAATTTCTTATATTATGAAGCGGAACAGTACCATTTCCCAAAAGTTTACTAGTTTTAAGAACAAACATGATTTAAGTTTTTTAATTTTACAGTTTATATTCCTAAGTTGTGCATAGTATTTTTCTCATGTTTAGTCAGTCCACTTCTATGTATTGTAGAGCTCCTGAAAATCTTATACCCATAATTTTACTGTCTGAGATAAAATTGAAATAGTCACCAACTAAAAGTAAGCAGATAAGTTCTTTTGTTCCCAGTTAAAAAAAGACTTTTGTTTTTAAAAAGTAGGAAATAAAATTCAGTCAACTAGCTTACATTTAAGTTGACTCTTCCACTCTGCCTATCAAGAAAAATCCTAAGATCAAGGTATCTCATAAGGCCTTGAAGCCTTACCTGATGAAGTCTGATATCCCAACTTTCCCCGTGTCTATAGAGTCCCCAGGACTCCTAGAAATTCAGGTGCATGAGGGACTGCATTGGACTGCATTCCTGAATCAGGATTTTATTATCAACACTAGTGGCCTGGTGCATGAAATTTGTGCACAGTGTGTGTGGGGGGGTTCCCTCAGCCCAGTCTGCACCCTCTCCAATTGGGGACCCCTTGGGGGATGTCACAGGGATCGGTCCTAAACAGGCAGTTGGACATCCCTCTCACAATCTGGGACCGCTGGCTCCTAACTGCTCACCAGCCTGCCTTCCTGATCGCCCCTAACTGCCTCTGCCTGCCAGCCTGATTGCCCCTTACTGCCTTTGCCTGCCTGCCTGATCCCCCCTAACTGCCCTACCCTGCAGGCCTGATCTCGCCCCCAACTGCCCCTCTGCCAGCCAATTTGGTTCTGATTGGTTGGTTTCTATGCCAGTCAGCGTCAAAAGCTCCACCTTCTAGGCAGCCATTGCCTCCTCACACTTCACCCAGATTTGATTCTGATTGGTCAGTTTCTATGCCAGTCAGTGTCGAGACCTCCGCCTCCTAGGCAGCCACTGGATCCTCACACTTCACCCAGATTTGGTTCTGACTGGTCAGTTTCTATGCCAGTCAGCATCTCTGGGCCTATCAACGGGGCCTGATCAGAAAGGCGGGCCTGATCAGCAGCCCTGTTAAGAGTCTTGGAGAGAAATGGAGGCGAGGCTGCTGGTCAGACTGGGAGAGAAAGAGAGAGGCAAGTGCTGGTCAAAAGCTGCCACTGAGGCAATGGATCAGTCCCTGCTTCTCTCTTCAGGCCTCTCTCTGGCCCTGATTTGCAGCCTCCTAAGCAGTCAGTGCTGGGGCACCAGGCGTGCAGCCAAAGCAGTCAGCGCTGTGTTGCCACAGCAACCAAGCACTGACTTCCAGTCTGGTAGAGCTTCGGTCGTAATGGTTGTTACACCCTGGCTCTTTATTATAGAGATTGCCTATGAGACATAGGAGATTTCAGAGCTACAGTGAAATATGAAACAACTTTTAATACCCATCCCTGTAAAAAGAAGGATTCATTTGATACCGCCAAGTTACTAGTAGTTATTTTTTAAAAATCTTTTGCTATTTGTAATGTCAGGTATTTTTTGCCACAAGTTAAAGGTAATAGACTCATTTTCTTACCTACAAGATAAAATAATTATAGGAATAAAAGAAAGCTAAGCAAGGCTGTAAGAGACCAATGCACAACCCTGGTTTGAGGGTTTTGTTTTTTAAAACAAGGCTATATTTTTTCTTTGGAAATCCTATAGAGAACTGTCTAGAAATACAGATTTCCCCTTCCCCCTTTTTCCTTTCTGAAGGCAAAAAGAGAACAGTAACAAATAAATGACATTCTTACTCATTTAGTAATGGAAAATAGACCAAGAATTCAGGGACATCCACAACACCTTCCAAGTTGAAGTCATACTTGCAGCCAAATAAAGGATAATCTCCTTTCTTCTGAAATTTCACAGTATATATTTCATTTCCAAATGATTCTGTTTCTGAAGCTTCAAGGCGTCTTCTATATTTTCCCCAAACCAAAATAAAAAAGATTAAAACTGTTATTAGTTCAGATTTATTCTGATCAGATTATGCACACATACAAAAAAAACACCACAGTGCAATTTTAAAAAGACAATCGATTAGCTTTTTTGGGTTAATCCTCACTTGGGGATATTTTTTTTTATTACAGAGAATGGGAAGAAGGGAGAGAGAGAAAAACATTAATATGAGAGAGAGACACATTGATTGGTTGCCTCCTGCACACACCTTGACCATGGCCAGGGATAGAACCTGCAACCCAGTATGCGCCTTTGACCCTTCCACCTGCGGGCCGGCACTGAACCACACTGGTCAAGGCTGATGAGCTTTTTAATAGAATTTTAGCTACTTTAAAGACATAATGTACTAGAAGTTCACTAACTATCACACTAATAATAAAATTAGGGTAGAGGGTAAGGCTCATTATCATGACAGTTAATTCTCTGTGCCTTGGAATCTGATGTGCAGCTTGTCTAGCACTATAACCTTTGGCTCGATATAACATAAGCCTTGATTATCTATTCAAATAAATTACCAAAAGGTTTATCAATTTTATGATCAACATGGCATGTTTTATAAAAGCTCTCTGATAAACACTGCTACTTTAAAATAAGCTTAATACTGAGTCTATTGTAAACCACAATATATTTAAAAGTACTTACATCAATTCAAAGCTATTGGGAGTGGTACCAATAAAATAGCCTCCAGGGCTAAGTCTCTCACAAGCATTTCTAAGCATCATGTCAGCCTGATCATAGGACTCAAATGAGTAATGACAGACAAACTGACAACTGCAGATGTCAAAATGCATTTCTGGGTCACGAAATTTGTCAATCAAAAGTTCCTAAAGCAAAAAAAAAAAAAAAAGGGGGTAAATATGTTAAGAGTCCAACATAATTTTTTTTAGCAATTAATTTCTAAAATCAGGGTTCTTAAAATAAAAGTAGACATGCCCTCCAACTGACCTATCCTTTCTTTCATGTATAATGAGGATCATAATGAAATCATATTTTCATTCTTGTTCAGTAGAAATTTGATTCCCATTTTCATAGCAATTTTTAAAAAGTAGGGATTCTGAAATCATGTTAAAATGTATCAATCAAATATGGCATGTAAAGTTGTTGATCCTTTTATTTGGCTTTACTTGAAAATAACACTGAACAATAACTTGGGTTAAAAAAAATTCCCGGAAAAAAAAAGAAATTCCCCGAAGCTGGCCTTACAGACATTTAAAAAAAATACACTAATGTTTTTAAAGGTTTCCAACATTCTAGCAGTATACTACCACTTTTCCTCTCACTTTCAAAACTGCTAACAACACATGTAGGATGATTAAGGATATCTCTAATAGCTTAATGAGCTAACAAGACAAAGAACAGACTTTCACTATTCAAGTGTCTCTGTAGTTTTACATTTCATAGCTGGTAAGCAATTCAGAAACAGATAGAAGGTGAAAAAGAAAAACAGACTATAATATATTGGGAAACTACCCTCATAAATTACAAAGTGAACAAAACAATTCAGTTCTATTTCAAAACACTGGAAAATAAATCTTGCCCAAATGGGAAAGCAACAAGTGATTTCAAAAGTTCAAATTATTAGCCAAAACCGGTTTGGCTCAGTGGATAAAGCGTCGGGCCTGCGGACTGAAGGGTCCCAGGTTCGATTCCGGTCAAGGGCGTGTGCCTTGGTTGCGGGCACATCCCCAGTAGGGGTTGTGCAAGAGGCAGCTGATCAGTGTTTCTCTCTCAACGATGTTTCTGACTCTCTATCCCTCTCTCTTCCTCTCTGTAAAAAATCAATAAAAAAATAAAAATAAAAAAGTTCAAATTATTAAAAACAAAAAATTCTCAGTGGATCATTAAAAAAATTGATCATGACAGAATTTCTAGTTGAAATGGAAAATGTGTCATAAGGATTTTTAATGTTGCAAAACACACTTTTTAAAAAAAACTAATTTTTAAAACAAATCATTTACCCAAATTAAATATATAAAAAATAAACTGACAAAATTTTAAAAACCTTGTACCTTAGAACAATCAGCGGTTATAAATTCTGCATTGAAAATATACTCATTATCCCGACGATTTTTCATGTCCTCATACCGCTGCTGACACTGTTTGACAGAAACATCAGCAATATCTGGAAGGGGAAGGGATATTAGTAACTGTCAACAAAGACGCACAGAGAGAAATTGTAAAGCAAAGATGGCACAAATCCATACATTAACCTCAACAGATAAACTTGAGCATGAAATCTAGCCTTAGTACAAGCAAAAAAGTTCTATTTCCTTCAAAACAAAAGAGAAGTCTTTGTTCCTATTATTTTTCAAAAGACATTTAAAAATTCTATAATGATTTTTAAATGCTTATTCAAAGTTAAAAGCAGAAAGTTTAGATTCCAATTTCAATTATAAAACCTAACACTGTATGTCCAGTTTTGGAAATACTGAATTTATATTTTCTTAATAAAATATTATTTGCCCTTTTCTCAGTGTTGAGATTTGCACTAATGGAGCAAAAGCAATAGTGGATAAAATGGTGGCACCTTATTAATGAATACAAGGTAATGGTACTAAATGTATTGCTAATACTTATATTCTTCAGCACTATAAAACTAGCAATGGGGGGGAAAGCCAGTTTCATATAAGAATATCCTTGACAAAGCAGTAAAAATAAATTTTATTAAATCTTGGCTTTTGAATACATCTTTTTAATATTCTATGTGATGAAATGGAAAATAAAAAAAATTTTCTACTATATAACAAAAGTTTAAACAGGACTGATGTGACTGTGTTATGAGCTGACTGGCCAATTTTTTCATAGAAAATTATTTTCACTTGAAAGAACCACTGACAAAGCGGTTACTCGGACATGGTAATATAGCAGTCATTATCTTGAAAATAAACAAAGTGAGCCTATCACTTTGAGAAAAACAATAAACATATTTTTTACCAATGATAAAATTTGAGCTTTCAAGTGAAAATTACAATTCAGAAAAACTGACATCTACCACCATGGGCTGGGCATCTTGCCATTCCTTCTCTGATTGGTGGTGATACCAAACAAATGTGATTTCTTGATGTCAACATAGAGATCTGCATAACTTTAGTGAACATTATTTTTCAAATATTACAAAATCTCATGGGGCAAAACAGCCATCCAAAGTGCAAGATAAACCACTGGAATTAAATGTAACAGATTATGAAAAGTTCATTATTATGGTTTCAGATTCCACACTGTGGATCTTTAAGGAACTTGTCAAGTTTTGGTATAATATCAAAGATGAATTTCCTATTTGAAAATACTCCTGCATTTTTCAACTACTTATCAAATAAAATAACAAATCACAACATATTGAATACAGAAACAGGTGTGAGAATCCAGTTATCTATTATTCCAGACTCTAAAGGAATTTGCAAAAATATTTTTAAAATGCCAGTCTTCTTACTAAACTTTTTTTAATGGATTAAAAAGATTCTTAAAATTGTTTTAATTACTATAATCCATTGATATAGCCACTCACAAAGAGCTTTCTGGGGTCTGCAAGCCTTTTTAAGTGTACAGTGGTCTTAAAAGCAAAAAATTCGAGAAGTGCCAATTTAGGCAATGCTTCATAGGTAGTGCTGTGCACTTCCTATTACTCATCACATTGGGAAGAACATGATGCCTGCTTGTTCCACTTTAGTTAAGACTGACCAGTGGGTCCAGGTACTTGATTCATTCAGTTAAGTTCCTTTCAAATTTACCCAATAGCTTTAGCATCTGTTTATGATTGTTGCTTAGATCTATTACTTCATCAAGGTAGAAAAATTGTGATTTTCATCATTCCTCCTGATTTTTAGATAAATTGACATTTCCCTTTTCGATCATTTGGTTACCTTGAAATACGGTTCATATAGGGTAGGGAAGATACTCAATCTTAATTTATAAATTTCAGAATAACGAGTAAGTTTTGCAGCAACCTCTAAGGGTGAACATTATCTCATTTTAAAAACACCCATCTCATTCATAACCCCCATATATACTGAAATAAAATATTTTAGTGTCATTTTGATAATGAGATCCATCTTATTCTCCATTTTCCTGATTGACACAAATTACTTTTTCCACACCATTATTATCTTACCGGTACAAACTAGCTTATTAATTCTTCCCTTTTTCCACTTGAGCAAATCTCCACCTTTACCACATCCCAGGTCCAAAACAGTAATGTCACGTGTTTTTTTCTGTCGCAACTTTTCTAAAAATTCCCCTAAAACAGAGAAATAAGTCATAATATATGATCTCCATTTTACTAAAGCATAAATTGTCGCTCCTAATAAACTATTAACTTCTGTCTGACATGTAATATGAAGTATATTTTCACTTATGTAATTTATAACTTTTGGTAAACATTTCAAAATATGACAGTTAATAACTTGATCTTCTAGTATTCAAGATAAAAAGGCATGCATCTGGATTTTAGAAAGTTAAAACAGGTTTTGAAGATTACTTTCAGAATTTGATTCAACATTAAAAAGCAGACATTTTAAATTCTAATTAATACAAAAAGACCCAATAACTGTTCATGATAAGAGAAAACCTTATCATTCATATTTTTTTTATAGTTTTCTCTTTCCAAAGCTAAGTATTTAGCTTATTATACACCTAAGTTAATCAAAATAATTATAGATTAAGAGTGCTTGATTGTCATAAAAGATGTCAGGCTTACCACCCCCAAAAATATAAGAAGTTGTCAAAAAAGTATACATACCCCTTAATTTTACTATCATCAGAATTCTTAAACACTCTGAAGTAAAAAAATGGAATCTTTCATCCCAATCTACCAAATCACATTAAAAGCCAACAAACAGTATCAGTGGTTACCCATATATCAATAGCCAAATGCTTCAAATATCAGTTACAGACATCTTAATACCCTTAGACAATTAAGTATTCAGCAACTCTAAAACTTGATACACTACTGCATCCCAAATCTACTTTTTCTGTCTTTATCACTCTGAGTTTAACACTTTCTATTTAATGTTTATTATTTTGATTGCTAGCATATTCTATATAAATGCTTCTGCCTTTCACTGTCCACAGGATCTTAAAGTAATTTCAATAGAAGTACAAGTGTTCCATATTTAACTTACTGCTATGAATCTTAAGAAACAGCATAAAAATAATATTCAAAGAGTGAAAAACAACAATTATAAAATCTCTTTATTTCCATACAGAAAGACTAATGAGAGAAATCATCAAGAAACATTTCAAAGATATCTTCATCACATTCATGAACAGTACTCAACTATTGACTAAGCTATAAATACCAGGTAGGGGAGGGTGGGGACAAGGGAGATAGATCAACCAAAGGACTTGTGTGCTTGCATATGAGCCTAACCAGTGATCACGGACAACAGGGGGAGGGGAGCATGCATGTGGGGGGGGTTTGGGAAGGGAACGGGGGGAGGGGGTTGATGACAAATATGTGATACCTTAATCAATAAAGTAATTTAAAAAAATATATAAACACCAACAAGAAAGACAGTGAATGACAAAGAATGGATGTTGTGAAGAGAAAGGAAAAAGTCAGAGGGAGCTTTGCATACACAGACCACAAGATTGCATTAGGACCAGAAAGGCAGGTGGAGATGGCAGGGCATCCATTTAGAGAGTTGCTGGAACAGCTGAAGGAAAATAACATTAATATGCTGAGATAAATTTTTGCTAAGTCTGACTTAAGTCTTTTAATGAATAAATACACGAATAAATTATACATCATTAAAAATATTTAATGATAAGTTATCTGCATCAATAGATCTGCAAAAGGAAAGCAAGAGAGAATAAATCAGGATTAAGGTCCAAAGATTACCTTAAAAGTATAAGCTATAAATGACATAATATTAACCTTAAAAATAAAGAGAAAAGAAAACTGACACTCAATTACCCTCACTAACAACTGGCAGAGTCAAATAAATAATATTTTTGTAATAAAACATGATTAAAAATTAAATAAAAAATATCAAAATGTGTGAAAAAATGAGCCTAGTTTCACTCTTAACACTTCTCAGAATGTCTAATTTATCTTTAAAAGTTAGTAAATTATCATCAAACCTAGAAGAAAGTATCCATAATTAGCACTTGTTTCCAGTGTAATCAAGAAAGTATTTTCACTTTTTCGAAGGCTGGCTTTAAAAGAACAAAGAAAAACTTCAAAATACACTTGCTTTTTAAAAACTTAACCTTGTGTAATAGTCTATTTGATGTACTAGATATACAAAGTAAAAAATATATCCTGAATTATACTTCCTCAACTGACTTCCATTTTAATTTCAAAGGTGAGTTTCCACAGATAAAATACTGGATCCAAAAAGTTAAATGTCTTCATAATCCTCAATATAAACTTTATTTTCTCCTCAAACACCATTCAAGAAAAATAAGTTTAATGGACAATCAACAAACATGATCTTTACCAACTCATTAAAGACCTCGAAATAAAAAATCATGATACTGCCAATTTCCTTGATTTAACGGAATCTGAATGTTTAATCCAACAACTTGTCATTGCTCCAAAACTATTAGAATAAAACAGAACAATTACCTAATAGCATTAACTCTAATAATAAAAGGGGCATACTACCTTTTGAAAGCCTGGTTAACTTTTTAATTTAATATCCATTATACATTTATTAGTACCTTTATGTAGTCAACAAAAGTAAGCATAATCTTTTAATCTCAAAGGCCTGTTTTTAGTTTTGGCTCCAGTTTTATAAAGTCAAGGTTTGATGATCAAATGAATCTAAATAAAAGATCTAGCAACTTGGTATATGATTAACCATTTAGGGGGAAAATGAGACATAAGCTGAAATAAAACATTCCAAAGTATAAATAAAAAAACAATCATACCAATGAGGACGCTTTTCATCCAATTATTAAAGTTTCTTAGGTAAAAAATTCGACTTTGGCTACGCTTTTCCAAGCCAACTTCCTGAAGTTCATTGTAGTGGGCAGCCACTGTTGAGCTGTGTCCTACTTTTAAGTGCTGAAAATGAGAATGGAACATTAAGGATTACAACATGGCAAAAATAAACCTAAAAGAGCATCTGACCTATATGATAATGGATAAAATGATAATGAAATTGGTAAATTTCACTGAACAGCATTAGCCACAGAAATCTCACTAATTATCATCAGATGTAAGACTTGTTTTCCCTTCCCTAATTTTAAAAAAATCTCTAGGTTTAAAATTTTCATCTTGATCTTTTGTCCATATAATTCTGCTATCAATGTTTTAATAAAACAAGTACTCTTTCAATGCTCTAATTTACTCAATTCAATAAATTCCAGTCAGGGGATAGGGTTCCTACAAGAAAATGAAATAGAAATGAGTAATATGTATTATCCTATATAACAGGGGTCCTCAAACTTTTTAAACAGGGGGCCAGGTCACTGTCCCTCAGACCGTTAGAGGGCCGGACTATAGTTTAAAAAAAAACTATGAACAAATTCCTATGCACACTGCACATATCTTATTTTGAAGTAAAAAAACAAAACAGCAAAAACACCCGCATGTGGCCCAAGGGCCGTAGTTTGAGGACGTCTGCTATATAATAAAAGGGTAATATGCAAAATGACCCTAAGGGGTGGAGGGAAGACCAGAAAGGACCTGTCGCTATGACGCACACTGACCAGCAGGGGGAAGACGCTCAACGCAGGAGCTGCCCCCTGGTGGTCAGTGTGCTTCCACAGGGGGAGTGCTGCTCAGTCAGAAGCTGGCTCATGGCTGGCCAGCACAGTGGCGGTGGCGGGAGCTTCTCCCACCTCCACGGCAGCACTAAGGATGTCCAACTAATGGCTTAGGCCTGCTCCACTAAGGGCTCCCTGGCTGCCAGAGGGATGTCTGACTACCAACTTAGGCCCCATGCCCCTGGGGATCGGGTCTAAGCCGGCAGGTGGACATCCCCTGAGGGGTCCCAGATTGTGAGAGGGCGCAGGCTGGGCTGAGGGACACCCCACTCCACCCCCAAGTGCATTGGGCCTCTAGTCTATTTATAAAATAGCTGTGACCATTACATGAGGCCATACACAGAAAGGGATTAGAACTCAATAGGCTATGTTCAGTGTCAGTGATTCTTACTATTATTTGCTATTAATCTATTTCAACATTTTCAATTTGTGCTCCCTACTTAAGGCCCTGAGCATTCGGCAAAATTCCCATGGTAGGTACAGGGCTTCAGATCCCCATACTTCCTGTTCAACCAAAGATTTTTACTTGAGAAAAGGGTTCCACTGCTAGTAAAAGTTTGAAAACTAAGTTTATAATACAAGCTCCACTAATGACAAGTGCTTAGCCTATCTAAGCAAACTCCTCCTCATGGCTGATGGCAGAATTTTACTCATTCATTTAAGTTCTCTTTCCCTCCAGATCCAGATTTTGTCTCTGATTCCTTCACATCTGGTATTCCCAGATATTTGACTTGATATTCCTTGCTCTATAGTATCCCTGCTAAACATCAGGCTTCTGTGTCCACTTAGCTAAAATTGTATACAACTACCCAAACAAGTTGAAACAATATAGTTAAAGGAGTTGCAGTAAGAAAGAAATGTAAAACTGAGTATAATTTTTAAATGTATCATTTTAAGTGATACTATTTCAGATACAAAAAGAGATGAACACTTAATAAAAAATGAAACAAGGTAAATCATCTGGGATTCATACTCTTGTCTTTTTTAAATGCTAAGAAAAGGCAAACCATAAAACTAGCTTTTAAGTTTCTAATCAAATAAGAGTTTGATACCATAAAAATTTCTCATTAGAAGTTTCACCTAAATAAAAACAATTGAAGTACAAGAGTTAAAAACTTACTCTATCTTAATATAATAAAAAAAGAACATTCTGAAGTTATTAAGATTATGTAAAAAACCAGTATTATTTCACAGCTGCTCCACATTTCAATTTAACATATTCCATTATGAATAAAATAAAATACATTCAACATACTTTCTGCTTTTCAGAAACATCCTCAAGTTCTCTTTTTCTCTTTTTCGGAGTGCCGTCTACAGGAGAAGGTTCATCTTTTGGAAAATCATCAGTTTCCAGCCTTTTTTTCCTTGAAATGCCTTCATCATCACCAGAACCTTTTTCCTCTGGTACAATTTCAGCATCATGTTTTCTTTTCTTGGATGGAGTGTCTTCTCCACAGCTGGAACTCTCTTTTACAAGATCATCTGCAAACTCCATTTTTCTTTTTGGGGGAGTGTGTACTTGCATAGGAGCCTTTTCAAAAAGCTCAGTCTCAGGAGCAGTAGTGCTTTCATTATGGCTGAATGAAGACTCTGTTCCCGAATTTATTGATGCTTTCTCTTCTTCAAGAGAGATCTTTTCACATTCCTCTGCTTTTACAGAATTTTCCATTTTTGATTACTTAAATAGATGATAAAACTTTATGAACACTGAAATAGCAAAAATTTGATATTACTTATAATCACTTTAAAATAATTTTAACCAGAAGCTAACCATTCATTTAATTTCAATGACCAACTAGGAGTTTTTTAAATCTCATGAAAACGATGTTAATATACATTAATATCAACTTATGAATATACTAATGTGGGAGTATTAATTGTAATCCCCAATCTCTTTTAGCAATCTTACCCATAAAAGTCACTATTGACATTAAAACATGAAGCGGGGGCAAGCCTTGATTCCCAAATTGTGTGCTGGGCACTATAACAAACTCATACAGGCACAGCAGGATATTTTAAAATTTTAAGGGAAGCATAGTGATATCTGGTATCTGGAAGATATCACAGAAACAGGTTCAAGTAGAGCACAATTTCAGCTGAGCAGATTGCACTATGTCCCTTTCAATGACATCATAACTTTGTGAAGCAGATATTTTTGTGGCACTGAAGAAAATTAAACAGGAAATGAAATTGGTGATGTCGAATCTTATTTCAAGGCTTGAGAAGTATGTTTTTGTTGTTGTTGTTTTAAATATATTTTATTGATTTTTTTACAGAGAGGAAGGGAGAGGGATAGAGAGTTAGAAACATCGATGAGAAACATCGATCAGCTGCCTCCTGCACACCCCCTACTGGGGATGCGACCTCAACCAAGGTACATGCCCTTGACCGGAATGGAACCTGGAACCCTCAGTCCCCAAGCCGACGCTCTATCCACTGAGTCAAACCGGTTAGGGCAAGGCTTGAGAAGTTTTAAAGTATCCAACAGGTGCATAGATTCTATTAGTAAGGACTCACGGTTAACTAAAAATTAAACACAGCCGAAACCGGTTTGGCTCAGTGGATAGAGCATCAGCCTACGGACTGAAGGGTCCCAGGTTCGATTCTGGTCAAGGGCATGTACCTTGGTTGTAGGCACATCCCCAGTATGGGGTGTACAGGAGGCAGCTGATCGATGTTTCTCTCTCATCGATGTTTCTAACTCTCTATCCCTCTTCCTTCCTCTCTGTAAAAAATCAATAAAATATATTTTAAAAATTAATAAATAAATAAAATAAAAATTAAACACAAATATTTTTTAAATAAAGTTGCTAGGACATAAGTATTTAAATTATACATATATAATATATATATAAATAAATAAATAAATATATTTATTGATTTCAGAGAGGAAGGGAGAGGGAGTGATAGACATGGATGATGAGAGAGAATCATTGATCAGCCTCTTCCTGCATGTCCCCCACTGGGGATCGAGCCCACAACCCCGTCATGTGCCCTTGTTGGAACTGAACCTGGGACCCTTCAGTCCGCAGTCCAATGCTCTATCCACTGAGCCAAACCAGCTAGGGCAGTGATGGCGAACCTATGACACGCATGTCAGCACTGACACGCGTAGCCATTTCTGATGACACACGGCCACTGAGGCGGCCGCATGCCGAGGATGAAACATTTGCTGCTCCTGAGGATAAAACATTTGCGAAATAATGTTTTTTCCTCAAAGTGACACACTACCCACGTTATGCTCAGTTTTTTGGCAAAGTTTGACACACCAAGCTCAAAAGGTTGCCCATCACTGGGCTAAGGCGTACTTAAATTCTTTGGACTAAACTAATGAGTGGTACTGTTAGGTATTTCTTTTGGAGACATTGGAAAAAATACACACATCAGAGACACTAAGGGCAACAAGAACAAGTCTGGGAACCTGTAGTTGACTTCTGAAACCCCTATTTTGTAATAGGTTTCAGAATTAGGTAAAAGTGAAGATAGTGGCTTTGGACAAGGTTTCAAGACTCAGCCAGCAACTTAATAACCATTAAGACTTCTTTCAAATGTTCTTAGGCCTAATGGATCGGGAGGGAAATAAGTGAGCTACCTATTGAACAGGAATTGTTATGGAGATCCATTTATTGTCACTTAACAAATTTACTCAACTCTTACTACAGAAGAGCTCAAAGAAGCACTGTGTGAATTAGTGTTCAAGATGCTTTCAGCTTATACAGTATATACATACGAACCACTATTAAAATGTTAGGCTGTATTATTCAAAACAAATAGAAAAGGGAGACCAGAAGTCCAAATCAGAGGAGGGGGTGGGGGAGAGCACCCAAAAAAGTAATTTTCAGAATGACTACTTAAAATGATTATCTAGTAAACCTGGCCTCCAAATGATCAAACCCCTATCATCTCCTCTCTCCTAATAAAGAACAGAAATAGGTTTTAAATGGAAATAAACCAATGTGATTTATCCTCTTTAGCTGTAACTAACGCTTGAAATTTATATTGGGAATAGGTGTGAAGTTTATATATGCAACTCTACTTCCACAGATGAGATGCCATTAAACACAATCAATTCGGTCAGAATAAATGACAAAAAAATTCCAAACGATGGCAGAAATAGGTGAGAATCGACTGCCCAAGTGTAATAATGAATAGACTCCAAATCCAAGAGTGTTGCCCTTCAGAATCCTGGAGGAAGGAGTTTACGGAAGAGTCCACTGACAAGGAGTTGGAGAAGCAATGAAATGACCAGACATTCGGACCGGGCTTTTCCAGGCACCTTTAATGCAAGCCGTCTCCGTCATTTCAGTTCCACAGACCACCACCGAGCATAGGGCTGGGACCGCCGGGCTTCTGCTCAATTGGGGTAAGCTCTCCGTCCCGACCCGCCAGCCAGTCCGGGTCAACTCGAGGGCCCAAGAAGTCGCGACAAGGCGAGGAGGGAACTTTTCAGCCAAGTTCACCCTCTTCCGTCACTGACGCGGCCTAGCTCTTAAACCAAGCCTCCGGCTCAGGTTTCGGATTCGCCGCTCAAGGTACACACACACGCTACTTTGTATCTGACACTCCCACACTCTCCGCCCGACCATGAAGAGCGGCCTAAGGCTGCTCCTCGGACTTCTCGGGACCCGGACTCGCTAGGTCTGGAGGAGCCAGAGCGCCCACCGGCTCCCACAAGTACTGCCCAGTTTGCTCCGCGCTGAGGGCACCATAAACCCCTCGCGAAGGGTACAGAAGGCACGGGGCTAAGACAAAGCGAGCTCATCTCGGGAGTCGCAGTGCCCCTTCCACCTTGATGGCGGCGGAGGACCCAAAGACAAAGAAAAGAAGGGGCCGCAGTCCCAGCAGCACACTCACCCATCCAGCCACACACGGTTCTGTTTGCGGAAGCGGCGAGCCGCGCCACGCTTGTGTAGTTACGCCACTTCCGGGGAGGGCGCTGGTCACGTGACGTCGCTCTCGGCCGAGAGTGGAGTGACGCGCGACCTTCGCGCCGAAACTACAAGTCCCGTCGTGCTGCGCGCAGCGGCGTGCTCCGGAACGCACCGGCGGGTCGAGCAGTCGCGAGCACGTTGCTAGTGGGCGCGGCTGGTGGGGCTGAGGGTGGTGGGAGGCGAGCGTCCACCTGAGCACGGCGGGTTCCAGCATCCTGACCCACGCTGGGCCGGATCACTCTGTTGAGTGACACCGCGGTGGCCTCGGAGGAGCTGTCGTCCGGCCTGTGCGGCGGGAAGCGGCGGCGGCCTCAACGTCCGAAGAGGTAGCCTGGGCCCAAGACCTTTAAGGGCAGCGGGAGGGGTGAAGAGGGCACCTTCAACCCGGGGCGCACTGAGGAGCAGACCCGGGGCGCGAACCCGGCCCCCCCTGCCCGGCTCCTCGGGCTGTGGCCGAGATCCACCTGCGGGGATCCAGACTTGCCCGCCCCACCACCCGCCGCGGCCGAAAGAGGTCACCCCCGCCCTTCTCTGTCGGTCCAGTGTCCTTGCAAATCTGCCTTTGGGACTGTTTTTAGCTTTCTGCTCTGTAACTCTGCACCCTCTGCTCTTCCCTTCCTCGGAAGCCTGCTGAGGAGGGGTCTGAGCGCCCCCGTTGTCGGAGTTGTCTTAGAGAATGGTCAACATCTTACTTCTTCTCCTTAGGGATTGGCAGATCCTTCCCTATCGCCGTATTTGGGAAGTGGCACCATACCTCCCTCCAGGGAGGCCTTTCTGGGCTGTGAGATTCTGGAGACAGGGGCAGCCCAAACCTAGTCTAGAGAAAAGCCTCATAGCGCGGTAGTCTACGTTGTCTGGACTTGGATATGGGATGGTTGGGGGAGACAGCACTTTCTTTGTTCATCCATCCCCAGCTTTGCACCGGAGAGTCGAAGCCACCTACTACTGTACTGAAACCGGAAAGCTCCATAGTTGAGGGCCCTCAATTGGAGACTGGGGTCAAAACCGAACCCGCGGGCTAAGATGATTGACGTGTGTACATGTTAACTTTATTGTGCCTCAGCACCTCCCCACCTTAATGGTGTAAGTCAGAACGTGATCACATTTGCAGTCCATCTTGAATTATACTTTACCAAAATTAATCCCTTTAAAAGTGTGTTTTATTAGACTTCGCTTTGGGGAAGGCAACATTCGCAGCATGTACTTCCTTTACAGCCCTGTCACTTCTAAAATGTGGGCATTATAAACTTTGGACCAAGAATGAATGAGGCCTATTTTTAACATAAGTAATTTTAGGGGAAATTTTTTTTTAATTTTCTTATTAGATTAAAAGCTTCTTCCTGTGTGTTTACACAAACTCCACCATGGACTGATGTTGTGCATGAGATATGCAGAGCTCACGTTTTGTAGTTTTTATAAAGCTCAACTGGAAGTCATGTCAATTCAGTTGAGAATAGAACTCCTGAGAGTAGTAATAATGGAGGGAGTAAATGGGCCAGATAAAAATGTTTTGAAAGTTATTGTTGGTGTGATTTTTCCCATTATTACATGTATAATATCTGTTTTTCTGGAAATTGAATTAAAAATAAAATAGGTAATATTTTAGTACCTTCTGTGTGACAGCCAGATTAAGTGCTTTACACATTTGAACTCATTCGATTCTTACATAATCCAGTGGGATAGTTATGGTTATTTCTGTGTTAAAGATGAAGGTTAAATAACTTGGCCAAGATTGTGCATTTGGGAATTAGTGGAACTAGGATTTGGACCTGGGCGGTCTAGCTCCGAAGACCAGACTCCATGCTAATAATGAAACAGTACCTGCTTAGAATGCCAAACTCAGAACTAGAAATTGGCTGACAAATAGTTGATTTTCAGAAAATATTTTGATAATTCTTAATGCTTGATGTTTAATGTTCAGAGAAAAAATAGTTGGATAAGATCCCCCAAGACATGATCATCATTTTGTTTGGATTTAACCTGAATGTCTTTAATAGTGCCTGGCACACAGTGGTGCTTGCTAATTGAATGAATGAATTGCCAAGAAAGGTCTTTAAAAATCAACTTGTTATAAAAGTTCAGACGAGTTATTTGAACCCATTTTAAGATTGCTTTATGTGCTGTTTTGATTATTTGGCTCACTATTCACACACTCACACCACCTGGTTTAGATTTCTCCTGGTTTGAATTATATTTTATCAGTGAAAGAAATGAAGTAGCAATTTGTAAGTTTTCTGGTTAGAGTAAAGGCAAGCAACTGATTTAGTAGTTACCATTCCGCTTTTTAAGTCATTAGTTTTCAAAGTTAGAACACTCTGACTTGCATTTTAAAGTGTAATTGCTGGTGTAGAGTCGAAGATCACTTTTTTTTTTTAATCCTCACCAGAGGATATTTTTTTCCATTGACTTTTAGAGAGAGAGAGGAAAGGTGTGATGGAGAGAGAAAAAGAGAAACATTGATGTGAGAAAGACACATTGATTGGTTGCCTCCCGCACATGATCCAACCAGGCCCCAGATAAAACCTGCAACCTGGGTGCATGCCTTGACAGGGTAATCGAATCCGCGACCCTTCCATCAGCACTCTGACACTCTTGAACCACTGAGCAAAACCTACCAGAGCGAAGATCACATTTTTGAAGTATAAACACAGTTTTTAAAATGTAGATACAATGTTGTAGCTTCCTAAGAATGATGTTCTTGGAGGTTGGAAAGAGAGGTGGTTTATGGAAAGTTTGTTTCTCTAAAAAGTCTTGGCGGAAGGACTGTCTCCAGTCCACTCACAAAGTGCCCCTACTAAAATTTTACTGCCTTTTGGGTCACATAAGATAGTCTTGTTTAAAAGGATTAAAAGTTGAAAGTAAGATTGGTTGAGAAATCTCTAAGTTTATTATGTGTAGAGATTCGTTTTATATGTTAACTAGGCTATAGTACCTAGTTACTTAATCAAACACTAATCTAAGTGTCATTGTGATGGTATTTTGAAGATGTGATTAACATCTAAAATCAATTGACTTAAGGAGATTACCCTCAATAATATGGGTGGATCTTATCAAATCAATTGAAGGACTTAATTTCAAACTGAAGTGTCTCAAGAAGAAAAAATTCTTAAGATTTCAGTATTGCCTGGTCAGCTTGGCTCTGGTTAAGCGTCAACCTAGGAACCAAGAGGTCACAGGTTCAATTCCTGGTCAGGGCACATGCCTGAGATGTGGGCTCAGTCCCTGGTAGGATGCATGCAGGAGGCAGCCGATAAATGATTCTCTTTCATCATTGATGTTTTTATCTCTCCCTCTCCCTTACTCTCTGACATAAATAAAAGTATATTTTTAAAAAATATATTGCAGCATCGATTTCTGCTTGTGTTTCTAGCCTTCAAATCTGCCTACACATTTTCAGAGTTACTATCCCCATAAGTGTGTGAGCTAGTTCCTTAAAAGAAATCTGTATTTATCCATCTGGTAAATAATCTAATAGATTTCTAATAGATAGAAATATTTTTATGAAGAGAGCTAGATATATATATGTATATATTTTTTCCTATTAATGCTGTATTTTTTGAGAACCCTATCTGTGTCAGATTTTGGTAACTAGAGTGATTCTAGAACAAGCAGGTCAAACTCAGGTCCGCAGGCCGCATGCGGCCCACAACGAATATTTTTGCGGCCAAGCCAATATAATGGTACGTAAGAAATGATTTAATAAAAATTTTGTAACTTAATTTTTACAATATCCTGTTGTACATAATTATTAATAACGAACTACAACGTTCGCTAATGACTGATTACTATAATCATTGCATTCATTTGCCTTACACACAGGAACACCATTTCTCTCCACCAATAGTAGCAGCGAATATTTTAGCAGCCGATTGTCACGTCATTAGTCTTGGACTGACTTGTTTGGTGTGCGCAACAGGAAATATTTCGCTTTCAGAGAACAAGAAAAATAGGTTTATTTGCGTTACACTTATTAATTTGTGCAGTTATTCAGTGTCTGGTAAGTTAATGTTCAAGAAAAAAAAATAATTTTTATTAAAATGTTCCATTATTTGTCCTAGCCAGTTTGGCACAGTGGACAGAGTGTTGGCCTGCGGACTGAATGTCCCGGGTTCAATTCCGGCCAAGGGCACATGCCCGGATTGCAGGCTCGATCCCCAGTGTGGAGCGTGCAGGAGGCAGCCAACTCAATGATTCTCTCTCATCATTGATGTTTCTCTCTCTCCCTCTCCCTTCCTTTATGAAATCAATAAAAATATATTTTGAAAAAAAGTTCTATTATGTTAACGATCACTCATTTATTTCAGCCCTTTGTATTCAGCATGTCTCTATCAAAATAAACCTATGTTTCTATGAAAATTGAAGTTTTTGTTTTTTACAGCCCACATAAACTTAAACCTTGTTTATTTGGCCTGTGTTAGCCTTTGAGTTTGACATGGTTGCTCTAGAGGAACAGAATCTTAAGACTGAGTTACCACACCGGCCAATGTAGCTCAGTTGGTTGAGTGTCCTCCCATGCACTGAAAGGTCATAGGTTTGATTCCAGGTCAGGGCACATGCCCAGGTTTGGAGTTCCATCCCTTGTTGGGTGCCTACAAGGAGCATCCAATCTGTTTCTTACTCATATCAATGTTTCTCTCCCTCTCCCTTCCTCTTTCTCTCAAATCAATAAAAAGCTTAAAAAAGAATGAGTTATCTGTGCAGGTTCGATCCCCAGTCATGTCACATACAAGAATCAACCAATGAATGCATAAATAAGTGGAACAAAAATCCATGTTTTTTTCTCTCCCCCTTCCTGTCTCTAAAATAAATTTTTAAAAATTTGTTTTAAAAGAATGAGTTATCTGAATTGGTTATGGTTTTCTGTAATTGGTTCCCAAATCTGATTAGATTTAAAGGCAGTAATGGCTACCAGTGGTAAAGGGCACTGATAGTCCAAGGTCTGAGGTGGCAATAGAGATACACAGAATATCACCATTGGATACTGCTACTTAAATACTTACAAAAGACATGGTTCTGTTTTTTTTTGTTTGATAATCCTCACTGGAGGGTATTTTTCCATTGAATTTTAGAGAGAGTGGAAGGGAGGGTGAGGGACACTGAGAGAAACATTGATGTGAGAGAGACACACATCGACTAGTTGCCTTCTGCATGCGGGATAGAGCCTGCAGCCAGGGTCCATCCATGCCCTTGACTGGGAATCAAAACCCTCCGGACCCTTCAGTCTGAGGGCCAAGGCTCTATCCACTGAGCCACAATGGCTAGGGCAAAGACAGGGTTCTGGATGACTATGTATTTGATGACTAAAAACATTTTTGTCAAATTAACAAGTCTAATGAGATTGACTGGTTGCTCCTAACTGTGTTGGGAAAAGTGGGGAAAGAAAAGGATGAACTCAAGTCTTGAAAGTTTTTGTGTCCTCTCTAAAGAAACAACCCCCCCTCCCCCCGCCGCCCCCCAGCTACAGAGCTAAGATTGCTGAAAACCAAATCCAGAGCTTCATCCTGCAAAGTGGCTGAATTATAATGCAAAATGAATTCTCAATCTAACAGTGTGTCTGCTGTTAAAATGAGGGCATTGATTGGGAAGGAATAAGATCCTCAAATCTGGAATAGGGTCCTGAGCCCCTACATTTTGATCAGTCTTTTTTGCCACCTGTTTGAGGAAGTTAACATGCTTTGACTGAAGAACCTGTAATGGCCTTTCCTGAGGTAATGGCCTTGCAAGATATTGCTGATTCTCAAGAACTGCCCCTACCCCTCTTCCTTGCTTCTAGACCTATAACTAGACTTCAGTCTCAGCGGGCCTCCAAGGGTCGGCTGCAAAGTGTGACCCATGAAGAGTCTGCACTTCATGGGTCACTAATAAGAGTGCTGCACTCTTAAAGACTGATTTCTTTTTTAAAATGCCACAGATAGATCTCTGGGGAATATGTGTGGGGATGGGTATCAAAAGTGTGGAATACTCGTGAAAGAAACATAAAGTTAGATCAGGCTGAATTTATTGATACAGGACCACTAAGCAGAGATTCTGTATTCACTGTTACAGCTGGTGGGGGTGGAGGGGGGCGGGCGGTGTTTAGAAAGGGCTCTAACAGTTTGGTTGTTTGGCTGGAAGATGGACCAAAGGTGACCTATGCTAAATGAAGTTAAAATGCCAGACCTGCCTTGGTATACTATAAAAGAAAGGATCTAAGGGAGACTGGGATGATAGAGGGGATTTATCATGTAAGACCTGCTCACCCACCTTTGGAGATGATTTCACCATGATTTTGAGAAGTAACTTTGTGAGAGGAGCCCCAGCATACTTGGTGATCTATGAAGAGTTCTATGATTGCTCTTCTCTGTGGGTCAGGAATTATAGCAGGGACTGCTTCTACTGATCTGGGGATCCTAGAATGTGGTGAGGACAATTGGAAATTGGGCAGATATTACAAAGGGTCCTATTTCTTAATGGTATATCAATATACTGAAGGGAAAGAACCCAGAGCGGAGGGCAGTTGCAGTACAGGAGCAAGAATAGCAGTAAAAATAAATAAACAAACAAACAAACAAGGAACTTGTAGTTGAGCAAAATCTAAAACAGGAAGAAGTTAGCATAAAATACAAGTGGAGGACTAGCATTTGAATGTAGGGACAGTTTTATTTTCTGAGGAAGAAGTTAATGGATTCTTGGATGGGTGTGGATGCAGGTAACTCTGGAAGGGGGAAGGCTAAAGGTGAGAAAATTCACTCATAACTTCGGCTCATTTTTAAAGGGAAGAGGGGGTTGGCTTTATTGAATTATTAAACAAATATTTATTGAGTGCCTCCTATGTGCCACCGAGCCTTTGTTTTAGGGGCCTGGGGTGCAGCAGTAAACTAAACAGGAAAAACAAAACAAAACAAAAAAACTGTCCTTGTGGACCGTAAGTTGTAAACACAATAAGTAAGAAAATTATATAGGATGTTAGAAGATAAGTGCTATGAAAAAGAAACAAATAGAGCAAGGTAAGGAAGATAGGGATGGATGTCAGGGCTGGAAGGGAGGGGATTGGGAGCAGTGTTGCCATTTTAAATAGAATGGACAAAGGAGGCATCAGGGAGCTGGTGCCATTGAACAAAGACTTGTGGGAAGCAAATTAGCCAGGCTAACTTGAAAAGACTTCCTAGCAGAGGAAATATCTAGTGCATAGTTCTTAAGGCAGGAGCCTTTTTAGCATGTTTGGCTTTCAGAATAAGTTAAGTTAGTTTTGTAAAAATAATTAAGGGCTTAATCTGTTTCTGTATGGCCTTTCTTACTCATTTAATATTCTTTATTTGAAGCACCTGTAGCTTTTCATGTTGGTTGTTAAATAGTCTGATTCATCAGACTGTTACTTGACTTTGACTTTGCTTTTGTCTGTAGCAATTTCTAGTATCACCTTTTAAGACTTCCTGGGAGCCTGCTAATTTTGAGACATTTACAATTTCATTTCGCAACTCATTTGCATTGTGTTGTTCGATGATCTGTGAGAGCCTGATAGGAGCTGATGTTAATTATTAATTAGGGAGGGGTAAGTCAGGGTATTAATTTTATAGGAACAATTCATTAGTGGATGATTTTATTTGATAATAGTTTGTACTGAGATAACAGATATTTGTGTAAAATGTAGCTGTATTTATTGCAGTGCTGATTTATTGGGGTGCTAACTGACTTCTCATTGACTCTTGTTTAGTATACAATTTAAAAAAGTAAGATCATCTATTCTCAATGTATTATCAGAGGTAGTAAGTTAACAAGTATGGGATAGGGTGGAGATTAGGGGTCAGTGGCACTTCCTGATGCCAAGAGAGGGGAACTGATTTGCTATATAGTAATACATACTAAAATTCTATCATACCAGTGGGGAAACCTGTATCTAGAGAGGCCAACTAATTTTCTCAAAATAATACCACTATTAACTCTGCTGGGTACATTTTATTCCAAAGCCCATGTTCTTTTAAAATTACATTTTAACTTTCCTGACAAAAAGTTATAGATATCTGGAAAAGTCCATCTCTCTTCTCACCAGCCAATAACATGTGATTTACAGTTTTATATAATTTAGTCTAAAGGCACTATAGGATAAATGATACTAATAACTACTTATCAGATCTTAACATTTGTAATAACTAACACTTATATGATGCTTGTTAAGTTACAAAAGTATGTTTACATCAGAATTCCTATAATAACCTGTGAAGTAATCATTTTACTAGTGGATGTGGGCTTGTTATCTAATAGGGAATTGCATGGAATTATGTCCCCATAACGTTAGGGCCCAGATCTTTTGCTTCCAGATCTTAAGACTTATTTCCATTATACTATACTGCTTCTTTGTAGAATAATAGAGCCCTACAAATATCCATTTTGTAGTAATAAAATCACTTCAAAACATTACCCTTCATGATGTCTGCTAGACTCATTTACTCTATCATATTTAAATGATGTATTTTAATGAGATTTTAAAATTGCATTATGTTACAACTGTATACCATAACATTAATTTCATGGATTTGGTAGCAATGTCTTTTCTTTTATTTCCTAATAATTAATGACTTGTTTTTAAGTAGATTAGTTTAAAATGGGAATCTATATAATCTAATTTTTAAATCTATTCTCTATAGAAGCTGAAATCCATCCATCACCATTCTTCAAAATGCAATGGAATGTACCAAGGACTGTATTCCAACTGGCACATAGGACATGCATGGACCCACATAAAGCTGGTCTTTTTGGACACTGTCAATATATAAAGGGACCATTACTTTTGTATACAGCTGAATCCAGAGTAGTTTTGGTACAGGTCCCTCAAAAACAATGGCTGCATTTATCTGCTGCCCAGGGCACTGCAAAGGAAAGGAAGCCATTCGATGCTCCTTCATCCCACCTGGGGGTTCTTCATTATAAACAGTGGGAGCAAGATACTTCCTCTAAGAGGGTTATGTCATCCAATACCACATCTCCAGGAACGCCTTCAGAAAAAAAGGAAGAACCTGATCCTTTACAAGACAAATCTATTAGCCTTTATCAACGATTTAAGAGAACTTTTAGACAGTATGGAAAAGTGTTGATTCCAGTGCATCTAATAACTTCTAGTGTTTGGTTTGGAACATTTTATTATGCAGCCATAAAGTAAGTTTTTGCTTGGTTGAGCATCTTTCCCTATTTTATCAAAATGTTTAATCTTTTAAAAAAATTATTGTTGGAAATATTACAGATGTCCCCTTTTTTTCCCCTTTAACCCCCTCCACCCATCCTTCCCCCACCCCGGGCCTTCACCACACTGTTGTCTGTGTCCATGGGTATACATATATGCATATAAATTCTCTGGTTAATCTCTCCCCACCTACCCCCTTACCCTTGCCTTCCCTCTGAGATTCCTCAGTCTGTTAATCTTAAGTGTACTTAAATGCTTTAATGTCTTTAATTGATAGAGAATGACTACTTTTCATAACCTTGTCACACTTTAATAATAATCAACATTTGCTTCCTGTGTCCATCAGGCATTGCTAAACTTTTTAACTGTATTATCTCATTTAATCCTCACAGCAATCATATGAAGCAGGTAGTGCAATTATTCCCATCTTAATAATGAGAAAACAGATTTTAAGAATAAGCCAGAATAACTTAGTTTTTCCTAGAATAACTGAGAATCTGATGTCAGAGCTCATGCTCTTAGTCACTCTGTTCACCTCCTATCAACATTTAGAGTAGCACAGAGATAAAATCATATTTCAGAAATTTAGCAGCACCAGAAATTTTGTACTTATATATTTCTTAAAGTGTTCATAAATGTAAAAAGACATCTATTATTTTTCCATGTGTATGATTTTAGTGGAAAATTCTAAGATATTTTTGCAAAATTCTGGCTGTTATAGACACAAACTTGAGCAAATTGCAGACTTATGTTTTAACGTTACTCATATCTGACAAATGTCAATGTAATACCTTTTATTCTTAACAAGTTAATTTCATGTACATTTAAAATTTTGTTAAGAGGCTAGATCTCATGTTAAGTGTTCTTACCTCAATAAAATAAACTTTTTCAAAAAACTTAATTTAGTAGGCCTAGCCTGCTAATATTGTAAAACATAGAATTTCTAAATGTCCTTTCTTGTTAAATACTGTTCCTTTCTTTTAAGGTAAGTTCTATTATTCACACTGTTTTAGGAGCAAGAATACACATAGAACTGCTTCCCAATAATTTCCAGTTTGTTTCTGCCTCAAGCAAACCCAGTGGGTACCAACCTGTCCCTGTTCCTTTGAACAAGAAAAATGGTCCTGACCAAGCCCAGTGAGCTCATTGTCCTGAAGGCAGTGATGACAGCACAATGGAGACCATTTTGACATTTTAGTAAACTCTTCTAATGGGATTAGAATTATTTTATACTTTCCAAAAGTCCATTGATTTTCAGTGTTTGGTATATTTACTTACTTGATAAATAAGGTATTAAAATGTGGTAGTTTTGTTTATGAAGCTCACTCCTTGGAGAAAGCTTATTATTTACTAAATTAAAGGATGATGTAATTAAGATTATACTTATTCTTGGGAAACGGGATTAGAGATATATTTTTATAAAAGTTACAAAAGGATTTTTTTAACCTTGTGTAATTGATGCTTTTTTGTTTCTTTTCATAGCTTTCTCTCCATTGTGTTTTTGTTATTTAATTATATCTTTCTTTATTATGTATTATTTTCTTTAATGTTTTTGTTTTTTTCTCAGGAGGTCCTTGTATGTACACTTTATGGAATTCTCTCTTTGCTTATTAATGACATTTTCTAGACATGGATAATTTTTATAGAAGTCTTTGAAACTGCCCTTATTTATTAGCAGAGAATAAAAGTGTATACCATTTTGCATAAAAGTTATTATAGGCATTCAGTTTTTATACTTAATTAATGGCTTTTTACATCTTAAATTTTCTTTTTTGAGCCATCGAGGATTTTTCTGATTCAGTTCTGTGGAAGATGACATGAGTAATACATGTTTCTTCTGCCTTCCTTGGGTTGCCCTTAATAAGCATTCAGTCTCCTGGCATTAGAGGCAGACATCTAAATTTCTAATTAATTGAATATGATAATCTCATTTGGACTATTAAAAAGAGTACTTTTGTTTCCTTTACTCTTCCTTCTTGAGTTAAAGATTTCTATAACTAAACAATCGGACCCCAAATAACCTAGTGATAATAGTTATTCTTAAGGGTTTTTTTCATTGCTATCTGGCACCTGAGGCAGTTGTGACATTCGGCCATCCCCTGTGGAATGCACCTCTCTTAGTTTTATCCTTCCCCCTCTTTTCTGCAGAATGTTTGTGTGTAAGCATGGTGATAAGACTGTCTACTTTAAAAATCACACCCCATTCCCCATCAGAACTTGTCTGTTGGCTATTTGCCAGCATGCGAAATCTGTGTGCCAGACCCACCACTACTGCCCAGCTATGACTACTGGTCCAATTCTGTTATAGCATCTCATAGCTAAAAATTTGTATTTTGTAGGGTTTGTTGCTTCTCAGCATAGTCCTTAATGTTTTTACTGAATCTGTAATACTGCAGGAGTTGAAATTTGATTTGTTCTAGTAAGATCTTATCGCAAGTAATACTTAAAAAACATAAGGACTTAAGATATGTTCAAATGGCAATTTATCTTTCATTGTGAGATGATTTTATTATAAAACTAGAGGCCCAGTGCATGGATTCGTGCACGGGTGGGGTCCCTCGGCCTGGCCGGCAGTCGGGCCGCGGGAGGTTGACCCGTCCAGGAGGTTGGCTGTGGGAGCGCACTGATCACCAGGGGGCAGCTCCTGCATTGAGTGTCTTCCCTCTGGTGGTCAGTCTCTGTCATAGTGACCAGTCGACTGGTCGTTCGGTTGCTTAGGCTTTTATATATATAGATTGGAGTTGATTGTATTAAATACAGGTGTTTTGTTTTTTAATTTAACTGACAAGAAGCTGGCTTTATTTTATTTTAGTTTTAGCTTGTTGCCTACTTACTATTAAAAGAAAGAAGAAAAAATAATTTGTAACTTGAAGGATGGGCATTAGAAGTCACATTGCATTACTGACCAATGTTTGTTTTAGTCACTCTGACAACCAGCATGCTGCCTTACTAGTCACCGTAAAGCAAAATGCCATTCTTTATTTAGTTAACTCAGTGATCAAGATCTCAGGCTTTTGAAACATTTTATTTTGGGGAGATCTAAATTGTGCATGGTAATGGATTTTATTTTAAACTAAGCTTTGTTGTCCCTCCTATCTGGCAAAAACTTGCAGATATATTATGTCTTCTAACCAGAAGTCTTCTGTTTGGTCAAATGTAGCTCTGTGATGATGGTTTTGTTCCTATGTTTAGATGCTTCATGTTTTGGCCTCAGGTTCCTAAAGCTACAGATTCACTCTGAGGAAAAATCCTGACTGATTTTTACTGCACTTTATTCAGACTGAATGTGCCTTTGCCCTTGTGTGTTTCTGCATCACTAGAAACATCCATAAAGCTGGCAGTTTGTGAAGCAGAGATTTTTGTCAGGCTGTGGAAAGTTCAGAGTAAAAAGTTTCAAAAAATGGATATTATTATTTGAATCAAACCTTCATTAATACTTCATACTTAGCAATTCCAAAGAAAATGAAAGGTGTTTTTTTTTTTTTTTTAATAAAGCCAAGTCATCAAATCAGTATTTTAGAAATAAGTGGAATGAGGTGCTTGTTTCTATATTTTACAAAGGATACATATGCAATGTGTCTGAGGTTATTATTATGGTAGTTTTTATTTTTTTAATCACCCCATTTTGTATTATATTTGGCCAAATATTTGTCTTTTTCCCCCTTTATGATTTCTGTTAAATATGTAGATTTTACATTCTGGGCTTAGTCTGAACTAGAAAATGATTAATGGAGTAATTTTATAATTTTATTGGCACTGGAAGGTAATTAGCATGTTGTGGTAGGATGTTACTGTACATAGTAACTATTAGATGCATAGAATAGTCTTTATGATACTAAGTCTTGCTTTAATAGGATTCTAAGAAAGCGGTTTTTAATAGAACTGATGGTAGAGATAGAAGAAACCAGATTGGATTTGTAATTGACATCTTCCTTAAAACTCTTTAAAGATTACTTCAGTTATCTGGTTTTCTTTTGTAGATGATAGGTAATTTTTCCTTTTTTTCTTCTTTTTTTTATTGTTTAAAGTATTACAAATAGTAGTACATATGTCTCCTTTTCTTTTTTTTTCCCCAATTTACCTTCCCCCAGCCTCTGCTACCCCTCCTACTCCCAACCCCACCCCCGGCACATGCCCTCTCCCCCCTCCCAATGTCTTGAGTCCATTGGTTATGCATATATGCATGCATACAAGTCCTTTGATTGATCTCTTACCTCCCCCTAGGTAATTTTTCTTGATGATGTTCAGCCATATCTATTGAGTAATCCCTGGTTTCTTAGTATTATAATGAAATCATTGAGAGGGACAACTTTTCCCCAGTTACCAAGTTATTTTTTAATACTAAAAATAAATTAGTATTTTGCAACTACCATAATAATAATGAATCCAGGCAATTTTTTTCTGAATTACAAAGAGATAGAGTATGTGTACCGTGGAACAATCTGTGGACCCGACCTTAACCAAGAATCAAACTTAACATCGGTGATGGAACAGACTACCATTATGTGGCTCCTGTTGATGCACCGAAATGAACTGTGCAGAATCAACTGTGCAGTTTTCCTTTTGAAAAACATTTAACCAGAATCTAATCATGAGGAAACAATCAGACAAATCCAAGTTGAGGGATAGTCTACCATGCAACTGGACTGAAAGCTTAAAAAATCTCAGTGTCAAGAAAGACATACTGCCTTCCTCCTCGACAGAAAGTTCTGGGAAGCATTTCTAGAGAAAAGGAGACCAGAGAGACATGACAGGATAGCATTAAGGGACATACTAGACCAATTCAGGAAATTTTATGTTAATGTAGGAGAATCACAGAACAAGAGCCTTGTTCTGATTTAGAGGTGAAGGGTCTCAATATCTGCAAATGCATGCACGTGCCAATGTAATAAAATATTGATAATCAGAAAAACTACAAATAAATTAGGGCTTATCAGCTCAGATTAGAGACAATTCTGTCTTCTCTCCCTCCCTCCAAAAACGTGTTGTAATTTATGGTAATTGTTCACCTGCCTATTCAGTTCACCTGCTAATAGTGTAGAAGCACCCTTTTAGGATAATTGAAGTTTTCATCAATTAACTTATTCAAGTCATTAGAATCATTTATTCTTTGCATAGTGATACAGTAAGTAATGTTATATAACTTGCTTTTACAATAATATTATAGTTTGGCATGTAATACTAGAGGTAAAAAATCTTAGATCCTGAAGTTTGAGTTGGAGCATTCTAACTAATGAAGTGGTATTTAGTTGAGAAAACTAAGGTCAGGTAAGTGATTCTGACCCTTTTCTCCTAGGTTACATAAAGTTAATAATTTTTCTCTGATAAATGCTTTTATTTTTTTGAATATGTTAAATGCAGAAGTTGCACACAGTAAGATATAATACAACACTGGTGTTTGTGTACATATTGTTCGTTTAGAGTGACATTAAAGTGCTTGATAATATAGAACTGACTTTTAAACAAAATTTGTTTTTGGTGTTTTCAGATAATCTTTTGAAACTATTTATCCCTAAAATGTGTGTGTGTGTGTGTATGTATATATATATAAATTACTTTTTGTTTCTTTCTTAGAGGAGTGAATGTCATTCCTTTTCTAGAGCTTATTGGGTTACCTGACAGCATAGTAAACATTTTGAAAAATTCCCAGAGTGGAAATGCCCTAACAGCATATGCCTTGTTTAAGGTAGGTACTATTAGAAATTAATTATTCCTCACACTTAACCAATGACCTGCTCAGTTCCCCAGAAAATTCAATGTTAGCACCCAATAGTTCTTTTTTATAATAGTTCTTTTTTTAAAATATTGCATTTCATCTCTTACATGTCTAATAAAGTTTAAAATTTTAAGTATAAATAAAATGATGGTTTAGGAAGAGTGCCTTGAAAATAGGTAGATCATTCATAACCTGCTGTGATCACATGTAAAACTTCTGAATTTCTAGGGTACAAGTCATTTTTTTGACATTTTTCCTATATATAGTATATTAATTTTTCTTATTCAGAGATCTGCATGCCACCTGACTTGTAAGTGAAATTTAGCATTTATTTTAGTTTATAAATAGTTCATCTTCTTAATAAGTAAAATATAAAGTTTAATGCAAGTTGTTTTATATGATAAACCTAATTAGACCTAGTTGTTAGATGTTGTGTATGTTTTATTTTAGAAGTTCATAGACTTTATAACTTTTCTGGATTTAGACAGTGACATCTTTATAAATATTTCTACACCTGTGGGTCTTTTTTTCAGAAGAGGAGACTCATTGTGGAATTAAGCCATATTAATCCCATTTTTCTCTATTGACAAATAATTATGAGGTTCTTTGTAGCTTCATACTAAGAAAGGAAACAAAGCATTTGGAAACTAGACGTTAAATACATAAATTATCAAGTTTATAGCTTTTGTGGACATAATTTAACCTTAATAAATCAAGGGAGAGGGAGAGGGAGAGAGAGATAAAAGGATCAATGATGAGAGAATCATTGATTGGCTGCCTCCTGCATGCCCCCTACTGGGGATCAAGCCTGCAACCCGCGCATGTGCCCTTGACCTGAATCGAACCCAGGACCCTTCAGTCTACAGGCCCATGCTCTATCCACTGAACCAAACCAGCTAGGGCACTACTTTTATTTTTTAAAGTTTGTTTTATTTGATTATTAGTGCCCAGGAATTTAGAATCATGTCTTCTTTCTCTTTGTGTTTTCTGTGTGCTTGGTATTGTGCTTTGCAGGCAAATTGATGCTCAATGCATGTTTGTTGGGTTTAGATTGAGTTAGCAGTTTTTCTTCTCGTTCACTGTTCCTGTGCAAAGTGGGAAATGTGGAGGGGGATTCTCTTGAGTATTTACTGTAACCCACAGTTTTAAGTAGAGCAACAAACACTGAGATTTACTGCTTTGATAAGGCAAAGCCCCAAAGAGTTGTGGCATAGATGAAAAAAAAAAAAAAATAACCTGAGAGTATGACCTTGTGGCCTTGGCTAGGACACACACATAATCCCCTTGTACTGTCCTTGAAATGCACCATTGGTTGAGTTGCTTAAAACTTGTTGAGCCTCTACTGTGTGCCAAGTGCCAATTCTAGGTACTGGGGATACTGTAATTAAATAAAATGGCACAGAATACCTGCTCTTGTGAAGCTTATATTCTAGTGGTGGGAGGCGGTTAGAGAGACAAAGAAGGGAAAGTTAAAAAACACACACACAATATATTTGGATGGTAAGTGCTAAGAAGAAAGAACAAACCAGTGATGGGGGGTGTATTTGTGTTGAGGCTTGGTGTTTTTCAGGTGGGTTACAAGAAGGTGAGAGAGTTAAGCTGCTATGGGGGAGAAGAATGTTTCAAGCAGGGGAAACCCACGTACAAGGTCCTGAGGCAGCAGGATACCTGGAGTATGTGAGGGAACAGGAGGAACCAATGTAGCTGGAAAGAGGGAACAGGGCCACAGGCAAAAGAGGGACCACATCAGGGCAGCCTGCCAGGCTGTTGTGAGCACTCTGGATCAGATGGAAAGTCCGTGGGCAATTTTGAGCATCTGACTTCTTTTTTTTTTTTTTTAAATATATTTTATTGATTTTTCACAGAGAGGAAGGGAGAGGGATAGAGAGTTAGAAACATCCATGAGAGAGAAACATCGATCAGCTGCCTCCTGCACACCCCCCACTGGGGATGTGCCCGCAGCCAAGGCACGTGCCCTTGACCGGAATCGAACCCGGGACCTTTCAGTCCGCAGACCGACACTCTATCCACTGAGCCAGACCGGTTTCGGCGAGCATCTGACTTCTTTAACAAAATCACTTTAGCTGCTGTATTGAAAACATGGCAAGGGTAGAAGCCCGCAGGCCTGCCAGGAGGTTAATGCAATGGTCTAGGTGAGAGCTGATGGTGGCTAAGACCAAGGTGGTAGCAGGAGAGGCCGTAAGAAATAGGTGGATTCTGGATATATTTTGAAACTATCCCAACAGGTTTTGGGCCTGAGCAACTGAAGAATACAGTTGTCATTTCCTGAGGTGTAGACAACTTTGAGAGGAGAGGTTTAGAGTGGGACCATTGACCATCAAGAGCCAGTTTTGAACAGATGACATTTGAGATCCTGTTAGACATCTAGGTGGAAACGAGTAGGTGGTTGTATATACTGGAATTTAGGGATAAGGCTGGGTCTGAAAATTTAAATTTAAGAATCATCAACACATAGATGGTAGTACAGACAAAACTGTGTAAGACCGCCAAGGGAATGAGGTGGGCGGAGAAAAAAAAGGGTCCAGGCACTGAATGCTGTCCCACATGTTCAGAGGTAGGCGACAGGAGGAGGAGTCAGCAAGGCCCCCTGGGAAGGGGCAGCCTCTGAGATAGAAGGAAACCAGGGACGGGGGTACCTGGCTGCCAAGCGGAGGACGTGCACCGAAAAGCAGCCTCAGGTGGTTCTCGGGATTCATGGAACTCTGCTCGGCGATGATAGCAGTTTCTGTGGAGGGGGTGGGGTGAAGGAAAGCTTGGTTAGACTAAGTTCAAGAGAAAATGAAGAAGAAAGTTGGAGATAGCACACGCAGCTCTTTCAAAGACCTTTGGTGTCCGGTACCCTACAGATACGATTCTGAATTTTAATACAACAGCCTCCGAGTGTGATACAGACTCTCTGCTTTTAAGATTCTCTTTGACCAGTTTGTCTACTATTTAGTTTTGGCTCTTACATCTCTGATCAGAGTTAAACCTGTGCATGTCTGCAACACATGTACCATTTTACCACTTGGTCTCAGGGAGGTTCTGGTTGGGATTCCAGACCCAGGGCAGATTGTAATGAGGAAGGAGTATAAGGCCTGGAAAAGTCAAAGGAAAGATTTGGAAGTGAAACGAAGCTAAATTCAGTCAAGAAGAAACATTTGGCCCACACTTGCCTCTCACGATCTAAAGTAGTTTGGTTCTAATGTAGTTCTAGATATTGTCTGTGGGTGGGCAGGGTTTTAAGCAATAGAGACCTGTGTACCTTTGTTGTTGGTAGTGGTCCTGAGCCCTCTCTGATTTCCCAGCGAATCGCCCCTCCTACCCCTTGCCCAGGTTCACTAGCACGTGGTCATAGACTTTGCTGCCACAATGAACATTCTATAATCCTGGGTCAGTGTCTGAGTAACAAATACTTATAAAGTGAGTTTACAGAGGAAGCACCCCTTGTTAGGAGGGAGAACCACATAGAATACAACTTCATTAGCATTGTAAAGCAATAAAGTAATTTCAAATGGTTTCTGCCTGTGACGATAGTCATAATCAGGTATTGATCTGCCTGTTTGCTCTTTTCCTTCAGATTGCAACACCTGCCCGATATACCGTGACTTTGGGGGGAACCTCCTTCACTGTGAAGTATCTGCGGAGTCGCGGCTACATGTCAACACCGCCTCCTGTGAAGGAGTATCTACAGGATAAGATGGAAGAGACAAAGGAGCTTCTCACAGAGAAAATGGGAGAAACGAAGGATAAACTCACGGAAAAATTACAAGAAACCAAAGGAAAGGTTTCTTTCAAAAAAAAAGTGGAATAGGGTGTCTCATATAAGGGGTTATAAACGATCCTGCACTTTAACCCTCTTGAGACAAGGGACAGAGATTCATGCTCCTGAGTATATTTTTGGTTGGCTGCCTAACTATGCCAGTTCTCTGAGGGTTAAAGAACTAAGATAACCTTTTTAACATTAAGTGTCACTAGAAAAAACAGTGTTTTTTGAAAAGAAAAAAATGAACCCAATATAAGAATTTCACATCCATAGAAGCATTAAGCAGTGTTAATGTCTGATTCAGACTCTTTTTTTCAAGGTCCTCAGAAGCATACTTGCTTATGTTTTGTTGCAGCTATACCTCAGGCAGATGAGGCAGTTGACTTCTTAAATAACTGATGTGGCCCTAGACAGCAAGTTAATGCTAGTCTTCATCTTTAGGTTATTCATTGAGGTTTTAACTGTATTCAGTTCTCATTCTCAGTATGGAGACAAACTTTTATCATCAAAACTGCCTATGAATAAGAGAATAGAGTTTCTATAAAAAAGTGCTTAACAGTTACATACCAGTTAAAATAATATCCTCTGTATGAAGAAAATTGAATAAAAATTGAGTCATTCATGTAAATAAGATGTATTGGTTATATGTAAATGAAAAAATTGACCATTTAAAAATGATTTTTACCTGAAACTTGCCATAATCAAATTTTTAAAGTAAAGATATATGGCCATAGTACCTTTTCATCTAGAACATAAAACTATGAATTGTTTGTGTCCTTTTCAACTAATTTTTCAGAGGAAAAGTGAAAGTAATTATACTGTAAGTTCATTGTTGAAATCAGATGATCTTAAGCAGCGATTCAAGTTTGTGGTTCTCAAGAAAATACCGCTTTGGAAGAATGGAAAATGGCACCAGGTTGTCACGGACCGGACCCACTCTCCTGCCACTAGCACGTCTCGTCTCCATAAGCCAGCGCTCTCTCCCGGTGTCTTCTCCTAATGTCTTCTCCCAGAGTTCATGGTGATCTCATTATGGAATAAGTTCTAAAATTGTAGCTGCTGCTCTTTCCCTGATATTGAATCCTTGCTTGAGCATTTTACTTGAAATTTTTTATACTAAAACTATCATTAAATTATCTGCTTGGAATGAAATTCAACCATTGTCAGATATGAAAGTTGTCATGATTGTGTGGGTGTGTTTAAGGGTGTCTGTATCTGTTTTAACTGCTTTTTACTTCATTTCTCTCCCTTGAATTGGTATTTGGAAGAGGGAATGGCGTCTGCCTAAGATTGTTTGTTTAGATATTCAGAGGGACCAGCAGACAGAATCCTGCAAAAATCACTGCTATTTGGCAGGTTTTTGTATTTAATATTTAGTTTGGCCAAATTTAGAAAATACTTTAAAGGAAAAAGAATGTTTACATTTGATACATTTAATCATTATATTGGAACACCTCGTAAATGAATATGCTGCGGTTGGAACTTCTTTTGTGGGTGGGGCAGAGTAGTGAGGGAGGGCCAGGAGCCGTTGGTGTGTCTGGTGCCGTGCTGATCAGGAGGATGTTTAGTCCTCTCACGCAGAGTGGAACTTGCGATTTCAAATTGACAGCACATTTTCAAATCTAAATATAATTAACAGTTTTAGCCTGTTTGTTAAATAATTCACATATTTTCAGATATTAAATGCTAAGATATTAACAAATTTCTTGTTTATTTTTTCTTATTTTTTAAACACTTGAGACTTTGCCTTATGTTTTAATATCTTGCATTATATAGAACTCTTCTAAAACAATTTCCTTTCACTGTGCACATTGCACAGGACATCTTTTCCAATGGGGATAAATTGTGTGTTCTTAGAAGGTACTAATAATCCTGAGACTAAAACTTGATTTTCTTGAGTATCCACCTTTTTGTTCAGTCCACTTGTTTTGCTGCCACCCAGTTTCATAATTATGTTGCATTTATTCAGTTATAGAAAGTGAGATGCTGATGAGTGCTTTGAAATTCTCTAGTAAAAAATTCTCTGAATTCCTCACCAGTTTCTGCTGGCCAAAATCCAACCACCCAGACTTCAAAGGAAGATATATATTCTTTGAATGTGAAAGGTAAAACGTTGAGGTATATATACTTTTTAACTGTATTAGGGATATTTGAACCAGTTTCAAAATGAGGTTTTATTTATTGAATATACATCAGAACCAGTGGTTCCTGTATCACTATGTACCAATGTGGTCTGCTTAGTTAAGACCAGTTCTTGCATCCCTTAATTTTTTATGACGGTTGTTGTTATTTTTGTAGTTATTATTTGGGGTTTCTAGTGTTTTCTTTTTCTTTGCAACTCTCCGCACTAAAACTCACAACATTCTGGAGAGGCCATGACGTAACTACACAGTAGTGAGGTGTAGCAGGAATCTCCCGGCGGTGGCTGGGGCTGTGGCTTGCCATGATCACTATTGATTTAAAGCTTTATTTAGCCTTCATCTGTACCCTCATAATCAGTAATGTCTTGCCACATCTTATTAGTGAGGTGGAGAAATGGATTATTTGTTTGTTGTTCTGCTGCCCTTCCCCCCAATATTAAACTGAAATTTGTCATTTGTTTAAACTCTGAGTGAATCATAGCTTAGTTTGCATGTCCAGCTCTTTTGTTTCTTATACATTTTGTTTGATTCTCCCCTCGGCTTTTACTATATATATATATATTTTTTTTTTTTTTTTCTGAAAAGTTTTTTGACGTACAAGTTTTTCTCTTTGATTTGTGGACAGAATGCTGAGGTTCAATAACTAAATGAAACTACTGGCTGTGAAAACAAAACAAAAAATCCAAAGGGCTGTTTTTCCAAGTGCCCCCCCCCCATCCCCATTCCCGGGAAGCTACATGACAGTGGGATGCCAATTTCAGAAAGATTCGTCTTACCTTCAACCCTCTGTTCGTCTCTTTCGTCTCCTCTTTTTTCTTCAAGAAAGAAGTTGATTTTAGTGATTTCAGCCCATGCATTAAACAGGAAAAAAATAATACATGTAAAGAATTCATATTTTTCTAAAGGGAACTTAAAAACTACTTCTACATGTTTGTACAAAACTGGTTTATACCACATGAGCAGAATCACAAGATTAGCTTTGGTACTTTGTTCCTCTTTGTATTCAGTTGTATAGAACTTCCAAATTCAAAATGAGAAGAAAAGCTGCTCTGTAGTAAACCATCTAAGCAATAAATATATTTAAAGCACCCCAAAAAATAAAACACCCCAAAAAATTCTGTGAAGATGGGAGAAGTTCTTTTGACATTTGGCATCAGACGTATTTGTATCGTGTCAAATGCTGTTGCTAGCATATTGCTAACCTAGTCTTTACGGGAAACTACAAGTAGCTTAAAAGGGGACACCTCTAATATGTTGTATGAAGTTAAATAAATTGTTAAGCTATATAGAGAATAAATATATATAGTTTGCAATACATATCATAAACCCCATTTCATTTATAATAAACCTTACCCTTTGCCCATAAATTCTGGGAGCTCCGAGGCAGAGCAGCTCCCCAGCTAATCTGCATGTCTATATTTAAGTAGGATGTGTTGACAAAGTTAAGAGGCTGTGACTGAGATTTAACTTTATATAAAGTGGATGAAAAGGGTTTGCTCAGCAAATTAACAAATGAAATGAAAAAGATTAGCTAAGAGATGTAGTTTATTCAAGGATAATAGCAAAGCCAAACTTTTAAAAGTACCAAAAAAGGTCTTTTACTGAAATCTTTTGTGTACAAGTGCTGTTTTCAGACCTCAAGAAAGGAGAAAAGGAATGCATATACTGTATTTCTCCCAGTAGTGAAAATAATAAAATTATGCCTTCAAATGTAGTCTTCAATTTATTTTTTTTACAAAATCTCCCTCCATTTAATTACAAATGAAAATACTACTACTAGTATAGTCCTGTGTGTTCCAGGATGAAATGAGCTATTGGCTGACTTACTTCAGTGATCTTAGAAGATAATTCCTGGAATTTAAAAGATCTTAATAGTTTGGGCAGAAGAAGTGCTTGAAGAAAAGAAGCAAGTTGTATATTAGAACCATGTAGCTTTTTCCTGTGTTCTTTCCACAGGATCGGGCTATCTTTAGGACAGTGTACACGGGCCACTGTAGAACATGGTGATGCTAATGAAATGGACAGGAGGGGATTTGGCAAATAAGGCAAAATATGTGCACCTTTCATAGCATGTTTGAAATGATACCATTTTTACAAAATGTATATGTGAGATACACATTTTTGAATTATTAAAGGATTCTTTCTGAAAAATGCTTGTTTTAATGGTAATGTAGACATATATCTTCTGTTGGCTACAGTTCATGTTTTTTTTTTTAAATGGGACCTTCATTTAATTAAGATTTTCTAAACTGTGTCTCCACAAGGCCTAAAATAAAGTAGACTAAATGTTACCAAAGTTGGTTGGAAGTATTTTCCAGTATTAAAAGCTTACTACTTGACTTTATCTGTGTCATGGTCGACAATGCATTGGATTATATTGGCCTACGTGCCCAAGTACCATAGGAGGATTCATGTAGAAAAGTGTGGGTCTCCGCCACCTTTGAATTTAACCTCCTGAACCAGAAAGCTATAGAACCAGAGGTAGGTACTTTTAATTATTCATTCTGCAGTGTGAACTTGGTTCAGTTTCTATTGGTCCATCTGTATGTTATGTAGTAACAAGTTAGTATTAAATGGGATCCCAAAAGATTCTGCATCATGTACCTGAACAGACCCAAGACTTCATTCTTCTTTCCTTAGAGATTTGAATGGGCTAGGACAGTGGTCGCCAACCAGTGGTCTGTGGACCACTGCTGATCCGTGAGGTCCAAAAGGTTGGCAACCGCTGGTTTAAGGAAACCCTTCGAGCAGCAGTTGCCAACTGGTGGTCCACGGACCACTGATGGTCCGTGAGGTCCGAAAGGTTGGCGACCGCTGGTCTAGAACACCTACTCCTTCCCAGAATTCATCATCAGCCATACATTTTGCCCTGGCCCTCCGATGCCTGGAAGATCTTTCTCCTGCACATTGAGCTTGTAGGTTATATTTGAGAAGTGCTAAATCAGGCCAGTTGGATATATTTTTCCCTCTGTGAGATTTTCCCTTTGTGACTTCTGTGTCATATTTGGCTTATAACTAGACAAAACAAGTTTTTGATTGTCTTGCTTCTTCAGGGTTAGGCTTTGAAAATCAAGCTGTATTCTTCCCTATGCATCAGTGACAGTCACCAGCAATAATAATTACAGATCATGATTATCTTGTGACAGTTGTCTGCCTATTTTTATAAAAAATAATCTTAGTATGAAGAATGCATCTTGATTTCAGAATCCTTCAGGGCAGAGTAGAACAGGAAGCCTCTATTCTGGACGCTTGACTAGGACAGTCATCATGGGGAGGCACACAGGCTGCTCAAGTCAACCTCAGACTATGTAGTTGCTCTTTACAGAGAATAGTGCTTGCGGAGAATAGATGAAATAGACACTTTCACATTTTGTTTTCTCTGGGACCACATGGTCCATAAGAGCAGAAGTCCTAGGATGGTCAAGAGATGTTCCACATGCTGCCAAAATCAAAATATACCTGTTTGTTTTAAAAAACAACAAAAAAAACACACACATATTCTTACTGATTTCAGAGAGGGAGAGAGTAACATCAATGATGAAAGAGAGTCATTGATCTGCTTCCTGCATGCCCCCTAATGGGGATCGAGCCCACAACCCAGGCATGTGCCCTTGCCTGGAATCCAACCCAGGACCCTTCACTCCACAGGCCAACGCTCTATCCACTGAGCCAAATGAGCTAGGGCTCAAAATGTATCTTCATTCTGTGTGAAAGTGAGGATTGCATAGAACCTTTTTTCTTTCCTTTTTCCTCCCTCTGTACAACTTTCTCTGTTTTGAATTTTGACCAATTTAAATGCTAAAAATACTCTATTTGAAGTGAGACAGAAGAAGGCAAGTTTGCAATTGCGCATGCCTGATTGGTGGCACGCCAGTTCTTTCTCTCCGCCTTTAGTGGATAGATCCACGCACCCCATTCTTCGTAAGAGTAGGACAGTAAACCTGCAGTTGTTCCCTGACTTTTTAGTTAAGTACAAGTGAAAGTTAGCCTTTTGTTATGATAATTACATAAAAGTTTAAGCATGACATGAAACAATGTTGGTTCTTTATTTTTCCTTATACCAATTAGACTCCTTAAAACTGGAATTAAAAACAACAGCATTTTCTCTACACACAGATATCTCAGTTATTACCTTGTATGTACCTCTACTTGATTTGAGATTCTGCAATGATTAACCCATATTTTGACTGTTTTATTGGATTTGAGTCAATATTTTCTTTGGACACTTAATATGGTGACTTAATTGTCGCTGTTGCTTTACTTTTCTAAGAATAGTGGCTACTTTGGTTCTCTTATGCTCAGAGCCAAAAGTGAGGTCTGTGAAGTCCTCAAATGCCGGCTCTGCCTGCCCTTCAGCTCTGTCTGGAGATAGAATTACAGGGCTTGGTTGCCATGGTGCTCCACCAACATGCACTTTTTATTCCCCTGTTGAAGAAGATGCAGGATATGGTGGGTGGTAATTTGCATTCCTCTCAGAAATAAAAGACAAGTCTTAGTTTCCAAAAAAAAGCTGAAAATATTATCAAACACTTCAGTTCATAAAACCTAATCGACTTATTGAGAAATCTAGACCATTTAGCAACTGCATTATTTTGGAAGCATTTTAGATTAATAGGAGTTTTGAGTCAAACCCTAAGCTTAGAGAGGTTTTATATAAAATTTTGCCACTAGTGGGTCATTGTAGGCCAATATTTTTACTTGAAGAAGGCACAGTAGAGCTGGATCTGAAATTTGGAAATCAGCTTCCAGTTAATATTTTTCCTCTCATCTGGGCACTAAAATAAAGCAAGTCTGTGCTTTGGAACTTGAAATTCTTTTGTGTTTTTGGAGCTAAAGCCGATTTGTTAATATTCTTTACCCTCTTTCCTGCTGGTGCCTTCCATCTTATTTAAGCTCTTGGTAATGTTTCTTTAGAATGACAGGAGGAGAGTAGCTGTTCTGCTATCTCGGTGTGATCACAGAAAGGAAGCAGCCCCTCCCTCCTCGCGGGCTTCAGCTCGGTTCCCTCTCTGACTGCTAGAAGGGAAGGCAGTTCAGGGCCGGCGTCTTGTTACTGTCTAGGGCTGTCCTTGGCAACGCAGTTGGTAGCTATTTTCAAAAATCTAAATCTACGCTTGAGAGCAAATAATCTAAACTTTGCTAACTACATCTCGTCTTCATACATCGGTACATGTTTAACATTTCATACATCCACAGAGGATTTGACCTCAGGAAATACCCGATGGCCCCCTTGGTAAAAGTGCGCCTGCTTTCTCCTGTGGCCCTGGGTGGCGACGATGAGCGTGATATCTGAGCCTGCATTTGCGGCATACTTGGAGCCAGCTCAGACTGGAATTTTCCATTTACTTGGGGCCAAGCACTCGAACATCGGAAGCGACCAGACGCTGGTGTTGGTGGAAAATGTTAGCACTGAGAAGTCCAGTAGTACATCCCAGATGGAGAATTTTTGTTTTCACCAAAGGGCAGAGGTTGGCCTCTCTGAATCCCTTGAAAATGACCAACCCTTAAACCCTGGCAGCTCTGCGATACCATGAAGTGTGTTCTTCACAGTGTTATTGTTCTGTGGGCTTTGCAAGGGACAGTGTCTAATGGATCAGATAAGCTAAAACTTGCTGGGCTGAATTTGCCTTGTGTCCCTCTGTCACCCACGTGTGGGTAGCATGCATGCACATGTCACAGATCCACAGCGAGGGTGGTAAGCACCATATAGATCCTGTGGTGGGCAGCCCCTCCGGCTGAATGCAGAGGCCTGGGCGAGTTGCAGCATCTTGCCTGTCCCTCTCCTTTAGCTTGCTTAGCTGTCACCCTTGCAGCAGGAGACCAGCAGGTGGTGAGACAAGTGTCAGCATTGAGAAAAGGAGATCGTGTATGTTTAGAGGAGGTTGATGGGAAGGCAAAAGGCCGAGTGCTCGTTGCTAATGTTCCAGCAGAGAGTGATGGTGCTAATATTAGCAACGAGAAGTGAAGAGCATGGCACGGGTTCCAGATGTGAAAAGGCCGAGGAGCCCTGAAGTGCAGGATGCCAGCACTGGAGCCTGAGGCTCACCGGGGTCTACTCCAGGTCTAAACTGGGGAGGTGAAGAGAACGCTCAGTAACAGTGCTCACATCAACATGTAAAACTATTTACTCTCCCCTTGGAATTTCACATCTTATTACTAAGGCTATAAGAAATACTAATACCTCCTCCTCCCAGCCCCCCACAATGTGGTTCATTGACCAAAAATTCTGTATACGTCTAGAATAATGGGGGAAATAAACAGATGTGTTTTACTTAAAACCTACGGGAGGGAAGAAGTTTCAGGCCTAATAATTTAGTTACCTTGACATTGGGTACTCCCACCCTACATGGTACTACTTGCTAGAGCATTAAAATTGGTGCCCGTTTCTTTCACTGGCATTTGAAGCTGCAGCGGTTAGTGTAGCGAGCATTCCAGGACAAAGTGCCATTTACAGGCCTGTAGTAATTGGGCAAAATGTTTTTAAAATTAAACCTGGAATACGAAAGTAACAGCAAAGCAATGGCAGCTCCCTTCCTTGTTGAGGGCCTTGCATGGCAAGCATGCTTCCTCCTCAGGGCTTCCCACTGGCGTTCCTGCTGTACAGGTGACACTGAAGTTCCTGCTGTACAGGTGACACTGAAGTTCCTGCTGTACAGGTGACATTGAAGTTCCTGCTGTACAGGTGACATTGAAGTTCCTGCTGTACAGGTGACATTGAAGACACCCACCCTTCAGGGACGTTAACTTGAGGCAAAGGTAATATTTGACCCGTTCAGGTCTGGGACCTCCAAAGCCTGTGTTGCCATTTCACTAAGTAGGAAATCTCCCAGAAGTGGGACAGGTGCTAAGTCACCTGTGAGTCCCATGCCAGAGTTGGGCGTGACAAACGGAGCCCTCACTCAGGCAGCAGCGCAGGGTGAAGAAAAGGAAGTTTACACGAGTCTTAGCTTCACTCAGGGATAGCACGTTTGGGGAAAATTCTTTAGTATTCTCAAATCTGCTGAATAAGACTACAGAATTTATTGCAGAGCGTAGTGCGGTTTATCAGTGACTATTTGCTGTTTTCAGGAAAAGAAATCCGTCTCTTATAGTTATTTTCCTCCTTATAGCTTTCTAATTCCCTTTCTAAAATAAAATAATTCAGAATCTAAGATGGGAGTAATGGCTAGAGTTTTTAGCTTTAACTGTATACTTATTTAAATGGTATCTTTAAGATTTCATTTTTATTACTAACATAGAGAAATGCAAAAACAGGTTGTATTTCCTGTAGCCACACTAATCGCACTTCTTTAGTAGTTGGGTAGATTGTGTGAGGTTTTTCTACATCGACAGTCATGTCATCTGTGACGCCATACACTTATTTAGAGCTCAGAGATAAAGCCCTTCTAACCTCTCAGGGAAGGGAACCGGGTTCTCATGCCCCACTGTCAGGGGCTGAAAACCCCGGGGCCCTGGACCTCCGCGGCGGCTGTCCTGCTGTCGGACTGGTCTTATTGTTAGAAATCTTGTTCACCTTAGCGCGAGTGAGTGGACCTCAGTTGCTCTGCCACAGCCACCCAGAGACTTGACGACAACTGCACGTTCCTCCCCAGGCATCTCAGCTCAGGTGACGCAGTTCTGTGGGCCTCCTGCGGTGAGACCTGAGACAATCCCTGGTGCTCTGTGGAGAACACACAATTGAGAAAAGCATCATATGGTGTGATCGGCCAGAGCTGTTTATAGAAGAATATAATGATTTTTTTAAAAAAGTCCTAATAAATAATGCTGAATGGAAAGGTTAGCCAGGGACCATAGAAGTGTTTGAGATGGGTTTTAAAACATACGTAGTACCCCCGCCCCGCGCCCCCCCCAACCCCCCCACACAGACACACACATTCACACATGTGCTTTATTTTTGAAAGATTAAAAAACAAACTAGGAGACACATAAATCACTGATTATTTTTAATAATTTTGTGCTGTGGTTTGACCATAGCATTACGAACAAGCAGAAAAAGCTGATTTCATAGCTTTAACAGCACTTAGAGCAACATCTTTCTTTAAAAGTATTGCAATGACAGACCTTAGGCCTAAGAACTACATCGCCAGTGCTCAGTTAAAAAGAGGCAGATACACAACAGTTGGAGATCTTTTTTAGTACATAACTGGGAATTATTTTGAAAAGTAAGCACAAATGGCTGTTAAAAAAGACTTTAATGACTTCTGATTATCATAACTCATATGATCAACTTGAAAAGTTCAAATACAGTTGTACTTTTTTAGTAGGCTGCTTTATAATAATTAAATGAACTAAATGCTGTGAATAGTATTACATGTTTTAAAACAGCTTCACACTAGACAAATATACAATTAGAAAACGTGATATATGAAAGCCATGAAATGAAAAATAACAATATACCAATAAGCACATTAAAATGAACCAGTATCATTAACAATAAAGTTTAAGCCTTAATTAGTTCTGTAGAGAGAAAGCAATGGTGTGGTAACAAATGTTAGTACCTCTGAGTCCAGAACATTCTCTGATGACACCCACCCTCAACAGTTCTCCCCAGAGATCGAACCTGGGGGGGTGGGGGTGGGGATGTGGTTCCTGACAGCAATGAGCCCCTCTTTTTAATGCTGAAACCTGGGGAACCCTGCAGCAGACAGTTGGGCTGGACAGGAGGGAGAACACACGAGATACCGATCTTTTGATGGATCTTTCAAAGCAGATAATACAAGAAGGGCTGACTTTTAGTCCATTCAGCATTAAGAGCTGCATTGTAGAGGCATTTTCAGTTTAAGGATAATCGGTAATAATTTGTTCTCTGGCGGGAAAGGGTATGATCCTATTGTGATTTGCAAGATCAGAACATACACCACCGAGCAAATAAAAACCATGGAATTTATTAGAATTAAGATCCTCCAGTGACAGACTCCACTGGAAAGGATGCTCACACCCATGTTCAACAGTGGTTTAGTGAGCACGTCGTTATAGGCTCTTTTTTTTTTTTTCTGTAACATTAGAATATTTGAAAATAAATACAGAGGGCACAGTCAGACACTAAAAACCGAGCTAGAAGAGAGATGTGACATCATGCAACTGCAAATGTAATCCCTAACTTGTGGCAAAACCTAGTTTATTTTTTGGATCAAGATCACCACGAGACACCAAAAGGAATGGATATAAGATTCCCAACTCGGCTGGCTGATAGCTAATTCTCTGCTAACATAACCCATAACGACATTTTTTCCAAGAATGGGGTCGTAAGTGGATTCATGTTTCCTGAGGTATGCTTTCCCTACAAACCCTCCCGTTATTTCACTGGCTCCACAGCTTCAGCTTGTGAAGGAGAAAGGCAGAGGGAGAGGCTCGGGACCCAGATGGTCCCAAATGCCTCCGTACTGAGCAAGGCCCTCCGCTGCAGGCCCACTGACTCTGGATGCAATTTTTGCAATTTTAGCAAAATGTGCACTTTCTCTGGGGTCTGACATCACTATTCTACACGACATTGATGTCTTCACAAAACAAGTTGAAAAGTCAACTTTTTTTGTTCTTTCTAACACTGGTCCAACTGAGCGTTAAGAGCCGAAAAGAAGAAGCATCTAGTGGCAACCAAAAAGCTATGGAATTTTTTAAACTTATTTTTCTAAAGTGTTTTCACAGCAAAGATGCAACTCTCAATTGCTATACATACGCTGGTCATAAACTGTGGCTTGCTTGTTCAGACTTCTTTCCCTTGTGTTATAATATTGGTATTTAATAGGAAAATAAACTACATAGACTTTTATCTGTATGCATCCATTTGCAAATTTCCTTACAAAAGAGGACAAAGCACGTAGGCATTCACAAATTCTATGCCATTTCTGTTAAAATTGGTATCTATACATTATATTACAGTATTAACAATGTATGTTCTACCCATTGGGTAGGATATGTGCATAATATATTCAAGTTATATACAGCACCTTACAAATAAAAACGTAAGAAAAGACAGACAGCTGAAGAAGCACCATTGTCAGGGAGGCACAACCAAGGTGGGAGCGCGGGGTGCGGCAGCGGCGCGGGCTCGGGCCCTGCGGCGGCGGCTAAACCCAGAACCTGAGACAAGGCAGCGGCTGGAATCTGCGGACACGCAGAGCTCTCCGCAGGACGTGGGTCCGTGTCCTATGCACGTGTCGTGTGGCGATAGTCTCTGTCTCGCGCTAAGCCCCACCACGGTCCACTTCCACAAGCACACACCGAGGGGAAGGGAGGAAAGGGATGAAAGGAAGACGGTGCTTTCGTAGCAAGGCATCCACTCACACACGACGGCTTCCCCATGCAGCCACCCCGGAAAGCAGCAGCAGCAGCAGCAGCAGCAGCGAACGACTGTCGAACCCTGGCAGAAACTATAAACTTGAACTAGGCAGAAGATGCAGCACTTTGGGGAGTAGCATGGCCTAAGCTGAAATGTAGGGGATCCCCAGGCAGGAGAGGGCTTCCCGTTCTCCATCCCCCTGGCAGCTGGCAGCACGGCCTCGGCCCCCTTGACATCCGTAAAAGTGAGGTGAGCCGCTTGATCTGTGACGTGGGTGTGCCACTCTTAGACCCAGTGCTCCTCACGGCGAGGAGGGAGGCTTGCCCGCTGCCGCCCGGTCGCCCGTCCCTGCTCCTCAAACGGAGGTTGGGGATGCCGGCGGCAAGCACGGCGGACTTGGGGGACTGTGTCACCGTATGAAGACACAGCGCCAAACACGGGCACGTTTTTGCTTTTCGTCACTTAGACACAATCAAAACGTCAACAAAAACCAAGTAGCCTTCCCAGGTGTTTTCCGTCGGACACTGCCGAGCTTTCGAAGTTTTCAGAAAAACGAATGGCATGCCCACGAACATGCCGCGACTGCCGCCGTGCTCAGTCGCACACCCCAAGAAGCAAGCGCCCGGGCGGCCAACTAGCCAGGAGGCGGTTCGGGACGGGCAGCAGCCTGCGTGCCCAAGGACGCACGGACGCTCTCTTGCGGGGCAGGGGCTGGACGGGCCTCTCTCTTTGCTAGGGACCCATATCTAGAGGCCATTGCACCAGGACTCGTCCTACAAAGGACTTCCTGGAGACAAGGGCCATTAGAATCTAATGATTAGATGGAAGATACAGGATCACCCCTGCCAGGATGCAGCTACTGGTTGCGGGAGGAAGGCAGGGATTTGAATGGATTTTTCTAGATAACAGAAGCTTTCTGAAAGTAGTTGCCGAAGATAAAGGTGAAGAAGATAAAGGTGAAGAAGATCAAATGGAGATATAGAAGCTCAAGGAGCACTCATCTGCGTACCACATTCCCCTGCGGGTGTTAGAAGGCCCCCCTTTCCTCGCCCATGAGCTCAGTGGTTATCTGTGTTCCCTCATGACCAATCTTTGTCAGTTTTAAATATCCTTCTCCGCAATCTTGGAATTTCTTGCGGATTGTGTGCCCGTGTGTATAGGTGATGGGGGAGGACAGAGGATACGCTTGTCACGCTTCCTTAACACGGAATTTTGGTCAGAAACACCAAGAATAATTGAACGTCTTAAACGCATCACTTGTTTAGCACAATCTCTTTGGGATTCAGGACTGCTTCGGTGTCTGAAGAACACGAGACTTTCTGAAAACACAGATACCTGCCTGAGGGCCGTGCTCCCGTCAGTGGGACTCAGCACGTGCTGGGCGGCATGCTCCCGGCAGGCCCTGGGACAGCGGGACAGCCACAGCAGGATGCCGAGTCCCCTCCCACCAGCCGCTCTTTTGAACTTGCAAGTCTTTGTCTCAACTCTCTACTGAGGTAATCAACCTATCATTGGTGGTCTCCCCCTGCTTTCTCAACGGGGTGCTGGGGCTCCGTAAGCACACAGGCTTCTCCCACACTAGGCCCCCCTGTGCAGGCTGCGCGTTCATCACCCCTCTTTCCACACCAGGCCAGCGAGGAGCGACGCGGTACGAACAGGTCAGCCACCACCTTCCAAAGAGCTACTGATCTAAATCACCTCTTCCCTGTGCCAAAGGGAAATTGACTATTAATTAAGTTTATGACCTTGGCTTTTACGCTAATTCATTACAGAGGCCCAGCCTCAAGACCATTCAAGTTCATGGTTTCGTATGTCCCTGTCTTTAAATAACTATTGGACTTAAAGGGCAATTCTCTAGAGTGGCTGAATGGGAGGAACCTCTCTTTTGAAGGATGATGACATTTACTTGAATTCAGTATTTGTCTTGCCAATACTGTGGACCCCTGCAAAACATTCACATACTTGCAAGGTGACTAAGAACTGACAAGTTTCTGACCGCAGTTCATTCTTGCAGCAGGTAGGAAAGTGAGGGACTGCAAAACTATTTGGAGCTAGAGTTCCAGGGTGGGCTCACCTGCTTTACCAAAATTGCCGGCGAGGTTTGGAATGATGACATCATTAGCTGACCTTGTCATTTTTCATCTGAGGGGACACCTGACCAATAATCGACCCAGCACCACCACCAGGGGTCCTGACAGGAACAAGTGCTCCCTAACCTTCACCTGACAGGGTGAGACAAGTCTCCATCCACAAAGAGCGCCAGCTTCCTTCAGCACAGGCGTGGGAGCCAGGCAGTGAGCTGACTGGGTAGGGGCCCCCCAACCAGGGCTCTGCCCAGTCTTGGAATTCCCACTGCGGCTCTTAGCATGCACATGTCCCAACAGAGTCTGTTTATCCTCTTTTTCTAAGAGTTTGGCTAGTTCTGCGGCTGTTACTGAGTGAAATCAATCAATTTAATGAAGAGGCCAATCCTCCAAGCAAAACAAAAGCCAGCGGCAGAAAGGAGCAGAGGGCAGGGGACAGGACTTGTAGCTCAGAACAGTCTCTCCAGCCCTCGGCCGACAGCACCAAGTCACCTCACTGACAGACCGTCTGAGACCCACAGACAGGCTCGAGCACGCGTGTTATCCCGCAGTGAAACTGCAGCGGTCCGTCACCGGGCCCTCCTCCCAGTCCAGTTTGTTACGCGCAGAGGCAAGGGGACGCACCTGCGCAGAGCAGGCGGTGGCGTGGCGGTGGCTGAACGTGTTGGCTGGTGCTATTACAAAAGCCAGATGCTTTCTTCCCCAAAAGGAAGCTGTTTCTTTTACGTAAGAACACGTTTGTAAATATCAGGAATAGTAAAACTAAAACTAACAGCATTTAAAATTAGTTTCTAGTTGCATTTTAACTGCATGTTGTGCTTTTAATCCTGTGCTTTTGGAGTCGCCCCCTGCCCTGCCCTGCCCTGCCCTGCCCTGCCGTGGAACTGACCGTCCAGTTCTGGCCACACCGCAAAGGCTGCACGGGGCTGTGAGCACAGCATCCCCCCGAGAATGCTGCGCCCGTACGAGCGCAGGGCAATGGCTTGTTACCATGCTCAGCAATGTGGTGCCCCCCATCAATCCCAGGAGTTTCCCATGAAGAAGTCACTACCAGCACCGCTCACACGCCGAGGCCGGCGGGCACTGACCAGCTGTCCAGGACCGAACTGAACTGTCTAGAAAAGGAGGCCGACACCGGGAATACACGGAGAAGTCACATATTCCGACAGTACTCAAAATAACCACCTTGCATTTTAAACAATTTATTGCATAAAATAATGTATGTATGAGCCTACTTCATGCTACAGTGAAAAAAAAAAAAAACAAAAACCACCTAAATTACTGAAGAACGGCACTGCTGGAGGGCGAGGGCACTGCGCTACTGGATGCGTCAATGCATGTGTCGGCCGCTTTACCAGAACAGGTGGCCTAGGCTAGCAGAGGAACTCAGCGAGTCCCAAGTGCTGGGCCTTAGCGTTCCTATCTTACACCCAAAGGCCTCCATGCTTCAGACGCACTGCTCTCTGCTGCAGACTCTCACAGCAGTAGCGGCCTTCTGGATGGACATAAGTCGGCATGTTCGCCTACGTCCCCAAACATCTTTTCTTGTATGGTTATGGGAAGCACTCCAGGGTATTCCTTGGGCCTAATAATCCACAGGTGAAAAGACAACATACAGGACGTCACATAAAACAGTTCCCTCATATATATTTTCAACATTAAGATAGTGCAACTTTTAAAAACACATCATCATAACAACACAAATCAACTCCTTGCATTCATCGAACTTCCCCACTTTTTCCTTGGCACACAAAAACAGGAATTTTGAATCATATTTTTAAAACAAAATAAAAGTTCCACACCTTGGGAGAAAAAGCAAACTGGCCAATTCTTCCCCATGATAATATATAATAATGCTTCCTTCTTTATTTAGATAATTATAAATTTAAGGCCATTCTGGCCTCTTTCTCTGCAGTCTCCTTTCATAATTAAATAAATCAAATACCTCTGGGTTTTATTTCATGATATAGTCAAAGCACCCCTTTCTCTGTTCCCATGCCCCCCCTTTGCCAAAACCACCCCCCTCCCTCCCGACGCCTGCCCCCGAATAAACACTGTTGACGGTCAGACCGGATGGAAGTTTGTATTATTTCAGTCTGGTTTGCATGCAATTCCCCTGAAAGGAATCAGAAACAAAGACCACATTTGCATATTTGGTTTTACTTAGTTGTCGCACGTAAAACTGAACACTGTGCCTGGGAGCGGAGGAGCTGTGCAGTCCTCCTCCGTCCTCGGTTTCTTCTTCTCCACTCAAGCGCATGCTGGAGGATCAGACGAGATTCCCAGGCTTCCTGTCCTTGCCCTGGATGGGCACCACAGTGCTCCCCGAGCTGTCGTGCTGAAGAGGCAGTCTGCCCCCGCTGTGCGCGTTGCTGTGCTGGTGATGGAAGAAGGAGGCTCCTGGGTAGTGGCCCATCACCTCGCTGTAGGTCGGGGGTGGCCCCTCCATCCTCCCGTTACTGCTGCAGGTGCTGGCACTTATGCCCGAATTGCTGCTGGGCGGGCATGGGCCCCCGTTGTACACAGAGATGTCTATCAAATCGCTGTCGAATATGGTCCGGTTGGGCGGGGCCCTCACAGATTCTCGGTTGAGTTCCATCTGCTGTTCGGGGTCCCTGAGCTGCAAGGTGCAGGGCCCCTGGTAAGGAGGCGGCTCCTCCCCGTCAGACAGGGAGATGGTGGGGGGAAGGTCAATCTCGTGCTGCACGTAGGGGTAGGTGGGCTGAAAGCGGCTGAACCGGTCCCTCTGGATAAAGGACGGGGCAGTAAACCTGTCCCGAGACCGTGGGGCATACATGATCTGCAAGGAAAAGAGCGAAGGCGTGAAGACATTCTGGGCTCTATAATGATCACAAACATGATGCTATAAGAACATTCCCACTTGGTCTGTGTTCTCAACCGTCTGAAACATTTCCCCCTCCAACAAAACAGGAAAAGATTATCCCAGAAAAAATGTAGGTTTATTATTCCTCATGAGTTAGACCCCTCACCTTGCCAAACTGTAGTTTATCCAAGATGGTTCAACAATGGACAATGTGGTTAACTGAAAATGTGCATTTAATGTGCGTTTAATGGGATGACTGCATATGCTATGTATGTGTCTCCCACTGGGCCAAGTGTGTGTGTGTGTGTGTGTGTGTGTGTGTGTGTCCATCCATTGACTTCTCCCACACCAGTGGTCAGCAAACTCATTAGTCAACAGAGCCAAATATCAACAATACAACGATTGAAATTTCTTTTGAGAGCCAAAAACCGACTTCTGCGCATGGGCCACGAAGTTTCAATCGCACTGTATGTGCGCGCCCGCATGTGGTATTTTGTGGAAGAGCCACATTCAAGGGGCCAAAGAGCCGCTTGTGGCTCACGAGCCGCAGTTTGCTGACAACTGTCCCACACCATATTTTTAAAATAAGGCAAAAAAATACTATGTTACTTTTAAGTCATTCTATTAAACTTGGAGATGTGGGAATGAATCATGCTATATTTATAAACTATGCCCACTTCTGCATAGCCTCATTGTTAGCAGCTTATGGGATCACGTAAAGATCAGTGATTCTCAACCTGTTTTCTGTAGGGAGCTCTAGACTAGCACAAATAATCCCTAGGAGACTCTAAAAATCCCCTCCCCCACTTTAAAAACCAAAGTTATAGGCAAATGCCTTCATTTAAATGTTATTTCCTAATCTACACTGGCATACATTTGACTTTTCCACCTATTTTGTTGTAATGGCATATTTCCCTCCTCCCTTCGCCCATCGCATCGGATTGAACAGCCATCTCCAGCCACCCACATCCCTCCCTTGTCCAACCCCTTACCTCCGAGCCACCAGGCTGAGGACCAGAGCTGTCTGAAGGCCACAGGCGCCCTTCCTAGCAGGGGTGGGAGGGGGACATCACAAGAAAATCATTAGTGTCATGCCGCAGCACCTAAAATCAAGGAACCACATTCCTCTTGGACAGTAGCAGACCTGTTTGAGTCACAGAACAACAAAGAGCTGGTCCTTTTATTACACCGAAATTATTACAAAAACAATCTCCTGATTACACAAAAGGAGAACTGTGGCCAAAAGGAAAGTTAGAATGTACACGTTTGACATACATTCCATATATCATCAAACCTTATTCGGTCACTGCCTAGATTTAAGTCGAGTCTGGGTCTTTAAGCTCTTTTGTTTGTTTGTTTTTTGTTAATTCTCACCAGAGGATATTTTTTCCATTGATTTTTTTTTAGAGAGAATGGAAGGGAGGAAGGGGGAGAAGAGAGACAGAGAGAAACATCAATGTGAGAGAGACACATCGACTGGTTGCCTCCTACACTTGCCCCAACCAGGGCCGGGGAAAGAACCTGCAACCCAGGTATGTGCCCCTGACTGGGAATCGAACCCGTGACCCTTCCGTGCTCAGGCAGACACTCTAACCACTGAGCACAGCGGCCAGGGTTGGGCGATAAGCCCTTATGCAGGTGCGTGGCCACGCCGGCATGCCAGCCAAGGCCCTTCTGAAGTGCGCTTTGAGGTAAGCAGCGGCCCAAGTCAGGCCCCGCCCGCCACGACGTGCTGTCACACTGAAAACAGGTTCCAACGCCTGGCTCGCCTTCGAGGGTCTGGCCAATTTATTCTTCAGTCCCTTCATTCCCAAGGCAGATGTAACCTGACATCAAACTGTTTAACATCTTTGTTGAAAAGTGTTTGGCCAGACTGTCAAGGTGACAAGCTTTCCTAACACCATAAACTTGTTTACAAAGTACTTCAATATGTTTTCCCTTTTGAACCCAAACTGTTGGCAACGGTCTGTTGGGCTATTAGCGAAAGGCCTGTTATTGTCCTAGAGAAGAACATGGGCGAGCAGGAGCAGATGTCTGCATTTTTGGATTCCCAGGAACAGTCATACATGACCTTGTGCCATCACTGAGCCTCCTGAGAACCTGAAAGCGCCCACAAGTAGACCTGCAAGGTAAGACCCCCCTAAGTCTCTCTTTTGTATTTTGTAGGCTAGCATTCTGATACAAACACCCCATTTGGACAACAGGGTGTTTGTCCAATACATACAACCGGATCCTACGGTCCTTGCAGAACAGCATGGACTCAGCAGCAAAAATAGGAACAGACCAGCAGTGTTTAGAGGAAGTCTGGGCTTAAGGTTTGACTATAAAATTATGTAATGGGCCATCATGGCTCTGGCCTGGCGACAGGTGACAGACCTCATCAAATCTAAGGAAGTGGCTGAGCCACACCCACGGACAGCCCTGCACCAGGCCAAGGCAGCCTGCATAGCACCTCAGAGCCTGGGCTCCTCTGCACCAAGAGGGACCATCACTGTAGTTCTGGGCTGTCACAGCAATTCTCATATTGAAAACAACATACACACTCATCCTGGGATGTTTCTAAGTCTCTGCCCTAGCTCCTCAATGAACACTCAATCTTACATTTCACCCAATTCACATCAATTCACATCAGTTATTAAATCCATTCAGCACTTTCTGGCCCTCCTCTCCCCTGGCTCCCAGCAGCACTGGACTCTCTTGTTGGCTCAGAGACATCACCCCTCCTGGTTCACACCCTGACTTCTCTGGCCACTTTCCTGCTCTTCGGGGGGTGCCCCTAACTCTGCATTTTGATTGAATGTTGGGGAGTTCCTGAGAGTCCTATCTGCACCCCCTTTCCGCTCAGCGCAGTCTCCCTAGGCCACCTCATTCCCTCCACAGCTTATAGGACCGTCCATATGTGGTGTGTCCACATTTGGGCTATTGTGAATAATGCTTCTGTGAAGAAGGGTATATGAATATCTCTTTGAATATCTGCTTTTAATTCTTTTGGATATTTACCCGGGAGAATTCCTGGATCATATGATAATTTAGGTTTAATTTTTTGTGGAGCCACCATACTGTTTTCAATAGTGGCAGATCCATTTTACATCCCGACCAGCGATGCACAGGGTTCCAATTTCTTCACATCTTTGCCAGCACTTCTTTTTAATATATTTTATTGATATTTTACAGAGAGGAAGAGAGAGGGATAGAGAGTTAGAAACATCGATGAGAGAGAAACATCGATCAGCTGCCTCCTGCACACCCCCCACTGGGGATGTGCCCGCAACCAAGGTACATGCCCTTGACCGGAATCGAACCCAGGACCCTTCAGTCCATAGGCCGACGCTCTATCCACTGAGCCAAACCGGTTTTGGCTGCCAGCACTTCTTATGTTCTGTTTCTTTAATAATAGCCATCCCAGTGAGTATCTCATTATGGGTTTAAGTTGTGTATGATTAGTGGGTTCTCCAGAGAAACAGAATCAATAGGATGTGTAAATACACACACACACACACACACACACACACACACACACGAGGGCTTGTGCATGAAATTCATGCATGGGCGAGAGCGGGTGTCCCTCATCCCACCCTGCACCCTCTCCAATCCGGGACCCCTTGGGGGATGTCTGACTGCCGGTTTAGGCCCAATTCCACAGGGATTGGGCCTAAACCGGCAGTCAGACATCCCTCTCGCAATCCAGGACTACTGGCTCCTAACCACTTACCTGCCTGCCTGCCTAATGCCCCCAACTGCACTCCCCTGTCAGCCTGGTTGCCCCCAACTGCCCTCCCCTGCCGGCCTGATCTTGCCCCCAACTGCCCTCCCCTGCTGGCCTGATTTCGCCCCAAACTGCCCTCCCCTACCAGCCTGGTCACCTCCAACTGCCCTCCCCTGCCAGCCTGGTCACCTCCAACTGCCCTCCCCTGCTGGCCTGATTGCCCCCAACGGCCCTACCCTGCAGGCCTGGTAGCCCCCAACTGCCCTCCCCTGCCGACCTGATCGCCCCTAACCCCCTGCCGGCCTGATCTCACCCCTAACTGCTCTCCCCTGCTGGCCTGATCACCCCTAACTGCCTCTGCCTCAGCCCCTACCACCATGGCTTTGTCCAGAAGGAAGTCGGACATCTGGAAGATGGCCGGTCGACCTGGTCTAATTAGCATATTACCCTTTATTAGTATAGATAGATTATATAGGATAGGATTGCTTAAATTGGGGGGAGGGAAGCCTTTTTCAGCAGGAGAAGATGCTCTTGGCAGACAAAAATAAATAACCCCTATATCTGGACTGATAGCCAGCCATATGCACTATACTGCCAAATCAGTTATTAAAAAATTGAACTGCTTCTTACACCTTATATCAAACAGCTGTTGCCCTTAAAACCCCTCCTTACCCCCCACCTTAGGTTCTGCCTTCACAGTTCACCCAGATTAGGTTCTGACTGGTCTGTTTCTATGCCAGTCAGCATTAAAAGCTCTGCTTCCTAGGCAGCCATTGGCTCCTCTGGGAAATCCAGAACGGCCCTACCTTCACGTTGGCGCTAGCGCTTCAGTCATGCCCCAGTCCGCTACCAGGTGTATCTCTGGCCACTCTGAGAAGTGGCACCTCAGGTCTGTGCTGGTGGCAATTTTGAATTCTCATCCCTGACCTAACCTTCTTACAGTGAAAGCTCCTTGAAGGCAAGCATTTGTCTTGTTCATTCTTAGTTCACTCATAGACTTTACCTGTGTCTATGCATCTATGCTAGCACTGCATGTTGATTGGTTGAATGGTCATTTCGGTTGTCATGGTTACTGCCTTTTTATATATATAGATATTATAGGAGCTGGCTCATGTGGTTATGGAGTCCCACAATCTGCTAGGTGCAAGATGGAGAGCCAGGAAAGCTGGTGGTATAGTTCAATCTGAGTCTGAAGGCCTGATGGCCACTGGTGAAAGTCTTAAAGTCATAGAACCTGGAGCTCCAATATCAGAGGGCAAGAGAATAGAATGTCCCAGATCAAGAAGAAAAAGAGATTTGCCTTCCTCCACCTTTTTGTTCTATTCAGGTCTTTGGGGAATTGGAAGATGCCGTCCATACTGGTGAAGACAGATTTTCTTCATTCAGTCTACTGAGTGAATGTTAATCTCTTCTGGAATTATTCTCCTAGAGACATCAGAAATAATGTTTTATCAGCCATCTGGACATCTAAGTCCACTCGTGGTGACACGTAAAATTAGTCATCACAATTAGTGATACTGAGCTCTTTTCAGCTGGTTTTGTATATCGTCTTTGGAAAAATGTCTATTCAAGTCCTTGGTCTATTTTGAAATTGGGTAGTCCATTATTTTGTTGTTGAGTTTTAGTTCTTTATATATTCTGAATATTAACCCCAATCAGATATATGATTTGCAAATATTTTCTCCCATTCTACCAGTGGCCTTTCAGTCTCCTGATAGTGTCCTTTGACAAACCAACGTTTTTAATTTCTAAAGGTCAGTTTATTATTTTCGTTTTGTTGCCTGTGCTTTTGGTGTCATATCCAAGAAATCATTGCCAAATCCAACGTCATGAGTTTTCCCCCCACTAGCTTCTTTAAGAGTTTTAACTCTTACATTTAGGTTTTAGATCCATATTGAGTTAATTTTTTTAATATGGTGTAAGATATGGGCCCAGTGTCATTATTTTGCATGTGGATATCCAGTTTTCCCAGCACCATTTTCAAAAATACTGTTCTTTCTCCTTGAATAGTCTTGGCACCCTTGTCAAAAATCATTTGACCATATATGGGAAAGTTTATTGCTGATCTCTCTCTTCTATCCCATTGTCTCTCTTTATGCCAATACTGTACTATTTTTGTTATTGTAGCTTTGTTGTAAGTTTTGAAATCAGAAAGTGTGAAATGCCCAACTTTGTTATTCTTTTTCAATATTATTTTGGCTATTTTGGGGTGGTGCTTCCTTGAGGTAGCACATGCATTTTAGGATGGACTTTTCTATTTCTGCAAGAAACATCATTGTGATTTTGATAGGGATTGCCCTAAATCTGTGGATTGCTTTAGGTAGTACTGACATCTTAACAATATCAGTCTTTTTAATCCATGAATAGATGGATCCATTTATTTGGATCTAATTTCTTTCAGCAACATTGTACAATCGTCAATATAATCTTTTAGCCCCTTGGTTAAGTTTATTCCTAAGTATTTTTTTATGCCATTATAAATTGGATTTTCTTAAATTTCCATTTTAATTGTTCATTGTTAGTGTAAAGAAATGCAACTGATTTTTACATGTTAATGTTGTATCCTGCAACTTTGTTAGATTTGTTTATTAGTTCTAGCAGGTGTTCTTTGTTTGTTGGACTCTTTAGGGTTTTCCTACATGTAAGGGCATGTCATTTGTTTATAGGATCATTTTACTTTTTCCCTTATAGTTGAATGCCTCTTATTTCTTTTTCTTGCCTAATTGCTCTGGCTAAAACTTCCAATAAATACTATGTTGAAAAGAAGTGGTAAAAGCATGCATCCTTGTCTTGTTCCTAATCTTAGAGAAACAGCTTTCAATCCTTCACCATTGAGTACAATGTGAATTGTGGGCTTTCCATAGATGATCTCTATTATGTTGAGGTAATTTCCTTCCATCCTAGTTTGATGAATGTTTTTATCATGAAAAAGTGTTGTATTATATCAAATATTTTTTCCGCATGATGTGGTGATCATGTAGTCCCCTCTACTTCATTTTGTTAATGTGGTGTATTACACTGATTTTTATATGTAAAACCATCCTTGCATTACAAAAATAAACCCCATTTAGTCATGGTGTATAATCTTTTTAGTATGTTACTAAATTCAGTTTGCTAATATTCTGTTGAGGATTTTTGCATCAATATTCGTAAGGGATAATGGTTTTCTTTTCCTGTTGTGTCTAGCTTTGGTATTAGGATAATGCTAATTCACTAGAGTTTGAAAGTATTGGTGTCAATTCTTCTTCAGATGTTTAGTACAATTCACCAGTGAAGCCATCTGGTCTAGGGATTTTATTTGTTGGTAGGCTTTTGATTACTAATTCAATCTCCTTAATAGTTACAGATCTATTCAGATGTTCTATTTCTTCATGATTCAGTCTTAGTAGGGTGTGTTTCTAGGAATCTGTCCATTTCATCTAGGTTATTCAATTTGTTGATATACAATTGTTCATAGCACTCTCTTATAATCTTTCTTATTTCTATATCTCTTGGATCTTTTTCTACCCAAAGGATAGGTTTATAGCTGTGACCATGACTTACTGGCACTTCCACTGTGAGCTATGGCTGAAGCCTGGGGCCTTGGGTCCATGTGGGAGGCCACTCACACAGCCTGAACCTTCTTGGTTTCATTCTCTCAGCTAAACTCTCCTTTCCACACATCAGGGACCACAGACAAGATTTAGGGGCTGAAAACATCTAATAAGACGTTTTCCAAACTGTGAGATGCAACCTCTCAGAGAGTTGGAAAATCAATTTAAGTAGGTCACAGCCAGAATTTGAAAAATGAAACAGAATGGAAAATGTCATTGTAAGTGCTGTTTGGTGAAAGTTTTGCCTTAGTTGTGCATATGAGTATTGTAGATTGTGGTATAAAATGTGTCTCTGCCGTTATTCTTGGTCAAAAACAATCTGAAGTTCTCTGATCTAAGCCAATTATTCCTCACTTTATATGGGAGGAAACTGAGGCCCCAAAGGGTACATTACTCACTGAAGGTGACAGTTAGTTTGTGGTAAAGCAAGGCCATTGGTGGATATTTTGGTGTCCACTCAAGGGTTCCTCCCAATGAATGAATGTATTGTACAGCTTCAAATATTTGGAAATCTATTTTTCTTCTTGTCCCAGGGTGAGAAGTTCCAAGTATAGGTAAAACTGATCTTTGGGTATTCAGCAACAAAACACCTTTGCCTTCTAAATAAAATCAATTTTCTTTATTTTCTTCCCTTTCCTAATGCAACCTCTCTACTATCCAATGCTTTATAGTATTACTATCATTTCCACCCTAGATGGCAGTAACAGCTTAGATGTAAAGGCAATACCTCTGTATATGTCAATGACTGCGTTCTCTCCAGCATTTCCCCTTTTATTCCTCCTTGGAAATCCATCATCAGATTTCTCAAGACTCAATATTTCCCTCCCAACTCTACTCAATCTAGGGCACGTCCCTTAAGAGAAAGATAAATTATCCAGGAAGGTATGTGGGGAAGAGAAGAAAGGGAATCCTTTATATTTCCAGAATAATACAATAGATCAGGGAGGTCTATGGGCCCCACGGAGCAAGGGGAAAAGGAGCTGTGCAGGTGCCTCTCCCGGGTTCAGTGCTGGAGGAGAGTGAGCAATTTCAGACTTCAATGGAAACCAGCCTGAGGATCAGAAAGCTCAGGGCAACAGGGACATGTGCAACCACACACTATCAGCCCAGGGGGGGCACAATCATCTCCTTTAGGGCGTGAGAGGAAGCTAAGGCACAGCCTGAATGCTTTCCCCAAGATCATAGAACCACAACCCGGCTACCTCCCTTGGCATCTCTGACAGCTCTGGGGAGCCTCCCTGACAGGTGGCACTCGGAATTAGAATAATTTAGAAAAGGGTTTCCCCCTCAGAATAAGCCACAACAACTTTCAAGAACTAAGTAAAAACAAACAAAAGAAAAAAACCTTATCATTGGATTATTAATGCTAATGCCTATTTAAAAGATTATTAAAATTTTATGGTTCATAAAATTTTTAATTAATTCTGCTTAAAAATCTCATTTTAGCATGCTCTGGCCACAATACAAACCATGCTCACGCGAGTTCCCTGGGGAGCCTACAGATGCTCAGGACATCATTGGAACTGTCTTCAGCATTCACTTATGTGAGCGGAGGCTGTTTTTTAGTTGTAAAAATAATACATAAATGCATTTTTACCATAAACATTTTTTTAAATTTTTTTTTATGATAAGCCGCTTACCATAAACATTTTAACAATACAGACCAAACTCCTTTTGTCCACTTCCTCCCATCCTGGCTCCTCCGCCAAGGAAGCCATTAGTTTATGGTTTATGTGGGTCCTTCCTGAACTTTCTCTACAGAATCAGTTTGTAACTTGGGCAACATCATTTTTACTAACTGAGTCACACTTGGCTTTGCAGCAAAATTGTATAATTTATTGTATAATGTTAAATTCATAACACTTAACTCTAGATGGATTTTGGTTGGTACCAAAAAAATAAATCAAATCCATCTTCAGAGAGCAAATGAGAAAAAGGAAGACTTGCCATTATTGAAAATTTTTAAAAATTTTCCCAAAAATGAACTGCAAACTCTGAAGGTAATTTCAAAACTGTTGTGAGCAATGTCAACATAAGCAGAAGGACTCTTTGAGCTCCTCACATGGTTTCAAGACAAATCTTGGCTATTAAGAAGGCCTGCCTACTTTTGTTCACGTAGGAATCACTGGTGACAGCTATGGCCCAGCATCCTTAGCCAATTTTTGCCAACAAGTTGGCCTTCTGTTTCTCTTACTTGAAGGGAACATTCTCATTTTGAAGCTGTTGAAATTATAAACTTTTTTCCCCTCCAAATTATCAACTTTCTATCTTTAACTATACACACTGAAGGGTAAACCTGATAAATGACCAATCTGGCAGCTTGACTATGTTAACACCCTCGCTCATTCAGAGAGAGAAACAGCATGGCTGATGGTAGGAAGCCTGTGCTTGGAGTTTGCATTAGAAACTGACCTGCCCCTTGCAGTCCCCTCGACACTTGGAAATGCAGTTCCAGGGGCTCATGAATCATGGAGAATTATTATTGAACACGGTTGACAACAAATGGCCCTGGTCTTACGGCCCAGCAACAATCTGCCTCACCCACGGGAAACTGTTGCCTGGCATCTTTCATGCCGCCCCGATGCTAAATGATGCACGTGGCTCTCTTCTCCTTGGTCTAGAGAGACATACCTACTATAATTGCATCTTCAAGCCCGTTAGCTCATTGTTTGGGTACCTTACTGAATGAAAACAGTTTATTTCTGTCATTTTAGAAATGCTTTTCTAAACGCAGATGAAGTCGGGAGAAAGGAGAAAAGGCAGGTGCACAGGGGTCTAGCTCTTCAGTCACAGTGGTAATGAACCCTGTGTGTGGTGACTCCCCCACCCCCTGCTTCCTTCACTGGACCTCAGGACACAGCCCGTGGGCTTTCCCAGCTCTGCGAGCCCCGAGCCCAGTGGGATAGGTTCCTGAACCACTTCTCGGAGGTGACCAGAACTGTCCATCCTTGGGTCACCTCTGCTCCCAAGGCCAACAGAAAGGAGCCCACAGCCAACTCTGCTCTCTTGGCCACAGACTCTAGCCACAGAGAGGAGGGCCCTGCCCCGGGAGATGACGGGACAGCAAGAGCCAGGGACAAGCACGCCAGGCTGGTGCGGGAAATGCTCTACTCCGCGGGTCCAGGTGCACTTGGTTGAACTCCTAATCTTGCAGGAATGACCTTTACGCCCACAAAGAAGTGCTCTCCCATTTTTCTGGAAACCAGTGGCCCTCTATGTTTTATTCTTACCCTTGTGATAAAGGCGTGAGCACAGAAGAATATTTTCTCTAGAAACCATTACACAGAGAGATGGGGCCACAGCAAAAGGTGGGCACCCGCCTATCTTGAGTGGCAGCTGCTCTGCAGCCCCCGGCTGGGGGTGCCAGGCAGGCACAGAGGACAGTGTGGCCTGAATCCAAGAAAAGATGTAACTACAATATTTATGTGAAATCTCATTTGTACAAGTTCGGTCAAGTTTTGTCAAAACACCCTGTGGGGCAAACCACACACACTGGCCACACCCCAGGCCAAATCTACAACTTCTGCCGAGAGCGTCCGGGTGTAGACTTCCCCATACCAGGGCACTTTGGACCCAAAGAACCCAAGTTTCTGTCCCAACAGGCTGGTGGCTGCAGTCCTGGTCCTCCTTGCCAACAGCTGGGAGAAAGAACAAATGGCCTCCTGGCCGGCGCCCCCACGGCGCTGGCGTAGCACAGGCTGCGCTCAGGGCCTGCCTGGCGCTGCTGTCTCCACAGGGGGGCCAGGCACCCGTATTGTCACTATTGATTGGATCCCTGCAGCCATTGGTAATGAAGAAATGCCCGACGGGACCCCTTTTGTTAATTTTTAATTGAAATTGTTGTTTGTAGGTCACAATGGCTGAATAGCCACAATGACATATGGTTCAAACTAAGTAAAATGTTCTTCTTTTGCTGCTGATCCTCAGCAATTGGCTGGCCACCTTGGCCTTGCCCACTGTCCACTGTGCCCTGGGCTGGCCAGGCGGGTTAAGCCGGCCCCGCGGGCTGGGTACAGGGTGTTAGAGAAGGCCGCTCGGGCCTCCGCCAGCTGTGGCAAGAAAGGCTTGTGTAACCTTCTCTCAGGGTTGTGTCTGGATTATTTATGCCCCTTTATTGTCTTCCTGTTACTTGGTGGGCTAAGGTAATGAATAATAATCTAGAAAGCCTCAAAGCTCCGAAATCACACAAACCAGGCTCTGAAAAAGCAGCCTGGGCTACCTCAGAAAGAACACGCCAGGCTTCCATCACAAGCCCACTCACTGCTGTTTGCCGTTATTTAAAGCATTCCCTGTTCCTGCAATTTCATTTTCATTCAGAAACGGCTGCTTCCACTACAGTCAGAGCCAGCGCTGTCCCACCCCCTGGGCTCCCCGGAACAGCGCCTCAGGGACACTGTGGGGATGCAAGCTGACCGGCCTCAGCCAAGGCCAACGCCATCCAGTCCTCCCGTGGGCAGAGGGGACCTGGCAAGAGAGGGTGTTCTTCCAGCAGGCAGTGCGGAGCGAGAAGGGAGGAAACCAGGAGAGAGGTGCTGCATGAGGAAGACGGGGCGTGAGGAAGTCGGGCGTGAGGGCATCAAACAAAGAAAACCTTCCAGAATCCAGACAAGCCTGGACAACTGGTCCAACCCACCGTTTTCCAGAAGACTCTGTGAAAACCAGGGGTGTTCGGAGTCACTGAGACCCTACCTTATTAACCTGCCTTGCTTCTGGTTCGGTGGGAAGCCCATTAGGGAGGAGAGGGGCAGCTTGACCAAAACACGTAGTGAAGTTTACTCAGCCAGATCGTAACATCTACATGCTCAGCAAGCCTCCTTCTCAGCACAAACCCAACTGTTGTCTTTGATTTCTCCATCCTGACTCTCAAGTCTTCCGGCAGAAATAGATACAAATAAATTTAACCAACAGTGTTCAGCCAAATTACCTAGACATCGATACATTAGATGCCCAACCCTTCTCGCAGCATCTAAAATAAATATACCTTTTACAAACATGCTTATGGAGACCTCGGATAGTTCTAGAACAAATGGGCCCCCAGAAGTAAGTGGGTCCCAGCAATACACAGGCTCACCCACAGGGAGGCCGGCAGTGGGGACCCACACCCACAAGCTGCTAACCAGCTGGGTGCCGCAGACCCTGCCACTCAGGTCCCTGGGATGGCAGGATGTAGATGCTGACAAAGTGAAAGGCACTCAGGGGCTCTGACAACAGGCACGAAACCACATGCACAGCAGTCCCCGCAAACGCCTATCCATCTTCACCACCGGGCGCAAATCTGCACCACGCCAAGGGGAGCCCAGAGGCCATCACTCGTGCTTTATCGGTGAGGGCAGGGCCTTCCCCATCACCACCTAGTCCGGACCTAGCTCTTCTCGGCCCCTCAGGGGAGGAGGCTGCTTGGCACAGGCAGTCACCTTGGGATGTGGAGGGAGAGCCACCTTCCTGGAGGGGCAACCTGAAAGTGCCCATGCCGAGTCCTCATGCCCCATCCCAAATCCCTGCTACAGTTTATATCCACTTGATACACACCCCAGTGCACACACACCAATGGCCACTGCAGTGAGACTGAGAAAATGCCAGTTAGCATTAGCTTAGTGGATGCCGCTGATGGTGATGGGGGCAGGGCAAGGGCAGAGGGTGGCAAGGACACGTTGCATTGCTTCTTCATTATCTTGGGCAGTGCCTGGCTCCTGTCCAGTGGATGACCGAATGAAAGAAGGAGGCAGAAGCCGCTGGAGGGAAACTACTCCCAAGGCAGAGTCCTAGACGAGGACCGTCTTGAACAGGCAATTTCTCTGTGGACCCCCAACATTTTCTGCCGAGCTGCTGGGGAGTGTTCACTCTGTGGAAGCCACGAGAGACCCACTTATATTAACAGGCATCCTCTTCAACAGCGAAGTGCGCTGGGAAGGGTGGCTGGCATCTAGCACCCGGTAAGATCAGGGCTCCCCACTCAGCACTGCTGACATTTGGGGTCAGATCATTTTTGTTGTGGGGCTGCCCTCTGCATTGCAAGATGTTTAGAGCATCCCTGTAGCAACTCCCTGACTTGAGTTGACCAAAACACGGCTCCTGAAATCGTCAAATGTCCCCTAGAGGGCAAATCACCGCTGGTTGGGGTCATGAGTGGGAATGAATCCGACTGCTCTCCCGGTGCTGCATGAAGGGAATTGGCATTTCTAAGTAGGTAGTTGGGAGGCAAGAAGCCTGGTGAGGAAGCACCTTCCTGGGCCAAAGGACCGCACGTGAGATTTCTGAGTCCAGGAGAGAAGTCAAGTTGCTTCCTCGCCCTCTCTCCTCTCTTGACTATAAACTAGGCTAATGGTCCTAGTCATGAAATGGAGCTACAGTCTGGGCCTGAATTGTCTTGGGCCCTGTGTAAAAACTCCACCTTGAGCTTGTGAAACGTTGAACAGAGCCCATTGCTAAGCTGCACAATATCCACATTCCCACTTTATTGGGAAGGGAAATTCAAGCCTTGGGAAGCAACAGCACTCATCTTGAGCTCCCAGGGGCAAAACTTTCCAGCGTTTATTAACGAAATTAGACACAGACGGTGATCAAGACCTCTGCGGACACGATCTTAGTACTGATTACCTCCACTTGCCATGCAGTGTGTGGCCCTGGAGGAACCTCTGAAAGTCACTTCATCGCTTTCTTGATTTCGAGAGCAGGAGGCCCTGCTACCCACGGGGACCCACTTCCAAACGAAACAGAACGCACATCCCAAGTAAAACCACACTTGCATTTTTGATTTTCTCTTTTTGTAAAATTGTTTTCCTGCCACCCCTCTTTGCTGGTCCTTACGCAGAGTGACTTTCTGTGTGCTGACCTGGCAGGGAGCTCCCAGTCTGGGGACAGAGACCAGGCGCTAAGGCAACAATGGCTGCGGACAGTGAGAGGAGGCCTGGCCAGGTCTGTGCTGAGGTGTGGAGGAAGGAGCCACCTCTCCTGTCCAAGGCAAGGCAAGGCAGGGGGAAGAAAGACGATCCCTGAAGCAAATCTGAGGGGAGGACGGGGTGATGGGGCCCAGGCTGGGCAACGGCAAATGCAGCCTGAGTTGTCCAGGTGCAGTGACTACAAGTACTTTGGGGCTTGAAGCAGAAAGTGTAAGATGGCGAACTTGGACACATTCATGGCAGGTACTGCCCAGAAACTTGAGAGCTGCCTATTGATGATGATAATGAGTGGGATAGTTTTACCTATTTCTCCCCAAGGCCAGGGGTCGGAATTTATAGTCCTCGCATTAAGGCGTAGGCCAAGCAATGCTGGCCAGTTGTTTTGTAGTTCTAAAACTATTGCTGTGTCTGTCCTCTCTCTTTAAACTCAAGAGGATTACGTGTATTTTGTGTTAGAACTTCAGAGGAATTGGTTCTCTCCTTCAGGTAACAGTGTGTGTGTGTGTGTGTGTGTGTGTGTAGGTGGGGGGAAGGGATCTACAGGCTTTAAGACACCAGTGTCCTGTGAGTCTGGATCCCGCAGGTGCCAGGTTGCTGGGATAACGGGGTCCCACAGGAAAGCCATTGTGGTGTGATGCAAGCCATGTTAACTTGTGGACCGAGCTGGGGAAATGGTGAGATGGAGGAAGGGGACAGCAGAGGACAAGAGAAAGAAAGAAGGACTGATTCTGGTCACTGTCATGGCAGGCTCTGCGGGTCTGAAGGGTGGCACACAAAAGCCCCATCCCTTTGCTCTCCCTCTGCATGCCATGGACACAGAACCCTTGGCAAACCTGGTTCTACCCATGGGAACAGCAGAACTGATGGCTCACTGAGCCACTGTGCAGCCCAATGAAGCACGACTCTGACCTCCTAAGAGGTCCCAGGGTCCCTGGGTTGGGCTGCACCATACCCACCAGGACAGTTGCACCCCACACTCATGATGGTCTCTCTAAGCCAAGTACCAGACAGCTCTGGTCCTGACACATACTCTGAGGAGCTCATATTATGCGGGAATTCTGCCTCCTCTGCCCACCACCAAAGCCAACAGTTTATAAGCACCTAAATTTCCCATTTCCAAACTTCACGAAAAATCACCAGAATCAGTCCTGGCCAGGCTGCTCAGTTGGTAGGAGCGTCATCCTGTACAGCAAAAGGCGGTGGGTTCAATTCCCAGTCAGGGCACATACCCAGGTTTCAGGTTCAATCCCCAGTCAGGGCGCATGTGGGAAGCAACTGATCCATGTTTCTCTCTCACATCAATGTTTCTCTCTCTTTCTCCCTCTCCTTTCCTTTGTCTAAAATCAATAAAAGAAGAAGAAGAAAAATATATATAACAAAATAAAATAAAAGACTAAAAACCACCAGAATTATAGTTTGCAAAACTAGCTCAGAACAGAAAGTTCCCGTGGCCCTTGGTCTACCAGGTACAGATCACAGAGCAGCTTAGCTGAATATCAGTGTTCTATTTTCTAGAGGAGGGTGGTTCAGAAGTAGCTAGAAACTGGAGTCTGTTCTGTAAGCCCCAACACAAACCAACCTGCCCTGAGGCACCTGAGGAGGCCCCGAGCCCTCGCTGTCCCACCGCCACCCCTCCAGCTCACCCACACCCAGCACTGCTGATGTCCTTGGAATCTTACAAGTACAGGTCATGAGCATACATGTATTCAAGGACAGGTCTCTCCGTAACAACACGGATGGATCTCACAAGTGTGATGTGAGCGAAAGAAGGCAGACACCAAAGAGCACCTATGGTATAAGCCTATAGTTATCACGTTCAAGCTGGTGAAAGTCATCTGTACGGATAGCCCTCCGGGCCGCGGTGACCTTCTGCGGGGCATGCCTGGGCCTGCTGTGTTTCTAGAGGCCGCTCCTGTCCCCCTGCTGCTCGGGTGCAGGTTACACAGGTGTGCCCAGTTTGTGAGGACTCACTGAGCTGAACACTCAGGATGCACATGCTTTCCCATGAGTATAGTGACCTTCAATGGAGAGTTTCCAATACTCCTGAACCGCAGTGGGCTGACACGGGAGGCTGTCCTGCTTCGTGGCCCTCACGGGCACCCGGCCGCACGCTTGGAGCCTGGGCCAGAGGCCTGGGCAGCACCGAAGAGGCGCAGGCCTACACTTACCTGCTGCAGCCGGTCCTCTTGCCTCCTGCTCTGACTCGGACGGTTGATGAAAGACCGCGTGGACACTTTGTAGTGATTCAGCAGGCAGACGATGACCACGACCATCACTGTAACCACCACAATGATGATGATGATCTGGGCGAACTCCAGCTCCGCTGCGAAGGAAGAGGAAGCCATGTTAACCACGTGCCCCATTCAGCTCCCCAGACCCCGTCTCCTCGGGGCACTGACAGGACAACCACCAGGCATTGAAGGCCTCTTGCATGAATCCGCTCCGCATGAGAACCTCATGAGAGAGAAGCTATTTTTCCCCCAGGCCTGCTGCCCAAGGCCACTGCCAGACTTTGACATTCTAATAACATTTAAATAAAAGGAGTCCCAGGCAGACCTGTGGTCTCAGCCTAACCTTGGTGCTCAGACAAATCTGTCTTTGCAATTTTATAATGAGAAGAACCAGAGGAAAATGTATTCCATTGGCCCCACGAGACCTCTGGAGGTGCTACGCTGTAACTGACACCATTTCACACGGGAAATGCAAAGACCAGTCCAGTGCGTACGCCACAGGTTTGTGGACACACGGGCTACACCCCTGCCTACTGGGCAGGCGAGCCCTTAAGGGCCATCTCTTGGGTATGAAAAGCTCAGCGTCTCCATTACCTAAACTCTGTTCCTGCCAGATGACGCCCCCACCCTTAGGGGAGTGAAGAAAGTCTCTCAGAACCGAAGCTGTTCCTCCCAGTGTAATCTCTCTAAGAAAGTTAAACCCCTCTTCATGGTTGAGTTTCCCAAAGCACATCCACACAGGACCCACATGGTACACACTGAAGAGAAAACCCATGTTGATAACGTACTCCGACCTCCTTTCCCCAAGGCCGCTGCCTTTGGAAGGAATTTAGAAAATACATCTCCACGGTGGTGAACTCCGCGGGGACCACACTTTATGAGCAGTCAGGTCACCGTGGGTTCTGACACTGCCACGAAAGAGATTGTCTAAATGCCATTAACACATGCGTCACACACAGGTGTAGTGCCACGGAGCTGCTTCTGGAAGAACAGCACAGGGAGCTGTCAGTGAGAGAGGGAGGTGGTTCAAGCCCTTCAGTTCGCAGGGAGGAGCAGAGGCTCAGTGCTCAAGGGCAGCTGCAGAACCCAGACTTTCTGCTCCCTGGCTTCCAGCTCGTGGTCTGCTGAGTGTTGGCTGCCTGTTTTCCTGAGTCTCCGCATGCTCAAAGGAAGTGATGGTCTGCACAGGGCATCACGTTAAAGGGCGAGAGGCTCAGGAGGACGGCGAGGAGCACAGTGCCCAACTTTTGCTGTGAGGTGGGGAGGTGTGGGGTATAAAGAAGGGCAAGAGAAAGAGGGGAGAGCTCTCTCAACTATGCTACTGCGTCCCACTTGCAACACATACAGGCATGCACACTCATACACACATATACATGTGCACACAGAGATACACATGCATGCATGCACACTTGCACACAAAAGCACATGTGTGGACATACACACATGGGCACAATGCATTCATGCACACATGCATACAAATACACACCTGTATGGGTACACATGCATACAAGGCATGCGCACACATGTACACGTGCGCACAGTGCACACCCTCTTGCTGCAGCAGGACTCAGGCCACTGGCCAATCAAGAAGCATTATGGGCTCACACTTGGGATGATGCAAAAAGGGACTGGGTAGCACCTCCCCCCCAGTATTTGCAGCTGTGTGCCTCCACCATCCACACCCTGGAACAGAGGGGCAGGGGCTGGGATGGGGGTAGATGGAGGGTCTTCCTGAATTCCACCATGTCCTGCCCTGTAGCAGTGTCCTCCACTCCTGTCCTTGGTCCCCACATACCTGAGGGCATGGAGATTTACATAGCGCCCTCTGGACTGGGCTGGACTGCACTTGGCACTGGGCCTGTAGGGCCGTTGGTTCAGAGGTGCACCTTAGAGAATGGAGAGCTGAGTGTGAGGGAACGGAACTGCTGAGCCCCAGGTGGGGAGCAATTAAGGCCAGGTAGGTTTGCTGGGTACACCCCTAGCTGGCAGTAAAAGGGCAGATCCCAGTGGGCATGGTGACTGAGGAGGTTCAGGCAGCAATGCCCTGAGTGGCTCTAGAGCAGTGGTTCTCAACCTTCCTAATGCCGCGACCCTTTAATACAGTTCCTCATGTTGTGGTGACCCCCAACCATAAAATTATTTTTGTTGCTACTTTATAACTGTAATTTTGCTACTGTTATGAATCGTAATGTAAATATCTGTGTTTTCCGATGATCTTAGGCAACCCTGCTCTAGAGGCTGGCAGTCAGCAAGACCCAAGCTCCCCATCTCCCCTTCCAGTAGACCATCGCTCTGGACACCCGTGAGGGCTAATGGCTGATTTGGCAAGGCCTCTGGAGGCCCTGGGTACCCAGTTCATCCCCGAGGGCTTCAGCATCTACTTCCTGTGGGGAATTTATGTACACCCAACCCCTCCCAGGGACTATCAGAAACCTTCATGCTAGGAGCCTCCTGGAAAAGACCGAAATTTCTCTCAATCAGAGGGAATAGTCTAGGAACCTTTGTATCTGAGGTACAGATATAAATGTGACCTCATTTATCCTCACAGGCTGTGGGATGTGTGACATGCTTGTGAACCCAGAAATACTGCCTTTGCACATAACATTTCCATGTCCAGGACACCCCGTGTCTTTTGGTGCCCATGTCACATGGTGCCTGTGTGGCCATGAGATTGGATCTCTTTCTTCACCACTTATAAGATGTTGACTGTCTGCCTCTCACAGGAAACTATGATCAGAAACCTACTTCTATTTATCTTGCACTTTTGGTGTCAGGCATGGGGCGGTGCCTGTCAGGTCGTTAAGTGACTTCATCACTAAGAGGGGAATCAATGAATGAGTCTGGAGCACCCATGTTGAGGCCAAGACCTCTCTTCTGGGACGCATGGCTCCACCTGCGCAGGTGTGCTCCCAGCGAGGACGCTACTGCTGACAGGACTGAGGCCTGCATTGGCCAGAGAACACAGGAGTGCGACTCAGCAGAGCGGTGAGGATATGTGCAGAGGGGTGAGCTGCCAACCCAAGGACTATCACCCCAGTGATAGGCAGTCACTGACCCAAGCAGGGAGTTGATTCTGCTTAGGTCAAAGGTGGCCAAGGTAACATGAAGACAACCCAGCCCTGGCCGGGTGGCTCAGCGGGTTGGAGCATTGTCCCTTACACCAAAAGGTTGCAGGTTCAATTCCCTGTCCAGGCACATACCTAGGTTGTGGGTTAGATCCCCAGTCGGGATGTGTGCAGGGAGGCAATCGATTGATGTTTCACACTCTCTCTCTCCCCCTTCCTCTCTCTCTAAAATCAATTAAAAAACAACAACACATATCCTCAGGTGAGGATTAAAAAAAAAAAAAAGACTGAACCCATAATAATGCGTTGTTTTACTAACCTTTATTTTTACTCTGTGGATGAACAGCAGTGTGTTCATAAATTGCCTTTCAGGTTAAATCCTGCCCTGAAATTGACAAATGTTTTTGTTTCCCAAGAAAACTTCATTGCTTTATAGCCATGGGAAGAGAGGAAAGTGGTAACTACAGTGAGGGATCTCACACCAAGTCTTCATGGGCTAACCCTCCACTTGCAGAGCGTCTTCCTAGGTCATCTTTCCCTGAATATGGAAAGCTATGCAGACACCCATTCATAGCAGAGTAATCCAATTACATTTTCATAGTTCTATGGACATATTTGGGCATATTTGTTGTGTTCCATTTGAGGATTTTTATTATAAAAATGACCTTTAAAATTTAAATGATATAGAATGAAATAGTGTATAATGTAAAAGTTCCCCTTTATGGGCCATGCTGTCCTGGGGGTGGGAGCACAGTTCACCCATTGTGTGTATTTGTACATTTGCCTATTGAATAAGGGCTTTCTTCTTCTTAATGAATGGAATCATTGTACAAACATTGTTCTAGTTTTTTCACTTACTACATCACAGACATCTTAAACAAGAATATATAGAGACCAACCTCCATCTTTTTGGAGGCCGTTCTTCCAGAATACAAATATACTAGAATTTACATTTTTCTACTTGATGGATGTTTAGGTAGTTTAGGTAGTTTCGTCTTCTTTTTTTTTTTTTCTATTATGACCCAAAGATTGTGTGTACATGTATATGTGTGTGGGTATCAATGTGTGTGTTGACCCACATTTGTAAGTATCCCTATAGGAAAGATTCCTAAAATCGAAATTTCTGGGTCAAGGATACCTTTTAAATGCCGATGGCTACAGAGACCCTGCTTTATAAAAAGGCCCTTGCCAAGAAGAGGGCATGCTCCTCACATCTTCATTAATACTGAACACTCACCCTTTTCATTTGTACAAATCTGATGGGCAAAAATACGTATCTTGTTTTATTTGTATTTCCCCAATTTCTGGTAATTTTAGATCTTTCCCTATGGTTATTGGTAATTTATATTTTTCTTCTTCATAATCACATTAGCTTATTTGTAGTTTTCTCATTTATTTCTTTCTCATATTTGTAAGCAGTCTTTATGTATTATGGCTATAAATCTTTGTTACATGTAGTGCAAATATCTTCTCCTAGTCTTCACTTCTTTGAACTTTGCTATGAGTTTCTCTATAGGAAATATAAATTTTTAAGTCATCAACTGCTGTCTCTTTTTCCTCTATGGCGTCTACACCTCCTGTTTGATTAGAAAGGTCTTTTCTAATATTCTTAAAATATTTTTCTTCTAAGTTATTTGCAGTTAGCATTTTTATGTTTTATTCACTCTGGATTTGATTTGTTTTAATCTGAGCTAGCAGACAGAACATTTAATATTGTCTGAAAGGCATGAATCTTCTGATCTAACATCATATTAAAAAGTTTACTGAAAGTAAGGGTAAAGCAAGAAAGATCTCAGTTGTGGGAAAGAGTGTATAGTCCCACCATCTTTCTTTCACAGGGGACTACCTGCTCTTAGGCTGCACCACCAGCTTCTTGTCAACATGCCATGCCTGCTGGGAGGTGCTGGCACCTGGAAGGCCCAACCTACCCCCCAATGTGTCCCAACGTGCTGCACTTCCTTCCTCGGCTCCACCCTCCTGATATGCCTAGACCAGCAGTTCATAAGTACTTTGGTCTCAGGAGCCCTCCATTCTCTTAAGAGTTACTGATGATTCCCAAAGAGCTTTGTGTGATGACGCCTCTCGATATTTCCCATACTTGAAATTAAAACTGAAAATTTTAAATACTTATTCATTAAAAATAAACTCACTATATGCTAACATATATAACACTTAATAAAATAACTGTATTTTTCAAAACAAAAAAAGTTAGTGATAAGAGTGGCATTCCTTTTGGTTTTATTTTTCCTTAAAGATTTTTAAAATTGATTTTTAGAAAGAGAAGAAGGAAGAGAGAGAGAGAAACATCCATGTGAGAGCAATACAACCATTGTTTGCCTCCTGCACGTCCCCTACCGAGGATGGAGCCTGCAACCCAAGCATATGCCCTGACTAGAATCGAATCGACACGTTTTTGGTACACGGGATGATGCCCAACCAACTGAGCCGCACCAGCCAGGGCAAGAGTGGCATTTTGTTATATTTCTGCACATCTCTTTCATATCTGTCTGAACAGAAGACAGCTGGATTCTCCTCTCTGCTTCACTCTCAGTCTGTTGTGACATGTTGCTTTAGTTAAGGTACATGAAGAAGATCTGGCCCCACTGGCACCCTGGGAGGGTTTTGGGGACCCCCGGGATCTTCAGCCATACTTGGAGAACTGGTGGTCTAGACCAACTGACAGTAGGCACTCTAGTACAAACATTAGCAGCCTGGATTTCTTGGGGACATTCCAGATGCCAGGGTTTGAGATGTGGTTGAAATAGCTCCAGGGTCATTGTCCCGAGTTTTCATGCATGAGTATGGCCACAGCAGGTGCATTATGACAGAGGACACACAGTGACCCTAGGGGTTCACGGGCATTTGAAGCGCTGAACTTGCCTGGGGCAGGGCGAGGGCAGAGCTTGGCAGGAACTGGGTCTTCAGGGCGCCAACCACTGAGGCAAGCAGTGAAGCCCAGCTGGCCACGCTGGGTGACAGAAGCCCAATCAGAACCTGAGCTACTATAGCCCTTGGGCCAGCGTGAGAGGCAGCTCCTCCTGCAGGACTGGCCCAGGTCCCAAAGGCCACTGTGCTAACAACCAAGTCCTCATCAGGCACAGGAGCAGCAGCAAGCGCAGCAGCAGCAATCTGACCCCTGGCTGCATGACAAGGTCACCTGTGGTGCTCCCTGAAGCCCCAAAGTCAGGGACCCATGAGACACTGTGAAGCCCCCGGGCACGGAGCCCCACTAGAGCCTTTCAACCCCCGTCCAATGTGCAGCAGACCTTTGCTTTGAACTCTGGGCCACATCAGTCAATGAAAACAGACTTTTCTCTTGAACACTAACAACTGGAAATAGGAAGCCTTTACCCTCTTTGGGGCTACAAATACTCCCCCAAGAGGGGTCAGAGGATTCTCAAAGTGAGAATTCGTCCAAACAGAGAGAGGGTTCTAGGAAACAGTGTGATGACCTCTGGACCCCAGAGTCCTGTGCTACCAATACCCTCTCCCTTCAAGACCTTACTCAAGCTCACGAGGGGAATACAAGCAGCCCCCATGCCTGTCCTCCCACACCCTCTTTCACTCCAAACAGGAAGATTCTGCTGAAAAATGCATCACAAACAGCAAATTACGTAAAGACCAAACCACCATAGGATATCCGCAGCCTGGATGGCAGATGGGAAGGGCAGATGGGGGAGGAGGCTGTAGACCCACAAACCCAGCTGCCCTCCTCCCCTCTGTCCATACATTTTGTAGTAACTGTGATAGGTGATCCTTGTCTCTCCTCTCGCCATTCCTGAACCCTCCCTCCAAGTCCCCCACCCATACATGGCGGCTGCTTAGAGGCAGTCAGGACCCCAAAGTGTTTTGCCAGCGCCCGACATGACTCTCTTGCCAAAGGCCTAATTTTACATCTTCTCAAGAAAATAACTTTCATAGAACAAGTAAAAGAAATTTTATATTTAAAAAACCCTCAACAACCCTGCATTCCCAACTCTGAATCTCTCAGATGAAATTCAGCACACCTGTTCTTCAAAGTCTCCAGTTTTAAGATTTCTGTGTTCCTGATCTCAACCACAGACCTGTTCAGGGCTCTGGGAACCTCACCCAGCAGCACCCTGTACTGCGCAGTCAGGACTCAGGCAGGCCAAGCCCTCTCCACTTCCTGCTGAACCCACCATCCCTTCAAGGTGGCAGCTCCTGGGCACACATTCCCACACACTGCCCCCCCACACACACACACACACACGTACCCTCCCAGCTTGTACCCATTTCTCTTCCATGTGCTCCAGGCTTGGAAGGCCCAAGGTGCAAGGCTGTGCACAGGGCAGCAGAAGGTACAGTAAGGCCTGTTACCCACCCCACAGGGAACTCTCTGGACAGGGCCCGGAGAGCCATATTATCAGACAGGTGCATGCACGCTACTGCTCCGGAGAACCCAGGCACCCCACCCTGTGGAGCTGCAGTCTGTCCACAAAAGTGAGGCAGATGCCAGCTGACACCTGGCACTACACTTGGGCCTTGCTGCCCTCCCTCCCCCCGGTCTGCCCACGCCTGGCCCTTCAAGAAGTTGTCTTTTTTCATGTGGAAGGGCAGAGGCTATGTGAATGTGCACAGAAAGGAAAAATGCCAATAACCTCTCCCTTCAAGACCCCATTCCAGCTTTGGTTTTAGGGGATAGGATGGGAAGGGGAGGCGAAGAGGAGAATGAATTTCAATGAACTACTAAAACACTTTTTTAAAAAAACTTACAGAAATGGTAGAGTTCTGAGAGAATAACAGGGATACTTTGGGGTTTCCAAAATGTCATATGCCCAAGAGGGATTCTGACCACAGCCCACTGAGTCAGTTTTCCTTGATTCCAATAGCTACTGATATCAACAGAAGAACGTCAAAAAGCAGGCCACACAAGGAGAGAATTTTAGGCCAAAGTCAAATTTTCACACTCTCCCTCTTCTCATGGGGCTATACAGCTCATGACGTAGCCATGGATGAGTCAGTGCCATCCAAACACCAGAAATTTTATAATAAATCCATCCTAAAATGTACAGGAAGGCACCACATCGCCTTATATAATTGTCGTAAACCAGTGACGACAGTGATGATGGCAGCTCTGTGTTTTTATAGAAACATCTCCAAGAGATTCCAAGATGCGCAGTGGAGAATTACAGAAACAGGGGGCTGAGTGAGGCCTGTGGGCCTATTCCCTGGTTCAATGAAGAGCTGAACTGACTCATACTAGAGGCATGAGCGTCTGCACTATTTTTAAAGAACTTTGGGGGAAGTGTGGTTCTACCACCTTAGGTTCCTAATATAACACTCATTTCTATTTGTGGTCTGGTTGACACCATCTTCCATTTGGTCTTTCCTCCATTAATATACCATCCTTCACAGAAGTCCTACTTTCTAAATGTTGAATTATTTTTAAGTTTCAGATACATAAGTTATGCCCTTTCGGACCCTATAACAGGGGAGGTTCTGGGCATCTCAATGGCCCCCTCCTTCCACCAGGCCAAGCAAACACCTGGCAGCATTCAGAGAAGTTGCAATGCAGAATACGATGACAGCACTGAATGCTTTCCACAAACCCCTGCACAGCACCCCAGGGGTTCATCTCCCACCCTGGCCATCCACATGAGGTACCTCCACCTCACTCCCCCTAAGTGCTAGAATCTCCTGGGAACCCCGAGACCCCTGGAGGGTAGGCCAGCTGCCAGGGCTAGCGTACCCTCCAGGCAGCCCCTCTCTCCAGAGCTCTCCTGGGCCCCCGCCGTGGCTCAGGCACAGTGAATGAGTGTCTGCATCGCCTTCCTCTCCGTCTTCCTGAGCAGAGATGGGTGTGGTGGAAAGATGACAGCCGTGGGGTGTCTTACTCTTTATTTATGGCCCTGTGACACTTCTTAAAGTGCTGAGTGTTCCTAAAAGCTAGTAGATTCTTTCCCCGAATCCTACAGAGACTGGGTGGTGGGGGCAGGAAGATGGGTGGGGGCAGGGAGATGGGTGGGGGCAGGAAGATGGGTGGGGGCAGGAGTTTGGATCCACATCGACTATAATTGTCTCAAGTTAGTGAACTGTTAGTATAAAAATACTCTCAGAGACTTTAATGGTTGAATGAAAATTCACACTCATTAAACACCAAGGTTGAGGGGGGAAAATTCAGCCTGTGTTATAAGAATAACTTCACAGCTTGAAGGTCAGAAGGCAAAAGAGTAAGAGCTGTAATCATAACGATTATATTATATGCAGGGTGGGGCAAAAGGAGGTTTACAGTTGTGAGCACGTGAAACAGAGTTTACTCTTGTATTATTACTTATTAATTATTGTATTATTTTCTATATGAGCAACTGTAAACCTCCTTTTGCCCCTCCCTGTATTCTGAACTTTCTTTTCCTCAGGGTGGGTTGGCTACTCTGATCTATCCTACAGCAAGCAGAACAACAGGAGGGGAAAAGAGCCACCCAGATTTGGAAGTACCCAGATTTGGGTCACTCCCAGCGTTAGTTTTCTTTAGAACCGTGGTCGGCAAACTGTGGCTCGCGAGCCACATGCGGCTCTTTGGCCCCTTGAGTGTGGCTCTTCCACAAAATACCACGGCCTGGGCAAGTCTATTTTGAAGAAGTGGCGTTAGAAGAAGTTTAAGTTTAAAAAATTTGGCTCTCAAAAGAAATTTCAATTGTTGTACTGTTGATATTTGGCTCTGTTGACTAATGAGTTTGCCGACCACTGCTTTAGACCATCTCTCCTAACCCCTTGTTGAGGGGCTCTCTACCCTTGGAGGGCTCCCCTGCATGCATTTACATTTAAACGCTGGCACAGCACTTCTCACTGTCTTGTTGGTGCCCATTTTCTGACCTTCTCCCCCCATGGAGTGAGCCCTGGGGCAGCATCCTGTTCTATAGCATCCTCAGCAGGTAGCACGCACCTGGCACAAGGTCGTGTTCGTTCCAGATAACTGATGAAGAAATCCCTGAAGGAAAGGGCCCCAATGACCAAATCTTATTTGAACAGTGTCCAGCACAGAACCATATTCCACTAAACATTTCTTAATGACTTTAGAAGAAAAGTTCTGCTAAAGTTTTCATATTCTGTAACAATTATTCAACGGTTGCTGCTTCCTCTAGGCAGTGTGAACTGTCCCTGGAAAGAGCCTCAGGCTGCTACAAATTACCTGTATATAGAATCCTACTGATAGTCACATATTTATAATGAACGTTTTGCATGATAATGAAAGTGGGGATGTACCTACGATCTATAGGGGAGAGATGAAAGCAGAGCATAAATGGCACAGGGCCCTCGGAGGGCAAGGTATGGCCCCGGGCACATCTGCGGGACTCTGGTCCAAGGCCAGGGGCCTTTGATGGCACTGGCGCGCAGGTAGCAGAGAGAGAGACAATCAAACTGACTATTTAATCCTCAGAATGCAGATACTGTGAGTCCATCAGGCTAGAATAACATTATTTTAATTTACTGAGGTCTAAGCACTCATCCAACACAACTTTCCACCATGCATTTCAGAATCTACAGTTTTGTGATCTCTTCAGAAAGAAATTTAGCTAAATATGTTCCAATCACAGATAACTGGCAGGATTTTCTGAAAACACAGCAAAGCCGCAAGAGCAATTAGGACCTTTGAAAAGTCTATCCCTCTGCCAGGCTGTAAATGGGAAAAGATACCTGGCTAAAACCATAATTCCCTCTATATAATTCATTTAAAGTCCACCCCCACATTATTAAATTAGAAAAGTGCCGCAGAAAAAAATAGCTGCACAAGTAACTGTCTTATTCACAGTTGAGAGCAGCGGATTGTGAGTGCTTCCTGGCCAGCAGTCAGTCTGTCTGTCTCCCTCTCAGAGTCACAGGTCTTTCCTAACATCTACTGTTACTGCCCTGGTGCCTGAGAAACTACCCAGGGAACCACCCACATCCTGAGAAATGCATCTTTTCTTTAAAATGCTGATTTCAGGGGCTCAGGGTGAAAACAAAGCACTCCTGGGTAACAATATCCAGGGGAGGTCTCCACCTCACTCACAGAGCATTTGAGAACCCGAACTCCAAAGCAACAAGCCTATGTATTTATGCACATCTCCCAACATGAGCGAAATGATTACAGAGCAGAACAAAATGAAAAAGCCTAAAATACAACTTCCTAAAGAGAGTCGAGCCCCGAAGTGTTCTCAGAGCTGACAAGCCCCCCTTAGGGAGACACAAACTTCGTACTTTTCTCAATTCTATCCTCAGACTAAACTCCAAGAACAACCACGACCAAGCCCTGAGAGCAGGCATCACGCACAGCGGGCCTTGGGGAGTGTACCTTTTTTCAAGAACAGGTCTTTAAACGGGGCCTCCTTCTGGGTGCTGTTGCTCAGGTGGTCACTGGACATAATCGAGTCCTTTGCAAGGGGGAGTCCAACCGTGATGCTGCCCCCCCACCCCAGTTCAAAGCATCCCTTCAGCCTCAGGCAGTCTCCTCTCCAGGCAGCTCAGAGGTGCAGTTATAGCCAGCGTGGTGTGTGTGTGTGTGTGTGTGTGTGTGTGTGTGTGTGTGTGTGTGTGTCTTTCTACTGTATCAGCGGGGCCCAGCCCAGGTGCTAGACTCAAATGCTGTGGCTCCGACCGCAGACTGTGGCTACCAATTATCAACTGCCATCCACAGAAACCGGGAGCTCTGCGGCAGGAAGCCGCTGGTGTCACAGAGCAGATAACAAGTCCAGGGTCTGAACTCCTGAGAGCATCTGAACACCCAGGGTTTTAAACAGCAGCACAGAGCGACGATTAGTGTGCACTTCTTGTGCGTGGCCTCAGGCGGGACATGTTACACACACAGGTGAGTGGAATGCAGCTAGACAGATCATCTTCTGGTTCAATTACGTTCAGTAATCTTTTTAACAGGCAAATATCAAACCAGGCAAGAGAGAAAGGGGAAATCTACAAATCCCAATCCAATATTTCTCCCCATGATTTCTGCTAGAGGCTTTCAGAGTTGAAGAAATGGAGAGAGAGAGAGAGGGGGAGAGCTTACCGAGGCAGCACGCAGCGTGTGTGAACAGGCAGGGACGCTTAGCTACTCATGCTTTTCTGCTGTGGATCCAGCCTCAAGAGCACGTCCGGGCTCAGAGCGCACGCCGTGTCCCTCACGGCAGGAGCCAAGCTGTGGGCTGTCCTCTGGGTCCTCCTCTCCCCAGAGTCTCTAACTGACGGGAGCAGCTTGCATGGCTCCTGCAGCTATGCTCTGCACTGGCAACTGGCAAAGCCATAACCACAGCAGGAAACACTCACAGTCTCTCTCCCTGCATATCTCTCTCTCTCTCTCTCTCTCTCTCTCTCTCTCTCTCTCTCTCTCTCTCTCTCTCATCATCATTATGTCTCCATGCATGGTAGTACAAATAATCCCCAGAGAATCCTCTACAGTCAGGACTCTCAATCTTACTGTGCAATTTTAGTTTACAAGGTTCAGAAATTGCAGAAAAACAATCTCAGGTAATGAGAAAAGGCAATTCAAACACTAAAGCAGAGACATATCTCAGGAGGGCGCTTTTCCTGGTTCGTTTTGTGCAAGCACAGTCCTTTTCCCCCGAGGTCTAACCGGGTCGGTTCATGTGTGCATAACACATCTCCAGCGCATTCTGACGCCCTGGGCTGTGTGCAGAGACCTCGGTGTCTGTCACCACACTGTACCGAAAAAGTCCTGCTGTGGCCTCAGAGAAAAGGGCAGCATGCCACGGGAATATTGCAAATAACCCCAGCCACAAGCACTGCTCTGTGACCAGAATAGCCTTTGTTTTTCCTTATTTAGGGTAAATAGCAATGATGTGGACCATAACAATAGTTTTGGCTGTAGGAGGAGTTGTCAAAGCAAAACTAAACTGTTGGTTACAGCCAGCATTAGAAACAAGAATAGTTACGTCAGCAGCTGGTCCCTGCTGTCTGCCCCAGCACGTCACCTGGGGCCAAGGAGAGCGGCTGGGCCTGATGTCACCTCTGGTCCTCAGTTGGCGAGAAGACTTCACTATCTCGTGTTCTAATGACTGGGGTGAGGTGTTGGGGGGTGGGGAGGGCAGGAAAGGAACAAAAGAATCATCAAGAAGGTTTTTCCCAGATTTCATGTGGATAAAAGACATGGGAATTTCAGGAGGAAAATTAACAGTTGTATACATTTGCATGTGCCAGTCAAGACAGCCTGATTTTCCTGGAGCCACTTCCACGTTTAAAATGTAACTCCCCGCTCTTATGTTATACTTTCCCCACATTTCTGCTCAGAGTCACATAACTGGGTGAATGGAGAGGGCAAGGCTCCAGCGACTGGGCTGGGGCTTGGTCACCCAGCTCAGGGAACCCTCCTCCGAGGAGAGCTGGCCTCAGAAGGCATTGAGAGACGCTCCTACTGCGAGCGGGGCCTCCTGGGTCCTCCCTGGTCCTGCAGCCCTGGTCCTCGCTGTCCAGGAATGGCAGTTTCTGGTCAGTTTAGCCGTGGTGATAAGATCACTCTGGAATCAGGTCCTTTGAGAGGAGTATTCACAAGATTGCATATGACTGTCATGCAGGTCTATCATTGAAAATTTGAGATTTTGTCAACATACAGGACTTGAAAATCTGTTCTGTCACTTGCTAATAGACATATTAGCATTTTCACATGGTGGCAAATAGTCCTCTTTGGGGACTATTATTTAAAATGCATATTTCATGTGTTAAAAAAAATCAAGATATTTTTCATTTTTAATGGCTGCAGGGTATTCCACTCTGCCTTACACATTTATTTTGTTTGGCTATCTTCCTTATCAACTGGGCATTTGTGTTGTAGGAAATCGATCTTAATTAAGCTCCTTGTTCATTCTGCTTAATCATGCTCAGTGTTTAATCTGTTTTTAACAGTCACTCTAGAAACACCAATCAGAAAGGATATATGCACCCCTATGTTCATAGCAGCACAATTTACAATAGCTAAGATTTGGAACCAGCCTAAGTGCCCATCAGCAGATGAGTGGATGAGAAAACTGTGGTACATCTACACAATGGAATAATACACTGCTGTAAAAAGGAAGGAACTCTTACCATTTGCAACAACATGGATGGAGCTGGAGAGCATTATGCTAAGTGAAGTAAGTCAGTCAGAGAAAGATAAATATCACATGATATCACTCATTTGTGGATTATAATGAACAACATAAACCGATCTCCAGAGACAGAGAAACATTGATCAGGTGCTGAAACCTCAGAGGGAAGGTAGTGGAGGGTGGGGGGAAGGGAGAAAGATCAACCAAAGGGCTTGTATGCATGCATATAAGCATAACCAAGGGACGCAGACAACAGGGGGTGAGGGTGAGGGCAGAATTGGGAGGTGGGTGGGGGGCAATGGGGGAATAAGGACACATTTGTAATACCTTAATCAATAAAGGGGGGGGAAAGCCTTTGACTTTATGGATGACACCTTATTTTCAAAACACTGCCCACACCTCGCAGCAGGCTGGCTGGCATGTGCCGGGGCGGAAGTGAGTGTCCATCAGAGCCACAGGGCTGGGTTTCACGCGTGTCTGCCTGCCGCTTGGTTAACTCGGCACTTCACCATTTTCCTGCATTCACTGAAGGGCTGTGGGGCTAAGTCACCAAGTGGTGGTTTTAATTTCGTTCCTATTTCCTTTTAAGCACCAGCCTCTGAAGAGGATGCTCTGGGAAGAAACACATGATAAACATCTTCCCCCCCTCCACCCTTTATTATATTGAATTTATTGGGGTGACACTGGTTAACAAAATTATACAGGTTTCAGGTGCACAATTCCACACACATCATCTGTACACTGTATTGTGTGTTCAACACCTCAAGTCAAGTCTCTGTCCGTCACTGTATTTCCCCCCTACACCTCTCCCCCCTTCCCCCACCCCCCTAAACATCTTATTCTAGCTGGCCATGAGGATATGTGGATCACTGGGGCCTTTTAAATAAGTGCCAATATTTCTGTCCCCCTAACTCAGGGAAAATGGCAGCATGCACAGCAGAAGGGCGTGAGAAGAAATAAGTCTGCTGAACAAAAACATACAAGTAGGAAAGTGTAAAAAACCATGTGCATTCAATAAATCTTTCCTCCTTGTCTTTAAATATGTATCTTTAAAAGGAGTCCTCTGATGGCTGATTTTACTAATGTAAGTTTGGGGTAGTTAATAATGTCCCAAGCTGTGCGAGGTTTCCCTGTGTACAGCAGAGGCCTGGGGAAAGGTGCGAGGGAGGGTAACTAAGACAGACACTTACACAAGGGTTTGTTGATAGCAACAAGGACCTCCAGAGCCTCAGCCTTCACAAGCTCCCTCTCCCAGCATCGTCCAGGTTTCCTACATAAAGGTCTCAGTTCATTACTTCATCTGATAAATATCTACTAAGTGGTTACAGTCTTCAGGAGGAAATATATTAGACCTTCAATGTAATCCGACAGACAAGCATTTACTGTAGAGCTGAACTCGTCTTCGGTTCCATCTGTAGAAAGTAGCTTATTTAAGGAACTGAACCGGCTCTCAGGATTGGCGGCCAGCCCAGATCTGACTATGACAAGCTGAGGTGGCTGGAAGCGTCTGTGTCCTGAATGGCCAAGAGAGGCAGCACAGGGCAGGGATATTAGCTCGGGGGCTACTCAGAGCTCATTAGCTTCTGAAAAAAAAAATCTCTGGGTGATAAAGGGGTGCTCTGCTATACCAGAATCTTTCTCTGTCACACACAACCTGGGTTAGCATCTAGCCCGGCCCAGTCCTCTGACTGAATCACCGTGGGCTTCTCAGTCATGGCCTGCTGTCCACCCACCCACCCCATTCTCCCACCTTCAACAGGTATCCCAGTCAAAACAGAGTTTTTCTACAGAAGCAGACCATTTGGAGAGTTTGGAATACCTTTACAATGGTTACACTGCATAAAATTAGCATGTAAAAACATTTTTAAAGATCTACACTGAGTGGCCAGATTATTATGATCTCTGAACGCATAATAATCTGGCCACTCAGTGTATATATCCTATATAATAAAATGCTAATATGCAAATTGTCCCCTCGACCAGGAGTTCGGCCAGCAGGCAGGCCGGCCAACCGCCCATGTTCCCTACCCCTGGCCAGGCTGGCCGGACCCCACCCATGCACGAATTCGTGCATTGGGCCTCTAATATAAATATATATGTATATATGTATATATGTATGTATGTATGTATGTGTATACACACACACACACACACACACTGAGTGGCCAGATTTTATGCATTCAGAGATCATAATAATCTGGCCACTCAGTGTACTGTTACGTTCTAGACACTTTCGAGTACCATAGTATATCCTTTATCTTCATACAACCCCGAGACACACATTTTCTTATTCCCACTTTCTAGGGAGGGAGCTGAGTCTCAGAGAGGATGTTTTGTCCAAGGTCATGTGGCTGCTAAGAGGCAGGCTGGGAGTCAGAACCCTGGGCAGTCTGACTCAGAAGCTCCTACCCACCCACCCATCACTCTGCTCAGTGGGCAGTGAACGCAGAATTAATTATCGGACAACCAACCAACTAAATCACCTGAAACTAACCAGAGGATGTTAGTTGATTTATGTGGACTTACTTGGGTAATTTTAGCCTGATTGCCTGATTCCTTTTAGGAACTAACTGGCAAATACATGCTAAAGGTTATGTATCTTCACGTGTTGCCAGAGGCTCTTAGAGCCGTTTTATATGTCTCTTATGCCTGTTATTGTGACTCCTGTTAAGAATCGATGGCCCTGTCCATTACAAATTCTCATTCTTTGAGGTTTATGACTGTGCTGTAAAATTCTGCTCTGAGATGAAATTTTCCACATAAAAATTAAGCCCTGGAATTTGGCCTTTAGAAAACACAACAGTGTATTTTAAGTAAGGCTGCTGTGCTTAAAGTCATGAGGACTTTAAAAGAACACAAACTTTGTGTTCCTGCATACTCAAAACACAGTAATAGTTTGTTTGATATTTGTGGACATTAGCCTACAGCATAGAATAATTTTATAATGTATTCTTGGTGCTTAAAGATTTTAACACAGAGAGGTTCTCATGTAGAAACCTGAACGCTCTGCACGTGATCCAACCACAGTACTCAATTCCCCATCATTTTGTACAAATGTCAGCAAATATAAAATATGAGACACGATGGAGCTAGCAAGATAAGGTGGATTAAAAGTTTATTAAATAAATCAGCTTAAATCAAAATAGCCTTGAAATAGGTTCCTAATATGCAACAATAATCCTGTATGAACAACAGACTGTGAAGTTTACCTTATGCATTATCCATGCCACTGCAGTATTTTTTCCTCTAATGGAAAAAAGAATTACATGTTATTCTGCATTTAAGGCAATATAGATTTTCATAATGGCTAAGCTGCTCCTAATACGTGGGTTACCCACCTTTTAAAACTGCAGCTACTCTTCCAAGTCCCAGAAGAAAATGAAAGGCAGTACAAAATTTTTATAGTGGCTAAATTCGGGGGCCAGTTGGACCCCAGTTTGGGCTCTAGTCCTGCTATCTGACTACTAGTATGTCAGCTTGAGCGAAACCCCCGTTTCCTCATCTTTAAAATGAGGCTCAGAATACCCACATCATATGGTGGTTAGGAGGAGAAAATAAGGAACACATATAACCCTCCAAGGGGGGTCCCCGGACCAGCAGCGGCACTGTCACCCAGGAGCTGATGAGGAAGGCAGGAGCTGGTGCCCAGCCCCAGACCTACTAAACCGGAGCCTGCCTTTGAACAAAATCCCCAGGTGACTCATCTGCACATCAAAGTGTCTTCGGAAACTTTGGTTTAATCCAAACTCCTCATTTGGACTAAATGAGCAAACCTGGGGGCTCAGACAGTTTGTGTCTTCTGCACACCACACAGAGGAAATGAGACTGGAATCCAGGTCTCCGGTTTTGAACCCAAGTGACTGCTACTCAATAAGGACTTTAACAAATGGTACTCAGCATGCAAGCGCTTGTGTGCACCTGTGTGTGAAATCAGAATGCTGCCCTTCTGGGCTAAGGGCAGGGCCCAGTACCACGCAGGACAGGTGCTGCTTGCCGCCTTCCCACCTGTGCTGGCGGGCTGTTACTGATCCATCCACACCCTGTAGGAGAGGCAGTAGGGGTTGATGGTGCTCTCAGGGCTCACGAGAATGGCAAAGCCAACCAACCTATGCTAACAGAGGCTCTGGTATCAGAATACAATTTCTAGGATACTTGGCATTCTTTGTAAAATCTCCGGACGTCCCTCAGGAATTCTGGATACCATATGTTAAGAAAGAGTTCTAATTTTACCTTTTGGGAAAACTCAAGTGCTATGAGCAGACTCTTCCTAAAGACAGGACTGTGAAGATGCCATTGCTCCACGGCTATAAACCTGGCCCGACTCCCTCATGTCCTCCCGGGTCTTGATTCCTTAAAAACTGTAACTGCCCCTTGAGGTATGTGAACCACACTGACATCAGCTCCGCAAACACTGTGCATTTTTGTGCACATACAGCTTACGGCACACCTGTGACATCCACATTCGTTCGGTGTGTGTGGTTCCTAAATTACTCACTGATATTAACCGCACTGATCATCACTCCTGAAGACGGTAAGACAGTGGTCCCTGCAATCACACGCATCTCCTGGATGGCCTGACTCTGGACGAAGGGCCACACTGTCATCTCTGGAGCTTCTCTTGGTCTTGCCTACAAATTCTAGGATGTGTCCAGTTAATTCTAAGACCTTCAGATTCCTGGCTTTCTCAAAAGCATTCATTTCCTCAGAAGTTGAGATAAAGTCACAGCACATCCGAGGGTATTGGTTAGTGTATTAGAGCATATGCTAAGGCAAGCACTGGAAACATCCAAGTTAATCCAAAACCACGCCAGAGCTATATAACTAGACGCTGTTTAATCTTTGGCACTTTAAGACTAGTCTAGCGCATATACGCTTTAAACACAAGAATCACTGCTCTCTGGTACCAGATCAACTTTGAAAACATGAAGTGAATTCTCATTTATGTCAGTGTTTAGAGCTGAGCACCTACTGTGTGCCACTCCCTGTGAGAGGACAGGGGATACAAAGAAAATCAGGAACTGTCCTGGTCCCTGAAGTCTCCAGTTCATGTCCTGAGCACTAGCTAGTGAGACAGTGAGGCTGATGTGACGTAGTGCGGTACCCAGCAGAGTGCTCAGCACAGAGCAGGTGAATGAACAAATGGATAAATGTATGGGGTCCTGTAGGAGCATACAGCCGGGATATTAAACCCAAATGATGACAATAACAATAATAATAGCTAACACACAGCACTTACTATGTGCCAAGCAGCACTCCAAAGCAAGTACTCATTTAATTGAGCCTTACAAGTATCATATGAGATGAGCACTCGTTATTATCCCAGTCTTACAAAGAAGGAAACTGAGGCACAGAGAGGTTATGTGACTTGTCCAATGTCACGCAGCTAGTTAGTGGTTGTGACAGAACTTGAACCAGGAAGTCTCACTTCAGAATCTACTAACCATTAATCAGGCTAGCTCTAAATGTGGCTGGTCCAGAGATGACCCCTGAGCCAAATCCTATTTTTGGAGGGACCTTGACCTAAGGGTGGGGCAAAAGTAGGTTTACAGTTGTTAATATGGAAAATAATACAATAATTAATAAATAATAATACAAGAATTAACTGTGTGTTTCACATACTCACAACTCTAAACCTACTTCTGCCCCACCCTGCATAAGCTCCACTTAAAAGATTCAAGAAATGAATTCCTTCTCTGAGACCAAGGCTCTTGGAAAAGGCTAGAAGTGCACTGAGACCGCTTAACTCCACCAACGGAGAATGAAGTCCTCCCATCTCAGGGAAGATACTTGGAAGCAAAGGTAACTGAAGCACTGGGCAATTTTCCTTTATGTTAAACAAAACCTATTCTCTGGCAAATTAACCTTTTGCACTCGGATGTCGAGTATGACTCGACACAGTTAGCATCGAGATTAAAATTACTCTTTGAATGTATCAATAATTTGAAATATAAAAAAATCCAAATAAATAAGTTTGTATGAAAAGAAACTCCAGTTTTTTATTCTACTGCCGCGCTTTGTAAAATCTGGGGTATTTAAAAAATTAAATCCCGAGTAGAATAAAGGAATCGAGAAAAAAGCAAGCGAGTGCAAAGGGTTAAGGCTATTGTCTTTTATGACTTTCCTTTTCATTGGCTCTGAAAAGATGAAGCAGCTGGCTCTAAACTGTATAAAAAGGTAAGCAAAAATAAATGTAAATATTTATAAAAATCAGAGTTTTCCAGAAAAAAAAGAAACCCTTCCTTTTTATTTTCTATTTCTAATTTATTGTGTCCATAACACTTCCTTTTCTTTCAGACTCAAAATGTCCTTTTTGGCCCTAACCAGTTTGGCTCAGTGGATAGAGTGTCGGCCTGCGGACTCAAGAGTCCCAGGTTCAATTCGGGTCAAGGGCATGTACGTTGGTTGCGGGCACATACCCAGTAGGGAGTGTGCAGGAGGCAGCTGATCGATGTTTCTCTCTCATTTATATTTCTAACTCTCTATCCCTCTCCCTTCCTCTCTGTAAAAAAAAATCAATAAAATATAGTTTTAAAAAAATGTCCTTTTTGTGTAGGGATTCATTGGAACCTATTCTAATACTAAACATTATAATGTGCCTGAAGAAATTGTTTAGTTTAATATCTTATTCATTTGTGAATTGAAAAAGTATTGAAACTAAAAGATAATTTTTATTTTTATTTTTTTAAATATATTTTTTATTGATTTCAGAGAGGAAAGGAGAGGGGGAGAGAGCTAGAAACATCAATGATGAGAATCATTGATTGGCTGCCTCCTGCACACCCCCTACTGGGGATAGAGCCCGCAACCCCGGCATGTGCCCTTGGCCGGAATCGAACATGGGACCCTTCAGTCTGCAGGCAGAGGCTCTATCCACTGAGCCAAATTGGCTAGGGCTAAAAGATAATTTTTAAATACACTTTGATGTCAGTCATATGTCTTTGTTTAAACGAGGAATCAATCTACATAGGCAATGAAAGCACCACATGGAAACATGAAGAATTTAGGTGCCCATACAAGGCCCGTGATTACCGAGATGATGAAGATAAACGGGGCTTTATGAGAACATCATGCCACCATGAAACAGGCAGAAACCAAAATAGTTAGGAAAGCAGCACCCACTGCCCAAAGGCCTGAGAGTGCCTTTTATGTGGATGAGGAGAAATGTGGTTTTGTTTTGATTACAAGTGACCTTAATCAAGTCTGTTATTCTCAACAAAAACATCCAAATTAGGAAAGCAATAAAATTTATCAAAATAGAGTGGCAATAATAAAAATCTTTGGAGTTTTCACAGGAAGAATGGGTTTCTGGCAGAAACTCACTTAATCTTGGTTATACAAATAAAACTGAATTTTTAAAAATTTAAAGAGCCAGAATGATAATATTGTAAATGTCTTTACAATATTTTTCTTGGAATGTACCTTACAGAAAAACTTTTTTAAGTTGTCTATTATCATTTAATACTCTGAGAGGCAACTATAGCCTTATAAAATGTATCCTATATAATAAAACTCTAATATGCAAATCGACCGAATGGCAGAATGACGGGTTGTTATGACATGCACTGACCATCAGGGGGCAGATGCTTAACACAGGAGCTGCCCCCTGGTGGTCAGTGAGCTCCCACAGGGGGAGCACCACTCAGCCAGAAGCCGGGCTCACAGCTGGCGAGTGCAGCTGAGGTGGAGGGAGCCACTCCCACCTCCGCAGCAGTCGGACATCCCCCAAGGGCTCCCAGACTGCGAGAGGGCACAGGCTGGGCTGAGGGACCCCCCTCTCAAATGCACAAATTTTGTGCACCAGGCTAGTTAAAATATAATAGGGGAGATTCACTTCCAGAATTGTAGGGTGAGGAGCTTGATGGACCCACTCCCCAGAAAAATAACCATTATTTAAAAATAACCATTTAAAATCTCTGAAAATTATCCAAAAGGCATACAGCAAATTAAAAAATATTTAGGAGTAAATGAAACTTAAAGCAAGAAGAAGGTGGGAAATAATGAAGATTAAACCAAAAAATAATCAAATATAAAGCAGAAAGAAAAAAAAAAGAACAAACCCAAAATTTGGTTCTTTGAAAAGGTCAACAAAATTGACAAATCTTTAGTAGACTTACCAAGAAAAAATACTCAAATGACTAAAATCAGGAATGAAAAAGGATGTATCTATTTGCTTCAAAGGATACCATCAAGGAAAAGGAAGAAGACAACCCACAGAATGAGAGAAAATTTTTACAAATCATATATCTGATAAGGGACTCGTAACTAGAATATATGAAGGACTTTTACCACTCAATAATAAAAAATTAAAAATGGGCAAAGGATCTAAACAGAGAGCTCTCCAAAGAAGATAAACAAATGGCCAAAAAGCACATGAAAAGGTGCTCAGCACCATTAACCATCAGGGAAATGAAACTCAATTCCGTAATGAGATTCCACTTCCCACTCGGATGGCTATAATCAAAAGACCAATAACCTGGTGAAAGCATGAAGAAATGAAAACCCTCATATACTGCTGATAGGAATATCAAATGGTGCAGCTGCTGTGGAAAACAGTCTGGAAGCTTCTTACGAAGTTAAACATAGACTTACTATATGACGCAGCAATCCCACCCAAGAGAAATGAAAACATATGCCCACACAAAAACTTGTACACAAATGTTCCCAGCAGTCATATTCATAATGGCCAAAAAGTGGAAACATCTCAAATATCCATCAACAGGTAAATGTGGTATATCCATAGAACGGAATATTATTCGGCCATAAAAAGAAATGAAGTATGGATACATGCTATCCATGGGTAAACCTTGAAAACATCATGCTAAGTAAAAGAAGCCTGTCACAAAGCACCACAAACTATATGATTCCATTTATATGAAATGTCCAAAGTAGGCAAATCTATAGAGATGAAGAGTAGATTAGTGGTTGTCTACAGCTGGGAGCCTGGGAGACCATGGGATGAACAGCATTGGGTATGAGGTTTCTTTGTGGGGTGACAGAAATGTTCTACATTTAGACTGTGGTGATGGCTGCACAACTCTGTAAATATACTGAAAACGACTGAAGCATACACTTTAATTTAAATGGGGGGGGGGGTTGTATGGTATGTAAATATATCTCAATAAAGTTGATATAATAAAAAGAACTATGAAATGAAAATGTTTTATGATATTAACAATTAACTGCATTTTACTGATGCCTATAATTTTTGTATTTCCAGCTTTAAAAATCAATGGGCTTGTATTTGTAATATTTATGTTCTGTGCCATTGTTTTTGTAATATTTATGTTCTGTGCCATTGTTTGCAAGCACCTTTTTGGGAGGAGATGATCATTATTCCCTATAAACATATAATTATTAATATGCTTTTCCTTGGTAACATTACATTTTGAAAAACCAGAAGCATCTATCAGAATAATGAAATATAGAGACCTGAGCAAGACTACACTGAGATACATTTGCAAAGTGATTGCGTTTTTAATCTCCTCACTAATATTTCAATAGTAGTGTTTCTTTGTTAACCAGTGGTTCATAATGGGTATAATTTAAACAATATTGCTTAGAATAAGGTCAAGTTGAACCAATAGTGGTCATAATCACTATGGTGGCTGGCAATGTCAGCTGATGGCAGACTGACCGGGGGTCTGAGCCAGGAGCCACCTCCTCTAAGCCCTGCTCTCACCTGGCGAGCTCCTGGGCACGCACTCATGCCACCTCTGAGAGGAAGCTGCTCCTCAGAGCACCTCTCCAGAGACACAGACTCTCTCTAGGACCCAAAGACATGCTGTGTGTGCAGTGTAGTTATGGATGTGTACATTAGAGGCCCGATGTACAAAATTCGTGCAAGAGTAGGCCTTCCTTCCCCCAGCTGCCAGCACCGGCTTCCCTCTGGCACCCGGGACCTGGGCTTCCCTCCAGCTGCAGGCAGGCACCTGGGACCCAGGCTTCCCTCGCAGCCCCGGCTTCGTCCAGAAGGACAGAAGGACACCTTCTGTCCAGAAGGACAGAAGGACATATTACTATTTTATTACTATAGATGATAATGATAAATAAGGATGGAGATGGAAAATCAGGATATAAGAAAGTTTAGGAGGAAAAGGAAAACTTAAAAAGACTGCCCAAGGCTCCTATCCCCATACTCCTCAGCACCCTCTCCTCCATTCCTAGGCCATAGTCAGACACAGAGCAGGCAGAGCTTCCCTGCAGCGAATGATCATAGGGCATCTCCTATGTGAACACCACTGCGCAAAGCATTGTGAGGAAAGAAGAGAAATCCATGCCCCGGTCAGCTCACAAAAACCTCACAATCTTGCTGGGGAAACAAGACCAATCCCCTCCTCCAAAAGGCAATTAGAAAATTTTAAAATAGCATTTTTATTTTGCAAATGGTACTTAATAAATTTTAAAATATTTCTACATTCATTTGATATAATCAAATTTTAAAATGTGAGTGTCAAATAACAAATTCTTAGAACCTGAATACCTTCACCAGTTTGGGCTTCCTTCTATACCCCAATTGGGAACCAAGACTTTACAAAGTCCTTCTAAAATATTTATAGACTATAAATTTTACTTTTTTCATGTCCCTGATTCTCATCTTGAATTTCTAAGAGTTAAATGTAAGATTTCAACATTCATTAATCCGCCTTGGAAAAATCACACCTACACTCTTTTGTGTAAGACTTTTTCCTCAAAAGGGTTAAAAGCCTGGTTGACTACATAGTGCCAAGCCTACCAAGGCTATAACTAATAATATTTCCTATACACTCTACCTAATAGTATTCCTTCTTTAGCCTACAGCAGATCTTTCCATGTGGCTGTGTAAGACAGGCCATTCATTTTCCTAATCATGATGTTACCCTTTTCTGGCCTTCAGAGAGAAGAAAGCTGTACAGTGCTATTCAAGTCCTGAGTCACAATCCATGAGGGCAGTTAGTGCAGTAGACTGCAACCAGCATTTAAAGAAACAGGGTTGAATAGAAAATATTAGAGAGCAAGAAGTAAGGATAAGCACTGTCAGAAGGTTTGATTGGGTTCTGTATGTCTGGGCCTGTGTTTGAACGGGGTTGTGAGGTAAGTTGTATTTCTCATGGTAGGTCAGGGTTAAAAAAGTTTGAAAGGCAGTGGTTGAAAGAGTAAAGACTATTCATTTCCCCCTATTATATAAGGTAAATCATCTTCCACAAAAGTCCATTCTTCATCAGGAACATACTAGTAACTCATTAGTGAAGGTCTTTTTAAGGTTTGTGATTATAATTCAGAAGACGAACACATGGACACCAGGTGGTGTCCTTCTGGTTGAAGGTCCTGGGCTGGAACCTGACCCACCACCTGTGAACTGTGTGATGCTGGATTCCTCACATAACCTTCCCTAGCATCTGTTTCCTCATCATCACCCCTAAATGCCCTAAGTATGTCATAAAGATCAAATAAAACCATGTATGTATGTACATGGCATACAATCTTATTGGCCTCATTTACAAATGTATTGGCTCCATTGCTCACAACCTTTGAATTCAACTCTGCATATATTCTTTAGAGCAATGGTTCACAGCTGGCTGCAGATTTTATCGCCCAGGTATTTCACAAATACCAATGGCTCAGCCTCATTCCAGACTGACTAAATCAGAAGCCTCAGAGGCGGACTTAGGCGTCTGGAGTTTTTAAAGCTCCCCAGGTGATTTTAGTGTGCAGCCAGAGTTAAGAATCACTGTCCTAGACCGGATTACTGCTGCATTTGCTTTATTTTTAAAATTCTGTCTGCTGTCTACTTCTCTCTATAAATACAGACAGACAAGTGCACACACACACATCTTTTTGGAGTACATTTTTTCATACTGCAGCTGACTTTTAGAAAAAAATAAAAAGCTAAGGCTGATTTACTTAACTTCTTCATCCCTATTCTATCACCCAGTGATATTAAATGTGAAACACAAAATCTTTGCCACCAAACCAGTTTCCATAATAAAAATCTTTAATTTAGACAAATTATTACTCTTGATATTCTCAAGAAAATCCCTAAAGAGTTTTTATTTATATGGAATTAGTTTTAAACTAGAGGCCCGGTGCATGGGTGGGGAGGAGGGGTAGAGGAGGGTCCCCTCAGCCCGGCCTGCACCCTCTCCAATCTGGGACCCCTCAAGGGATGCCTGACGGCCGGCAGTTGGACATCCCTCTTGCAATCCAGGACCCCTGGCTCCTAATCGCTCACCTGCCTACCTGCCTGATCGCTTCTAACTGCCTCTGCCTGCTGGCCTGATCGCCCCTAACTGCTCTCCCCTGCCAGCCTGATCACCCCCTAACTGCCCTCCCCTGCTGGCTTGATTGCCCCCTAACTGCCACCCCCTGCTGGCCTGATCGCCCCTAACCACCTCTGCCTCGGCCCCTGCCACCGTGGCTTTGTCCAGAAGGACATCTGGAAAATGTCCGGTTAATTAGCATATTACCCTTTTATTAGTATAGATCAGTGGTTGGCAAACCGCGGCTCGCGAGACACATGAGGCTCTTTGGCCCCTTGAGTTTTTAGCAAAGGCAAGCTTAAGAGGACCCTAATTAAGTTAATAATAATGTACCTACCTATATAGTTTAAGTTTAAAAAATGTGGCTCTCAAAAGAAATTTCAATCGTTTTACTGTTGATATTTGGCTCTGTTGACTAATGAGTTTGCCGACCACTGGTATAGATTGTTGGAAAGAGAAGAATTCTACAGTGAGAAACAGCACAAGACTTGAGTTGTCTTTTTTCTTCTAGATATTTTAATTTTTCAAAGACAAAAGCAGCATGACAACTCCCTTTTCAAAGGCAACTACAACCCACACATGATTACTGGGTTAGTAATTCATTCTTAAAGAAACATCTAAAAAGAAAAGCTCCAAGATTTCCAGTGAGAAGGCAAGCACCAGCCTCAAGGCCACCAACTAACTCTGCTTTGTTTCTTCTCTTACACTTGGTGATAATGAGACCTCTGGATCAAAGTAATAAATTGGTCTTTCAGAAGAGTTTTTAATGTAAAATGCTCTATACATTTAAAAACCCAAAGTTGCCCAGCCAGCATGGCTCAATGGCTGAGGGTCGACCTATGAATCAGGAGATCACTATTCAATTCCCAGTCAGGGCACATGCCCAGATTGGGGGCTTGATCCCCAGTGTGGGACATGCAGGAGGCAGCTGATCAATGATTCTCTCTCATCATTGATGTTTCTAAATCTCTCTCCCCTCTCCCTTCCTCTCTGAAATCAATGCAAGTATTAAAACAAACAAACAAACCCAAAGTTAGACTCAATTTCCTGAGCTTTTAATGTATTTGCAGGTTTGGTGGAGACAGAAAGGACTAGTCACAAGGTAGGATTTCCTTGGGACTAAAGGCTAATCGTGTGTATCAAATAAGACAGAAATTCATGATAAGTTAAATTGTTTGTAGAGATTATAAATGCTGCAGATTTTAAGATGAAAACAAATCAGTGAGGATTGCGATGGTTGGAAAGGGTGGATGCTCCAGGAATATGTAATTTCTGAACACAAAATTCAGAACATACAGGAGGTGGCATGCCCAAACATGTGATGTTTCAGATTCAGGCTCATTTTGATTTCCTGCTACACACAAGTGGACTCTCAACACACACACACACACACACACACACACACACACACACACACACACACACACGCTCTCAGTTACCTGCCTGGTGTCTTTCTTACTTTATATTCCTTTACCTTATGTTTTATCCTTGGAGGAAAGATCTAGCATCCCAAGCAGTTAGAAATTTTCTCCTCTATCTTCCATTCCTTTCCCCCATTTACTCCTGTCCACCACAACTTCACCTCACTTACCTCACCCAGACTTCTCTTACTTCTCAAGCCACCCTTTCCCCACCCCGGATGTAGTGATGATACTACTTGTGGGAAAGACAGACCATGGTAGGCCTGAGGCAGCTGTGGGAGTAACAGCCCTGCCGGGTTCTGTTAGAGAGGGCCAGAGCCTACCATCTGCCCTCTGCTAACTACCTGGACTCAACTCCCTCCACCTCTGGGGCATGTGTGAGAGGGCACAGCGGTAGTGCCACAAGCCATCCTCAAGCAAAGCATCCAAACAAGCTAGGCTGTCAGAAAAGCCGATGGGAACGGCAGCAGAAACTGTGATTGAAATTTAAGAAACACAGTTCCCTAAGTCTTGCTGGATGAAGCTGAGCATGTACCGGAGGCCCGAGCTCCACCACACACAGGACAAAACCAAGCAGAAGAGGCAGCCTGTGGAGGCATCAAACTACTGTTTCACTGCCTTTCTCCGACCACAGGTTAATGTAAACAAATTGAGAGGTTCTGGAGACAGGAACCAATAGTAAAAGAAAAACGATGACAGGGTGATGAGTGATTTAGCTGGCTTTCCTGAGTGTGAAAAGAGCTGAACGTGGACACAGTAACACATAACATCAATGTTGCTGGACTCTGGGATTAGGAAAACATTTCTTCTAAAACAGGGTCAAGATCGTTTCAAGGAACCAATGGTGATCGCATATTCTTTGTGAGGAGACTGTGTTGATTGCTCAGAAGAATCATCCGTAAGAACAGAGAGACAGGTCTAAAAAACGTCTTCCAAAATTGAAGCTGCTTACAGAAAACGCCAGGTACGTCTGCTACAAACCAAATCATGGGGAGAAAACATGCCTTTTGTTCCTTCACTTGATGAGGTAACAGCCACATGTTATACTTAAAAAAAATTCTAAGGAAAGGAAAGAAACTAAAGTTCTTAAAATAAGGCATCAATTTGATGGTATATTTGAAAATACATTCCTTACTGAAGCTCCATTTGTGAATTTATTTTTGATATCCTATTAAAAAATAAAGAATAATAATCTAAACACTTCCAGAAAATGGATAAATCGATATGTAGGTTTATTTCCCAGCCTCCAAAAATTATTTACCTATAAAATCCTTGTGTAAAAACATGCAGATCTAACTGATTCATTCAGAGCAGAGAAGCTCAAGATGATATTCAAAGGGGGAAGAAAAAGGAAGTTCCTGCCAAGGGTGAAAGGGAAGGTACAGGTGCGGCCCCCAACTCTTCCGGTGTAAATGTCACTAGTGGTTTCAACCTCAAGCAAGGAATGAGTGTTCTTCTCACAGTATTTTCATAAAGGTTTCACTGGGATGGGAATATGAGGGACTTATTCTTTTGACATATCATTTCACAGATGAATGATGTTGGACCATGTCCTCCTCAGGAACCTAGAAAATGATGCAATCTGTATCAAAAGCTTTCTGGACTCAAGTGTTCCATGAGTCTAAAATAAATAGACTATCGGTAACTTAATGAACATCATCTAATTTACATAAAAGCGAGCCACGATCAACTATTATTATTTAAATGTATTCTGGGACTAATTTTTAAGGTTGAAAGTGACCCCATTTCTTTGTAGGCACTGCAAAGCTAAATAAATATACACTGGATTTGATATGAGGGAACAGAATTATGAACAAGATTAGGCTCAATCATAAATGACAGTTCTTAAATATTGGCAAAAAATAATCCCACTGTGTACCTGGCCTGGGGCATTGGCCCTTGAAGGGATTCAAGGACCTATACATCTGTCCAAAGATCCAGCTATCCAAGAGAGAGTTTACTCTGCAAAACCTCCCTGTCTACTGGAGATGGAAAGAGTTCTAACACAGAAAGGCAGAAGTAATTGGAACTGTTTAGCCCTCTGTGTCCTGAACCATTCCACCCCATTAAACTAATTAAGGGCTAGGGAATTAGCTAGTCCTCACCTTATCCCTGCAGGCAGGCTGAGGGTGAATGTGGTTGGTGGATGATGAACAGTTGACTGCTCTCAATAAAGCAAAGGCAGTAAGTTTCCCAGATTCCCTGCAACTAGCATTGTGCCTGGTACTTGCAAAATATATGAGCATAAGACCATCTAACACGAACAGAACTCTGGAGTATGATGCCTAGGGCAGTGGTTCTCAGTGCGGCTCCTGGGCCAGCAGCATCAGCATCAGCATCACCTGGGAACCTGTTAGAGATGTACACTTTCAGGCCCACCTCAGATCTACTGAATCAGAAACTCTGGGTGTGGGACCAACAGTCTGGGCTTTATGGAGTCCTCCAGGAGATTCTAATGCATGTTAGAGTTTGAGAACTATTGACCTGGGGAAGTTGAGGCATTTTACGAGTGAAAAATCTCCCAGAAGAAAACAAATACACACATAATGTTTTGATATTATCAGCTTCCTGGGCACTTGGCTAGATCTTTCATTCCCATGACTCTGGACTTGCAATCCCTGTTGTCTTTTGAAGTAGGTGTAATGTTACAAGGACACATATAGGTCCACCCTAATTTTTTAGGCATCTAGGCTGTTTCAAGGTTGACTTGAAAGTTAGACCCTTGAGTATTTTAGTGTGCATTTGTGAGTGCACACATGTGTGCATGAGTGTGTAGATGTGTTGTAAATAAACACAGAATTAGAAAGTATACAGTATCTTCAACTGACCCATTCTGGAAAAAAAAAAAAAAAAAAACCCTGTATGATGAGAAATAATTTCCTGAAAAGGACCTTGTAAAATCACAACCCTGTCACATGAAGTCTGATTTCCCATGAGTCCGAGAAGAAAACCATTGCTGTCTGCGAATGGAGACTCGCGGAAGCCTTCGCCAACATAAGACAGTCCATTTCCCTAACCAGGGCCTCTCTCTGATGTACGTTAACATCTTTTTAGCAGTCTACTATTTAAAATTAATATTGTGACTGAATCAGTGTCTTCTCTCTTTAACATCTCTCATTTATGCTCATTTCATTTTCAGGTCTAATTTTTTTCAAGAATTCCGCTGACAGGACTAGACAAGTGGATCATTCTGTATTTGAGTTTTCTACTTACATTCCATTTTGACTTAGCATTCATTTTCACCTGCAAGGGAGACTGTAGAACATATAGCCACGTTAATGAAAAGAATTTTTTAAAAAAGAATATTGAGTCAAAATATCTTAAGGATTGAAAGAAAACGCTACTTCTGATCACACTGTACCCTCTCTCTACTCTTCCCCCTTGCATGTTATTTTGGCTGCGGGAATGAAGTTCCTCTTTACATCATTTCAAAACCAGCATGAATGTCACAGAAAAACTGTGGTCAGAAGGGCATTTCGGTGCTAGAGGAGGTAATGATAAATCATGAAAGGGGCGGGGGGAGAACTTTCTATTTTTAATTCTCCTACTGGTATTTTAGTTAAAGCAACCAGCCAGTTCTTTAGTAATTACTCCAATACACTTCATAATATTTTCATTAGACTGTGACTGTTACATAGTTTTGCATTCTGTCATATCTAAAGGACATAAAAAGCAACGGTCTATTTAAGCCCTAGCAGATAAATCTCACAAACTCCCAGGCTTCCATCTTGTGCAGTCAAATCCATAATATGCAACTGAGAACTTTTTAAAGAAAGTAACCCTTTTCTCATCTGAAGTCATACTACAACCTTCCTACTTGAAATCATTAGGTTTTCAAACATTGAAATGAAGTATAAAATCATTTTCTCTACATGCTAGGTTTGAAAAATCATTCTCCTTAGCTGATGTTCTTATTTCTTCTCTTTTTTACTTTGTATTGTCTGTTTTGCCTGAACTCAAGTGAGCATCTTTTTTTTTTCCTTTTAAATAATAATAGAGGTCAAACAAATCCACAAGAGATGAGATACTATGTAATATCTAAGTAGGGAAAGAGAAAAAGGATAAAGAAGGGGACTGTGTGTATGTGTGTATTTCGGAGTTCTGAGGCTTCCCTTATAATGGGAAAACCGCTATCATAATCTGACTCCTTTAGGAGAAAGACAAAATGCTAACTGTGACTCAGAACGCTTCTCAGCTTTTAGTCTTTACTATATATTTCATCCTTTTTTTAAAAAACTCTTAGATAAGACTAATTTCAGCCTCAAGGACTCTGTCACACTTTCAACTTTAATTCACTTTAGTTCATCAGCTATTCGGTATTAACTAGCTTGTGAATTAAACACATTTTTTATCAGCTTCTTAAAGGGAAGAAGCAAGGGAAATGTGATGGTTTGATGGACAAGTTCATTCAGAAAGAAGTAATTTTGCAGATATTAGCTACCTTTCAGTTCCCCTATTTGATTTGTCCCCCTGGCTTGGTTCAATGTTGAGATACTTTTCTTTCAACATAGAACTTATTATTCTGTCACGTAGTGTTACCAGGAATCTGCAATCGCCACATAACCTAACATCAGCCTGTGTTAAGTAACAGATATTCTGGTTGGTGTAGCAATTGTGCTTACATTCGGAGAGAATCTGGGAGAGCAGTTGTCTGCATCAGTAAAATTCATCACTAAAATTAAATGTTTTAATTTTCCTAATGGGCATTGAAGGGGGAGGGAAACCAAATGTGCTTCTGAAAGATAATCTCCTGGAAGAGGAAGTCTGTACAGGGGCTTAATCAAATCTGGGGCAGAAGTTGTGTTGCCAAAATTACTAATCATCAAAATGACCCTTCCTTCTCATTAGTGCATTAATAAGTGTGGCCATCCCTCACCTGGAGCAGGCTGCTAATCCCCACGGTCAGGCATAATCTGTTTCTTCTCCCCTCTCTTCAACCTGACATGAAAAGCTCAGGAAGGCCCCTTTTCAAAACGAAATCAGAAGGCACTGCTATTCACCACTAAAGATATAAACGAGAGCTGGTAACAGATTTGCTCTTGATGCATTAGAAATGAGCCCCATGGCAAACTCCTGATCTCTCCCCCGCAGAGCCGAAGCATTGGCTAGACAGGTATATTAGGGATGCGGGCTGTCTGGGTGCTATGGAAATCACGCCATGTGCATCTGACCATCAGCAACGGAGCCAGACAAGCTTGAGGCTCATTCTTATTCCAGCCAGGGAAGCGGCTGCGTCTGCCTCCGCCTTCAGCTGAGAGGCTGCCATCTTTGTCAGCTCAGACGTGTGCAAGATAAGCTCTGTCCTCGTTATCTAATATTTTACCAGGCAGGAGAACCGAAGGATAAGGACAATCTAAGTGCCCACATGGGCAGGAGAGCTGGGGTGCCAGCAGGCCCAGCACAAAGCCTGAAGCCCGAACAAGAGAAAGTTTATAGCAGAATTTAATCACTTCATTCGGAAGGAAAGCTCTGAGGGATTTGGACAGACAATGATGATTTATCCTGGTTATATAATGAACTAGGAGACAGATCCCCAGGCATTTGCTGCAGTATTATTATCCTCAGACAGGTTCTTTACTTTCTTCCCCACTGCTTACTCTTAACTTGAAGTTAATCTAAATTAAACAGAATTGAAAGAAGTAGATATACCTAACCAGTTGATCCACAGCTAATGAGGAATGGGTATGAGGAGAGATCACTGTTGCAGCCATCCCTCCTCCTGGCCACCCAGAGCTCCACCCATTTATTAAAGCTCCATGAATACCACACAGGGCTAGTCACTGGGGAGAAGAGGATAAGTTCCTATCTGCGGAGAAACATGGAGTTGCTAGGGAAGGGGGGCATGAACTGATAGCTAACACCAATTGGCAAAGACTGTAATTCAGATATCACAGTCCACAATGGGAACAGGCAGAACGTTCCTAGCTAGTGGGGAGAAGAGAGAGCTGAGAAGGCCTCCTAGAGAAGGTGGCCACTAATCTGATCAGGGATAAAGAATATTTAGCCGGATACAGAAGGAGGGGAGAAGGGTATAGGGTCCCAAAGGGAGAGATTACCATGAAACAAAGGCTTAGAGATGACAAAAAGCATGGTGTGTCTGGGGCAACTCTAAGCGCTAGGATGTGGTCAGGGCATTAGGACAAAAAGGCCAGAGAAGGTGGCTGCAGACTCCAGATCCTGTGGGTTATGCGATTCAATGTGGGCATCAGATCAACTGAGCTCTGTCTAAAATGGGCTCTGGGTGGACGCAGGCAACAGGGGGTGAGGGCAGGATTGGGGGCGGGGGGGCAAAGGGAGGATAAGGACATATTTGTAATACCTTAGTCAATAAAGGGGAAAAATGAAAAAAGAAATAAAATGGGCTCTGGGGAAATGGGCTAGAGAAGAACAGGGAGATGGGTTAATAGCCTATAGCAATACTAGAGGGAAGAGGAGAGGAAGCCATGAGCCACAGGTAGAGAGGGTAGGTTATGGAAGTACAATGACAGGATTCAGGGAGGAAGAAACAGGAATTAAAAAGGACTCCCAGTTGTCAGAGAATGGCATCAAATGGTTACAAGTGCAATTCTCTCTAAGCATAACTTTAGGAAGCCCCGCGATACGCGAGGATTGTGGAGTTGAGAGGAGGAACCAAAGACAGCCAAAGGCAATGCCAGAGAACAATGACAAAACAGGCCAGCAAGGCCACGAGGTAGTACCTGCCTCAGGCATGGTCTGCTTAAGGACTTATGTGACAGCCAAGACTGTACCCGCAATGACACAAGCAGGTCTTGGCACAGCATGGGTACCCCAAAACCACTTATGAAGTGAATGAATGAATGAAAACCACACCAATGACCAAGCCATCTAATCTTGTATTCTGTGTCCCTTTGGGCAAATAACAATGTCTCTTAAAATCTCAGAGGTAAGTTCTCAGTTGAAAGTGATAATAAATTTTTTTTTAAAGTGATAATAATAATACGTCCCCTAAATATCTTAGGGTCAAACTACTTTATTTTGGAAACTCCAATAAAACATTATTTTTGCAACTTATTTAGGTTCCCAAGCCTATGTTTTCTAGAACTACTCACTAGATTCTGAGCATCTGAAAGGCAGAGCCTGGGCCACATCCTTCCCAGAGGGCTCAGCTACAAGAGGCACTCACCAAACATATGGAGGCCAGGAGGCCAGTGCCCGCCCTGCACCCAGGAGCTGGGTATCCTTGGCCATATTTTCTGCACCTCACATTGCAGAGGCAGACAAACTATATTTCTTCTACCTGTTTCATAGAATTGTTTTTAAAAAGTAGGATCATACCAAAGAAACACTTTGAAATCTTAAAATATATATATATATATATATACATATATATATATATATATATATATATTTACATAATTCAATGATAATATCACAAGAGCAACTAGTTTTTGGATAGCAACTAGCTCACTCTGGTTAGTTATTAAATCTTAAATTAAGAGCTAGAACTCAGCCTATAGTACAGGTAAAATAATCTAAAAACAGAATAAAACAAACAAAACAACAACAACAACAAAACAATACAAAAGGACAAAAGAATTCTTTGGCAGTGACACATATCAAAGTCTGATTTAGACGAGTGTTGAGATGAATGAGGCCATGTGGGAAGTGGGCCGTTCAGGAGCAAAGCCCCGGGGCGAGGCTGGTAAGGATATGGGCTCAGGCTGGTGCCTGCTGCCCACCATGCAGGTGTTTGGCCCAGTGGGTGCAGGGTATTGAAAACAACATGTTGTCAAATGCCTCATCACACCCACTCACAGAAACCAAAGAGAGCAGAGTAGACGAGTTGCACCATTAGTCCTCTATCTTAGCCGGGCCTGACTGCTGGTCTTAGGTCAACCACCTGGGAGAGAATTACATTGGCTCTGAAATTCACATTCAAAGGCAAGTTTAGATATAATTCTTTGATTGTGCAACTACCATTATGCTGCCCAGAATGCCCACTCAGAGCTCAGCATGGTGCCCGCACAGAACTGATATGGACACATATTTATCCCGTCTCCGTCTCTTCCCAATAGCTTCCTGCACCTTAGGCAGCTCAACGATGCTTCTTGCCACACACTGTCCTAACTGCTTTATGTTTTTCCCTGCACTGTCAGCAGAAATCACTATGCCCATTTTTATAGATGGAGATATTGAGGCTGAGCGAAAAGTTATTTGACTAAAGATGAATGGCTAGCATGTGACAGTGACTTCAATCCTCAAAGGCCATGCTCGTTTCAGTGTGGAATAAATCACGAAAAAATACATGATTTAAAAAAAAAAGTTCTAAACTGTCAAGTACTGTGGCCTGCCCCCTGCTAATCCTTTGCCACACACACACAAATATATGCACATGTGTACATATACATGCACACATGTGCATATAAGCACACATGCACATGCGCATGCTCATGCACACAGTCCTGGCATGCATGGCAGCCGAGCTCATAGTGCTCAGGGGCCAGCAGTGCAGTGAGTCCTCAGCCCCTGTCTACTCACACACCCACCAAGCCGGGTTTGCCGTTTATATTTTTAACCACTGGATAAGGGTTTGGGAGCCAATAGAAACCACAGAACTAAAATTACCAGGTTCAAATTGCTGGAAAAACTTTAGAAAAGGATGAATAGAAAATGAGTGGTAGACAAAACAGAGGCTAATGCTAAGATGCAATTTTATAGCTGGATGATCTCTAGTTTCTTTTTATAACTGCATACATCCCTTTTCTATGTTCCCAAAGAGAAGGCTCCAAAGAATTTAGAAGAGTCTACCCAGAAAAGACAGAATGCAAGCAGCTCAGCTGTTGGAAATATGCTAGACTGTTCCAGACAGTTTACTAAGGAGATAGACCAGGAGACAAGCCTCTGTAAAAACTGCATTACAAGATAAACAAACCCGAAGGAATGTATTATACAGAGCACAGATCTAGGTATCAACCAATGGGCAACCCTATAATTATCCAATTTCATAACTAAAAGTTATGTTATTTTAAAAAGTGAATTTGTTATAATTAAGTGATGCTGCTTTTCTCTTTGCCAAGGGCTTTCTTAAAAAGAGAGTTATAGTTCAAAGGCATTTTTATGGTTTCATAAACCAGGAAAACACAAAATCCTTAGAGACCATTATTAGGTCAAGGCCATGGCCCAGTCAACCAGGAGAGGAGGTGACTGGTGGTCAGTGAGGGAAAAAGAAGAGGGAAGTGGGGAGAGGGAGGAGAAGAAAGAGGAGCGGAAGAGGAAAGGAGAAAACATAGAAACATTGGTCTGGCAGGTCATAGAGTGAGACTAGGAAGTCATTCTCATCTATTGGGACAATCTAATTTAAGGGGGAAATCTCAAGGTGTTCCACAGGAATACAAATAGCTACTGAAATTGGAAAATACTAGTATAATAGTAAAGTGATCATTCGTCAGAAAGATGATGCAACCAATTACTTTATTTAAAATAATTTTAAAAAGATACACCTATTGAATTTGCAACAAGTGCTGTTAACTGAAAGTCCATGGAGGGCTTTGGGGTTGTGTAAACCCATAACTATCTGAAACGTGGAATATTTTCATTCTTTTAAAATGAGAGTTGTTGGCCTGCATCACATTCTCAAAGGTTAAGAACCACTGGTTATTAGAGATCGATTCTCTCCATTCGATCTCTCTCTCTCTCCACAGAAAAGAAATAGAAAGGCATTGACCCCTCTCTCTGTACCCCCATTCCAGCCTCACTTGGGTGTGGAAGGCATAACCTCTATTTAAAGATACAATTTGTAGCTTAATTTTTACAGTTAACAATAGAAAAGCCCATCCAGGACTGAAGAGCAAGTAAAAATTTCAGAATAAAACTGTGCTATGTCATTAGAGCTTTTCCACTTTGAAAGAGTCTATTTTCAGGTAATGTGATTTTGTTTTCTTAAGAGGCACACCTCAACAACCAAATTACATTAGAATTAGCTTACAGCAAATCAGTTGCAACTGATAATACACCTGCAGTTTTCGTATTAAGGTTCCATTTATTCATTAAAGAGGATTTCTGTAATGCCAGAGATATTACACACAAAAGCCCCCGCTCCTTTCACTTTTTCTCTTTCCCTCACCATCACCAAAAATGAATTCACATTTTCATTTTTTGACAATAAGAAAATCTCCATTTCTTAAGTTTTCTTTTAGAATTCTTCTCAAAAGTTGCTCTTTTTTCTAATTATAATCAACAGAAACATAAATGTAAACCTTTGGGGGGGAAAAAGGCCTATTAAGAAGGGCTCCTGGTGCCTAATTGGGCTCAAATTTTAAAAAGGGAGGAATCTCCCATACAAACATTCCCACCAGAAACGCAAAAAAAACACAGAGCCTAGCAGCGATTTCTGCACCAGGGCCTGGCACACAGCCTGCACTTCTCAAAGAAGCCTGTGCCAACTGCCTGCCTACCCTGCGTTTCTGCCACCTGAGCCAGCCCTTATAGGAGAGTTTCTGGAATCTTACTTCAACCAACAGGACTGAGGCTTTCCCCATCCCATCGGAGCTGTGCAGCTCTCACCAATCAGAGCAGCTCTAGTCTGATGGTGTGTTCTGACCATTCCAACTGTGAGGATTTGGAGTCCTCGTTTGCATGAGGACAGACCAATCGGGGACCAGCAGCAGGGACTCCTATCCATACCAGCCAGCTCCCCTCTGGCTTGGGGAGCACACGTTCCCTTTCCACTAAAGACTGAAGACTGTGTCTCCCTGGCTGAGTTGCAACACTGAAGGTATCTCACTGGAGCAGACCAGACCAGACCAGCACAGCTCAGCACCAAGCATACAGCTATAGAGCAGAGCAGAGCAGACCGTCAAGGAGCACAGCAGAGCTGTCCAGCTGGAGAGGGGCCTGGCCCCAGGGCCACCTGGCCCCAAAGCTGTTCTACACGCTATATCACAATTGAGCTGTTTTGCAGTGAAAGTTTCCTTCTTCACCGCACACCAAACTGGGGCTTTCTGTTGGTGTTGAATTGGTGCCAATGACCATCAGTTGACATAACTACTCTGCCCATGTCTCTGATATCACCACGTAGGAAAGACTGGCCTCGGATGAGCAAAGCTTGTCACTGGCATCTCTAGGTGTTCCCCAGATGCCTGCAAAGCAATTTCAATACAAGCCACTCTCTGAGACTCTCAGTCCTATAACCTCAGTTCTCAGCGGCTGGTCAACATGACTTTTTTGCCCATTACACAACCACTGAAATATTAGTCTCATTTCCCAAAGTAATCGAATTGCTTTACAGTCAATGCAGGCACGGAACGGCATGCCCAACAGTTTACTTTCCCATTATGAATCCTGTTTGTGTTTACTATCACATCTGCTTCAAATCACACGGGTTGAAACTTGCTGAAATATAAAACTAGTCTCATGCAAATTCAGATACTTATAAAAAGGCTAAGCCACAAAATAAAACAAAAAAAAAAATGCTACCAGGAAATTAAATGCAGAACTTACTAATTAAATGTCACGATATCTCATATTTTTAAAACTTATGCTAAGAATCCCTTTTCCACAGGAAGCTACATATCATTTTTCTTAATGTTGTCAATTCTTTCTTCAAAGTCACCAAGCCAGCAGGTTTCCCTAAGGGCCACCCCTGAGGGCCTCTTCCTGATACCCCACTGAGGACATCCCTCACTTAACACTCCACCTTCCCCTGCCACCAGACATCCTCCTGCTACTGCCGTGAATGATGATTTAACTCATCATGTGTTTGTTTTCTCACCCAACAAATCTGAAAGTCCTGAGCTCAAAGGGCCTACTAAAGGGCCATAGACAGAGCAGACAATCCAGTCTGCTAAGTGAAGAGAGGATGAAGACTTAATTTAACTAACCCAGGACATCTAACTCATAAGCTTAGTGAAAACAATTTTTAATTCCAATCAGAAGTGTTTGAAATCAGAATTATCAGAACATGATTTTGTGAACATTAAATGATGGGCTATAAAGTAGTCAAGAAATTGGGCACAGAATCCACTGTCTTAACACTTGCAGTAACTTTTAGGAGATAAAATATCCTCCCCAAAGACTTTCTTCATAATACCTCCCACCTTTAAACTTTTCTTTGTATTTCTGGAAGTTCTATTTTTAAAGGTATAAGCAGTGTCTCACCCGGAGAAGAAAGAAACTGGGATGATATATCACCTCTCCTGTCTAAAAAGGCTTTGTGCTCTGAGGAGGCAAGAGACAAAAAGGGAGGACTCTCCCATACAAACATTCCCACCAGAAACCCAAGCCTCAAACTCTGAATTCTTGCCTTTTGACTGCTGCCTGGAATCTGGTAGAACTTGATTCAAGAGAAGCAGGAAGGTCTTTGTTTCTAAAACTTCACAATAAATTGTAAAAATTCTGAAGATACTTGTCATAGGGAGAGCCCCTTCTAAGTTGTGGCATTTCAGAGAGCCAACAGAGAGCGGTGGTCTGGGAAGCGATCACACCCAGTGCCAGGGCTCCATCAGTGTCCAAGCTCAGGACTCTCAGGCAGCAAGGGAAGGGAACCCTGAGAGAGGAAGGTGTGGGAAGAGCCACACCACCCTGCGATTCTGCAATGCATTGTACAGTATATGTTTTAGAGGGCTTAGCTCCCAGGTGTTGGGAGGACAAAGATGAACATGCCATAGTTTCTGCCCCAAAGGAGCTAGTGCTGTGGTGAAGAAGACGTCCAGGCGTACTAATCATAATGTGACAAGGATGGAAACAGCAGTATGGATGGCACACTGTGGATGGTGAGGCGCGTGGTCACTCTGCCTGGGGGTGGGGACAGAGCCAGAGAAGTGGTGTCTTGGCTGGCTTCACCCTAAAGCTGCTTTCTTTCCTATGAGACTTTCTAATAATACAAAAATAATCAAGTAAACATAATGGGTGATAGAATAGCCATTACTAAATTTGATAACAGATGTACTTTTGCAAATCTTGTCATTTTAAAGCATTCTTTCCCAATTATCAATGAAGAGAAGTGAGCATTGGAAATGACTGAAAGTTACAGAGTTCAAATCGATGGTCAAGAAATTAGGCTTACTTAGGGGTTCTCATCACCAGTGTCCTCATCACCAGTGTCCATCCAAGGCAATGCCTGGAGCCTATAGAGCTCACACTGGCTATAGATACCAGCCTGGGGGAAAGGGCAGCCTCTCTTTCAAGAAGTCACTGACCAGAAAATATTGAAATGGGGATATGAGATGGAGCAGGTCAACCATAAAATATTTGGTTTCTCTTCCCTCCAGAAACTCTAAAGCTGTGGTCTCACCTTCATTACCCAAGAAGGTTCTAAACATCTAAAATTAAACTTGACGTCAGTCTCTCTACCCTCAGTTGGCTTCTCTGTCTCGCTTCCTTCTACCAAAAAGTGTTGCCCTCCTCCCCAATCTAATGGAAAATGAATTCCAACCCAGTGCTTGTTCGCTTACAACGGATGTTTTGTCAACCCCTCACTTTAGCCCAGCATGCTACTAGGACTTCTAAGAAAATTTTGAGAAAAAATTTTACAGGAGAATCACTGTGAAGCAAACCTTACGAAGCAACAATCCCCTCGCAAATGAACACTGTCCTTCCAAGCATCCCATAAGGAGTACCCTGAGCAGGAAGGAGCAGCTCTACCATGCGGAGCAAGCACACATGCACCCCGGACTTCACTGGGGATCTGTAGGTCTGATTTATGCTGTTTTGTACCCTCTGTGCTCCTATATTAGTACAGAAAAAGGCAAGTCCTTAGGTAGAAGTTCTACCACTGGAACTGGTGGAAAATGCCGTACTCTATGAGGATTCATGTAAAAATGATCCCTCCTAGATGAACAATGCTTCAAATGAGCTGCCCTAAAACACCACGTGACAGTTACCAGGATTTAGTAGCCCTAATTTACCAGGTAACTAAAAAATGGTGATCTTTGGGCACTGGGAAGCACTAGCAGGAGGCATAAGTTAGAAAACGTAAGACAACTCTGAGCACACCTACTTTGCTCCCACTTATAGTTCCTTCTGTGCTTTCCTCCTGGGGTTTCTCACCCACTATATGTATTAAGGCACAACAAACGATATAGAAAGCCTCCTGAGAAGTACTGACGGATCCCTAAATCTTTTAAGGCAAACACAAAAATGAGCTAAAAGGCTAAAGAATCTCCTTTCCTTCCAGATCTGCAAGCACTGTCATCTGCATCCAGACAGAGTTGGGGAACTGATGGAATTCACAGTATCTTCTGGCAACTTCAGAATGATGGTGGCTGAGAAGGTAACCAAAGGGAGGGATGATTTCTTAATTTACTTGAAATCCATCAAGAAACCTATCACTTCAAACCTATTGAACTATTCCCCCAATTAGCATGCTGGGCTGTTCTAGAAAATGAATCCTGTCTATGCTTCACCCACGTTAGCAATGATTAATGAATTAATTACAGTTTATGAATAATTGCTCTATCCTTTTGTTCAGAATTCTGAGTAACACTGGCATGTAAGTGGCATCAAGCAACCTCAAACTACCAGAAACAATCATCAGTTTTAGAAGGACACGTTTTCTCTGACCTGATGAGGATTAAGCCCAGGTCTTCACATCATTGGCTGCAGTGCCGGCAGTGGGCGGGGAAGAGGCGTGGCTTCTTGGTACTCCCCACCTGCGGGGACTACAGATGGAGCTGGCAGAAACAATGCCTCTGTAAGGGGCCTTGTTCAGCTTCAGATGCTTTATATAGGGGCTTTGGAGGCACTGGGAGCTACTGGGAAATGGAAGCTCTGAATTTAGTGGCTCTCAGCTTTTGACTGTTTTTTGGAGGAAAGAGAAGATATGCATACCACCTCCACACTTCAAAAAGGCAGTCTGAGACTGTACCTTAGAGTCCTGGGCACGGGAGAGCTGGCAGACCCCTGGTGAGGAGCCCGCTAAATCTCATCATGGGAGGTGTGCGAGTGACCTCAGACATGGAGTCAGTCGAGGGCCTTCATGTTTACCTCTCCAAGTACAAGATCGGGAGCATGCCCCTTATACGTATCCAGAGCTGCGATGATCAGCGGCCTTTCTCCACTCCCTCATTACCCAATTAAGTTGTGTGGCCAAGGCCATGCTGCTTCTCTGCTGCCAGGCGACAGCCTTTCTTCACCACCCACTCCGCAGGAAGATACCTGGCTGATCTCGGGGCGACTGTGAGCTCCCCCATTCTCACTGGAGCCTTTGCCTCCCGCTGGCTCTTAACACCCCTGAGGTCAGCATGTCTGGGCTCCCATTTGGCAGTAGTCGAGGCAACAGGCTGCAGAACAATGTCTCTATGTCTTGAGCCTCCTAGTGGCATTTTGAGGAGACCCGCTAATATTTTAGTCCTGAGTCTGAGCCTGTAGGAGGATGGTACAGCTGTGGGAGGGCAGAGAGTTGATTGGGTGGTACATTGGTTATTACAATTATATAGGTTTCAAATGTACAATTCTATAATACGTCATCTGTATATTGTACTGTGTGTTCACCACCCAAAGATAAGCCATTTATCCCCCTTACTCTCTTCTACCTGCCCCACCCCCCTTTCCCTCTGGTAAGCACCATACTGCTGTCTGTGTCTATGAGTTTTGGATTTTTTTTTTCTTAATCCCTTCAAGTATTTCACCCAGCCCTCCAACTCCCCTCCCCTCTGACAGCTGTAAGTCTGTTCTCTGTATCTATGAGTCTGATTCTGTTTTGTTTGTTTATTTTATTCATTAGATTCCACATAATAGTAAAATCATATGGTACTTGTCTCTCTCTGACTGGCCTATTTCACTTAGCATAATGCTCTCCAGGTCCATCCATGCTGTCACAAAAGGTAAAACTTCCTTCTTTTTTATGGCCGAGTAGTATCCCATCGTGTAAATGAACCACAGCTTTTTTTTTATTATTATTGATTTTTTACAGAGAGGAAGAGAGAGGGATAGAGAGTTAGAAACATCGATGAGAGAGAATCATGGATCAGCTGCCTCTTGCACACCCCCTACTGGGGATGTGTCCGCAACCAAGGTACATGCCCCTGACCGGAATCGAACCCGGGACCATTGAGTTTGCAGGCCGATGCTCTATCCACTGAGCCAAACCGGTTTCGGCGAACCACAGCTTTTTCATCCACTCATCTGTTGAAGGACACTTGGGTTGCTTCCATATTTTGGCTATTGTAAATAGCGCTGCCATGAACATAGGGTGCATATATTCTTTTCAATAAACCAAAACATTTTCAAGCTAGAGTTTAAAAGCAGCATTTCTCATTGTGTTATTTTCATTTTAAAATGAGCAAATAGTCTAATACTTTTGGCAAGAAAGTTCTCATAGTTCCATTTTTTAAGAGGGAGAACCTTCTCCATCTGACCAGCTTAACAATGAAGGAAGTACGATGAGCAGGAAGCAGCAGAGGAAGTTCATCTGCATTCAGGAAAAAAGAGAAGGAGGAGCCAAGAGAAAACTCTTGGTTTGGTGCTAATAGTCTCAGATCTTCAGATAATTTCCACGCGGAGGAAAATGTTTGTAAAGCTGTAAACAATTGGAGCGTTTTTACTTTTATTTGGGCAACTGGGTCTTCTGCAAAAGAGCGGCTTCCTCGGGGCTGCTGCCATGACGGGAAGACAGCGCTTCTGTGAGCAGCTCTATGGGGACAGCCGAGTACACATGCGCATTCCACTTCTTCTCCGCTTCTTCGTAACTAAGTTGAGCGAAATAGCTATTGCGTCTCCTGGCTAATCAGCCCGCACAGGTAGCAAGGCCTCGTGTCTGCGTTCAGCCCATCTACCCCAGGAATTTCAAGCACCTCAGATACCTCTGAATTAGGAATGTGCTTTTCTTCCTTACGTGTATTCATCTCAGCCGCTTCTGTGAAGGCTTACTGTACCCACAGGAGTGCACATCACAGCTAAAACAGTGAGGCCGGGTGATGGGGGAAATGATTAATATCGACCAAAAGAACGCAAGAGGAGCAGGTCAGTGAATCCGAAATAGGAACAACTCTGAGAAGCACTCGCAGCTTCCCTTCCCTGTGGAGCATGGACCAGACTTAGGCTTGGGTTCTTCCATGGCACCCACATTCACGGTGTGAACTGGGCAAGTTACTTAAGCGTGCTGGGGCTATAGAGTTCCCGTCAGTTCCGTGGGCACAGTAACACTCTCTCCAGAGGGATACTGACTAAGTTCCCAGCACAGTGCTCATCACACAACAGATGGTCAATAAATCTAAGTTATTTTTCACTTTCCACGACACTCTCATATTCTTTGGGGCAGATGTTTATAAACAAACAAACAAAATATATTTTTAACTGCTCCTTGTTTTTTGGGGGGAAGACTCGTGTATGGAGGACAGCATAAAGTCATAAAACCACAGTATAACACCACATTACGTAGTTCTTTTCACTGGGCCAATACACACCTGTTGTCATTTAATACACAGTAAGCATGCCAGGCACACCGTTCTGTGAAAAAGAGAAGAAAATTCCTGTCGTGCCGAGCAGAAGACATTCCTGGGGTAGAGGGACTGAAAGCAGTGGGCTCCTCTCTAGTAGTGGGCCGGCTTTCAAAGGGCAGGGGAGCAGCAGCCAGGGAACACCGTGTTCACCCTTCCCCAGGGTCTCTTCTTCACTGACTGGAGGCCCCTACCTGAGGCCCTCGGTCCTATCATCAGCTCCCATCAAACAGATGTGACTAGTAAAGCCCCCTCGCCCCATCTCAGACCTTCCCATGTCTAACAGATGTCACACTCCCGGCAGCAGGGGTTGTGCAGGATTATTTCTGTACCCCCATGAGGAGACAGGGCCTATGCCGGAGGAGATCTGCAACACAGGCTTGCTGAGTGGATGAAATGACGATTAATGCTGTACAGAACCTCACTCTTCTTCAGAGCCACAATTGATGGACAAGGATGATTTCTTCCCTCAAAAACAAATACAAACCCTTTACGGCTCCATTCAAAATGTATGACCCCATAAGTAAAGAGTAACTATCCCAGGAGCTATAAAAATACGAAGGTACTAAAATTTCCCCTCTTCACACAAAAATCAGGTGTAGGTAAAGCATTCTGCTATAAATGAGTACAACTATTTCTCTCCCTTGGCTGAGGAAGTGTCATCTCTTTTGTTTGCCTGCTTGTTGGCAAGAGAGTGGGCGAGGGGAAAAGAATGGGTATTTCAGTACAGCTGGGCTGGCTCCCTCTCCAGGCCTGAGACTGGGTGCCAGGATGGCCCAGCTGGGAAGGGCAGCTCATGCCAATGTCACGACCCCACTACTGCAAGAGGCTGTTATCTCCCACCCCTGGTGGACAGCAGCCCCTGGCTGTGCGGCGGGGAATCTGCAGTCCCCCTCTGCCCCTCACCCCAGAGGTGCCCGGCTGTTCTTGGAGCAGCACTGGTGGGCCCTGCCTCAGCCCACCTGCTTGGTGCTGGAGACAGCTCTGTTCTTTTCTGCTGCTTGGGCCTCTCCCCAGGCAAAGGCCTGTCAGAGGGGCATCTAAGATCATGGAAGACTCCCTTCAGCAAGCCTTTGGTCCACCCTTGGGTACCCTTTGCCACCCCTCTACTACAGACAACTGGTAGACCTAAAAGACAATGCATCATTACTTTACAAAAGCTCTCTGAGACATAACTAGCTAGGGACACTTCATGCTTTATGGGTTGTTATAGTCATAAAAAAAAAGCATTTCTTTCGTGGCATGGCTTTGTTTTACATTGCTGCTTTGAGTTCAAATTATGATGAGATTTAAATTACCTTTACTTTTCAGAGAAGGGTATACTCTATGTTTCAAAATAGCAACGTAAGAGAATACCTGACAGGCGTGGAGTGACATTCACTGTATGTTCCCAGTGGCTGAGTCTCCCTTCTAATGTGTCTTTTTTCTTTTCTTTTTTGAGGGAGTGGGGGCAGTATGGGCAGAGCAGAGACAGCAAGAATTCTTCTAAGGAGTTAGGAGATTCAAGCCTAAAGTATAACATCCACTTGAACAACTGAAAGACCCCACAAGCTACAGGGAAATTAGCAAGGGAGGGTTGGAGGGCAGCCACTGTAATGAAAGAAATATGGTTTCCAGGCAAACTTCCAAGTCAGGAGAAGGGGAGGTGGTGAGGGAGGGAAGAGATAGCAGGGGCAGAGGGAAGGTCACGGGGGCCGTGGTGTCCCTGGCCTGCTGTGGCTACTGAGTCCCCTCAAAAGTTCTGGATTTGGAGGTTTTCTTTTCTTTTCTTTTTAAGCAAATGGGAACATCTAAATGAACTGTGTACATTCTCAAAACCACACAAATCAAGGAGAGCAGGTGAGGAAAAGTTGTTCAACGCAGGCCATGCTGGTCTTGTCAGACAGGGGAAGACAAGCAACCCCAACCTCAGGGCTGGCCCACTCGGCAGAGGTGGGTAGTGTGGCTGCTGGCCTCAGTGTACATATGGGGAGGGAAAGTGCCAGAGATGTTAATTTACCTTCAGACATAACTTGTCCTTGCTTCTGACAAGGACTACTTGAATAACAGCCATTCTTCAATCCAGAATACTCTGCATTAGGGAGAGAGGGGGGCAAAATTTCTGTAACTACCAGCAAAAAGCATAAAAAGGGGAGGAATCTGGCCGTTTGAAAATGGTCCAGCTATGACCTGGTTATCTGTGTTTAAACCATGACTCGGAAAAATCACTATGGGGTCTTTAAAGGCCATCTATTTAAAGATCCTTGAGACCTAGGATCTGTCTTGTGGTTTGTCTGTCTCCCATGGGGCTAGGTATTTGATAAGTACTTAAGTATTTATTGATGTATGAGGACTATGGATCCTTCTGTTTATCAGCAGTAGTAGCCAGGACCATCTATCCCCATTGACCTGCTAATGTTATGACCATCAAGACATTCTACAAGGAAGCTCTGTACCCTCTATTCTTCTGTTGAATTGAAAGAAGTAAAGTGGAAAAGCCACAGAGTATCCACTCTCTCCATAGATTTAACTATCCCTAAATGAGGAATAGTTCCCTTTCCCCTCCCTCCTTCCTTATGCCACAATATCTGGAAAGCCATTTTTTTGTGTGAACAGATTTTGGGAATCAGGACACTCAATATACACTCACCAACAATTCTTTAAGTTTGCCCATGGCCCAACCATATAGAATACACCCCTTTTGCTACTGGCATCCACAGGCATGGCTGAAAATATTTTTATCTGAGGTGCCGGAAGGCATCTCTGTAATACTGCCACCTATCCAACATTAAGTTGAATCTAATCATCAACCTAAAAAAAATGCTCTATGAATTTTGGTTTAAGGATTAATCAGGTGTTGTGAACATGCTCATGTTACTAAAAAGAATCATCAGTTATCCCTAAAAGAAAGATATCTGTCATCTCTGGTGATATAAATTTTTTATTTAAAAAGACAGAGTGACAAGAAACAGTAAATCTTCAGATATACCCATGTTAAACCATCAGGCCGATCCCCAAATAGTCAGAAATGGGATATTGGGGCTAAGTTTCTTTACCTCCTAACAAAGAACTGTACTAATTACACTAGATCAAGCAAAAACAGTCTCAGTATGGAGGGTAACAGTTGGTTTACATTCTACCTTCCTTTCTCAGTCTGATCTATTTTAAGTCTGAGCAGAGGAAACTTGGCAGCTGAATGTTTCCAAAAGTTAGCATGCCACTTCCCTACTTCAGATCACATATGCGGGCACAGCCTGAAAAGCACAGAGACTGCTGGGGTGGGGGGCGGGCAAGCGCCAGCTCAGAACTCTCCTACGTCTCCTAAGTGCATCAATGTCCTCTCAATAGCCTTTATTGAATTTTTCTTGACATTTACTGAAAATTAATTTGCAAAGAAAAGGACCTAGTTACGAGGGTGGGAAAGGCTCAGATTGAACTGATTTGGTCAGCAGAGATGGCTGAAAGTGAACGGTCTTCATGTGCCCCTCCGGGGCCTAGGGGTTAAGGATGATGCTATCCATGACAGTCCCTTGAACTAATACAGTGTACGCTACCATTTACTCTCACAACCATCTACATCTACCTATAAAGTAAGTAGGTATGGTTATCACCTTTTTACAAAGGAAGAAATTGAAGCTTAGAGACATTAAACAACTCGCCTAAAGGCACACATCTTAAGAAGTGACAAAGTCATGATCTGTGTTCTGGATCTCCTTAATGCTTCAGCTCTTAATTCTCTGCAATGCCAGAGGTGAGGGAGGTTTCTGATGCCAGATGGCTGAGGAAAGATTAAGGAGTTACATAATCCTTATAGGATATTTTACACTTAATACATTTTTCTTACCACTACTCATTGTTATATATCGTTGGTTTCTAAGCTTTCTCTAGTATAAATACAACAATGATTTTATGATTGCAGGAGGATTCGACAACCAGGAGAACCTTTAGGTTCAGCTTCTCATGAATTAATTTCAGGTTCACAGTGCATCCTCCTCCTGCTGTGTCACTAGAGTAAACAAATGTATATTTCAGTGCCTGATCTCGCACAAGGTCCAAGAAGCATCGGTAAAGTCCTGCATCGAGTGGAAGTAAGTTTCAGGACATGTGTCTGCGAATGGATGTCATCACACTCTTGTCTCTGATCATGCTTCTTGAACTGTAATCAAGATCCCACTCATGATGATCAAGTACACTCCTAACGACGACTCCGCTGCTCATCAAGCATCTCAGCTGCAGTGTTTAATCACACGGCAGAAACCATTTATTTTCTCATATACTTCTCCTTCATGAAAAATCTTTTAATTATCTCATTTACTCAAATATAAAAATGCTGCTCAAAATTTTAATTACAAGTGCAAAATCTTAAGGAGTTGTGAAGTAGGCATCTATTTCTCATTGAGAAATTTTCAGAATTCTATGACCAGAGGAAAAATTACTGGGTGATATTTTAGAAAAGGGGTAAGAGACAATAAGATATATTTACAGAAGTCCATTTTAAAAAGAAATAAGCAAAACTGCTTATGTATTGCCCCCCCCCCCCAAATAATTTTAGCTGTTCATTTCAGGTTAAAATTTTAAAAATATTTCAACTTTTAAAACACAGAACTTGAAGAATAGCTACAGTGTAGGGCCCTTAATATCCACTTGGTATATTCCCTAAGACAAAAAGATCTGGAAACTGGGAAATTTTACATACCCCTAAGGTCCTGGGACAAAAATCATAAGCCATTTATAAGTGAGAAAACAGAATCAGAGCTCTTAGGAGACTTTCCTAAGGCCACATGGGTGGCATGTGGAAAATGCAGGACTAAACTCACTGTTTCCTTTATTCCACACAGACTTGACGTTTCTTTTTGTTGAGAGAGCCATAGTAACCACTTGCAGACTCTTCAATGGATAATTTCAACCACAGCTCTGCATTCTATTTCCTATGTTCTTATCAACCAACAAGAGCTACTGCTTCTTAAATATTCAATGTTGAAATTAGAGTCATCTATAATTATTATTCTTAACATAAAAGGTTGAGGTTGAAAAGGAAGCTTGATCTAATTGAGACCCTTTCACAGAAAGCTAATAAGATGAACTCTGATTTCTTGTCTTGTAGGGAAGGATTCAATTAAATAATCACGGAGAAGGAGACGAATTTGGGTTTCAAAACCTTAAGACCTTTAAATCAGTCACTCAGAATCCTACCGAGCCATGTGAAATGCAAGGGCTTGAGGCCTTTGGAAAAGGAGTCAGTTCCACTTCTTCCCACGGGCATGGAGACTGTGACAGTAGGTCTCTTCCAGGGCTGGCCCAAACAGTAGCCACAGCCCGGGAAGTTATGAACCCAGAATTCCCTTGGGTTCCGAGATTTGCCAAGTTACCTTTCACTCCCAAATATTTGCTCAGAAGGCACAGAAAAACAGCACAGTAGCCAGACAGACTCTGAGTGACTTGGGTTGTCAGCAAACCTTCCTTTAGCAGTCTCATCTATAGTCTTTTGGGGGATATAGCTGGCTCATGACTATAGATGCAAAAGCAAAGGGACCTTCTTGTAATCACCTTACCCTCTGAGGGCTTCGATTCCCTGAAAATAATTCCCCAGTTCTTCTATTGAACAACATGAATTTATAAAGAAAAAAAAAAATAGAAGCAAAACTGAGGAGTTCTACTCTTTCTAACAGTGAACCTAAAAGCTAAAATGTACCCAAGATACTTAAAAACTATGAGACAAAAGGACTGGACTAGGAATTCATTGTTACTAGGTTTTAACACCCAACTTCATAGACTATGAAATAGAAGACTGAGCCTCCTGGTTAGAGGGCATGGGCAGTGCCCAGACACATGCAGCAATCTTGCAAACCATGCGATCTTTGACGTAGAAGAGGCCTCACAGGTCTCTAGCCAACGCCTCTGATAGGGAAGCTAAGGCCAGGGAGAAGGGAAGTGATTTAAGTAAGGTCACTGAAAAAGTAATTTGTGGAGCTGCCTACCAAAACCTCGTTTCCTGACTCTCAAGCAGTATGATCATGGTCTCTAGACTTTGAGGAAGTAGAAAATATATTATGCCCTGACCGGTATGGCTCAGTTGGTAAGCCTTGTCCCATGCACCAGAGGTCAGCATTTTGATTACCAGTCAGAGCACATGGTTGCAGGTTCAATCCCCAGTAGGGGGCATACAGGAGGCAGCCAATAGATAATTTTCTCTCATATTGATATTTTTCTTTCTCTCTCCCTTCCTCTCTTTCTAAAATCAATAAAAACATTTAAAAATTATTTTAAAAATACATTATATGCACATATATACATACATACATAAACATATATACACACACATACATATATGTACACACATATATTAGAAATTCCAAAGACAAAGAGAGGCTAATAATCATGTTGCATTTTTTTTAGTGAATTCGGCTTTATATATAATTAACAATTATAAAAATACCTTGGCTTAAATATCTAAACATTTCCCATTAATGCTATTTCAAGGTAGGTACCATTTCCCAGGTCTCTGCCATTCATTCATTCATTCATTCATTCAATGTCCAGGTAGATGAGTCAAAAATGTAGCTAGTAACATTTCAGAGACCCCTAGGATGAAAGAGCTATGCAGATGTTGTTCTAATCATCTACTAGGAACTGAAACATCCCTTTGTTATTAATTATCAACACTGTGAGGAAAAATGGAAGTAGGAATTCTCTCCTTAAAGAGACCTTTACCGCATGGTGGTTCACAATTTAGACTCATTAATTACTTTTATTAATTTCACATTGGTCTTGCAGACATCTTGTCATTTTTTAAGATGTGTGCCCTTAGGTGAGTTGTTAAATGTCTCTAAGCTTCAATTTCTTCCTTTGTAAAAAGGTGATAACCATACCTACTTACTTTACAGGTAGATGTAGATTGTTGTGAGAGTAAATGGTAGCGTACACTGCAAGACAATGGCTGCTACTGCATTCTAGAGTAACAGCAGTGACATATCTAGTGACAGTGCCAACACTGAAGTTTCTGAAAATTGGAAAGACATTCCTGAGAAGAAAGATATCAACCAGGTAGTTCATGTGCTTCACAATCCTGTGATTGTCCAAGATCATGGGATGTCCAGTTTCTGACTTTCTCTTGTAGCATATTGGAGATGGCGGGAGTTACTTTTGGGAAAATTAGAGGTGCTTATTTATTACATAAGTTAAATTATACTATGACATTTATTCTTAATTATACCTATTAATAGAAAGTAATATTGGCATATATATTCTTTGGGAATTCATGTATGACACTGTTATACATTTTTCTTAGTCATGGTGTATTTAACTAATATGAAAATTATTTTGCATTTCTGAGCAAACACTAACTGATATGGGAAATTAGCCAGAAACATATAAAGTCCCTGTGGGAATCTTTCAGCTAGCCAATGAGCATTTATTACTGAAGCTCTCTATGTACCTACCCTACTAGGAATAAAAATTTGCCCTCCATATACCAGTGCTGCCCATTATTCGGGTTTTGCCTACAGAGATAATGGCTTTTCTGTTTATTGCTGCTTTAATGCTTTATGAGTAAGCTGAGTTGGCTATGGCCAAAGTATTGGGTACAGAACAATATCTTCCATGAGTATTCCTCTCCACATTGCCTTGACAACCTGCCCTGCTGGTCAGAGAAGCCTGGGTTAGAATGGAGGATCTAAGTCCAGAACAGGGGCCTCTGTGCCCCACTCCATCACCTAGGCTGGTCTCCCAGGGATGTCTTCCTACTCTTCAGAACTCATTCTCTTGTTTTCTTCTGCCAGAGTGACACCTACTGGAAAGTATGTATGAATGCAGCCAATTCCTGTGGCATAGTACTACACATTCTCCCTGGTCTATTTTTATACAAGGGTAAGAATTTCAACCAGCTTGGATAAACACACAAGTTGTGTGATGTGAAGATAAATTTGGCAATGGTTGCTTAGGAACTGACAACAGTGCAATCAATAGGCAGTTTCCCAGCACTCCCTACTCCAACACTTTTTAAAGTGCCAATCAGTTTGTAAAATATGTGAACTTTGCTTATACCTTGAAAAATGATTTAGTTTTTCTTTAAAAACTTTTCTATAATTCAAAATCAAAGTGGAAACAGTAAAATTGATCATCAAGAATTTGGGTATAATGATGTCCAGTATCTGGATGCTTCAGCTATTCAATGGAAGTAATGATGATGATAACGATGACGATGATGAAACATATGGTCATCACCACATGCCAGATGCTAAGACAAGTGTCTTAATCCATTTCTTAACAACTTCTTGTCTCTCTATTAAAAACTTCGTCTAAAGGAAACTACCTTTAGGTAGTAGTTTTGAGAAGGTCAAGTTTAGATTAGGATCTTTTTCAAAGTTTAGGCAAAGTCTAGTATTTGCTTATTATTTTATTATGCCTGATAAATGGTCTGAAATATCCATAATTTTTATCACAATACATTGACAAGTTTCTATTTTATAGAGCAATAATCACTCTTTAAAAGGTGGTTCCTGCCCTGGCCAGGTGGATCAGTTGGTTGGATCATCGTCCCATGCACCAAAAGGTTGTAGATTGGGTTCCCAGTCAGGGCACATACCTGGGTTGTGGATTTGATCCCTGGTTGGGGCACATATGGGAGGCAACTGATCAATGTTTCTCTCTCTCTCCCATGTCCTTGGGTGAGGATTAAAAAAAAAAAAAGGGTGGTTCCCTTTAGACAAGGGGGAAAAGAGTAATTTAACAGTGGAGAAATGTGATAAATACTCCCTTAGCCAGGTGATGAAGACCAACATTAATAGTCATAAATCATGTTGACAGTATGTACTCTTGGTCGATGTACAAAGACTAGGAGGCCATCAGCAACAACTAACTTTCTATCTTGGAGTTTTCCAAATGTATCCTAACTTTTCCCAGTTGGCATGTCTTTCTTTAACCAGCTGAAATTCATTTTCCTCCAATGGATCCCCTATCTCTAGAAACTTACTCATACTTAAAAGACCGGGCTTACCTGCTACCTCTTCGATGAAGATGTCCTTGCTCTCTAAGTCAGAAGTTATTACCCTCCCTTTTGTCTATGTGGCTATTTGACAGAGGCTCATAATTCCTCTTATTATAAAAAGCTTATCGAGAGCTGCCTGAGACTCGGATCCTGGCTTCTGACACAAACCAGGACCCTGCAGCCACTGGGGACAGAGAACTGCGATCACAGCTTCAGACCAACAAACAACAAGAATCCAGACGTCCCGGCAGAATTCCGTGAGTCAAAGAGCCTACCCCCTCCCCGCAGGCACGCAGACAGCGCCATTTTAACTGATAGATCCGCCTCTCTCCCAAGCCGCAGAGCTGTGCGCAGGGACTCGCTCCCCCTCAGGGAATTTGGCGCGCGCGCGCGAGAGCGCACAGGAGAGAATCAGCTCCCTGTTGGGGAAATCTGTCAGTGCGCACAGAGGGCACCCCTTCGGAGAATTTGGGGGAATTTGGCTTGCGGGTCACAGCTCTCCCTTCAGGGAATCTTAGTGCTTGCACAGAGGGGCTTTCCCTTGGGGGAATTTGGCGCGCAGGACAGACTCCGCCCCCCTTCCGGGACTCCGGGAGAGTGCACGGAGCCAGCTCACCTTCAGGAAATCAAGAGTGTGCGCCCTAGCCGGTTTGGCTCAGTAGAGAGAGCACACACAGGTCGCAGCTCCACTTCAGGGAATTTGGCACGCCGGACACAGCTGCCTGGGATCCCTGACTCACAGCGCATTCACACTAAGAGCCAGCGACCCCAATTGTTGGTGCATGCACACATAGGGACCCTGAGTCTCAACGAGAAACCGCACAAGGCAACAGAGACTCTGACACTCTAGTCCTGGTGCAGACAAAGGGAAACTCTGACTCCTGGCACTTGCTAAGGATCTCATTTTCGGCACATACCAACAGTGTGGTGCAGACAGGGTCCCTGAATCTAAGTGTGCACACGAGACCACACGGAACACTGGGGACACTGACCCTGGGCAAGTCTGGTTCCCACCAACCAAAGGCAGCCACACGTCCTAGTGTCAGAGCACTTCAGTGAAACTCGGGTGGAGTGAAGTCCCCACAGCACACGGCCCAGGTCCACGCAAACGGAAGCTTGAGCTTTCTGGTGATAGCCAGAATGGGGAAACGAAATAACTCACAGAGGAAAGAAAATGTGGAGTCGCCAAGAAAGGAAATCAGTGAAACTGAAGCTTGCAACATGACCGAAAAGGAGTTTAGAGTAATGGTCGTGGAATTTATACATCGGATGGATGAGAAAATCAACAACTTATGCAAGAATCAGGAAGAAATGAAAAGTGATATAGCTACAATCAAAAACACCATGGAAAGTTTCAACAGTAGACTACAAGAAGCAGAGGACCGAATTAGTGAGTTAGAAGATCAGGTACAGAAACAAGCTCAATCTCAACAGCAATTGGAGAAAAAAATTAAAAAGCAGGAGGAAAGCCTAAGGGAGCTTCGGGACAACATGAAACGAAGTAACATGCGTATAATAGGGCTGCCAGAAGGACAAGAAGAGCAGCAGGGATTAGAAAATCTATTTGAAGAAATAATGACAGAAAACTTCCCGGATATGGGAAAGATAAAAGTTACGCAAGTACAGAGAGTCCCAAGCAGGATCAACCCCAAAAGACACACACCAAGACATGTCATAATTTCAATGGCAAATATAAATGATAAAGAGAGAATCTTAAAGGCGGCAAGAGAGAGACAGAGAGTTACCTACAAAGGAACACCCATCAGATTGTCAAATGATTACTCAACAGAAACACAACAAGCTAGAAGTGAATGGACGGAGGTATACAAAGTGTTGCAAAGCAAAGGACTGAATCCAAGAATACTATATCCAGCAAGACTATCAATCAAAATTGAAGGGGAAATCAGGAGCTTTGCAGATAAAAAAAGGCTTAAGGAGTTTATTACCACCAAACCAGCAATGCAAGAATTGCTAAAGGGAATACTGTAAAAAGAAGAAATAAACAGGTAAGAAGGAATATAGACACAAAAATAGATATGACCACAAACAAATACCTTTCAGTAATATCTTTAAATGTAAATGGACTAAATGCTCCAATCAAAAGATATCGAGTAGCTGAATGGATTAAAAAACACGACCCATATATATGCTGTCTACAAGAGACCCACCTCAGAACAAGAGACTCACACAGATTGAAAGTGAAGGGATGGAAAAATATCTTTCAGGCAAATGGAAATGAAAAAAAAGCTGGGGTAGCAATACTTATATCTGACAAAATAGACCTCAAAGTAAATGCCATAACAAGAGATAAAGAAGGCCACTTCATAATACTAAAGGGAGAAATCCAACAAGAAGAAATAATTCTGGTAAACATATATGCTCCCAATATAGGAGCACCCAAATACATAAAAAAACTCCTGGAAGATTTCAAGGGAGAGATTAATAGCAATACAATCATAGTAGGAGACTTTAATACCCCACTATCACCACTGGACAAATCCTCTAAACAAAAAATCAGCAAAGAAACAGCAATCCTAAATGAATCACTAGACCAGATGGAATTAATTGACATCTTTAGAACATTTCACCCCAAAGCCACAGAATATACATTCTTCTCAAGTGCACATGGGTCATTTTCAAAGATAGACCATATGCTGGGTCACAGGCAAAGTCTCTTCAAATTCAAGAAGATAGAAATTATATCAAGCGTCTTCTCAGATCACAGTGGCATGAAACTGGAAATCAACTACAATAAATACAATCCAAAGAAATCAAACACTTGGAGACTAAACAGCATGCTATTAAACCATGACTGGGTCACCAGAGAGATCAAGGAAGAAATAAAAAACATCATGGCAACAAATGACAATGAAAACACAACAATCCAAAATCTTTGGGATACAGCGAAAGCAGTCTTGAGAGGGAAGTTCATAGCTCTACAAGCCTATTGCAAAAAACAAGAATCAATGGTAATAAATTACTTAACCCTACAACTCAAAGAGCTAGAAAAAGAGCAGCAAGAAAAGCCCACTGTAACCAGAAGGAAGGAAATAACAAAGATCAGAGCGGAGATAAATGACATAGAGACCAAAGAAACAATACGAAAGATCAACAAAACCAAGAGCTGGTTCTTTGAAAGGATAAACAAGATTGATGGACCTCTAGCCAGGCTCACCAAGAAGCAAAGAGAGAGGACCCAAATAAACAAAATCAGAAATGAAAGAGGTGAAATAACAACAGACCCCGCTGAGATACAAAGGATTGTTACAAAATACTACGAACAACTCTATTCCAACAAACTGGACAACCTGGAGGAAATGGACATATTCCTAGAAAAATATAACCTTCCTAAAATCAATCAAGAAGAATCTAAAGAGCTCAATAGGCCAATAACTATGGACGAAATTGAAGCAGTCATCAAGAAGCTTCCGGCAAACAAAAGCCCGGGGCCTGATGGCTTCACAGGAGAGTTTTACCAAACATTCAAGGAAGAACTAAAACCTATCCTCCTCAGACTATTTCAAAAAATTCAAGAGGAAGGAACACTTCCAAGCTCCTTCTATGAAGCCAGCATCACCCTAATACCAAAACCAGATAAAGACAACACAATGAAAGAGAATTACAGGCCAATATCCCTCATGAACATAGATGCCAAAATCCTCAACAAAATTCTAGCAAATCGGCTCCAGCAGTACATCAGAAAGATCATACACCATGACCAAGTAGGATTTATCCCAGGAATGCAAGGATGGTATAATATCCGCAAATCAATAAACGTGATACATCACATAAACAAATTGAGAGATAAAAATCACATAGTCATATCAATTGATGCAGAAAAAGCATTTGACAAAATCCAACACCCTTTCTTGATAAAAACTCTCAACAAGGTGGGAATAGAAGGCTCATACCTCAACATAATAAAAGCTATATATGATAAACCCACAGCAAACATCATACTCAATGGACAAAAACTAAAAACATTTCCCCTAAGAACAGGAACAAGACAGGGATGCCCACTCTCACCACTCCTGTTTGACATAGTACTGGAAGTATTAGCCATTGCAATTAGACAAGAAGAAGAAATAAAAGGCATCCAAATTGGAAAAGAACAAGTAAAGCTGTCTTTATTTGCAGACGACATGATATTGTACATAAAAAATCCGAAAGACTCCGTCAAAAAACTAATAGACTTAATAAATGAATTTGGCAATGTAGCAGGATACAAAATTAACGCCAAGAAATCTATGGCCTTTCTATACACCAATAGTGAACTTACAGACAGAGAGACTAAAAAGGCAATTCCATTTACCATCGCACCAAAAAAATTAAGATACCTAGGAATAAACTTAACTAAGGAGGTAAAAGACCTATACACGGAAAACTACAGGACACTGAAAAAAGAGATAGAGGAAGACGTAAACAGATGGAAGAACATACCATGTTCATGGATTGGTAGAATCAACATCATTAAAATGTCCATACTACCCAAAGCAATCTATAGATTCAATGCACTCCCCATTAAAATACCAATGGCATATTTCACCGACCTTGAAAGAACTCTCCAAAAATTCATCTGGAATAAAAAAAGACCCCGAATAGCCACAGCAATCCTGCGAAAGAAGAATAAAGTAGGAGGGATCTCAATACCAGATTTCAAGCTGTATTACAAAGCCACTGTTCTCAAAACAGCCTGGTACTGGCACAAGAACAGACATATAGATCAGTGGAACAGAATAGAGAATCCAGATATTGACCCAAACCACTATGCTCAATTAATATTTGACAAAGGAGGCATGAACATACAATGGAGTCAAGACAGTCTCTTCAATAAATGGTGTTGGGAAAATTGGACAGATACATGCAAAAAAATGAAGCTTGATCACCAACTTACGCCATACACAAAAATAAACTCAAAATGGATACAGGACTTAAACATAAGACGGGAAACCATAAAAATACTAGAGGAATCCACAGGTAGCAAAATCTCAGACATATGCCAAAAGAAATTCTTCACTGACACTGCCCCTAGGGCAATGGAAGCTAAAGAGAAAATTAACAAATGGGACTACATCAAAATAAAAAGCTTTTTCACAGCAAAAGAAACCATTAACAAAACAACAAGAAGGCCTACTGCATGGGAGAACATATTTGCAAATGGCATCACTGATAAAGGTTTGATCTCCAACATCTACATGCAGCTTATACAACTTAATAAAAGGAAGATAAATGATCCAATAAAGAAATGGGCAACAGACCTAAATAGAAGCTTTTCAAAAGAAGACAGAAGGAAGGCCAAGAGACACATGAAAACATGCTCAACGTCACTAATTATCCGAGAGATGCAAATCAAAACAACAATGCGGTACCATCTCACACCTGTCAGAATGGCTATCATCAACAAATCAACAAACGACAAGTGTTGGCGAGGATGCGGAGAAAAAGGAACCCTCGTGCACTGCTGGTGGGAATGCAGACTGGTGCAGCCACTGTGGAGAACAGTATGGAGCTTCCTCAAAAAACTGAAAATGGAACTCCCATTTGACCCAGTAATCCCACTCCTGGGAATATATCCGAAGAAACTAGAAACACCAATCAGAAAGGATATATGCACCCCTATGTTCATAGCAGCACAATTCACCATAGCTAAGATTTGGAAACAGCCTAGATGCCCGTCAGCAGATGACTGGATCAGAAAACTGTGGTACATCTACACAATGGAATACTATGCTGCCATAAAAAAGAAGGAATTCTCATCATTTGCAGCAACCTGGATGGAATTGGAGAACATTATGCTAAGTGAAATAAGCCAGTCAATGAAAGAAAAATACCACATGATCCCACTCATTTAGGGATAGTAAAGATCAGTATAAAGTGACGAACAAAAAGATAGATACAGAGACAGTAAAGCATCAAACAGACTTTCAAATTACAGGGGGAAAGTTAGGGAGAGGTGGGGGAGTTATGAAATCAAATGAAGGACTTGTATGCATGCATATAAGCATAAACAATGGACGCAAAACTCTGGGGGGGGAGGGCATGTGTGGGTGTGGGGTGGGGGGGGGGTAATGGTAAGATATGTACACATATAATACCTCAATAAAAAATATTAAAAAAAAAAAAAAAAAAAAAAAAAAAAAAAAAAACTTCAAAAAAAAAAAAAAAAAAAAAAAAAAAAAAAAAATAAAAAGCTTATCTGGGTTGAGGCATAGCCAAAGCACCATGCCTTACTCTCCCAATGCATCCACTTTAACCCTCACCTATGTATCTCACATGATTAACGAGACACATATATTGCACGTAATCATGTATCTTTACTGGATTGTAAATTTCTTGAAAGCAGAGTTTATACCTGCCTAACTTCTTTCAACTCAAACTTTCTCATTCCAGTGAGGCCCTGTAGCCTACTAATAACATGTAGAAATAATGATGAACTATCACAAGAAGGTAAGCTCTATTCCCTAAAAATGTTCCCTGAATTCCTAGAAATGAAAATCAATGGTTTCAGAAATTCAAAGTGGCAATATATAACTCATTTAAATCAAGTTTTGAGACCTGCGAAAACAACATACACTAATGCTAAGGAAGATGATTTTTATTAACCCAATTTATGAGTATGCAAATTACATATCTCAGTGACTGACTAGAAGGGCAGGAATGCATTTCAAAATGATCATTTACCTGTATTATACTAGATGGATATTATACTAGATGGATATTATACTAGATGGATAATAAATCTAATGCATAACATAAACTTGCATTCTCTCTATACTAATGAAGCCACAAGGAAAACACTGATGAAGAGAATAATTCACACACAAAACATTACTTAGAAAATAATACAATTCCCAAACAAGCTCTAAGTAAGAATCTAAGCCCCAGTGTTACTCTATCCATTAAATAAGATAATTTAATTATATACTCTATAAACTTCTTCCCATTTGTAATTTTGTCTTTGTCTAAAGGGCAATAGTTACTGTAGCAGAACATTAAGTAGATCTATTTGAAAGTATCTGTGGACTCTGAGTATTTGATGTCTAGACATTCATGTACAGATTTGGCATCTACACATTCTACACATTCCCCTTTCCAGGTAGACTTGGCCATTAAAAAGGTGAAATATTAACAAAAAAGGCCCTATCTAAAGCCACATTTAAGTTAAATGCATGAAATAGAACTACCAAAATAAACAACTCTAAATATGGACTTTCTGATTTAGAAAAACATAAAACCCACTGATTAGTTATGTTCATATATATATATATATATATATATATATATATATATATAATACTATGGGATAATTTTGGATTTGGGCCATAATTGGTAATACTTTCATATCCCATATATGGTTTGGGAATTATATTTTTTGTTTACAACTGACATTAAGCAAACAGCTGGAATATAAACATTTATGCTTGTACTGCCTATGAATCATCTCTCTATTGATTCAATAACCATTTACTTGGGTTATTTCTTTAAAAATTTGAAGAAGACACAAACAAATGGAAAGATATTCATAGATTGGAAGAATCAACATAGTTAAAATGACCATGTTACCTAGAGCAATATACAGACTTAATGCAATCCCATCAACACCCCAGTGCATTAAAAAAACAAAAACAAAAAATCATCAGATTTGTATGAACCATAAAACTCCCCAAACAGTTGAAGCAACACTGAGGAAAAACAACAACAACCCAAGACTAGAGGTATCATACTCCCTGACTTCAAATTATACTACAAAAAAACAATAATCAAAACAGACACACAGACCAAAGAAACAATAATCAAAACAGACACACAGACCACACAGAATTGAGAGCCCAGAAATAAACCAACATAAGCAAATAATCTTCAACAAAGGAGCCAAAAACGTACAATGGAAAAAAGAAACCTTCTCCAATAAATGGTGCTGGGAAATTGGAAACTATGTGCAAAAGAATGAAACTAGGTTGCTATTTGACACAATACATAAAAATTAACTCAAAATGGATTAATGACCTAAATATAAGACCTAAAACAATAAATTACATAGAAGAAAAGATAGGTCCTAAACTTATGGATCTTGGTCCAAGAATTGAGGCAAGGGAAACAAAAGCAAAAAAGTAAATAAAGAAATAAAAAAGAATCGGATTATGTCAAACTAAAAAGCTCCTACACAGCAAAAGAAATTGTCAACAAAACAAAAAAGCAACCAATCAAACAGGCAAAGATATTTATAAATAACACCTCCAATAAGGGGTTAATGTCCAAAATATAAAGAACTCATACAATTCAATAACAAAAAACAAACAATCCAATTTAAAAATGTGCAGAGGACCTAAACAGACACTTCTTCCAAGAAGACATACAAATAGCCAACAAATATATTTTAAAAATGCTCAACTTCACTAGTTTTTAGGAAAATGCAAAGCAAAACTACAAGATAACACCACACACCTATAAGAATGGCTATCATCAACAAGACAAGTAACAGTAAGTGTTGGAGAGGTTGTGGAGAAAAAGGAACCCCCATTCATTGCTGGTGGGAATGTAAACCGGTACAGCCACTATGGAAAACAGTAAGGTGGTTCCTCAAAAAATTAAGAATAGAGTTACCATATGACCCATTGACCTCTCTTTTGGGTATCTACCTGAAAACTTTGAAAACATTTATTCATAAAAATATATGTACCTCTATGTTCATTGCAGCATTATTTACAGTGGCTAAAACATGAAAACAACTGAAGTGTCCTTTGAAAGATGATTGGATAAAGATGTGGTAAAAACTAGTATATTCAATGAAACTTAACTCAGCCATGAGAAAAGGTGAAACACTGCCATTTGCAACAACATGGATGGACAACATGTTAGGCAAAATAAGTCAGACAGAAAGTCAACAACCATATGATTTCACTCATATGTGAAATATAAAACTGAAAGCCACAAATGAACAAACAAACAAACAAAAACTCATAGACACATACAACAGTGTAGTGGTTAGCATAAGGAAAGGGGGCTGGGAGTAGGTAGTAAAGGGAGTCAAATATATGGTTACAAAAGGAGTTCTGACTTTGGGTTATAAACACAGGTGATGTATTATAGAATTGTATACTTGAAACCTATATAATTTTATTAACCAATGTCACCCCAATAAATTTAATTTTAAAAATTGAGAGATTTAAAAGCTGACCTAAGCAGAGACAACTAGACAGAGAGAGCCTTGGATGATGAGACTTATTCAGTAATTCACAGTACAAATGACAATTTCAATGAAGAAATATCAGTTATATTTACTAACGGGAAAGATTACCTACCTTGACTTATTCCCAGGTCATAGATTGCACTCATGAAACGCGTCAGAATTGCCTCCTATATTAACACCAAAGGAGGATACACACTAACACACACAGCAACATACTGCTGGTGAGCCAAGGCTATTGTTTTCATATGAAGGACAGACACTATGATCAGCAGTAGAAATAGAGATTAGCTATTGTATCTGAGCTGGACAAGATCTAGATAATCAAAGTATCAGAAAACTAAAGATTAATTAAGTCTCATGGCTATTAATGGGAATTACCCCCTGTTCTTGGCATGGCTCAGGGAACATAATATTTCCACTTCTGAAGAGGAAAAACTGACATTCAAATCACACAAATAATTATTTTAGAAGAAACAAATCCTTATAATTTAGGATTTTCTAACTCTGTAATTTAATTTATTTTGTTTTAAGAGGCAATTTGCAGATGTATTTTAAGAGTACCATTCTTTAAAATCTCATCTCACATTTTCAGACACTTTTCTGTCACTATAACCAGTGTCTAGACACCCAAATTAAGTACTATAAACCCAGCAGCAACCAAAATGATCCTTGTGCCTCAGATAATGTGTACACAAGGTCACAAACACGTAAGTGTACAAATATTTTCAACATGCACCAAACAGGAGACCTTTATTTGTGGACAAAAATATTGATGTTGCTAAGTGATACCGAACAAATCACCAACTATAAGTCTTTTTAATTTATTTCCATCTATTTCTCACTCATAAATAATCTTTTTATTTATAAACAATTTTAACACTCTTCCAGGTCTACATATATTTAGACTCAACTAGAATGTCACATTTACTAAAAATATAACAAAATACTAACCCATTATCATTTTTCAAATCCTTCCTTAAGAATATATCACGGATGGGTGAAGTCTTAACTAATCAAACACAATACCGTAAATGAACCAAATAAAATGAGTATGGTTAGTTTCAGCCTAACTCTAAATCGTTTTTTTGTATAGCAAACTTTTAATTTTCCTTAACAAGACAGAAATAAAGCCAGATTTTAAAAAATCTGCAAGACAACCCCAAACTGAAACTCAGTAAATAAATGCATTCGCATTCTGCATCCGTGTAGCTAATGGAGAGTGAAGCTGGCTGATTTTAGGTTCTGTCGCCTTCCCCATGCCTTCTAGAAGAGCAGTATCTTCTAACATTGGGACACATCAGGGAAGGAAAAGTCCCCTAGAAGCCACAGTGACAATCAGCCCCAATCGCTAGAAAGGAATGGGAGAAAGATGAGCACCTGGCCACCCACCAAAGGCCCAAACCAAACTGCAAAGAATTAGGGAGAGGCGCAGAGGGAAGGACGCACGGCCGGGCCGTAGCATGGACTCCACAGGGACTAAAGGAATCGTGAAGACATTTCAAAGATGAGGAAGCCAGGGTCTAGAGAGAGTGCACAGTCCCACAAATTCATCTGGGGCAGAGAAGACAGAGACACATAAAATGCAGGCACCATGAAAAAAGTAAACCACCTTCCAGCCTGCCTCCCAGCAGCTCAGGGGTTCCATGATAACAGCAGCTCTCCATCCGCACTCCCCCAGCAAGGAAGTGACAGACGTGTCTTTCTTCTGTCACTCTCACGGTCCCTGCACATGTGCTCTCTGACAGCTAAGGCTTCAGACACCTTGTAGGACCTGCTCTGCCCACTGTGTCAGTATGCAGTTCTGGTCCAGGAGTGTGACCCAAACAAGTCTGTATATAGACAACACATGAAATGACTCAGTATAGAAGGAAACCCAACAGCAGCACTAAATCAATGTGTCTTTCCAAGATGACCCTGGTCTGGGCCGGACACCCGACACTGCTTACGGCGGATGAAAGACCCTGCTTTGCTTGCCATCACTGGAGGGGAAGTAAAAAATTGGGACCTGATAAGAGTTGTAAGAAGTGGTGGTGGTGGCATCCAGAGACTTAGAGAAAATTCCTGGCAAGGTCCCTGGAAGATTAGAACTGCTGAGCACTCTGCTACCTCATGATCCAGAGGTTGAGTCTCTGGGCCCAAAAGGAAAAGAACTCACATCTGCACTGCACCCCTCTGCAGGGAGGGTGTGGGTAGGTGGGGAGTGGGGAGTGTGGCCAATGGGTCCTGGCCCAGGGGGTTTGATGGAAGCAAAGAATGCAACATAACAAATTGGAAATCAGCACTGGCTACACACTGAAGAAGGGACTCATGCTGACATGAGGGGCAAGAGCCAGGCTCTAGATACCATTTTCAATGTGACTCAGGTTCTTGCCCTTCATAGAACTCTCCTGATCTGGGCAGCCGCTGGGGATGTCAGCAGGACCACCTGTTATTTTTGGCTTGCACCTGGACTGCAGTCTGCTCCTGGTTCTCTGATTTTCCTTAACCTGATGGCGGAAATTTACACTAAATAAGTGTAAATCCTTATTTAGTCATTATTATTCGAGAATATTACAGAACACTGCTTGGCAGGATTCAATCTTTGCAGGCTCCTCAATATAGCCAGTCTAATCCACCACACCTAGCACCTTCCTTATCACTGTTATCAGGGACATTTTCCTTCCTTATTATCATCACACACTTTCATAATACAATTGAACCCAGACCCTTTCTATAACTGCGAGCTTTGATTTATTCCAAGTTCTTTGTTGTTCCAGTATTAAGTATCTCCACAGACCCATTATGGGTTCCAGAATTTTGTTTTCATTCATCACAAGTTGCCTAACACCAATCAGGTGAAGATTTTTCTCATGCTAGTTTCCCCTTTGTTATGGAAATTAAAATTCTGTGGGTGAAACCGTTTTCCTATTACATTTGAAGTGAGTTTCCGCTCACGGCTGGGTACTTGTTATACTCCGCATGAAGCCATCCCTATTCTCTCTACAGAACTGCTAGAACACTTTGTTGGAATCTTATTTGTGGAGTCATCATTTCTAATTTATAGTAATCTATTATTAAATCTTATATTAAGTAGACAATAAGCCCACTACGAACAGCAACTATGCCTGATTTCTCTTTGTGAATATGGCCAAACTTAAAGCTTTGTTGAATGGAAAGTATGCTAGCTGGGTGATGGCAATTGTTCAGAATAATCCATGAGGCAGGTAATACCATCTACATTTTATAGGATAAACGCAGTTCACAAAGATTAAGAAGCTTGCTCAAGTTCCCATGGCAGTGTCTGAATTTGAACCTCATTCTTTTTTTTTTTTAAATATATTTTAATGATATTTTACAGAGAGGAAGGGAGAGGGATAGAGAGTTAGAAACATCGATGAGAGAGAAACATCCATCAGCTGCCTCCCGCACACCTCCTACTGGGGATGTGCCCACAACCAAGGCACGTGCCCTCGACCGGAATCGAACCTGAGACCTTTCAGTCCGCAGGCCGATGCTCTATCCACTGAGCCAAACCGGTTTCAGCTGAACCTCATTCTTGATCACTCTGCTTCTGGCTTCACCAGAAAAACCAAGAGAGTAAGAACTTAACCAGGTAGAAGCTATTAAATTCCTCAGACTAAAACAAGATAGTCCTATGTGCCCCACGGCACTGTTTGTCTGGGGCCCAACAGGGTCCAGGGCTAATTTTAGCTCTTTCGTTGTTCCAAGTTTCTTCCCTCTGGCCTCCCACAGGGACGCTGAGCCCTCCTCTTCCAGTGGGCACAGACTTTTCATGTTTCCCCCTCACGGCTGAAGTACTCAGGTTCCGTTTCCTTTCTCTAAAGACAGGGGTGGACAAACGTTTACAGTAGTGAGTACACAAAACTCAGTGTATTCTTGTATCATTATTTATTATTATATTGTTTAATTGTATTTCAACTGTAAACCTATGTTTGCCCACCCCTGTACGTAAAAACACAATTATACATTTGTTCTTCAGTTTAAATGCTTCTGTAAATAAAATAAGTTTAACAGAACCATGTGGTCTTTTTGAATCTTATGCGCAAAAGCCCCCCTTGTGCTCTTAGGCTTCCTGACCAGACGTACCCCGGCACCTTCCAGAAGCGGCACCTCAGCCTGTGACCTGGACAGCTCCCCTGTGTGATGTTGATTCCTCAACCATGTAACTTGCACTATTTCTGAGAAATGATGACAGTGTTTTTATTACAGTTCTAGCCTAAACAAAACTCCGATTTCTTATTACGAATGTTTAATAAAATCAACAGGGCATTGAAAACTGCCAGCAGGGAGCTTAGCAAATTAGATGCTTGCATGGTGCCTCCCTCTGTGCCCAGATGCAAATATTTCTCATCTTTATACAGCTCTCTGAAACATCATGGTGCCATCCCAGCCAGGCCCCTCCCTCCCCCAATGTGACCATGTCTTTGTAAGGTGCATACCAGCATCAATGGATGACAAAAGTGAATCTCAACTAAGTAGCTCCTTGCCTTTGGGGAGCTAGAAATTTTAAAAGTTTCTTTAGAACTAGTGAAAGTATTAAGAGAGCCCCACCCTGAGATGGTAAAATGGAAGCAATCAATATTCATTACATTGTGCCATCTAGCATTTATTAAGTACCTAACAAAGTGGACCCACATTGCTAGACATTGATGGGTTTTCTAACAAGTTTAAAGCACCGTTCTTACTCTCGAGTAGCTTGTGCAGGGGGATAATTTTTCGAATAGTTCTATCTTTCAAAGGAGCCCAGACTCTGCAAACACAAGTTTAGGGCCTAAAAAACCATGCGCTCTGAATGGATGCTACTCAAGTAAATGAGGTAATGCTACATATTTCCTTCCTTTTTACCACAAAAGACGATCTAACTGAAATAAAGTCAGTAACAGAGAGGAGATTAACAAAGGGAGATATGTAATTCTTACAGGAGGAGAACTGTAAATGCCAACATCTGGGCTCATGTAAACTTATCTAGCATCAATACATTTCAAGGTGGCAAAAAATGTACAACAGCTGCACAGCCTTACCTCACCAATCAGAATTTCAAATGTTATCTTTTTAAATGGCATAGATTAAAGAGAAGAGGATGTAGTAAAGAAGAGGATGTAGTAAAACTGTCCCTCTCAGTCAGCTCACTCTCCCCACAGCAATCTCACAACCTGGCCAGAGACACTCTCCTGCTGCTTCATCATGTGTAGGGTGAACCCACCAGCAATCAGGAGCGGCACTCTCATGCCTGCGCTTTCACTAAGCCAGGTGAGTAGTGTGGTGAGGATGGGTACCCCTCGACAGCATCATGCCTAATTAGTTCATATTAAGTGTCTACCACACTGACCTATAAACCACAGTGAGCAAACGCCCTCTTCACGTGTGACAGCAGGATGCTGAGCAAACCCACAATATTATTCAGTTACATCAAACTGCCATGGGGTTTGTGGTTTAAAAAAATCGCCATCTTCAGCCATTGAAGATGGCTGTTGAGCTGTTTCACGGTTAAACAAATCACTCTCAGAGCAACACACGGTAATTAAACGGCGGGAGAGTAAGCCTGCAATATTCCCCTGCAGAGGTTTCCTCGCTGATTTCCTTTCCCTAACCCCAGGGTTTTCCACCTGATGAGTTACGAGCATTGGACAAAGATGGATTGCACCCACCTATCCACCTGTGCATGGACTCCTATTCCCTGCCTCGACTGCTGTTGGCTTTCACAAGTACCCCCCTACCTGAGCCCCCAACAGAATGGCAGAGGCTGTCCTTAATGGCAGTCCTTAACCCTGAAAACCCTCTCAGCACCGAAGCAAATGTTCTCATTTCACAGGTGGGGGTACAAAAAGGGGGGAGCAATGGGATTGTGATCCCACAGTTACAGCAACTGACCAGCACCCCATCCTTTCAGATTGCTATTAAATAATTCCATCTCAGCTTTAGGCTTAAGGTAATGCCAGTAGTATGATTCCCCAAATGAAGTCAACTAACTCTCTCACCTATTGAATTCTTCGTAAACCAATTCTTCTGCTCGATTGGTTTTCCCTGCCTTTCAAGAAATGTTTAGAAGCAAGACTTCTTAATGACTCAACCCCAGTAAGACCTGAACCCAAAAGGCACTCACTAAGTGCCTTGGTGTGATAAATTAGCTTTCTTCACGCCATAACATCTCCCATCTCTTTCCTGCCCTTCCAGGTTTATTGCCCGACACCATCCCTGTGACTCGTCTGTAGCTACACCACTGCTCATGGTGGACCACTGCATGGAAGTCACATAACAGAGCAACCAAAGTTACTTCTGGTATTAACCACATCACTTCATAAAAGAGAAAGCCCATTCATGAACCCCAACAGGGATAAGACAAGACTACACAGAACAGTTCTCTTCGGGAACTGGGATACTTAGAGTCACTGAAGAGGCCCTAATCCGTGAAAGTTAACATTTAATCAAATCCATATTTTCCCATCCTTCAACTAAGGGTTCAGCATGAATTATGGTTCTGAAAGGATTCTTTTACATATAATTTGGATATAATAGAGCAAAGTTTCTGTATTTATAAACTAGAGTTCTTGGGTTCCAGGCATCTGATCTGACCTGCACATGCATGGCCAGTGGGTAGCTCAATTAGGTGGTAAAGAGGCAATGAGTCTTGGAAAGCAAGGTCAGAAACACAGATTATTGGAGTCCTGGAGCCATCTTCCCTTATGCTCTGAGGAGCCTCGATCTGTAAGATTGAATTGTCTGACCATTAAAACCTCAGGACTGACTTCATACAATGGATCTTTCATTCTACAAAAGTTTAATGTATGCCTTATTTAATAATATCATTGGTTACTCAAGAATAACTCATTGTAGAAAATTTGGAACGCACAGAGAAGTATATAAAAAAAGAGACAAATAAATGTCACTCACCATTACTTCTAACATTCTGAAGTATTTCAGGGAGCTGAACCCTTTGTCCTAGATAGCATCTGAAACTGGAACTATAAACCTCTCTTTGGTCTACAGAACATCACTATTATAAAGGTGGCTTATCTCTGTCTTCTTAATATTTGCTGATGTGGTCAGACTTCAGGTTAAATGTCAGTAAGTCCCTGAGTAGGTCTACCTGTAAGCTGTGACTACCCTCCCTTCTCATCTACTTAAGGGAAATCAATGAGTTTAAGTAGGTGCTTTGTAACTATACACAAACTTCACTTTCACAGCCTCCCATGCAGGCTACCACCATCAAGAATCAATAACGGGCATTCCTCAGTATCCACAGGGGATTGCTTCTAATCCCTAAGGTAAAACGGCGTAGTATTTGCACATAACCTACTCAGATCCTCCCATACACTTTAAATCATCTCTAGGTTACTTAGAATGTAAATGGTATGGAAATAGTTTAAGACGGTATGTATAGAGAATAATGACAAGAATAAAAGTCTGTACGTGTACAGTACAGATGTAACAACGTGACATTTTCCTCCCAAAAATGTTTGATCCATGTTTGGCTGAACCGTGCTTGTGGAACCTGCAGACACAGAGTGCCGACTGTATTTCCAAAAGCCACTCGAGGTAAACCCATCTCCAGGCCTACTGCGGGGCTGACTTCACAGTTTTCTGTCTCCTGAAAACACATCTTTGCACATAGTTTTCTTTTTGGGTCTGTAACTGTAATAAGCTCAGGGCTCAACTCCTTCCAGCTTCAAATACCTTCCCTGCTTAGGAGATGGAAAGGAAAGCACAGCTTCTGCTATTTCTGGTGTCAAGAATGTTTGTTTACCCTATTAACAATATCAACAGTTGTAACTCCATGGCACCCTAAAAACGTCCCTGGCCCACGGCAGCACCCTGGTTGGAAAATAACAGTCCAGGAAAACAGCCTCAAAGCAGAGTAGTGCCTAGGGCCTAGGGCAATAATCACGTTTTCTCTACGTTCCCAATTGTCTTTCTGAACGTTATTTTTGAAAAGCAGCTTGGTTCCATAGCAGGCCCAGGAATTTGGACATTAGTGTCAGGGCTAAGCGTTTGGGGCTGCTAGGCTCAGTCCCGTGGGTGACTCACCCTGTGTGTATGTGTGTACATATGCGCGGCGTGCATGTGGGGTGGGCCTTGTCCTAGTGTCCCTGGGCACCCACTCCATGTCAGAGCCGTGCTGGTTCCCCTCGCTTACATTTCCTTAATTAACCACCCAGCAGTCCTGTTTTAGGCAATTGCTAGGTTCTTATTAAAGAAACTGTGGCTCAGAAAGGTGGACCTACTTCCCCAGGGACACAAAGCAGGTAAGGGAGGCGTTTGGATTTGAACTCGAGTCTGGATAACCTAACAGGCTGCCTCTCACTCACCAACCAACTTCAGGTGACGCCACCAATCTAGCTCTCAGACCTAACGTCAGACAGTCCGAGAGGGTCAATGCACAAAGATAATGTATAAATGCTTGTCAAGAGATGGAATGCTAATCATATATAATAATAGACAAATATGCAAATTGACCGCACCTTCGCTACACCTAAGCCATGCCCACCAGCCAAGCCACGCCCACCAACCAATCAGGACGAGTATGCAAATTATCCCAACAAAGATGGCGGGTAATTTGCATATCAAGACAGCACCAAAAGAAGCCAAGAGCTGCAGAAGGGAGTAAAGCTTCGAAGAAGCAAGCAAGCGGGGGGGGGGGGGGGGGGGGGGAGAAGGGAGGAGCAAAGTCAGGGCCTGGGGCGAAGGGCAAAGCAGGCGGGCTGGCAGAGAAGGCGGGGCGGGTGACAAGGGCGGAGCGGAGGCGGGGCCGGGGGCGAGGGGAAAAGCAGGCGGGCTGGCGGAGAAGGCAGGGCGGGCGACAAGGGAGGAACGGAGGTGGGGTAGAGTGCAGCAGGAAATCCTATTGCAGGATTTTTCCTGCAACGGGAATGCTAGTTTTAATAATAATGCCACAGAGCAAATGTTCTCCAGTTGAAAAAGGTCAGACCTTTAAGACCCTTAAATTACACGTGTCCATGTCCCTGTCTCCCACCAGCACACCCGTCAGTAATCTGAGCCCTGCTGCGTGCATTCCAGGGCTCAGGAGCACAACGCACAAACCGTGGAGAAGAGACTGATGGTCTCAACACTCAGACGGCTCCACACGCAGGAAGTTCACAGCCGCTGGGAGTACCCTCGCGGAAGGCTACAGAGATAGGATGAAGATCATTTTAGGACCTTCAACGCCAGCTGGACTTAGACACAGGAAGGCACAACTTCACCCAAAGCTGACTGCTCATCGGTGCACGTGTCACCCACGCCCGAGAAGGGAGGCCTGGGGTTTCACTGGCAGGACGGAGTCTGGAGAACCATGTTCAGTAAACCCTAAGAAATGTAAACAGGTGATCCCTAAATTGCCTTTGTACGGTATGAGCACCCCTGCTAGCACAACAGAGGTGCCTCTGGCTTGGGAGTGGGCCTCTGTGCCCATCACACCGCTATCTGTCAAAGGCAGGAAATGCAGGCCATGTCTACCTTATTTAGCCAGAGAGGTGATTCTCCCTGAACACCTGGATGACCGGGTCTCCCAGAGGCAATACAGGCAAAGGGAAGGTACCTCCTGTCCCTGGGAATTTGGACACGCCAGGGGCCCTTTCTCCTTGCGAACTTGGAGAGCCAGAGATCTGTGCTCGAAATAGCTTCAGCGGCAGGGAAGCAAACTCAATGAGGAGGATCTGTTTAAAAACACCAAGGACTCACCCGGCTGGTGTTGCTCAGTGGTTGAGCGTCGACCCATGAACCAAGAGGTCCTGGGTTCGACTCCCAGTCAGGCCACATGCCCGGGCTGCGGGCCCGATCCCCAGTAGGGGGCATGCAGGAGGCAGCCGATCCATGATTCTCTCTCATCATTGATGTTTCTGTTTCCTTCTCCCTTCCTCTCTATCTAAAAAATCAATAAAAAATTTAAAAAACACACCAAGGAATCAAGTAAAAGCAAAATAAAACGGAGAACCCAGGGGAGTTTTGTGTTTCTGGAGCAGCACCTCCATCCCCACTATTCCTGAGGACTGCCACGAAGAGGGCTGCAGGCCTCCCTTCCCCAGAGGAGCTGAGAGGACGGGAACGGAAACTGACATCTCAGCGGGAAGGGCGACACCGTGCGCACAGGACCCTCACAGAAACCGGGCTGGAGATGTGTGTGTGTGTGTGGGGGGGGAACAGCAGACTCTGCCGGGAGAGTCAGGGCTGGCTTCATCAAGGAGGGGACACTGATCTAATTTGGGTAGAAAAGGTGCGCGGAGGTAGAGGAAAGAGTGTGAGTACAGGCATGAAGATGCGCACGAGCCAGTCGTCCTGGGGCAAACCGCACAGGAAGTGGCCAGACATGGAGTAAGGAGGAGGCGATGCCAAATGGTGATCCTGTACTTTAGGATTACATAAGAGCCAAATATTTACTGAGTCAGCAAGGCCTAGTCCAAAAGCAGATATTAAATAACTTCTCAAAAAAAAAAAAAAAAAACAACCAAAAACACACTAAATTGACACAACTCTTTAAACCACATATCGAATCCCCAACGTAAACTACATATCGGTTCCATGAATAGAGCTTTACTATGGTTAGAAGTACACTTAACGTTCACAATTTTTTTCATAGGTTACATTCATTGTACTAAAGCTCTCATAGCAGAGAAAGTCCAAAGGGAATGCGGTTTACAGTTATATAGAGCGTTGCCAAGCACTGGGAACATAGAATAAAGTCCAAGGCATCTCAATTGCTAGCAATATGCAGTATTAACCAGAAACATGCAGACTGCTGAACGCTACAATCTTTCGGTGAGAAACAGCAGTTCTAATCTCAACCAGCTCAGGTCTCAAAAGGGAACCCGGGAATCCCACCACATGAGAAACCACCTTTCACGTTTTGGTGGTTATTCTTCCTTATATCTCTGCACCCCCACACACATGTGTGCACATACACTTTTTTCCTTTTTCTTTTTTACACTTTTACACAAAGGATCAAAGGGCTCTCACTACTGTCCCCCTCCCCCCCCCACACACACGCACTCAATCTATGATGAATCTCTTTCTGTAATTTCTTAAACCAAGTCCTCATAGTTGGCATTGGTTAGTGTGAATCCGAGTTCTCTGTATTATAAAAAGCAATTTAAAGTGAACTGTTTTTAATTGTTGCACTGAGCATCCTTGAATATGTATCTCTATGTACTGAATAGCGGAGTAGAGAGATATGCACATTTAATATTCTGTTTTCCCCAATACATTCCAATATGGCAGCCCCAATTTATACCCTGATGGGAATGCCTCGTTAGGTTAGGTTGGTGTGGAGGTGAGGGAGAAACCTCAGCTACTTGCCTTCTAATGGGGCCCCTTCGGCCACACAAAAACCCCATCGTGGAGAGTGGAACGTGCATCTAAGCATTCAAGTGTTTGACACCACCTACAGGCAGCTGACAGCGCCCACAGAGAAGGGCCCAGGCACCGGCTCTGCTTACTCCCCACGTGGAGGTGTCAACAGACTTGACGGGACCAGAGTGGGCAATCCCAGAAGTAAGAATAAAGAAAAAAATGCTGTTGAGACACCAACAGTCTTCCATCTTAAAAACGGCTATGTGCAGACACTGATTATCTATGTATTTCACAGCAGCTCTTTCTCCTGACATGCTATACCTAATAACATGTGTGGAGTTTCCTTTAAATTACCTTTCCTATCGCTCATTATAATCTGAAGCAATTTATAATGTTTCTATGAATCACACTGGATAGATTATTATTTTTAATTCCAGCCAGACTAATAAATAACCACCATAGGACCCCTACTGAACTCTCTAAAAAGCTGTAAATATATTTAACAACCCACAGCATAAACACATCTCCAGCTCCCAACCAGAATTGAATACCTTTCAGAAACTCTGTTAGTTATTAATATATCTGAACAAACAAAAAAGCCTCTATAGGACATCTGAAATGCCTATTTCTTCCAGAAAAAAATACAAGTCCTGCACTTCCTGATTTCCTTACCCTGGCCCTTAGCAAATGCAGACACTTGCAAACATTAGCGCTGTTATACATATTGACTTTAATGTCCATTTAATTTTAGATACAAATCTACTTTGCCTTAGAGACTAAACAAAGAATTATGAAGTTCTGAATTTCTTGGCCCTCGTCTCTTACCAGTTTCTTTTTAATTGTATTTTTAACAGAAGACAAATACAGATAAAATAGGTTGGTACAAAACTAAAAAACAAAACAAAGCAAAAGCAGAAAACCAACTTGTTTGCCTAACCTCCACTGGCTACTGGTCATGTAATTTCCAAGTCTGTATCTTACTTATTTCCTTGTTCTTGGGCCAGAAGGAGCTTTAGTATATTGAAGGAGCCTAATAGTCAGTTTGCCTTCCCCGCCCCACAAGGAATGTCAGGGCCTCTAGATCTGCCCAGTGGGCCTAGCCATGGTGTACAAGGGCCCAGGGGGCCATAGCTAGCCTCGGGTGCAGCCACCTGGCCCCTTATCAGGTCATTTGTCTGCCAGTTAAGCATCTATTACTTCCCTCTGGTATGACACTTCCCTTTCACACAATGGAGATTTTCTATTTGAAATAAAAATTACATTGGACAGTATACTCTTTACCTGTTGCATGTACTTCATCCCGGATGCAAACATGCAAATATCAATTCTTCTGTTAGACCCATACATTTCTAATGTAACTTTTTTCCTCCAACAAGACAAAGCCATCATACCTAATAAGTTATTCCCATTTGGGCAAAGAGGAAAAAACAAACACAATAGTGATGAATATTAAAATAGGCAGTGGTGGGGAGGGAAGTATGATTGCCTTTACAGAGGTGAAAAGAATGTGCCCTCACTGGTTTGACTCAGTGGACAGAGCATCGGCCTGCGGACTGAAAGGTCCCGGGTTTGATTCCAGTCAAGGGCACATGCCCAGGTTGTGGTCTCGATCCTTAGTAGGGTGTGTGAGGGAGGCAGCCAATCAATGATTCTCTCTCATCCTTGATGTTTCTGTCTCTCTCTCTCCTTTTCCCTTCCTCTCTGAAATCAATAGAAATATATATATATATATTTCTATATATATATATATGAAAAAGGATGTAGAAAATAATCTATGTTTGTTTATCTACAGCACACAAACACAAGAGCTTTCTGTAATGAAGAACACAGAGTCAAAAAGAGTTTGCATCCCTGACCGGTTTGGCTCAGTGGATAGAGCGTCGGCCTGCGGATTGAAGGGTCCCAGGTTTGAGTCCAGTCAAGGACATGTACCTTGGTTGTGGGCACATTCCCAGTAGGGGGTGTGCAGGAGGCAGCTGATGGATGTTTTTCTCTCATTGATGTTTCTAACTCTCTATCCCTCTCCCTTCCTCTCTGTAAAAAAAAAAAAAAAATCAATAAAATATATATATATTTTAAAAAGAGCTTGCATCTGTTTTTCTTATTGGCAAAACTTGAGCTTGACCTCAAGTTCTGGTTTCTCACATGAACAACTCTGTCTATGCCAAGAAAACAAAATGAAATTGAACTACACCAAGTGACTGAAAAATCACTCTACTAAATTCCTCCTGCAGCTGGTCGGTCTCACTCAGGCACCTCCTGCTCCACGGTGTGTGGTCGCTGCGCTCAACAATCAGATGCTCCACACCCATTTCTGGGCCCCAAGTCTCTGTGGAGGCCTCAGAATAAAGTGCTGCTGGGAAGGCATAGAGATGATTTCCCAATGAGCTTTCTCTACTCCAACAAGCCTGTAAGAGCAATCACTCCACATTGAGAAAAACAGACCTTGGCAGAAAGCACTTGTGTTCTGTTTTGTGTGTGTTTTTTTCTCTTTGTAATGAAGGAAGAATTAAAGCCAAAATCAAAAGTTACACCGAAGGAAACTGCACTCTCATTAAGAACCAAAGAGGTACAAAAATACTGGCTTCAGTTTCCCTCCTAGCGACAGAGAGGAGAAAGCTTAGTCATCTTGCCTTCAAAGGTTCACTGAGTAGATAAGCCCGCGAGCCCTGAACACTAACCAGAGCCAACACTCCCCCAAAGGAGGCTTTCAGTGACAGTAAGAGTCATAGGAAGAAATCAAAAATTTAAATGACACCCTCCACATGCAAAGCAAACCCACCTACGATGGAAAGCTGCTTTTTGCTCCCATGTATACTACACTGTCCCACTCTTTAAAATGTTTTTTTTTTAATGGTGTTTTGTCATATGCAGAAAGGTACACATAAATTAATGTGCTATGAGATAAATATGAAAGTATTCTTATCCCCACATCACAGATGAGGAAATCAAGGATTGCTAATATGATCAAGGTTGTACACACTATATTTATCCATGCCTGGACTGCAACAATCAGGAGACCTGAATTGCGGCTGCAACTCAGTCATTGATCCACTCGGCATGTGTAACCCCTGACCACCTTGCTGATCCTTAGTTTGCTGGGTTTCCAGGCAGTTTCTCAGTCTCCATTTTAATAAAACACTTTTCACTTTCCCCTGAACCCTTGCCCAATCCTTTAATTACCTTTCAGAAACAAATAGCTTCAAGTAAATTGATTGAAAAGATATGCAATACAAAGAGTAAATATAAGAAGGATAGAATGGCAACATAATATAAAATACAATGAACTTCATGATATCACCAGAGATAAACAGGGACATCTACTATGACAAAAGAGTCAGTTCATCAGGACACCTATAATAATAAAAGCATAATATGCAAATCGACCGAACAGACGAACAGCAGAACAACTGTCCGGATGACCTTCCGGACAAACTTCCAGACAACCTTCCGGGCAAAGCCGGCGTTGTGAAGGCTGAGGCAACTGGGGCTGCGAGGGCCTACTCTTGCATGAATTTCGTGCATCGGGCCTCTAATAAGAATCATAAATGTGTATGTGCCTGAAAACAGAGCATCAAAATACACAAAGCAAAAGGAGATAAAATCAAAGGGAGAAATACATCTGATAAGGGATTAATTTCCAAAATATATAAGGAACTCATACAACTTAACAAAAGGAAGACAAACAATCCAATTAAAAAATGGGCCAAGGACCTAAAAAGGACTTCAAAGTGGACATAAAGAAGGCCAAGAGACATAAAAAAAAAATTGCTCAAAATCACTAGTCATGCAAGAGATGCAAATTAAAACAATAATGAGGCATCACCTCACAACTGTCAGAATGGCTACCATCAACAAATCAACAAAGGACACATGTTGGCAAGGAAGGATGTGGAGAAAAGGGAACCCTCATGCACTGCTGGTGGGAATGCAGACTGGTGCAGGCACTGTGGAAAACATTATGGCGTTTCCTCAAGAAATTAAAAATGGAACTGCCATTTGCCCCAATGATCCCACTTCTAGGAATATATCCTAAGAAACCCGAAACACCAATCAGAAAGAATGTATGTACCCCTATGTTCATAACAGCGCAATTTACAATAGCTAAGATCTGGAAACAGCCCAAGTGCCCATGAGTAGATGAGTGGATAAAAAAAGGCTGTGGTACATTTACATCATGGAATACTATGCAGCTATAAAAAAGAAGGATCTCTTACCATTTGAGACAGCATGGAAGGACCTGCAGAGTATTATGCTAAGTGAAATAAGCCAGTCAGAGAAAGATACGTATCACATGATCTCACTTATATGTGGAATCAAATGAAGAAAATAAACTGATGAACAAAATAGATCCAGAGACATACAGGCATGGAACATACTGATGAATCTCAGAAGGAAGGCAGGGGTGGAATAGATGGGGAGAGATTAACTGGGGAATTTATATGCATACGTGCATAGCCCATGAAAACAGACAATAGTGAGGTGAAGGCCTGGGAGGGGCAGGTGTGGGGTGGAGGGAGTCAACTGGGAAGAAAGGGGAGGAAGTCTGTAATACTTTCAACAATAAAGATAAATTTAAATTTAAAAAAGAGCCAACTTACATGTAACTAAATGAATGAGAATCCAGCAGGCCTAACATCCCCTCCACTGAGATAGCACACTCAAAATTAAAATTCCCAAGGGGCTCGCTGCCTGGCAATCCCTCATGCTGTTGTGTTTCTACCCTTTACCCAGGTAAAACACCTGGTCAGAGCGAAGGATCTGACTCTGGCCTAAACCACTTGAAAATGCTGCTGGAGTATTTTTGCTATTTGTTCAAGAGAAATTAGAAGGCTTTCTAGCCCTCTTTTTTTAAAAACATTCCCTGTTCCAAGATATGTCCTTCCAAATTGCAAAGGAATTTATTTAGGTAAAATTTACAAATACATTCCTCTTTATAAAAAAAAAAAGTTTTGATTACAGGGAGATTTAACTATGGGCCCCATTAAAATGTTAACCAGCTTTCTGAAAATAAAATTTGTCACATGTAGAGCATCACCAAGGAACCCAAATACCAAACATACCAGACTGTGCAGCGAGCTAATTACCCTCTAATTTTAAAAAGTGTTGATATATTCATGTGATGTTGTATTAAAGAAAAAGAGAGAGTTATGAAAGTGCAGATAAGAACGGTCTTGAAATAGTCATCTGTCAAATCTAAAGAAGGCAGAGAAATATAAAGGGGTTTCAGTGGCAGAAAGGAGCAGGATGTGGCTGGTTCGAACAATCCACAGGAAGCACAAGCAGGAAGGCAGCTTGGAGCCAAGAGACACACCCGATGTGATTCCAGGGAATTTAACAGAAATACAAATAGGAAGGCAATAGCTTCACAGCCCATTCAAATGAAATACACTTTAAAATTGCATTTAAAATTAGTGCATTTCATACAGTTTTCACAGCATCATTCCAATTTGCCTTTTATCAAGTAAGAGAGCTGGGCTAGTTTCCCTAAACCTTTACAGGTCAATGAAAGGCACATTATGTTCAAGAGAGAAACTCAGGAGTCCCTTCAATTCCCCCCCCCCCAAAAAAAAAAAATATACACACACACACACACACACACACACACACAGATACATGAAATACTAGTTTATGGTAAGAGTCATAATCACTTCCAAAACATGAATGGTAATGAGCAACTGGGGTACCATTCATAAATAAAATTCATATTTAAATTAAACCCAGATATTTAAAACCAAATTCTTGCGAGGCATAGTGGAAAATGCTGTAGTTTGTGCAAAGAATACATAAAATTGAGATCATGAACTAAATGTAAATCCTTAGTTCCATTTCTACTTTCATCACCATTAAGACTTTTCTCCTTAAGATGCTCTACAAGCACAAGATCTGCTAATTTCAATGTTATTTTCTTTATTTTCCCTTTCTTACTTTTTCTAAGAAATAGGAAATTCAACAGTCAAATGTTTGACAATAGTTGGGGACTAGAAGTATAAAAAAAAATGAATGTATTATCAATATAAAAAAAACAATTAGAGCAAGAAAAATACCTCATTTTGTAGACTAATGTACACAATGTATTCAGATAGGGTCCCCTCTGGCTGATATTAAACTGGAAGCTCTAACTAGAACAAAGAATGCTCTGAGGAACGGGGATACTGTCATGACACATAGTAGGTGCTGAGAAAATATGATGGATGAATTAATGGAAAATAATTAAATGGGTGGATTAATAGCTGTTATCAACCAAAAACCAAGAAAAATACGATACATACTACTTACTGTCAAGGAGGCTCATCTCCACTTTGTGTTTTGCTTTGCTTTCCAGCCTGCGAACTAGACATTGTGTCTCTGAGCTCCTGGCTGAGGGTTCCGTCTACTGCTCCTGCCCAGGATGGGGTTCACTGGCCCCTGGCTTTGGAACCCGAAGGACTGAAGGCCCAGAGCCAACTGTGCCATCACACAGTAGGGAGCACAAGGCAAAAAGAGGGGTTCTGCTCTCGTGTTTCCAATGAAGCCCCTTCAGAACAAAGACTTACTGCCTGGCACCATCCTGGCCCACATGAGTACATATCTGGGACTTCTGTCTGCACCACTCACTGTGCTCCAGCTAACGCTTCTTACACACCAACTCCTTCCTCCCAACTCCACTGTACGCTTCCAGAGGGCAGACTTACAGTTCTCTCTGGAGATTCACTGGTAGTTCTGCAGAGTCCCTGCACATCACACATGTTGTCAAACGGTAATTAAGAACCTATGTCTGCCCGGCCAGTGTTGCTCAGTGGTTGAGCATCAACCTATGAAACAGGAGGTCACAGTTCGATTCCCGGGTTGCAGGCTCAGTCCCCAGTGGGGTACTCGCAGGGGGCAGCCGATCAATGATTCTCTTATTGTTGATGTTTCTCTCTCTCTCTCCCCTCTCCCTTCCTCTCTGAAACCAATACAAATATATTTATAAAACATAGAACCTACGTTTTTTTATGTGAGGGGAATGAGAGCTCGGACTCAGCTTAGATGCCTCTCTCCTCTGGACCAGGAGATTATTCTTTGGTCAATTTGCTGGTATTGTAGATGCTACTAGAAATTTTATTTATTTTGGCCAGGATATTCTTAGAATTGTGCTGGAAAAATACTTTACCCAAGAACATGAAACACTGTTAGAATCATGTTTTTCCCTATCTAGAAACATAATGGCTATTTTCTAATCTACTCTAACACTGTTCATTAAATGGCTACAGGATTCAGTCACATTTTTTAAAGGGTGATCTCTTTTAGATCCAAAGATTGTTTTTCTTCAGGGAGAAAAACAGAGGGAGATGTGTTTCTTCCTCTTGTTACTTTCAAATTCTGTAGCTACACAGTACATTTCAATACCTATACTGACTTTTATGTTTTTTATTGCAGCAGCTTGGTGACCCCACAAATTATCCTTCAAAAAATCTGGAGATACCTGGCTGGAATCACAGGTGGGAGCAAACTTCATCCTTTTGACTTAAATGTGAATTTTATGATCAAACAACCCTTTTCTCTATAACTTGAACCATAAGGTCGTGTGTTTGAGGATAAGACGCCTGTATTTTAAATAAGTCACCTTAAATTATATAGATACTTCGAAATAGAAAAACACTATCCAAGGATCACAGTGCTTCAAATTATAATCTCGTCCATCTCCGCGAGATGGTACCGGCATGTCTCTAAAGAACAATAACTGTAACACAATAGGATGCAATGTGTGTGGACAACATTCATGGACGAAGTACAAGTTAATTACATCAGCAGGATGGCTTCTGTGTACCCGTATGTTCAAATGTCCTGCCAATATTCAGATAAAGGCTCTCTATTGATCTGAAGATTCGTTTTTCTTTCTCAGTGCTTTTATTTTTCACAACAGAATGGCTGGAAGCTCAATTCCTGTTCTTTTGTGGGGGTTTTTGGCACAGCCACTCTGGATATGAAAAACACACTTTACAAAGCAACTTGATAGATTCCATCATAAAAGCAGGTATTATTTGCGTGTGCCTCATGCTCTGAACTCTGCAGTGGGCCAGCTCCCTCCAGGGCTTTCTAAAAGTGCCGCACAGCTACAGCCTGCCTTCAAGGCTGCCAAAGTCTCAATATGCATCTTACCAATCTGCCACATGTGGAGGGCCTCCTTTTAAAAGGAGCCAGCGTTCCAGGTAGCTTGCAATCATCACTCCCCAGTTGTATTGTCGAAGGCCATCATCAGAATGCCTTTCTGGGGTACCATTCTATCTGGAATGTGGGAGAAATAAATCAGAGCTGCACAGTGGGCATTTGGACTGGGGCCTGCATCTGGAGGGCCAGTGCTGCCCAGTGAGCAGGGGTGGAGGGGGTGGGGTGAGGACAAGCCCTGCTCTGCTCAGAGCCAAAACCAGACAGCGCAGTCTTTGACCCAACTCTCCCTACACTTCTTTAATCTCCATATTTTCCAAGCAAGGGTTTCAAGTAGGTAATGCTACATGGATTTCCCATCAGTCTGACTTCAGTTGGCTCTGGTGTCTCTTGCCTTCCTGTAATCCAAAGCACTATGAAGCCAGTACTATGGCCAAGGATCTAAACCCTCACTACTCAAAGTGTAGTCCACAGGCCAGCAGCGGACGCATCACCTGGGTGGGGGTGGGAGAGAGAAGAAGAAGAATGTGGCCTCCCTGAGGCAGCAGGCTCCCTCAGCACACAGCCCAGTTAGGCCAACAGCCCAGTCTCCCGAAGGTGAGCTTACAGAAGCCACGTGAGCCCGCGCATCAGCCTGGAGGCCCGCCTGCACATAGAAGGCCTCATTAAAGGACACCTTCATAAGCCAAATGACAACCCTGTCAGCAAGATTAACCTTTTGCACTCGGATGTCGAGTGTGACTCGACACGGTTAGCATCGGTAGCAGCTCGTATGTCGAATTGTATTGAATGTATCAATAATTTGAAATATAAAAAAATCCAAATAAATAAGTTTGTATGAAAAGAAACTCCAGTTTTTTATTCTACTGCCGCACTTTGTAAAATCTGGGGTATTTAAAAAATTAAATCCCGAATAGAATAAAGGAATCGAGAAAAAAGCAAGCGAGTGCAAAGGGTTAAGGCATCTGTCATGCAATGCTTTCTTTTTTTTTTTAAATAATTTTTTTAAAATATATTTTTATTGATTTCAGAGAGGAAGAGAGAGGGAGAGAGAGAGAGAAACATCAATGATGAGAGAGAATCATTGATCGGCTGCCTCCTGCATGCCCCATAGTGGGGATGAGCCCGCACCTGGGCATGTGCCCTTGACCAGGAATCGAACCTGGGACCCTTCAGTCCACAGGCCAACACTCTATTCAGTGAGCCAAACCAGCTAGGGCTGCAATGCTTCCTAAAGCTAATCTGTACATGTTGTCATGAAGTGTCTGTAGGAATGACACTTTTGAGCACCATTAATTCATTTATTTGGCTTCTTTGCCTTAGGGCTTCCTCCATCACCATCAACCTATGGTATCTAACTAAGGGAACCTGTATCCGGTCCTGAGGGCCACTGTTTTTCAAGTTCTTCTGAAGAGTCCAACCCCAGTCATCATTGCCTTCAGACTTGCCTCTCTCTGCTACTGCAAATGACAAAGATGCTTTTCATTACGCAATACAAACATAACAGTAACATGCATTACAAATACCCATCCAAATGATCTTTTACATTCATCAGATGGATGGAAATATTAAAAAGGAGGAGACTATTGAGAATACTCAGAGAAGGGAGGGAAGGAAGAAGAGAGTGAAGGAGGGAGGGAGGGAGGGAGGGAGGAAGCGAAGGAGGTGAGCGGAGGAAAGGGAACCTTGGACCAGGTCTCAGAAGTCTTACTACAAACCATGTCTGCCATTTTTTGGAAGTCCCTGTTTCTATAGCAAGTCTCTTACCTTCCCTGAGTCTCAGCTCAGTTCATTCAGATGCAAATGAAAAACACCCTCAAGTATTTGGTAAAGATAACATGATAATACATGGAAAATACTTTGTATACTATATATCACTGGTGGCCCGGTGCACGAAATTTGTGCCTGGGGGCGGGGAGGGGGTGTCCCTCAGCCCAGCCTATACCCTCTCAATCTGGGACCCCTTGGAGGATGTCTGACTGCCAGTTTAGGCCCGATCCCTCAGTCGGACATCCCTCTCGCAATCCGGGACCACTGGCTCCTAACCGCTCACCTGCCTGCCTACCTGATCGCCCCTAACCACTCTGCCTGCCGGACTGCTCACCCCCAACTGCCCCCCCACCAGCCTTCTTGCCCCCAACTGGCCCCCCTTGCCAGCCTGATCACCTCCAACTGCACCCCTGCCAGCCTGATTGCCCCCAACTGCCCCTTGCCAGCCTGCTTGCCCCCAACTGCCCCCCCCCGCTGGCCTGATCACCCCCAAGTGCACCCCCTGCTGGCCTGGTCGCCCCAACTGCCCCCCACTGCCAGCCTGCTCGCCCCCAACTGCCTCCCTCCCCGCAGGCCTGCTCGTCCCCAACTGGCCCCCCCTGCCAGCCTGCTCACCCCCAACTGCCCCCCCGCCAGCCTGATCACCCCCAACTGCCCTCCCCTCCTAGCCTGATCGCCCCTAACCGCCTCTACCTCGGCCCCGCCACCATGGCTTTGTCTGGAAGGACATCTGGAAGGTCTCCCAGTCTAATTAGCATAGTACCCTTTTATTAGTTTAGATTGTAGAATTTACATTTTAATTTTGCTCTGACTAGAATGAAATAACACCAAAAGAGACAGTAAAATAGGAATGATGCTTAATGCTCAAGGCAATTGGGAAAATTGTGTCCATTATTTTAAAAGTATGGCTCAATCACAAGTGATCTGAGGATACAGAAAATGTGTGGGTTTCTTTTTGGCTTCCATACTTTCGGCTTCATCGTTGCAGCTAACCTCACTTCCCCTCTCACATACATCTCCTTTTGTATTTTTAAGCATATAACCCTGTTCAGAGTGTGCCATAGGTTTTCCAATATTATGAAAATCCCTTCCACACACTTTATGATCTGGGGATGCTTTTCCCACCACATGCAGATCAAGGAGTCACTATGGGCTCATTGACAAGACGGAGCCTAAGAGGCTCCTACAGACATTTTGAAGGCTCCAGAGGCCCTGCTCAACTAAATTGGGAAGGGAAATGAACACGCACAGAGAACATATTTCATACATTTCCGATGGGAGTGTTTGCTTATAATAGAACCATAAAAAAGTCCCACAGGAAATCAGCCCCTCCCCCAATAAAATAATATTCCCAAATTGAAATAGAGTCCATGAGATTTCAAGCACGTTTAATAATTTTAAAGTGTTCTAAAATGGGTAAAACTGCTCAAAATTTACAGGTACAGGGAAAACACACACACACATAGGAGGGGGCAAGTTACCCATTAGAGAAACAGTACTTTAAGGAGAAGAGAGTGGTGAGGTGTAGCAGCCACTGACTAATACGTGACCCTGCAGTAATACCACTGTTGTTATCATCTTGGCCTCTGGGTCTTGGTCTTTCCTCGCTGGGCATCACTAACATGGGCATGATGGCAGGTGGCCAATGCCTGGGTCGAGACATGCCCCAGATGGGGCTCCAGGTCAGATGGATGGAAGGGTGCCACCGGCGGGATGCTGCAGAGCTTACGGTTCAGGACTCAGAGCACCCCAGGGAGGGGTAGTGGCAACACAGAGTGAACTTGCTTGTGGGCACATGGGAAATATCCCCAGGAAGCACCCAACATACTTGAGAGTACCAACTAGAGGCAAATGAAATCACATTAACAGAAGTTTCCAGGGATCTGTGTCCCCTCCTGCCTCTCCAAAGTCTCTCTCTGCTTGAGAATTTCTGCTACATTATGGTGGTCACTTGGGCTCTGCAATCGTGTCACCGGTGCCCTGACCCCTCCTAGTGCACCAACTCCTAGTGGCCCAGGGTAGCGGGCGGGAGGACGGCAGCTTCTCCTTTTCGTGACTCTGCTTTAGAGTATTTTACACAGCTTGGTAAAACAGGTCTTCAACTTTCCATTGACAGGGCACCATTCTCCCTGGGCCCTGTCCCAGTGAAGCTGGAGTTCTGGTCCCCACCCTGGGCTCAGCTCTCTTGCTCTCCAGAAATGACTCAGGTGTTAACATACCTGATGCCCTTTCCTGAGGTGACCTCCGAACCTAAGTGGCCCCTACTTGAGTTTCTCTTCCAGAGGCTCCTCAAGCCAAATGAGAATGGGCCCCTGGTAAGCAGGCCATCCCACCAGACTTCAAGGCCCTCCCAGACACAGCGCAGACTCGAGGCCCCTGCCACCTGCAGCATGCTCATTAACTCAATGGTGGTGGGAAATTCTGTACAACCAATCAAGTTCACAGGAATACCCATGTTTTCCTGGGGATCCTGACTGGTTAGTACTCCAGCTGTCTAGGGGTTACCAGAATCCATAGGTAGCTCTATGGTCTGAAAGGCCGACTTTAAAATGTTTAAATGTAAGATCTGAATGAGAGATTCAAAGGGCGTGGGAACTACTGCACACTGAACACTTGCTGTATGCCAGGTGCCATCAGGTGCCATCAGGTGCCATGCTATGCTCTTTATTTTTCCAGCAAGACAAAAAGTTGAAGTTTGTATCTCTATTTTACAGATAGGGACACTACAACTCTTGGATGTTAAATTGTTTGCTGAAAGTCTCTCTCTCTCTCTCTCTCTCTCTCTCTCTCTCTCTTTCTCTCACACTCTCACACACACACACACAAACAACTCAAAATGCAGGTCTTCCAATTCCCAAACCACTCTCTGTCCGTCATCAAATACTGTTTTCCAAATGAATGCCGTTCAGTGCACCTGAGTACTTGCATACAAATGTGTCTGTGTTTGCTTGTGAGCATGCACCAGTGCAAAGGCACACTCACAAACCAAGCACCAGGGTTGTAACTCAGCTCTTCTAATACTCAGGCACGGTGAGGATAAGTAGCTTTAACTAGGGCAGCCTTAATTTAGAACGGGGCCGAGATGGATAGTGAAACGAGCCAAATTAATTGGCATTTTCATTCTTTTTAAGATCGAGTCACACTTAAAGCTTCAGAGGCTGAGAATAAAATCGTGGGCTTGGTTCATTCAGAGCTGGGGAAGAACGCAGCGCTTCACCCACAGCAATCCCGCATTAGCAACGGCGACTTCGGTGGGCGCGTCAACACATACAGTTCATTCCACAGGATCTGACTGCCATGGCTTTGGCTGGGATGCGCAGGTTTTGGAGCCAAGACACGTTTGGGGGGGGCGGGGGTCGCGTAATGAGCAATAATAAATGGTTACTGTTTTAAGCTTGAGTTTTTGGAGTCATTTGTTACACAGTATTAGTGAGGTACTAGCTAACTGATACCGATAGTAACTTTCCTTCCTAGTAATAAGACGACTGGGAAAGTTAGGTTTGGCCCTTCTCAAACTCTATTACTGGACAATGGAATAACCGTTCTGCTTATTATTTTTCCCCTAAAAGAAACAGATTAAAAAACATGCTGCTATTTAACTAACTTGATTTTAAACACAAAGAAACTATATATTACTTTTCTTTAGAAAAAAAATTAAACAGGTTATGACAATGAGAAATTGGAAGTTTCAAATAAAGCATCAAGATGTAATAAATATGTCAAAAGCAAGAGTACAGATGAAGTATGTATTTTCAAAGGAAAGCATAAAATAAAAATAATCAGCACCAGACAGTTACAAGACCCTTCAATGTTTACCCAAACGGAAGAGCGCTGGGAAGAGGAGGGCCTGTCTGGTCTGCACTGACCTAGGAGCCCTGACGTTGGAGAGAACTGAGCCGAGACACTTCGCTGGAGTCTGTGCTGTGCTTCTCACTAGGACTCCTGGCCAGGGGCTGGGGCAAACTGTGCTTCTCCCTTTGTCTCAGGCCAAGGCAGAGAGAGGTTCACAGAACCATCCCAAAAGTTTCAAACAAGACAGGGAGCCCACTGGACTCCTGCCTGAGTCCCACCTGCAAAATCTAGAGACCAAAGAGATAGGCTGACGAGCTGGTGCAATGCTAGGGAAGCCGTGAAAGAGAGCAGCGTGGGATAGGGATTGAGGGGTTCCCAGGAGTGTGCAAAACAAGGATGTGGATCTTGAGGGACAGCCCACTGAAGTCAAATCCTCCCCCAAACAGTCCAACTGCAAAGGGATCCCAACAGGAAGGGTCTGTGTGCAGGGGCATACGCATAGCAGGCGAGTGGCCAGTGAAGGAAAATGCATGCCCGCACCAAAAAAAAAAAGTGCAAGAGAAGGTTCTGAGTGTGTGACTCTGAAGAACCCAGGTCAAACACTTGTACACGCTGCATAACCAATCACCGCAAACTTGGTGGCTTAAAGCAACACCCACTGACTAGCCCACAGTTCTGTAGGTTGGAAACCCAGCACAACACAGCTGCATTCTCTGCTGGGGTCTCAGGGGATGCGCTCGCCCACTGGGGCTTGGGATCCTCTTCCCCATTCGTCAGTGGTACTGGCATAATTCAGCTCCTTGCTGTGGTAAGACTGGGGTCCCCATTTCCTTCCACCTGGCCTGCTCTTCTCACAACATGGCCACTCAGTCTTCAAGGCCAGCAGAAAGGCATCTGCTGCTGCTTATCTCTTTTAAGGACTCACCGGGTTGAATCAGGCATATCCAGCATAATCTTCCTTTTTATTAGCTGATGGGGGGCCTTAATCACATCTGCCAAATACCTTTACCTTTTCCATAAACGAAACCCCATCACAGGAGGGACTCAGGGGAGAACATGTAGACCAGGGGGCAGGAATGTTGGAGACGATCTCGGGATCCTGCCTCACTCGCCATGAAAGCACCAAAGAGAGCCCGCCTATGAAGACCCAAAGAGCGCAAATCATCCTAGGCTTTGCCAGGCAGGCATCCCAGTCCTGCTTCCCTCACCCCATCCCCTATATAGTTTGATTAAAATGCTGGTGGAGGAAGGGTGGAAGCATGAGGTGGGTAGGATAGATGACAATCCTGCTCCCTGTACTCCCACCCACAGATCACAGATGCTGGCTGTGTGTGTGTGTGTGTGTGTGTGTGTGTGTGTGTGTGTGTGTGTAGGGGAGGGATCGAGGGAGGATTATACATTTTAACTACTCGGTTGTGACTATGACCAAGGTACTTTTTATTGCCCAAAAATGAATAGTCAGGGGAATGGCTAAGTTTAAGTAGGAAGGGTGAAGAACCTCCACGGGAGATAAACAAATCAAAATGTGTTCTAATTAAACCTTGAGTCCTGCTTGGTCAATTACAAGAACTTTACCTGAGCAATGGGGGTTTAGAGGCCATTTGGTTTTCTTCTTGATGCTTTCTGAACTTTAAACACCTAATAAATGTATTAAATACATATTTATATACTTTATAAATTTGAGAACACTATAAAATATTATTTACAAAAATATTAATATATGAGTTTCATACTAAAGTTCCAAAAACAAACAAAATCACTCTTGCTTGGACGTACCACTAGGTTTTTAAGAACGTGGGTTCATTAAAAAGAGTAAAAGACCTTTGGCCCAGATAAAGAAGACAAATCTAAACTTTCAGAAAATGGCTTTTGTGGCTGATGTCACATCACTCTGATTCCTTTGTGTAATGTTCTATCTTCGACTTGAATGACATGGACAAGGACAGTTGAGTATTTCAGGTAAATGCCAAATTCCATGGCATGAAGCTTAGTAAGTCCGTCAAATCTCAGAAAACATATCTCATTTGCACAGTACTTTTAAAGATGGAATTAAGCCCTTAGGACATGAAGACTGGCCTCTCTCCCCAAGTATCTGGAAAAGTAAGATGTGTAAAAGGCATGTTGTTAAATTAAACATATTTACATGATCAGGACACAATATAATTCTACACAAATGTAAAATATTGGTCTGTTGTAGAAGATGTTCTAGACTCATTTATGGATAATGTTCCATGTAAAGGGACTAGCTGGACAGTGGGATCAGAGACCCTTTTGTTCTACATAACCAACAGTAAGGCTCTCAAGGAAGTTGTTCAGAGAATTATGCAGCTTATCCATGAAGCAAGAACTCAGACTGGCATAGCCAATGCTGGAAAGATTAGACAGGAATACTGAAGCATTGATGACTTTAAACAAAAGAACCAGATCAGAAATATTTCCCTGTTCCAATATTCTGCTTTAGGGGAAAAATGGTATAAGCAAACAAAATCAAGTAACATTTGTTAGGTACATTTTAAGAGCAGGAGTTAACTAAGCATCAGGTAAGTGCTTTCACCATAACCCAGTAAAGTAAGGACTAATATTATCTATCCTGCCATTCAGGATACCTGGACACTGCCAGCCCAATAACTTGGTCACATAAAGAAAACCAAGCATCAGAGCTGATTACTCACCAGCCTTAGAGAAAACATGAATGGCAACTAGATTTCTAATTATATTCCCCACAATGACAATTACTATTTTATAATTTAATATTTTCATATTTCTCATTCTTGTCCTAATGTATCTCCCATATTTAAATTCGAAAACACGGAGCAAGTAAGCAACAGGGCTTACCTCAGATGACTCCTGGTGGGCTGTTCATTGCAGTGGACCTTGGGACAAGGATGGATTCCAAACGGAAGCTCCTTCTCACACCACTCATCATAAAACACCCCAGTGATCAAGGGTGTCCCTAATCTTGTGACTTTGGTACCACCTCCCAATTCACCCCAGAGGCAGTAAATCCAGTACAGATACTCACAGAGGGCATTAATGAAGGTACTCTGACATCTGTCAAAATTGAAATCCTCTGGTTTGTTTATTGTATCCCATATCTAACAAGAGCAAGAGATAAAAGCTCTTAATGACTAGAATATCTTCCACAGCAGGCCGATTTTACACCTGTATCAAATTCCAAAATAGTCTAATCATGTAAATATGCTTAACAAGAAGATAATTAATCATCTCAACCAAATTTTCCAAACAAACATTCATAGTTAAGACAGAACCATTCCAATGAGGAGGTTCAGAGCACACACACGCTTGCTATTTAACTACAGCGGAGATACACTGGGATCTCAAAAGGCAGAGCAGGAGGGACAGGGTCTGGGTTCGGCATGGAGAGCACCGATCCTCGTGTTCAAGGCAGATGAAGTGGGGTGACGAGGGATACTTGGAGAGGAGGACAAAGGAAGACACAGAACGGTTATTCCAAGTTTGGCTTAAGAGAGGGAAAAACTGCAAAAACTCTTAGGCAGGGCAGGGCAGAGCAGGGCAGGGCACCTCGTGGACACTGATTCGTTTTCTTCTCACACTGGAATTCATCTGTAATACTCATGTTCCAGAAAACTCAAAGCTTGAATGTCCTCATCATTTGTAATCAGGCAGCATGAGAAACTGAAAACAAGAACAGTGGTTCAAACAATGTCTCCTCCCAAACAAATGCCTGGAACATGCATGTTCTGCAAGCTGCTAATGGGTCTTTTTCTAAAAATTCACAGAAGAAAAACCAGAGTAGCCAATGAACATATCAAGTAGATGCAGATTAGAGCTCCAATGAGATGTTATTTCACACTCAGCAGTCTGATAGAAACTGAATACTTGCACAATATCAAGTGTTGGTGAGGACAGAACAATCCTAACGAGAGTGTAAAATGGCACACTCTCTCTGGAAAACAATTAGCCTCCTAGTACAACTGAAGATGTTCATATCCCATGATCTGGCAATATAATTCATAGGTAGATACGACTAGTGAAATCTCTTGTACACATGCACCAAAAGACCTGAATAAGAAAATGTATGTCAGTACTGTTCGCAATAACTAAGCATTAAAGCAACTCAACTGTCCATAGAAGAATGTATATATTTACTTTGTGGCATATGTAAATAGTAGAATACTACACATGCAGAAATATGAATAGATGTCATAAATATGTTTAAAATATAGCAAACTGGAAGAGAAAGCAGATATGATGAATCATATAAAGTTTAAAACAAAATAAGTTGTTTAGGAACATGAACATATGAGGATATCTATAAAGAAAAGCAATGAAATTTATACCAATAATGAACTATCAGAAATAGGAATGAAGAAAACAGTTCCATTTACAAGTGTATCAAAAAAATTTAAATACCTAGGAATATAACCAAGGAAGTAAAAGACCTGTACTTGGGAAACATTGCTGAAAGAAATGGAAGACACAAATAGCTAGAAATATATGACATGCTCATGGATTGAAAGCACTAACATCATTAAAATGTCCTTACTACCCAAAGCAATCTGCAGATGCAATGCAAGCTTAATCAAAATACCAATGGCATTTTTCACAGAACTAAAACAAATAATTTGAAAATGTATATGGGACCAAAAGAAACCTTGAATATCCACAGCAATCTTTAGAAAAAACAAACTTGGAGGTTTCACACTACTTAATATCAATCTATACTATAAGGCTATAGTAATCAAAACAGCATGGAACTGCCATATAAGGAGACACATCAATAGAATAGAATAGAGAGCCCAGAAATAAACCCATGCATGTATAGTTAATTAATATATGACAAAGAAGGAAAGAACATACAATGGGTAAAGACAGTCTCTTCAATAAATGATGTTGAGAAAAGTGGACAAATACATGCAAAAGAAAAGAAAAGAAAAGAAAAAAAAGAAAGAAAGAAAAGAAAAGAAACTAGACCATTTTCTTACACCATATATAAGAATAAACTCAAAATGGATTAAAGACTTGAATGGAAGATCTGAAACCATAAAATTCCTAGAAGAAAACATAGGCAGTAAACTCTTTGACATAGGTCTTAGCAATATTTTTTTTGGATATGTCTCCCTGGACAAACACAATAAAAATAAACAAATGGGACTACATCAAACTAAAAATAGTTTAAACAGTAAAGGAAACTATCAATAAAATGAAAAGGCAACCTATTAAATTGAAGAAGGTATTTGCAAATGATATATCTGATAATTTTGGTTAATATGCAAAATATATGAAGAACTCTTACAGCTCAACATCAAAAACACAAACAATATAGTTAAAAATAATGGGTAAAGGACATGAGTAGACATTTCTCCAAAGAGGACATACAGATGGCAACAGACACACGAAAAGATGCTCAACATCACTAATCATAAGGTAAATGCAAATCAAGCCTACAATGAAATATTACCTCACACCCGTCAGAATGGCTGTCATCAATAACTCAACAAGCCACGGTGTTGGCTAAGATGTGGCGAAAGGGAACTTCATGCACTCTTGGTGGGATGGTAAAGTGGTGCAGCCACTATGGACTGGGTGACAGGAATGTGAGTGTCCACTGGACTGTGATGTTTCTTAATACCTCACACATATGTTAAGAATATTTGCTTCTAAGAAACCCTGTTTTAAGGAGTGCCATCTGCCTACGGATCACAAGCTGACACCAGCCCACTTCCCTTCAGTGAAAGGCGCCAATCGAGAAGCATTGCTGGGGGCTTTTTCTCCCAGTGAGTGAGCTGCCACATTCGGAGTAACCAATCCAAACTCATTTTATATGAGTTTGTAAAACTTTCTTAGGATTAAAATTCACTGATGTTCTAAGACGCTGATCCCTGAATCAATTTAAGTGCTGCTCTGTTGGTTTTTAGGAACAACTGGCGTTTAGAATGCCACCTGAACAATAAAGAGCCTCCCTATGTAAGCTTATGTCTGGGGAGGTTTTCGCTGCCACAGAGAGAAGGTTCTGTCTGCATCCTCAGATTTCTACACACATCACACCCTCAACTTGAGCCTCACAGGGAGAAGAGGTGCCTCTTCAGCTTATGAGATCGAGGAGACAAGTGAACAAAGATGGAAATGCCCTCTGCAGCACAGAGGTCTAGAACTTTCTGTAAAGAACGACATATTCTTCAGAACATCAATAAAGGAGATCGTTCATGATTTTGCTGCTGTCGGGAATCTTATTAGAACTTTGTTATGGTAACATGTATTTGCAACCCCCTCAATCTTTCTACCTTCAGTTTTGGGGGCAGGGAAGAAGCAAGAGATGTAAACATGTAAATCTTTTTTTATTATTATTAAGGTATTATATGTGTACATATCTTACCATTGTCCCCCCCACCCCACACCCATACATGCCCTCACCCCCCAGAGTTTTGCGTCCATTAGTTATGCTTATATGCATGCATACAAGTTCTTCGGTTGATCTCTTATCTCCCCCACCTCTCCTTAACCTTCCCTCTGTAATTTGACAGTCTGTTTGATGCTTTACTGTCTCTGTATCTATCTTTTTATTCATCAGTTTATAATGTTCTTTATTATCCATAAATGAGTGAGATCATAAACATGTAAATCTTGATGCAGGTCCAAAGACCCAGAATTCATTCTCATTCTCTCTCTCTCTCTCTCTTCCCTTCTCTTCCTTCCCCTCCTCTCCCCTCCCCTCTCCTCTTCTCCCCTTCCCCTCCTCTCCCCTTCTTTCCCCTTCCCTTCCCTTCCTCTCTCTCTCTCTTCACATAGAGAGAATTTTAGGCATCAAAACATTTCAGCTTGCTTAAGAAACATTCCTCATAAAATGCAAATAAATACCTCAAGCACTAGTGATCTAAATATGATTTAGAAATGTTTTTAGCCCTAGAGCTCTTATATCATTGCTTGATTTTTTTTGTTAGGTCTTAAAAAAGGTAAAACGAAGTATGGAAACCATTGTTAAATGATGGGAATTAAAATCTGAATTTGTAAGTCTACTGAGATTTCTTCAAGAGGTTGCTAAAACCTGAGGGGACCTTCCATTAATGCTGGGCATTGGCAGGACAGCTATCTGTACTTTTCTGAAAATGTGCCTAAATGTCTGTTCAATGGCCTGATTTATCTGACATTTTAAAGTTTATTTATCTTTGATTCTATGTGCTTTCAGTTTCATTTTTTAAAATTTCTCACCCAAGGACATGCTTTGGTGAAGAGGGAGAGGGAGAGGGAGAGGGAGAGGGAGGGGGGGAGGGAGGGAGAGGGGAGGGGAAAGGGGAGGGAGAGAGAGAAACATTGATGTGAGAGTGAAACATCAATCGGTTGCCTCCTACATGCACCCTGACAGGGATGGAACCCGAAACTTAGGTATGTGCCCTGACCAGGAATCGAACCCATGACCTTTCCATGTACAGGACAATGTTCCAACCAATTGAGCCACACTGGGCAGGGTGTGCTTTCAGTGTTTTAAAGACAATTGTCCTATAACCACAAGGCTTCTAGGAAAAAGTTAGCTTTCATAGCTACATTCAAACGGAAGCCCAAGAGCGACCACCACTTCCAGGACCAGAGCCCTGTTTGTCCTGTCCTTTGCTATGTATCTGGAAGCTTTACATAAAGCAAAGTCAGAGCTACTCATGTTTCCTTCCTCATGTCCACAGGCAGCTCCTCGAGGGTTTTGGTGTATTTACAACAGGTCTAAGCACAGAGGCAAGCTCTCAGGAATCAGAAGAGTGCCTGCCAGTGTTCCGTTCGAGGCAGGGCACTCTGAGCCATCTCCACCGGGAACAGTTTACAGTGTGTTCCACCATTTATGTTCTTTCTAGAGCAACAGTTGACCCCTTACCATTCATGTAATTTAATTATTTGTTAAATATGTAAATATAGCAAAAAAAATAAATAAAAGGCCATGAATAAAAAATTTGTCCACCCACTAAAACCTCTTCAGTGTTTAGCCCAGAGTGGTGCAGAGTTTGGGCTAATCCACCCTTCAATTACAGCTCAGAGCGAAGTTTAATTCTGCTCTTAAGAGTCTTTTCATCCTGCTCACTTACAAACAATGAGACCACGCCGATTTGAGTAGAGTCATTGAACCTGGAACTCTCACCCGCCCACTAGAAGAGGCTGTGGTAGCAACACAGGCCTGGTTTTCATTTGGGACTTATGTGTGTGCTTGGGTCATCAATGGGCATCGGTTAAATCTGATTCTGGAATGAGCACTGAGACACAGCTGCTCAAGGCAGAATTTAAAGTGCCAGTAGACTGATAGCTTCTTCAAATGAACATACATACACACAGACGCAATACTGAATCTGAATAGTGGTAAAGACTATGTAACGAGTAGCACTCCAGTTAGGGATACCATAGGCGTATCCTTAGCTGGTGGGTCTCTATTCTGGGCCTGGAATGTTGGTTCATCTGTCAACTAGGTCCACCTGACTCAAATATCTATTTTTAATTATACAAGAATGGGTTATTTAATTATGAAAAGAGAAAGGAAATGAAATTAATATTTGTTTAGTATCTATTACATATTAGACCCTGTGCTAGGTGATTTATTTGCATTTATTTAATTCCTACAATAATTCCATGAAATCGGTGTATTATCTCATTGTACAGATAAGAAAACTGAGGTTTAAAGAAACTAGGTTAACTCTTTCATGGTCAAAGGAGTCAGGATTCACCCAGGACCTCAGCACTCCAAAGTGTTATGGATTCTTTGAAAACAGGTGGGTCTATAGTATAACATGAGAACTATATAAAGTTTTCTAGAAGTAAATGTAAGAGGTAGTATGCGCAACACACTACAAATGAAGTACAACAGTAATGTCCAATCTCTCCACTTTCCCATTAGAAAGTGTTAAAACCTTAAGCAGAGTGTAGGCAAGAGACAACGCTGTCTGTGGGATGGTTTGAATCATCCTCTTTTCATCATCCCAGTCGCCTGCAGTTTTCCCAAATGACATGCTACAAGCCTGAAAAAGCCTTTATTACTTTCTGCCGAGAATTCTCAATTTGTCTGTCTGAAATTTCTCCAAGTTCTGACTTAAACCAGAGTCTTCATCAACTGGACTTCTAAACTTTCTTATATGCTGCAAACTTAAAAGGATAGGCTGCCCTGGCCAGTGTGGCTCAGTTGGTTGGGAGTCATTCTGCGCACCTAATTGAAGTCTTTTCTTGGGCATCATTGGTCAATTCCCCAGTCAGGGCACATGCCCAGGTTGTGAGTTCGATCCCCGATAGAGGGCGTGCAGGAGGCAGCTGATCAATGTATTAGACTGCTGTCTAAATGCTTTCTGAAGCATTAGGCAAAAGAGATTCCAGAAATTGGAAGTGGGGAAAGCAGAATACTAGGAAAAATCTATCTCCAATTTTTTCTAGTTCAATGTAGTAGTCAAAGCTATTCAAGGAAGAACTGATCAAGGAGATTTGACATAGGAACTATGGACCACATAAAATTAGTCAATGAACCTAATGAAACTACCATGTGAATCACAAAAGCAGCAAAACTATCAGGAACGTAATAAACTTTCAAAAGCATCAACATTTGAAAGGAACCCGGTACCAAAATTGTAACCCGGTATCAACCTTTTCCACTCCAGAAACTCACGTTAAATGCCTTACAAAACCTATGTAGGATATGCAGGATGTTCCTGTTTCAGAATATTTTCTTACAGAGTTGCCCATAGGAAACAAGGTCATTGCTGATTAAGTGGCTATTAATTTCAGATGAATATAAAAAGAACAATCATATTGTGACTCTGGAGGATATTTCTTTTTTTAATATGTTTTTATTAATTTCAGAGAAGAAGGGAGAGGGAGAGAGAGAGAATCATCGATCAGCTGCCTCCTGCACACCCCACACTGGAGATCGAACCCGCAACCCAGGCATGTGCCCTGATCGGGAATCGAACCGCACCCTCCTGGTTCATAGGTTGATGCTCAACAACTGAGCCATGTGAGCCAGGCTGGATGATACTTCTTATTTTAATCATGCCACAAAAGATGTGCAGCCGAGGGGTTTAAAAAATGGTGGCTATATTTTAGTTTTAATCATCTTTATGACTTTCTTTGGAACTCTCTCTCCAAATCATAGAGTCAAATGGTTTCAGAGCTGGAAGCGGCATTATCAAGGTCATCTGGCCTTTTATAGAAGAGAAAACAGATCCAAAGAGGCTGCGTGACATGCAGAATGTCTCCCATATGATTACTGCTGCAGGTTGTTATTTTTTTTTATTGTGGTAAAGTACACATAACATAAAATTTAACATCTTAACCATTTTTTAAGCACACAGTTGAGTGGTATTAAGTACATTCACACTGTTTGTGCAACCATCACCACCATCGATCTCCAGAATTCTTTTTATCTTACAGAAACTCCCCATCTCCCCCACCCCCTAGCTTCTGGCAACCACCATTGTGCTTTCTGTCTTAATGAGTTTGACTGCTCCAGATACCTCATATAACTGGAATCATACACTACTTGGCTTATTTCCTTGAGCATAATGTCCTCAAGGTTCATCCATATTGTAGCATGAGTTGGAATTCCTTTTCTTTTTTAAAAATTTATTTCTCAATTACAGTTGATGTACAATATTATATTAGTTTCAGGTCAGGTGTACAACTAGTGTAGTGATTATACATTTATATGATGCAGTGATTATACATTTATATACCTTGCAAGTATTCACTTCATTAAGTCTAGGACCCTTCTGATGCCATAAATAGCTATTACAATACTACTGACTACATTCCCTATGCTGTACTTTACATTCCCATGACTAATTTTATAACTGGCAATTTGTACTTCTTAATCCCCTTTACTTTTTTACCCACACCCTCAACCCCGTCCCATCTGGGCAACCATCAATTGATCTCTGTATCTATGTACTGATGCATTTGTAACTAGAAATAATGGATTCCAATTCCCATAAAAACATATTACCTGTTCTGTTCAAGATTAAATGTGTACAGGTTATCCTTGCTTTACACAGTTCAAATATGAAAAAAAATTTGGTTACCACAGATTAGTTAAATGATACCACTCACAGCACAACATGGTTCAGATTTCAGTTATCAGAATGTATTAACTGTCACTGCATAACGTGAACACTCTACAGCTAGCTCTCCATCCACAGATCACTATGTAAAGAACAGATGAACATCATGATCACTTCTTTCAAAATCTGCTGGTGACTGGTCACCCCACAGCTGTTATCCACACACAGACAGCACACCATGCAGTTGTGTTGTGGCCTATCTCCCAGAAATACGTATACAACAAGAAGAGGGAACCAGCCAGCCAACAAAGGTAAAAAGAAATGCAGAATGACAGTGCTGGAAGTAAACTATGAATTCACCATAAATGCAGGTATAAAAGGAACAGCTGCTGGTGGGAATGGGGACCCTGCTGCTGTTCGACACTCCTGACACACAGGCAAGTTCATCAACATAAAGGAGGAAAGTGGTTGTGATGAACAGGAAGAAGCTGTCCCAGAGGAAACAATTCCGATAAAAAGTTTTTACACTAAAGGAATTCTCAGTGATAATTCACAACATTGAAAGCATAAAGGACAAAATGCTGGAAGCTGACACACACTAAGAAAGGAGTATGACCATTTATCAAGGCACAGAGAAAGTTCTTGCTCCGTATCAGAAACTACAGCACAAAAAGACAGACAGCAAGCATGTTGAAACTACTCTTGATAAGTTTTACAAAGAAATAAAACACTTTAATTCTCAAATGTTTCTGATATTTTAAATTACAGTATATTAAATAAGTATTAGTTTTACTATTATTTGTCATTTCCCTATTGTTTATAATGGATAATATGAGAGTTTTTAGTGCTTTGACAAAAAAACGTTTACAGGTCAGGAAACAATGGTAATTTTTCCACTTGTAGGGCTAACCCAAAATAAAATCTCCTTTTTACTTCTGGTAGAAGCTAACTGAAACTTAGGTTAGGGGTGAGGAGCTCCTATAAGCTAGGGGAATTAAGAGAGATTATTACATTTCCTTAATTAGAAGCAACCCCCATATCTTGGGAGTCCCCAGGGTGTGCCAGGGATCGATCCATCATGACAACACTGTGAGACAGGGAGTAAGTGACTTGTCCAAGCCACTTGGCAGAGCTCGATTCCAAAACCGGTTCTCCAGACTCCAAGCCACCTTCTCTGCCCACCCCTCCTCCGCCTGCCCAGTCCTCTGATGGAAGGACGGCAACTCTTATGACGGATGGATATTCCTACATCAGAATCTATAATAAACAGCAGTGGCAAGTAACATCTTTGTGGGAATGTTGGCACGGGACTATTAACCAACGGCCAGACCAATCATAATTCACACTCTTGCCTCTCAAGGAAGAAAATATGTGTATTCTACATTACTTATTTATTTTTCAGTATGCAACATTTAAAGGCAATGGGTATTCTTCTTTAAAGCCATGGTCCTTCCTTTCTCATCTTCTGCCTGATCTAGAGCCTATGATGCCCTCACCTAATAAATCAAAAGTCACTTCAGAATGGGCCTCATTCAAAACACACACATGCTTTGCTGGTCTGGGCCTCTGTAGCACACTTATGCTCATATTTCCCAGGTCGGCAACTCTTCTATTGGATCCTGAGCTGTTTTAAATCGAATCCATAGGCCTCTTTCACAGCAAGGAAGCCCCCTTCGGGTCCCTTTTCAGATACAGTTCCCTTATCTAATATTTAAAGGAGAAAAATCCCCCAGAAGATTTTTAAAAGTCCCAATTCCATTTCCAGTCTTTAAGGTGTTTTAAAGACTCGAAGATCACCGAGGGAAGATCATCCATAACACCATTTGTTCTGGTAGCCGGTGGCAGGGAAGCATGTTGCCTGTTGGAAACAGTGGCAGACGGCCAACTATCTGTAGAAAATGATTTTCAAAGGCTGCACAGAATAGAAATATTGTGGGGCACAAAGTGGTGCATTTCTCAGTGATACCACTTATAATAGTATTTAGCGGCTTCTTCCATGTAACTGAGAGGGGGAACTCATGGAGTAAAGTAAGTAAAAAAACACAACAAAATAAGACCCTTAGTATCAATCTCCACTTTCAGGTATATAAACTGATAAACATTGTATCACATCATCAGTTGATAGTGGCCATAGATCAACAGATGAAGGGCGACAGCTACCTCACATGCCACGATATTTTGAATTTAATTTAAAAAATCAATTTGCAACAAATATTATAAAAAAATCACTATATTACTCACAATTCGGGTGTTCTTGAATATTTTCAGCTGAAACTTCTCACAAAAAATGATTTTAAAGTTGGTCAGGGCTACCACTTAGGGAAAACATTTTTTTTTTATAGACGCACGTGGCGTGTGGGGAAGGTCTAAGGGACAGAATTAAGGCACAGTTAAAACTTAAAATTCCATGTAGTACCATCAGCACCTCATGTCCATGTTAATGTAAGCAAATAATCCGGACTTAGACAACATAACTCTGCCGTCGCCCTTCATCCTCAAGCATTTCCTCACCCTATTTCTTTCTATTACAGCAAGTCTTTGTTGCATCCACTAACCTACAACAACCATCTGGACAGAAAGTTCCTGAAAGGTAGAAAGGACACCGCCCGCCCTCACCTACCCCAACTAGCCTATGGGGAGCTGTGTGATGAGAACGGAGCTCAGCCTGTCAACATGGGGCTGCTCCATGGATGACCACACAGGCCTGAGACGATTCCCAGAGAGCTGAGCTCTCTAAGGACGCTGTGAGAAGGTCAAGATCCCCCCCAAAGTATTAACCAGTTAACTACCATGCGTCCAAAACGAAAACCATCCCCACATGCCATGATATTTTGAATTTAATTTAAAAAATCAATTTGCAACAAATATTATAAAAATAACTATATTACTCACAATTCGGGTGTTCTTGAATATTTTCAGCTGAAACTTCTCACAAAAAAATGATTTTAAAGTTGGTCAGGGCTACCACTTAGGGAAAACATTTTTTTTATAGACGCGCGTGGTGGTGTGTGGGGAAGGTCTGCCGCTTGCGTCTACAGATGCTCATGGCGTACAATGGGTTAAGAAGATCCGTTTCATAGGCAGAACCCCTTCCTAGGCTTGGCCCAATCTTCTCGGTATAAGTCCCCTTTAATGTCAACCCTGTGGATTCCATGGCACACGCTGGCTGCGAGTGAATGAAGAAGCGGGTAGGGCAGGTAGGGCTTGGAGCCCAATTCAAGCTACCTTAACATTTATATTTGGAAATGTAGTCGATTGCCAACGGTTTCGTCTCCCTTCACAATTAAAACTCAAAATTCCATGTAATACCATCAGCACCTCACATCCACGTTAATACAAGCAAATAATCCTGACTTGCCGGCTAGAATAAACTTCACACACAAAAATGTGGTAATACACAGGTCAATAATTAATATTCAATGGTGGGTGTGTAAAGAAATGAGTATAACTTAAACCCAAATAAGAGCATTTTAGAAAAAAAAATGATCACAAAATGTACCACAATACAGTCCTAAGAGCTTGCTAACAATCAGGGCCAAAGACTGATTAGCTCCATGAAGGATGTCAGAAGATCTGACATCAACTGATAATAGTAAGTCACTTTGGTAGTAATAGCATAAAACACACATGACATGAAACTTTGAATCAAGAGCTAAGGAAAACATAAGGCAAGCTGGTCCTAGGAACAGATGGAGTGGTTTTCCAAACCCTATTTGGAAAACTTATGGGATGAATATATGGTACTGTACTTTAGTACTAATTCAAAGCCTTCTTAATATTTTTAGCATTACCCAAATATTTTACTTTCCAACCCACATTAGTCTATTATGCTTACCCAGAACTTCTACACTGTGTACAGTACTAATTTTAAAAAGGTTTGAGCCCAGTAGAATAAAAGAATTTCAAGTATTATGTTTTCTTAGGTTAGAAGCATCAAGAACACATTTTAGTACAATTTCAAATGCTCCATGATATTATTTGAGTTGCGAAAAATCTTGAAATAAAACATCCTTCACTGTGGAATGCCCCTTGTATTTATCATGAATTAAAACAAATTCAACAGAAACCAAAACCCATGTCTTTTGTCTGCCCCTGATTCTTACAAAAAGAGAGGCGCATGTGTGCTTGAAAGTGTGAGGATATTTGTGCATATCACACATACACACACACACACACACACACACACACACACACACACACACACGGGCACTGCGCTTTTCCTCCTCTTAATCTGGCCTTTCAGGTCTCTTTGTGGATTAATACCTGCCCACCTGGCTGGCGGACCTTTCACAGTGTGCCCTTCAAGATGAAAAAAGAGGAATCAGCACAGTTTGAAAACAGACAATGACAACCCCATGGAGGGCTGGAGAGAGAAAGGAACTAAGGGCAAGACCCAGACAGACACACTAACAGAGGCACTCTCAAGGAAACCGCTTCCAACCAGGGTCTGGGGCTATGCAGCTAATCAGGCAGGTATTCAGCTCTTCACTTCTGCAGACTTGCTTAGCATCTAAATCGGCTGTCTGCCCAGGAGGATGAGGTAATGTCTAGGTTTAATGCCAAAATCTCTCTCACTGGCAGGACACATCGGGTAAATATTTCTACTGCAGGAGACCACATTCATTTAACGCTGCTGCCAGTTTTATTATTGTTATTATGCTCATTAATATTAATACTTAGCCACCATACCTGTTTAAGATTGAAAATGGGAAAGGAAGGGTTTTTCCTGCAATCCTGTCAGCAGGCAATGGGAGGAAGAGAGTAAGCCTCCCACTCCACTCCCCACCCCCGTTTTCCCTGACAATGACAGCCACAGCACTGACCTCCTGCAACCCCTTTCACACACACGGGGGCTGCACGGAGACCCGTTCCCCCTGCCACACCTCTGCTGGTGGCTCTGAATCTGGAACCCCCGGGGTTGATCCCCATTTCATCCTGTCAGTGAGCGTGGGTGAAGAAGGGGGTGGGGCAGGTAGGGCTTGGAGCCCAATTTAAGCTACCTTAACACTTATAATATTTGGAAATGTAGTTGATTGCCAATGGTCTCATCTCCCTTCTTATAAAAAAACAATCTAAATTTGCCACACCATTGATTTTGATTTGGGATGACCTTTTTTTCTGACCTCACAAATAAGGGCACCATGGTGCTGACCTATACCAACAGGTCGCATAAATTGTTCCTTGGTGATATGTCTCTGGTTACTGTCAACAATAGGCATTCATGTTGAAGCATATTATCTCACAGAAACATTTACAGAAATGCTCAAGGCTTCTTTCATTTAAAAAGTCCCTGTTGTTACTGGATGAGGTCTCTGACATCAGCCTTATTCAGTAAAGAGATGGGACTTTTTGCCCGGTGGTGTGGCTCCGTGGTTCATTTTTGGCCCATGAACCAGGAGGTCAAAGTTCGATTCCTGGTCAGAGAACATGCTCAGATTGTGGGCTCAATCTCCAGCAGGGGGTGTACAGGAGGCAGCTCACCAATGATTCTCTCTCATCATTAATGTTTCTATCTCTCTCTCCCTCTCTTTTCCTCTCTCTAAAATGAATTTTAAAAAATTTTTAAGATGGGACTTTTATTCTGGGAGTAAGCAACTGAATGTCAAACTTCACATGAGTTCACAAAGGACCACCTAGAAGGGAAAATCATACTCTCACAATCTTATTCCTGTCACCAAAATGTTGGGAATAATGCTTTCCTCCCATAGGCGTTATTCCAGGGAGGGGGCAAGAAAGCATGATACCAAGGCAAAACCCCAAAGTATTACATGTGAACAACAGGGAAGAACATCTGAGACCTGAAGAGAGAGAGAGAGAGAGAGAGAGAGAGAGAGAGAGAGAGAGAGACCTCTGCACTCTGATATCACCTACATCACCTCACAGGAAGGAGGAGCTCTGGAGAAGGGAGTCAGGAGACATGTGCCGAGAAGGGAAAATACTGGTAAACAGAGATGCTATTCTGTGCTTGATTAGGGCCAGCCCAACCCAGCTAGATGCTAAGATCTCATATCCAATGGCTCTAAGAGGTTAGCTGAATATTTGTTAAAATTTGTTAAAAACAACCCTCTGTTAACAAAGAGTTTGGAGTTATTCCTAACATTTCCAAGTTTCAGAGTCTTGGGCAACATGTGTAAACCTGATATGTGCTTCTAAATGGGAAACCAAAATTATCTGTGAATCAGGAAGACTGCAGGTGGGAATTGGAGATGGGGATATAAGAAATGGTGATTTTTTTTATTGTTGGGAGGATGAAAACCTGGCTGCTTCCAATATTGGAAAGAGAGTTGAGAGTGAAAAAGAAAGGGGATTGTGGAGGTTTTCCACAGCTGAGGAAGGTGTGTGGTCAGAAGAATTTCTTCAATATCATTTTTACCCGGGCTTCCTTCCATTGTGATAAAAGAAAAGTAAGGCTCCCAAAATGTGTTTTGATCTGATATTCTGACATGAAAGCCACTTGCACCTTCTTTGGGGCTTAGTGAACTTTTTTTGAAAAATGGTAACAATTAAGACAGGTAAAATGGTACAGTAGTCACCCTATCAAAAATGCTAGAAGAACCCTTTCTGTAAGCTGTAAAAAAAAAAAAAAAAAAAAAGAGCTAACTAAAATTCCCTAAGAAGGCTAAACTTTAGTTAGAATGCTCATTATGATTCAGACAATAGGCTGAATGGAAATTACTAATAAATTGAACATTATGGCTTTAAAACTCATTAATGCATCTTACTGCATTTCCTGAATACATGCACTTTTAATGTTTTGTTTAGCTAATAAAAATACAATTTTATTATATTATTTCTTGACATTCAATTTTATTTTAATTTTATTTTATATTAGTTTCAGGTGTACACACCATAGTAATCAGATAACCACATGATCTACAAAGTGATCCCCTGATAATTCAAGTACCCACCTTGCACCATACATAGCTATTATAATATTATTAATTATATTCTCTGTGCTGTACTTTATATTCCTATGACTATTCTGTAACTACCAATTTGTATTTCTTAATACCTTCACCTTTTTCACCCAGCCTCCTTCCCCTCTGACAATCATCACTTTGTTCTCTGCATCTGAGTCTGTTTCTGTTTTAGTTGTTTATTTTGTTCTTTAGACTCCACATAAGGGAAATCATATGGTATTTGTCTTTCTCTCACTTATTTCACTTAGCATAATAACCACAAGGTGCATCCATGTTGTCGCAAATGGTAAGATCTCATTTTTTTTGTACGGCTAAGTAATATTCCATTGTATATGAACTGGGCAAAAGCAGGTTTACAGTTGCGAGTGTGCGAAAGTTTATTCTTGTATTATTGGTTTGTGTTACACTGTAAACCTACTTTTGCCAAGCCCTGTATATGTACCACAGCTTTTTTTATCCACTAGTCCAGTGGTCGGCAAACCGCGGCTCGCGAGCGGCCACGGTTTGCCGCTCTGTTGACTAATGAGTTTGCCAACCACTGCACTAGTCTATTGGTAGATACCTAGGTTGCTTCCATATCTTGTCTATTGTAAATAACACTGCAGTGAACATAGGGGTGCCTGTATCTTCTTGAATTAGTGTTTTAAGTTTCCTCAGATATATACCCAGAAGTGGGATTGCTGGGTCATAAGGCAGTTCCATTTTTACATTTCTAAGGAAACTCTACACTGTTTTCCACAGTGGCTGCACCAATTTGCATCTCCACTGACAATGCACAAGGGTTCCCTCTTCTCCAGATCCTCACCAATGCCTGTTGTTTGTTGATTTATTGAAGACAGTCTAACAGGTGTGAGGTAATACCTTGTTGTGGTTTTAATTTGCATTTCTGTGATGACGAATGATGTTTAGCATCTTTTCATATGTCTATTGGCCGTATGTATGTCCTCTTTGGAGAAATGTCTATTCAAGTCCTCTGTTCATTTTTTAATTAGATTGGGGGTTTTTGGTATTGAGTTGTATAAGTTTTTTATAAATTTTGGATGTTAACCCCTTACTGAATGTATCATTAGCAAATATTTCTCCCATTCAATAGGTTGTTTTTTGAAATTTTGTTAATGGTTTTCTTTGCTGTGTAAAATCTTTTTAGTTTGATGTAGTCCCATTTGTTTATTTTTTCTTTTGTCTCCCTTGCCCAAGGACACATATCAGAAAAGATATTGCTAAGAAAATGTCAGAGAATTTACTGCCTATGTCTTATTCTAGTTTTTTATGTTTTTGTTTTTTGTTAATCCTCACCTGAGGATTTTTTTTTTCCATTTTTAGAGAGAGTGGAAGGGAGGGAGGGAGAAAGAGAGAGAGAGAGAGAAACATCCATGTAAGAGATACACATGGACTGGCTGCCTTCTGCATGCACTCATACTGGGGCGGGGATCAGCCTGCAAACCAGATACGTGCCCTTGGCCAGGAATTAAGCCTGCAACCTTTCAGTGTGCTGGCCGATGCTCTAACCACTGAGCACACCATCCAGGGCTATTCTAGGAGTTTTATGGTTGCAGGTCTTACATTTAAGTCTTTAATCCATTTTGAGTTTATTGAATATGGTGTAAAAAAATGGTCATTTCATTTACTGCATCTACCTGTTCAGTTATCTCAACAGCATTTATTGAAGATACTGTCTTTACTCCACTATATGTTCTTGCCTTCTTTGTCATATATTAATTGATGATATAGGCATGGATTTATTTCTAGGCTCTCTATTTTGTTCCATTGATCTATGTGTCTGTTTTTACAGCAATATCATGCTGTTTTGATGAATACAGCTTTGTAGTATACTTTATTAACAGCTAGCATGATACCTCCAAATTTGTAATTTTTTCTCAAGATTGCTGTGGCTATTTGGAGTCTTCTTTGGGTCCATATAAATTTTTGGATTATTTGTCCTAGTTCTGTGAAAAATGGCATGGGTATTTTGACAGGGACTACATTAAATCTATAGATTGCTTTAGGTAGTATGGACATTTTAATGATGTTAATTCTTCCTATAAATGAGCACAGTATGTGCCTCCATCTATTTGTATCTTCAATTTCTTTCTTCACTGTCTATACCTTTTCAAGTACAGGCCTTTTACCTCCTTGGTTGAATTTATTTCTAGGCATTTCATTATTTTGATACAATTATAAATGGAACTGATTTTATTTATTTGGGTCTTCTTTTTTTTCTTGTTGAATGTGGTTAAAGGTTTATCAATCTTGTTTATATCTTTTCAAAGAACAAGTTCTTGGTTTCATTGATTTTTTTTTTTTTTAGACTCTATTTTGTTCATTTCCATGATGATCTTTATTATTGTTTTCCTTCTACTCACTTTGGGCTTTGTTTGTTCTTCTTTTTTTAGTTCCTTTGGGTATATAAAGTTAGATTATTTTGATATTTTTTTGACAGGACTGTATTGCTACGAATTTCCCTCTTAGGAATGCTTTCCTTGTGTCCCATAGATTCTGGTTTGCTGTGTTTACTTTTCATTTGTTTCAAGATATCTTTTTATTTCTTCTTTGATCTCACTGGTAGCCCATTCATTGTTTAGTAGCATGTTATTTGACCTTCATGTGTTTGTGAGTTTTCAGTTTTTTCTTGTGAGTTCTAGTTTCATACTATTGTGTTGGAAAAGAGTTCTCGATATGATTTCAATCTTCTTAAATTTACTGAGACTTGTGCCCTAACATGTGGTATATCCATATGCACTTGAAAAGATGTATATTCTACTGCTTTGAGTAAAATGCTCTAAAAATATCAATTAATTCCATCTGTTCCAATGTGTCATTTAAGGCTGCTGTTTCCTTATTCATTTTCTGTCTGGAAGATCTATCCATTGCTGTCAATGGAGTGTTGAAGTCCCCTCTATAACTGTACTAGAGGCCCAGTGCACGAAATTCATGCACTGGTAGGGTCCCTAGCAGCTGCCGGCCGCAGGTCGGGTACTCTCTCCCTTCCCCCAGCTGCCTGCCTGCTGCCGCAGCCTGGGGCCTCCCTCCCTTCCCCCAGTGGGCCGCCCCCTGGTCGAACTCCTGGACAAACTCTTGCATACTACACTTTTATTACATAGGATCTCTCCATTTATGGCCATCAATATTTGCTTTATATATTTAGGTGTTCCTATGTTGGTTGCATAACTGCTTACAAGGTTTAATCCTCTTACTGGATTGATCCCTTTTTCATTAGGTAATGTCCTTCTTTGTCTCTTCTTGTAGCATTTGTTTTAAAGTTTATTTTGTCTGATATAAGTATTGCTACCGCAGCTTTTTTTTTTTTTCATTTCCATTTGCATGAAATATCTCTTTTCATCCATTTATTTTCTTTGTCTTTTTATCTGAAGTGATCTCTTGGAGACAGCATATATATGGGTCTTGTTTTCTTATCCATTCAACTACCCTTGCAACACTTAATCCATTTACATGTATTGATAGATACATAGTTATCATTTGATAGATACATATTATCATTTTATTATTCATATTTATGAATACACAATTTTGAAAGATTATTAATTCTAACTTTTGTGCTGCTTGGTTACCTATCTTCAACCACTGAGGTACCAGTTGCAAGGTTGGCCACCTTCAGATTTGCTAAAGCAAATAAATGTGTGAGCATGACATTTTATACTATGTGGGTTTAATTTGGCTTACATTAATGCAGTGGTTTGGACATAAATCCTGAAATTACACTCTTTTCCTCTGACCTCCTAATCCCTTTAGTAACCTCAACTATGGAGACTCTGACTATAATACCAACACCAAGAGTCAGATTTCTATGATGTCCTTCTCTCTGAAACCATCGAATGTTATGACCCAGTTCAGTGCCAATTCTTGACTCTCCCTAACTCTAAACACTCTTAATTTAACTGGATATTTTACAGGCTGAGTTCTGATCTCTTCCGCTCTTCACCCCCACTGGGAACATGGCTTAACTTACACAGCAAAGACTTAGGTTGGATGAAAAGATAGAATTAATATTTTCAACAAAAGACTTGTGCTACTGACTTTGGAAACCTCATCCCCTGAAAATCTTTTAACAGAATCAAGAGGGAGGATGAGAGGGTCATCCGTTCACCCCCGACCTTCAAGCAAGACCCTACGAAAATCACTCTGGGCGGTGAGGCTGCCTTATTTTTAAGGTGTGATTTTTTTTGTTTTGTAGAGAAGCAGATTCCACAATCTTCCTTAATAACTGACTCTAGTTCCTGACAGTCTTCATGACTCAGGATTCATTTCCTTACGCTTAACCTAAACCTTCAAAGCTGCCCCTATGCTCACTTCGCCCTGTGCTCTCATTGGTTCTGACGCAGAGCAGCTGGCGCCTGTCCCCTCTGCATGATCACTCTTCCCGCTCCTCCAGACGCAGCCAAATATCCTCCAGGCCAAGAAGGGGAGGCCGGAGGGATGGCAGGAGAATCTAAAAGAGCCTGCAGTTTGATACAGAATTAAAAGAGGGACCTTAAAGGGCATGGGTAGGGAGGAAAAATCAACAGGGAAAAATTCCACCAAGAGGCCAGCAGGTGAAGGCAAAGGCAATGTGACTGGGTTAGGAGATGAATGGAGACCTTTGAGTTTGCTTACATTTTTTAAAAGAACAGTGCTAGGTGAGGCATATAATCCCTCTGAGTGTCAGCTACCATCTCAGTACAAAATGAATAACTTAATTGCCTAAAGAAAGTGGGCTAGATCCCAATGACCTTAGACGTCCTTTCTTGTTCTAGAATTTTTAATTTTATTAACCCACACCTGACCTATCTTGACTACTCTAAAGATTATTGACCCAATTCTGAGAAACCGCTAAGGGAAGATTTCAGAATCCTTGATGTACGTCTTTCCTATGTACTAAACCACATTAGCAGTCACAATCGCCTTTCAAGAAGACCATTTCACACATACTTCAGCCAAGGAGAAAAACAGACCCTTGTATTTCCTGTAAAAGATAAATAAATGGACTCACTGCAAGTGACAGCACCAAACTATTTCTTATGTTCATGAATAGAAAACATTTTGTTGACAAAAGGCAGGCTTAGAGAAATAAGATGAGATACATCTACAGTTTCACTTGTCAGTAAAATGTTAAGCTCTGAGATTTTGTCAACTAAAGAACAAAAGTGATTTGTGTTCAATTCCTTCCTCAATTCCAGATTCCCCTCCCCCAGCTACATTCACATTTTTGACCCTGGAATGGAAACTGTTCCCTAATTTACAAAATGAGGCCATTAGACCAAATGATTTCTGATTTCACTCCTGTGATGAAACTCTATATTTATAGATGGAGGTTGGAATTTTAATACTCTTTCCTCAGAATTCCACTACACAAGCCCTTCTCAATAGTCCCATACATTTACATTAAGAGGTCATTTTCTCAATGATTTACTCGCTGTGAAAACTTGGTGAACTTGGAAATCTCTCCTCAATGCCAAATAAGACCTTAAGAACTATTGTAACTGCCGTGCTGGGAGGCTGGGGTCGCTAGGGTTGAGTTATAAAGGGTTGAGTCGTTCTTAAACTGAATATAGTCCATTAGGTTCACTCTCACTATTGTATCAGCAGGAAAAAAAAGTGTTTCTTGAAAGACATGTACAGAGAGAAGACACCAAATTATAAATTACCATTTTACAAGATTTGTGTAACAATCATTCCATCATTCATTGATAAGCCTATATCCTAGGAGGCAGTGGGGGTCACCCAATCTTCTTAAAAGTTACATATTTTCTTACAGGTTAAATAAGTTCCCACTATAAACATCATTTATTTAATGCATATTATCTGTAATATAGGCACACTGTGAACATGAATTATAGGAAAAGTATATTTTGCCCAGGCTGGTGTGGCTCAGTGGTTGAGTGTCAACCCAGGAACCAAGAGTTCATGGTTCCATTCATAGTCAGGCAAATGCCCAGATTGTGGGCTCAATCCCCAGTGGGGGACATGCAGGAGGTGGCTGATGGATGATATTTCTCTCTCAATGTTTCTATCTCTCTATCCCTTTCCCTTCCTCTCTCTCTAAAAATCAATAAAAATATATTTTAAAAAAGAAAAGTATATTTTACCTGTTTTATAAAACTCGGACACAGACTTGAGAGAAGTCCTCGAGGCAGATTCTGTTTCAGTGGCCATAGGACACTGTGATGTCATTAAGGAAAAGCTTTCACAGACTTCAGTAACTAAGCTCCTCCCCTGAGGCCAGCTGGAAATGATCCTACTAAGCCCTCTCTCTCTATTTTTTTTTTAACTAAAGGCCCTTGAAGCGGAAGTTAGTTGAAGTTTTTATTTCCTCTCCCAGTGAATATATGCTTTTGTCAGACAAGCCAAAAGCCACCAGAGTTGGAGTACAGTGAGTGTCAATATTTAATCTGTCCCTTCCGTTTCCATTTTAAACCACAATGCATCATCTCGGCCTGATTAATAACAGCCAACCCACTTCGTCCCTCCAACCGACGCCAGCTCTTTGTATTGCCAGGTCATGTTTGCAGTCAGCTGTCCTCCCAACAGGGGAAGATGCCGCCCGGAACCACTGCTGACGGGCTCCCTCCACAGTCCAGCATGGCAGCTGCTCTTGCAGGGCCAGCACGCCTGCCTCCACGCTGCAGGGCCCCACCTCAGCCTTCTTAGGAAGCAGGACCTCTCACGCTGCCCTGCACACAGAGGAGAGGAAGCAGGGGCCCAACAGGGAAGCCCGATCTCACCAGCATTCCTCTTCCTGAGGACACGGTGGGCTGTGACTGTGGCGTGAGCCCTGCCTCCCTTCGCCTGTTCCAGGTGCTCCTTGTCTCTGAAATAGCAGGGCCCGTAGTGCCTGGTATCAAGCAACAGTGTTCCGTTCGGAGCCCTGCGCTGGGATTTCCTGGCTCAGCACACAGAAAACCACCGAATCTTGGCCTCCCCGCGTTTCTTCCTTAAAGAAGAAAAGCTCTTATGTTACGGGCCAGGCAGAGGGTTCTACGAGTTAATGAAAGGATGCTATTCAAATACTGGAAAATATTTCCAAATCATTCAAAGCAATTCCCAACTAAGAGTACCCTTCTCCTCAGAACATTAGGGACACCAAAGCCAGAAGCAGTATGGGGCGCACAGTGTAAAAAGAGGAAAATGATTTGTTTTACATAAATTATTTTTCAGTGATTAATACTTTCAAGATCTAAATTTCTCTCTGAATTTTTTTCCTAGTCCAAAAAGCTGACTCTGTGGTGTAACAAACATGCAAAAAGAAATTTCATGACATTTTAAACAGAACTACAGCTGTCGTGCAAAACAAGTAAACGAAAAGATTCAAACAACGGGAAAGGAAGGCTAGCGCGTCAGGACTGGCCTTCAGACGAAGGGCGCGCGCGTTCCTAGCATCGGCAGGCTTATAGAAATGGTTTTAAAATTGTTTGAAACGATGAAATTTACTGGCTGTGGGCAGCCTGATTAATAACAAGGTAGGGGCTATGTTTTAGGATCTCCCTCTATTTACCACACCCTTTTGCGAAGAGGGAAGACATTTGCTTGGGGAGAGATGTCCCCTCCTCAGAGACTGCGGGAGTAGGGGAGCCACAGGGATGGAAGAAAGTGGGAGGTGGGGCTGTGGCCCGACCGGGTGCTCCCATGGGTGTCCAGATGGCAGGTACTTTGGCCATGGCCAGAGATCTCAGTCTTCTGGGGAGCAGCGAGACCCCTGCAGGGCATCTTTAATCTTAGGGTCCTGGACATGCTTCCAGCTCAGGGATAAGTCAGGTGGGCTCTGCGCAGAGAGGCTCATGAGAGGGTCAAGCCACCCCACCTCAAGCTTTTCCTGGAATAGACTCCTTCCTTGAGGCTGTCCCAGTCTGTGAGACACACACACACACACACACCCCGCCCCCCGTAAGGTCAGACAGTGCCCCTTAGTCACTTTGTCTTTTTCAGGGAAGTCGCATGTCCTGTGGGCCAGAGGAGGAGGTGTTTGTTAAGGAGCCGCTTCCTCCTGACAGACCATGAGGGAACGAGTAGAAGCAAGCTGGAACGGGGACACAGAGGGAAGGGATACCCACTTTTGTTACACTAAGTCAAACAGACCGCCACACTTTTTTCACCTTTACAGTAAGGCACAGGGAAATGCTGAGCAGCAAAAGGATGTCACCTCGGGCTCAGGCAAATCGGAGCTAGAGGAAAGCGTCTCAGAAAGGCGAGATTCTGTCAAGAGTCCAGGCACCTGGGGAGAAATCCCGAGTTTCTCCTTCCAGAACGCCTTGCCGGGTCGCTAAGAACTGGACAGCAGGCCGCTTACATTCAGCTCTGTTATCTCTGAGTCCTCGTGGTGTCACCCTACGGCCTCCAGCCCTTCCTGGTCATTCCAGGAACACCAACACGACCTGTTTCTGGCCAGACGTGGCCTATGTGGTGTACATCTTGGAGAACAGAATGACAGATGCATTTTCAACTCCTCCCTAGGTGCTTGTATATCTTTATTAGCTCTGCTGTGGACCAACAGTGAATGGGGGGCAAAAACTTCATGACAGCAACATAAATTATCTCTATGGTATTAATTATGCCCATAAAACACAGGAGTACAGTGCTAGAGACAAATAAGGACGCTTAATAGCCATCCGTAAATTGATGGCAACAACTCTACTTCTCCCTCGGTGATTCATGCAAAGCCTCTTTGAGGAGCTCTGCAAATTCAGTGATCGACACCAGCATGCAATGCTTTGGAATGACAAGGCACAGACCCGCGCACTGTCACTGAGGGGGAAAGCACTGTGTGAGAAAGAGGAGATCTGTTTTCTTGGCCACTGGTTCTATATCTTCTTCCTTACCTGTAAAAAGGGTATAAAATTCACTTTGGGGCCATCTGACACTCAGTTCCTGCTGTTGTTTTTGAAGGGAGGCAAGGAGAATTAAGATATTTAAATATATATCAATACCCCTTGTCTAATTGCTCAGGAAGAGTGGTGATTTTTGCCAAGCAAAAGAATTCCTTATAATCACAATGCTAACAGGAATCTGTATTTGGGGGAAGTTGAAAGAATGGTGTTCATAAAAGAAAATGGCATGGCACAGTACAGCTGCCTGGACTCACTCACTATAGAGCCTCCCCTTGTCTATGGCACAGGAAGTGGGGGCTGGGGGACTGGTGGCCATGGGGGTGGTGAGGGGCACTAGTTCTCCCCCTGATGTGCCCCACTCTGGCTCTCTCTGCAGGCCCCCAGCCCTCACCCCAGTCCAGCTCCCCGCTGTCTCTCCTGGAGACAGTGTCCACTGCTCTGAACATGCTCACCTCCACCACTTGTCCACCTGCAGCCTCAGAGACCTCTCACCTCCTGCCCAGACCCAGGGCCAGCAGTCCTTCCCATCCCCCACCCACACCCACACCCACACTCCCTCCCTTGTGCCTGTTTTGCCTGCTCTCTCCCCTTCTCCTCTCTGTAGGCCTTCCTTCTATTATTGGCGTAATTAGCTAGTTTATTAATATTAACAGAAAAAGAATAAAGGGAAGGCCAGACATTATAAGCGTGGTCATCTGGGCAGCTTCACCAGGAAGCTAGAGCTTCATGCTCCCCAGGGAACCATGGGTCCATTCCCTGCAGATCACTGGGGGAAGGGATCGAACAAAGGGGGAGATGGGCACATGTGCAGTGAAGTGGGGTACATGGGGAAGGTGACTGCCTGGGGAGCAATGGATTGGCTAGGGGGTGGACCCCATCAGAAGCGCACAAAATCTTGAAAGGTTAATTAGGTAGTTTGAAGACGCTCCTGATTAAAACCCCCAGACAAAGAGTTCCCTCTCTCTGTGCTCTTGCTTGCTCTTGCCTGTGCACTTGCCTGTTCTCTCTCCACAGCCATGTGGCCTTAAGCAATGGACCCCTCATGCAATGGACAGCGGCTGGGAACACAAGCTAAGCTAACCAGATACTGAACTGGACTCTAATATGGAGCAGAAATTCTGGGCAGTGGCCTTCATTCTGGCCCTGCTGAAGACAAGACTGGACTTCTTCCATGGCGAGACTTACAGATAGGACCTTGGAAGGGGACCCCCTTATTTCTACATCATCAACAAAGCTTTGCACAAAACCCCATCAGGAAATTCTTTTCCCTGTGGCACCCCAAGATCTCCACTTCCACATGCCACTCTCTCACCCACATGCTCTACTCACCTTTCACATCCCAGCTTAAACATCACTTCCTCAGGAAGGCCTTTCCTGGCCCTCCACGTTGAAGATCCTTATTCAGAAGCCTCCGTAATTACTTATCTAACTGCTCACCTCATCCAATGAACCCCAAGCTGTGGAGGACAAATGGGACTTTGCTTATCCTGAGACCTGCAGCAAACCAATGCCCAGCATAGGACCTGGCTTAGGGCAGGCAATTAACAAATATTTGTTGAATGAACAAACAGATGAATGATGGTGTCCGGGAACAGAACAGGGTGTCTGGAAGAGGTCTGAGTGGTGGGGGCGGGAACTGTGGGGACAGGAACTGTGACTAGGGGAGCCACGCCTAGGATAGCATGCTCAACCTTGTCACATCATGTCTCCTAAGCCTTCATCTGCAGAAATCTTGCCTCCTCAGGTTTGAGCCTGAATCACCCATCTACCCAGAAAGCAATCATGGAATTAGGGGCCTCGAGGGAAGAGAGAGTTGAGGTGCAGCAGCGGGAAATGTCTCCTCATGACTCACTGCTCCCAGTCTCCCCCTGCGACGCTTCCTCAGCCATGCCTCTTCCTCGCAGGCATGTTCCCTCTCAACAGAGGCAGCGAATCCATCCATCTTAGGATAACTGTGGAAGGTGTCAGGAGCACAGCTGTGCAGTTGTCAGTCAGGCTGACGCCATCTTCAGCCCACACTGGCGTGTCTGTCTGTGGCCCGACCACGCATGCATTCACCGCTTCCAGGTCAGAGCGCCTGGGAAGAATGATCTGGCTTTGCCGGAACCCTCAATTTTTACTTAGGGGATCCCTATAGGTTCTTTCTTTGAGGCTGACACTGCCCACGCCTCTCATGGCCCAAATCTAACTTTAAAAGTAGTCTACATTATGAAGCTCTGTTCAGGATGTTTTTTATTAAGAAGGGGGAGGGGGAATGAAAAATACTGAACTTTTATGTAATAGTGTCTTTCAAATATTTTTAGTAATTTTATCTAATTTGCTATGTTACTGTATGATTCCCTCCTTTGCCAAAGTAATCCAATAATTCCCTAATGAGAATAAGAAAGGCTAATTTGATTTTCCAAACTGTAATTATGCAATCACATGTCAGACTCGTTAAAAATAGTAATCAATAACCATAGCAAGAATACCGGACATGGCATCCTAGCCTGAGGTGCAGACACCCTGTGTGACGTGACACTCTGTGTGCCTGTGTCACAGTCGGCTGACCCAGAAGATACTACTGCTTATGTGTTTTAACTTAGCATGAGTTATTTTAAAGGCAAAGCAGCAACATAGTATTATCATGAGAGATTACGTTCCTTAAAATGAATAAGCTAAAAAAGCGTCTAACTATTGCTCAGTGGAACAAACCTTTGTTGTAGTCTTCTTTTGTTGTTGTTTAAAAACTGCTTTTGTTTTTTAAATGCTGAAAATTATTTTATGGTGAACTCCACTCCTTAAGAAAGGAATTCAACTTTGTACCTATTGAGTTTACTCACATCCCTGCGAGTACATATGCTCTGCTGTATCTATCCCCTCCGTTCTCTTATTAATGTTTAAAAATATTAGGCCAGCCAACAATCTGCAGAGGAACATACCTAGTGCCAGACAAACACCCCCAGCTGTCAGGCAGGCGATGTCCCCGAGTGACGTGGGAGTGGGCTGAGAGGAAGAGAAGGACAGGGCACCCCTCAGGAGATCTACCACAGACTCTTGGCCTCTGTAAAGGAGACAGTAAGGACCCGGGGGAACCATGTACTACTCAGCCACCACCATGGCCCTCTGACAGTGCAGGCCCAACTGCTACTACATCTCCCCATTGTTTAGAGAGAAATTTGACCGGCTTAGCATCAAGTTTCCTCATCTTTTAACACTGGCAGTTTAGTTTATTCATAATTTTTAAAACACTGACAGACAACAAAACCAACATACACCAAACCAAATACATGTCTGGACCCGATGTGGCCATGACTGCCAATTTGCTGCCTCGCACATACAAAGCAGCCCCCATCCCTAAGGAACTTACAGTCCATGGAACTTACAGTCCATCAAGGCTCTCACTTGCCTCTGCATCAAGTGTAAATGCTATTACAGGTTTAGAGATCTTTCATTGTCTGGTCCCCCAGATTAATCCAATTTATGTTCCCTATTCCCCTACCAAGCTCTCCATTCTCATGAAACCAATCTCCCGCACCCCCATGAACATACCATTTTCATTTCCATCTCTGTTCCTTTGCCTAAGTTATTTTGTTCCCCTATAATAAACGGCCTCTCTTTGCCCTTCATGAGGTACAATCACATCCTACCTCTCCATACCATTTTCTTTGAGTCCTCTGGGGAGTGCATCTTTTGTTATCAGTACCACAGTTCAGCATGGAGTCATGCACTGCTTGTTACTGTGAGTTGTTCCATATTATTCGTTTTTTCCTGAAGAGGCTGTGAGTTCTGGGGGGAAAGGGGAAGGTCTTGTTGGCTATTCACAAGATCTCGTGTGCTTTAAGCAGGGTAACAGGAGTCCACATACCATCTATATATATAAACAGGGAATATGCTAATTAGCCAGGCATCACGACCGCTCAGGAGGAGGCTGCATCACGACCCATCAGGAGAAGCTGAGCACACAGATGGGTGGGAAGGGGCTGCGTGCTGCCCCAGCCCCAGCGGCCACGAGGAGGCTGGGGCTTGGGGCAGGCCAGAGCGGAGACACAACACACAGGAGTACGCCCCACCCCAGCGGACACAACGTGGTGGCCGGTGCTACACGGGTCAGGCGCCTCCTCGCGCGATTTCAATCACACGCTGGGCTTCTAGTAATATATAAAGGCATCTGGAACAGCAGCCACAAAACACACTACATTAATTAATATAAAGCATAACAGCCACCGCTAACTTGGCATTCCTCATATTGGGAGCGAGAAGAGCTGCCTAGCCTGAAAGAAAAAGGTCTAGTTAAGAAAAAGTGCAAAGCACAGAACTGAAAACAGCAAACCTATGTGACATCCTTGAATTTGCCAGTCTGTTCGATTTCCGCTGGACTCAAGTCAGCACTCCATGTGTCTAAACCTTCCTTGTGGGCTTTCTAAAAACCGGGAGGAGTGAGATTAAAAACGGCGGCAGAGTAAGTGGATGCTGCACAGACATGCTCCCAGGAACAAACTGGAATTACAACTAAAATACAGAAAAACGTCCTGAATAATCAACGGAAGACTCGCTGGAGAGAACCCTGATACCCAAGGACCAAAAGTGGAGACTACATAGAGACTAGTAGGAGGGGCGGAGGGGAGAAAGGGCTGGCTGGGCGCCCACAGATAGCAAATGAAGTTCCGGAGAGATATCTCAGCTGTAGGGGGTTGCCACTGAGAACTCTGGCATCTAATCTCCAAGCTGGGCCCCAGAGAGCACCAGAACTGAGAAGGGTACCCACATAACACCTGGCTGTGAAAAGCAGTAGGGTTGCTGTCTGCCAGGGAGCAATGGCTGGAAATTCAGGAACCCTCTTAAAGGGCCAACACACAAAATTCCCTGTGGCTCCACCTTGTGTTCTGGCAGAGGGAGAGCAGAGTTGACTGAAGCTGTGTGAGAGAAGCCTGGATTGGGGACTCAGGGGTTAGGGCTCAAAAGACAGACACCCCCAGTTTGCTCTCCTGAGACATTCCCTGTGTTGGATGACATCTTTCCCACAGGGATGTTTGCCTTGCCTAGGGGGAAGACAGCTGACCCACCCTATTGTAAAACACCCTGAGGCCACTTAAGAGACTAAAAATAGCAATTAGCCTCTAGGCAGAAGCAACTGCCCCACCCTGTTGGGAGAAAAAAACTCTCACCACACCTGAGGACAATTGCTTGGGGGTGGGGGTGGGGGGGCAATTCAAGTTGGAATCCTATCAATCTATAGGCAGAGGTGGTCTCTAGAGGCTTTGAGTCTTTGCCTGATCTAATTAGTCAGAAACAACGTTTGACACTGTCCTGCACTAGAGATTGAGAGGTATAAGAGGATCTACCTAATACATAGTCACAAACCCAAACAGACAGCCAAAATGAGGAGACAAAGAAACAACCCTCAACTGAAAGAACAAGAAAATTCTGCAGAAGAAATAAATGAAGCAGAGATGAGAAACTTATCTGAAACAGAGTTCAGAGTAATGATGGTAAAGATGCTCAACAGCATGAGAAAAGATACAGTAACTCTGAAAAAGAATAGTCAGAAATAAAGAATGACATAACACAAATAAAGAACAGACTGGAAGGAATACACAGCAGATTAGGGGGAGCTGAGGATCGAATCAGTGAATGAGAAGACAGGGTTGAAAAAAATCATTCCATCAGAGAACAAAAAAGGAAAAAAAAAATTAAAAAACAGGAGGACAGGGTAAGGGAGCTGTGGGACAATGTGAAACATAACAATATTAGAATAGCATGTGTGCCAGATGAGGCAGAAAGGAAGGAAGGGATAGAGAATATGTTTGAAGAAATACCAGTAATGGCAGAAAACTTCCCTAACCTGGTAAAGAAAATTCACACAAGTTCAGGAGGCACAGAGAACCCCAAGCAAGAAGAACCCAAACAGGCCCACACCCAGACACATCATAATTAAAGTGCCAAAAATTAAAGACAAAGACAAAATCCTAAAGGTAGCAAGAGAAAAGCAAACTGTTATCTACAAAGGAGGTCCCAAAAGGCTGACACCTGATTTCTCCTCAGAAACTCTACAGACCAGAAGGGAATGACATGAAATATGCAAGGTAATAGAAAGCAAGGATCTGAAACCAAGATTACTATATCCAGCAAGGCTATCATTCAAATAAAGATGGTCAAATAAAGACCTTCCCATACAAAAAAAAAAAAAGCTAAAAGAGTACATCACCACCAAGCCAGCATTACAAAAACCAGGAGGAGCCATACCAAAGACCCAGAAAAACTTGGGTCCCAAGCTGCAGTGCCCAGGAAACCATGGCATCTATCTCTGTTCCATGAACCAATTTAACCCCAAACCAAACAGGATCAATACTCTTGTCAGTGACCTGACTCCAAGAGGAATAATGAACCACCCCCATTGCCTGGAGTCCTTGGGTTAGCCAAGGACTAGACCTGCCAAGTCCTGCATAACTGTCACCTGGAGCCAGACATACCCAGCCTGACCTCAGGACTCCAAGACCCACCAAATGTGTGAATGTGTCTGGCTGGGGTATTATACTCATTCAGAAACACCTCGACTCTGGACAAGTGTCCATGACAACAACCAGAGAAGCTAGAGATGGCAGGAAGCATCCAGGCAGAGTGCTCTTCCCTTCCTGTCTAGGATTGTAGTCTGGGCAAGATGAAGACAGATTTAAATGTCTCCATTTTAAAGTGAACACAACTCACCTGGCATCCTTAAGCTATAATTAGGTTTGCTTTTTCTGTGAGCCATATTCTGCCTTCAAGTGTTTAAACCTATCTGATGTGCTGGGGGGAGGTAGAGAGTAATGGGAATTTGCTGTATTCCTGTAAAGTATTTTCACTTCAGTTGAGAAGCTTAATTAATGTTACTTCTACAAACAAATGCTGCTCCGAGAATAATAATGACATACTGAGATTATAAGTACATAAAAATTAACACTATCTTTGAAAGTTTGTAAAAGACAAGCAGATGTATACCTGGCCACAAAGTCTTCTTTTCATATTACCAAAGAGATTAATTTTTGCTCATAAATGCCCACTGTGAACTATGAAACCTGCCCTTTTTCATCCATTGAAAACAAAGATGTAATATATTTGTGGAACAATATTCAAGAGACAATATAACACTTCTTAGTGCATTAACCAGGGACCTGTTGATTCATAAATAGAGTCATTTTACTGCACTTGACCTTAAACTGTTTGTCCATAACCTTCCTGGCATCATTAATGCCAGCAGGTGCAAGTTAAGGTAAGAAGACAGAAAGGATGGGGGTAGGAGAATGAATAGAACCAAGGAGACCGTCAGGTGGATTTTTCATTAGCCCAAAGGACGCCCAAATCCTGAGACTCTTGGCTCACAGCCTTGGCAGGGTCAGGTCCTGCAGACTCCACAGTGCTGCTCCTTTGTTCATATTCCTAATGTGTTTCACAGCACAGAACAGAAGCTACATTGTTATGCTTTTGGAACATTTCACGAACCTCAAGTCTTTTATCTGAAACCGAAGCCTAAATTACTTCTTTTATCTGCCGAGCTTGCTGGCCACCCCCTTCAAGTGCCTGAATGAAAACAAGGAAGGCCAGGGCTGTCATACGTCCAGGTTTCAGTGAACTCCACAGCTTCTCAAAGCACAGAGAGCTGATTTGGTTACTGGGACTTTGGAAGGCAGTTCTTCAGGAGACGGCGGGGTGGAAGAGAGTGCACCATCTGTGGACTGGCCATGGTGGTGGTGTTGGCTGGATGCAATGGGGTGAGGCCCCTTCCAACAGTCATGCCTTTTTCACCCTCGATCCTAGCAGGCTCCTGGTAGGTAGGTGGCTTTGATTTCTGTGGCTAAGACAAATTCATACAAATGAATGCCTTCTGCATGGAACCAAGCCTCTAGTTTCTCTGGATCAAAATCAATACTTTTGTGCTCTGAGTTTCCTTCTTTTCGTGACTAAGATCCGTGTCTGCTCTTGGAACAGTAAGGGCCTGGTTATTGAGTAAATTTCTTTTACAACACCAAAGACTTCAAAAAAGCCTTTAAAAAGAAAACAAACAACATTGCTCTTCAAGAAAAATATAGCCTCATTAGTGAGTGATTAGCATAAAGCAGGGGGAAACTCAGTTTAATGTGGATCCAGGCTGTCCAGGCAAAGCTGTGAAGCACGCAATTCGGTCTTGAGCAATCTTCTCTTCTCCTGGCACTTCCCTCTTTTGCTGCCTCCAAGGTCCACACCCCATCATGCTCTCTGCTGCTCTAGACTGCTGGTTCTCATTGTGCGGTCCCTTTGATGCTGCAACAGCAATAGCATTATCTGCAAACTTGTAAGGAATACAAACTCTCAGAACACTCCAGGTTTTCTGGATCTCAGGGGATGGAAACATGTCTATTCGGGTCCTTTACCAATTTTTAAATTTGATTATTTATGTGTGTGTGTGTGTGTGTGTTTTGCTATTGAGTTGTACGAGTTCTTTATGTATTTTGGATGTTAACCCCTTATTGGATATATCATTTGCAAATATTTTTCCCATTCCATAGGTTTTCTTATAATTTTATCACCTCTTTTGCTGTCCTTGGCACATTTTTTATCTTATTTTGGGAGCATGTTTATTAAAGCTGGGGACAGTGAAACAAGAAAGGGCTTAGGCTAGAAGAAGCAATAGGAGAGAGCCTAGACAGGGCTGCTTTGGCTCCCTAGAAATGTTATAGGAAAGAAGTGAGCCTAGGCGGGCTGCTTTAGCTCACTGGGAAGTCAGAGAAAAAGGGATCTTGGAGACAGGTTCAGGGGGTTAGCTGGGGACGAGCTGCCACTGTCCATTACTCCCCTGGTTGCAAGTCTTATGTTGGTTGCAAATCTCATGGAGTCCCTTAGAGTTTAGGAGGTGCATACCTGAGAGGGAAGAGGGAAAATTGAAAGGGTTGGGTATGCTCCGAGGAGGGCACGTTCCTTTGCACATTTTTAATTGGATTGTCTTCTTGTTAAGTTTCAGGAGTCCTTTATATTGCCTGGATATTGAACCCTTATGAGATAGATGATTTATAAGTAATTTCTCCCTTTTGTAGCATGCCTTTTCACTTCCTTGATAATATCTTCAGATGCAAAAAGTTGATGAAGACAAATGTATCTATTTTTTCTTTTGCTGCTTATGCTTTTGGTATCATATCTAAGAATCCCCTGCCAAATCCAAGGTCATGAAAAATTTCCCCTGCTTTTTCTTCTAAGAGTTTTATAGTTTTGGCTCTTACATTTATCCATTTTGAGTTAATTTTTGTATCTGTTGTGAGGTAGAATTGCAACTTCATTCTTTGGAAATTCAGTTGTCCCAGCACCATTTGTTGAAAAGAATATTCTTTCCGCCATTGAATGGATTTAGCACCACTGTAAATCAATTGGCCATAGATGTATGGGTGTGCATTTCTGGTCCATTCTATTCCTATGGTCTCTATATCTGCCCTTATGCCAGTATCACTATTTTGATTACTGTAGCTTAATAAGTTTTGACATTGGGAAGGGTGAGTCCTCCAACTTTGTACTTTTTCAAGATTATTTGGTTATTTAAAACCCTTTACAATTCTATATAAATTTGAGAAGGGGCTTTTGCGTTTTTTGCAAAAACAAACAAAACAACCTGTTGGAATTCTGATAGGGATTGCATTGAATTTATAAATCATTTGGGTAGTATTGACATCTTAGCAATATTAAGTCTTTCTACTGAATTAAAGTCTTCTTCAAATCTCTTTCAGCAATGTTTTGTAGTTTCCAGTGTGCATGTCTTTCCACTTTGATTAAGTTTACTTCTAGTTATTTTACTCTTTTAGGTGCTATTTTAAATGGAAATACTTTAATTTTCTTTTTAGACTGTTCATTGCACATGTATAAAAAATAACTACTTTCTGTGTTAATCTACTTCCATATAACTTTGCTGAATTTGTTTATTAGCTCTAGTAGCTTTCTTAGGGACTCTTTCGGATTTTCTATACATAGGATCATGTCATCTGCAAATAGAGATAGTTTTATTCTTTCTTTGCAATTCGAATGCCTATTATTTCTTTTCCAACTGCTCTAGCTAGGAGTTCCAGAACAACACTGAACAGCAGTAGTGAAAGGAGGCATCCTTGTTTTCTTGTTCCTGATCTTAGGGGAATGCTTTAGTCTTTCGCCATTGAACATGTGTTAGCTGTTGGTTTTTCCTAAATGGCCCTTTACTTAGTTGAGGAAGTCCCCTTCTATTTCTGTTTTACTTTTAAAAGATGTTAAATTATGTCAAATGACTTTTTTTGTTTGTTTCTATTGAGATGAGCATGTGGTTTTTGCCCCCCTTCATTCTGTTAATGTGGTGTATTAAGTTGGTTGACTTTCTTATGTTGAACTACAATTCTATTATTTTTTTTAAAGATAATTAATTGCAAAATATATATTACTATACAAAAACTACATTCTGAGCATCATTTTAATATTAGCTCATTATTTCACTCAACATACATTAATTGTACTCCCAGGCATTGCTCTAAGTACTGAGTGTACTTCACATTAGTGAAGTAAACAAACATATATATCCTCCTAGAGTAACATTCTTGGGAGACAGACAAAAAGCAAAATAAATAAGATACATAGTATGATCATTAGTGACAAGTGATACAAAATCAGTAAAGGGGGAAGAGTGTATGAAGAGACTGAGATTTTAGATAGAGTGGCCCATCTAACTTGCAGCATTATAGTTTATATACACGTCCAGAATTTAGAATTGCTTTAGAAGTAAAGAAAAGTACTGTTAGTGAAGAGGAAGAAACTGCCTAAATGAACTTAGTGCCTTTTCCACAATAATCCTCTGCCAAGCCACAAGCCCCACTAGGAGGTCCCACTGCCATTTGGCTCTATGTTCTCCACCAACAGATACTAACCCTGATGCCAAATGCAATGTGGTTTTAGGTGTTGTGAGCCAATAAGGGCATAAATGGCACACAATATTGCCCTCTTGAACCAGAATGAGGTTGTAGAATCCATCAAGTGATGAATGAATAAGTAGTATGCCAAAATTAAATGTTTCAACATACCCACCCTTTCCGGTCTGCATCCCTTTTATTCATTTTTAATAGTTGAAAATATTCATGACTGTGTATTTGTCCATAACTCCTATCAGCTAATTTCCTGATCGTGTATGATTCTTTAAAAGGGCTTAAAAGGTTAAATCATCTTTTCATTTCTGACTCCAGCATGCTAACAGAATTTGAACATATTCATCTGACCTTCAGAATAAATGAAAAACACAGCATGAGAATAAAAAGTGGGCATGGTACTTAATAAGCTGACTTCAACATAAAAGCAACAACTAAATACCACTTAACTAAATCATAGGAATAAACAGAATATATGTCCAGATTTTTAGAACCAGTTTTATGCAGGCTAAACATTACCTAACTTAAATTACAAAATAGCATATACTTATTAACAGCTGTGTCGATTTTTAATATAAAGTTTCCTAGAAAAGACAATCCTTTGAGTGTATAGCCAGAGGCTGCCATCCTGGGCTGAGCAATGTCTCCTCCAGCCCCACTCAACTCATTTGCCTTCCTCTCATCACAGAAGACAAGACACACTGTGCGAGCAACAGGAAGCCTGCGCTTCCTAGTCTTGTGCCCAGGCCAACCAATTAGCATGTCACCAAGAGGGGCAGATGCACATGAATATGGAGCACAAAGCCTCATTTTTCCCTTCAGTCTATCAAGACATGAATTCACTAACCCAGTTCTGTCCTAAATCTTTTTGGGGGCGGGGGGAGCTGAAGGGGAAGAGGGTGTCACAAGTCCCACCCATAGGCATGTGAAGCTCCAAACAGGCAGGCTCTGCTGGCCTCAAAAGGTATTTCTGAATGCAATGGCTCCATCTTTCTACACCCAGGTATGCTTCCTGGTGGAAGATGCTAGACACACAGTGACCTCCAAATTAGCCCCTGTAGAAGGTAGTCCCGATGTGATGTCCTTCATTTACATAATGAAAAAGGAAGACTTGCTGTAAGATTTTGAGCCTAAAGACCACAGGTAGAACCAGACAGGGAACAAGGTAAACCAAAACACTAAGTGAGATTACTGGTTGACCTGAGCTCAGATAGATGAAGGGGAATGAAAACACCCAATGCCTAATTTTATTTATCAGATTAGAGCCATTTCTATGGAAAATAACTATTCTTTGCTCATCAACACAGTTTAAGGCAATGTAAACACATCCCCATTGCTACTGTGCCCAAATACTTCTCTGCTGAGCTATTAGCCATAGTTTCACATTATAAAAACCATAATAGAAAATGTGGCCAAACAGCTAGATGGAGTGTTCCCAGCAATATGGAGAAACAGTTGTGTTTATACCAAGATTAGTCTTTCAAATTGAGAGATCTCCAAAGCTCCATTTGTACTTGAAAGGCTTGTCTTTTTGTTACTCAGTAAATAGCTCATTCATATTCTACAAAGGAAACCCTCTAACTTGGGAGAAATAGCCATATTTAACATTAGGTAGGAAAATGGGGCTGAAGCTAGGAAAAAAAAACACACATCTATTTCCCCCAGTTTCTTGGACTAGATTAAAGCTTGTTTTTATAATTTAAAATAGCCTCTGGTTTTTTCCACATATAAAAGGCAGAAATTTCATGAAAGGCTGAGAAGTACTATCCATAAACGCAGAAATTATGCCAGAGAACAAGTTAAGAAACGCATTTTTAAAACAGAAATCTTGAGTCCTTTTCTCTTACTCTGCAGCACATATTTCTTAGCTGCTACATTTCCTCCAAAGATGGAAGGGTAATTGTCAAGTTGGTTCAAAATGCAGAGCACTGCACCTGGCCTTCATGCCAGGGCCACCTTTCCCAAAGCACAAGAATGCCCAGGGGAGCATCCTGGGTGACTAAAATGTGAGTTGCATTTAACTGCTCAGTATTAGGAATTAATATCAGAATTGTGTGGGAGTGTACACTCTATGACGCCACGTAGCGCCTCTGGGAGGTACATGTATGTTGCTCAAAAGAAACACACATGGGTGTTTTGTTTTTGAGTTTATATCCAGAGGCTGCCATCCTGGGCTGAGCAATGTTTCCTCCAGCCCCACTCAACTCATTTTCCTTCCTCCCATCACAGAAGAAAAGACACTATCTTTAAAACAAAACAAAACACAATTTGGGAGATAGGGCTCTGTGTTAAAGAATTGTTTTAAAGCCTGTTTAAGTACAAAAATAACAGAATGGAGCTACTATGTTAACAGGCAACGAAGGTCAGGGTGGTATTTTAAAATAAACACAAAGAAAAAAAACACACCAACTTCCTAGACATAGACAATGACAATGGTACGGCGCATATCAGAGGGAAAAGTCGATGGGGGAAGGTAGAAGAGCGTAAAAGGAGGAGAAATGGTGAAGGAAGGAGATGTCTTTGGGTGGTGAACACACAATGCACTGTACAGATGATATATGATAGAATTGTACACTTGAAACCTATATAATTTTATTAACTAGTGTCACCCCAATAAATTCAATAAAAATAAAAAATAAATAATAGAAGAAAATAAACACAGATGTAAACTACATGCACACACACACACACACACACACACACACCCCTATACCTTTTGTCACTCTGCACTTCGTGCTATGCTCATTTCCGACATTCTTCATTTCTCTAAGTGTTTACCGACTTGTGTGGCAGCTGCCTAAAGTGTCTGTAAAGACCTAAAGAGACAAAGGCCACAGCCCGCACAGGCAGGCACGGTGCAGCCAACTCCCAGTGCGAACTCCCTCCTCTGGCATGTTAGGGAGCCACGGTCACAGGGCTGTGCACCTCTTGAAATCTCTGTCTGCCCCTGAGATACAGTTTCATGTCCTATGCCCTAATGCCCTGCTGAAATCTTCATTCCACACGTCATTGAAAAGAACCCTAAGTACAGAGGGCAGATATCATTATCCAGGTTAAGGGTTGGCGGGGGGGGGGGGGGGGTGGAAACAGGAGGAGAGAGGCAGAAAAAGGAGAAATAGTAAGAAGTGAAGGAAGGAATCAGATGGTAGGGCAGAGGGAGGGAAGGGAAATAAAGATGAGGGAGTTTTCAAAGTTTTAACTCATGTGGGAAGGTAGCAAGCAGAAAAAATGTGTTACAGAAAAATATCCTTCCAAAATTACTATAACAATGTATTAAGAAACGCTCAGTGGTTGAGTGTCCACCTATGAACCAGGAGGTCAGGGTTCAATCCCCGGTCAGGGCACATGCCCGGGTTGTGGGCTTGATCCCCAGTCGGGGGCGTGCAGGAGGCAGCGGATCAATGATTCTCATCATTGATGTTTCTAACTCTCTCTCCCTCTCCCTTCCTCTCTGAAATCAATAAAAATACATTTTTAAAAAAGAAAGAAAAGCCTGAAAGTGGGGTGACTGTGGTTTTATTTAGAAGCTATAATGAGTTTCCCAATACACAGCAAAGCACTTCATATAGTTTCCCCAACTATATGCTAGTGACCTTGACTGCAGGTGGGATGTAATAGCTACAAATCCTACTGTACAGAGATATTCCAGAAGAACATGCTCCTGGTGTATATATATATATATATATATATATATGTGTGTGTATATATATATATATATATATATATATATTGACAGGGTGCTGTCCATGAGACAGTTGGGAGTCATTTCTCTTTCCAAGTCCCCCTGGGCAATTCTGCTACTGCTCTGTTCTTCAGGTTAAAGGGAGCTTTCTCCCCTCTCACGTGGAAAGAGGGTCCTGCCTCATGAAGATGTGTGCCTAGGCCAGGCTGGCAGGTTGGGTTCTAGGTGCGGGACAAACCTTCCTGTGCAGATGGGACTGAGGGGGAAGCACAGAAATGCCAGAATGAGGGGTTAGGGACAGTCCAAGGGGATGCACACTTACCATGCCCTCCCTGTGCTGTTGTCCTTGAACAGTAAGATGCATCTTACCGTCGGCACCTGACTAAATTCCATTAGAGCAGGGACTCTGGCTTTACTCGTCTTTACCACATAGACTCCTCCCTCAAAACATGTTTACTGCTCAGTTCACATTTTCAGGGGTGCCCTGTGTGAACACCCCTCCTTGGCCACTGCCCAGTGTGGGTCTGAACACAAGTGAAGGGAAGGTGGGCAGCCAAGCTTCTGGGCAGCTTCCCTGGGAGCCGTGGGGAACAGGGAAGGAATGAGCGCTCACCCTGCCCCAGGGGCAGGGAGGGTGCCTCTCTGTACCTGCTCTTAGTCTTAAGCACAGGCACCAAGTAACCGAGCCCAACTCCTCCGTGAGGAGTGAGGACGTGGGGCCGTGAGGAGGACACACCCTCAGAGGGATGGACAGGCTTTGGAATGATGCTGAGGAGCTCCTGCTATTTCTCTACATTCTCAAACCAGAGCAGGTGTCACTGCAGGCTCCGGCCTCTTCTCCCCACAGGCTCCCTGCGGAGGGTGTGGAGAATGTGTCACCCACGTCTGTGCTTGCTCTCCGCCCTCTTCATCCTGTCTGCGTTCATGTCATCATTACTTCACGCTCCATTAATTGAACACAAAAACATTATATGACTCACGTACATAGTATGAGTGGTGTATTCATTCAGATATTAGAAAACAACTAAAAGTGCTTTACATCTATTTATCAAGGGATTCTTCCATTTCTTTTTGAGTCCCTGTTTACAACTCCCCTCAGCCATCAACACTCACAAATAGGCTTTCTAGCTCAGGTTAATGGCTATCCTCGGAGCTTCTGCAAATTGAGTCCAGCCATTTCTTCCACCATTAAGTATACAGTAAGCATGTCCTCTACTGCTTCAGCCACTCCTCTATCCTGGATTAAAACTAAAAACTTTTCAGGCTACCTCCTCTGTTTTGTTTCATCAACTCACAGTATAAAGATTCAGAGTTGGGTAAAATATATATTTTATACTTAACCTCTTTTCTGTGTGGTTTTTCCTGGCTCCTTTAGAGTCTTACCCTGTGAGACAGCATGGAGGGACCTGGAGAGTATTATGCTAAGCAAAATAAGCCAGTCAGAGAAAGACAAGTATCACATGATCTCACTCATATGTGGAACCTAATGTACAAAATAAACTGATGAACAAAATAGATCCAGAGACACAGAAGCATGGAACAGACTAGCGAATCTCAGAGGGAAGCGGGGAAGAAGAGCGGGAAGAGATTAACCAAAGAACTTATATGCATACTAGAGGCCCGGTGCACGAAATTCGTGCATGGGGGGGAGGGGTATCCCTCAGGCCAGCCTGCACCCTCTCCAATCTGGGACCCCTCAAGGGATGTCCGACTACCCGTTTAGGCCCGATCCTGGTGGGATCGGGCCTAAACGGGCAGTCGGACATCCCTCTCACAATCCAGGACTGCTGACTCCCAACTGCTCGCCTGCCTGCCTTCCTGATTGCCCCTAACTGCTTCTGCCTGCCAGCCTGATCACTCCCTAACCACGCCCCTGCCAGCCTGATTGATGCCTAACTGCTCCCCTACCAGCGTGTTTGCCCCTAACTGCCCTGCCCTGCAGGCCTGGTCACCCCCAACTGCCCTCCCCTGCAGGCCTGGTCACCCCCAACTGCTCTCCCCTGCAGGCCTGGGTCCCACCCAACTGCCCTCCCCTGCTGGCCATCTGTGGTGGCCATCTTGTGTCCACATGGGGGCAGGATCTTTGACCACCTGGGGGCAGCCATATTGTGTGTTGGAGTGATGGTCAATTTGCATATTACTCTTTTATTAGATAGGATATGCATAACCCATGGACACAGACAATAGTGCAGTGAAGGCCTGGGGGGTGGGGTGAGGTGGGTGCAGAGTGGAGGGGATCAATGGGGGGAAAACGAGAGCATCTGTAATACTTTCAACAATAAAGATAAATTATTTTCAAAAAGAGTCATTGAATTTCAATTTTAGCTTCAAAATGTATTTGGAATTTGGCCTGAATGGGCCTCTCAGATGCTCTCTAAACCAATGAAGTGCACCTGTATCCCACAGGAGATCATGAATCATAGACAGTTAATTACATGTGTTCATTTCAATTTTGCAGGTTTCTTTTCCTATCATGGGGGAAATACCCTTTTTTTCAGGTTTCCAATATCTCTGTAGGCCACTGAAAAACATGGAGACGCCAAGCTCCCTGCCTAAGCATCCACTGGGGGTCGAGCCTGGGGAAACCCCAGGCCTGGTGCCAGGATGAGATTCGGCAAGCCTGGTCGTCTTCCGAGCTTCTCCTGGTCCCTCTTGGACAGCACCCACTCCTCCTCCCTGACTCCTAGCTGGTGTGTGTGTGTGTGTGTGTGTGTGTGTGTGTGTGTGTGTGTGTGTACACAGGTATCCAGCCTCAGTCTACTTTACGCCATTTTTGTAGATAAGGACCACCAAGTCTTACACACTTTGGATTGCCCAGCACAGTGGTACATATGAATCCACTCAACCAATACTGATTGAATACCTACCTGGTTGCATGCCCTGTTCATGCTTTGGGGGACTCAGCAAAGTGTACACCAGGTGGGATATTTAAATGGAAGACGTATAAATGATCATGACCTTTATCTGGGGGCTCAGGGTTGTATGATCTCCAAGGCAACACAAAACATCCAATATAACAGCTTTTGTCGGAGAAATGCAGGGCTTCCCTGCTCCACAGCACCTTCTGGATGAGGTCTGCTGAGTATCTGCCTGAGCCCCAAGTGCAGTCAGCACCCTGCCCACCTCACCTCTGCCAGCTGCCCGGACCTGCAGCTTAGGTGAACTCCCAAGGTGAGCCAGGCATTTCCTCCTGCCACCCTCCCTATAGACACGCCAGCCATCCTTCAGCGTGGATGACACCACCAGCCCCGTACAGCACACAGCCTATGGCTGTCCTGTCCGTTCACTCTGAGTATGTTTTCACCCGATTTGACTTCCGCAAAGAGAGAGCAAGCCAATTGAGGGAGAGGGGAGAACCAAGGGTGCTCCTAGGCATTAATAAGAGCAGAGATTATGAAAAGAATGGAATCATTTGTTAATATGAGCCAGGAAGCAAAACAAGACAAAAACCGTAAGCCAGAAATTAAAAATTCTACATAGTTACAATCTAACATAGTACACTGAAATCATCCCTTTAAATTTAGTATACTGGCATTCTTCGATGCACTTACAGAACACATTGAGAACCTCTTTCTAGGGCTCGGAAACTCCATCTAGATACACATTAACCACAACAGGGTAAAATCTAATTTATTTTAATCAAATAGTCACATCCTATCATTATCGTTAACAATGATCCTCCGCATGAACTCCGCTCTCTTGCTCACTCTCTCAACAGTCACACCACCCAAGGGGGTTCCTCGATCGTCACAGGCCCAGAAACGCAGCACGCTTCTTCAAGGAGATGGGGGGTCCCTTTCAGAGAATAACACTGCCATAAGCAAAAACAACCACCAAACACTGGGATATGAGCAGCGTCCTGGCAGCCGGCAGCCGCGCCGGAATGAACATCTGCAGTGTAAAAGCGGTGCCCATTAGCTCCTGCAGCTTGTTAGCATATTTTAATGCTGCGATCACAGCTTTCTATTTCCACCAAGGTGCTACGAGGTGCCAGACGCTGGATCCACACACTGCGTCATTGTTGTCTCCGGTGAAGAGATTACACGGCGATACTGGGGTTGAACGGTAATGAGCGGGGGTGACAGTGGGAAAGGCAGGCTGAGCACCTGGTACTTGGTAACGGACGGCTGGGCCAGTCCCACAGAGCAGGCGCTAATATTAGCCGGTGCTGATAGGCACTTTCTGCCCTGATGCACACCTCTCTCAAAAAGCCTGGAAATAAGTACATGATTTACAAAGAAGCTCCTTTGTTGGATGAATGTTGTATCCAATAATAATCTTATTCAAGTTAATAACAGAAGTAAAGTCACTAATTCAGGTAATTTTTTTTTTTTCTTTTTAGCCACAGGAGACTCTAGGGACCAAAACTGCCTTCCTTCCCAGCAGGCCGAGAAAACTTGGGCCCAAGATGCTAACAGCCCAAGGTCACTGCCGAGCGCAGCAGCGCTGCTGGTTCTGTATTGCAACTCATTCCTGGGACACAGAGTAATGCCAAAATCCACGGTCACCCACGATCAGAACAAGTTTCAGTGCTCAGCCCCCAAGAAAAACATCATCGAAGGTCCTTCCCCTTCTGACCATCACACCCAGGTCCTCGGTAGCACTCCAGCACGTCACAGGTCTCCTGGTTTCCATGATGCATGTGCGTGAACGTGCACCGCCAACACGCCAGCAGCAAAGCCCAACGACGTCCATCATCATTTGTGTTCAAAGGGGAAAAGAGCTGGATCCTGTGTCTTTCCTCAAGTACAGGCCCTGCTGTGACGCAAATGTTACGTTTACACACAAGAAAATCCCAAGACAGACATGCTCGCTTACATGTACATACGTGTACTACAGCAATGGGGTGAGGGGATAGGGAGGAATTTGTAAAAGGGCACAGACTTTCAGCTGTAAGACGAATAAGGTCTGAGGTCCTAACGTACAACAGGGTGACTACAGTGCACAGCACTATTACATAAATGAAATTTACTAAGAGAGAACTTACACATTCCCACACAAAAGAGATAAACATGAGGTGATGTGTGTGTTAATTCAATGGTGGGGGCCTCATTTCACAATGTACACTCCTATCCAATCTCCATGACGTACACTTTAAATAGCTTGCAATTTTGTCAATTATACCTCCAGATATGAGAAAATTTTTTTTTTAATTTTAAGAGGAAGTTTTATTATATGCATGTAAAATACAACCAAGATATTGACTGCTAAGACTGTGGATTTTTCCTACATCAGGATTTTTTCAACTTCCCAATCCCAAGCTGACTGCTGGCAGAAGACCCTAAGTACCCTTTCCTGGGAAGATCTGCCCCAGGAGGTACTCTTTCCTCCGCCTTTTCAGCTCAGCGACTCTCCCTCTCAGGACCAGCATTCTGCCCGCCGAGTCTCCCAGGAGGAGACCCCCCTTCACTATGCTGGATCCCGTCCCCTCCAGAGACTTGCTCACAGGGTTCGCCTCCTCCTCTAGAATCAATCACCCGCTGGCGTGGCCCAGACTTCCCTGCACCCTGAAATAACCTTGGTCCCTTCCTCCCCGCCCTTCCTCCTTTCACAGCACTGAGAGCCTCGGAGGGCTGCCAGGCGCTGCACGGGCCCGAGTTACAGCAGTGAGGTGGCCTGCAGAGCCCCAGCAGGCCCAGGCTGGGAGACACCCCAAACTGGGCACACCTCCAAGCTGGGGCACACTCAGACTACCTACCTATTCATCTCCTGATGCGGCTTGCACATGGAGTCCTCCAAATTCTTTTTTTTTTTTTTACATAATCTTAACAATTATAACAATATGACTACCTTCAAAAACTATTGCAAAGGTACCACTGGTGACAAATGTACCGTGCCTGCCCCCTCTGATAAGCCCCGGGTTATGTCTCTGTGTCTCTGCCCCCATGGGGTGCACACCAAGACACCTAGAGGCCGCCTCACTGGTGGAGAAGAATCCTTCCAGGTGACTCCCTCTGCTTTCCCTGTCCTTTCCTGTAACTGCCTCACCTGACAAGTTAGCATGAGGATGCTATACAGTGGAAAGAAAACTGGCCTAGGAGATTGGAGGCATTCGCACCATGGTCTCTGCCAGTCACTGTTCTGTGTTGAAGTTCCCTGTCTGTGAAGTGCAGTGCAGGCCGGGGTGACCTCTCAGACCTTCCCGCGCTGTGTCACACCCTCACTCTCCCACTCAAACACATTCCATGGACGACTTCAGGATAAAGAATAAAAACTCTTTGGCCTGACGTTCCTGGCTTTCTAGAATCTGGCCCCAACCTACCTTTCCAGGAAGACTCCTCAAATTCAGCTCTTACCTCCAAGAAAGCCAGCTTATCATGACAATTCCTACATGGTTTCTCTGTTAACCCACTCCCCAACCGCTCCCGGATCCTCTGGTCAGGATGCCCAGGAGAGTAAGAGATCCCCAGAACCACCCACACCACACAGTGAGGTCTGTCTTTAGTCACAAGTTCGAAGGGTTTTCCCTGCTGTCCCATACACTGGCCCTGGAGAAACTGTCCCAAATCTTTGTGGATCTTCCCAAGTGCACTGTTTTAGCACCAGATGTAAAAACCTGGAGAGCAGAGACCACATCCTATAAACACTGCACCACCACCCCTGTTCCCCCTGTATATTCTGCACCACTCCCAACCCTCCTGTAAATTCTGCATCTACCCCCATTCCTATTGTATACTCTGCACTACCTCCATCCATGCTTTACTCTGCATCACTCCCATCATCCCTGTACACCCAACCCATCTCCCAGCCCTATGTCTTTCACATATTCAACACTCCTAAAAATACTCTCCATGAAATATAGAGACTTGTTGCTACTATTTAAGACATCATTTTCTGCAAGTAACAACCCCAAACATGTTTTCTCTAGAGCATTCTCCAGCCTCCTGTCCAGACATTATCTTTCAATCACTCATTCTCTTTCAACAACGTCTGAAAATTGATCAGTCCTGGTATCTATTTTTTTGGAAATAGCTAACTGCATGGCCATCGGTTCCGGTAATTTCCAGATTTAAATGCCCCGACATGAGAACAAACACGGCCACGGAACTATAAGATCATGAGGTGGCAGTGCACTGGCCCTTGGCCGCCCTGCAGGATGCGCTGGTGGCTCGGAGATAGTGAACACTTTCCGTTTTTTAAGGTCAGATTGGCATTTAAAACTTGGTTTCATGCCAACCCACCTCCCCAGGGAAAAGACACACTTGACATTTCTGTCTTCTGAGCACATCTAACAGAAGGGGGGGTCTCTCTGAGGGGTGCATTTTTCTTGGGTACCCTTCTGCGGAAATCATGTCATGTCATAGACATAGACCTAAATCAAGTCCTAGAAGACAAATCATTGTCTTTGCCCAGCTCAGCCACTCACCCCCACCCCACCCCCGCCCCCATGGCAGGGAGAGCCAGCACTGTGCTCCAGCCCGCTGCCCGCCTCAAACCCAGACTGACTGCAGAGGCTGCCAGCAGCATGCCCCACCGCTGCCCCTCACCAGGAACAAAACGTGGGCCTTCCCCCTAAGAGCGAAGGAGAAACAGGTCAGAAGTTTAACTTAAGTGCCTTTTTCTTCCTCTTCTTTTTTTTTTTTTTTAGAATCAAATTAATAAAGGAAGCCAAGAACCCCCACTAAAGATAAAGAGGTAAAAATAAAAAGGCAAAATGCCCAGTCACCCCTTCCAGAACAGGTGTGTGCCCATGTGAGGGCAGGGCCCTTTTCTCAAAGCAGAGGAACAATGGTGCCTTCTCCTAGCCAAGGCGCGTACTTGAGCCCACGAATCACCCCAGGAAATCTTTGGAGTCTGTGAAGTAGGCAGATGCGTGTCTTGTTCCTCTGATCATACGTGAGCAGGACCGAAAGGTGCTGGCTGGGGTTCTGCCAAGTGCTGGGCTCGCCTTCCAGACCCCAGAGGCTGTCAGTGGATGCTGGCATCACCTTCCCACCTGGCGCACTGTTGCCACAAATGGATGCTCCTTACAGGTTATCTCCCCCCAAAGGGCGGGAGAGTTTACGCCCTGAGTGTAAGAGTGTGTGTGGGGGGGGGGGGGGGCAGCAGTCAGGCGTTTTAGGGAAAGAAGACCCCTTTCTGGACCACCGCTGTATCTTCTGGATGACCTTGGCGATATTTCGGAGAACCGTTTGGAACAAGGCAGACTTGCTCACTGCTTATGGTTGCAGCTCTTGAACACAGTTCTCTTTCTCTCCTCTCCAGGAAATGTGTACTTTCAGACTATTTCTCATCTACGGTTTCCCTCTTCTTTCTGGGAAGGAAGAAGCAAGCACCATCTACTTTTCCCTCAGCTGTGAGCTCTTAGGACATAAGGAGAATGAATGAAGGAACGAAAAAATGATTATTGCTAAGTTTAGATGGCTGGAGATTTCCCCCAAATTAAAAGCCTATCCTGGCATCTCCATTGAGACATGACTAACAGAGCTATGAGCCCAGATGGTTAATTCAGAGGCCTGACCCTCAGGGGGTCACCCCACCTCTGCAGTAGAGGTCTCATCACATGACAGTTGAATTCCAGCTTTATTTTTGTGATTTCTCAAAGATGGTCCCTTCCAAGCTTTACGGTAAACCCTTTGGGTAGTTTTTCTAAGACAAATATACGACTATTGACAATGAAGCCCTCCCCGCTGAGCTGGCATGCTCTTCTTACCTTCCCCCATCATTTCACCCTGCTGCCAGCACCTCCTTCCCCTCCCACCACCACATTCTGATTGTGAGTTTTGCTATGTAGAAACTCACTACTTATGTCACGTAAACTCCATTCCTGGCACCAAGGAAAATACTGAGTACAACACCCATCAGACGTGTCCAGGTACCCAGTGCAGCCACGCAGGGTGCTTGTGAGACTTTTACCTCAGTTCCCACTGCACCATCGGCAGAGCTGCCTGCGATGAGAACCAGCTTTGGGAAGTTCTCAGAGACCCATCCGAAATGAAAGCAACGCCGGTGAGTCTCTGGAACCCTTCCTAATTCAGAGGCTAAACCCAAGAAAATGAACAGTCAGGACAGACCGTCTCGGCTGGAGCCGCACCAGGCTCACCAGTCCACACAATTAATGCAGGTCGCCCGACAGTCTGGGTTCTTGTTTTCATGACACAAGAAGGCGTCCTCCGTTCCTGCTCTTCCCGAGCCTTTCAAGGACCACGTCTGAATGGGATCATTCCACACCGTGTGGCTGCGTACAGTTTAAATCAATAGTGTTCCCATGCTACACCTCTCCGTTCCCATCCTCCCTAATGCCTAATACTAGTCAAGTTTTCACTAAAATTGATCAGGATCAGAGGACGTTTTCTCCTAACACCCCCTAGGAATCTAGACTCCCCTCCCGCCGGCCTCCGGCCTCCCCCAGGAAGCAGATCAGCATTGATTTCTATCTGATTACAGGAGAGCCTGCCCTGACTTTCCCCAGTTACTTAAGCCAGCGTCTCATTTCGCGTCCTTAGAGACCGCGGCTTCGCTCAGGCAGAGCGTCTAGACAGTATTCATGACCCATCTGTCTGGCACAGCCCAGCGGATGGCAAACTCTATTAGAACTGAAACATTTTTACCTCCTCCTCCTCCCATCCCTCTCTCCCTTTGCAAAGCAGGAATCTGACACTGAAAATTACTATCATTGTTGCAATTCTCAAAATAGCACTGCCAGACTTTCATTAACATCCACGCTAGACTACTAAATATTTAAAGAAGTGGATAAATTTCATCTGAAGTGGGACAGCCCCACACACATGAAAGCAGTAACAGAATCAAAATGTAAATCTAAGAGGTTGTTTTTATCCACGTAAATTTAGTGTCACAGCAGGAGGAAATGATGCCTAAGAATTTATTGAAACTTTCCCTCCCATTTGTTCTCTGCCTTTGTTTATTTGAAAAGGCGGAATTGCCTTTCAAGACCCTATACGATTTTAATTGGTCAGAAAACCGGTTTGGAGAAACAAAGGCAGCAAACCCAAGGGGCGGTGGGGGGCGGGGGGAGACGGGACTCCTCTTTGGCAGTGAAAGAGGGGGTGAGCCCTGCCAGTGCCTCCTCTGGGTCACGCCCCCCAAAATATACCCAGGTTGCCAGTGACCACCTGCAGACTGATCAGGCTCAGTCTAAGTAAGAGATGTCTACCCTCCTCCTCACCTTGTTTGAAATACCATCTTGAATCATTTTCATACCGCAAGTCAATAATTGTTTTATCATGATCTCTCTCTCTCTCTCTCTCTCTCTCTCTCTCTCTCTCTCTCTCTCTCTCTCTTAGTTGAACAGGGGAGCAGGGAGTCCTGTCAAAAGAATACACACTGTTCAGCACAACAGCTTGATTCACTGAAAGCAACCTCTACTCCCAGCCTTGACCAAGAAATAAACAAATGGAACCTTCAGAGCCCAACAACACAACACAATGGGAGACCCCTGCCCACCCTCCCTGTAGTCAGCATCATCAAGAGTGCTTAAGAAGCAAGGAAGCGGGCAAGGCCTAGCCATGCTCCCATGCCCCCGCTGAAGGAGTCTGAAGGGGCCACAGTGCTCAGACAAGATCCAGTGGGGAATTAGGGGTTTAGGGTTAAATCCCACGTCCGGCCAAGAAAGCCTCTTGGTGTTCACAGCAGGTTAATGGGAAGAGTAAGGGCAGAAATAGAGTTGCTCTGTTCACTGAGTCCCACCAAGCTTGAGCCACACAATCTCTCAGGTCAGCTGTCATCATACTCACCCTTCTGATGTGGAAAGTAAAACTAAGAGAGGAACTGACTTCCCCCAGGTCACGTAAGTAGTGATTTATCAATTAGTGGGGGGAAATCAAAGGAACTCAACAAAACTAATAACCCCTGATACCCTCGGACTCCTGGGTTAATTTTTTGTAATCTATTTGAAAATCCAAAATGAAACCAAGATGAACATCATCTGCATATCAATTAAAATTGTCATATAAATAATTGTTCCTGGAGGACTCATATCTATGGGCCTTCATAATAACAGATTGCTTGTTTGATCTCCACTGGGAAGTCAGAGGTAGACAGGTGATGACAAGGGACAGAAGGAAGCTGAGAGCGCATGCGAGGAAAAGGAAAGACAAACCAGGTAAGGTGATGAGCAGGTGTGAGAGGGTGAGCTCATGAGACTCCCGGGTGCTGTGGGACTGTGGGATGGGGTCAAACCCTGCACTCTTGAAATTAAACAGACCATGGGAATCTCAGAATCCTGGATAAGACCTGGGAGTCAGTCATCCAAGTTCACAGAGGGGATTTCTAAAAAGGTTCCATGTATACATCAAGTGTATATTAATTCATCAGTTCATAATGACACATAAGAAAATCTCACTGAATGCTAATAGGGGATTTTCTCATTATTAATAAGACTGATCCTATATGATATCTACTTTTATGATAACCACATAGTTGATGGGGAATTTCTATTTATAGGAGTATCCCCCCTAATGAATGGAGAAAAAAGGTCAATTAATATATGACACAGGAGGCAAGAGCATACAATCAGGTAAAGACAGTATATTCAATAAATGGTGTTGGGAAAATTGGAAATATACATACAAAAAATGAAACTGGACTACCTCTCTCACCATATATGAGAATAAGTCTTTAATAGGTAGTAAACTCTCTGACATTTCTCTTAGCAATATGTTTTTTCTGCTTATCTCCTTAGGCAAGGGAAACTAAAGAAAAAATAAACAACTGGGACTACATCAAATTAAAAAGTTTTTGTCCATCAAAGGAAACCATCAACAAAACAAAACACAACCTACTAAATGGGAAAAAATATTCACCAATGTTATATCCAGTAGGGGTTAATATCCAAAATTTATAAAGAACTCATACAACCTAACACTGAAAAATCAAATAATCCAAATTTAAAAATGGGCAGAGGACGTGAATAGTCATCTCTCCTAAGAGGACATACAGATGGCCAACAGACATATGAAAAGATGCTCAATGTCACTAATCATCATAGAAATGCAAATTAAAACCACAGCAAACCTATCAGAATGGCTATCATCAATAAATCAACAAACAGTAAGTGTTGGAGAGGTTGTGGAGAAAAGTGAATCCTCATACCTGTTGGGATTGCAAATTGGTGCAGCCATTGTGGAAAACAGTATGGAGCTTTCTCAAAGAATTAAAAATAGAACTACCATATGTTACAGCAATTCCACTTCTGGGTATATATCTGAAGCAATCTAAAACACTAATTTTAAAATATATATGTCCCTTATGTTCATTGCAGTGTTATTTACTATAGCCAAGATATGAAAGCCACCCAAGTGTCCATCAATAGACGATCAGATAAAGAAGAGCTGGTAAATATATACACTGGAATATTACTCAGCTATAAAAAAAAAAGAATGAAATCTTATATGTATCAACATGGATGGACCTAGAGGTTATTATGCTAAGTTAAATAAGTCAGACAGAGAAAGACAAATACCATATGATTTCACTTATATGTGTTACCTAAAAAAACATAATAAACAAACAAAACAAAGACTGTCTCATAATACAGAGGAAAAACTGATGATTTCCAGATAGGAGGATCTGGGGATCTGGGTGAAAAAAAAGAAGGGGTTAAAAAGTACAAATTGGTAGTTTCAAAATAACTGTGGGGCTGTGAAGTACAGGATAGGGAATACAGTCATTAATACTGTAATCAGCTATGTATGTTGCCAGGTAAGTACTACAATTATCTGGGGGATCACTTTATAAATTACATAAATGTCTAACCACTATGTTGTATACCTGAAACTAATAATACTGAATGTCAACTGTAATTGAATATATTTTTAAAAGAGAGAAAGAAGCAATTCCCCCTTTCAGTAGGAATGAGAACTCCCAATTTTCTCTGAATCAGAAATTCCACTGAAGCTGAAAGTAAAAGTTGTCTAATTGACTGCTGGTTTCATGTCAACTTTGGGCTTGCTCTTATGGTCTAGTAGTATGAATTTCATAGCAATGATTGCTTAAGGAAAGTCTGTTTTTGCCAACACTTTCAGAGTACACAGCTCTTTGTGTACTTTGGATCCTCAATAATTGCTTCTAGCAAGTCAGGGGGTCTCTGCTCTCCCCCACCAAGACATGGTAAAGGGTCTTTGAAAATGTGGTAACAGGAAACACTCTGCTTGACAGAAATAGTGAGGCAGAAAAGGCTGGTAGCAGCAATGTGAGCATCACCCAGGGCAACAGGCAGGCTCTGTAGCTCTCCTCTGAGCATGACATTGGGTCCCCAGGCAGTCTGTCTCTTTTTAGAGACGAGGGAAGAAGATATAGCATGACCTATTGGCTTTTCTCTATGGGCCCAACCCACCTTTCCAACTTTATCTCAGGCTGCCTCCAACCCAGGCCTTCAGAATCAAAGCATCCACCCTCCCTCTCCCTGCACGCTGGCTATTCTCTGTCCTGACACTGTCCTCTCCATGACACCCAGAATGCCTCCTGCAAAAAGCCACCAGGACTACCAAGTCCAATCAGAACGATCCTCTTTAAACTCCTAAACCAAGAATTGCTAGAACTGCTTAGTTCTAAATACTGTGTGTTCATTTTTCAGGTATCTTTATACCTGTATCTTTCAGTTCCCTGACTTGAGTATCATCACCTTGATAAGAGACTTTTATGTTTTCCTTCATCCCCCACAATGCCTGGCACAATTACTAAAGAAGGCATTTAATTTTATTTTTGTAATAAGCTATGTAAATAAATAATTTTATTTGTATGGTTTGTATTTTTAGTGCTCAAAAGTACAATATTTTGATGCAGCAGTCATGAGAAAAGCTAACAATTTAGGCTGACAGTTCCCTCTTCTGTAAAAAGAAGAATCCAGCAACACTCTTTCTTTGTGAGATAATCAACACCAGCCCAGATGTACAGGTATGTGCAAAACCCTTTGGGGCTCACAAAAAAATAAACTAGTCTCAGTCAATAGGCAGCCTGATCATAGTAAAGTAGAGAAGCAAGTGAAACTGTGACTTTAGAATCTAGAGAGTCATAGCGTGCCGGGGAGTCTCTCCCATTGGCCAAGATGACACTGGGGGTGGTTCTTACATTGAGCATTCCAAAAGCTAGCAAGATAATTGGACAGAGAGAGAAAAGCCCTCCCCTCCCTATGCCTATAAGAACAGCAGGCTTGAGCAGGAAGAGCGATGATGATCTTTGAGACAGAGAACGAAGGGATTATCTTTGAGAAGGGAGTCCGCCATGCTCCCAGGTGATGTGGTTCCTGAATACAATCTCTTTCCTTTTGCACCAGCACCTGCCTCATGAGTTTGGCTTTCATTGCCGCAGGTAACCAAACCTAAGGTTTTTTGGTTCGGTTACAAAACCATTTAGTTTAGGGCTTCCATTATCATTAGCATTGCTGACTTCACAAATGACAGTAACATTTTCTCTCTAGCCTTAATTCATGCTAAATTTCAGAAAATATCAAATGAGAGACAGAGAAGACCAAGACATCTGAGCTATGGCACATGCCCACAGCCAACAGCATAGGCAGAAAAGTGATTCTAGCTCATCTGGAAACCCAGAAGAGTCCACCGTGCTTTATCCTATGTGCAATCACACAGCAGAACACGGTGTTTCCTCCAGGTGGAAACAACGCATATCCAGCAAACAAATCTTGTTCATATAGAGGAGCAGGGGAGAATCATTATTTGTTTTTCTGGAATGCAACGTTTTATAGATAAGTAATCTATACTTCAAGTTCTCAAGGTGGAAAGAAAGGTGAGCTTTCTCATCAGAGTTGGCATTCCATGAAGGGCATATTGTCCATCTGCTGTAGGAAACACATTGGTAGATACATTAAAAGCCACTTATAAATGGAGAGCCTCTAAGCCTCATTACACAGCTATTAATAGGAAGTAAAATAGCTTTTATTTACTCGGTACTCTTACACAACAAGGTATGGGGAAGAGAATATACTCATTCAATATTAGATCACCCTCTAGCATCATCAAAGAGCAGAGAAGCTATGCCCTTTCCCAATGGTGCCTGACCATAAAGAACAGACCAGCTACAACAAACTCAGAATGAGTGTCTCAATGTAACAAGCGAGCCTGGCTCCCTCTGGTGCTTGAGAGGATCAGAGGAAAGCAGTGTAAAGGGGGCTGCTGGCTAGATCAGAGCAAGCCACCTTCAGCTCAGAGGCCTTCCCCAGGGGACAGAATAAGTGGGAAACATCCAGACCCTCTAAGGAGGATCTCACCTTTGGACACATGGAAACTCCTGTTACATAAGAAAATGGCTCTGGCATTAAGAGAGATGATACACCTCTCTTGGTCTACCTCCCCAAGAAATGGCCACACAATGAGTGGGGATAATGTGATTGTATAAACCAGCAGTCACCAACCTTTCAGACCTCATGGACCACCAGTTGGCGACCGCTGGCATAGACTACTCTCTTCATGTATATTATTTCACTTAAATACTCAAAGAATCCTCATATGGCAGAGATTATTCTCATTTTACAGACAGAGAAACTAAGCCTTAAAGGGGTCCAATCACTTCTGTAAGCTGAAACTTGAACCCAAGTCAACCTGAAGCCACAGCCATGGTCTTGCCTTTTGTCATCCTATCTCCTAGCTCTCCAGTCTTCTTAAAAAAGAGCCCGTTGTAAATAGTCTCCCATTTTAGCTTTAAGGATACAACAAGTTCTATTTATATCTCAACAAAGGAACTAACTAATAATTTGCCAAGAGGATCTTTAGATCCCTCTGTTAAGGCACTCCTGTAGCTGCATGGGCAACATTGAACCATTTATAGATGTAACTGCTTCACCTGGCTCCTAAACAAAATTAAATATTCACATTTACTTAAAAAATGTTATAAATATCTCGAAATAGGCTTTTAAAACTAGAAAAAAATACTGATGAGAAAGGGAGGAAGGAAAGGAAAAGGAAGGGGTTCAATACAATAGGAGGACCACAGTGGAAGGACCCTGAACTGAAGGAGAAGCCCCGTGAGATTCAGAGAAACGGTCTGTGAAGTGCCATAGGGCAGAGGGCCACAGGTTGTGTCTGCTTGCTTTTCACACAGAACTCTTGAATCCAGTCAAGGTACCACACACAGTCCTAAGAGTCTCTCCATAGCTTACCATACATGTGTTTGCTGTTACTCAAGTCTAGAGAAAACAAAACAAGAAAATGCCTTCACATTGCTCTTCTCCTTCTAAGACACTCCCCCTCCCCCGCCCGCCGGTTTAAGACTCGCTGACCTACATCAAGAGCTTAGTACTAGCAACTATTCTGTTCTAATTGTTTTATGTGGACCATCCCACCTGATCCTCACAATACCCACTTTTATGACCCATGGTGCATAAGGCCACAGAGGCGCCCGACTGTTGGGTAGGGCCAGGATCCCAATCCAGCAGCCTGGCTCAAAGCAGGCAGGACAGTCACCTCGGGACCCCCTTCTCTGCAACCAGGCAAGCTGCATTACGCCAACGACAGTGCTGATGACTGCAAAGACTATTGCACAAAGCATCACCAGAGGAAACACGGACCAAATACCAAGAAAGCGCACACCTAACTTTAAATGGTCTTCTGAAGGTATAGAGATGGGACTCTAAGAACACGTCTAAGCAAAGGCAAACTGGTGCAACAGAAAAACTTGAGGAAAACTACTGCACTATTAGACTCCTGGACTTAACAAGCATTATAAGTAGCAGGCTCAAAATTCACCAGGCACAGTCGTTTATTGAGCTTTCCCCCAATGTAACAATAGAGGAGGAATAGAGAGAAGTGTGTCTTTTTAAAAATCTCTTCCCATTTCACATTACAGTATCAATATTTATGTAGTCTCCTTTTCATAACAACAATGTTAAAGCTGTAAATAAAAACAAATATCAGAAAACCCCACGAAGAGCATCAGCGCTGTAAACATTCCTCCAGGGCATTCTACACAAAACACTCTCTCACCCGCAACCCACTTCACTGAGCCCAAGGAAACAACACGCCACTTTTCCTCACAGAAGGCCAGCAGGGTTTCAAAGCTTCCTTCTCTCATTTTCCTCTTCGTAAAAACCATGAGAGAAAAAAAAGCACAATAAACCACAAACTATAATTTCACCTTTTCAAGTTCAAGAAATGCTCAGCCTTAGCCTTGGGATTCATACATGTGAACACCTCACTTAAGTTGTTTTCCATCCAGTTTTGAATAGAAAAACACATGGTTAGAACTTTTTGGAAAGTCCAATGTAATTCTTTCTATTTTATTATTTTAACCCATGATTAATTATGAACTCTCCACATATCTTCCTTTGCTTATTTAAAATTATTTATTTAAAATTCTTTTTAAATTGTTTACAATTACTCCTTAAAAAAATTCTACAACACAGATGGGAAGAATACTAAATCAATATTTTATTTCATGGAATCCAGTCAGTGCTTCTAAGTAGAAAAAGTGTATTTCATCATATAGTGCCCTGGCCATCTCTGAAAATAGAACACATTTCCCACTTTCAAACACACCATCTTCCTAACCTAAAAGAAAAAGCATTCTGTTTGTGAAAACGCAAATCTCTCTTCTTACCCCCGCAAAAAAAACAACATCCTTCCCATTTCCACATCACCCTACCTCCTAGCCCAGTGGTTGGCAAACTGCGGCTCGCGAGCCACATGCAGCTCTTTGGCCCCCTTGAGTGTGGCTCTTCCACAAAATACCACGGCCTGGGCGAGTCTATTTTGAAGAAGTGGCGTTAGAAGAAGTTTAAGTTTAAAATATTTGGCTCTCAAAAGAAATTTCAATCGTTGTACTGTTGATATTCGGCTCTGTTGACTAATGAGTTTGCCGACCACTGTCCTAGCCATTTCAAAAACACAATCAAACTTAATGATGATGTCAAGGTGAGTAGGAGGGACTTACAGTTGAAGATGCCCGGAGGTGGATGCTCTGTCACCAGGAGACAGTTCTCTTCATCACTGTTGTCCCCACAGTCGTTCTGTTGGTTACAGACCAGCGAACCAAGATACAAGCATTTACCGCTGGTGCAGGTGAATTTGCACTCTGAAAAGGTACATGAAAGCAGGCAGTAATCAATGCAAGTGTGATACTCTTGAGTTATTTCTTTCTTCCCCATTTGCATTCCATGAGCGTTTGGGAACTCAGTCTACCTGGAGATCCCAGGAAACCGAACTCAGAGAAGGGCTCTCCCAGTAAGGACCTTCCTTCTAGGAAATGCACAGGATAGTGCCCCAGAGGCACTCGAGGGCCTGCCATACATTACTCCCTGCACGTCTCTATCCCACAAAATGAGTAACACAGGTGCTTTCTTCCCAGGACCTGCCAGCAAATGTCATCGTTATGAGGCTCTTATTTTCTTTGAAAAAGTCCGTGGCATTTTTTCATGCCTCCAGCGCTGAGGCTACAGCAGAACTTGGGCGCTCAGGCTTGGTAAACGAAGGCACATACATTTTATTTCCAACTTGTCACTAGATGATGTGAAGCTCTGAGCAAAATATTTAACCTCTTGCCCTAGCTGGTTTGGCTCAGTGGATAGAGCATTGGCCTGTGGACTGAAAGGTCCCGGGTTTAATTTTGGTCAAGGGCACATGCTCGGGTTGTGGGCTCAATCCCCGGTGTGGAGTATGCAGGAGGCAGCCGATCAATGATTCTCTGTGGTCATTGATGTTTCTGTCTCCCTCTCCCTCTTCCCTTCCTTTCTGAAATCAATAGAAGTGTATTGAAAAAAAAAAGAAAGAAAAAATATATTTAACCTCTCTGGTGTTCATTTATCTCTTGTCTAAGAAAAACCAGGTTTGATACCAGGTTTTATAGTATAAAACATGGGAAATAATATGTGCTCTCTGCTTCCTGAGAAGCATCTATGCCAAGGGACAAATTATAGGATGGAAACCAACCCAAATCCCTGCAGGCCACATTGGACATGGGCTCCCTGAACTCTGTACAAATCAATATCAATATTTGAAAATGGAATTTACCGTTATAAACTTTAAAATAAATTTGTAAACTTAACACATCACTATCAATTTAAGCAATTAAGGATAAAGGAGATTACACAATTACATACATGTGGGCACATAAATGTCTATGTGTATCTTACAATAAATGTCTGTGAGCTTTTTCCTAGGAGCACCCACAGAAGCTGGCAGGATTTGCATAGTCCCAGCTCAGTGGACAGCCAGAAGGAAAAAACTCAGGAAAAGTATCCCAAGACCCAACCCCCCAACCCCCCAACCCCCTGAGGCTGACTATCACATCCTCTTAATTTCTCTTTGATTTTATCTGTCCTAGAATGTGGGTGGCAGGCCTGGATCAAGTCCAAAGTCCTTTTGACTTTAAAATTCTGTTATTAAAATAAAAGGCTGGGCATCAACACTCCAACTATACTAAGGACACATAGGGCTGCAAAGAGAATAACTCTTTACCTATTGTAAAGAGACAGAACTTAAATCCTCAAAAGCATTTATTTCTGTGACCCAGTATGAAACATTACAATTCTCCATTTGTTCACATTCTCTTAAAAGAGTATAGAAAAAGACACCAACCACAGCCCCTGACCTGGCTTAGGATAACATGTGAGCATAGACTAAATGCACAGCCACAAGTTCATTGCTAGCTGCACCGTACAGTGTGCTGAGTGCGGTCCAGGCCATGTGGTAAGAGCGCTGCTGAAACCAAACTCTCTCTTCCCATAAAGTGAAAAGATTAAAATCCAGCTGTTTGAAATCACATTTATGAAGTGACTTTTTTTTAACTTAATGGGAAAAAAGGATGTCAAGAAAAGAATGTATCTTCCTTTCTAAAAGAAAGATTGGAGTTCCAATTAATACCAAACATTAAAAGGACGTCAAGCCAAAAACAGGTACTCCTGAAAGTGAAATGTTGATTGGAAAAAAAGGGAATATTAACCTAAACTGAATCAAACTCCAACTAGAAAAATTAACCATTGCTGTGGTTTGAAAGGATCTCATGTTAGATTACCACACTCAAGTTCACGTGGTACTTTTTAAACCAGCAGGGAAATGTAATGGCATTTCCACACCTGACTCATTTCAACTTGTTCAAGAGAGATCCAGTCTAGAGTCACAACATATTTTTAAGGAAATGAATTATGAGATTCATTAATTCACATAATCAGTATTTTAGCCCCTTCTACATTATGTGCCAGGTAGTAAGACATGAAAACACAAAGATGAAAGAACAAGTCCTCTTCAAAGGCCTTACAATATGAATTTTTTAAAAATGTGAGCAGTGACTGATATATTTGCTAACTCCTTCCAAGGACTAATTTCCCTTCTATATATCCTTCACATCTAGAGTGCTGCCCAGCAAGGAACAGGCACATGCTGAATCACATATCTGTTGAATAAATGAGTTATCTAATCCAAGCCTCATAAGAACCCTGTGAAATGATTAGGATAGATATTCTTATTCTCATTTTATAGATGAGAATATTAAGATGCAGAGATTAAGCCAGCCAGCGTGGCTCAGTGGTTGAGTATCTACCTATGAACCAGGAGGTCAGGGTCTGATTCCCGGTTGACACATGGCCAGGTTTTGGGCTCGATCTCCAGTAGGGTGGGTGCAGGAGGCAGCCGATCAATGATTCTCTCTCATCATTGATGTTTCTGTATCTCCTTTTCCCTTCCTTTCTGAAATCAATAAAGATATATTTTTTTAAAAGATGCAGAGATTAAGTAACCACCTATAACTAAACTGCTAATAAATGGCAAAATCCAGATGAGTGTGCAAATTCTCTGCCTCTTTTCTCAGGCTCTGCCCACAGTTGCCTCTCAGTGTCCAAACCTGCTTTCATAAATGTCTAAGATTCATTTGTAATGAGGCTGCCCATTAATGTAACAAAGTTCTCAAAAGAGTTAGTTATTGTAAGCAGGCTTACTATTAGTTGGGACACATTAACAAGGCATATGCTACTGATTTGCTCAGAAAGCTCTTACTCCTTAGACAATGGAAATATCAACATCAACCCGTTGAATTTCAAATTCCTAAAATCTAAATCTTCTCAACCATGATCATTAGCTGAATATCAAACTAAAGGTCTCTCTGTTACATTGTCCCTTGAATCAAAGCTACTAGACTGAAATTTTGAATCTATCAACTTCTTGATGTGATATAGAAAATACTGGGAAATTGCTATAAATTAAGTGGTGAAGATTAATACTAAAGCTAGAATAAAATTTCAGACCAGAGTGAAATGTCTGTCCAAGTTAACATGAGTGGTTAATGTGCCAGTTAATGTTGACAGAGGCAGGTTCCAACTTGATCTGTCTCACCCTGCAAGGCCATCTCTACCACAGGTTGCTATCCAAAAGCCCAGTACATTCAGCCGGTGCATTCAGACATGAGGGGATGGTCCTCTAATAACTAAATTATTGTGATATTTCAAACAAACTAAGAACCCTAGATGAGAGGATCTAACTGGGTCTGCATATTGGAATCACCTGGGCATCTTTCAACATTACGGGTACCTAAGCACCAGCCCAGGCCACTGGCTCTCCCTAAGCTGAGGTACAGCGTGGGCAGTGGGGATTTCTAGAGATCCTTAAAATGCTTCTGATGGGCAGCCAAGATGGAGAACAACTGCCTAGAGAGAAGTACCTAACTCACTCACAGGAAGCCCTCTCTATAGCTAATAGTATTTTATTGGAATGCTTAGTTGGTATTTGCTAATTTACTGAAAAAGAAAAACCAAAACAAAATAGAAACTAAGGTATAATCTCTTTTAAAAATATGTATCTTTTTATTTATTTCAGAGAGGAAGGGAGAGGGAGAGACAGAAACATCAACGACGAGAGAGAATCACTGATCAGCTGCCCCTGCACACCCCACACTGGAGATCGAACCCGCAACCCGGGCATGTGCCCTGGCCGGGAACTGAACCGTGACCTCCTGGTTCATAGGTTGTCACTCAACCACTGAGCCATGAAGGCTGGGCTAAAGTATAATCTCTTAAAATGAGTGGTATTTTGACGATTCCTGGATATAAAACCTGGTTGCTACAGCTCTGTACTGTCAACGGGATACTTCAAAAACTTTGGGCCCTAACCTGTTTGGCTCAGTGGATAGAGCGTCAGCCTGTGGACTGAAGGGTCCCAGGTTCAATTCTGGTCAAGGGCATGTACCTTGGTTGCAGGCACATCCCCGGTAGGGGGTGTAGAGGAGACAGCTGATAGATGTTTCTCTCTCATTGATGTTTCTAACTCTCTATCCCTCTCCCTTCCTCTCTGCAAACAAATCAATAAAATATATATTTTTTAAAAACTTTGGGACCCCAAAACTACATTTGACACGCTAGAGACAGGAAACATCCTCAATGAAGTAAAACACAAGTCAGCGAAAGAAAATAGAATAAAAAAAAGTTTTCTTATTATATTTTGTCCATTATTGTGGAATTTGTTGAGTATTTCTGCCAAGCCAGAAGATGAAGGAAATCAAAGGTTGTTAAATACTAGAAACATTTTGGCTGCAAATTCGTGGCAATTTCAGGTGTATAATATTGGAATGAAATACAAAATGAACAACTCAGGAACCGGTTTTTCCTTCAAGAGCTATAGATTTTATTTTTAAAATTGTAATATTTAAATAACTTTTTTTAAAGTCAGGACCTTCTAAATGAAGAAAATGGCATTTCTTTCTATCATGATTCTCTATGTGATATTCTATGAAAAAACAGAATCAACAATAGATTTACTCTTGGTAATAAAGAATTTTCTCCAAATTTTGGGTCTTCTTTAACTTCAGTGATAAATTTCAGTGACTTTGAATTGTTATAGATTCATAAAATTCACCAGCATAAAATTCTCAGCATTAGCTGAGAGGGCCCTAGAGACAGAGTGGTCCAACCTTTCATGTCAGGGATGAGGGAAGAGTCCAGAGGGAATTTCCTGACTTACCCAAAGCTGGAGAACAAATTCCCTGTAATGGATCATAAAACCCAAGACTTCTACCAAATTGGGAGAAAAAAAATCCTGTTGTCCTAAATGTCATTCTAATTATGTACAAACTATTATTAACCAGTTGGAGTATACTATGTGAGAGAGGAGAAAGGAAAAGAATGATTCAGAGTAAGAAAATCTGCCCTGCCTGCTGTGCCTCAGGTGGTTGGAGAGCTGTCCTGGTCACCCAAAGGTTGTGGGTTGATTCCCGGTCAGGGCACATACCCAGGTGGTGGGTTCGATCCACGGTCGGGGAGCATATGGAAGACAACCAATGGATGTTTCTCTCTCTCTCCCCCTCCCTTCCAATCTCTCTAAAATTAATAAAAGCATATCCTCAGGTGAGGATTAAAAAAAAAAAAGAATAAGAGAATTTTCCAATATTTTGTTACCTTTAAAAAAAGCCATTTAATAGTCCTGAAGCACCCCATCCCGCCCCCCCCCCCCGAAAAAAAGGAATATCTTAAGGTGTTTTGTGAATTCAAAACTTTCATACAAAAAACCATGAAAACATTTGAAGGACAAGTAGCTCAACAATTTGAATATTCTAAACCTAATCCTAGACAGGATTAAAAAATAAACGTTCAATCTTGATTTCCGGGAGAACAAATCTGCATCTGAGAGACCAGAATTAATCCACTTGGTAGAATCAACATTTTATTAGTTAAAAGGCATAAAAAGTACTTGAAAGTCACTAAAAGAGTAGATCTTAAATGTTCTTCCCACAGAAAAAAGAAATAGTAATTAGGTGGCATGATGCAGGTTTTAGCTAACGTTATGGTGGTCATCATTGTACAATATATAAGTGTATCAAATTAACATGTACACCTTAAACTTACACATGTTGTTATATGTCAATTATATCACAATAAAGAGTGTGTAGTGAGGGAGGGAGCCAACAAATAGTTGTTCTCAATTTTTCCTACACTCTTTTTAAATCCTTAGTTTTCACAGATATGATCTCAGTCACAAAATAAAGACCTGTATAGAGTATCACATCACAACTGTAAAATCAGCCATTTTGTGAATTGGCAGACTAGTCTACCACAGCTATTTTTGTTAAAATTCATACAGCAACATCGACTCATTCAGTTCACACTTCTATCATTCACCAACCTCAAAATTGAGATCCTGGCTCCAACATTTCTGACATTAAAACCTAAAACCTACTCTCAGTAATGTACGTACATTGTGAATAACAAAGAAATTAAACCTAGCAATTAACAAACTGTAAGTAAAGAATTAATAGGTTTCTAAAATTAAGATGAATAACTTTACTATAACCAAGGTAAGTTTACATTTCTTAGTGTAGAAATAATATTTTCACTGATTTATATATATATATATACTGCTTACTCGCCTGCAAGATACAAGACTACCTATCATAAAAGTAAAGTTCAATAAAAATGGGAAACTGATTAAAACATAAAAATCATGAACCTACAAATGCAGGGGAGAGGCAGTGTTGTGGGATGGAGGGACTGAGCAGAAAAGAAAAGAAAGAGAACTCATGAACACAGACAACAATGTGGAGATTGCGGGGCAGGTGATGGGGAAAATAAAATAATAAAGTAATTATGAATAGGTTAAAAAAAGAAAGAAATGCAGGGGAAAGGAGAAACACTTTGTGACTGAAGAGAGTTCTAATAACTGGTCACTAAACGGAACTCCAAGCAAATGAGCTGCCAGGGAGACAAGGAACCCAGAGGTTGGTGGTGGGCCCTCACTGGCCCATAGTAGGAGGCATCCCAATGAATCAGAAAGAGAGAAAGATAAATATCACATGATCTCACTCATCTATGGGAAATAATGAACAACATAAACTGATGAACAAAAATAGATCCAGAGACAGAGAAACATCGATCAGACCATCAAACCTCAGAGGGAAGGTACGGGAGGGTGGGGGTAAGGAGGAGAGATCAACCAAAGGACTTGTATGCATGGATATAAGCCTAACCAATGGACACAGACAACAGGGGGGTGAGGGCATGAGTTGGAGGGATGGCGGTGGGGGAGGGGGGGTAATGGGGGAATAAGGACACATATGTAACACCTTAATCAATAAAGAAATTTAAAAAAAAAAGTTGGTGGAAATAAAAAAAAAAAAGAGAGAGAGCCTTTCCTCTTGATTCTCAGAACTCAGAGGACCTGTCACTCTTTTTATCTAAGGGTGCAGTACAATAACATGAAGGCTATCTTAGATACCAATGTTATCAAAAATGAAGAGGGCTCCCCAGATATCTTCCATTTCAGCCTTCAGTGAGGTTGGAATACTGGAGTCATCTTTCCATAAAAGGAGCCAGAATTACAGTATCCAGAAAGTAGTGATTTAGCAAATTATGAAGATAAAGTTTTGAAAATCTTCAGAAATGGAAGATGAATCCTTAAAGCTATTCTTCTCAAATGTCAGCTTTGACAACATATGAATGGCATAAGGAAGATATATGCACATTCTCCTACAGAATTTTTCAATGTAAGAAATACATTTTGAGTAATCTGTAAAAGACTTAATATCTCACATATTATTAGCATTGATCTCCTTAGAAATCTGAGGAGAGATCTGCAGAAGTTGTGTGGGCTCCACCTAATGTCACACAGCGATCTGCATGGCATGCTGGGAGTCGCACTTAAAGACACTGCATCACTAATGATGCTCTCCCATCACTCAAAGAGGAGATTGACTTTCCTGGTCATAAATTTGGAACAAAAGGGAATTTAATTTGAAGGTTTATATTCTGTATAATGAATTAAGTTACCCCGCGAGCATTTAATCAAAGTCATATCTTAAGTGGTGCTATGAAATACTTGTCCTTCAGAAAGATGAATATGACATGATAAAAGGATATTTTCCCATTTAATAAGATTAACATAGAAGAGCCTCCCATTGGAGATAGTAATAAAAAAAATTTAAAAACTCAATCCATTTTATGACATGGCTTATCGCTCCCATTGTGGTGCTGATTTGGGTTCTGAAAAGATTTTAATATGTCTGAAATTCTCTGAGAACCATAAGTGAAAAAGTCCAAGGTACTTTCAGACTTTAGACTTCAAGTGCTAAAACTACCCTTTATAGCAGCTTTAAAAACTGCCCAACTTTCAACAACGCACCACCAGGCATTTCAAAACTCAGTCAAGTCCTTTCGGACTTGAATTAGAAAAATAGCAGTTTCTTTACTATGTTTAAAGTCAATGAATGAATAACTTTGAGCCCAAGGACTAATACACGCGGACATTTTTTAAAATGTGTGTGTATGAAAGGTCCAAGGTCAATGGGTTTGTACAAAGGAAAAGAAACACCCGTGTAACCAGCACATTGGTCAAGATACAGAAAGACACGCAGGGAGGTGGGGGGATGTTTCCTGGGGCGTTCCAGCTTTCATGTTAACAGAACGCCGCTCCCTGCTACGGGAAAGCAAGACTGAGGGGCCAGGCATCCAGTCGTGAAGGGCCTTGTATGCCTTGCTGAGGACTGTTAGTGGCTCTCCATATTCTATAGGTTTTAAACAAATGTATTTGAATGTAATGGTAGCCGGACAGTATCGAGCATTTAATATGCATTCATCAAGACTACTCCGTGAGTTGGCTCCACTGAGTAAGCAGCATAAATCACAAAACCCAACGAGAGTTTTAAGTTATCTACCAGCAGATAGCCTCTCCATGAGCAGCTGAGGTAAAGAGGTTATGAGGCCCATAAATGGATGCACTGGTGTTTTACCGCACAAAACTGGGCCCCCACGTGGGCACCACAGGGGTGAAAAGATGACTTTTTAAAAAAACTTTTAATTTTGTCCTTATCTCTTAGCTACTCTTTCAGTTTTGTTTTCATGCATATCTGGATTATTTTTCAGATATATTTTCCACTACAAAAATGTTCCATTTAATTCTATCTACTTTGCTGCTGAAGTCTTCATCAATGTAGTTACCCAGGCCTCATCTTACTAGACTGCTTATGACACAACATTCATTAAATCTTTGTTAAATAAACCAATGAAGAGAAGTAAAACCTTGTTGGGTGGTTCTTATAGGAACCACTATTAACTACTAATATTCTTTGAGCAAAGAACTTTTTCTCTAACTGAACAAATAGCCTCACGAGGTAAACTAGAAACAGAAAGAAAACTCAAATATATTATTAGCAAATTACATATAAGATTTTTAAGACAAATAACTAGTTAAAATTATTAGCCAAAATCGTTTTTTAATTACCTGTGGCCTTCATGTATGAAATCATTCTCTCTCTCATCTTCAATGTCATAAATATTTAGGCTTTTCCATCTGTCCCTCCCACTCATTTGGCCTAATTCCTAAATCACAATGATCTCTCTCAGTGCAGCCACCATGTGTTTTAGAGAGAAACCCCACTGTCTGGCTAAAGCATTGGACTGTTTATTCTGGGAACAGCCAGCTCCTTCCCTCACAGCTTCAAGCGCCCTGAGAACTGGGTATGGACACTGAGTTCCCCACCTGTCTTAGATTTTAATGTCTGCAAACAAGCCTGGGAGCCAGGTAGCAAGGCAAGTATTTACTGACTCATGCTGTTGCTGACCCAGTCTTGTCCTCAAGTTGATCACAGCTCGATATTTTTTCCTATTTGGAGAAAAACTGCCTCAGTTTTGTTTTTTTGTTTTTCATTTTTTTGTGTTGTGTGGTTTGTTTTGTTTTGTGTTTGTGTGTGTGTGTGTGTGTGTGTATTTTGTTGTTGTTTTGTTTTTTGTGGGTTTTTTTTTTTTTTGTTAATCCTCACTCAAGGATACTTTTCCATCGATCTTTTAGAGAGAGTGGAACAGAGAGGGGAAGACAGAGAGAAACATCCACGTGAAAGAAACACATCAACTGGTTGCCTCCTGCATGTGCCCGACCAGGGCCCAGGCTGGGAGGAGCCTGCAACCAAGGTGTGTGCCCTTGACCAGAATTGAACCTGGGACCCTTTGGTCTGCAGGCTGACGCTCTATCCACTGAGCCAAACCGGCTAGGGCCTGCCTAAGTTTCTTGCCTTGAGCCTTCCATGGCTGCCTGCTTGGGAGTCTCCACTGTCACACACACTCTTTATAAAATGTCCCTTCTTGAAAAGGTTTACCTTCTGCGACTTCTACAAAAATCTAACCTCAACGTGTGACAGGGAGCCAGCTACATAAACTCCTGTGCTCCCTGTCTCCTTTAGCCAACCACACGGACATTTTGAGATGGTATCTTTATGCTTTTTTAATGGATATTAGGATGTTCTACTGTACGGCGAATGTTCCTTGCCCCAAACAAGGAAGGATCGCTACCTATTTTTTTGTCTTACTTCTCCACTGGTTCTTTAGAAGCCCTTCTTTGCACCCTCCAATAAGCTTCCCAGGTTAAGCCCTATTCAGCCCTCCTGTCATCCAGAACAAGCTGATGCTCTCACCATTCACACCCTTGAACATGGTGCCACATCCAGACAAGTCTCAAAGCTCCCTCACAACACAGATGGCCCTAGAGACACTAAGGGATGTTGGCAGATAGAGCTGTCTCTTCATCTCTTAGAGGGAGAGCTTCAGGTACTTAAAATAATGGCGTTTGGTTTCCGCAACTAATCAAAGTTGAGACCAGGAATCAATGTGGGCGAAAAGCCATTCCCATGTATTCCTTACAATGCTATACGCTAGAGGGAGGAAAGACAGAGAGGCCTTCTTGGTTATCAGCAGGAGGCTCTCACTGATCTAGGACCAATCCTGCTTTGGGCAGGAGAGATGTAGGACCCTCTAGCCCTGCATTCCACTTCCATCCATGGTCACTGTTTTGTTAGAGAAAATGACATATTTCTGAAACTTAGACCAGGTTAGAATCTCAAGTTCCACAAGGAAAAAAAATTTTTTTTTTGCCCTAAACATGCTCATTTAGGTCTTCATGAAGAATAGTACCTTGGGCTAATTAAGAATTTCCTGAATTCCTTTGCCTATCTAGCCAATAACCAAAAAGAGACTATTTCTGCTGAACCTTAATTTGATTATAAGCAGGACCAGGGTCTTAAAACCCATCCTGCTCAATGGAACACGAGCTGATAAAATTTTTATCTTCTGAAATTAACAATTCCTCTTTCTGCTCAATTCTTCCCAGAGGGTACCCCCAGTTGGGAGCTTGCTCCATGTGTGGTATGACCTGATGACCCAGCACCACCCTGATGGGCACAGTGGTCACCAGGGGACAAATGACCACTATGGAAAACTCATGTTTGCCTTTAATGCTGAAGTTAACCCCCTTTTATTTTGTTCTGTCATTAGTGGAGATAGAAGTAACTGGCCTAACTTAAATAACCATCCTCGAACATGCTGCTGAGGTTACTCTTTAGCTTTCTCATCTCCAAATTCTAACTTGCTATATTTATCCACAGTACTGAAGGAGTAAATACACTAAATGGACATGGAGTTGAGTTCTTATTCTATTTCATAGCCCAAAAGGGAGGTTTTCTCAGTACTATTTCTGTAAACAAATTTCTAAAACAACAATAATAATTAAAATAGAGACAAATGTGACATAGAATCTGAGTCCTAAAACACACACTAAAACCAAATTCACAAAAAATACAAACCAAAGTAATTTTTCTTTATATTCAAATATAACAAAGCACCCTATTTAAAATGTAACCCTCAGCCGAAGCCGGTTTGGCTCAGTGGATAGAGCGTCGGCCTGTGGACTGAAAGGTCCCAGGTTCGATTCCGGTCAAGGGCATGTACATTGGTTGCGGGCACATCCCCGGTAGGGGGTGTGCAGGAGGCAGCTGGTCGATGTTTCTCTCTCATTGATGTTTCTAACTCTCTGTTCCCTCTCCCTTCCTCTCTGTAAAAAATCAATAAAATATATTAAAATGTAACCCTCCATACCCATGTCCAAGACTCCCTATTTACATTCCTTGCTTACTTATTTCTATAGCACTTAACTTTTAATAAATCATAAAATTAACTTTTTGTTTTGTTTACTGTCTCCTATCACTGGATTGTAAGTTCACCTAAATGTCCGGAATTTTTACAGAATTGTTTCTTTCCTGAGGACTAGAACAATATCTGGCATGTAACAGGTTCTCAAAAAGTATTTGCTGAATGAAGAAAAGTTTATTCTATAAATTGTTATGTCTAAATCACACGCAAATACCATGCCATTCTTCTACTTGAAATCCTTCAACAGATTTCCATCACCTTCAGAATATAGTCCATGTTAGGTAGGCATATTAAGTTTCTTCCTCCTAATGTGGTCCTGACCATCTTTCCCACCTTATTTCCCAACTCCTCTATATATCACGCTGGAAGCCTTACACACCAAAACATTCTCAAGCACACACGACTTCCCATCATTGTGCCCTGATGCACACTATTTCTCCTGTCTGCAGAGACTTGCCCCTCCTTACTTGACAAATGCCTACTGACCTTTCTGCATTAAAAAAAAAAAAGTGTCATGTCTGTAAAGCCTTCCCCATCCTTTCCATTCCCATCCACAATTAAATATTGCTGCTTCTATGTTCCCATGGCAACCTGTGCATCTCTCCAGTACAGCACTTGTCACGTTGCTGTCATTATTTGTCTGTCTCGCCCACTGGTGAGATCTCTTGAGCTCAGAACACGTGACAGATTTGTATGCCCAGTGTCTAGCATAGTAGGTGATTAATAATTGCTTCCACTAAAATTGAATCAAACACATTGGGAGGAGGGGAAGAGAGAAGTGCAGTTTGGGGTTCAGTTTTTTCTTCCCCTTACAAATGAAGTCTGCTTCATTTGCTTTCACCACACACTATCTACACAGATACACAAGCCAGAGAGAAAGACGTAAAAAGAACAGTACAGGCTTCACTACACTGGTTCTAGGTTGAGCCAGAAGGGCCCATTTGCCTTTGTTAATTCAAACTATTAAGGCTGAGTAAGTCAGACAAACTAGTCTCTACTACCTGTCCAAATTAGGAAGCAGTAAACACTAGAAGATAATTACGTGTAGGTATGTGTCACACAGAGAAAATTATACAAAGGAGTTGTAAAATGCCGATGATCACAGGCTTCCTATGAGAACACATGAGAGGGAACCACATGAACAGGACTTTCTGCAGCTCTTCATGTCCACACATTGGAAACAGCCACCAAGAACTCCTGTAGACACATGTGTGTGGGTCAGCAAAAAGAAATGCAGACAGAGAAGTGCATGTGAACACTCATGGACACAGCCTCTCAGATCATTGAAGCAGGTGAGTCGGAGCTGAATGGGAAATGTAGTAAATGAGGCTTTTCCGAAGTCTCCTTCAAATCAGAAACTTGTTTCCACAAATGCCAAAAATCGCCAGAGTTCTAGACCAATGGTGACTCACTATGCTTACACCAATATCAACGACATTATTAAAAAAGGCTTCTGGACACCAATAGCATGATAGGCATTTGCTTATCAATCCTGAATAGTAGGTAAAATTATGCCGAGCCAGTGAAAACTGCTGCGATCAACCAGGGGGGTTGCTCAACTCCTCAGGCTGCTACTAATAACTCCAGAGCCACACTCTTTTTCCAGAGTAATCTTTTAACTTCTGGTTAGTGGAGGCCATGTTACCAAGGTTGGGCTGCAAGCACCTGCAGCCCACAGTCTTGCACGAGCCAATCAAAAGAGAAATGTGAACCTGTTATAGCTAGGACAGTTGTACCTACAGCATACTCTTCTGGTGCGTGGCTGGGGGAGACAGGAAAAGAGGGGGGGGGGAAGAGATATATTCCTGGTGACAAATCAGCAAGCATAGTTTTTTACTTCTTTTTTATTGTTGTTTTTAACAAACACATTTGCAGCATTATGTAATGTCTCTATTTGCAAGTGGCAATTAGTAAGGACTTACTAGGCTAGAGAAACAGAATATTGCTTTGGATTTTAGAACTTGAAGGCCTGAGCTCTTTTTCTAACTGTGGTTCTCCCCTCACTGTCCGTGGTATGAGCCCCACAGGACCAGGGTGCTGAAGTACTTTTCCATAATAAGGAATGGTCAATGAATAAAGGAACGATGAAATAATGAAATAAATTAAGAAAACACACATTGGCAAAACGTTGCTATTAATTTAGTGATACATAGTGATGGATGAGGAATGTGTTCATCACAACAGAAATTAAATGTATTCAGTCTACAATGAGCTTCAAAAGTATGGGTCAGCCATTCTGTTGGAACCCATTGGTTACCTTATTGCCTGGACCCTCGATCAGAGACGTTTTAAGCCATTAGCATGTGTGGAGGCCACCAGGCTGGGAGCAATATGCACGGCCTGATGCTGCCGCTGTGGTGTGAGCTTCTCCATGCCCACAGCCTCCAGCCCCTGCCCACCAGCAGGCTTGCTCTACTGTGCTCTGCAGAATGCGCTTTGCCTGCAGCTGACCCAGCTCACGTAAATATCAGCATTTCTGCTTGCCCTTTAGTACCCAAACTATCTTCATTCTATAAACCAGGGAATTCTATAAATCAGGAAAACCCCGGGACAGATGGAGGCAGCCTCTGGGAAGAAGGTCTATAAAACCACAGGGAGGCAGTGATGAGAAGCAGATGGCAGCAGGGTGCCCCACCTTCTGCAAAGGAAAGAGCTCCATCCGCGGTGACAGGAGGCCTGGAAGAGACGGCAGAACCCTAAAGACTCCCGTGCTGGAAGGAGGCTTGGACGGGCTGGGATGGACACAGGCTTTCTCAAGCAGGCAGCGCTCTCCCCTGGGCACAAAGGCCTGCACTGGTTTCTCCAGAGTCTTGTACATGTTACAGCTTTCTGTTCTTCAACTTCCCCTTCAGACTAACCAACTATGCTGAGTGAAATAAGTCAGACAGAGAAAGACGAATGCCATATGATTTCACTTGAGGTGGAATCTGAAGAACAAATGAACGAACAAGCAGAACAGACACATAGACTCAAAGAACAGAGTGATGGTTGCCGGGGCAGGGGTGGGGGGTTAGGGGATGGGCGAAAGAGGTGAAGGGATTAAGAAGCACGAATTGGTGGTTACAAACAGTCACGGAGTTGCAGAGTAAGCATAGAGAATCAAGCCAATAATATTGTAATAACTATGTGTCGTGCCAGGTGGGTACTGGAAATATCAGGGAAAACGCTTTGTAAAGTACATGATTGTCTACCACTATGCCCTAGCGCTGAAACTATTACAAAGTAATAGTGGAATGCCAACTGTAATTGAAAACTAAAATTAAAAAAAAAAAAACTGTCACCTTCTCAATCTTACTCTCACCAAATATCAGATGCCCTTAACTTTTTCTTCCTCTTTCCCCATTGTTATTTATTCAATCATTTAGTATTCAGTCAATAACTATTATATGCCAGGTGCTGTATTAGTCTTTTGCACATTATCTTAGATGAGGAAGCTGAGGCTCAGAAAGTTTCAATGAGCAGTGTGTCACCTGGGGAAGAGCCAGAAAACGATTCTTTGCATGCCCCCGCTCCGCTACTCGGACACTGAGCACCTTGGCCCACACCAAGCTATGGTGTGGACAGGAAGGAGAACCTTCGGTGGGGACGGTGGTGAGAGCAGCAGTCCCTGCAAGCTGGAGGAGAGGGGTGCAAAGCCTAGATCTGCTTCTTAAATTCTACACACCTTTCCTGCCTACCCCCAGGACACAAGCTCTGGAAACAAGTGTCAAGATGTACATAAGTATCTTCACACATGGGTTTAGAAACACGTGTCCACAAACACCCTCTCCACACAGCAAGGGCCTCAAAGGCAACTTAAACATTCCATCCTGCACAGCAATCCCCTCTACAGAGGCATTGAAGAGTGTCTGGCCAGGCCGGTGTGGCTCAGTGGTTGAATGTCAACCTATGTACCAGGAAATCACAGTTCAATTCCCGATCAGGGTACATGCCCTGGGTTGTGGGCTAGATCTCCAGTGGGGGGTGTGCAGGAGGCAGCTAATCAATGATTCTCCCTCATCATTGATGTTTCTCTTCCCTCTCCCTTCCTCTCTGAAATCAATATAGATAGATAGATATAGATATAGATATAGGTATAGGTATAGGTATAGGTATAGGTATAGGTATAGGTATAGGTATAGGTATAGATAAATAGATATTTTTTAAGAGTTAGTCTAGGGTACTAAATGAAGGAAGATGTTCTGAGGAACGCTACTTAAGGAAACTGCCGCATCCCATCACTGAATCTGGCCAGCTGCTCGGATGAGAACACCCTGCTGACTTCAGTCTCCTCCAGGCTGCACTAGGTCCCTTTGTACACTTGGACATATAGGAAGAAAGTACCTTTCAGCACCAGTGAATGTAACTAATGTCTTCTATGGTTTCCAGACCATTCTACAGTGAGTTCTCCATAGGCAGCCACTACCCTCTGCAAAGCTTAGGAAGCATGAATCAGGGCTGACCAGGGACCGCTGTGTTCTATGAGCCATGCAGGCGAGGTCCCCACTTGGACTCCAAACGCTGAGCCATGTTTCACCGGCACATCTTTAGCAGAACAAATGTTGGAGCTAAAATATGCTTTCATAAAGTTTATCTTCAATGAACACCTGTGTCCTTTACTTTTGTGAAGAATTTAAGATGTCAAAAAAACATTCTGTGTTCTGCTAGGCTGGGTCCCAAGAACCCCATTCTTTGAAAAAAGGTTCTCCGTATGGTAGATGTCACTTTCCCATTGTAAATCACCAAGTGCTAGCTAATAAACGAGAGACAAACAGGTGTTTCTTCCCTCAAAGGTGCACACAGAATGATACAGAGCTTCTGTCCTCATTCATTGTACTCAGACACATAATTTACGCAGGCCTTTCAACCACCCAGTCAGGTCTGCATATATGCGGCTTGTGTGGACATATGCATAGGAGTACATTCCAGGCTTCTAACAGCTGAGAACACAGTCAGGGCTGGATGAAATCTTAGAAATAATGGCAGTCTCTCATTTTAGAGATGAGAGGAGTTTACAACATGGTGGGACTACAATTAGACTGCCTAGGTTCAAATCTGGTATGATCATTGTGTGATCTTAGGCAAGTTACTTAACCTTACTGGGTCACAGTTTGCATGGTTGTAGAATATACATAACAGTATCTATCCCATGCGGACATTTTAAGAATAAATTTATAATTGGTGTAGAGAACTTCAAAGAGTTACATAATATTAGATCTGAAATTAAGTTTGGGCTAAACCATGATTCAATACTTTGGCTTAATGACTTCCAAGCTCATTGCTTTCCTACTTGAATCATCACTTATATTGCACAATATGCAGTAAAATGACACAAAGATTGAACATCATAGAACATACAGCTGTGTTATATATGTCTATATACAGAGGTCCTTATCTCAAAACTTACGTGGCTTCCCAAATGCCATTATATTTTCCCCACTCAAATGCAGCAAAGTACAGCTGAAAAATTTAAGAGACACCTTTAGACTCTTAATGATTCCATTAGTATAGCCCTAAGATGGTTTATAAAGCTCATAAAATGCATTCTAACTGAAGTATTTACTGCAAGTTGTTTTATCGTTGATAATATTACAGATGCCCCCCATTTTCACCCTCCTTTACCCACCTCAACCCAGCCCCAACCCCCTCTCTCTGGCCTTCCCCACACTGTTGTCTATGTCCATGGATTATGCAGATATGTTCTTTGGCTAATCTCTTCACCTTCTTCCATGGTGACAAAAGTACATGAAGAAGTTTTTTTTAAGTCATATAATTAAGCTACCAGTGAATTCAATAATCATTGTTCTCATTAATATAAAATTTATATTTTTATTTTTGTTTTGTGACCCAACTGTACAGTCTAAAGGTGGTAGGGCTGAGCAGAAAGGCCCCTGAGGGGGGCAGCCATGAGTGACTGGCTCTGGCCCAATAGCCCATGAATAGATACTCCTGAAACCAAAATATTGTCTGGCAGGCAGTGCCAGCAAACCATAGCTCAAAAGGTTTGTTCACTAGCTGCTATTCAGAAGTTGGCACACCAAAGGTGATTTGAGTGTCTCAATCTGCAACGTACAAAAGTACAGGTTATTCAGAAGTTGACCATATTAGACCTGAGGGCTGGCCACAGTGACAAAGGCCTGTAATAAAATAATAAAGACCCAGAACCTAGAAGAGATGAAGTGGGGGACAGAGGAAACATGAAAAGAGCTCTAGGGCACTGATGAAAGATGCCATTTTAAGGGCCCCTTCGGCAGGAAGAATGGTCTGGGAAAGGTCCGGCTTGGGCCAAGTCTAATGGCGTGAATCTCCACATCCCAGCTGGAGAATCAGACAGGAATACAGGAACTGTGAGTTGCTAGAAACAGATGAGGACCCCAATAAAGATGGCACTGAGCTGACCCTTAAAGGCTAGTGTCCAAACAGGGGTGGCAGTCCTGGCATGGAGCCAGCGCCCAAGAAAAGTGAGGCACAAAGGAACCTGCTCACAGCACCCTGAGTGTCCCCCTTGGCCAGGACCGGGCTGGGAGGTTGAAAAGGGACGAGCTGGCGAAGAGGCTAGAGTGGAACTAGCCCATGAGGGTTTTGGTAGTGAGCAGGTGCTCCAGGGCTCAGTGGGGGCTCAGGCCCTTGAACATCCAGGAAGCCAAGCGCCTAGGGCTATCGACCCTTAAACAAAAGGTGAGCTGCAGAATTGGAGTAACCTTTCATTTCCAGGCCTCTCTTCCTCAGTGACGAGCGTTACCTACCAACACAGAACTGCAGCCCAGTAGTGTCAGAATTTGGCATGTTGTAAAGTATATATTAAAGAAGCAGGGTAAAAGGAGACACAAAGAATTACCTATAATAAGTTAACTGAGCAAAAAGGAATCCTGCTAAATTTGTGGTTTGAAATATATCAAACCATTAAATTATTTGCAAACACAGAGATGTGTTTAGGCCACCACAACAAAGCACAAAAAAACTGGTTTTCTTCAGCACCTTACTTTTGGATTGAATTTTGGTAAAAAGCTTATAAATTATGGCAGATAAACCTGAGAGAGAAGGAATCCATTTATATAAATACATTTTGTAAAATGCTTTTTCTAGTTGTCTGATAGCCCTTTTTCTAGGTCTATACCTGCCACACTGAGATGTGAACTATGAAATCCCAAGCTACAAGCCATTCCTCATTAGACTTATCTGTCCTCCTTTTTCCAATGTAGCAATTGACTTCAGAGGCAGTGTGCACAGTGGGTAAGAGTGAACACTGCTGCCAGAGCGTCTGGATTTGAAGCATGGCTCCACCACCTACTGGCTGTGCAACCCTGGGCAAGTCACTAACCTCTCTGTGCTTCAATTCCCTTCTCTATAAAAAGGAGAGAAAAGGAGTACCTCTCTCATAAGGATGCTATGAGAATTAACTCAAATAACATAAATGACAGCAACAAGAACAGTGTGTGACATAGAGAACACCCTGTAAGTGTGTGCCATAATTATGAATGACTAGAGCCCAATGCACGAAATTCGTGCAAGAGTGGGCTTTCCTTCCCCTGGCAGCCGGCACTGGCTTCCCTCTGACACCCGGGACCCAGGCTTCCCTCCTGCCCAGCTTCATCCAGAAAGACATCTGGAATGATGTCCAGTCTAATTAGCATATTACCCTTTTATTATTATTATAGATACCTTCTATTATAACAAGGTTTGTTTTTCCCTTTATTATAAATCTTGTCATTCATGTTTTTTTACGATAACATCCAGCATTGCTTTTTTGTTATAGAAAATACATTTTTTACAAACAGAAAATAGAGTTTTGTTGAATAATTGAGTGATTGAGTGAATTCCTATTTCACTAGATATCGGCACAAATGTTTTAAGGCACCAGAATCATAACAAGAAACACAGACATCTGAAGGAGACACATCTCTTTTCCCAAGCTGTTATATAATTAACACAGCAGTTCTTTGATGAGGTCTGTTTTCATTATTTACCTTTTCAGCAGGGTGTGATAATGAGCCCTGCTGACCTCATGCATCAAGTAAGATAATGTTCCCATGAGTGAAGGTGGAACCACAAACCACTAAAGACAAGGCTACTGTTATTGTTGGAAAGAAAACTGGAAACAAAACCAGAATTTCCAAAGGTGCTGGCGCTGGGATGGTCCCATTCACACAACTTGATAAAGGCAAGAGCCTGAAGCGGCCCAGGGCTGCGGCACAGTCTGGCCGGCAAACACAGCCCTCAGGACCCTTCACAGTGATCACTGGGCAGGGGCCTCGTGTGCATTCTCCCAGGTCAGCTTCACTGCAAACCCACAAGAGGCCCACTTTCCCAAGGGATTAGAGAGGGTGATGATTTGCCCCAGTTCAGAAGTCAGTGTGTGACCCAGCGAAGACCCACACCTAGGGGTCAGGACTTCAGTTTCAACTCTGCTAAAAGGTGGTTGTGTTACTTTAAACTCTTGGGGCCCTAATTTTCACACCTGAAAAAAAAATGAGGAAACTCAATAGAAAATGTTAAGACCTTTCTAGCATTAAACTTAACTCTAAACCACCCGCAGCATCAACTTCCTAATTATTTCCTACGGGACGACCATGGTATTCCTTAGTCCTGTTTCCCAGGCTGCTGCCCTCCTGCTCTGAATCCTTTTCCTTTACCTTTCCTTCAATCCAGCAGTTTCCATCATCACAAAGAATCAAAGCCCCCACCTACCCCCATGTCATTCATGAAGATCTGGTAGATCCCCCTTTATCTGTCTGCCTGCAAGTCCCTGAGTGACTAATGCCACTGTAGAGCCAAACACCAACGACCCCCACAGTGGGCAAAGCATGGCGGAGATGAGGCCAGGAGCCAAACACACAGCCCTATCCACCCACCATCCTGGAAGGCTCTCTCTCCTCTGAGACGAGCATGAAGCTTCAGGTAAGTACCCCCTCCAGGCAGACACACCCGCCCACCCACCCCACTGACTGATGGGACAGCCAGCAGTCCTTGCCTCCAGGCCACAGCCTTGGAGAATTGGAATCCAGTGTGAAAAACAATATAGCAAACTCCAAGGGATTGGCAAGACTGTCTTGGGGGGATGAGGTTTGCCCCTCTGGTAAGCTAGAGGTGTGTCCCCTTCCAATATTATCCCTGGTGGCTGTGTCAAAAACAAGTCAGCTCTCCTCTGCAGTCCACCTGCCTCACAGCGCTGTGAGCACAGCCGGCTCCCTCCCACAGTCCTGAGCACAGAGGAGACACAGCGGCCCCAAAGAGAAAGCACCCATCCCCCAACCTCAGCAGAGCAGGTTTGGGACCCTCCCTGCTGCTCTTGAGAACAGACTTAACAACCCACGCACACCACCTGCGAGAGAGGGAAACTCACAAACCCCGCTTGTTGGGAAGAAAATCATCTGGAGAAAGGTCATTCCTTTAGTCTATTCCCCATCTTACTGAACAAATGCAAATGACAGGTCTCTTTCAGGCCATCAAAGACTATGTGTGTCCTGGAAATGTGAATCATCTCTTAGCTGAGGAGTAAACCAGCATTTCTGGGACTCCACGCAAAGATGTCCCCAAAATCTCATCTCGAGTTTGAGCTACAGGTGAATTTCAATTACCCATGGTCAAGGGTGACCCCCCCCCAAAGAACTGTTTACAAAGAGATTTTGTGCTTTTTGCATCAAGATGAGCCTGGTGTTCAGAGAGTTTACTTGGTGGCAAATAATGCAGCCACCCTCGCAAGGACTACACTATGGAAGGAGTGAGGGCTGTGTGGGCTCCCTCCTGCTCTGAGCTCCCAAAACTGCAAGCTGAAGACAGATTTGACATCCCAGAAGTAACAATGCTTTTCACTTAAATATCCAAGAGATGTTAAACTTTCTCATACATTTATTTTTAATTAAAAATCCCTGCAATGCGAAACAACATGTTTCAGAAACATATCTAGATTATAAAAACTGTTCAAGTTTCTAAAGATGCAAATCTTATCATTCGAAATTTAGCTGCTGGGCAACTACCATTGCTAAGCAATTGAGTTTCTGAAAAGGGGATGTTAATGATTAAAATATGAATTCCAATCCCAGCAGCTTTGATTCTGAAGGAAGGGCAACAGGCTGTACCTGACTTCTTCACAAAAACAAGGCAGCTCATGTGGTTACAAGCAAAAAGGAACCAGAGCCGAAAGCCTCAAGAGAGGAGCTGGAAGAGAAGGACAAAGGGTATTTTTGGTTCCTATCTTTTTTAAATGCTGTATTTAATGCTGAAAATATCATGAAAAGTGCATCAGATGTTCTCCCGTTAAGTGAGAAGAGATAAAGTATGACAAGATTAAAAACTGATTTGGCAAAGTGCCCCTGGTACTGATTCCCACCGCTTTTTTATTATTTAGCTGTCCCAGATAAGGCCGCGCTACGCTGGTGAAGTGAGTCTGGAACCTAAGAGAAATAAGTTCCAGCATGAACCCGTGGTACCTGCCAAAGGGGTGGCATTTTGACAGAAAGTGTAATAAAAAATAGCCGTGGTGTTGGCTTAGGTGGGCCCGGTTTGGAGGAGGAGAACGAGGGTGGGATGCAGATCCCATTCTGCACACGTCTGGCCCCACATGACGGCAGCCTGCACTTGAGGGACAAAGCTAGGTGTGCCGAGACGGAGCGACACGTCTCTCGTGTCCCTTGAACTCTGCTGGAGAGAAGCCCAGGCTCTCCCAGACCCGAGAAGCTCATCACATGGAGCTAGACTGGCTGTTTCCCTCACAGTTCTCAGTGACTGACAATGAGAATGTGCTTAGCCACCACATGCAGTTGTTTCTCTCACGTTTGTATCAACATGTCTGAGTGGTGTGTTTAGAAAGTGCCAGAAAATACAGGAATTGACATTCAAGAACTGACCTTGAACGTACGCACCCTTCTAGTGGACTTTTTGGGAGATGAATAATTTTTGAAAGCAGTGATTCAAAACAAGACATAATTTAAATGTACTAAATACACAGCAAACAGGGCTAGCTGAAATGTACAGATACTTACCCAGAGTCTCCCGCCCTCTAGAAAGAACGATGGGAATCAAAACAATGTAAAACAAAAGCACAGTGGCCACCCATCTGCCCAGCCTACTCCTGGGCACCTGACCATCGAGGCAGCTACCTGCTGTTCCTCAAAACACCAACTCCATTCAAACCCAAGCCCTCGGCACTTGCTGGGCCCTCTGCCCAGAACTCTCTCGCTCCCTTTTCCTTAGAAAGGCTTTCCCTGATCATCCAGTCAATAGGAGTTATTCCCCATCACTCTCTTCTTCCCCACTGTATTTTCGACAAGACTTGATTGCTATCTGAAAACACAGGATATGTTTGTCTGTTTCTTTATTCTCTGTCTCCCTGGTCAACTTGTAAACACCCTGAGTGCAGGGGCTGTCTCTGCCTTGGATCCCCACTACGGTACCTGATACAGAGCACGTGTTCAGTAACTGTGTTAAAGGAATAAATCTAAGAGTGGACCTCATGTCATGGACCCATAAATAAACCATGACCACCCGGCTGGCCTGGCCCAGTGGTTGAGCATGGACCTATGAACCAGGAGGTCACAGTTCGATTCCCGGTCAGGGCACATGCCCGGGTTGTGGGCTCAGTCCCCAGTATGGGGCATGCAGGAGGCAGCCGATCAATGATTCTCTCATCATTGATATTTCTCTCTCTCTCTCTCTCTCTCTCTCTCTCTCTCTCTCTCTCTCTCTCTCAATCTCTCTCTCTCTCTCTCAATCTCTCTCTCTCTCTCTCTCCCTCTCCCTCTCCCTCTCCCTCTCTGAAATAAATGAAAATATTTTTTTAAAATAAAAATAAACCATGTCCATTTCTTCATCATCCTTAAGCTAAAAGTAAGGCTTCCTACTGGTCAAAGTGTTTTTAGAAACTATATGAGGGGGGAAAAAAGAGAAAGAAAGATCTGCTTCCATATGCATGTCATCAATCATGATCAACCTGTAAAAATACATTTGAACACACTGGGTTTGTTCCCGTCATGGGCCCCCATCATAAATCCTCTTTCACCATGTCTCCTTCCCTGATACCCCATCTAAGAGTCTTCTCTGCTCACCTGTGAACTGGGCTCCATAAGCAAAGGGGCTTTTATCTACTGCCAGCAACTCTGAGCTCCACACCGAGCACCGAGTACAGAGTCCCAGCTTCCTTGGGGCGGGGGGCGGGGGGACGAGGGGAGCAGCCCTACTCTCACCCCTCTGCACTTTGACCCAAGCCCCGATGCCAGCTGCCGGAAATGGAAATTTCTTAGGGCCTCCAGGATCTTAGAAGGACATGGGGAGTACATGAAACACCCTCCTGGCACTTTTTTACGTGGAGAAATAAAACCACCAAGTCTCGGATGCTCCCCCCTCGTTTTGTTCCACGCTGAAAGGTGGGTTAATTGTACAAACATCTGTAAGACAAGGGCATGCTGTCCCGAAGAAGCCAAAGCCTGTCAGCCAAGTAAACAATGCAGTTTTTTATTAAAGAACGTGTTTCTCAGTTTTGTAAGTCATTTTACTATATAGTCCCAGTGCCTAGCCCAGTGCCTGGCATAAAATTCAATATAATCAATAGAGAACCAATGCTGATTGGCTCTCTAAGCCCCGAAATGTTCTTTACATCGAGCAAGACAATAAGAGGAAGAGTAACGGAAAAGACTTAGAATCTAACCTGTTTTGCAACATGTATGTTTGTATTACATTTCTGCCCTATTGTAAGATCTAGCAAAAACTGCCTCCGGGGAATAAAATGGGAGGTCCTCGGAGGTGTGTGAGTGTGCGGTGTGTGTGTGTACACAAGTCATCCGGAGAAGAACTGAAGGCTCGAGCAAACCAAAGGACGGATTTCAACTCAAACTGGCCCAGAGACATCCAAGAGAAATACACTCGGGGCGCCCCCACCACGCACCAGGCAGCAATGCTCCATCCAATGACAGAGCCCACGTGGCCTGTAGCCCGCTCCGGGAGGGAAGGGGATGGATCCCAGGGCAAGACATGTAAGTAGGAAATGGGGGGGGAGGTCCCCCTAGAAGGAAAACAGAGGCTTACAGGGAAGGACTCCATGAAGGAGGAGGGGACTCTGTTTCTGAAGAGGTAGAGACAGAGCCAACCTCTAGACAGGAAAGAAAGGGCAGGAGTGGGCTGTCCCCAGGACAGGATCCTCTGTGAAGAATTAACTTGCTTTTCTCTCAAGTTCTGTAAATCGCCTTATTTGATGTATTAAGTGTCCATTTGAGGAGTGTCCTCCTATCCTGTGGTCCTGCTGGCTCTGAGCCTCCAGCAAAGCGGGCACCCACTGTCCTGTGCTGCGGGTTCAGACGGCAAGGAGAGCCGGCTCAGCGCCTGCAGGAACACACCCGCCACAGCCTGGTTTTCAGGGAAGGGCAGCCCCGGCCTGGGGGGCTCAGAGCGAAGCAGAGCAAGAAGGGAGGTGCTGGGGCTGAGGCAGCGTCAGTGTTCACCGAGGAAGACAAGCTGTGAAATGGCTGCTTTCCCCAGAAGCTTTCTGTCAGGCGGGGAGGCGGGCATTTGCTGTACATACAGAGCCGCGGGCCACAGACTGCTGCTCCCACCTCCTCATCCAGCCCTGATTACAGTTGGACATGCAGGTTCGTATCCACCATTTCCACCATGATGTCCCGAAGCACCTCAAAATCAACACGCCCAAGACTAAACTCGAGGTCTTCCCCACAATACCCCCTCTTCCTCCTGCATTACCTGGCTCAGGAGATCACCCACCTGTCCTCCAGGGGCCTCGGCCGGACACCTCAGAGTCAGCTTTGACTTTTCTTCTCCCTCACACTCTACTTCCAGTTCATCATCGTTCAACAGAGCCTATCTCTGCGTCGCCTCTCAGTGCACATCCCTTCTGACCACAGCCGCTGCCACCGTCTGGGTCCCCCCCCCACCTGGTCCGTCTCCACCGCCACCTCCCATCCCCCTGCAACCGCTAAGCTCTGGCTGGACAGAGCCACCGCCCAGGCTCGCCCCACTCATCTCGCGGCTGTTGGGCCTGCTGCCCAGTCTTCCCGGGATTCTGCCCCACCCAACCTACTCCTTCATTCAACCAAGTCCTATTTCTGACCTCTGTTTAGAAGTCACTGCTTATGGAAAGCCCTTTCCTAATGGCCCTGATGTAGTGCAGGTGCCTCTGCTGTGGACCCTGTGCGGTGCCCTAGAAATGGTCACCGGAGAGACAATCGTCTACTCCCTCGTCTGGGTCACCTCTCAGGCTCCACACGCCCCGGGAGCTCCCCTCCTCCAGCACTCGGCACATACGAGAAGCTCCACAAACACTGCAGATGAAGTCGATAAACGTGGTCTCCACCCAGGGGCACAGCCTCATCCCCAGCGGTCACACAGCAGTCATGTTTAGGTGCAGTGTTTCACATGAATGAAGCAAGGTGATGCCACTTAACTCGTTAACTTTTAGTTCCTCTGCTGGGAGGCTCTAATATTTTGATAACCTCCTTGGGCGATCATTTTCTTTTTAAGGAAGGTACACAAAGTCTGTCACCCACCACACACCCACACACAAAGATGTGAACGTCAATCCCAACTTGGTTTTGGTCATTCTTACTCCCTCTCCCAAAACCCCAAGCTGAGCGAATCCCACAAAGTTGTCTGTCATCTCACAGCCACCTGAACTACACGCCGGATAAGAAGCACATATGGCTTGTAAAACAATGCAATCTCTGGCAAGAAAATAGCATTCCATCAGCTCAACTTATGCAACGTATTATCTGCAGGTTATTCCACTTTGCAGGAAGAGCTAAATTTATGATATACATATCTCAACTCTTTTGTGTTTTGTTTTGTTTTAAGCAGCACAACCCTCTTTCCACTCCCTGAGTGCTGACAGGTGTTCATAAATCTCCCCACACTTCTGGCTTTGAGCATCAGGGAATAAGTTCTTTATGCTCAAATGAAGAGAGTGTGCCTTTGAGATAAACAGACACACACAAAAAAGCCGGTAAGCCTTGCCCAGGAACACCAAGGGGGGAGGAGAAGGGGACTAAAAAAACACGCCCCGGAGCTGAGCATAATCTACGACCAAGCACAGACTTCCCTCTGCCTGGTCCCCCTGCCTCCCCTCTTTCTGGGACACTGCGGCTTGAAACCTTCAAAGGCTCTTTATTCACCTCCACATCAATGCCAACCCTCGCGCCGACAACCCACCCGCCTCCACAAACTCCTGGCCACAGAGTCACTCGGGCCTGCATGGTTTCTGCCTTAATCTCCCTCCTCTTCTGCCTGGAACCTCCCTGGGCACCAGCTCAGCTCAGTCTTCCTAAGCCGCCCAGGAGCCTGCCTCCTAGGAATCCCCAGAGCGCTTCATCAGTGCATTGCATAGCACTCAGAACTCTCTGCTTCGTGTTGTAGCTACTCTGTCCACACGGGTTAGTTATCTCTTCTAATAAAACAGGACACTCGTCTAGGGGAAAAGATGAACAACATAGACTGAAGAACAAGAACAGCATCGATCAGACTGTCAGACCTCAGAGGGAAGGTAGAGGAGGGTGGGGATAAGGGAGATAGATCAACCAAAGAACTTGTGTGCTTGCATATGAGCCTAACCAGTGATCACGGACAACAGGGGGGTGGGGGCATGCGTGTGGAGGGGTTTGGGATGGGAATGGGGGGAGGGGGGGTTTGAGGACAAATATGTGATACCTTAATCAATAAAGTAATTAAAAAAACAAACAAAAATATATATTAAAAAAAAATCCTACACCAATTTCCTCTGGGGAAATTACAAACTATTAAGTAATATTATATTTTTTAAATATTAGAAGTAGTAGTATTAATAATAAAGTAATTTTAAGTATCTGTACTTAAATGTAGTTATGCTAAATATTTTGCAAAGTTAGGCTCTTTTATGCTTATTGAACTTTCAGTTTGTAATCCCTCATTCTCTTAACTTTCCAAAATATAACATACAGAATAATCTCCCTAAACTTCTATTACGGTAATATTACTTCCACTTTTCCTGAGTTTAACAAATGTGTGCTAACAGCAAAATAGACATTAGACATTAAAATAGTGAATAGTAAAAAAAAAATCAGGACACTGAGGTTAGGAGAGACGCCACATTACAGTATTTTCCGGCGTATAAGACGACTTTTTAACCCAGGAAAATCTTCTATACGCCCAGTCGTCTTATACGCCAGAAAATACGGTAATCTTCATTGCTCCTCCATCCTTGGCCAAGAGTAAGTGGTTAACAACAAAGAGACAACAAATACACAATCACAACTAAAGGCGCTTCAGTGAAGCCCGGAAGACAAGGTATTCACCTGTGGTGTCATTGGGGATCAAGAACTTTACAGATTTAAAAAACCAAACCAAAAGCAAAGTCTGATGAGTTTCTTTTTTGTTTGTTTTTCAAAAGTGAAAATGTATTCTTTCCCTTTCTTAGCCTTTTCCCCCTAATTACAGTTGACATTCAATATTATGTTATACTAGAGGCCCGGTGCATGACATTCATGCACTAGGGGAGGGGGGGCGTCCCTCAGCCTCACCTGTGCCCTCTCGCAGTCTGGGACCCCTTGGGGGATGTCCGCCTGCTGGCTTAGGCCCACTCCTTAGCGCTGCCTCGGAGGCGGGAGAGGCTCCCGCCACCGCCACTGCGCTCGCCAGCCTTGAGCCCGGCTTCTGGCTGAGCGGCACTCCCCCTGTGGGAGCACACTGACCACCAGGGGCAGCTTCTGTGTTGAGCGTCTGCCCCCTGGTGGTCAATGCGCATCATAGCAACTGGTCGTTCCACCATTTGGTCAATTTGTATATTAGCCTTTTATTATACAGGATTGGTCTCAGGAGTACAGCATAGTGGTCAGACACTTATATAATTTACAAAGTGATCCCTCCAATAATTCTAGTACCCACCTGGCACCAAACATAGTTATTATAGTATTACTATTATATTCCCTATGCTGTACTTTCTATCCCTGTGACTATTACTACCAATTTGTACTTCTCAATCCACAGAGATTCACCTTTTCCACCCAGCCCCCAGCCCCACTCCCCTCTGGTAACCATCAGTTTGTTCTCTGTATCTATGAGTCTGTTTCTGTTTTGTTTATTCATTTACTTTGTCCTTTAGATTCCAATATAAGCGAAGTCATATGGTATTTGTCCTTCTCCGTCTGACTTATTTCACTTAGCATCATACTCTCTAGGTCAGTGGTTCTCAACCTTTCTAATGCCGCGACCCTTTAATACAGTTCCTCATGTTGTGGTGACCCCCAACCATAAAATGATTTTCGTTGCTACTTCATAACTGTAATTTTGCTACTGTTAATGAATCGTAATTTTGCTACTGTTAATGTACCACGACCCACAGGTTGAGAACCGTTGCTGTAGAGCCTAAGACCATCGGAAAACACAGATATTTACATTACGATTAAAGGGTCGCGGCATTAGAAAGGTTAAGAACCACTGCTCTAGGTCCATCCATCGGCACCATATCCGCAAATGGGAATATTTCATTCTTTTTATGGCTGAGAAATATTCCATTGCAACACCATATTTATATAGTGGGTAATTTTGTTTATAAACCTTAAATTTAAAAAATAACAAACTTTAACTGCAGTCAATGTTCACTTGTATGTGCATGAAGAGTTGGTTCAAGGCAGTTTGCTGAGACCTCATTAACCCTCACGACCATCCCTGAGGGAGGTGGTGCCTACCTGAGAGGAGTCGCTCCTTTAGTCGGGAATCGGCCATGGGTACAGCGATCACATAAGTACATGCTGATCGTCCACACTAGTACATTTTTGAGCACTGAGAAGGGCTCTCGGTTATCTAAACATCATTATTAGGTTTGCTAGCTCTTGTGTAACGGTTTGAAATTTACACAGTACTTTCCATATGCTTTTTAAAAAGAGGGCTCCGTATCCCCACCTAGGAAAGTGGGTGTTCGTTCATACGTTTCTCATCTTACAGATGAGGCTGGTTTCAGAGAAATAAAACGTTGGTGAAGGTGCTTGCGGGTCCGCCACTCCAGTGTGTCCTCGCCACTTGGGTCATGTTCCAAGAGAACAGCTTCTTGAGGGAACAGACAACAGTGTGGGCAAGTGACGGGGGACGAGGGGCTCAATCCCAAGGCAGAGAGCGCAGGACAGGCCTGGGGGACCACAAGGGAGAGAACGAACGGCAACAAGGGTGAATTTTCCAGTGTTGGTTTTTCCTCGGCTTAGTCAAATATCTCACGCCAACACATCAATATTTAACATTAGAACATCGTTTTGACCAAATAGCTGCTCCCCCACCACAAAAACAACAGGTAAAGTTCAAAGCTGGATAAAGAAACAGCGGACTGTGCACTAGGTCCTGTTCTATGACTTCCCACAGCACAGACCCAGAGAAGGGCAGGGCAGAGACAGAATTACCCGTCAAACCCACCCATAACCTCCTGCCCCCATACGGCCGTCAGGTCCCAGCACCTCAACCACCAAAACAGTGCCAGCTGCATGCACACGCAGCTACACGGCTAGGTGTCACTTGCAATGCGTGTCCCTGCCGCACACCCCTCTGGGAATGTGCCACACACACACGAAATAAAAACTGAAGGTGGCGACAGCGGGCAGAGGCCTGGGCCCGGCTGGAGAACTCTCACCCGGGACAAGCTGTCTCTGAGTCCTGCCTCCACGACAAGGACTCCAGGACACTCACGCCACAGCTCCCAGGTCTTTCCAGCAGCCATGCCATGAAGGGAAACCGGTGGCCCTGTCCAGCACTATCACCTAGGCCCGCTCTTTCGCTATCACAGGTGTATGGAGTTGTGATCATGACTCCAATTTCACAGGCAAACAAAACAAAACCTGAGGTCTAGATTAACTTCCCAGGTTGCAGGACTTGGATCAACCCATGCCTGTCTATGAGCCCGAGTCCACCCTCTCCTATCCCCGCTGCGTCCCCGGCACAGACAAGTGGCCCCGTGCAGGGGGCGGGGAGAGCGCGGTCTGCATTCTCTAGAGCGGGACCGCAACCCTCCTGCTCCAGATCCAGGAGAGCCTCGTGGTGCTCAGCTGCCGCCCAGTGTCCAAGCCCTGAATGGAGCGCCGCGAGGCAGGAACAAACCAGAAGCAGGAGATCCTCTTCCATCTAGAATATCAGCCATCATAGCCAAGTAACTGAAATATTTCTGTCATTCACTGTATGTTTTTTAAAGGCGGGGGGGGGCGGGGAGACTTTGTGAGAAACAAGGTCTGCACTGAAAACATACCCGCTAGACCTAGTGGTCGGCAAACCGCGGCTCGCGAGCCACATGCGGCTCTTCGGCCCCTTGAGTGTGGCTCTTCCACAAAATACCACGTGCGGGTGCACACGTACAGTGCGATTGAAACTTCGTGGCCCATGCGCAGAAGTCGGTTTTTGGCTCTCAAAAGAAATTTCAATCGTTGTACTGTTGATATTTGGCTCTATTGACTAATGAGTTTGCCGACCACGGCGCTAGACCGTTCAACGATGCGTGCTGCCCCAGGCCGCACACAGCGCAGCCCAGGGAGAATCGGGTGCTCCAGGGCTCCCGCGCCCCAATCCCAAACACCCGACAGACCGTCACAGAGACGAGCCACACTCCCGTGTGGTCTAACGGAGCCCAGAATTAGAGAAGGTAAAGAGGGCTGCAAGTCCGTATACTGGAAACCACTGTTGGCACGCAGGCTATGAATTTATCCTTTTTATGTCAAGAAAATGTCCTTACAAGCTAAGACCTCTTAAATATACAACCGCAACATGCATTTCTCCGTGAATGTGACCGCCTCCCCGAGCGCAGCATTGGGACCACAGGTCTCTGTGGCCACTGAGACGCTGGAAGGGAAATGCTTCCTCACGGAGGCTGGGGAGTCCACTCATTTGTGCTGACTCCTGAGGCCGCAGGTTCTAATCCCAGCTACTCACCTTACCAGGGGCGTAACCTTGACTTAACTTCGTGCCTCAGTTTCCTCATCTGTCAAAGGGGCTTTATAACAGCACCTATTTTACAGAATTGCTTTGAGGTTTATGTGAGATTATAAGTGCTTCTATATAGAAAGTTGCTTAGAACAGTGGTCACCAACCGGTGGTCCGCGGACCACTGGTGGTCCTTGAGGTCCAAAAGGTTGGCGACTGCGGTCTTAGAACATTGCTTGGCACACAGTGAGACTCAATAACTATCAGGTACTCTCTCTCCATACCCTCGCCCTGAGAAGGTAGGAATAAGGCACCATACGCCTTATTCTCGGGATACTTAGTCAAGACTAGACAACAGCGGGAAGGAATCAGTGAAGATCAGCGGGATGTTTAATAAAAGAAAAAGGAGCTGACAGCTTCAGTGGCAAAGACATCTCACAGTAGGAGTGGTGGGCAGGGTGGGCAGGGCCAGTGCCGTTCATGCCCTTCAGCCTTGGAAATGGCACTCCCCGGCACAAGCATCCGCCTAGGGACAGGCTAGCAGAGGGCTGTGGCCACGAAGTGATCCAGGGTGGGAAGATGCAGGCAACACCTGGAGCCAGGCACGCAGAGCGGCTAGAAGTCCAAGCACAAGCTAGGAAATGGAAACTGAGTCCCAGGAGACTCAGATGCCAGAAGCTGGCATGAGGCAGAAGTGAGGAAAGAAGAAACTCAAATAATATTACACAAGGAGACGCAAGAAAATCATATGTGATCTAGAAATTATGACGGCATACTTCCGAAAGGGCAAGGAGATCATTCTAAAAGCAGAATGACCTCACAACTGGGGAGGCTGTGAAAAGATAGACACGTAAAAGTCTGCATTTACCAAGTCAGAGCAGACACCACGCTCTGACAAATGCTTAATATGCAAGTTTAGCTTAGAGTTTCAATTTCCTCTCTCTCTCTCTCTCTCTCTCTCTCTCTCTCTCTCTCTCTCTCTCTCCCCCAGTTGTCCCTCTCGCCCTGCACTGGATTCTGAAGGAAGTAGCCCGTTCTTCTCTGCTCTCCCACGTGCTTGAAGGAAGCTGAGGCAGCACAGAGGGAGACGGCGGCATGCAGCTCCATCACAGACAGACCTGGGTCTCCACTCTGGCGCGGGGGCCACTAGTCGCTGTGGCCTCGAGCAGGCCCTCCCGGGGCCTGTGCTGTCCCGTCCGATACACCTGGGAGAACCTGCACAGCTTCCCGCACTGTCGCATATGTGCAAAGTCCTGGCAGAGAACACAATTCCTCTTTATTCCTTATGTCAGCTCTGTGAAACACCAATGCTGAAATCAGTGTTAGCATAATTCCAAAAGGGCAAGGAAAGCACCCTTCATTTTCTGAAATTTTATCACAAAAGGAAAAAAAATAGGCTTAGAGGGTAAGACCAGCCTGGTTTCTCCTCTCACTCTGATGAAACCCTGAGCCGCACTGCCTTCAGGTGTGAGGACCACGCACTGTCATCCTGCCTCTGGGACCAAAAGGAAGCTGCCTTGCCCGCCCTGGAAGTAAATGCCACAGCCAGCTGAAAGGGGAAAGTGCCCATGTTACCACGTTCACTGTTGCTGGTGAAGTTTTTGTAATGGAGCCATACAGCATTCACCCGGAGGTTCCGGTGTTTACTTTGGCGTATCTTTTCTCGGGTTTCGTATTTGCACCGTGTCCTGAAATAAGTAGCTGCAGCCCTGGGACTCCACCGTGGGCTCCCAGAGGCAAACACCCATGACCTCATGACGGCACCGTGCACTGCCCTCGGGGCCCCTGGGGAAGAAGCCATCACCCAGGGCCATCTCCGAGGACAGGCAGGTAGAGTGATGGAATGTGGAGGCAGAAACCCTATCGATGGAATATAAATGGATGGAGCGGTCCCTGAGCAGAAGAGTCCTCAGCCTCCCTGGACCATGTTCCCCACTCCACGACCGCTGTGGTCACCTGCTCTGCACCAGCTAACAGCGGAGCTCATGATGGCATCTAGACTGAAGAACCAGGGAGAGGCATCTGCTTTCAGTCCAGGATGAGGAGTCCAGACTCTTTGTAGGAAGCAGGAAGAAACCCCAGAAAGTTTGGGGGCAAGAGAAGGTATTTACGGCAGACGGAGCGAGGGGAGAGAATGAAGGCAGGAAGGCAGAGTGCCTCACTGCATTCTTTCCAGCTGCGGCGCTTTCCATCTGTCCGGGAGGAGACCCGTCAATGTGCTCAGGAAACGCAGCCCTGTGAGGAGACCAGGCTCCAGCGGGGACACCTGCACTGCGACCGGAGGCGGCAGCACGTGCTACGGGGAGCTGTCCCTCCGTGGTTTTCTTTCTAAAAAGCCTTCAAGGTCTTGTCACTTGGGAAATGCTGCCAACTATCTGCCTATCTGCCAACTATTTCGTTGCCGTCTCATACTAAACTCTGTAAGGTTCTGCAGTGAAGAACCCGATTTAAATGTCTTCTTCCCGAATTTGGCCATAAATTGCGCCCCCCCCCCCAATCCCTTTTATTGAGAAACAGCGTTCACTATCTCCTCCTGGCAACTGTGCAGAGTGTGGGCTGAGGTCATCCACGGATCAGCACATGGGCGCGACCTTGAAGGGATGAGTAATAAGCTGAAGGTCTGGGTGGTGGGAAGGGGGTGACCCAGGATCCTCCGGGGCCTTTCAGAGCCCTGGGAACAGTGCGGCTCCAGTCACGCCTCCAGTTAAGGCCACATCCCCCTCTCCCCCAAAAGGGTCCCAGCACTCCTGCCAGTGTGAACGAATTCCGGGAGAAAAACAGGCACCCCAACAATTCAATTTAAGCAGTGCTTCCTTTTTGTTCATTAATAGCTAAGTAAACCTGGTCACCGTCATCTATAAAATAGCTCTCTTTCAGATACCTAAAAACTTATTAAATCAACTCCTACCCTTCTCCTTTATGAGTGAAGGGTAGGAGTTAATTTATTAAACAACTAGGTCTGATTATTCTTTTATCAAGAAAGACTTGCAAATCCTATAGGAATTTAATTCATTTACCTAGTTATCCAAGTTTAAATGTTTTTTCAAACATCGAATGAAATGATTCAGAGAACCTAAGAAAATACTGCAAAACCTTTACAGCAGGGGTCCTCAAACTTTTTGAACAGGGGGCCAGTTCACTGTCCCTCAGACCGTTGGAGGGCCGGACTATAGTTTAAAAAAAAAACTATGAACAAATTCCTATGCACACTGCACATATCTTATTTTGAAGTAAAAAAACAAAACGGCAAAAACACCCGCATGTGGCCCGCGGGCCGTAGTTTGAGGACGCCTGCTTTACAGTATCTAAGAGTGACATTGGGGGTGGGGAGGAGGCAGGATCTCAAACCAGCATCTTCTTTAGGATGTACATAGTGATAACTCGGCAGGGTGCTCTCCACACCACCAAGAGCACAGTAAACCTCGGACGAAATCTCCACCACCATTAGGACGCCTCAGCGGAGGCCTGACTGGCATGTCCTGGAAGGATGCCCATTTCTATTCGCCCAGAGGCACTGGGGGGTTGTTTCTACAAGAGTCTGATCGTGCTGGAGTCTGTCTGTCCATCATTGCCTCCGTGAACTACAGCCACGCAGAAAAACTGCCTGGACGAACAAAAACAGTAAACTGAGGCTGCTTGAGCTTTCCTTCGCCCCCGATGAAATACCAGCATTGTCGTCCTGACGGCGGGTCCCAGGTAGCCTACAGCAGCGTGCTGCAAAGCTCCACAGGCGTGAATTAGCTCACGACACCTCGCAGGGCAGCAGGGCAGCTCCACCTCCCAGCGAATGGCAGGGACGGGCCCCAGCAACGGCGAACGGGCAACTGGAAGATACTGAGCCCAGCGCAGTCTCAGAAGCCAGGACCAACCAATCCCTTTGGAAATTCAACCATAAACCTTAATATAAAGTTCACATCTTTGGACTTAATAATTATGTGTCTAGTAGTTTATCCTAAGGAAATAACCCAATATTCAGAAGAGTTTTTTGCATAAAGTGTTCATCAAAGCATTATTTATAAGGGGAAAAGCTGTCAAAAACTCCAATATCCAACAATAAAAGCACAATTTTAAAATTCAAGTACATGTGCATAAAAGAATATCATAAAGCAATTTTAAATCATACTTAAAAGAAAATGCTCATCATGTAATGTTAAACAGGGAATGATCCGGTTATAAAATTGAATACATATTATGAGCACAGTCCTGTGAGAAAAATTTTGCACAGGAAATAATATTGAAAGGACGCAAGCCAAAATGTTAATGGAAATGGCAATATTCTGCATGGGTAATTATTTTTCTTTTTTAGACTTTTATATGCATTCCAAATTTTCTTACAATAAGCAGGTATTACTTATAAAGGGGGAAAATTTAAATTTTTGTTACAAAATAGTATCTAAATGGTTAAGATCATTTCTAAATTACATGCACTGAGAAAATTTAAAACAACATATAAATTTCTTTATGCAACATTTAGCCTAAGAAAATCATAATTGGGAAGTTGAATTTGAAATATGTATCCATGTGGGTATATCTACATTCACACAGGAAACAAGACATAAGAGGAGACTCGAACCACACGGGTGGGCCAGCGGTGTCATGGGGAGCGGGGCCTTGCAAGCTCCCACCACCCGCCATGGGAATGTCATGCACTGCAAAGAGGCACCGGGCTTGCCAGGCAAACACAGCTGCACCCAGGTCTCCCAGCCTTCCCTCCCAGCCAGGCGGCAGCCCCCAAGTCCTTATTAAAGAGGAATCTCGAACACCTTCCACAAACAAAACACAAATTGACATATTTTTCAAGGGGAGGTATGGTTAACTGTACAGTAACTTTTGTTTTGCCCTAAAACAAAAGCCAAGGAAAAATGCCTTAACCCCTTCACCATTTAAGGTATCTGAAGCAAGGCTCCTTTCCATGAGCCTAGAGAATCAGCAAACTCAGTCTATCTTCAATTCCAAAAACTAAGACGTTAGCATCTTTAGTTGCCCTGGGATAAGAAAAGACTATACTCCACGAACATATGAAAAGCAAACCAACTAAGAGGGTGGGCACCAGCCTCCTACTGACCTCCATCGAAGACCACAGTTTTAGCTAGCCGCTTGGGCAGGGACAGAGGGGCAGCTCTTGCATCCTACCCCTTAAGTAACTTTTACCGACTGTGGGCAAAGAAAGATGAGAAGAGGAGGCAACGAATAAAAATGATGAGCTGAGTCCACCGGGACCCACCTCCAGAGAAGGCCGGGTACTTACAACTCCCTTATTTTACTACTGGTTACTTCCCAGAGATATTGGGAAGCTAAACCATTGTCCCACAGGTGCTATCGGTACTGTGTCCAGCTCTGAGAACTAACACTCAACACAGCTTCCTTAAGAATGGGTAGATCAGTTAATTCAATCATCCCTCTTACAGGAATGGGACACGTCAGTTCCTTTTCTCAAGAACTGACTCTCCCAACCCATCCCTCACCTCTAAACACCACTCTCTGTGCAGTGCTGGCTCTCAGTGCTTCCCAGACTTCCATGTGCACTGAGCACCTGGGGATCTTGTTAGGATGCAGGTCCTGAATTAGCAGGGCTGGGTGATGCAGAGACCAAGTCAATCCCAGTCTCTGGGGGGTGAGACCCAGGCAGTGTGGCAAGGCTCCCCAGGTGACCCCTATGGGCAACTGAGGTCGCACACATGCTAGAAGATTTGGAAGGGCCACCAGCTCCATCTGACTCCTGGGTACTCTGAGTGTGGCCCGTGCTGCCTGCACCAGCAACACCAACACACTAACACTGGCATCAGAGCTGTTGGAAAGACTGACAGAGGTAACACAGGTAGAGCATGCAGTAAGTTCTCTAAAATATTAGCCATCGTTATTATTTCGCTACTAGTCGTAGTATGATTACTATTCAGGTAGGCTGATGTACCCAAGGAGGCCAAATTCATAAGGCAACAAGAGTTCTCAGTAAAACTATGAGTTAAAAGGAAGATAAGAACATGTGAGCAGGGAAGTAGCCTCAAGAGGGTGGTTGAACTAACCTTGCAGTGAGGGTGCTTCCTCTATATATGAGTGTGTAGGGAGGTGACCACAGCCGGGGCAGTAATAGTCATAATAGCCAGCTGCCATTCATGTGGGCCTTAAATAATGTGCCAGGTACTATCCTAACTACCGAGAGTTCTCCAGGCAGAACCTAGGGGTTTGTTTCCCTTACTCAGAGTCTATGGTCCCAAGGCCCAGACTCAGGTGAGTATGGGATCCTGGCGGGGGGGAGGATTCCTTTCCCTCAGGGCAAAGGAGCTGCAGAGCCCCCCAAAGAGTGGTGAGGGACACGATGTCTAAGTATGAGCCATGACGGAAAAGTGCCAGGCTCAGAAGAGTGAAGAGACTGACCCAGGAGCCCACCTCTGGGCTAGTCTGCATTTTGCACCATGTGCCACTCTTCCTCAGGTTCTCTGTCCCGTCCTCTCCTCCTTCTCTTTTCTTGCTCCCTCTTCCTCCCAGAACTGCTTCTAGGAGCTTCTTTCCATGCATCTCCTAGATGCCTCTCCTCCCAGCTATGTCCTGGAAAATGGGGAGGAGAGTTTGAGGGGCGGTGTTTTTCATAGAGGTGTTTTGTGTTGCGGCCCTGCATGTCACCTCTGTCCAGGGGAGGGGCTGATAGTCCATGAAGGAGCAGCTCATGTGACTGAGATAACTGAGGTGTAGCCATGAAGGGGAGACCGAGGGCATGGTTTTGAGCCTGCCAGGCTGGACATCTGAAGATAGTTCCAGAGAACTCAATTTTGTGCGCTCTTTGGAATCTACATTTAAATAGCTGTTTCGCTCATGTTTCACTGGGCCATGACCACGCTAGGCTATGACTTCCCGAGCCTCCAGGATCAAGGCCCCCATCTTACAGAGGCAGATGCTGAGAGATCTCACTGCAAGGTTAGTTCAGCAGGGTTGCCACCCCACCACCATCTGCACACGAATAAATCTGAGGAAGATAACTAAGGATGGGGAGGAAGACGTTACTCATCGGCAATAACTTCATTCACTCGAAGAGTCTTCCCAGTTCTGTAAAGAAAACCAGGTCCCTATACATTCCTCTGCAACGGACAGATGTCCTTTAGAGAAATGTGACCTGCAAGGTAGTGTATGTGCTCTGTTACTCAACAAGAGCAGACGCGTAAAATGTCAAATGCTTTTTCTAAATTCCTATTTAGAGAGAAGGAAAATATGCTATTATTTTGTCAAAATCAGTCACCTTGGCAGCCTGAGCCCCTTGACTCTGTATGGCCTTTTAGGTGATCAAAGCAAATGTACATTCATTTTGTACAGTTGTTTGGTATTGCATTGCCTATCAACGAAGAGTTGAAATAGCATTTTCATTTAAATGTGGAGAATTCTCACCTGTGAAAGCATTTGTGGCCTGAAAACCAGCTTCCTGCATACTGCTCCCCAGACAAGCTTGTGCTCCGACTATTGAGCTGTCCTGGCAAGAGGAAACCGCCTGGGCGAGGCCTCAGGTCACTTCCATCTTAGCTTGTCGGAGTCCATTGCTTTGCCCGGTCCAGCTTTGGGTAGCATCTGATGCCCACCTGCCCTGCTCCCAGAGAGCAGGCGGTACCTGGGACAGCACCCAGTCCAGCACGCGCACACTTGGGGCACAGTCACGTCAGCCGTCCAGCCAGAGAGTGCAGGCCATGGTGAGCCCGGGAGGGGCGGAAGCTGTGTCAGTGAGACCTGCTCTCCCTCTCAGAGCCGGGGCCTCCTCTGCAGCTCGGCAGCCAGCATCCTCCAGGCTCAGGCTCAGACGCTCCAGGGGAGTTCGGTGTGGTCTGATCTGCTGCTCTCTGTGATTTGCCTCTCTCCTCTTTCTGAAATTAAAAAGAAATAGGTCACTTTCCTGAGGATCTGTAAGAGCATTCAATTTACTAGACCCACCACAGGGGCCAAAACATAAAAAGCCACCCAGCGTCGTGCTCAGAACCACAGGGAAGGCATGGGAGAGCCCTGGGAAGAGGCAGCTGCAGACCTTGTCCTGAGTGACATGAAAGGGCGGAGGGCAAGACACAAACAGGGCTCACTGCTCCAAGCCTCTCCAAGGATGGCCGCAGAGGCCACACCAGCTTGCAATGTCCTTCCCGGGGTTATCATAGTGCACAGACACCCCGAAGAACCCGTTTTCCAAGCTCATTCCCGAGGTCTTAAAAGTGGGATCTGAGGTCCATACCCACCGCTGTCTAGGAAGGACCAGGGTGGAGAAATTTTAAAAATGACTCTTAAGGGGGAAGCAAAGGCTCATGTTAATTCTTTTAGAAGAGTGAGAAGGGCAAATTTAATCTACAAACTTTTCCATATATATAACATAATAGTAACATTTTACGAAATACTTTCAGATAGTCCATGGTTGTTATATTGCACAAGAAGTAACATTAACAAGAATGTCAGAAGCCCAAAGGACCAGACTTTTAAAATGGAATCCTAAATATGAGTCTCCAGTATTAGGGAAAAAAATCTTTTTTTCCATTATCATCACTTCATCCTACTCGATTTATAACTAATTTTTAGAAAATGTAACCTTATTCATCATTTTCACCATCAAACTAAAAGAAAAATAATTTAAGAAAACAGCACATAACAGAAAGAAATCCTCTATGAAAGCCCTTTTATTGCTGTAAATATAAATATAAGGTAATAAAGTAAAACATCACTAATACAGACTAACTATAAGGAAGACTTTATGTTTTGATGAAGCACTTTAATTATATTAAGAAATTCAATTACCTTCACACACCTGCAGTAACAATCTCAGATAATAAGGTATAGCCCAGTAGGAATCCTTAAGTTTAATGAATAGGTAAAATTTTTATTTTAACTAAAAACCATTTATATAAATGGTGGTGTTGAAGACCTTGAAAATGTGGGAAAATGGGTTTTTTCTCTGAATTTAAATATTCCATATAAAATGACCAACACATACAGTGTCAGCATCCCAAAGTCCTGCACCAACTTCTAAAGTAAACTAATCACATGCACCATAGTTGTCCATTTCAGGAAATGGCATTGCCAGATAGAAACAAAAGCCCACCTGGCCTGAAACTTCAGTTTTCTTTGGCCTTTTCTATGATGCTTTCAATGCACAGAAATGCTAGACTTCATCTGTTCCCTTTCTCTGAACTCAGAGAAAGACTGAGAGTGGTGAGGTTTTTGTTGTTTTATTGGGGGGAGGGGTGTTTATATTATTTCGTTTCATTGAGAAAGGTATAACAGCTCATTTTTTAGGAAATCAAGCTATCCTATACAATATTGCCAATGGCTATGGAAAGATTGAGGCAGATGTGGATAGCAATAGAAGAAACAACAAGCTTTTTTCTTTTACTGTCATTATCACACTCACCAATTCTTCAGTTTACTTCTAAAATAGAGGTAGTTCATCCCCAGGGCTCAGCCATGGTCTTGGCCAGGAGTTTTAGAGCATGATGTGTGCAATCCCCAACAAAGGATGGAGGGACACAATTGTAAGTCTCCTTACATCCAATTTTCAAGTTAAAATGAAACCATAGAGCTATCAGTGTTTTCTTCCTAACCGCTAACAACACAGAAGATACACTTTCTAGAAATATAGTACAAGGGTCTCCAGAACCTGGAGTCATCGTTCTATTCAGGGAGGGATCCAACCAACCCGAACAGGGCCAGAAACCCGGCCATGCTCAGGAACAAAGTGTCAGATGACCCCAGTCTGGGCAACTGAGAATCAGCAGAAAAGGCAGAGAAGCTGACAAAGCATGCCTCATCCGCGTGTCCTTCCATCCTCCTGCCCATCCCATCGTCCACTCTCAGGTGGCTCCTGCTCCGGAACCGCCGCTCACTGTCTCATCTCAGCTCCAACAACCCTCCTCAGAGATGCCTCCCAGGTCGTCCGCTCAATGCGGAGCCGGTTACCAGCACTTGCCATAGTTGTGGCTGCATGTAGGGGTGGTGACTGCTTAGCACCTATCCTCCCACTAGACTTTAAGCACCACAAGGACAAGGACAGTGACTGGATGACTCTCCATTTACCCTCAGCACCAAGGACATGTCAGACACCTGACAGGCACTCGGGAAATACGCGTGTACTGAATGAATGGATGAGTGGATAAAGAGAGGGGTACGTACAGAAGGGCTCAGCAAACGGCTACAAAACAACCCACCCCCACCCCCACCCCCAGCCGTGAACTGACAAGCAGCGTTTCCTGGGCTGAGAGGCTGCTCCGCAGCGCTGACTCCGGCCTCTGAACTGGCAAGCGCTTCTCCTACAGCCCATCTAGGTCAAGAGGAGACAGTGCTTATGCGCAGTGATTGCACTGCACTCACACTTCACAGAACGTCCTACCCAGGAAAGGGCCGGAGAGGTCATGGCTTGAAATTCTTTCCACCCTCAGGGAGAAAACTCTGGCCCCACAGAGGTTAAGTAACAGCCACAAAAGGTGGTGTGCAGGAGCGTCGGCACTAATCCCTGAACGCCTTGCCCCGACAACCACTGTTCTCCCCATCCTAGTGCTGAATCTCAGGTAGTTCCCTAAACCAAAGTACCCGTAAGCCGAATAATACCCACATCAAGAAAATCAAGCCTGGGGGGAGAGAAAGCATAAAGAAGGAGGCAACTTACCCAGGACACAAGGTCACAGACTAATCCTGAGCCACAGCCACACATTCAAAGGCCACCCTCTACCCAAGCATGCTACCGTCATCCTGTTGCCACACACACACACACACACACACACACACACACACTCACACACTCACAGACACACAGGCGTTCTATTTATCCTGGGAAGATGGGCAGGACTAACCAGGAAATAATTAATTCAATATTGCACTTGAAAATGTCATTAAGCCCCTCCCATAACAGAGTAACAGTTACTAAGGAAATAGAGCACACCAAACGGAAAAACACCCCCACAGGAAGGGACATTTAAAAAAAAACATGAACACCCACAAAACCTAACCAAGTAAGTTGTGGGATATGTTTGCTTTACCACTTGTGCATAAAACTTTTATGAACTGCAGTGCTCCTAGGAATCACTGGGGAGTGAAAACTTAGCTGCATTGGACAGATCCGAGGTTTCGTGGAAGTGCACACTGGGAAAACAGACACATGCAATTCCGGAAACATTCGGGCCACACGCTGGGCACAGAGGCCAACACCCAACAGGGAAGTGAAACAACCCCTTTTCGAAATCCAGTCACATTCAAAAAATGTGTAGTGCATCGACAACAAACACTGCCGTTTCATTTTTTTATTTCCTCTCACTGTGGACAGACTGCTTTGCGGGCTGCATGTCGGTTACCTAGGTGACAGCTAGACGGAGCAGCCTGAAGGGCTCCAGGCACAGAGACCTGGGAGCGGAGGCCCCGTGCTTGTGTCTGCCGGACCCATCCCTGCTCTACCCACCAGACAAGGCCCAGGAGAAAGGAACACTGAGAGACAGATAGTCCTGACCTTGACAAATGGAGGCACTGTTTTTGTCAAATTCAGAACATGAAAATTAATGTATTAAGGCTTGTACTGCACTGCTTACCAAAAAAAAAAAAAAATCTCAACTATGGGCTGGTTCATTTAAGTTCACCGTGGCAATGACCAGATGTGAGAATAAGTGGAAAAAGAAACCCAAGGATCTATTTCCGACCAGAGCTAGACTGTGTCATCCTGGGAGAAAGACATCACACTTTTCCACGAGTTTCTCTGCCTCATAAACAGGCGGTTTTAGACCTCAGCAAGTGCCAGTCAGTCAAGATGTCCTAACAGAAAAGCAGTAGGACCTTAGAAACCCCATGGCCTGCCTGCATGGCAGCAGCGGGGCAGAGCACGGGGCACGTCCCTCCCGGGTTCTGGGCCCACTTACAGGACTTGGGCAAGTCCTGCAGCCTGCCAGGCTCCCATCTCCTCATGTGCAAAGTGAGAAGGGGAACCGAAGGTCCCTTTGGATCGGAGCGTGCCCCTGGGGCAGTGCCTCTGATCAAGGCAGACAGGACACATGTGCATGAAAAGGACACGGCAAACAAGCCCCGGAAATCTGCCCATAAACACAAGTCGGAGAACAAGTCAGAGAAATGGGCTGCCTGCAACTGGGGGAGGTTGAGTTGGGGTGCTACTGATTCTTCAGGAAGCTTTTAATTTCTGTGGTTCAGGCTATAAAACAATTGTAGCTTTTAAAATGCCACAAACAGGGAAAAGTGGCAATTATATTAGGACATCCTTTAAAATGCCCCCTTGTCAAAGAGGACACTTGATAAATCCTGGAGGATCTGCACAGTCTGAGGCTCTACTCATACCAAGTTGGAGAACGTGTCCCCCCAAAATAATATAGTAGGATCACTGTCCCTAGTGCATCGTGAAGTCTATATCTGTCCCCTTATCCTATCTAGGAGCAAAGGAAGCAACAAGGGACCGTGTGTCCCACCCTTTCATTGGAAGGAGAAGAAGAATGAGGCTCAGGGAGGAGAGAGAACCTGCTGAAGGTGGCTGTAGTGATGAAGGCAGAACTGGGACCAGATCCAGGTGTCAGTCTAGGCCCAAGCTCAACGTTCTTCCATACATGCCAGTTGGCAAAGGAAGAAGCTGAGAAAGGGGTACAGCATACACCTGTACCAGCTGCCACTATTTCCACTTTCTCAAGTCCAAATTGGACCATGCCCACAATACCAACATGCCCAAAAGAAAAGGCAAGGAAGAGCCAGTGGCTTGGCACAGGGCCACACAGTCCTCGGGAGAATGTGCCCTGCGGTGTGCCTGACCTCGTCTGAGCAGTTCACGGTCACCTGAGGACGCCAGCTAAGCAGAGGGAGCTGCGTAAGAAATGGTTACCTCTCCCAGCCTGGTGGGACAGGCTGGCCACACCAGGAGATGGGCCCTGAGGTGCTTTCCCCCACCTCAATTTTCTTAAGATAAAGGCAGCTTGCAATGGGCATGACAGGCAAAGAAAAAGGGTGTCATGCAGGGAGCTAGCAAGTGTGAGCAGAGGGGAAGGGGAGCTGTCATCTCGTTCTTTGGTGAGAGTAGAAGAGAATATGGATTGATGAGCTATTTATATGTATTTTACAGTATTTTACAACTCAATCTCCACTTTGCCCTCCTTGCAAATACACTCCGATGCCCTCATCACCCATCAATGCCTGCTCTGCCAATACCTGAGCTCACAGCTCCCTATGCCCAGTTACTCCCTGCCTCCGCTAACGGCAGGCTCCCATCAGATACCTGGGCCTTGACCAGGACTCTCTCCGCTCTCTGGCTGCATCTTCTCATTCAGTATTTCAACTATTTGTGGGGTCATTACTGCCGCCAGGCATTATTTTGGGTGCCGCGAGACAGCAGTGAGCAAAACAGACCACACTCCTGTGCCCATAGTGCCTATCTCATCTCTGTCTGTGGAGGTGTTTCCCTAACAACACCTTTTCTTGTTAATCCTTGTATCCTCGGCATTGATGATGGAGACCAGAATACAGCAGTTCCTCAGTAAATGCTCGTCATACTGCACTGAATCGTATCTGAGCTTAAGCTGGGTCACCCTGTCACTCTACTGCCTCTGTCCTGCATCAGATGCACAGAGCACCAGGGCACAGTGCACAAGGGGGTTGTTGGCCACAGCACTCAGACCCTGGAGGGCACTCCGGGTGGGAAGTGCCAGCTGGGCCTCTGGAGCACAGGGCGGGACGACCCCTCCACCATCTACGGAGATAAAACACGCTCCAGTGAGAGCCTCACACTCAAACTGGCCGGAGGACAGAAGGCCAGGCTCTGACTCAGACTACCTTGGGTTTAGCTCATTCTAGGCTGCCTGTGATTTGGGCAGTTACTTAACGCCCCCACCGTGAGCCTCAGTTTCATCATCCGTAAAACGGAAGTAACAGGGCATCTACCTCATAGAATTATGACGTATTTCATGAGGAAACATAAACAAAAAAATTAGTCTCTAACAAATGCTAAAGAAGTAATAGTGGCTACAATGATTACAGTTCACCTGAGCAGGTGACTGATAAATTACGTCTTTGAGAATATACCCCACCCGCCCTCTCTCAGTTCTTATCTGACCATGTCCACTTATCTCATAGTTCCTCAGTTGATTTGTCTTGTTGTTTTTTACGTTCTCAACAGATAAAAATCTAAGCTCAAACGCATTCTATGTCAGTCAAATTAATAACAGAGAGAAACAGAGGAAAGGATACAAAAGTTTAGAAACTGTGTGGGTGAGGTATCTGGTATGAAATGCGGTAGAAGAAAAAGAAATTACAAAGAAGAAACTTTAAAAGGGAAAGAAGCCTCTTGATATTCAGGTGTGCTTTCTTTTCCATGTTTTCATATTGAAATATCAAATTTGCAAAACAACAACAGATAGTAATAAGTACATTTAACCAGGGTTCTATACCCTCTTGCCAGGGTCTCCCTCTCTTCCAGCCTCTTCCTTCTGGTTTGTTCTGTTTGTCAAGTGTTAACTTTTCAAACCCTTTACGTACACGCCTCGAGCTTTCACAGGCCCCAGGAATGACACTGCACCGAGGGGACCTCCCAGGCCCCGGGCTCCTCTCCTCGGCAGGGGGTGTGGGACAGAGACACCAGCACTCTGAAAACTAAAAAATGATCAACAGGAAGACAGCCGATGCTCCCTACAGAAATGAACGACCTGCATAATTTCATCGCTCGCGTTAGCACAGGCTTCCTAAATGCCGCTTGTTTGCAAAGCTCCAGGCCAGCTCCACATCTGTGCCTCTCACATCAAACACACAGGGAATGCCTACATCGTCAGTAAGTAGTTTTGTCTTGTTTACTCAGTCATTTTCTGCAAAAGTATATTCCTTTAGGAAAAAGAGAACTCGCCACTTTACAGTATTTTACAACTCAATCTCCAGTTTGAGGTAGAGAGTGGTGACCAGAAATACTCCAATAATATTTTTCTTAGATATTTCCACAGAAAAGTCTATGCTGTCTGGGACAGACACGGGAGGAGGGTGACATGCAGAGGGTGCCTGACAGGCATCTCACTAACACCTGCAGCCTGCAAAGCTCTGACCAGTGGCCAATAGAAACCACTGCTCAGTTTAATGTAGGTGCAACTGTGAGTCTCTCTCTCTCTCACACACACACACACACACACACACACACACACACACACGGTTGTTTAGCAATTAGTGTCCTGGCGGAAAGACTCCTTATGCCCAAATACACCCATTACAACAAAACTTAGAAGCTCTGCTTACCTCTGAAAAGAGAAGGAAGTTCCCTTTGTCTGCAGATGCAGATACAGATAGACTCATCCCATATTCTCTGAGAACTTAAACTTCACTCAACCACTGTGCTCGCAGCAACGTATCACACTGCGTCCTAGGAAGATCGAGAATTCTACGACTGCCTTAGAGAAGCCCCAGGTTCTTATCTGAGCTGAAGACATCATTTGAGACATACCCAACCGCGGAAACAGAACTCATTGAGTCCCGTTAGTAAGCATTTGGTGGAACAATTTAATCCGATCACAAAAATCGAAGATGATCATTTCAGCAGATGTCTGAAAAAATGTAACGCAACGTGGTACTGTCTGCGGGTGGCCCCCGGAGCCCCTATCGCCAGCAGCAACCCGTCCGAGAGTGTGATAAACGAGCCCTCGGTGGTGCAGTTACACACAATAATGAACGTTGCATCTGCGAGAGGCCCCCGCACACCAGGCCGTTGGAGGGGCAGTGCCTGACTCCACATACATTAGGGAGACACTGATAGGGGTTCACGTCTTCCTGGAAGGCTGGCTGAGGCAGGGCCACGCCAGTGCATCTGTCCTGAAAAGCAGCTGTGGAAGGGGGCGGAGAATCAGGGGCAAGGCTGACTGGTACTGACTAATGGGCCCACACAAACCCTGTCCCTGTGTGTGCTGGCGGCCTCCAGCCAAGCAGAAAGAGTTCATCAGACCAATTTCCGCTGCCTTGGTAACAAAGGCTATGCGTGTGCTCTCACGCAGAAAAGCCAACGAGTGTTCCTCACGGGGGAAAAACGCTACAGACAGGTACTGCGTGTCCCGCCAGGCAGCCCAGACGGTGGTGGACACGTGCCTGCCTGTGAGACAGCGCTGGCCCCTCCGGAAGTCAGAGTGTTCATCGGAAGCAGTCTCCTGCGGTACCTGAAGCCACGTGTTTGTGAGTTTGCTGCGTTTGCTCAGCGTTAGAAGCACTTATCAGTGGCTACAGAAACCAAGCAGTGTCCTCCACCCAGCATCAGTGTCCTGGATGCTAAGTGAGTCTGACTACATGTCCGCCATCAGACCTGGACAGGAGGACACCCGGGATACCACCAAAAGAAACCACAGGGCTCTGGCAGCAAGAGGAGAGTTTAACCACCCAGTGTGGACCCCGAGATCACAGTTCATGTTCCCGTCACGTGCCAAAGCTCACTACGCAGCATCTGCCAGGCCTTTCACGATCTAAGTACGCCACAGACCGCATCAGCCTGGCAGGCAACTTTCTCTGCATTTAAAAGAGCATCTTCTTTCCGTTCTTCCTTTTCCCTCTCATAGTCCTTATTTACACCTTCCCCTCCGGAGCCGACAAGGAGGAATTGCCTCATTCTAACCAGGTTCACCAGTGGGCCCTCGGCAAGCTTCTTCAGACGGGGGGGGGCCCTGGGAGGCCCGGAGGGCGGCCCAGGTGGTGGGCGGGCAGGGAAGGCAGGAGGAGGCTTTACCACAGTGAATGACCACTCCCCCCAGCCCCGCACCCGCCCACAGTCTCGTGCATCAGCTCCCTCAGACAGCAAGAGCAGGAGAGCAAAACACTCTCTCTAGGTCAGTGTTCCCCAAATATCCCCAGAGGAAGCATGCAATCATCAAAACTAGATTTTGTCCATTTTAAAAATATATATATATTTTTACTGATTTCAGAGAGGAAGGGAGAGGGAGAGAGAGATAGAAACATCAATGATGAGAGCAAATCATTGATTGGCTGCCTCCTGTATGCCCCACATTGGGGATCGAGCCCACAACCCAGGCCATGTGCCCTGACCAAGAAATGAACCATTACCTCCAGGTTCATAGGTTGATGCTTAACCACTGAGCCAGGCTGGCTGGCCAGGCAATTTTGCCCATTTTCACCTGAAAATAAACATATTAACAAGTACATTTGAAATAGGAAAATACCCATATATAAATACACAAGGCCAACGTCAAAGAGCAAGGAGCTGCCTGTGTATTTGGGCGGGCTGGTTGGAGAACATGACAGAGCAGCTCCCATTAGGTGACAAACTCCTGTAGCCAGGGACTCTGCCATCCCCTTGGTGCTGACACAGACGCTCAGTCCATGCAGAGCTGTGCTCAGAGGAGCCAGCATGGGTCTGGGATCAAACAGGGCTGGCAATTCTGCTGAGCAGTCCCACACCCGGCTCAGCCAGATTACACAACCTCTCTGAGCCTCGACCCCTTCATCTGTCAAAGGAGGCATCAACATAACTGTAAGACAGTGGTGATAACTAAATGAGAAAATACATGAAGGAAATGTACACGGCAGCAGCATATTAACAGGCCCTCCATAAATGGAAAGGTGGTCATGAGGAACAGCAAAGAAGGGCAGGGATGCCATGGTCGCCAGACCCCTGGGAGACGTGAGGAAGATGTGGTCTATCAACTGTCTCTAAGAAAGGTGGGAGAAAGGGTAGGGGGAGGAGAGGAAAAATACAGCATCTCAATAGGACCCAGTGAACTCCACTCTGGCTGGCATGGAGGTGACAGTTCAATTCCCGGTCAGGGCACATGCCCAGGTTTGGGCTCCATCCCCAGTGAGGGGCATGCAGGAAGCAGCCAATCATGATTCTCTCTCATCATTGATGTTTCTATCTCTCTCTCCCTTCCCTTCCTTTCTGAAATCAATAAAAAAATATATATTTTTTAAAGTGAGTTAAAATCGAAGGCCTTGTTAGATTAGAATTAAATATTTTCATCTTCAAATAATTACTTAAGTAGGTCAACATCAGCTGTGTTTCACTTTTTCCTTACCAGAGGCCAGAACTTGCCCATCTAACGAGAGCATCCACCCTGCCCTGCTAAGTGAGCCCCTCTTTCACTCCTCTAGGCCCTTGTCCCCACAAAACACACAGAGACAGTCAATATTTACTGCACACCCACTAATTGTAGGGATTCCCCACATCACAGAAGTCACTCCAATTGAAATAACTTCTCTCACTTCCTTAGAATAAAAACATGTTATTATATTCAATAAAACCATGCAAGAAATAATAGCTAAATATGACATTTAGATAACTTATACCAACACCTAAAAATGGCTTCCTGGAAGAAAAGAAAATAATTGGCATTTTCCAGAATATTTTAAGAGCTCCATTTCTCTCCTCCTTCTCCACCCACCTCCTTCTACAGATGAGTCACAGCCACATTCACGGCTACACTGGCCCCTGGCCTAGAGATAAACTTGGGCTAAAGGGGTTTTATAGTGAGGACGAATGCTGACATTGAAATTTAAAAGCAGTCTAGCTACTCTACTACCATTCCCTTTCCCTTCTGGTTCCCATGGAAACAGACCTCAGATCGCCAAAAACAGGGTAAAGATAGCACCATGCCCAGTTTTCCTGCAATCTGTTTCCATGGGAACTGGGAGAGAGGGGAATGGAGGCTGGGTAGCTAGACTGGCTGCAAGTCTGCATCCCCCTCAGCTGGAGACGCAGACAGTGCTGGCACGCTGGTCCAGTGGCCTGCCGACCTCCATGGGCTCTTCAGGAACAACAAGTCCACTCTTGGGTGGAGTTGCCGAGAAAGGGAAGCTCACAGCAGGCCAAGGCTGTGGGGCTAAAGCCAGCTGTGGACCGCCAGACACACACTCAGCAGGTGATCCGCCTTCGCAAACATCCCTTTACCAACCAGAGGAGATCCCTCTCAAACCAGGGTTCCCACACCAGGCTGGGCATCAGGGTGATCACAGACCTAGTGAGTCAACATATCGGGGGGCTGTGACCAGGATTCTGTACTTTTTAATCAGCTCCAAACGTGATTCTGATGCTTGGTCATTCTGGAGAACCAATGCCCTAGACCAGAGTTTCCCAAAGTTTATGGCTCGTGGATCCTGTGGGGACCCTAGTGAAGTGCAGATTCCAGTTCAGCCGGTCTGGAGCAGGGCCTGAGATTCTGCATTTCTAACCCAGCTCCCAGGGGATGCTGATGCTGTGGGTCCTTGAACCACATCTGAGTGGCGAGTATATAGACTCCAATGAACCTTTTCCACAGATCAAAGATGGATACAACCGTTCCCACAAGTAGCAATTTACTCCCACCTTCAGCCATCAGTCCACACCCAGGCCAGACCTTTAAGTCAGACACCTCTGACAGTAGGGCCTGAATAATCATGCTTCGTATTACCCTCCCTCTACCTGTTTACTCTGCCTCCAGAGACCATCTGCATGGATAAGAAGGTAACAAAATAGTCAAAAATTATGTATGATCATCAGGGGAATGAAACATGATTGTCTCTGCCAAATCTGGTTTCTCTAAGAAAAGTAAAAGCAAATTCTGCATAGTTGAGGATTATATGTGGAAAATGTGTGAAATATTTAGAATATTTATAAACATAGATGTGTTATCAAAAAGAATGGAGCTGTCCACATGTCATTTTTTAAAAATATATTTGTATTGATTTCTGAGAGGAAAGGAGAGGGAGAGAGAGATAGAAACATCAATGATGAGAGCGAATCATTGATCGGATACCTTCTGCACACCCCACACTGGGGGTTGAGCCCACAACCCAGGCATATGCCTTGACCGGAAACCGAACTGTGACCTCCTGGTTCATTTTTTAAAGAGAGTTAAAATCTAAGGCCTTGTTAGGTTAGAATTAAATATTTTCATGAGGAGCAGGAAAAAAGGGCAGGGATGACATGGTCGCCCCTCAACCACTGAGCCATGCCGGCTGGGCCATATGTCATTTTAAAAGAGATCAGAATTTTTAAAAACTCTACAATTATTATAAGGAAATTTCTCAGCTCGCCTTAAAATCTCTAGTCTAAAAGAAAATGTACAGAGTAAAAATGGAATCCACATTTCAGCTAAAAGTATGCAAAGTAATAAAAAAAAGTAATGTTTATTTCTATACTGAACCACAAAACAATTTTAAACTACATAAAATGCCAGTGTGTTATTCAAAGGCAAGTCACTGATTTTCTGCTTTAAGAAATCTCCATTTTGCTTATATATATAAAAAAAGGGAGGCATTTCTGTTTCTCATTAAATACATTTTGTACCTTCTTGGAAAAGAGTAACATATATTAATCTTTGAAAATTAAAATATGACCAAAGAATTCAACGTGAGAAATAATCTAATTCAGGAAATGTAAAAGGGGGAGAGGGGGATCAATTCTTTGATTGGTCAGCACACAAGCAACAAAGCGAGTTCAGCATTTTGCCCAGTCCCGTCGCTGCAGGCAGCCAAAGAAACTTCATGGGTACAGTCTATGACACACATCTTCATTCCAATGAGGCAAAAATACATGTAATATTTATTTATACATGCATGTATAATGTCACACGCAAACTTTTTAAAAAATGAGCCAGTTTTGAGACTCAGTTGCTTTTTTAGGTTCCCAAAGCACATGAAGCCAAGAGTGGTAAAACTGCTGTGATGACAAAATGAAGTCAAAATAAGGGATTTCTGCATTTGTTTAAAAGACAACAAACACGCACACAAGTGACAGATTGAACTGCTGTAGTAAAGGATGCAAAGGGGTGTGAGCTATTAAGTGCTCCATTAAAAAAGATAAAAATAATCGGGAACAAATGCTGAGATGTGCTTACACCCAGCTCCACTGAAATCTGTTGGTGTGTGAGACCCTGGCTAGAGAACCAGTTGTGGGTATTTGTGTACGTCCATTTACTCTGTGTTTATATGAAGAAGCAACTGGAGCAGGGTCCGCAAACTTCCTGCAAAAGGCCAGATGGTAAACGGCTCTTCAGGGTATGAACACTCTGTCCCTTCTCCTCGATTCTGTCATTACAGCATGAAAACCACCACCAGGAGCAGCATATAAATGAATGAGAGTGATGTGTTCCAACAAAACTTTATACAAACCAGTGCTAACTAGGATATGGCCTATGAGCCATAACTTACCAACCACAGGACTAGACTATAAACAGCTTATTTGGGGTGGAATGTCTTATTGAACTTCCTCTCCACAGTTTCAGGAAAGGGATCGGGGAAAGCTGCAGAATCTGTCTCATATCGATTCTTCAGTCATCCCTGAGGAAACTCTGGATTAGCAATACCTAAAATGTTCTAGTATTTTCCAGCAATATACCAGCTCTATAAGCTGCTACTAATTAACATACAATAATTGGTTGTTGTATGCTGTTTGTATTTTTCTTACATTTATCTGGTCTCCTTCACTGGATTCTAATACTCCCAAGGGGGACTTTTTTATTTGCATTTTCCCTCGGATTTTAGTTTAGTGTTCAGCAAAAGATGCTGCTGACAAACAAAATCCTCCCTTCCTTTAAAAAGGTGGGTAAAAATATGTCTAAACAGAAAAAAGAACAAAACACCCCCATCTTTATACATATATACATATATGATTTCTGAGAGGAGGGAAAGGGATAGAGAGATAGAAACATCAATGATGAGAGAGAATCATTGATTGGCTGCCTCCTGCATGCCCCACACAGGGATCGAGCCCACAACCCGGGCATGTGCCCCAACCTGGAATCAAACTGTGACCTCCTGGTTCATAGGTCAACACTCAACCACTGAGCCATGCCAGCCGGGCCCCCATCTTTTATATTAACCCCAATGCAACTGTGGCAAGAGGACAATCTACAGGTCTGTCTACAAAGGCCAAGTGTGTGATGGACATGTTCACACTGGCTGAGCTTCCTCCAGCAAAAAGAATTAATGGCCTGTAACATTTTCCTCTTTCTCCACCGACCCTTCATCTCACCTGGTCAGAAAGTCATAACACTAACCAGCCGGGTGAGCAGAAAAGAGAACAGACATATCCTACGGTGGACAGAGAGCTCAGAGATAAGAACTTGAGATAGTAAGCACTGTAAAAACAGCAAACAGAATGTGCGTCGGGTAAGCTCCTGGTGACCATGCAATGTGACTCCACCCAATCATTATGCACCCAACAGCTTTATCTGCCATCCTGAGCCTGCTCATGCCATGTTCCCAGGGTAACAGAGACTCATTACCTGCTCAGCAATGCTGTTTACTCACCTGCATGGGCCACTGGCAAGAAGGTGAGGTGGGCCTGTTTTTGTTTTTATTTTTATTTTTTTAATATATTTTATTGATTTTTTTACAGAGAGGAAGAGAGAGGGATAGAGAGTTAGAAACATCGATGACAGAGAAACATCGATCAGCTGCCTCTTGCACACCCCCTATTGGGGATGTGCCCGCAACTAAGGTACATGCCCTTGACCTAGAATCGAACCTGGGACCCTTCAGTCCGCAGGCCGACGCTCTATCCACTGAGCCAAACCAGTTTCGGCAAGGTCGGCCTGTTTTTGAAGGCGTTCAGAGGGATTAAAGGACAGGAGAGCCTGGCTCCTGGTCCTTGCCTCTGAAATTGGAGAACTTTCGAACAAGAGAGTAAATCTCATCTTCTCAGCCCATGATGGGGCAAGCCCACCCTTCTGGCCCCATCCACACCCACAGGAGAAACCCTGCCTGTGTTTTCCTATGGACAAAGGGGATAGCACTTCCCCATCCAAGGGGACAAGAAGAAATGGGAACTTCCCCAGCAGGTGGTACTGACAAGCCCCTCGCACAGGTAAGAACTCATTAGTGTTTCCAATCCAATGTGTAAACTTGTTAGAGCCTGGAAACAATGCTCACTGGGGTAGCAGGTTTGCCCTGGAGATCAGAGCACTTAGGAAATCATATTACCCCCTCCACCCTACCCCACACCCCCAGCTTTCACAAATCAGACTAATTCAGGTAAAAAGAAAGAGAGGTTTGTTGAGGATGGTACATGGCTACCTATACCTTTCACACACCACCAGCAGCATGATCAGCAGGACTAAGGGCATCTCAGAGCCTCTAGCCAGCCCCGAACCTGGACCTTAATGCTCCTCCCGAGCCCCACCTGTGCCGTGGCACACCTGGCTTCCTGCCACATTAGCTGTCTCAGTGCCTCTCTGCTTCCTGAGCAGGGGGCACACTGGGCAGGGCTGTCGTCCTGCTGTGCTCAGGAGAGGCTCTAACCCTTTCTAGTCCTGCCTCCCTGGGGACGAGCTCTGCTGTCCACCCCCAGACGCCGCCCTCCATGGGCTCCCCGAGTCACAGAACCTCAAGCTGTCAAATATTTCATCTTAAAGAAGAACCGGGGGTCATTTTTCAATTCTGATGGGAATTTAGAAGTAATCATTGAAATGGATATATATTTCTTTATAATTCATTACTGATTCACATCTATTATGAGGCTGGTCTCTTTGCCCCAGTCAAGTAGCCTTGCCCCTTTCTCCTTTATAGAGAAGGAAGAGTGGAGTCAGAAAGGCGAACGGCTTTGCTGAAGGCTGCGAGGTTAGACTGCAACACAATCCGACTTACAAGAGCTCTTCCCACTGGAAAGAGCCTCTTTGGACTACACCAACTTGGCTTCTCCACAGGAGCAGGGCCCGAGCCACAGCACCCTCGTGTCCTCCCCACCACAAAAGGTTGCGTGCCCGTTCCCCTGCCTGCGGGGCCTCCGGCCCTAAGGAGGGGCTCCATGGGATCACGGCTACCAGAAGCTGTGTAGCCGGACCAGCACCGATGACAACAAACAATAAACGAGAATCACAACGAAACAGTTTGCCAAACAGTTTGTTCTCCTCCTCTCCGAACGAAAAGAGTTCAGAAAGGGTGAAAACATAAAGAGGGCAAAAAGAACCATGAAAGCAACTCGTAGCACTTTGCTGGATGAACCAATTCGGGTCTAAAGGGGGCAGGTGAGAGGGAGATGATGCTTGGCTGGTTCGGAGCAAGGCCAGCTCAGTCCACTGAAGCCTGGCTCCTGCCACCCTCCCCATGACCCTGGACAACCAATCCAACTTCTCGAGTCTCAAGTTTCCTCACAGGGAAAGGGAGAGATGGAGCTAGAAGCCCTTCAGGTTCCTTTCCACCCCAAAATGTAAGAAACAAGAAATTGGTGACTAGCACAAATTAAGCTGCTCATCAGTAGTTTCTACAAACAGGCCCTTGGCGAGCAGCACCTTCTAAAACGTAAGGTATTCCTAGACAACCTGGTCCCAAAACACCTACGAGGAAGTGCCCAGAGAAATAATGTAAATGAAGCGACTCAGGTAAGTGCCATGAAAGCACCTAGAAAACCACTCGGCACACAGTAAGCTGCATCTTCCTGGACAGATGGACAACAGATGGATACACTCAGAGTGGCTTTATGAGGAACAACTGCTTTACATCTATGTTTTTAATATTTGTTCCATTTATATCTGGTGGTTCAAGTTCAGTTCTGGTATAGACTGGACTATTAGTAACCGCAGTTCCTTAACCAGAAAGTAGCCACAACTAAAGGTTGTCCAGGCCGGGGCAGCACACCTCACATGGCCACACAGCTGAACGCATCCTTCCCATCCTGCCGCAGCGCCTGCCTCAAGGCCCTCGCTCTTTCCAAGTCCCCTCCTGTGTGTCTGTTTTTCTTCCTCCTCGGCTCATACCCTAAGTGTTGGTGTCTCCAGAGTCCCATTATCGGGCTTCTCACCTTTTCCTTCTAGAGACTCACCTTCACAACCAGCTATGTGTTAAGTTTTCCTGAGCTCCAAATCCACTTCCTGGACAGTCCCACTTGCATATACTGAAATATACCCAGTGTTAAGATGTCAAAAAACAAACTATTCCTCCCAAACCTGTTCCTTTACCCTTTACACACCCAGACTCAAACGAGAAGATGCAGTCATCCCAGACCCTCCATGTTCCTTACCTGCACTCCCAGCCACTACATGCCCATCGGCCCTCTTCAGTCCACTCTATTCACACTTCAGTCCACTCTGCTCACATTATCACAGCTACATTTCCAGAACACTCTTCTGTTCAGGGCTTTCCTGGGTGGAAACTGACTGTGGTCCACAACGCCTGTGATGTAATATGTAATTCCTGCGTGGGACTGACTGAGCCCTCTCCAGTCAGACCTTTCCAGACTATTGGCCTGCCCTCCACCCCGATCCCTGTAATCAGCGACAACCGGGCCTGCTGCTGCCCCTAACCCACCAGGCCCTTCCTGTCCCAAGGAATGACCTACACAGGTCTGAGACCCCTCTCACTCCTTCCCTGCCTGCTAGTCCCTCTGTATCCAGAAAGTCTTTCTTAAACTCCATGTGCCCTCCTCTGCACGATATCCCCCCACTGTCAGCACCACCTGATACACGGCCCTCTCAGGTTGCCATAGTCCACGCACTGGTCTCCCCCGCCACGCAATGGTTCTCAATGAAAAGCATCTGGGGATTTGACTTGAAACTAAGATTCCAAGCTCCATCTTCACAGGCTGTGATTTGGTGCGGCCTGAGTGGGTTATAACACCTTCCTTCACATCTCCAAAGGGCTTTCAGGCAGACAGCAAATGGGACGGCTCCACATAGCTCCGAACAACAACCACTGAGTGAAAACTACGGCTTCCTCTCCTTGGCGGGAAATGAGTTTTGGTAATGAAGAGCCAGGCAAAACAGAAACGGGCTGCCTCAGGAAGCAGCGGGCTCCCCGTCACTGCAGGCATTGGGGCAGGGCAGAATAACCAATGTTGAGGTTACTGAAGAGGGAACTGACCATCACATAGGACTGTATCAGATGGCCAAGAAATGCCCCCCACCTCTGAATGATCTTACAGTCATAGTAACTGTGCAGGGGTTAACCCTTGTTGAATCTGGCACAGAGCCCTGTTCTCAACAGTGATCTCAGGGACACACCCTGAAAGGATGAATGGTTCTCCCGAATACCAGCCATAAAGATCCGCCATGACCCAGATTCCCACAGAAGCCGTTTACAGACAAAGGGTCAGGAGCCAAGGCCAGTGTTCATTAATGATACCTTAAAATGGAACCTGAATCTCAAGTATTCTTACTACTAGAAGCAAGGCACTATGAAGGTGTGTGTTTTTTATTTGAGAGAAATTAGACTAAAGATAGAACTCATATTAAAGATCAAACAACCCTCATTTTTACTCAGAAGAATTTTTTTCCTCATGTATCAAATAAATATATTACAGGCCCTGGTCTCTGTAATATATTTATTATTATTATAAAATGTTCAATCCAGGGGTGAAGAAATATTGATCTTCAAAAATCACATTTAATTGTAGCTGAACATCCAACAATCCTGATTTTTCCACCAAAGGACCTGGAAATCATTCCATTAACTATTTTAGGGGGACGATGTGAGAAAGAAACAATGCTCTGTCCTCTCCTCCCACGGAAAGGTCACGGTCACCAGGGCCTCTTACAAAGCACGCACTGACTCCGAGATACTCACATAACTTCCTGCGAACAGATATTTACTCTGAATTTCAAATAATCGCTACATCCTTATGGTCAAAAAAGATAATGAAAGCCAGCTAGGGAACCTCTGTGACTTTGAGACAGACAGTACTTTAAACAAAACGACTTCAGTCTAAGGGGCTTCTACAGGAAGTACATCTCAGTTTCAAATCAGCTGTCTTGTGACAATTCCTTATGTCTAGATACAAACTGGGTGCTGTCAGAAAAGGAAACTGTCAATGGAGGGGATTCGTGTGCATACCTGACAGACAATGTTGATTTTTTTTTTTCTTATGGCTGGTGTTGTTAGGTGGTTAGAGCGTAGGTCTAAGAACCGAATGGTCCTGGGTTCAATTTCAGTCAAGGGCACATACCTGGGCTGCAGGCTCCCTGTCTGGGTTGGGGCCCCTGTGGGAAGCAACCAATTGATGTGACTCTCGCACACTGATGTTTCTCTCTCTTTCCTCTCTCTAAAATCAATGGAAAAAGTATCTTCCAGTAAGGATTAACCAAAAAAGGTTCTTTATAACGAAGTTCACCGTTCTCTACAGAGCCCTACAAGTATTACCAATTATCATTTCCGCGACAGTGACTATAGAATTAAAAGCAGCTTGACTTGGTGCTAGAATTATCAGTCTCCCACAGTCAAGGTCCATTCTCAGGTGGCATGAATGAAGACATGTGAGAGGAACAAAGGTTTCCATGAATCTACAAGAGGTTTAAGTTAACAGAGCTTTCTATGTGAGTATCTCCTAGAACCAACACTCAAGGTGAAAAGCAATAGACTGACCCGGGAGCACCAATAGACCTTTCCAAGAACGAACACCTGTCCTTCCAGAGGAAAGCACAAACAGAACAATAGCAAAGTGTTTCCCTACCGATTCCTATCGACATCCATCTTCCCTTCCTATGTCCTTTGCATCCACTGTCTGCATCGCACCACGAGTGGCTGTTCTAACTGGTACTGTACAGCTCACGGCACACAGCATACTGCGCCAGTCACCAGCTGCTTTGGGCGTGTGCCTCGTCTCCCCAACCTGACTGGAAGCTGCTTACAGACAAGGACATTGTCCTATGTTCCTCACATCACGCCCTCGGAGCACCTCACACACGTCACACACACAGCTGGCACTCTATCAAATGCGCAGCTGAATACCGCCTGCCTGCTGGGTTGCTTGCTTCCTTTCTTCCTTTCCTCAATGAGAAATTCGTGAGAGACTCCTGCATAGGTAGTACTATTCAAAGCGACATCCGTTTAAGGTAGTCAGGAAGCAGAGAACAACGTGCCTTTACTGAGGATTTAAAATAACTTGCTACTTAAATAACATGTGCCTGTAAACAAACAAAAAAATCAAATAATACCTGTCATTAAAGAACTTTTTTTAAAAAAAAGCAATAATGTTCACTGCGGAAAAGAATGGAAAGATAAGTAAATTTAAGAATACTTATAATCCTATCAGCAAAGCTAATCAGTGCTAATATCTTGGCATGTATCCTTCAGGTCAGTGCTAATATCTTGACATGTATCCTTCATATATATATATATATATATATATATATATATATGTGTGTATATATATATATATATATGCATATATATATATACATGTGTGTATGTGTGTATATATGTGTGTAATTAATAGTATCATATTACAGAGCCTATTATAATGTTTTCATTTAACATATATTAAAATTCACGCTATGTTGCTTATTTTTTGGAATAGAACATTTATATGACCTTAGTATATTTGAGGACACTCTTCTAAAATTCAGAGTAAAACTCATCTTCATTCCTGGCTTTTAACAAGATCAAGTCTAGTAGAGACAGCAGCAAAGAATATGTGCAGTACATGAAATTATTTAGAGACTTTTAAAACCGACAAGCACCACAAAAAGTAGCAGCAAGTTGTACTATGATTTCACCTAAAAGAGTGCTCCAGTGCATTAATTTGGCAATTAAAATGTTTCATATTTTTAAAAATGAGAAAAAATTTTAATTATAAAGACATAAGGTATCTATGAGACCACAACTAATATTTATTTTCATTACAATACTACTCCTGACTATATATTTTACCATGGAAATGAGAATTACTATTATCACTGCCAGCTGTCAAACACACTTCCTAAAGCCAAGGTTGTATGACAATACTAACTCAAAGTTAAAAATGCAAAACTGTCCTCAGAACTGACTCCTAGACTCCTCTGATATGATGCATAACAGATTTTGTTCTGTTTAGACAAACCTCTTTTAGGTGCTGGGATCCTTAAGTCACATAGGAACACTTGAGAAATCTGCACTTTAATTTCTATTATCATTTTTTCCGGTGCTGTTCTAAAGACTTTCATTAAGAGAAGTAACCTGCAGTCTGACCACCCACCCGCCCCATTCCCATTCTCTTTACTCTAGGTCTTTCTGCCAGGTGGCATTTTAACCTGATAACTATGACACACAGACCTGGTTAGAAATATGAATTTTCCCAAAAGATGAGTCAAGCTTTCATATTTCAAGCAAAGGAGAGAAAAAAGGCATTGTTCCAATTAAGCTCTTCTCTGAAGGCATAAATAAAAGTATCCAACAAATTTACATCCAGTGATCCACCAACTTCTCATGTAATTTTCATAATGGGAGTCAGAAGGAATTTTTCAACCCTGAACACCAATATATACTAAATCTCCTTCAATAATAAATGTATGATGTTTATCATCTTTGCATTCCCCTTTCCACTTCTAGTACCGTAAATTGGCTTCTAAAATGTTATTTCTATCCAGCTGTTTTCTGCTACTTTCACCTTTTGAAGTTTTCTAATTGTTTTACTCAATCTGTTTTCTAAGAATTGTTTATATTTCTACTAAATTCCAGCCGGAAATGTCTGGATGCATACCTGAAGCAAGCCGACAGAGAGCCAAATATAGCCTGCCCGGGCAGTGGTTCCGGAGGCAGACAGCCACACTAGGCTGGCTCTATGGTATTCCTAAATAGCTGCTCAAAATCATACCTTGATCTCCTCTATGCATCCATTTCCTATACATACAGACGCTGCCATATTCCAAAGCTCCATGTGTAAGGTCTATTTGGACTGCAAAAGACTTCGAATGAGAAGGTCACTAGAGCACTAAACTGACACAAATGTATAAAAGTAAAATTGTGACTCACATGCTGACAAACCAAGAAATGTTGAGTACAAGCTGTGAGGAAATCAGACAAGAGCTGCTGCCTGACATTCCTACATAAGCTGGCAAAACACACAACCAGTCTTAAGAGAAATGTCGGCGTGCAAGGCAAAGTAACTGTAACAAACCCCAGAGATGGCCTCGCTTCTCTTCCACCTCTGCTCGCAGTGTATTCCAAACACGACTTCGCTCATTCACCTACCTCTGTGGGTAACAATCACGAGTCTCTGCTCCTCTTGCCCATTAAACCACCAGTCAAGACCTGCCAACTATGTCAAAGCCCCTTGCTGATAGGAATCAGAACAGGCATGCCCAGCATGCTGTGACCCTGCTATGACTCACGGGGACAAAACCCCCATGAAGAACAACATGGTGTGTAGTTGACATCATGCTAGGCCCTTAATGGGAAACATGCAACTCATTTCTCATTCATCAAACTGTTGCAACCGGCCCTTCCCAGCTCTGTCAGTGTAGTCTTTACTGCAGCAATAACACCTAACACGGAGGAGGGCACCAATGATGTCATCCAGACAACCCACAGATTCCATGCCCTGGAGCCCATGAAAGAACCCACATGGGAAGGCTCAGAAAGGTGATGTCCTAAACATCTAGTAGCTGAGAGGATACAAGACTGGCTTGGGGCCATGGTGATGTTGCTTGTCTTCTGGGGGGTGGGAGGAGCTAGGGAACCACCATCCAAAGTGAAATGCAAAAGGAAGCACGTAGGACTTAAGAAATATATGATACCCTCTTCTTCGACCCCAAATCTCTCTCCCTCATTAGAAATGTAAATGTAAATCACGAGAAGAGTTGGCACACTGCGTATACTAGAATGACAAAAGAAATGGGAACTTACATGCAGAGGCACACTAGGAGCGAACATGGAAGAGAAGCCCTGTGGCCACATGAGAAACAGGCTCCTTCCACTGGGTTGCTTTGGTGCTCAGAACTTTAAACATATGCAACTACCCCCACTCCCTCCCGTTATCACCCAATATCTACAATACACTTTCAATGGCCAAATATTTGGTGCGTAACTTGATGGCAATTCTTAATGCAAAATTTGGTGAGGTTGTTATATTCATCTCCCATCCATGTACCTCCTCCTCTGGGGACAAAGGGACCGAATTTTCGCGGTAATTCTCCCTGAGGCCAGGAATGGACACCTTCTTCCTTGCACAGTGGAAGAGCAGCGCCTGCCCGTCTTCCTCATTTAGTCAGTTTCCACTCCTGAGAGGCTTTGTGCAAGAAGGGGTCCAACTGCCCTGCCTCTCAATGGCCTTGTGACCTTCTGAATCATGATACTCGCGATTTCTTTTTGAGTCAAACTATCTTTGTAAGTAAACTTAAGTAACCAGTGCATTTAGGGCAGAAATTGGAAAATCCACATTTTATTTAAGCTCTTTTCACAAATATTCACGGTCATTTTGTATGTATGACCTGGGATATCCATGACTTAAAAATTCAGGAATCTTTTGTCATACTGACTTATTTTAGCACTGATATCTGCAATGGAGATTGAAGGTCTAAACAGACAAAACACATGATAGCACTGAGGCCAAAAACTAAACCAGATTGTCACTAATAAATATTGGTACTATCCTTGCTGGGAACAGAGTAATATTGATATATCCTTACTTGTATTTATCTTGCTACATCCCCAATTCGCTTACAACCTACCTGAGAGCAAGGAACACATTTTTCTGGGAAGAGAAGCTGTACAGGCTATTTTATACTTAGTCTGAACCTAAAATAAACCTGTGGCTCAGAGCTGCAATTTTTTTCCTCCATTGATGAGAGAAATGACTTGCAGGAAAGCTGAAAGCCTGGGTCCTGGGTAGGGTGAGCTTGGCAGGGATTGTGGGTGGTCAAGCTTCGTCTATCACTCATCAAGAGAGATGCCACTCTCCAAGATCACCACAGGTTGGAGTCTTTTCATTCCATGGTCTGCCTACAGCTCTCATTCTCTATGCTCCATCAGAAGCTGAAAATACCTTAGTCTCATTGATTTCAAAGGCCAAAACCAGTCAGAAACAGAACTTACCAATTTCTAGCTGTGCCTCAGCCATATGTCCATTGGTGGGAAGAAAGTCTTTGAAACATACAAGCCAATTTCAAGAACAGCATCATTGAAGTGTTAGACACGTTGGAGGAATCTGGACCCTCTGCAGTTGTTTGTGTCCCCCCTAAATTCATATGTTGAAATTCTAACTCCAAGGTGATGGGATTAGGAAATGAGGCCTTTGGGAGGGGATTAGGTTATGAGGGCAGAGCCCTCATGAATGGAATCAATGCCCTTAATAAAAGAGGCACCAAGTTAGCTCACCCTTCCACTATGTGAGGTTACATTGAGAACACGGCCATCTGTGGGAAAGTGGTCCCTCACCAGATACCACACACCGAATAAGCCAACACCATGATCTTAGGTTTTTCAGCCTCCAGAATTGTGAGAAATAAACGTTGTTTATAAGCCACCCAGTTTATGCTATTTTTGTTATAGCAGCCTAAATTTACTAAGACAGATGGCTTGTATTTTTAATTGGAAACAGTTCACATATTACAGTGCAACCTTGATACAATGGACCGCTAAAGTTGAAAGTCTATTACAGGCGTCCTCAAACTACGGCCCGTGAGCCACATGCGGGTGTTTTTGCCGTTTTGTTTTTTTACTTCAAAACAAGATATGTGCAGTGTGCATAGGAATTTGTTCATAGTTTTTTTTAAACTATAGTCCGGCCCTCCAACGATCTGAGGGACAGTGAACTGGCCCCCTATTTAAAAAGTTTGAGGACCCCTGGTCTATTATATAATAAAGTGGGTTTTCTGAATGTGTATGTTAAAAAAATGACAAATTAGTTTACCTATTTTTGTTGGGGTTTTTTTTGTTGTTATTTTGTTTGCTTGTTTTTTAATAATTCTTTATTGTTGAAAGTATTATATATGTCCCCTTTTTTTCCCCCATTGACCCCCTCCAGCCAGGCCCTACCCCTCTGCCCCAGGCCCTCACCACCCCATTGTGTCCATGCATATATGCATACAAGTTTACCTGTTTTTACTTATATAGACACATTTGTGTAATTAAAATTAAATCTGAATGAAAATTTTAATTTCACAGAAAAGTTTTCTATATGTATTACTGTAACTCTAAATTTATACTGAATAGATCTAGTAAATGCGTGCATTTACCAGTCACCGGGAGTCAACAAATGCTCATGGTTGGGGCCTGGCCGGCAGGCATTAAAACTGCTGCAGAAAGTCACACACGCACACAGCAACAAAATCAATGACCTCTCGAGGTGTAGTGTGACCACCTGCTAATCATTCCCGAACACTGTTTACAAGTGGTGACTCTTGGATTTAAATAATGTAGACTATAGTTGTCGATATATAATATTTATTTGTGTTGGTGAAATTACAGTGTTTTTTCCAACATATGGCTTATTCGCCAAAATTTGTTAAAATAACACAGAATTAATAATAATAATATAATTGTAATTTAATAATTATAAGCAAGTCTTGGTAATAATAATAGGGAAGGGATTGAATATATTTATGGCAGATAAACATGATTGTGAACTCATTTTTGTGAATTTAATTCCTTGGGAGTTGTCTCTTATGGACACTTAGTCAGGAGACAGTGCCAGTTGAATTTGATTTTATAAATGTTATGAATGTTGGTACTTCATCAGAAACATTATCCCTAAGACTCAAACTTTCTGGTGAGAGCTACATTAAGCACATCTTGGGGTAGGCCAACTATGACAACAGCAGAGGGTACCGACTCCTCCAACATGTATCACCCTCAATGACACTGTTCTTGAGATTGGCTTGTATGTTTCACAGATTTTCTTCCCACCAATGGGCATATGGCTGAAGCACAGCTGGAAATGGTAAGTTCTGTTTCTGACTGGTTTTGGCCTTTGAAATCAATGAGACTAAGGTATTTTCATCTTCTGATGGAGCATAAAGTTAATGTAGCCAGTCTGAGTTGTTTTTCTAATGTTTCTGTGAATGAATAAGGGCCTGGAGCCTCTTAGTCTGCTGTCTTGCTGACATCACTTCTCCAGACAATATTTCTTTTTTGCCCAATTAATACATTAGTGATTTAATTCAAAGGACTAAAAACATTTAAAGTTTCATTTGGTATACTTAACTACTTTGAAAAACGCAATGTGAAATTGTCATTTTCTTACAGCAAAATTTCTCATCTTGAAGTTTTTATTGTGCTGATTTTGCTGCAACACACTTCTTATTCACAATGAGGGAATTTGCTCTTAGAAGTGATATAAATTTCTGTTTGACTTTGGAGCAAACGGCATGGAATGAACATAAATCAAGAATGTTCTTTCACTGCTATTAGGTGCACACACCTTAGTTTTCACATAGGGTACTGTGATTTAGAAATTATATTTATTTGTGTGATGGAAAGATGTAGAGAACTAGAGGCAGTCTGAACTGACTGTGCAGTTCCATTAAATAAGAGTACAAATAGAACTGTGATGACTTGGGTACCATCCTCCTTCAGGAAGGGGAATGGGTAAATGACCATCTGGGGCTTCTGGATAGTGTGATTCACAGACTATTCAGCTGGTATTCTCAACCCAGAATCTGTTAATGTATCTAAAGCAAACTTGTAAAATATATTTCAGAACCATTTTCCAGAGGATTTTGCTAAGGTCTTCTTTAGTGTACAGTCAGTCCCCATTGGGAGGCAGAGGTGCATGTTGTTAGATAATGATAGATACGCTGTAGGCCTTCACCGAGGTCTTTGGTAATTTAGGGTGGACTTTGTGCCCCGGTGCCATCTTGTGTCACCAATATCCACCTTCACAGAAGTGCTATAGATTCCAACCATGTGAAGTACACAAAGTAGTCAAATTCATAAGGACAATGGTGGTAGAATGGTGGTTTCCAGGGAAGCGGGGTCGGGGGGGAAGAATGGGGAATTAATGTTTAATGAAAACAGTGTTTCAGTTTTGGAAGAAGACAAAGTTCTGGAGCTGGATAGTAGTGATGGTTGAATAACACTGTAAATGTACTCAACGCCATGGAGCTGTGCAATTTAAAATGGTTAAAATGGTAAATTTTGTTATGTATATTTAATCACAATATTTACAAAACAGTTAAAAACATATTAACAACCCCTACCTCTAGGAAGTAAAATTGAATGATTTTTATTTTCTTTTTAAAATTGTTTATCTCCATTTTTTAAATGTTTTCATAATCTTTTATTACTATCTTGATAATAATAAAACTTTTGTTTTATTATTTTAAAAGAAAGAATATCAACATTACATTTTGTTACTGTACCTATTCTGGCTATCTATAGTTTTATTTACATTTTTATGCAAATTTTTACCTTTACATGTGAAAAGGGCACAAAGCGTAATAAATAGGCATATAAAAAGAAAATGTATGAACAGATGACATGTTCACCATAGAACACATTAATTTTTGAAAAGCCATTATTTTAATGAGTGAATGTTATTTACAAGCTGCAATGGAAAGAAGTCACTGAAAAATAGAAAATAAAACTATCAAATGCCTCCCCCTTCCATACCAAAATACGCTGATATGTCACAGGTATTATAAGTTAAGCATTAAATGAAATTTTAAACTATCTTACAAATTCTTCAAGAAGAATGTGTCTTTTCTCTCATCCAACCCCAAAACAGATATACACACAACACATACACACACACATACACACACACACACACACACACACACACACACATCTCCAAGCCTCACCAATGTCCTCTTCAGAGGAAACAGAGTCAATGGAAAGCATCATTTGGAAACACCATCATCCTCCCTCTCTTCTCTCCCACAAATCTGCCCAGCTAAAACAAACACAGAAAAAACACACAAGCCAGAATTTGTGTACAGGACACATATACAAACAATTATCTTACGTGTTAGCAATTAAGCCTTCTTTTTCACACAGAGTAGCAACCACCGATAGTTTCTGAAAACTAAACTGTTCTTCGCAGAAATGCAAAAACGAAGAACATGGCACAGTTCAATTCTATTTTCACCAGAACCTTATCTTTACAGAGTAAACATATGTGTGAGAGTAACCTTTACACTCTCAGAAACATTCACAAACAAATCCACCAACGCTGTATCCAAGAAGGGCACATAAGTGTTCAGGGCTGAGGATCCTGTCACAGTCAACAGCAGCAGTTACTGTTTTTAGATCTCTGCTGCAGGAAGCTCAGCCACTCTAAACTTGTGAAACTAGACAAGATCAGAAAAGAAATGTGATTTTATCCACTCATCCCTCACTTCCACAGAATGTCTGACTAGAGGGATGACAAACCCAAAACAAAGGAAGAACGCATTTTTTTTTTAGTGAGTCTAGCTCTAAACAGAAAAAAAAAAAATCAAGGGAGAATAGAAAAGAAAAATGGCAGATGATATAAAATATCGCATTCAGAACAGTTGCGAGAAAGACAGCAGATGAGGACAGAAAGCCTTATGTACTGACAGTCTCCTTTCTGGGTCACAGAAGGAAGAAAAAAATGAAAAAGGGAAGGGAGAAGAGAAGGAGGGAGGGGAAGAGGGAGGAAACTTGAAACTATAGAAGAACATGAAGTTCTTAGGGATCCACTAAATGAAGGGGCAAAATTTTTCCAAAATCATCATTTGCTACCTAGATGCATCTACCTCTGGAATAAATATCCAAAGACAGCAAGGTTCCTTTCACTACCTAATTACGCTGCTGTGACTACATACCCAGACCTAAAGAAGCACAATGACACAGTGACAGAGCACACGTTTTTAAACTTGGTTTTGAATCCTCATGCTGCTTCTTGCTAAGTGACAATAATCAAGTTATTTAACCTTCGTGAAACTACTTTTCTTATCCATAATAATGGATACAACAGAACTTTTTCCTTCTCCTCTGGATATCAAACAAACACCAAAGGGCAATGAAAAAAAAGTTGTATGGAATTTTCCAAATTCACTTTCCATGCAACTAGGAGACAGATACAATCTCCAGACTTCAAACTAACTTGTAAAAACTGCCAGAGGCCACTGCGATTGGACAGAAAGTGCACATGGGGAAGCACAGATGAAAAGCACAGAGAAATGGAAGGACTCAGGGTTGGAAGATCCCAGCACCACAAACAAAAAACATACCTAGAGGTGAGAAACACAACCTGAAGAACGCAAGCTGTAGGAGCAAGGAAGTAGCAGGAGACCTCCAGGATCTACACAGGCTCGAAGAATCAGAAGAGATAAGACTGTTCATAAGAATCTCATAGCTGGGGAAGATAAGCTCACGGATGAGCTATATTTGTAGGAAACAGCCCTATCTCTGATGCACCAGGGATGGAGGGAGGCACTGGGTGTGAAGCCTGGAAAGCCACACTGGAAGCTTTTACAAAAAGCTGGTCTTGGAAACCCACGTCACTCAACAATGAGTAGTAAAAAAGGAATTGGAAAAGCAATTAAAAAGATATCCTATGAAAAAAAAAAAAAAAGTAAAACCATAAAACTTACCAAGAGACAGGATACTCCCTAGAATGGTGCCACTGGGTACATAAAGCTGCGACCCAATATTTTGCCATAAAATTTTAAAACTTTAAGAGGCAATCGCTTCTATGAAAACAAAGGGGATGGAAAAAAGACCACAAAATGCAAATGTAAGAATTCAAGGTAAAATGGTAAGAATCAAGGAGATAAGTAAAATATGATTTAGCAGAAATCAGAAAAGAAAAAAAAAACACCCTTGGGGAATAAAAAGTCGTAGAACCTAAGTCTTATATTCAGTCCTCTTTGCTGACCCAAAGCTCTGCCATCCACTCCCACAAATAACCACAGCTCTGACTCCAAGTCTCGCTGTGCATGACCGGGACTCGAGGTTCTAAGCCCCTGGCTGTGTTCCTCCAAGCAAGCCCTTCCATGGCCTAGAACACGTCCAACATGGAAAACCAAACATCACCTCAAAATCAAAATGCTCAAACTTGAAATCATCATCTAAATCCACCCGTCTTCTCCTTCTCCCTCTTTACCGTGTCTTTTACTTTCTTAAAGAATACTTACTTAGCAAACCATTTCAGAACCTTGACCAAAAAAATAAACACTTGTGGTTAATGGAGCTCAACACTTGTTTCTTTACCTGAAGTTCATTCTCTCCTTCTTTATCATCAATGTCCACAAAGGAACAATACCAATATGAAAAGGCTAAGAAAATATTCCACAATAGTCACTGGAAGCCCTTATACACCGTTTACATTTAATAGCATTCCCAAGAAAACTGATCCCATGTGCTGACTTTTACATCTTACCAGAAACAGAATCTTTTTGTTGATATATAGTCAAGAATAAACTTCATTCCCAAAACTAAAATAAAATAAAATGTTCATCTTAATATATCTATCAAAATATAAATGCTACAATTTATAATAGTATAATATATTACTATAAATTTCTGCTTATTGTGATTTTAAAACACCCCAAGAAAGCCTATGTGGTAAAAGTACCTCATTATTTTTTATTTCTCCAAACTAAATACAAGAAAAGGCATACAATTTAGGTCCTTTAAAATGCATATACAAATCATCAACAACAAACCAACAAAAGAAAAATTGAGGTAAAGCTAGCTTAACAAAACTGGTATAATGAACAAGGTGTTTGGGTACTCAGTCAGATTGGAGTCTGAAGCAAAAGGAAACCAGTGATATTAATCCTGTATTTATTTAAAATTTTAATATTTTCTTCATCATATAGACTTTTGCTATAATTTTGATTTTTTTAAATATTCTTTATCTTGATTACTGATGGGTTTACTTGGGGCACCTCCTTCAATTCTGTCCTGGCCCTGTGAGGTGATGATCTGATTTGGGGGTTGGGGCTTGACGCAAAGAGTACCAACATATTGACTTCTATATTTCCTGCTTGGGACACAAACATGATCTCGAGACACGGCTCTTGCATAAAATCATCGCTCATTTAAAATCACCCACTCTCTCCTAATTGCTAGTCCTGCCATTTAACGTAGCACAAGTTCTCACTTTTAGGAGCTTATGATAAAAAACGAAGCATCACTGGTGAAAACACACACACGAAGAACATGTAGGCAGAGAAATAGAAAATGGACAAAGATGTCTTTCCTAACAGAACATTTTCTAAAGAACAAAAGCAAAGCTGCTCCTGAGGCGTTTGAAGGGAAGCGGTTTCCTCCTCTGGCTCCCCTGCCCAGCCGCCTCCCCACTGAGCACGGTTCACAGAAGGAGCACCCAGAGCCGCTGCTGCTCTTCCCCTCCTCACTCGGCACCTGACACTCACTCACATTGGCCAGAAACCCGCCTGGGTGGGGCTAACGCGAGCACAAAAAGAGGTGAGAGCCATTTTTGAAATCAGGTTTGAAGTAAAATTTCTTTTGTTTAAAAAAAAAATCAGAAAGGAAAATAAAATTTTTCACAGCCAGTAATTATCAAATTATGTGTGTGGCAATACAACACGGAAGCTGACCGGATGACTTGATTTTCTTTTTAGGATCAAGTTTTCTATGAATTAATATTTTTTTATGTTTTCTGTTTCACTAAGAAGAGCAAGCACAGCTAGGTTGTTTTGGGGGGTTTGTTTTGGTTTTAAATTCTAAATGTAACTATACTGGATTCCAGTGCTTTTTCAGAAATAAAGATTTTAAGTTTTTGTGTTTATTCTTAATACATTAATTTTGAAAGAAGAGCTGTCACTATAATCATCCAAATCTGACAGCTGTAAAATTGTATGAAAAAGACTAGAAAACAGAAGACACAAAGAAACTAATTCAGAACTGTAAACAACTGCTTAAAATGTGAAGGAGATTCATAGAGTGCAAAAAGGAATAATTAAATAGCCACTAAAAGCCAAACAAACTATGACTTTAAAAAAAATCTAACCTAATGAACAAAATAAACTACCAAACAAAATAGAAACAGACTCATGGATACAGAGAACAGACTGACAGCTGTCAGAGGGGAGGGGAGATGGAGGGGTGAAAAAGGTGAAGGAATTAAGAAACACACACACACACACACACACACACACACACACAACTCACAGTCACAGACAACAGCATGGTGATTACCAGAGGGAAAGGGGGTGGGGGAGGTAGAAGAGGGTATCGGGGAGATGAAGGGTGATAGAAGGAGACATGACTTGGGGTGATGAACACACAATATAATATACAGATGATGTATTATAGAATTGTACGCCTGAAACCTATAGAATTTTATTAACCAGTGTCACCCCCATAAATTCAATATAATTTTTTTTTTTAAATCGCAGTCATAGACCTGGGAACATGTTTTGAAAAAGTCTGCTACTATATCTGAACTCACAGAGCAGTAACTTTCAGAAGGAAGCTAGAGAGGGAGCCGAATAATGAACAGATTTCCGTGCAGGGAAGCAGCTCCTAACTACACAGAGGTGCTGGGGTAGAAAACAAACCAGTTCTTCAATAAACAGCCTGCCTGCCGGGCCAGACAAGAAACAGGGAGCTGAACCTCTCCGAACCCTAACGGATACTCCAGGTGAAAATTAAGCCCCTCTGTTTGCTGACTTTATAAAAGCAGAGGGGGAGCAGGAAACAAAAGGCTGCCATGAAAATAAGCTGTAAAATCAAATATCTCAAATTACTTGATTTAAGATATGAGCTCATTTTGGCTCACTAAAATACTCCATTTACTCACTATCTCCAATGCACTCCCCCCCCCTAATTAATTAGTAATCATTTCACCCACAGATGCAGGCAAGGCTTGGCATAGCCAGCAAAGAGAGAGGCCACATCCTGGGGGATCCCATACAGGAGGGAACCCACAACTATTCCTGTTTGGCTTTGTAATGTGTTCTTGAATTACACTTGACTATGGCCCACCTGATATGTCAAAAGAAATAAAAGTTCAAGAAACATCTTCAGCCCAGCTCGTGTTGCTCAGTGGTTGAGCGTCTGTCTACCCAGGAACCAAGAGGTCCCCAGTTCCATTCCCGGTCAGGGCACATGCCTAGGTTGCAGGCTCGATCCCCTCTGGGGACCATGCAGGAAGCAGCCGACTGATGTGTTTCTCTCATCGATATTTCTCTCTCTCTATCCCTGTCCCTACCTTTCTCTCTAAAATCAATAAAACTATATTTTAAAAAAGAGACATCTTCAAACTCAGAATTATCCTACTTGTAACCCCTATTGCCATGCCATGCTACCAGCAGGAAGCAGTATTTTTCAAGCCTTCACTGAGCTTATCTGGTGAGGATTACAAAGACAGATTTTTCACCTCCATTTCAAGAAGAGGTTTCCAAAATTAGAGCTTTCCAGAAGTAGAATTATGCCAGCTTCTTTGGTGAGTTCTTGATATTGGAAGAGTTCAAGCACAGTCAAGGTAACCGCTTATCAGAGGGAACTAACTTATCAGAGGGAACTAACTACCCAAAAATGAGGGAGTTCTGTTCCCACTGCAGTCCTAGGGGAAAAGCAGCAGACTCAAATGAGGGTGTTTTTTGTGTGTTTTTTATTTCTCTTCCTTAGTTAGAGGATGCATTTTTAAATGTTTTCTTTTAAAAGGCTCCCTCCTAGGCTAGAGGTAGCATAAAAGTAAAAATAAAGAAGAGACAACAAATTTTATCAACATAGGACTTCACAGCACATTCCTCCTAATTAATACAAACTTGAAATCAGGATGGGCAGAGTCAGAGATGCAGATAAGAAACTTGAAAACTACTGAAGAGTTTCTAATGAGATATGTAATAAAATTCACTCTCTCATTGAAACCAGGCCCTAACACTGAAACGAGACTCTAATGGGTTTTTTGTCCCCCTCCTTCTCCTCCTCCTCCTCCTCCTCCCCTCCCCCTCCCCCTCCTCCTCTTCTTCTTCTTCTTCTTCTTCCTAGTTTTGTTTGTTTGTTGCTTTGGTTTTGTTTTTGCCTTTTAGGAGGTAACAGCAGGCCTCCTCACAGTGCCCAGAAGACCAGGAGACCACGCCGAATCAGACTGGTCCCAGAGACTTATGCAGAAGCAGGAAGCCAACAAATGAACTCCAACTAACCTTGGCAGGTGGCTGGAACTAAAATTCCACCCTAGCCCAGTGCTCTTGGAAGCCAGGGGTATCTAGTAATTTGTGCTTGGCCGGGCACCTAGATCTTACTAAGTCAGACCCTGCCAACTTGGAATTCCTTTATACTTTCTCTAATCTTTCCCATTCCTTACAATGACTTAGTTCCAAGATTGTCTAACCAAGACAATAAATATACAAAAAGCTTTTTCTTATAATTATCCTTTATTTTTTTAAAAAATGTCTTCACTGATTTTAGAGAGAGGAAGAAAAAAAGGGAGGGAGAGAGGAAAGGAGGAAAACACAGATGTGAGAGAGAAACATCAATGGGCTGCCTCCTGCACGCCCCCAAATGGGGATCCAGCCGGCAATCTGGGCATGTCCCCTGGCCCAGAATCTAACCTGCGACCTTGAGATGACACTCAACCAACTGAGCCACACCGTCCAGGGCTTATCCTTTAAATTTTCTCTAAGTCCTAATCAGTGGAGACTGATCTGAGCCTTGTCTCCAGTCTCATTTGGCAGCTGGACAAATATTTTCTCTACAAAAACCTGTTGCCTCGGATGCTGGCTTCTCTGTGCACCTTGGGCATCCAACTCCTCAGAAATTTGAGTTCAGTGATATCATCAGACTTTGGTAACATTATCAGAAAGCTGAAATCTCAGGATAGCATAACCGATAGCTTTCATTCTGCAACAATGTGGATACCATTGTTTCCAAGTCAAAACAAAAATATTTTTATGGTCTGTGAATCAGCCATACATAGTTTTTTGGTTTGGTTTGGTTTTTCATCTCTTCTTATTTGGGGGCATAGGTCCAGAACTCCTTTATTTATAAAATTATTATTATTTTAAAATAATAAAAGGTCAGCATAGTGATCCTATGGAATGTCTCCTGACCTGAGCATTAAACATACCAGTTTTAGAGTTAGAAGCCTATCGAAGCCTATATTTTTGTATAAACCAGATCACTTTTTCACTGAAAATACATTTCTTTAAAAGGATATTTCTTGGTCCTACACCAAGTGGTGCCTGCTGACCAGGCTTCAGGCTCAAGTCCACTCCTGTGGGCACAGATGTATCCTGAAGACCAAAACACCTCTTTCAGGAAGCAGCTGTACCTGTTATCGAGAAGGACTTCAAGGACAGGACTTTTGACCCTGAGCACCTGGAAAAGTAAAGCTTTGAGCCCACACATGAAGGCAAGTTCTTCCAGCTGTACCCCCCAAATTTCCTGCACTAGGAACAGAGAAGAAGTGGCCACTAGGTTTGACTTCTAGCTAAAAACTGCACCAAACCATCCTCTTCAACCACTAATCCCAGAGGTGAGCAACTGGGGAGGCGGTTCATTCATTTTGTTTTATTAAAGATCTTGGCTACCATAAAAAAAATATATATTTCTCTCACTGCCATAAATAGAAAGCCAGTATCACTGGTCATAAATTAAAAGCAAATCTAAAACTAACAATGAGAAAATAATCCAGTAATAAATGTTAAGAAGAAACATTTAAACTAAACATTGACATGTGTCTCAAATGAATAATGAACTTGGTCCATGCAAGGAGAAATTTCAATTCCCACTTCCATCAACCTCTAAAACTCCAGCTTTCTTTGATCTACCAGAGTTCCAGAAGTAGCTCGGTATCTGTAAGATACCAGGTATCATCAGACCAAAGAGAAAATTCAGGCACTATCCCTGCCTCACTGCTGAGGGGCTCAACTCCTATGTCAGAGAACAATAACTAAAAGAACAATAACCTTAACAGTGGACATGAAGAAAGGCCAGGTACACTGTACAAATGGACCAAATCATTCAAAGGAGCAGATACTCAACTATGTTTTTAATGATAGATGCCTCCCAGTGAAGCAATACTGTTTGTAAATTCATCAGAATTAATTCAGACAAGCATGAAACACTCTTCTTTAAAAAAATAAAAAAATCACATCAATAGCCGAGCAGCAAGGGTCTTCCATGCAAGTTGGTTTTAGAAAGTGTATGCATTATTCCTAGGGGTTGAGGAAGTTGGGAGTCTTGACTGACAAACTGTCCCTAAGAGCTTTGGGTATAACTAGGGGTCATTTGAAGTCTACCCCCTACAGATCCTGCCTTTACATTAAATTAAGTTTCTTGGGAATTGACCTTTTATTATTATGAAATGCTTATCTTTAGCAATGCGCCTGGCCTTAAAGTCCACTTCATCTCAGATTGGTGTATAGCTACATCAGCTTCCATTTGGTTGGTGTGTTCGCATGGTACATCTTTTTCCATCCTTTCACTTTCAATCCTTCTGTATCCCTTTACTTAAGCTACGTCTATTGTAAGCAAAAATCGTGTTTTTTAATATCCAGACTGACCATCTTTGTCAATTAAATGAAGTATCTAGTCCAGATGCATTTTATGTAATTATGATATCTGAGTGAAAATTGTCCAGGATGCTATTTGCTTTCTGTTTTTCCCACCTGTTTTGTTTCTTGAACTCTCCTCTCATTTTCTTTTAGATCCATCAAGTATTTTTTATCACTTCAATTTCCCTTCTATCACCCACCACAATAATTATAACATGATTATTTTAGTGACTACCACCTATAATAATAAAAGGGTAATATGCTAATTAGACTGGATGTCTTCCGGACGTCCTTCCTGATGAAGCCAGGGCCAGAGGAAAGCCATACCGGGTCCCGGGTGCCTGCCGGGGGACCAAGGAGGGAAGCCTGGGTCCCGGGTGCCAGAGGGAAGCTGGTGCCGGCAGCCGGGGGGCGGAAGGCCTACTCTTGCATGAATTTTCATGCATCGGGCCTCTAGTAGAGATTATAACACTCTTAATTTATTATAACATAAACTAGAGGCCCAGTGCACGAAATTCGTGCACGGAGGGGGGTTGTCCCTCAGCCCAGCCTGTACCCTCTCCAATCTGGGACCACTCAAGGGATGTCCGACTGCCCGTTTAGGCCCAATCCTTGGGATCGGGCCTAACCGGGCAGTCGGACATCCCTCTCACAATCCAGGACTGCTGGCTCCCAACTGCTTGCCTGCCTGCCTGCCTGCCTTCCTAATTGCCCCTAACCGCTTCTGCCTGCCAACCTGATCACCCCCTAACCACTCTGCTGCCAGCCTGTTTGCCCCCAACTTCCCTCCTCTGCCGGCCTGGTTACCCCTAACTGCCCTCTCCTGCAGGGTTGATCACCTCCAACTGCCCTCCCTTGCAGGCTGGGTGCCTCCCAACTGCCCTCTCCTGCTGGCCATCTTGTGGTGGCCATCTTGTGTCCACATGGGGGCAGGATCTTTGACCACATGGGGGCAGCAATAATGTGTGTTGCAGTGATGATCAATCTGCAGGTTACTCTTTTATTAGATAGGATAGAAGCCTGGTACAGGGGTGGGGGCCAGCTGGTTTGCCCTGAAGGGTGTCCCTGATCAGGGTGGGGTTCCCTTGGGGCGTGGGGTGGCCTGAGTGAGGAGCCTGTGGTGGTTTGCAGGCGGGCCACGCCCCCTGGCAACGCAAGCAGAGGCCCTGGTATCTGGAATTTATTTTCCTTCTACAATTGAAACTTTGTAGCCTGGAGCAGAGCCAAGCCTGGGGCTCCCTCTGAGGCCCACAGCCATTTGTGTTGGGGTTATAATTGAAACTTTGTTGCCTTAAGTGGGTGGGCCCGGCCAGGGTATGTGGAAAGCTTTGCTTCCCCTGTTGCTGGCGGCAACCCTGGCCTGCTCTCTCAAGCTCCATTCTGCCGCCATTTGTTAGAATTTGTTTACCTTCTATAATTGAAACTTTGTAGCTTGAGTGGAGGCTTAGGCCTGCAACGGCTGGCAGAAAGCTTGGCTTCCTCTGTTACCTAGGAAACCTTGCTCTCTGTGGCTGTAGCCATCTTGGTTTGGGTTAATTTGCATACTCGCTCTGATTGGATGGTGGGTGTGGCTTGTGGGTGTGTCGGAGGTATGGTCAATTTGCATATTTGTCTATTATTAGATAGGATTACTACAGAGAGTCCCCCAATTTAATGATGGTTCGACTCACAACTTTTTGACTTCACGATGCTGTGAAAGTGATACCATTCAGTAGAACTCATACATCAAATTTTAAATTTTGATCTTTTCCAAGGCTAGTGATATGTGGCATAATACTCTCACATGATGCTAGACAGCCGCAGTGCGCCATGGTTCCCAGTGAGCCACACTATGACAAGCGTAAGCAACCAATACTCTACAGTGAACTGTGTTGCCAGCACTGTTTGGATATTACGTTTTCACCACCCATCGTGTCTACAAAGTGCCCACCTGTGTCTCCTGCTTCTGGTGGAAAGAAGAGGAGGAAGGCAACTACTCTTGAGATGAAACTCAAAATAACTGCCCAACTGTAAGCAATGTAGGTATTCTAAGCGTGTTTAAGGTAGGCTAGGCTAAGCTCAGATGTCCAGTATGTGTACTGAAGCCATGTTCAACTTATGATACTTTCAACTTACAATGGATTTATCAGGACATAACTCCATCATAAGTCAAAGAGTATCTGTACTTCAACAACTTCTCTTAATAACGTAAGTTCCTTCACTCCACTCCCACTTTTTATACTATTATCCTGTATTTAATACTATATGCATATTATAGCTCCACAAAATATTGTTGTTATTGTTCTGTAGCAAATTTTTATTTAGAATTATCCACATACTTATTGTTCTTGTTGCTTTTCAATTCTTTTTATATTTCCATGCTTCCTTCTGGGACCATTTTTCCTTCAGCCTAAAGAATTTTCTTTAGTATTTTCTTTTCCTATTGGTCATCTGGTAGCAAATTCTCCCTGCTTTTGTTTTTTAAAATGTCCTTTGGTTATAGGTTGACAGTTACTTTCTTCATCAGTTTAAAGATTAATCAATTCATTGTCTTCTGATTTCTATTATTTTTGTTGAAAAGTCAGCTGTCAGTCTTAATAATAACCCTTTTAAGACAATGTGTCTGTTTTTGTCCTCTGGCTGCTTTGTAACACTTTATGTTTTGGTTTCATTATATGTCAGGTGTGGTTTTCTTTGTATTTGGAGTTTGTAGAGCTTCTTGAGTCTCCATCGTAATGTCTCTAGTTTTTAATAATTCTTAGCCAATATCAGTTCAAACATTGTTTCTGCCCCAATCTTTCTCTCCTCTCATCATTTCCCCTTTACTTACACACCTGTTGGGTCATTTCACCATGTCTTGTGGTTCTTATGCTCTTTCCTCTATCTTTCCAACCCTCTTCCCCTCTATGCTTCCATCTGGATACTTTCTATTGGCCTATACTGCAGAGTTCACTAATTTTCTATGTCTAACCTGCTATAAAATTTATCTACGTAAGTCTTCATTTGTTGTATTTTTCATTCCAAGCATTTCCATTTGAGTCCTTTTTTTAGTATATTTCATTTTACTTGTGAAGTTCTCTACTTTCTTGAACATATTTATGGCAGCTCTTTTTTTTAAATATATTTTTATTGATTTCCTAGAGAAAGACAGAAACATCAATGATGAGAGAGAACCACTGATTGGCTGCCTCCTGCACGCAACCCCGGCATGTGCCCTTGACTGGAATCGAACCCAGGACCCCTCAGTCCACAGGCTGACATTTTATTCACCAAGCCACCAGCTAGGGCTATGGCAGCTCTTTTAAAATCCGTATCTAATTATTTCAATATCTGTATCACCTGTTGCTGTTTTCATCATCAGTGTTACTCATTTTTTTTTTCTTTTAATCATTTGGCCCTATTTCCTGGCATGCCTGTTGATTTTTCATTGAATGCCAGATATTGTGCATCAAAAACTAATGAGACAATCTGAGGTTCTGGCTGATGTTATCATCCTTCTGAGAGGGTTTATTTTTGGTTTATTTGGCAGGCAGTTAGATTAGGGAAAGATCACTATAATCCACTCTGACTTAAACTGGTTCAAAGCTGAGTTTCAGACTTTTGTGAAGGCTATCCTATTTCAAGTTTACATTTATTCCTAGGGTCTGATCAAGCCCAAACAGGAAGTCTAGGGTGCTTACCAGGGCTTCTCCTCCTTGGTAATTCTGAACTCCGATTTTTGTTTCCCCGGATCCCTGACACTGCCAGCTTTGCCTCCCAACCTTTAAGGATAGCTCTGGCTTCACTTCTTCGTCTCTGAGATGTTAGCACATCAGCAAATGCCTTAAAAAGAACAGCAGTGCAGATTACTGGGCTCATGTTACTATATTCCCCTTTCCCCTAAGACCCCGATCTTTTTCTTTTTTTTTTTTTTAATCCTCATCCAAGGATATTTTTTTCCATTGATTTTCAGAGGGAGTGGAAGGGAAGGAGGAGAGATGGAGGGGGAGGGGAGGGAGAAAGGGAAAGGGGAGAGGGAGAGAGAGAGAAACATTGATGTGAGAAAGACACATCAATTGGTTTCCTCCTGCGTGAGCCCCAACTGGGGCGGGGGATCGAACCTGCAACTGAGGAACATGCCCTTGACCATGCCCTTACCGGCAATCGAACCCCCAACCCTTTGGTCTGCAGGCTGATGCTCTAACCATGGAGCCAAACTGGCTAGGGCAATCATGATCTTTTAAATCCTCACTGCCCTTGCAGCTTTAACTCCAAGTTTTGTCTCCACAGCACCATAAGACTGCCAGCAGCTCCGTTAATGGTCCCAGCTTCTTGGAAAACACTTTATTTGGTTTCTTGGCATATCTACCCCCAGATCCCTTATGAACCAGAAAAATACTTCAAGGGGAAAAGCATCACAGAATGTTGGGCTTAACCAGTAGCCTTTCCTTCTCTTCAGTACCCTGGTCCCTCAAGTCTTGGCCACCTGTTTTTGTACTCTGTCCAATTTTTCTAGCACTTTGTGGGAAACTTGGTCTACAAGCTATTCCGTTTTTACTATAAACAGAAAACCTTCTGTGGTAAATTGAACTATTGCTTTAATCCAGGGGTCCTCAAACTTTTTAAACAGGGGGCCAGTTCACTGTCCCTCAGACCGTTGGAGGGCCGGACTATAGTTTTAAAAAAAACTATGAACAAATTCCTATGCACACTGCACATATCTTATTTTGAAGTAAAAAAACAAAATGGCAAAAACACCCGCATGTGGCCCGCGGGCCGTAGTTTGAGGATGCCTGCTTTAATCTTTGGAGCTCTGTCCTATCCAGATATCTTCTCTCTTCTGTTAGAAGCTGCTCTAAAAGCCCTTCAAGTGCACTTAAACCAGTGATGGCGAACCTATGACACGCGTGTCAGCACTGACACGCATAGCCATTTCTGATGACACGCGGCCGCATGCCGAGGATGAAACATTTGCTGCTCCTGAGGATGAAACATTTGCAGCTAGAGTCTTGGAGTTAGTTTTTTCCTCAAAGTGACACACTACCCGAGTTATGCTCAGTTTGTTGGCGAAGTTTGACACACCAAGCTCAAAAGGTTGCCCATCACTGACTTAAACAGTTAAGAAGCCTAGATACGCAGCATCTAATTATCCCTGGGGAAAGAAAAAGACACGAGTCAAGACCTGCAAAGAGTTCCAAACAAGATGAACCCAAAGAGGATGATCAAAATGCCAAAGGTTAAAGACAAAGAGTAGAGTTCATCAGGCTACAGCAGATTAAGATTTGTTTGTGTGGGAAGAAGGCTCAGCCCAGGAATGATGGCACCCACTGGGCAAAAGGAAAGACAGCCTTCACACTAAAGCCATACAGCTCAGCCAATGCCACACTGGGGGGAGGGCCCCACACCGGGACAGTAGCACTGGTTGGGCCCTCAAAGGAAACGGCCCTCTTCCTAATGTCACACAACTCAGTCTCTCCCTGTGTGTCTCTGGCAAACCCGAAACTTGCCCAGAATTCCTCCTAAGTTTTTTAAGAAAGACTGCAATGCAGGCCCAGGCTGGTGGCAGAGCTTACAGTTGTGTGCAAGCTGGGTAGGGCAGGGCTTCTGAGAGTCATCAGGATGGAGCTATGTAACTCCCCAGGCTAATGCCTTGTGGGGGGGAGTGCTCCACTCAGGAAAGATGGCACCTGTGGGCAGCCTCTGAGGGATTCAGCACAGGACATTAGCAGCTGTCCCGCCAGCCTTCTCCCCCACACCACACAATTCAGTCTCTCCCTGTATGACTCCGGCCTCCTCCGAGCCACCATCCCTCTGCTGGAGCCTAGAGTGAGTGCCTGTGAGCAAGATTTTGTGCCCTGCTCCTTTAGGGCACCTGGGTTGCCAGCAGCCTTCCATCGCACCTGGGCAAATGGAACCCCCAATGTTTTTCACAGCCAGATGTTATCCTCATTTCTTTACCCCACCATGGATGTGTGCCCTGCCCTTTCTGTGTCTCCACCCCTCCTGCCATTCTCAACATGGCTTCTTCTTTATATCCTCAGTTACAGGATGTCTGTTCAGCTCGTCTTCAGATGGTTCTACAGGTTGATTGCTCTAAAATTTAGCTGTTAATTTGATGAGGTTATGGGAAAAGGTGAATGCATCTTCCACTTTCTCTACCATCTTGGTCTCTCCCACTATCTCTAATTTGTAAAACATTCCATTTAGTTAGGTCAAAATAGTCTCTTTTTACTAAAGTGTCCCTTCTGGCCTGCCACTTGGCAACTGAGAAATCCCAGGGCATTAGGAAATATGCCAAAATCATCATAATCATACCAAGATACTTCCCGTGAAGCCCCACTGATTTCCATATTCATTTCCAAAATCACTTGAAGATATTGCTTTTTCACTGACAATCTGAAAACAGACATTTAAACACTGACTTCGTGCTGAATCTCTTCAGGAGATATTACTAAAGCATGGGCAGCTGCAATGAGTGAATATAAATATTTTTTTTTTTTTTCTCACATCTAATTAATAATAATGATCCCTCTTGCTTCCCTCCCTTTATAACTTCCAAAACATAAAAACCTGCAAAAAAAATTATTTTCCTTAACCCAAGCAGTAAAATACCACTCAAAGCAGGAGAGGAGCGGGCCAGGCCGCCTCCGGTTAGCAAACATGACCCTGGGGATTGGCATGAGGTAAAGGGAAAAAAGGCAAAAACAGGCAGAAACTGTCACTCTCCACAAAGTCCTTACCCTTTAGAAAAGGGGGGTGGGGAGCCCAACAAAGAAAACAGCTGTGAACAATTAAAAAGCAGTACATCAACAGGTGCAAAATGTTCTTGTTCAAATGAAATGCACACACAAGTGCCAAGGAGAGGAACTGTGTTCCCACTGCAGGGAAGACTATGGAGGAAGGCGGTCCTTTAGACAACTGCTTACCACAGAGAAACCGTGTTCACCACAGAGATCAAAACAACCCGAACTTGCACTCTCCTGCCACAGGAAGAAAACGGTTCAAGGGCACGTCTGATGGCACTTGCAGCCCACGTCTGCTCCCTATCACCGCATGACTGAGGCACAGGGGACCGAGCATGCTGCCTGCTAGCCGGCTGTGGGGAAGAAAGCTACGTGTGGCACAGTCAGAGCTGGAATAACTGACTCCGGCCTCTCCTCGAGGCCAGAGAGGCTGACAGCCTAACCCAAACAGATTGGCCGTGCATCACATGATGATTGGCCCAGGTCTCGGCACAAATAAGGACACAAGACATCTTGCAAGCTTGTCCTTTCTTCCAAAGATCAGAGATAGCAGAAAACGGATAAAATAACAGATCCCTTCTACTTGCCCCAAAATTCTATGAAGCCTGGGACCCTCTTTAGCCCTTGATCATCAAAAACCCTTACATACGTGGATCAAGCCCCGCAGCTGAATGCAAAATGGACCAATGGAAAAACACACACACAAATAGAATCTTGTATTGTTTTATATTACTTTATTACCCTATATTTTCATTCCTAGGCCGACACAGTCAAAAAACATCTTGTAACACATAATGCAACTGAGGCTTAGGAAGTTTTTCCCTATGGTTTCATACTTATAACTATTAAAATATCTCATTCATATCATTGGAAGAGGAAAATTATGCACTATTATCTTTAACCTTGGACTCATTTTTTAATGCTTTCCCATAGTTCTTTGAGTATATAGCTATTCCTATAAATTTTTATTTTCCAGGCTAGCCAAGGGCAGACTGGATAACTCGGGATTTTTCCCAAAGCAACCTGCAAACATAGGACTCCTTCTGTTCAAACCTGTGAGCATTTCCTCCAATGCAGGTTAACCTTTTGCACTCAGATGTTGAGTGTGACTCGACACGGTTAGCATTAGAATAAAGTAATCGAGAAAAAAGCAAGCGAGTGCAAAGGGTTAATCTACCTTCCCTAAAGAGAATGATAGTCATAGCTTTTAATTTGTTCTTATCTTTACAATAGCCCTCCAGATCGTTTTTTTTCACATATTTTTATTGATTTCAGAGAGGAAGAGAGAGATAGAAACATCAATGATGAAAGAGAATCATTGATCAGCTGTCTCCTGCGTGCCTCCAACTGGGGATCGAGCCTGCAACCCTGAGCATGTGCCCTGACCAGGAATCGAACCACGACCCCCTGGTTCAGAGGTCGATGCTCAACCACTGAGCCACACCAGCTGGGCCAGATCAGTATTGTTTTCCCCCTTTTATGGAGCAGAGAACTGAGTCTCAGTGAGTTAAATAATTTGTTTAAGGCCACAATAATGCTAAGGGGTGAAATCTGAACTTTCATCCTTCTGGTTCCAAAACCTGTATCTTTCCAACTTTCCAAATCATCTTACCTAAAGTTTGAGTCTGCAAAGTTTCCCAAGTAATATAAAAGAATAAACAAAAGTAAATGTTAATTTCAAGATTAAAAAAATAATATTTCTCAGACTGCTCACTATAAATAACGTAAACCAAAACAGGCCAAACACAAAACTGAGCTGAAGATCAAAATCCATCTGGAAGCTGTTATTCCAGATGGAAACAGCAAATGAAGCACCAAAACCTCAGGCCCCGTGTGGAGGAGGTAAGGTCAGGACCAAAGTCAGAAGAGGAGTCTAGGGGACGCGGAAGGAGCACGGCCAGCGAGCCTGCCTCCGCTACCCTGCCCTCAGGGAGAACTGACTGGTCACTCCACACCAGTGCCAATGGCCTCTCTGATCACCTCAGAGTATAACATCTCTGAGGGCAAGGACTTCTACCTATATATCTGTTTTCTACCAAGACATCTATCTCCACACTGTACATATCACAATGGTTCAAAAAAATGTTAGTTAGATTGATGTTGAATTAACAAATGAACAAATGAATGGTAGATTCTGTAAGCAAATCGAATAAAGTCAGAGCATAAAAAGAACCGAAGTGCTCCATGTCACTGGAAAGGGCTCTGCTTTCTGTTGTTTGTTAGAGCAAACAATGTCCTACTCCTTTCATTCCCCTTGCAAGCCCAAGCAGGCCTACCAGCATCTCCTCTCTTGGAGCTCAGATGAAAGTAGTAGTTAATGCTGGTGGTTAATGTGAGAATTTAGTTTTGTCTGTCCTATGGGAGGACTCCAAGGCCTAACACTGAGAAATCACCTTCATTTGTTTGTCACTGCATTTGCTTAAATGACATATAGTCATAGCCTCATGACAAGCGACAAGTCCAGTAAGATCGCCTTACTGCGACAGCTCCAGCAAGGAAAGGCTGAGTGCTCCACAAATCATTTTGCAGAATGGCAAGCATGGGACCACCATTTCAGTCTTAAATACTGTTATCCCGGTGCAGGGAAATTGGTATATGAGATATACCTATTTTGGATAATGAGAGAGTGGTGATGGTTAATATATTTTCAAATATGTTTATAAATGCATAAGGAAATTCTAGAAAGATAAGTAAGAAACTAATAATAGTGGTTATGGGAACAAGAGCACAGAGTAGACAGAAGTAGACTTTTAAATGAATACCTTGGATAATAGATTTTCTTTTTGAACCATGTGATATTACCTGATCAAAAATAATAACTGTAACAGCTTTTTAAACATGACATGATAGCTGGCTTTCATACCGTCTCCCTATCAGCATAGGAAGACTGAGTCCACCTTCCTTAGACGATTCTTTTGTGTCCCCATCTTTAAGGGATGCTTAATATGCCCTCCCTCACAGTACTTGGTGTATCAATCAATCCTTTATCCTCAAGTCTGTTTCTATGACAAGGAGTTTCAGAAAATTACTCCTAAATATCATAATTTGAAACAAAAACAGATGGAATCCATTTGCCTAAATCTGCACTAGGCAAACTTAAAAGGGCTCAAACCTCTTCGGTTTATCAAAGAATAGCTGGTTGATCTCCTTACACAGGGGTAATCTGAAAGACAACCACCTTCCCCCTAGCCTCTCCCCCAGCACTTTTCCAGGTGGTCTGATCTGTGCCAGATCTCCAGGCATATCTAAGGTCCTGTGCCCAAGACTAGAGCTGAGCATGGAACCGCAAAGCCATCACAGGTCCTGGTATGACAGCCTCTGTGCTGGGTCCAAGATGACCCACCTGGATGGGTGCCTGGATCTACCCTGCACAGTACAGGACTGTACTCAAATCCTTCTAGCTTTACCTTTACCTAAAAATTGCCAGAAATGACTTTCTCTGGTTGGCACTGCCTAACAAACTGCACTGTTTAACAACACTTTATTTAGGCCATAGTTATTTTGTTTGTTTGTTTTAGTTTGTTTGTTTATTGTTTGTGGGGTTTTCCTATACTAGAGAGACACTTCAATCGGGCCTCCCACACCTGGCCTCCCTGGCCAGAGCCAGGGATCAAACTGCAAGCCAGGTACGTGCCCGTGACAGGAATGGAATATGCGACTCTTCGGTGCGTGGCCTGACACTCCAACCACACAGGGCAGGTCTAGGCCATAGTTTTTGTATGGCTCCTTGGCCTGTAACAATTGAAGCTAGTTCTTATCATCTAATGGAGCAATTAGGACCACTTTAATTATTTTACTGTTAGAATCTTGTTCTCATCTATCTAAACCCTTTTATCAAGAGATCCATGGAACACAAGTGCTTCCCATTCACAAAAGGGTTTTATTTTGTTAGGCTATTTTTTTCCCTTCAGCTTCCTTCCTCTTTTGTAGCGCCTTAGAGAGTGAGGGGCAAGAGGATTCGTTTAGAAAGATTTAGCTCATGCATAAAATAACTCCTTTTTTCATTCCTCAAAAGCTACGTCTTCAGAGAGCAAAGTTCATCTATTTCCCCCTCCGTGGACATGGGAAGACACAAGGGTAAACCCCAAGACGGCCAGCCAGGCTTCGAGAGCCTTTACAGCGCAATCTAACACATGCTCTCCTCCTGCTGCACTCCCACCTGCCTTATGCCTTTCGTGTTGGCAACTCTGGAGTCAGCTGAGCAGCCAGAGAGAGCCAGCCCCACAGTGCTGGAGAAACCTAGAGAAGCGGGCTATTTATTAAAGCCCACCCCAATAAATCTTTCTAAAAAAGAAGAAACCAAACGCTTTCCTCTTGGACCCTGGCCAAGCTCTCACTTTACAGTCAGCAGCAGGTCCCAGCACTCCCCAACAGAAACAGTCACTGCATATTTTCCCTTTTCCTCTGCAGCTGGGGAGCGAGCAGGAAGTCCTGCCAGAGACCACAGGGGGTCTCCAGGGGCCTTCTCACCCTGCGCCCATCACAGGAGCCATTCAGGCATTTGCCTTTCACTCCGGCACTGTAAGTTCCAAAAGGTCCTCACCTGCATTTGGCCTCCGTGTACATCAGTCAGTATATAAACTGAAAATGTGGAATCCCTCCCATGAGCAACACTAACACAGGCAAACCACGAAAGCCTCCTTAGCCTACCCCAGAATTACCTGTTCTCCTGAAGTGTCACTTTCCTCCGGGAGCATCCATCCTTCTTCAAGCAGTTGCTTTTAACAGTTTTCTTGGAAACGAAATGCCACCCTAGCAAGCTGTTACTCTCCTCCACAGAGCTGCTGAAAACTAATAATTGAGCTGCAAACACCAGGTTTGGCAAACTGACTATATAGAAAACCATTCATCTCACGATGGCATTTCAGAGGTCTCCACAAAAATCACATTTCCAAAATGAAATAAGCCCAGTCTCCCAAACTGGGCTGCATTGGAACAAGGAAACAAACAGCCAGAGACAGCAATGAATTACACATGGCATGCTAATTACCAGTCTGCATCCAGAAATAGCTGAAGACTGCAGGATTTTGTTGTTAAAATAACTACAGCCTTTATTCCAGGGTTGGGCAAAAGCATCTGATTTATTCCAATGCTTCGACTTCTCAACAGAATCACGTTTCTGGGTGCTTATCTGGGAGGGAAAGTCGGTGGAGAGAAACACTGGGGGGCAGCGGCGCGGGTTCCCGGGGACAGCAGCCACTGGGGAGAGCTGACCACGCAGGGACTGTCCACGGGCTGTGGCTGGTGGACGGGGACTCTCCGGCTTGCCCTTAGTGGCACCCACCTCAGACCCTGAGGAGAAAGAAAGGGGACAGAGGAAGCCAGCCTCTGCACAGTATCTCTTAGCACCTTCAGTGAACCCAGGGGAGAGGGGTGACCAGCCACAGTGCCCACAGAGTTTTCCAGAGCTTCGGTTAGAATCCCGACTTCAACAAACCTACAATCTGCTAGGGCGAAAAACAGGAAACAGTACCCGAGCACGACAGAAACGGGGTCATTTTATGCCGCTGCCCTTGGTTCCCTAAGGACAAGATGAGCACCTCCCCCTGCACGTGGCAGTTCAGCTCAAAAGATTCCTATCTCACCCAAGGTTCCTGTTTGTGCTGTCGATGCAAAGCATGGCCCACCAGGTCTAACTTCAGGATTTGAAGTTTGAGCCCTGTTTAGGGATTAACACACACACACACACACACACGCTAAACCTCAACCTTCTATCACCTTATCACCCTCCCACCCCGGCTCTCAAGATTCTAGAATGTTCCAGCAGGAAATCTCCTTCACAGCCATCTGGCCAAGCAAAAGTTCCTCTAGGCTAAATAGGGCAGGAGGCAAAGAGTGTTGTTGGATTAAATAAGTTCAGGAAATTCTGGGTTTAACAACACTAAGGCTTTCTTCACTGCCAAACGTCTCAGGGCCTCTAATATGCTTAAAGGTACATGAAGAATCTTCAAGAAAGGGCGGTAGCAGGCAGCATTGACACACTCAGCTGACTGGAAAAATCTGTCCTTTAGCCCACCCTCCTGAGGCCAGCTTTCCTCTGAACACACACCGGGGTAGGCTCCGGGCCCACCTCCTGCTTCAACTGTTGGGCAAACATTTGCTGAGCACCTACTGCAGCCAGGAACACGCCGGAGCCGGGGATGTAAAAATAGAAAAGACACACATTGCTCCAGGCACTCACATCTGAGGATTCTGGGAGTCTGAGAGGGGAGCTGCTCAAAGTCATGCAGCTAGTTACCAACTGGTTTCAGAGATGAACTAGTTGCCAACTGCCAGCTCACCACGCTTCCTTCCTTCCTACATCCCACCTCTGATCCCAAGAGGTGCTCAGACTTAGAAATGTAAGAGCAGACAGAGGTCTCCACAGAGAAGTCACCAGCAGCCTAGATCTCTCATTAAAATAAAAGACAACCCATTCCCTTTGCCCACTTGAACAATCCTGTGCAGTGTTAATACAACCAAGGAATTCTTGGGGAAGGTGGTCGATAATTTAAAGATGAAATAAATATACCAAATTCCCTCATCCGGCTGTCACTTGAGTTTTCATCTCATGGCCAATTCCCACATATCCACCCAAAAAAGAATCAGAGTTTATTCCCGGCATCTCCCCTGGGACATGCAGTTGCATCTCCCCTAGCAACACCGGCCAGCACAGGCACCAGTCCCCACATCACGGCCCTCCACGGGAGAATGGAGACTTCTCGTATCAAAGACAGTGGTAATATAGTACTTCCAGACCATGCAGCAAAATGAGAAACAAATGCCCACGAGAAAAATTAAGCAGTGAATGATGTGCCATTAAAGGCCCCAAAAGGCCATATACTTCATGTGCAATATCTCCCTCAAATCTACAAAAATCCTACGTGAGCGTGCATTAGTATCTCATTTTACAGAGGAAGAAACTCAAGTGCAGAGAAGTCAAGGAACTACCCCAGATCATATAAATGGTATACCCAAAAATCAAACCCAGGTCTGTCTGCCTCCAAAGATCATGAACTTTTCACATAACTATGTGATAATGATCTTGTAGAAAGCACATATTTAATTTTTATTAATATTAAAAGACTGAAATAAAATGCACAGAAAATAAAATAATTGTGTGAAAATAATGGAGCCATGGGTGACTTCTGCCCTTTGTTTCTAAATAATAAAATACTGTTTATAAATCAAAACTGCATGAATATCAGTGAAGGGGTACTTTCCATTAGTCCTATTATAATTTCTTAAGAGAACAAAATGGGGCCTGTCAGTCATCAGTGCCATTCATTCCCTGAGAGGCACGTGGAAGGCGAAGACCCCTGGCCCCATGTGGCTAGAGGGGCCGTGTGACTGACCCTGCTCACTTCTGGGCTGGAGTCTGGAATTGCTGGAAGAAGCCTTTCCAGAGCTCCCTTTCCCTACTTTACAGCCGAATCCCAAAGTTTCATTTTGAGATTCCCTCTGACTAAGTGGAAGGAATCAACTGCATTGTATCCCTGCCCCCTTTCACCTTGGCATTCTGCCGCACAGCCCCTGTGGGAATGACCTGAAGGGAGGCAGTAAGGACGACCTAACAAAACACAAGGAGTGCAGCCGAAACCGGTTTGGCTCAGTGGATAGAGCGTCGGCCTGCGGACTCAAGGGTCCCAGGTTTGATTCCAGTCAAGGGCATGTACCTTGGTTTCGGGCACATCCCCAGTAGGCGGTGTGCAGGAGGCAGCTGATCGATGTTTCTCTCTCATCGATGTTTCTAGCTCTCTATCCCTCTCTCTTCCTCTCTGTAAAAAATCAATAAAATATATTTTAAAAAAAAAACACAAGGAGTGCAGACAGGGAACACGGGAGTGCGGGCTCTGCTCCTATCTCCACGACTGACTGATGAATCAGTCCTGCAAAAGTCACTCAACCTCTCCAGGCTTTAGGTTTTTCTCCTTGTACAATGCAAATGAAGGACTCAATGATCTACATGGTTACTTGAGTTCCAAGACTCTGACGTTTTTATTTCTGCCTTTGTCAGTGTACAGTGCTCAATCTCTCACACAAACATCAAATAAAACTTTTTGGACAATCATCAAAAACACACGTATCAAAATATACAATATAGTTTACTTCTATTGGAAAAGTCTTATAGCCTCATAGGAATATGTATATATATTTTTTCTCACCCAAGGATATGCTTTTTATTGATTTTAGAGAGAGGAAGGGAGGGGGAGGAAGAGAGAGAGAGAGAGAGAGAGAGAGAGAGAGAGAGAGAGAGAGAGAGAGAAAGAAACACAGATCGGTTGTCTCCCATACACCTCCTGACTGGGGATCGAACCCACAACCTTTCGATGTATGGGATGACACTCCAACCAAATGAGCCAAACCAGCCAAGGCAGGAATATGGATATTGAAATAACAGTGGCTACGCCATTTGTTCAAGAACATGTATTACCTGAAACAACATAAAGATTATCTTCCCACTTGGAAGTCACCAGACCACTACCCGCCTCACTCACTAAGTAGACAATACCAAACATTTCAAGGTGCCAGTTGATCCCTTACAATCCATTCTACTTCCTCTATAGGTTTAAGCTCCATACAAGCCACTTGGACATGTGAAGCTATGTTTAATGTGACTGGTGGTTCCGGTACTACCACAACTACAGGCTGACGTGTGGAGCAATGTCCAGGCTTCAAATGCAGGAGCCGCTGGTTTTCCCTGGGTCGGGCTCAGGCACAATGATCTCCACGTGCATGACTTGACGGGGGGATGACTCTACAGAAGGAATCCTACAGAAGAATCAGCTTTCAGATCTCCCCAGGCATGAGGTCCATCACAGCTTCCCAGGATGCTGGGCACATCATGCAAGGCTACACTTGTTGCAAGGCCCCATTTGAGGGAGAATTCCAAGTGAGAGAGTAAATATCTCCAAAGTCCAGATGCCAACAGCGGCCTCGCTATTGTTGATACTTTTGTTTAAGCGACTTCCCTTAGCAATACTGTTGGTTTAATTCCCCAGTTGCAAACAAAGCTTCCACAACAGCTCTGTTTCAGGGCAAGAGGGGGTTAGCTACAAATTAAATGTTTGGTTTTCATTGTGCTTGTCTACTACAAAATATTTACCGATGCTCCTAAAATGTGACCAGTCACCAACCCTCTCTTTGTTCTTGAGCGTTTTCTAAGGACTAATGAACAAATCTGACAGAATTCACCTTTATATCCATTGTTAGTACAGACAATTTCTCAGTTCTTCTATTAACAATCTCTCATCTACTCCATATAAGACCAAACTAAAAAGATAAACACTTTTTACTATTCTATTAGCATCCAAACAAGGAGGGATGTCCTAACATCAATTATGATATAAAAAGTGTGCAACCAGAATTTTCCTAACAACCATAAAACTATCATCTTCAAAAGGCCTTCCAGTGTCCTTCATCCACACCCTCCATGTAGGACAAGGCCTCAAAGGGCCAGGCTGCAGTAAAGAGCTCTCACTTCAAGGCTCACTCCGCCACTTACTAAGGGTCTCACCTTCGCAAGTCACTTAGCCTCTCTATTTCCTCACTTGTAGTTGAGGTTTTTTAATATAAATGATAGCTTTGGTCCCTCTCGGTTCTAAAGAAAATTGTATAACTTGATTTCCTATTGAAAACAACTTTAAACTACAACAGACCTCATCCTCAGGCTCTTGCTATGTATTCAAATTGAATGAGCTAAGCCTTTTTAAGAACAGATTATTTCTCATAATTATCTCTTATTTAAGCCATTTCTGGCCAGGTCCTTCTGATGTGCCCCCAGGCTACAGCCTCAAAGTAACAGTCACCTTTTATCATTGATAGAAACTAGCACCTAACATGTACATTTCTCCACTTACTTTTTCCTTTTTGTCAATCCTCACCCTAGGATATTTTTTCCATTGATTTTTAGAAACAGTGGGAGGGAAGGAGGGAGGGAGGGAGGGAGGGAGAGGTTGCCTCCCACACCCGACTGGGGCTGAGGATCAAACCCGAAACTGAGATATGTGCCCTTGACCAGAATCAAACCCACTACCCTTCAGTCCACAGGCCAACACTCTAACCACTGAGCAAAATCAGCCAGGGCTTTCAGTTTCCTTTATAGAATTAAACTTAAACAGCCACAAGTTAACAGGAGAACCACTAGAACAAATATGTCATCTCGACTTCAGAAATAATTTAACCTGAATTTAGAGAGAGCTACCACTGAGCTTGTACTGAAGGACTCCTCCTGCCCACACACACCTGTGAGCCTGACTCCTACGAGACCCCTAAAGAAGATAGGCCTAACTCAGACAGTACACTAGCACTTGATTTTCTGGGACTGAAAGCCAAGTAAAGTGCAATATTAAAAAAAAGTTTAAAGGTAAATTTTAAAAGTAGCTTCAAAGAATGTTCGCAGAGTGACAATGACTAGTGAAGTAATACTGACACCTGAAAATTCATATGCAATGTGAAAAAACAAAGAGAGGTGACATTCATCCAAGGTGACATTCATCCAAGACTTCTTTCTTAGTGATGCAGTCAGACTTTTTAAGTGGAAAAGTATCCTAAAGTTATGATTTAATTCAAAAATGAACCATAAGATAACTATACTACCATATTTCTTCTGTGATGGCAAGTGCTGGTGTAATACAATCTTCCAGTCCAGCCAGCTCATTTGTTTATGATTTGCATATATTTGCATAACTTATACATGAGTAGGTGTTCTGTTCATGCATCTAAATTTAATTGAATAATTTCAGTATCTGTTCAGAGATGGTAGAGGGGAAACAGAAGCCATAAAATAATCAGTCAAACTGCTGACTTAGATAAAACACACAGACACGTTCACTAACACATAAGATCAGCTACAGTTTGTCTACATAGCAAAAGCTTCCCAGCAGCAATCCAGAAATAATGTCTCCTCTCCCTTTACCCACTCTACTAAGTTAGTATGTCCACAAAGAGATCCATTTTCCAAAAATGAAAACTAGTTTAATTATACAGAGGCCACAGGAGGGTTGTAAAACTGAGTTACAAGGAATGCCAACCCAAGCCCCAATGCTTCAAAGATTGTCAAAAAATTTGTAACTTTGTCAAGACCTAAGTCAGTTATTTCAGGTTATGTTTTCATCATGTGTCTGGATAAAAGTTAAGAAGTTGCCCTATTGGTGTGGCTCAGTGAACAGAGCGTCGGCCTGCAGACTGAAGGGTCCCGGGTTCGATTCTGGTCAAGGGCACATGCCTGGGTTGCGGGCTCAATCCCCACTAGGGGACGTGCAGGAGGCAGCCGATCAATGATTCTCATCATTGATGTCTCTACCTCTCCCTCTTTCTCCCTTCCTCTCTGAAATCAATAAAAATATTTTTTAATTTAAAAAAGGAAGTCAACATTGAAGTTTCACAGCATTCCTCTAATTGGGTGCCCAAGCCCCAAAACCACAGCACACCTGCCTCAGTAGCATCCTCACCAACATCCAGAACTGATCTCCTGGAGTCCACACTGCCTCAGTCATCATCCCCTGGGTTAGACAGATCTAAGATTGCTTTCTAGGGGCCTTTGTACCCAAGAATTACCAAGAAACAAGCAAAGGGCCGAAACCGGTTTGGCTCAGTGGATAGAGCATCGGCCTGCGGACTCAAGGGTCCCAGGTTCGATTCCGGTCAAGGGCATATACCTTGGTTGCAGGCACATCCACAGTAGGGGGTGTGCAAGAGGCAGCTGATCGATGTTTCTCTCTCATCGATGTTTCTAACTCTCTATCCCTCTCTCTTCCTCTCTGTAAAAAATCAATAAAATATTAAAAAAAAAAAAGAAAGAAACAAGCAAAGGGGTAGCAAATGAAAAAACCTGTATCAGAACTGATGATCTTTCACAAAGTAAAAGGCTGATGCCTCATTTATTGCAAAATAAATCCTCTATGTCATAACCAGAAAACAATGTGCTGGCTAAATCATGTGTTTCTTATGCTTTAATTTCTTTACCTGGAACCAAGATTTTTAAAGGTTTTCAGTATTTCCATTATAAATTTTGGAGTAGAACTGGGCAAGAGAAAACTTACCCCACTAGTGTTCACTCTCTTACTCAAAATGTATTGGCGATGTTTCATTTCACTTGGTATTATGAAGGGTATCCCTAAGCCTAAAGACTGATGACTGCCTAGATCAGGCGTCCTCAAACTACGGCCCGCAGGCCACATGCGGGTGATTTTGCCGTTTTGTTTTTTTACTTCAAAATAAGATATGTGCAGTGTGCATAGGAATTTGTTCATAGTTTTGTTTAAACGGTAGTCCGGCCCTCCAACGGTCTGAGGGACAGTGAACTGGCCCCCTGTTTAAAAAGTTTGAGGACCCCTGACCTAGGTTCTAGGCCCTAGAATATTGCTAGAGGCTAAGATATTTTAAAACTCAAGTTTTCCTGACCTATAGTCACCCCAAGCTACATGATCATCTAAATTAGCTGAAGAAAGCCACAGGAATAGAATATGGGTCACAGAATCACAAATACGCACAGAACACACCCAGATAGTCAACAGCCAACCCACAGATAACATATATGCATATCAAGGTGCACCCAACATTATTGTTACCATTTGCCACGTGCCTTTGAAAAACCTAAGACAATGAACCAAGACCTTCATAAATGCGTTCTCACATAGCAACCAAATAGCTCCTTGAGGCCAGGAAACTTCTGAATCCCATAGTGTTTCCTTGTCACCTGCTGAGTCCTTGGATGGCACACAACAAACGCAAGAGGTCTGACCAAATTAAAAACACCCAACATTTAGAACTTCTTTTTGGTAGCCTAGAAGAAAAAATTCTGTTGAAGTCGGACATTTTCCAAAACTTCATCTGACTGGCTCAAAAAGTAACCTAATCACCTAGACTTAAAGGCAATATGTCCCTGTTAAGCAGAAAATTCCTGATGCTGTGGCCTCTGCTTGGGACACACAGTCAAACTCAAGCTTAACAAAAGCCCAATTTTCAAAAAATAATTATAAGCTTAAGAATGCAGGAAAGAGAAAACCAAGGTGGCGGCATAGGTAAACACCTAATCTGCAGCCTCGCACAACAATTTCAAAAATACAACTAAAAGTCAAAACGGACATCATCCAGAACCACAGGAAAGCTGGCTGACTGAAACGCCCACAACTAGAAGGAAAGAGAAAACCACAAGGAAAATCAGAGGAGCCGTAAAAGCCTGAGGTACGGAGACATGGGCAGAGACAAGGGCATGTGCGCGCGCGTACAGGGAAGACGGAGCCGGAGAGGACGGGTCAGCTGAGTGCCTGGCCGGCATTCTCAAGCGGGAAGGAGATAAAAGCTCCAGATTGTGCTGAACCCCAGCTCCGACTGCACTGAACCCCAGTACCAGGCGAGACCCTGGGGAGCCAGGCTCATACTGGGGGAATCTGGGCTGTAAGGCGGAAACTCAGGGGAGCGGCGAAAGGCAGAGCTCCGGAGGCGCGCACGTGAATGCGCGCAGAGGACGGACTGTTGACTGTGCCGCTGAATTGCCCTGGCGGAAAGGAGACAAAAGCTCCGGACTGCGCTGAGCCCCAGTTCCGACTGCACTGAAACCCAGTTCCGGGCGAGAAACTGGGAATCCAGATTCATTGGGGGAGAGACTAGACTGTTTGGCAGCGGGCAAAACTCCAGGGCGCCTTTCTCTCAGAGGTGCTTGCAGGGAGTACAAAGGGACACTGAGGGACACTGAGACCCAGGAACCTCATAGGGCAGGGCTGATGGGAAGCCAAGGCTGTAGGCTCCACCCTGAAACTCCGCCCCATCCAAGCTGAGCACAGAGGCTTTTACAATTTTGCAAGTCTAGTTGAATAAGGCTGTCTCCCGGCGTAGACACAGCTGATCCTCACAGCCAATTGGCCTGGAGGTCAAATCCTCCCAGTGTACCAACAGCAATCAAGGCTTAACAACATCAAGACTTTGCACTCAGCCCACAAAGGGGGTACCAAGAGCGACCACCTAGGGATATTGGGGAAGCTGAGCTACCAGCCCCTATAGGTCACTGACCACACAAAGCCACTCCATCAACACAGGGAAGCAGCCAAAATGTGGAGACACCGAAGCAGGTCATGAATAGAAGAGATGGAGGAAAGTAAACTAATGGACGACACAGTGTTCAGAACCACATTTATAAGGTTACTCAAGAATCTTCTAAAAACCACTGATAAACTTGAAGAGACCTTCAAGGACCTTAATGAGAATACCAAAAAAATGGAAAAGGACCAGTCAGAAATTATGCATACACTGTCTGAAATAAAGAATATACAGAAACTCAACTGTAGATCACCGTACCCCAAGAGTCAAACCAAAGATCTGGAACATGAGGAAGCAAAAAACACCCAACCAGAGAAGCGGAAAGTAAGAGGAATCCAAAAGTGTGAGGATAGCGTAAGGAGCCTCTGGGACGGCTTTAAGCAAACCAACATCCGAATTTTTGGGGTGCCAGAAGAAGAGAGAGAGCAAGATACTGAAAACCTATTTGAAGAAATAATGACAGAAAACTTCCCCCACCTGATGAAAGAAATAGACTTACAAGTCCAGGAAGTGCACAGAACCCCAAACAAGAGGAATCCAAAGAGGACCACACCAAGACACATCATAATTAAAATGCCAAGGGCAAAAGACAAAGAGAGAATCTTGAAAGCAACAAGAGAAAAACAGTTAGTTACCTACAAGGGAGTACCCATACGACTGTCAGCTGATTTCTCAACAGAAATTATGCAGGCCAGACGGGAGTGGCAAGAAATATTCAAAGTGATGAACAGCAAGAACCTACAACCAAGATTACTCTACCCAGCAAAGCTATGATTCAGAATTGAAGGTCAGACGAAGAGCTTCACAGACAAGAAAAAGCTAAAGGAGTTCATCACCACCAAACCAGGAATACATGAAATGCTGAAGGGTATTCTTTAAGAAGAGGAAGAAGAAAAAAAAAAGGTAAAGGTAAAAATTATGAACAACAAAAAGACATCAAATACATACCTACCAACAAGTGAATCTAAAAATCAAGTGAATAAAAAAATCTGAAGAACAGAATGGACTGGTGAATATAATAGAATCAGGGACATAGAAAGGGAGGCAACAGACAATTCTCAGGGGGAAGAGGGTCTGAGGGGTGCAGGAAGAGATTGGACAAAAATCTTACACCTATGGATGAAGACAGTGGCGGGGGGGGGGGGGGTAAGGGTATGGGGTGGGGTGGGGAATCAGGTGGAGGGGAGCTATCGGGGGGGGGGGAGAGGAATACCTGTAATAATCTGAACAATAAAGATTTATTATAAAAAAAATAAAAAAAAGAATGCAGGAAAAAATTCCATTGGTCCTGAAACGGCACATTTTTATTCCTCAGAAACATTGCTTTGATGAAATTCAGGAGTTCTTGAAGATAAATCACTTTTATATTGAATGTGATCCTCATTGTTCGTAGGATTCTTAAGATCTTAGTTGTTGTGGTTTAGAGTAAAACAGCTGCACCTCAGACCAGGCCAGTCTACAGAGTTTGCAGGGAAAGAAAAAAGGGTTGAGCCGGTGATGAGGTGAAAGGTGCACAAAGGCCCAGAGACCTGAGTCGGGTCCTTGCGGTTCCATTTACCTGCTCTGTGACCACGAGCAAAGCACTGCAGCTGTCTGAGCTTAAGATGCTCCAACCATACAATTCAATTTATACAAGGCTTTGACCCGGACTAATATGTATTTTATAGTTTCAATCAACAAGTACTCAATAATTATTTATCGAGTGAATGAATGAATGAATGAATGGAATGAAAAGAATGAAAAAGCTAAAAACTGATTTTGCCTTCAGATGCCCCTCTTGGTGGCAGAGAGGACTTTGCTGCTGATTACAGCATTTATCGTTTTGTTTTCTGGAGAACAAAAGATTGAGCCTCAGTGGGAGAGGTGTAAAGACATCAGCGAGCTCAGACTGGCTGAGGGGAGGAGGGGAAGAGTGTGGTTATGTACACCCCTAGTCAGACTTACTCTCTTGAGGGGCTCTTTTGCTGTGATTCAGGAGCCCAAACATCCAGTCTTGATAGACAGTCCATTTTAGTTTCTTATAGGTTTTATTGTCTGTAAACTGAGAAAATACCTCAGAGTTTAGTGAGTCCCAGGAAATTAAAATCCCCGTATATCACAACAGATCCGGGTCTGGCCCTTGTGTGGGCTGACCTTCTCTCGGAAAGCCATGGTCCAGAGTAAGGTCCCTGGATCTGGTCCCTGGTGCTGGCAGCGATGATTCTATGCAGTCTACCTTCCTGTATTTTTATAGGCCTACCTTAGAAGCAAAGGTTTGATATAAATCAGCTATTGTTTAATTTAGAATAAAAGACTTTTTCATTTTTCTGATATTCTCTAACTTCTTAGAATATACCCAGTGCTTGACTTCTAATTAGTTTTATATCTTACTAAGTGTTTTGCTGCTGCCCACAAATAAGAAGGAAGCCACACATCTGGTGGTGGACAACATAACTCTCTGCTTATCAAAAACAATATGCACATACTAGTACAGGAATAAGGCATAACATTATGCCTAAAACAAGCTCGTGTGTGTGTGTGTGTGTGTGTGTGTGTGTGTGTGTGTGTGTGTGTGTGTGTTTAAAGAATACCTGCCTATAGAATAAATAAAGAAAATGAGAAAACTGAAAAAAGTAAATAAATGAACTCTTTAACAGCTATTAATTCTTCTGACCAAACAAAAATTGGGTAGTGTTTTAATGGCTTCAGGATTATTTTATCCAGAATAAGTTAGATATTAAGGTAGATGTTAAGGTTGTAAGAAAATGCTTAGGAAATAAACAATATCAGATTAATGAAGAGGCTGCTGTTACAAATTCTTAAACTGACTGTATTATTCAGGGGAGAGAAGGGGAGTTGGTGTGCTGAGAGAAAGAGATTATGAAGAATTGGCTCATACAGTTAGGGAGGCTGAGAAGTCCCATGATCTGCCATCTGCCATCTGCAAACCCAGGAAAGCCAGTGGCATAATTCTGGGTTTAGTACAAAGTCCTGAGAATCAGGGGAGCCAATGATGTAAATCCCAGTCAAGGGGTAGGAGAAGATCGATGTCACAGCTGAAACAGACAGCAATGGGGGCAAATCCATCCACCTTCTGTCCTACACAGACCTTCAACAGACTGGATGGTGTCCACCGACAGTGGGGAGGGAAAACTATACCAAACCCACCAACTCAAATGCTAACCTCACCTGGAAATGCTCATAGACACGCCCACAAATGTCAACCTGGGCATCCCTGGGCCCAGTCAAACTGACACAAAGAATTAACTATCACATTGACTACAAGCTAAATATTTTAGGCACCCAAAATATTAAAACTTTTCTATGAAGAACCATAGATAGAAAGGAATCCCCTTTTCCTCTTTCTCTTCAAGGTCCCTGATAACCATGGGGAAACAAAGTCATCCAGTCTGGTGATATTCGGTGAAAGGAACGGATGCCCCACTAGCAAAGAGGAGGCATCAACAGTCAGAGCCCTGCTTGCTCCTCCTGCCACAGTCAGGAGGCCTGAAGGTCTTCTCCAGCGGTGCAGTCCCGCCCAGTTCCTGAGCCCACACCTACCAATGCATAAGAGCCACACAACCAGACCTGGGAAAGCTACCCACAGAGGGTGGAATCAGTCTTGCTGCCCTAAGCCAGTGGTCGGCAAACTCCTTAGTCAACAGAGCCAAATATCAACAGTACAACGATGGAAATTTCCTTTGAGAGCCAAATTTTTTAAACTTAAACTTCTTCTAACGCCACTTCTTCAAAACAGACTCGCCCAGGCCGTGGTATTTTGTGGAAGAGCCACACTCAAGGGGCCAAAGAGCCGCATGTGGCTCGTGAGCCGCAGTTTGCCGACCACGGCCCTAAGCCAAATGTACAGAATGCCCCAGTGGTTCCCCTACAGGCGGGTGTACCTCTCTTGTGATCCCTCAAAGTTCATATGAAAAGCTGAGCTAGAGTGTGGCTCTTCTTTAAGTAGGGAGAAGCCTATACTTGAACATGACTCTTCACCCCTAGAAGCTCAAGCACCCAACTTCAGCAAGAAAACGCTTATTTACATCTGGTGGTCTGCAATCCAGCTGTTCTCTCCATAACTCTGTCTCTCCATGGCAGTCCCCATGGCTCAGATCTCTAAGACAGGGACAGATGGACCCTGGATGACTTTACCAAGGATGTATCTGTATTTTACTTGGCAAAATTTATTTTACTTTATTTTTCATTTACAGTTTTCATTCAATATTATTTTGAATATTAGTTTCAGGTGTACAGCATATTGGTTAGATAATCATATAGTTTATAAAGTGCCCTCCCCCAATGTTTCTAGAACCCACCTGCCCCATACATAGGTATAACAATATTATTGCCTACACTCCCTATGCTGTACATTACATCCCCTTGACTATTCTGTAACTCCCAATTTGTACTTCTTCCTCCCTTCACCTTTTCACCCAGCCCCCCAACCCTCCTCTACTCGGGCAACCACCAGTCTGTTCCCTGCATTTATGAGTCTGTACTTTACAGAGTTTTATAGTAGACAACTAGTCATTTTAACCACAGTCCTATTTATGCTTTCTCCACTAAAAACTAAAGTTCACAAAAGATTGAGTCAAGCCGAAACTGGTTTGGCTCAGTGGATAGAACGTCGGCCTGCGGACTGAAAGGTCCCAGGTTCCAGTCAAGGGCATGTACCTTGGTTGCAGGCACATCCCCAGTGGGGGGTGTGCAGGAGGCAGCTGATCGATGTTTCTCTCTCATCGATGTTTCTAACTCTCTTTCCCTCTCCCTTCCTCTCTGTAAAAAATCAATAAAATATTTTTTAAAGAATATATTGAGTCAATTTTTTATTCAACTATAAAGATACTCCTGAAGAAGGTTTAAAGTTAAGCGATTAGACAATTAGCCAACTAATAGTATGAAATCTTACTAATATGTACACATTTCTGAATCCATCAACAGTTCAATGTGTTGCAATCTACAATACTCTATTAACCCCTTCCAACACTATGAGTTATCACAAATACTATTATATGCCTCACAAAATCTCTCACTCAATGTATCCATCTACACAATAGGGGCAAGTGAAAAAATAAATAGAATGTGATTTAAGTCCCTAAGAAATAAAGTATTATATACCCTGGAACGCAATTATTTTACTTTTAGAATTCAGAATAATATAATAAAAGCTCAGTGTGTTCAAAACAACTGCTAAACAGGACTAGTGTCGGAACCCTAAAAGTAATGTGAACAATACCGCGCAGCGGAGCATTCCGAGTTGCTGCAGAGCCCGAGTTCCTTATGAAGTCCAACTGGGTTTCTAAAAGCCCCCAAATGCCAAAATGTCCAAAGGTTGGATGCTGCTGTTTCCACAGTGTTTTAGTTCTTCTGCCAAAGCTCTGTTCTTGTTTATTTTTTCTAGGTGGTATTTTAAATGCTTCTAAGTAGGACAATTGTGTCAATCGTTATATCATTACTGCTTTGTTAGTGTCACCAAAGGACAGAAGGTATGAGCAACTGCCAAGGTTGGTAGGATTGCTATTACAGTCCTTGATTCACGTTATAGCAATGGTTCCTAAAGCATTTTTCATTTGTAGTCACAATGTTGTGCAGTTCCTTTATGAACCCTTTTTTAAAAAGTATTGAATCTGTATTATTTCAGCAATGTTTTAGTGTGAAAGAGCCAAAGTTCTACATCTGGCCCTACCATCAATTAAATTTTCCTTTGCTGTAAACTTGAGATAGTTTTAGTGTAAATAGCTCTAAAATGGGCGGCCAAAGTAAAACTTGCAATTTCAGTAAATTCTTGTCCTTTAAACAGATATGGAATAGACTTTTATTGGTGTAACTTGAGCTAACATGATGAAAGGTGGTTAAAAAGAGATCACCTACCTCACTTTAGTTATCTGAAATTGAGGTTGAGGCATTTGCCTATTTTATTCTGGGTTATATTCTACTTTACATTTTGTTGAAGAACTATAAAACTGCTATGTTTTATCAATTAAAAAGCCCCACAGAACACAATTAGAACTGCTACAGATATATATCTTCCGTTCAAAATGTGAGAGGAATCTAAATTGATAATTATTCCCATTCCACCTTCTTCATGGAATAGAGTAATTATCTGGGGAGATAATAATAGCAATACCTGGTCATTTATCTGATGGCTTCTAGGTCTATATTAGATTTTCTAAAAACTCTAAAAACAAATGATTAAACTAAAATGATCTATGGAGATACATTTTGCCTTAATCTCTTTGACTCCTTTGATTAAAAGTTTTTTCTCTTCATTAAACCAATGTCATCAGTGTTTCTTTAATTTGATCTTCTATTAATTATTCTTGATTGCAGAAATTTCAAATTACTAGCATTTTCTCTGAAATAAACATTTAATCATCTGATTTTAACTTGGACTAAGTCCATTCCTCATAATAAGATTGTCCACTCACCCACACTAAGTTCCATCTAAAATCAGAATAGGAAGAAGAAGAATTTGGGAGCCCCCTCCATAATGTAAGAGCAGATGATGAAAATGTATGAGCCTACTCAACAAAGTCATCACAGCCAAGGCATGAGACACGAATGTAACAAGTTCGCACAGGCCAAGAGCAGATAATTTATCCAAAAATGTCCCCCTCCACCTCCCCCACCTTACCTTCCAAAGTGAAGCAAGAATTCATTTTTCACATCTCCATATCAGATCCAACCCAGGAGACTCAGAACACAAGACTGATTTTATCCTCACCTTTGATCATGTATTAGTAAAGTAATATTCATTAAAATGCTTTTGTGAAAGAAGATAGATTACAAAGCTTTTGAGTGTTCCCAATTTCTAATGGCAGAACATCAACAGTGAAATCTTTCCAACTGCATTTAGAGATAGGGCAAAATTCTTTTTTTCCCCAGCTTTATTTTGAGGTATGATTGACAAATGGGGTGAAATTCTTAAACGCACTTTTGAATAGTTATAGGAAGAAGGCAGGATATTTTGAAACCAGGAGTTCACTGGCCAAAATCACGCAAATTGAAGGCTGGCTACAATATGCACTATTTGGGGTAGATTTTTAGAAGGTATATACAAGAGTAAGTGAGTTGCAACAGGCCTAAGGCATTCACGGATAGGCAGGAAATACTTTGAATAATGGGTATAACAAGGGGGAAAATCTCTAAGGTTGTACTGATGAATTAAAAGGATACACAGTACTGAATGTTAAAACTTAGCAACTGTTTTCAAGATAAAAATAGTTCTGGGGAATGGATGATGGTGATGGTTGTACAACAATGTGGATGCAATTAATGCCACTGAACTGTACACTTACAAGTGGTTAAAGCATACGGTTTTCCATAGAGCAGCTGTACCATTTTTCATTCCCACCAGCAGTACATGAGGGTTCCATTCCAAACTTTTCATGTTATGTATATTTTACCACAATTTTTTCCAAAAGAGGAGAAGAACATTTGAGAACCAATTAAAGATCAAAAACTAGGTAACTAACAAATATCACAATACTACTAGTAAGTGGTAATAAGTTCTTTAATGAAAACTCGAAAGAACTCTTATATCTTGCAAACCACTAAAAAATACTTCACAAACCCACACAGACCCATAAAACAACTTTCTTTCAAATTATTCAAGCATCTCAGTGCATTTTCTTATTTTTATGAAATTAATGGGGGTACTGAGATGAGAAGTAAGGTGATAGGACATGTGGCAGTTGCCAGACTAACAGGAAGCACAACTCTGCCCGGGCACTACACTGGGTAAATGCAGCTCAACCCAAGTTTAGAAATAAAGGAAGCCAAAAGCATCATTACTCTTGGAACATAACAGCAGGTAAAATATTCAATCAGAACAGAACTTGTATAACAGGTAGCAGCTTTGCAACTTTTAAAAAGTAAATGTACACAGACAACAGTCTGATGATTACCAGAGGGTGAGAAAGGGTGTGAGGAGGTAAAAGAGAGTCTAAGGGGGACAAATGGTGACAGAAGGAAACCTGAGTTGAGGCGGTGAACACACAATACAATACACAGATGATGTGTTATAGAACTGTACACCTGAAACCTATGTAATTTTATTAATCAATGTCACCCCAATAAATGCAACTTAAAAAAAAATAAATGCAGCCCTAGCTGGTTTGGCTCAGTGGATAGAGCGTCGGCCTGCAGACTTAAGGTCCCGAGTTTGATTCCAGTCAAGGGCAAATGCCCAAGATTGCAGGCTCAATGAAGCATGCAGGAGGCAGCCAATCAATGATTCTCTCTCATCATTGACGTTTCTATCTCTCTCTCCCTCTCCCTTCCTCTCTGAAATCAATAAAATTTTTTTTTTTTAAAGTAAATGTAGCCTGGGGTTGCAGAGTGTTTAGAATGAGTCCTCCCCGCCCTAATGCCCCGTCTCCAAGCACTGCCTTACATTCTGCCCTGGACATAGAGAAGTGACCGCTGTAACTGACCAGCCCAGCAACACCACGGCTTCCCTAGCTAAACCTATGGGCTCAACAGAAAAACTTCTGTCCCGGAGTGGAATACGCAGCCCCGGCAGTGAGCAGCACGCCTGGCCTGCCCTCCATGATCACTTTGCAGCTACGATGCTTGGTATTTGTAAGTTATCTGCCCACTTACTCAGCAACCTCATCTCTCAAACATGACCGCCGGGTCAGTGACGGTGCTGTAGCGGAGCGCCACTGGGCAGCCGCCACGGCCACAGCGCTGTGAAAGCAGAGGCGAAGCGTTCGCTGCCTGGCGTCTCCTCCACTGTCCTCTGGACAAGCACGTCCCTGACTTCACCATCATATTCCCCTCGAGCAGAAAAATGTAGAGAACCATCGCACGGGAGATCCCAGGGGAAAAAGTGGGAGACGGTTTACTAAATTTCAGGCTGAAGCCACGGAGACCCCAGACACCCTGTGTGCGGCAGGCACCTCTCCCGTGCACCGAGCTTGCAAGGTCACCAAGCATCCCCAACACGAAAACAAGCAGGCTATGAAGTTCAACAAGAAAGCCTGCAAAGAAAAACCCAACAGGAACCTGAGGAGCCCCCTCTTGTGCTGTCAGACTACACCATTCATAACTGCATCCATCTCCTCCCTCTGCCTGGCCTCTGCCATCCTGCCCAGGTCTCCCTCTCCCACACTCCTTACATTTCCAACATGATTTTCCAAGCTAAATGAACTTCACATCTCATGCTCCACTGCGAACATGCTTACCCTTTTTGGAGGTCAAAACCTTACTAAGAATCCCATTAAATCCCTGGCTTTCCCTGTAGACACAGGCACAGTTTCAAGGAATTCACATATGTCCTGGGTCTCCTGAGGGTATAAAACTTCTGTCCCAGTGGCTGCCTCCTTCCTTGTCCTTTCTGCATTGAATCTGAGAAACCCTTGGCAGCCTAGCTCTATTTGTAAGAATTATGTAACTACAACAAATTTCAAGAATCCATAAGGACGCCTTTGGAAGGGTTGGCCCATCCACCCCACTGACAGCAAAATTCTAAGAGGAGAGCGTCTCAGGTAGACTCAAGAGGTCCGGCCAGTCTGACACAGAGCAGCCCTGAAGGGCAGCCCCCACTCCCAGATGAAGATCCCCGCTCTCGGTGACTGCCCTCGCACATGGGCCAATGTGACTTTGTGGGGACCGCTGAGACTCAGTCTGTTACAACTGGCATCAGTTGCCATAGGCAAGTCATCACAAGAACCTGACCTTGGTAAGCACATTTTACACTTGAGTGCTGTTCATCCGGGTGACACCAAGCGGGGAGCGGGGAGGCAGGAAGACAGACAGAGACACTGCCAGAGCATGCTGCCAGGCACTGCCCCCACCCACAGGCTGCAGGAGCTGCCGCGCCCACACAGAGGGACTGGGCCCACAAAGCCAAATTTTTGAGCTGCTGCTGAGAATCCCATAAAAAGCAGTGCTATTTCTAACCTCCCGCACCATGGAAAAATACACACTCCACCAAGCAACCCAAAATCTCTGAAAGGTTTATTTTTATACTCGTCCCCACGCCCCCCCACCCATACTTCCCCCACAAAAATTTTAGGTGGAAAATTTGCTAGCTTTTTCGCAGTTTGACACTCCTGTGCTAGGCCTCCGCTGATGTGGCTACTAGCATGTTTGAACTTAAAGCGAAAAGTAAAGGAGTTTTTCTAATACAACTCTGAGTGTCTACTTAATAAGAAAACAATATAGTCCAATAACAGAAGGACAGAATCCAACAAACAGGCAAAGAAAACTTGCCCAGCATCCAGCCATAGACAGAAATGACACCGGTCACAAGTTTCTCCTCCCCGCCTCTGAAAGGGGTGTTCTACCTGCTGCCCTCCCCTGTGCGCTGCTGTGCTTCCCAGATTCAAACATGGCACAGAGCATCCCTGATGCCCTTGCTGACTTTCAACTTTTCATAGTGCACTCTTGACCTTGAAGTTGAAGAATGAGGGAAAGCAGTGAGATGGAGCTCAGATCCGAGTCCCCCGATGCAGTGTAGACATGGGCCGGCAGGAGGGAGGGTAAATAGGCCTGGAGAACCCTTCTTGTTGGCTCTCAGAAGCCAAGGGGGACCCTAAAACTAGTCTCCCTAGGATCTACCCCACCCACTGGGAACCTTGGCATTACTTCCCTGGGGACAACCTGGAAGGTGAGAGGCACCAGCTCCTCACACGGATGGCACATCTCAGTCCAGCCTCTGAATGCTCTCAGCCTCACTATAAGGCACAGTCTAAATCCTCCTTCAACGCTGGGAACCCCCGGCAGAACACAGTCATTCTTACCACAGCTCAGGATGTGTCTGTTTGATCGCACTGTCATGGTTTAATCTATTGAATTGTACACTACCAAGGATATATCCGGAGAAAATAAGCATTACCTTATGTACCACTGTGGACCTCAGGGACCTACACTCAAAGGTGGCACTTCTCCCAGCACACTGATCCTCTCTGATTTACCTTAAAAGTTTAAATTTAATGCAAATACAGGAAATCCAGCTCAGGGGTGCATTATCTATATCTAAGGTTATTTTTTTATTCTTTTTTTTTTTTTTATTGATTTCAGGGAGGAAGGGAGAGGGAGAGAGAGATAGAAACATCAGTGATGACAGAGAATCATTGATCGGCTGCCTCCTGCATGTCCCGCAGTAGGGATTAAGCCTTCAACCTGGGCATGTGCCCAGACCAGGAATCAAACCGTGACCTCCTAGTTCATAGGTTGACACTCAACCACTGAGCCATGCCAGCTGGGCCTAAGGTTATTTTTTAATTGCTGGAGCATCTCCCCACAGGGACCACAGGTCTCAGGCTGAAAGACTTTCAAATGGCTCCCTGGTCCTCACCATCCACTTCAGGTCCCTTAAGGACCTTGGGGGGAAAAACAAACCCTTTCTTATCTGGGCTGGGAGCCAACCAGTTCTAAGTCTGAGGTTTCATTCTCTCAAGAAGAGGACAAGAAATGGTGCAAAAGCTTGAATAATGATTTCTTCACCCACATTCAGCAGCTCTGTGCTCAACTGAGTCACAGCACCAGCACTCCACCACAAGTAACAGAGAGGTTATAAATTCCAGGGCAGTCAGCTCTAAGAACCTACTTTACACGTGCAAAAGTTCTTAAAACACCTCAGAATCCAAGTATGAGCTTGAAAATGACCTGAGCCCTCACCCATGTGCACAGTGTTTAGAGCATCAGCCCACGCACCAAAGGGCTCGATTCCTGATCAAGAGCACACACCTGGGTTGCAGGTTTGCAGGTTTGATCTCTGGAGCACGTGCTGGAAGCAACCAATTTATGTGTTTCTCTCTCTTCTCTCTCTCTCTCTCTCTCTCTCTCTCTCTCTCTCTCTCCCCCCCTCTCTCTCTCCCTCCCTCCCTCCTTCCCTCTCTCTCTCTCTCTCTCCCTCCCTCCCTCCTACCCTCTCTCCCTCCCTCCTTTCCCCTACCCCCTTCTAAAAATCAAGATATCCTCAGGTGAGAATTAATTAAAAAGAAAGAAAGAAAGAAAATGACCTGAGAAGCGCAAAGCGGCGTGCAGTTCTGTAGACAGGATCTGTTCTCTAACTGCTCTGAAGTTCAGAGGAGCATTGTAGCTTTGTATTTAAAATCCATATACAGTAATGTAGCTAAAAAAAAAAAAAGTTTTCCATTACCAATTTTGAAAGTTGCTTAAAATAGCTGACAGAGGCAGTAACCCCATATATGGGGGAAATCAGGTACTTATGTAATTTGCAAGAATTATTTCTACTTTTGTTGAAATTTTGTAAATCAAGCTGTGCAGTCCTTAGGGGTATAATCCAGTGGTGTATTCAGTTACTCAGTAAAATTCTACTTGTTTTAGTGTTTGGTGGGTGGAGTCCAAGAGGACTGCATCTGAGATGATATCTCTGAGCCCAGGTAAAAATGAGAGGCCACCTCCACTTTAGGTTGGTGGTGGGTGTGCCAAGTTATGGAAGAGAAAGAGCCCAGCTCATCAACACTCAGCTCATCAACACTCACCAAGCCAGGGAAGATAAGAGATTCCCAAACATCACGCTGGCCTGTCAAGTAATCAGGAAGCACACGAATGGGAAGTATTTCATCAGTCACTAAGCATCTGTGAGGCGAGCGGCCCGAATGGGCCGTAAAAGCCTACCACCCACCCTGTGAGAGCCCACTGAATGGGCTTCAAGCCTTCAGATATCTGGTGGGGAAATCCACTCAGGAGAGAAACACGTGAACTGCACACACGCAGCGACGCAGAGGAACTGCACCCAACACTGACTAAGAGTGTGGTTTGTTACACGCCGTGTGCTTCTGAGCACCTGCAATTTTAGGAAGGTTCCAAACTGGGAAGACTCCATTTAAATTCAAGTTTCCGTGTGCCTCAATGAGGAAGCACATTAAATCCCTCCTGGTTCGCCCATTGCCTCATCTATTTCCAACAGCAACCACAAGTAAAAAGGCTAAATGAGCCTCCAGGAGTGATCTTCATTTAATTCATTTCATTTGACAGAAGCTGTATTGAACTCCTCCTATGTACCAGCAAGTGTTTTGGGCCCTAGAAAAAAAGAAATGTGAGTGTGTGTGAGTGTGTGTGTGTGTGTGTGTGTGTGTGTGTGTGTGTGTGTGTGTGGCGGAGCGGGGGGAGTCTTGACCTTACAAAGCTTACATTCTAGTAAGGGATTTAGCATAAACAGTGAGTTACACCTGGCACATTAAAAATTTAGGAAAAAGTTACGCCTTATATTTTAGAGACTTTCTTACTTTCCTGAAGGCTCTCAATATTTCTCCATTTGAGGCTCCCACAGCCTGGTAATTGGGCAGAACAGGAATCACTAAAATCCCTTAAGAGTTGAGAAAAACAGAGGCACAAAGCTGTGAAGAGGCACGCCTCAGGGGAAAAGCTGGCGGCAGGCAGGCTGGGGGGAGGGGGGTGTAGGATGCGCCTGGCACCCTCCTGGCACCCTCCCGACTGTCCCGCACTGGGGCTGGCTCCGGTGCAGGCATTGAGTCTGAGGATATCCAGACAGAACCAAAACGCATAGGGGTTATCTAAGCTTCTAGTTCCAGAAACCCCAACGCCCAGCTACTTACACCCCACCCTCCAAAAAGACATTAAACCAAATGCAGCAAATTAGGAGGTCAACCCCCACTTCACTGTACAGACCATGTGTACTCCCGATACAAAGAAAAACCTGCTCACTTGATGTCACAAAGCTGAGAGAAAGGAACTGACGTTTATTTAGTGTGTGTTCTATGCCAAGTGCTGTATTAAGCAGGGTGGCTCACTTATTTCTCATGGCAACCGTATTATTATCCCATTTATGAAGTAAGAAACCAAGCAAAACAAAAAATTTAGAATGAGAAATAAAGAATCCCTTGTGTCTGGGCATTACATGCTCAGGCTCGGCAAAATAGTAAAATTATTTTTCTTCAGGTATTTTAGTAACTCTAGAAATATTTTATATATATTCCGGCCCACTTGTGAATATGCTTGTGCATTTAATCGTATTTAATCTGATATCACGCCACTTTCCTCCTATCAGAAAAAAAACTGCTAGTAGTTTTTACACCTAGAAGTTGGTGCACCTTTCTTGAGAAGAACACCATCTCAAGGGTTGGTGCTGTGACCAGCTCCGCTTCACAAACACGATCAAAAAGAAGAGTGTGGCCCTGGCCCTTGTGGCTCGGTTGGTTGAGCAGCATCCCATGCACCAAGAGGTCACCGCTGGATTCCTGGTCAGGGCACATGCCTTTGCTGAGGGCTCCATCCCCAGTAGGGCACGTGCAGGAGGCAGCCAATCGATGGTTTTTCTCTCTCCCTCTCCCTCCCCTCTTTCTCTCTAAAAATCAATTTAAAATTTTGTTTTAAAAAAGAAGAGTCTTAAGTTCTACTCACCTTTTAAGCTGTATGAAAACGGATGTCAGTTCTTGGTCTTATAAGCAGGTGATGTTACAAATGTAGAACTTGAACTAAAAGGAAAAATAAAGAATTTCAGTGAACGATTCCTTGGTTTCACTTTGTACATCCCCTTCCCCAAGTTCCAAAAAATATGTGAGGACTGTCACAATTACCGTAAAGGCACAAATACAAAAATGAATAAATTAAGAATACAAAAATAAGCATCAGATATTAAAGAAAAGGAAGAGGGAACTTGAATTAAAAACCTGGGGTAAGAGATGTGACTGAAGTGGGAACAAAATCTCCCTGTCAGCTCTCCAGCAGCCACAGGGGCACCGAGTTCTCATCTTCCAATCAAAGGATCCACACTTGTTCTTCTGAACACACAGGCCTTTTCTTCAATGAGGGGCCACAAACAAATAATGGAAGATGTCCTAATTGGATTTGGGGGGAGGAGGGTTAAATCATAAGCATGCTATCTGTGGCTGTGAAAAGACCATTCTCTTTCTTAACAATCCAAATTATCTTGCAACCACACCGATCCACCGATCCTTCATGGTAAAGGAAGGCAGGTCCAGCCTCGGACCTTCTCCTCCCATGAAATGCATGTTTAATTTTGTGAGAGCAGCGCCGACCCCTGCTTAGTGAAGACCTAGCTGGGGTGATAACATCTGTGGTTCTATCTACAAGGCTGTCTTTACACCTGCCCTACCCTCTGTTGGTAGAATGTCCTCCATTTAGTGCTCCAGACTCTATCCACTTCCAGGTCACACATGTCACCAGCATCCTCATCCCAACTTGATGAGTAGACTCTGTGAGCACTAAGCCGTTCCAGGTCACATCAGGTGACCCCCTCACGCCTTACAAAGCCGTTTCAGGTAAACTCAGTCAGCTCTGCCTCAGATACCACGAGCACCTCTCAGCCCCCAGCCTGCCAATGAGTAGGATTACACTCCTGTCCAAGGTTGAATAAGCCACCATCTGTCCAGCTTGTGTGCTGCAGTGTACTCTCCAGGAGACTTGTCCCTCAAAGCGTGCTCCTGCCATATGCCACTCCTGAGTGATCAGCCAATGCTAAGACATCCAGATTTTAAAAATGACTATGTCTAGCCAGAGGATACTGTGAGATTCCTGTGGCGGTCCACCCCAAACACCTTGCTATTTCTGTGTAACTCCTTCCTATCAATATTGTGAACCTACAGACATTATTTTCTCCTCCTGTTTTCTAACCACTGAGGGAAGAAAACAATCCACTTCTGATTTGCCAGATAACAGATTTCATTTCTCAACGGGGAGTGTGCTTTCATCAGTCTTCCTGGCATTTAAATTATGCTCAGATTTCTTGGGAACACAAATCAGTGGAACAACCAGAAATGTACTGTGGTGGGCAGAATTCTAAGGTGACCCCCAACAGATCACTCCTTTGTATAATTCCCTCCACCTGAGTGCAGGCAGAATTTGTGACTTGCTTCTAACCAGCAGAATATGGCAAAAATAATGGGATTTCACTCCCTTCATCCGGTTATGCTATTTAAGACTCCACCTCAGCAGACTAGACAGTAAGACTCACTTTCTGGAGTTAGAGAAGTGAGCTGCCATGTCATGACAGGGCTTGGGAGGGAGCCACATAGCAAGGATCTGAGAGCAAGCCCCCAGCTGACAGCCTGCAAGAAAACAGGGACATCAATTCTACACCTACAAGAAAATGGGTTCTGCTAGCAACTTGAATGAGCCTAGAAGTGGATTCTTCCCCAGTCACACCTCCAGATGAGAACACAGCTGGGCCAACACCTTGACTGCAGCCTTCTGAGATCCTGAGCAGAGAACCAACTAAGCCATACCCAGACTCCCAACTCATGGAAACTGTGAGATAATATATGGGTGTTGGTTTAAGCTATAAGTGTATGGTAATTTTTTACATAGCAAATAATTGAGTAATTTATTAAATATGGGGATATATAACATATATGTGTATTAAATGCGTACATAATTGTACATGAGAACAGCCCTCTCTACCGGCCTCATCCATCCATAAATAGAATTTCATTTATCCTCCTTGAGTATGAGCAACTTGTGGGCAAGAATTACATCACCATCTCCGTGGCATCCCCAAGATTTTGCAGAGTACGTGGCAAGTGGGAGGTCCTTAACATTTTTTTAATGAAGCCAAATTAAAAGACTTACGATTTGTCGATCTCTAGTTACTACAATTAGGCCAAAGCAACAGAATTCATACAAGCCCTCCGGGCAGAGCTTAGAACCTCAAAATTAATTTCAAAACAGGTGGAAGTCACTTAGCCTCATGCTCTATCCCAAATGACAACACACAGTTTTCCAGTACCGGTTATTTCCCTTTACCTGTGAATCTCAGTCAGTGCTTAGAAATGTTGTTCCCTAGTGTTTTTGTTTTTGTTTTTGTTTTGGCTTTTGCCAAAAATCCTTGCCACTTCTCTGGCATTCTGCTATCTCACAGCTGAAGGTTAAAAACAAAAAAATTCCCTAAGAAATTTTTCAAAGTAAGAATTTGTGACTCGTTCTTAATTTTTTCATTCATATCAATAATTCATTCCCAATCAAAATGGAAACACCTGAACAGGTCAAATAACCCAGTTCTAATTCTAAAACAAACGTTAATCCAACTTCCTGACAACCGACTTCAAAAGTCCTTTAAGATTTTTCTATTTTTAAACTGATGATTTTTAATTCTTTTAAGCAAGATTTTATTTAATCTCTGTTTAAAGTTGAATGCATAAATATACTGTTTCTGTTATCCTTAAGAGATAAATGATGGTTTATTTCAAAGAAGATGGTGACTAAAGTTGTATTTATTTTAGATTTTGAAAGACATGATTTATTAAAAGGGATATTTTTAAATATTCAAATCAGTTAAATTACTTAAGAGAGTTCAAAATAAACGCTTCATTCATTACAGAAACCTATCATGCTCTCCTGAAACCTATATTCAAGATCTTATTATATATTCCTACTCCCGCATAAATCACTCAGTAAACCTGAACATCATCTCCACGGTTTATCCATCCCCTGGTGCTCAGTCTATCAGGCAGCAGTTCTCAAACTCAAGCCAAGAAAAACTTTAAAAACACCAGTCCCATGACATACGAGGCAGAGAATTTCAATAAACTCGCCTCTTCTTCCCAGCATAATTTTAACTCTCTTGAGCCCATGTCTATGTGTGAAAATGGCCAGTGACCCACAGCAGGGACCTGGAGGGTCACTGAGACCCCTCCCCGTGCAGAGAAAGAAACAGGCCCGGAAGATGGACCCGACCCAGTTCCCTTCACCCTCAGTTCTAGTAAGTGCCTGCCCTTTCCATACTCTCACAAAACACAGCTCTTCACAAAGCCCGGTGCTTCAAGAAGAAGAAGGCTGAGTGTTAACGCTGTGCCCCCACAAACGAAAGCAAGCCTTCAGAAGAACCAACTGTCCACTTGGGAGGAAGGCACTGAAGAGCATGAACAAGCACAGGCGCCCCCAGAGGTGCTGGCGGAGGTCCTCGCACACCCTGCTGCGCGAAGCATTTGGGGAATCGACACGAGGCTTTCCAAAGTGATAAAGCTGGTCCTGTGGGCGACCTCACCAACCCCAAGCCGTCTCCTCACGGCCACGTTCCTGACACACTTGCACTGCAGGTTCAGTGGCTGCAGTTTGGGAACCAGGAGCTGGTGAGAGGCCGAGCAGGAAGAGGCGGAGTGCGGGTATTCCCGAAAAGTAACACGCAACCAGGACCTGCCTCCACCAAGAAGGGGATATGTGAATGGCGGATACTGGGAAATCACAAAGGAAGTGAGGCACGTTTGTTCTCGATCTTCAGAACGTCCTCACTTCCTCTTTAGGGTAAAGGAAGACGCGTGTTCCGCACAAAGGTTACGAGAGAGACCTGGCCACGTGCTTCCTTCCTTTCTCTGACAGGACTGGCCCCCGCTGGGGGCTGGGTCCCGTGAAGTGCAGCCATTGAAAACACCATGACCTCTGGAGACAAGAGGCGAGAACCACTTCGCGGACATTTATAAACTGGGACAGGGGAAAGCACAAATGGAGGAAGTGTACTTAATGCTACAGAAAGAGATTAAGGAAAACAGAACACGCAGGTCTCCTTCCAGAACCATTTTCTGCTTTACAGCGTTTTTCAGAAATGTTGTGGTGTTCCTTAACAGTGGACCCACATGCAGAAACACACATGCATGGATTTTTGTGTCTTGTATTGTTGGCTCTTTTTTCCTTTTTGTTAATCCTCACCCAAGGCTATTTTTCCATTGATTTTTGGAGAGTGGAAGGGAGGAGGAGAGACAGAGAAACATTGATGTGGGAGAGACACATCGATTGGTTGCCTCCCACACGTACCAGGAATCAAGCCTGCAACCCAGGTACGTGCCCTTGACCAGAATCAAACCTGGGACCCTTCAGTCCTCGGGCCGATGCTCTATCCACTGAGCCAAACCGGCCCTGTCAGGTTTGGCTAGGGCTGTCAGGTACATTTTCAAGACACAAAATGCATGTGTGCATTCATTCAACCCATAAATGCCAAAGCTGACTTGTTTCAGAGTAAATTAATGCCAAGAAATACTGACCACAGGTGTGTCTTTGTGGCCCAAGGATCTGCTTCCTCACCAGCTGAGACTGGCTGAGGGGCCCACAGGGAGCACTGCCAGCAGGCTCCCTGCAGAGCCCAGCAGGAGATGCAAACCACCGGCGCCAGGTGGCCACATGCAGGGTCCGGCCATCGGGCCGCGACCATGGGCTTGACAAGTTGTTTCTGAACAAAGCATCAGAAACCATTTCTTGGTGCCTTTCAAACACTGAGGGATGCACACAAACAGGGGGCTCTGAGCAACTCCCAGCAGGCACTAAGCCGGAGGGAAGGAAGGAGAGGGCCCCGAAGCCAGATGTTGTCTATCGGCTGTCTGGCTTACTTCCCAAAATAGAAGGGAAGGACCTCTTCAAAGCAGATGCATTCTGTTTCCTGGTAGAAATAAAGCATGGCGACAGCCACACCCACAAATCATCTCTTCTGGAGCACAGAGAACCGGCCCTGGGCCTTTCCTGGGGTACAGTGCAAGGGATCGGCCTCTTCAAAGACCTGGCCCCCAAAAGCTCCTTGGGGGGCACATCTAATGGATGAAGGCAGTCCAGATGGACTCACACACACATCCTCTTGGCCAGCACAGGACAGAAACAGCCACCGAGGTCTGAGCTGACAAGACAGCAGGGCAGGGCGGCCAACCGACTTTCAGAGAGAAGTCCCCATGCCAGGGCCCTTCGTGCCCGGCCTCGCCCTTCAAACAAGAAACTTTTTCAGTCAGAGCAAAAACAGTCCGTCTGCCTAAAGCTTAACAACAGGCAGGTTTCCTGTCTTCCTTGCTGGTTTGCACTGAGTTCTTCATGCTGCAAAGTCCTGCAGTTCCATCTCCCAAGCTTAATAAAGGCCAGAACCACCTATGAGGAAACTAGGACAAGGCCACCCTCAGACGACACTGTACTGCAACCAGCACCACAGCCAGTGTGCGGCCCGGGCACAAGGGCACGCATGCGCATAAACACACATGCTCAGGGGGCATGACAAACCTTAAGATGGGATGCCTCAGGATCTTAAAGGGAGAAGCAGATGTTTCATAGCATAAGACGCGGGGGGGGGGGGGGGGGGGGGGGGAAGAGATAGTTTTTAACAAAGCTGGAAAGAGCACGTTAAGGAAATAACAAAAAATGGGGGATGATTTATTTTAAGTGATATTCAAGTCCAACAGTGACCAATCTCCTAGCTTTTTCCAAACTCAAGGAAAGAAAGACAAGACTAACACCTTCACAAAAGATTACAAAGTGCTTAAAAGAGATGAAAATCTTGACAATTTTTCTAAGACATCAAGATCCTTTTTCATTCCTTCAGAAGCAGTACTGTCTTGTTTCCCAGGCATCATGGAAGGAGTTCTCAGGGTCAAATTATACTCTAAAAAAAGCATACTAGCACACGTCCAAATGAAGATGTTACCGTATCTGTATGAGCCAAAACGGGAATCCAATACTCAGTCACTGTGGCAGGAAGTCCATGAGCACAACTGGGCCACTGAAAGGTAGAGCCACAGACACAGCCTGCCCTGGGTTCAAGTCCAGATCCACCACTTACTGCCTACAAGACCTCAGGCAAATCACATCAACTCCGAACTCAGCAGCTAACAAATGAAGATAAGAGGAGCCACAGCGGCAGGCCACCCTTCGGGTCTTTTCCATGAACACTCCACAGGCAGAGATGAACATGGACGCTGTGGAACCACACTGGCAGATGAGAGTCCTGACCCCCAAAGACTGGCGCAGCGGGAGGCTACAGCCAGGACTTTTCAGGCGCCACAGCAGACTCAGTCCCAGGCTGGCAAAGCAGCAATGTTTTTGAAGACCCATTATGTCCCAAGTTTTCTACCACATACTATCAGAAAATACAAAGGACTAAAGTTATTGCTATGAAAACCCAAAATTTAATATGGGAAACAGGGCAAACCTCAATAAGTCTGTGCTGTTAGAAAAAAAATGTCAAGATTGGTTTTCATAAGCCAAAGAAGAAAATTATCAATATTTTATTGACCTTTATTAATATTTAACATTAAATATAGACCCAACTCTCCATTTCTGTAAGAACTTTCAGGAGAGTTGTTTCTACGTGCTGAATCCCTAGTACTGTGGTGGAGTGAATGCTAAATGCCAGGAAGAGACCAGAAAAGTCACCGTGTCACGTAAGGTGGAAAGGAGAAACCAAAGTAGGTCAAAATGCACACTCAAACTCATTCATCCATGCAAACCACTGGCAGGATGTTATGTGTGCCCACTAAGTGCCAGATATGATCTGGGGGTACATCAGCAAGCACAATAAGGGTGGACAGTCAAACAATAAACCTACTCAACAGGTAAATGAAGCAATTTGCTCAGAAGTGCTAAGTGCCGTGTAGAAAGGCGAGAATAGAGCAGGGCAGGGGATAGACAGTGCAGGGTCGAGGGAAGCTGAGCTGGAGAAGGCTCCCTGAGGAGGTGGTATCTGTGCCACGGCTGGAAGGAGGCAAAGGGATGGACACATGGGTATGTGAGGAACAGCGTTCCAGGGAGAAGTCCAGGAACAGGAAGCAGGGTGGCTGGACTGAGTGAATGAAATGACGTAAGGCAGGCCACAGGGAACGCATGGGCTTTTAGGCAATGGTAAGGACTTGGCTTTTACTCAAGAGAAATGAGAAGCTATTAAGAGAGTCATGCATTCATTCAATAAGGATTTACCAGCCCTAGCTGGTTTGGCTCAGTGGGTAGAGCATCAGCCTGCAGACTGAAGAGTCCCGGGTTCGATTCAGGTCAAGGGCACATGCCAGGGTTGCGGGCTCAATCCCTAGTACGGGACATGTAGGAGGCAATCAATCAATGATTCTCATCATTGATGTTTCTCTCTCTCCCTTCCTCTCTGAAATCAATAAAAATATACTTTAAAAATATATTTACCAGATGCTAAATATGCCAAGCCAGATGCTAAAGACACAGGAAGAGGAAGGAGGTTGAGAAGAGGCAAAAACTAGACTCTTCAACCTTCAAGAGTAGCTAAGTAATCAAGAAAACATGCCAAGCCTCAGGTGGGAACCTGGAAATGAGCATTCTATGGTCTCAAAGGATGCCTCTCCATGCTTTACTTACACATAGATATTGAATGTTTACCACGATTATGCCAAAGATACAGACGATCCTAAAGTTGTCTAAATCAGCAGTGAAAAATCAAAGCAAGTTTAAAATACCCCTGGCAGGTGTGGTTCTTTTGGTTAGAGCTTCATCCTGTACACCAAGAGGGGGTGGGTTCAATTCCCAGTCAGGATACATACCCAGATGTGGATTTGATCCCTGTCGGGTCATGTGTGGAGGCAACCAATCAATGTTTCTCTCTCACCTCTCTCTCTCTCTCTCTCTCTCTCTCTCTCTCTCTCTCTCTCTCTCTCAAATCAATTTTAAAAATTAAGTTCAAAATCATTTTAGTTTTGACTGTACCTCACTGGATTCTAAATATTTAAATCTATCAATGGCATTATGATAGCTCTATGGTAACAAAAATGGCTGGAAAATCATAACACTTTATTTCCCAACATTTCTGAGTGGCAAAATGTTTACTATTCATTAATATGTAGGCTACATATTTGTCATTTGGTAAACTGACCCAGTAAAATTAAATTACATGAACTATATCTCTTACCACTTTCTCTGTAACTCCCCATAATACTAATCATTTTGTATTTTCAAACATTTTTAATGCAATGCATACCCACATACATATATATAAAAGTACATGTATGCACATATAGCTTTATATACACATATACACATATTAAATATCTATATGTACATATACATATCACATGTAAAACATTTTTAAAGCTTCTAAAAACAATCTTAGCCTTCCTATGTGAACTATAATCTATCTTCTCTTCTATTGCAAATCACTTTTAAGTGCTGGTTGTGACCTACTAAGATGACTTCATGGACCACCAAAGAGTTGTTACCTGCAGTTCTAAAACACTGGTCTAGGCACTTAAGTAATTAGCAACTGCTAATGAATGATTAACTGCACAACATCGGCTGTCTCCCCCTTTGTCCACCGTTCCCCCCAGCCTGTAGAACAGAGCAAACCCTACTAGTGAAGCCCTCGGGAGTCCTGAAGGACGATCCTTCCCAGCACAGCCCTCAAGCCTCGTGGATGAACCAGAAAGCAGAAAGGAGCCAGCTGTTCTCTGCCGCAGCGAAACGGAACTCACTCCGTCTGCACTATCCATGCATCAACTTTTCTAACAAGAGCCCGCGATCCAGTCCTCGGAAGTAACTTAATGAAAACGTTCTACTGCTCACGGATTTTGCCTTTGGCTTTCACGGCTTCGGTAAACTTGTGAGGGGTCATTAAACTAGGCCCAGTGTAAGCACTGCTTTACGCTCTCGGGCAGGACAGATTCAGACTCGGCAGGTCTGCGGTGAGCCCCAAGACTCTGCATTTCCAACAAGCTCCCACGGGGTGACAATGTCGTAGTCCAGTAACAACGCACAAGACAGCCCTCGGTGGTTTATGGGTCAAGGTTCCCCTTCTTAGGCTCCCCCGTGTGTTCAGATACCGCGCAGGCCCCTCGGCAGAGAGCACCGGGAAAGCAGGTGTTTAGGTGACAGCATGTTCATGTGGGCTTCAGCGATGGCCGCCCAGCAGTGATGGCGATGGCAAGGGCCATCTGGGAAGAGTAGAGGACAGCGCCCACGGGAGGGAGTCAAGTAACTCAGAAAGGAAACGGACTTGGAAAGCAGGGCAAGGCCGGGTGCAGGACCTACAAGCCGTCAAAGGAAGAAAAGAGGACATCTGTTTGGAAGTAGCTCATGTACCACGAACTCGGATACACTGAAAGTGAGCCATGCTAAGCCAAATGGGCTCATCAGGGCTCCCGCAGGTTGGAAAACACATATTAGTGATGAAACCATCATTTTTTAAAATGTCCGTCTATCCTATTTTATTTGAAAGGAACACAGAGGCTCCAAATATTCCCATGTTAATTGATCATTTTAATTGAAAATAGATACACGCTTATACTACCTCATCAGAGGTCAAGTTCAGAACACAGTGATTGTAAAGACTGTTATTAGCCAATTTCTTATATTCCATTATGTCACAGTTTTTATGGTGTGTTTTTAATTACCTCACCCCTCTTCATATTTTCTAAGAATAGTGATTTTATGCCATTCTTAGAAAGCATTTCCCGGCATTTCCTACATGAGGTCACCAAAAAATAACTATTGGAATTGAAATTCTATCCATTTGGGGGCCACTACTGACCAACTAAAGTCTGGACATGCCATTCTACATGCTACTGAATTAATAGGGTAAAAAACAAAATCCCAGAAATGGCAAAACCTAGACGAGTACAGCCTTCTCTCATTTGAAGTCACGCAGTCTCTCCTCATTCTTAAGGGTTTCATTAAACTAAGAAGCACAGAACACACTGTAAACCGATTTGCAAGTTTCCATGCTTGCTGCCAAATTTCCACTTCTGAAAAACCAATTTCAATTTTTTTAAAAAAAAAAAAGTAAAACTAGCCTTCTAGTCCATCACATGGTCCAATTTATCTCGAATGTAGGGTAAAAAGTTGGAAGAAAGGAAATCAATCCTTAGTAAAATAATGCAAATGTTAATTTATTGTTTTTATTTTTTAAATTGCTACATTGTCTCAAAATCATTTCCTCCTCTGAGATCTGGAAAGTTTTTAAAACATGGACACTGCCAAACAATGACCTTGTTGTAAGCCAATGTTTCGTTATTTTTAAGGAATTTACTACCTTTTAGCTGAAGGTTCTCATGAAAATCCTTCCAAACCACTAACTTGGTTAAGAATTTTTACAGGTTTACAATATAATACTGCATAGCTTCTAAATGTTTCAGGGTTTTACTCTGTGCATGACTTTGGTCTTTAAGAAGGCAGTGCAATCTAAAATTAATGACCCAGGTAAGAGAAAGGGAAGCGAAAGGGGGAAAGCATGAAGTGGCTTCAGTGTAGCAACGCTACAGGGGAAGGTCAAGCTATGAGCGCAGTATGCTTCAGCTGCTAAGTCCTAGCCAGAAGAGTGATTTTAAAAGCATAGCATTTTGCAACCACTGACTTATTAAAATATCTCCCTTCCTTGGTGTCAACGGTAAACTCCGATATGCACATGGAGACCAATAAGCACCATGTTTTCAGATCCTCAGATGAAATTAAGTCCCACTTAGCCAGAATCCAAACAGCAGGGTGATTCAAAAAACTGGAATTTTTGTGAGAAGGAACAAAATTACAACCACAAGACCTCAGCATGCAATGGCTACCTGGATCAGGATGGGGAGAGGGGAGGAAAGAAGGGTCAAGCCAAGAGAAGAAAGCAAGAAGAAAGGGACCAAACGGGAGAGGAGGGTGAAAGAGGAAACTGAGGCACAGGAAAATGTATGGACTGAGAGGAGGGGCAAAGAGTCAGCTCTGTCTGCAATCCATCAACAGAGATACGAAATATTCTGCCATACGACAATGAAAACAAGGAAAATCAGTATGACACTGAGGTCTTCGCCGAGGGGGGAATCTCTCTCAACTTGCCACCTGTGGACACTGTGATCAAACTATAGCGCACACCCCGAAGGCCACTCCAAGGTGTAGAGTGGGGGACAGGGCTCCAGGGATGTGACCAGGAGTCCAGCCAGGACTTCAGGGCTGGGTTCCCTGTAAACCAGCTTCCTTCCTCCATGTATAAGCTATCGCCAGCTGCCATCCCAACATGAAAACCACTTCAGCAGCTTTTCTGTGATCTAAGATGATCCTTTTGCCAATTAAAAAAAACATCTCGTTCTCAGCCAGTAGAATTCCAGAACTGAGGAAGGCAGCCATCAGAGACCCTCAGAATTCTCCCCACCTCTGGACACAGAACCATCACACAGGAAAGAAAAGAAAAAAAAAAAAAAAACCCTGAGTCTGGTGTCTTCCCCAGTGTGTGGCATGCACTTAGCCATCAGTATTGAGTCCAAGGCGCCAGGCTTTGTGCAGGAAGAATAAAGCATATGCCTCAATGAGTCAGGGGTCTACTCATGAAAATTGAGCTGGGTAGCAGAATGATTTAACTATTTATAGCAAAATGGCCTTTTGTGTTGCTGGGTCCAAAAGGGGGATGGGTAAGTGCTGCTCACCGCTTAGCCTACAGAGCAACTACAGCAAAAGTGTGTTAATTCTTATTAAAACACATACTCCTGAGCACCATCTCAGCTCCCCTGAGTAAGAATCTCTTGTGGGGGGTTGGGGAGGGCCCTCTAGGAATCTGGATTTTTAACAAGCTACTCAATTCCTAAACATACCAACGTTTGAAAAAGATTTGAGTTTAGAGGTCTATCTATGTGAGGGAGAAAGGAGGCTTCATGTTCAAGGCTGCAGGAGAAGAGCTGGAGGAGATGGAGACAGAGAGGCAGGCTGAGAAGGCTCCATGGTGAATGAGCTCGGAGCAGCTGAGCGAATGTTCTCCAGGCCTAGGAGGGGTGGGGGCACCCCTACCTGCGTGACTTCAGCAGACTCTGACTGGGTACCAAGCAAGCACTTGATTCATGAGTAGACCACCAATAAAAAGGAAGTGGGTGCAGTGTGTGAGTGACAAGTCCTGGGGTACACACTCCATCCTCAAATGACTGCTATGAGCTATCTTACCTTTCTTGGTGAGTCAGGGTTCAAATGAGATTTCATTGCTCTAGAAAAATAAAGAGATGTGACATGCCTTGCTCCTGAGTGCCATGGAACAATTCATTCCTGTGTCACATTTCAACAAGTGAAGATGAGCCCAGGAACACCTCTGTGAGTGACATCCGTGCTAACGGAGGAGGGTGGCATTCCAGACACAGGTGCTGGGAAGGGACTGGTCCGTTGGGTGTCACTAGAGAAATGGGGCGAAATGGGGAGCAGTGGGAGAGGGGCCTGGAGACAGAGACCCAAATCAGGCCACTGTGACCCTGTGGCCACACAGGCAAGTCTGGCCTTGACCTTTTGAAGCATGGCAGTGGCAGGGCAGCTGTGTGGACAAGGTAACTGGAGAGGTGGTCCTCAGAGGGCAGGGTCCCAGCCCAGGAGCATCAGCATCCCCTGGGAACATGTGATAAATGCACATTCTCAGGTTCCGCTCCACACCTACCAAATCTGAGGAGCCCTCCAGCTGGTCTGATTCACACTGAAGTCTGCCCCTCTGCCCTAAAGCACTGGGAAGAACATGTGGGGATGGGAGAGAAAAAGCAGAGGCCCAAGGCAGGGCAATCTGTCCAGAGGCTGTTGCAAAAGTTCAGGCAAGAAACGCTGAGACTCGAAGGCAGTAACTACGTGTAGGAATGGGAAAAGTCATGCAAAAGAATACTCAGAAGTAAAATCGCAGGACTTGGTGATATGGAGATCGGATGTACAGAGAGGATGGGGAAGAGCCAGAACAAATCCAGGTTCCTGGCATGGGTACCCAGCTTTAAATCGGGTAAAGAAAAAGAGAGCTTTTACATCATCGTACAGATACATTTACCAACGTCTGCCTCAAACTTGAAACACTCGAGTCTGTTTATAAGCCACCTCGGAATTTTCCAGACGCAGGAAGATTGCATTTCAAATGCTTTTCTAAAACAGCACAGTTGTGAAACACACCTCTGTGCTTCCTACAGAGACATTCTTCAACTACATTTTTCAGCAATGCATCTTGGAAAGCTTTATTAACAACAATTAATCCAGATTCAAAGTCTTGGGAGAAGTGAAAGGCTATAGAGAAATTACTTCACACAATCCAAAACGCAACCATTTTGCAAAGAAAAGTATTATTCAATGCTCAGCGCCCATCACAATTTTTAAAAGAAAGGAAACACAGTACAGGGTCTAATACAAAACACATGGTAAAGGTTTCTCTGCCCAAGAATGTTATTTACCTAAGTTATTGGGCTTGCAATATTTATGAAAAAAAAAAAAAGTCCATTCTTAATTAGCTCTACTCAGAAAGGATATTGTATAATTGAATGACAGCAAATATGTTAAAAATCATTCGTCTCTGGCTTTATACAATGTTTTTATCCTTATCGTGAAATATGGGTGTTTAATGGTCTGGATATTCCCTTTCAGAAAGCAGCAAGGCACACCCTGAGGATGTGACCCCGGGGCTCTGGGAAGCTTTCCAGCGTCTCCAGGCAGGTCCTTCCCTCAGCGGCTGAACACAGAGCAGCCGTCCTCAGAGGCTGTGCAGGACCATCAACAGCCTCTTTCCTCCCCCTCCAGCCCCCGCTCTGTGAAACGGCATCCAACTGGCCAACAGCAGTGCAGGGCCTACGAGGGGAGGAGTGGGGACCGATCCACAGCAGGAGGGACCGAGGGCCGTGCACCCCTCCCTGAGTCCATCCCAGCACACTACAGACCTCCTCTCACGCCATCCTGCACTCCACAACCGCCTTGCAGACTTACTCCAGGGTTACATTACAGTTTCCCCAAAATTCTAAAGTCGTGCTGACTGTATGTTATTAAATGAAGTAAGATTACTAATACAGTAGAAGCTGAAGTTCAGCTGTAACTCAGTAATGACCCTCAGATAGAGAGGCTGTGTGGTCAGACAGACCTGGGTCCTCCCTTACAATCACAACAAACACTTAGGACAGGCCAGCCACGTACCAAGCACTTTACATTATTAACTCTGAAATCCTTATAAGAACTCTATGAAGTGGGTAATGCTAGTTCTGACATCGTCCTCTTCTAGAGGGGAGACATGAGGCATAGGAAGGGTGACTGCATCATCCAAGATCACTCAGCTGGGAATGGGCAGAGCTGCGATCTGAACCAGCAAGTGGTGGGAAATGCCACCACGAGTCACTACCTCTCTCCTGGCCACCTCCTGCCTTGTTGAGCCTGGGTATCTTCACCTGGTACCCTCACGGGCCTCTCCAGGCAGCTGTGAGAACGGCTGGAATGCAGACGGGAAGGCTGGCACCCGGCCTTCAGGAGTGCACACGTGGGCAGTGCTCAGAGCTCACTCCCTGTGTATGAAACTCCATGTGGGTCCTCCCATCCCCACAGCGTCACCCCCTTTCCTCACACCCTCTTGGGTCTCTCTGGCCCAGCTGCATGTGCAGTCCTGCATCCACGGTCCCCTCCACCTTCGCCTTCCTAATGCACACACCACACGGTTCCACACACAGGCCTGGAGTGACACTGCGGCCAGAGAAGCCATAGTGCTTGGGCAATCCTCAGTATAGATGAGGTCTTTACAAATCCGGGAGCTCGTCCCTGAAATCCCAAAGTAGGATAGAAACACTGCACTTTCTAACAACATTGTCTAAGTTTCTACCCACAAGGTTAAGTTACAGGTGGGCTTCTCCCTAGCTCTGTGGGCCTAGTCAGTGCTGCCTTTAGCAAAAAATCTCCCCAAAAGTTCTGAAGGTCTGAGGTTGAAGTGTGTGACTGACAGCAAGAATTTTTAGCTGAACTTGGATTTTCACAAATATTTGCTGAAGTCTACCCTGTCCCAGACAGAGCATTTTCTCTAAATTATCTTTCTATAAATGAAGAGTCTCGGCGCGCTCTAACAACAGTTCACCAGGAGCCAGGAATCCAAGTCCTTGGCTGAGAAACCACATTCTTTCTTGGTAAACAATACAAATATCTATCATCTAGTAAGCAGAACAGCAAGAACCCACTGGTCTGTTTTTCCACCAGTACATGGAATGTTGGAGCAGGTTTTGCTGTTCACTGGAGCCAGGACTAAGTGCCCCAGTAGCTCAGCCTCACCAATGCTCCTGTCACCTCCTCTAGCCTGCGCACTGAGACGGTGCACCGTAACTGGGCTCCGGAAAGCACTCCTACCACTATCTGGTGAGCACACCCTCATCTAAAATAGGAACACAGAGGCCCTGGCCCAGTGGCTCAGCTGTTTGGAGCATCATCCCATGCACCACAAGGGTGTGGGTTCCATCCCCAGTCAGGGCACATACAGAGGCAACCGATCAATGTCTCTCTCACATCAATGTCTCTCTCTCTCTCTCTCTCTTTCTCTCCCTCCCCATCCCCCCCTCTAAAATCAATAAAAAACAAATCCTCAGGTGAAGATTATATAAAATAGCCCTGGTCGGTTTGGCTCAGTGGATAGAGCATCGGCCAGGTTCTATTCTGGTCAGGGGCACATGCCTGGGTTGGGGGCTCGATCCCCAGTAGGGGGCATGCAGGAGGCAGCAGATGAATGATTCTCTCTCATCATTGATGTTTCTATCTCTCTCCCTCTCCCTTCCTCTCTGAAATCAATAAAAATATATTTTTAAAATAATAATAATAATAAATAAATAAAATAGGAACAGGGAAGAGCTGTCAATATGCCAGAGAAGGAACAGTGAAAACAAGCTGGGCCACCTGACCTGGAAAAGAGGAAAGTCAGATGGAGTGTCGAGTATCTTCAAACATCTGCAGGGCCAACATGGAAGAAAAGCAAACCCTGCTCTGAACCACAGGCCAGAGGAGGCCATTGAAGGCACATTTCAACCCAGTCTAGAGGGGTTCCAACTGCTGCACTGTCCTTAAAATGGGCTGTATTCAGTAGAGATTGGACCCCCATCCTTAGAGAGACTCAAACTAAGGATACATAGCTCCTTTTAGTCAAGTAATGCAGCAGAAGGAATTCAAGGGGAAGTGAGCACAGGTGACCATTCATGTCTGTCTAGAAGGTCAAAAAAGACAAGGTAAGTTCTAGAAAGACATGTACACAGAGGGAAAGACACAGTGAGAGAAGGAACAGCAACAACAAATAACACATATGGAGAAGGAAATAACTGGCTGAGTCACAGAAATGCTACACTTTAGAATCTCGCCCTTTCCCACTAATTGTGATATGCACCCATTCACTCCAAACATGATCAAATCTGGCGAAGTTCATGTTAAACCAATACGACTCAGCTATTTGTCAAAACAGATTAGAGCAAGATTTGCAAAGCCTTTAATATACTTAAGTATGACTACATAAAATACAACTTTATCCAGGCAGTTTACCAAGGCAAAGAAAGGCTTTGGCGCTCTCAACAGGGCTGCTGAAAGGCAAGAGAAGGTACTGTGTTCGCAGACATCAAGGGAGCCATCAGATAAGAGGGAACATGTTTGGTGCATGGTCAAAAATAAGCCCACGGCAGCACATGGTTTGGCACACAGACCACTCAACTGACATTGAAAATTAGTAGGTCACAGCAATGACCTTCTATAAAAAGCAGTATGTGCTCTTAGGAAATTATGTGAAAATAAATTATAGCCTTTTCTTTTTCATACAGCCTTTTCTTTCTCATACAGCCTTTTCTCTTTAAGGGGAAAATAGAATGAATACTTGTGTTTTGTGAGTGGATGGATGGATGGATAGATGATAGATAGATAAATAGATAGATAGATAGATAGATAGATAGATAGATACAGAGAGACATTAGGTGATTGGTAGATGTGATAAATTGGTAGATGTGGAACAGATAAAGGTGATAGGTAGGTAGGTAGGTAGGTAGGTAGGTAGATAGAGGGATAGGTAGGTAGGTAGACAGACAGATAAAGAAAGAAATACATATTGATAGAAACAAACAGATAGGTAGATATGATAAACAGATGAACAGAAAGAAACAGATATAGATAATAGATAGATAGATAAAATCAGAAAACAAGCTAAAGAAGCCACTGAGAAAAAAATGAATCAAAATCATATAATATGAGGGCATGTGACAGGGGGTAGGGGAGGCTTGGGGAAGGTCAATGGGGGGGAAAAGGAGATATATGTACTACTATATGTAATACTTTAAACAATAAAAAAATAAAATTTTAAAAAAGTAAAAAATAAAAAAATCATATAACAAAGCATGATATACATAGAACAGAACATTCTAAGGCTTTTGGTTTCTTTTTATTTAATACTTCTCTAAGAGCTACAACTATGGGACGTTTTAGTGTTAAGACTCATTTTATGCAAGTAGATATCAGGAGGTAGCCACAATCTATACAATGCACCCTTCACTTTGGAGATAGTGTGAAGTTGTACAAGCGCTCCAGGAAAACAACAGCCTCCAAAAACAGTTTGTTTCAGAAACATACTGTCATCCTGAACTGAGCATAAAATGATAAACTATAACCCGGCCTGGGGACTCAATGGTCTACCGTAGCATCGGACCCAGCAGTTGTACATGGCAGCAACACCTGTCTATTCTGGATTTAAATTATGAGTCCCCTTTAGAGAGCATTTTCTGGGAAGACTTTGTGTTATAGAGGTTAAAAGGCCAGTTGTTTTGGCCTAATCTTTCTTCTGCCTCATTTCAACATTATCAGTAATCTAGTTAAGGAAAGAGGAAAACTGTATCATGAGACCAACCATAGCCCAATAAGCTAGAAAGAAAAATTATTGGCCTAAAGAATGAATTAATGAACAATAAATTTATCAACTGCAAATTTCTATAAACTGTAATCAAATCACAAAAGCTTTTAAGGGTCCTGGTAAACGGGAAGAAGGGCAATTGTGAAAAAGAGTTTAGCCTTCAGTACACAGGTGATAGATTATTCCATTCCCCGAACTTCCCTCTAGTCATTTTTCAACACTTCTTTAAAGAAACTTGTATTTTGAAGTCATGAAAGCAAAATTTAAGTAAATGTCCAAACTTATTGACCATAAAATATTCAAGAAAATGTATCACATTTCCAATGTTTCACCAATGTCCCCAATGGGTATTTTTATTAGTGGATTCCATTTTAAATGCTAACCAAAAAAAAAAAGAAAAGAATTTCATATAATTCACTGATTAAGACAAATCAGGAGGTCAGAGAAAAAGAAAAAAAACCCTCCCATCCCTTTAGAGATGTGCTTCTTCACCGTCAAGCACAGAAGCAAAGTAGGGCCACCTACGATGAAGGAGCATGCCCGTCTAGACCTCAGCAGTGTGTGACTATCTGTCTTGGTTGGAAAAAATGAATTTGGAACAAGGGGATTGTTTTCCTGAGTATTAAGTAAATGAAAAAGGAATAGAAACAGACACTGGATTTCTGACATCTTCTCACCCACCATCTGGCCAAGGTATATGTTCTCATCTTAACCCGCTCTATCCATCTACCAAAACTGCCACTAACTCTGAGGCAGGGTTTCTCTGCCTCAGCAATACCAACCTCTGGGGCTGGATAATTCTTTGTTGCAGGGGCGGTCCTGTGCAACGTCGGTTGTTTAACACCATCTCTGGCCTCTGGCCAATAGATACAGTGATACCCCGACCTTCCCCACCCTTGTTGTGACCATCAAAAAGGTCTCCAGACATTGCCAAATGTCCCCTGGGAAACAAAACTGCCTCCAGTTCAAAACCACTGCTATAAAGCATCCAGACTCATTAAAAAAAATACCCCATATAATTGTTCAGTTTCTCACAATCCGCAAGGCTGTACTCTGAACCCCAGACAGCCAACGCAGATATGAGCCATGAGCACAAGATGGATGGGGTGGGAGAGACAGGTCAGGGCATATCCCGCATTATTAGTGGGAAAACAACTACATGCCATGTCTGATCAATGATGAGCTAATGGCACCACCCCTGAGTCTGACAAACATCATAAAAGAACAAAAGGACACACCACTGACTTGCTCTCTATCCTAGTCATCAAAGGAATAGCTAAATCTCAAACTTACATCTATTAATCTCAGGCTTCTGATGATCATTACAAGGGAGAAGGTTTTCAAAACAGAACTTTTCCACAGGAACCAGGCCATTTTCACTCTTTACAATTCAATTCATCGATTTAAAAACCAGACCCACAGCACACAAGCTTGGGCCCTTCTTGAGCTGGGACCATGAGGCCGTGCATATCCTCCCAGACTCTTCCATTACTACTTGATTTAAAGGCAGCACATTTTAACTGGAAATGATTTGTGACAGCTCATAAACAGTTCTGAATACAAACCATTGTCAAAGGAGGTATTAACAAATTTGCACTTCTCAAGTTCCCACACAAGCAATTTTCTCATCATTCTGACAAGAGAAATGTTTAAAGAAAATGCAACCAACAGTTCTGAGATCTATAGGCAATGTTTTCCAAATAAGTGCACCAACGTACATCAAACAGCTATTTCATTTCGGCAGAATGAATTTCCTTTCACCCCAGCAGGTGCACCCGCAACACTGGGTGCCCAGACACCTGGGCTTCCCCCTCCATTCACTCAGCCCCGCTGTCGACGCTCTCCTCAGAAAAGAGAAGGCTCTCTATTGCATGCCCAAATACACGCCGGCTTACCAGGGGTCTCATTTTCAAAGGGCTCTCTAAGAAAGCATCTGAGAGGTGCCAGACGGCTGGAGATGCTGTTGGCAGTGATCTGTAACTTGACCCTGTTCACAGTAGCTCCAAAGCCTGCTGCAGTTCATTGGATTTAAACACAGTGCCCATCGGATTTAAACTGACCCTGAAGCAAGGCTTCAGAAACACGTAAAACTGTCCTCACTCGGTACTTCTCAAACTTTAAGGTGCCCAGATCCCCTGGGGACCTGGGTGAAGGCAGGTTCTGATTTGTGGGTGGGGGTGAGGCTCAGAGTCTGCATTTCTAACCAGCATCACAAGAGGGTAACTCAGATAGCAGAACCGGGAAAGGGACCCAAATTTAAAAGAGAAGCCATTCCTACTCTCAACATAGAGACACCCACCTCAAACACAGGAGAATGTGTTTAGAGGGAAGAGATTTAGATTCCACCCCACCCCCCCCCCCCCCAAACTTCCCACCTCCACATTCAGGGAAGTTCATGGATCTGCGTCCTGTCAACATATAGAATCACTGTTCTAATTGCAATATAGTAATAGACACTAAAACCTTGTTTGTGTGTACACAGCACCCTTCCCCTGAAGAATCAAAGACATTAAACTGAACCTTTCTTGCAAAGAAGCTCCGTTTGATTTCTGGTCAACAGTTAACACTCAAAATGCCCTAAGTAAGTGGTAAGCTGTTTTCAAAAAGGTTAGAAAGCACAAAGGTCAGGCAGAAACAAGATGACAATAAAGAGCAGTAATAAAAGTTGGCCAAAATACTACTACTGATGATAATAACAGTAAATTGTCTCCTCACAATAAAAAACGATGATGAAAACTGCGCCTTCCCTCATCTGCCCTATCCCAACAACTCCAGCTGCTCAGGCAGAAACTCCGATGCACCCTTGTTTTTCTCAGCCCTCAGCAACGCCTCGGAGCTCCACCTTCCGGGTCCTGATTCATTCTCTGCACCTGGACCATCCTGGCCTGAGAACATCATCTCTCGGGACTCGATACCGCAACAGCCTCCTCTCCCCTCACCTCCCTTTGCCACAGCCATGAAGCCCAAGCCAAGACACTGCTCTGCTCCCAGCCCGGACTGGCCCCCTTTCACCTGAAGGCTTCTGCCCTTACACACAGAATCCCGTTTTTCCTAGCGGTGGGCCTTTTTAAATGAAAATAATTGGGTTTTTGTTCCTTTAAATGTTTCCTATTTTATGTGCTTGTTACCTGTGGTCATTTTTGTTGGGTGAGGCTCACTCTAGCTCAGACTAGGACCACATCTAGTTCTGGCCCAGCCACACTGGATATATCTGTGACAGCCAATACTTCAGCTGCAGTTTCAGGCCCAGCTATGGCCCAGGTTAGCGGAGCAGCCCCACAGCAGCCCTTGCCCTGCCTGTGCCCAGCCTCCCGCGTCTGTGTGGTCAAATGGAAACAGAGCCTGTCATCCCACCGCTTCAAACACTCCAATGGCTTCCGGAAGCCTACGAGATCCCACAGTCTCCAAAGAGAACCCCTAAACCAGCCTGTGGGAGGCCTGCTGCCCCCCACTCCCTCCCCGGCTGTTCCCCTGCCTGCATTGTGAGAACCTGTCCCCAGCCCGCTCTCCCTGCACACCTGCCAGGGAAGCAGGAGCCTCTCTCACACGTGTGCTTGCCTTGGGGCCTCCCTCAAGGGGCAAGTCCACATGTACTCACAGGGCTGCCTGACCACTGTGTTCTCCCCGCTTTGCGGTCAGCTCCTGAGCTGGTGAGTGAGCAGGTAAGGGGGTCATCGGAAACTCACCGTCTCACGGGCAGTGGCACCAGAGGGTAAAGGGGCAAGTACAGCCCGGTGCCCGATCAAGAGCCCTTGTGTGCACTTCTACAAAAAGGTAATAAAAATATGATTTGATTCTGATGGTGAGGCCTTTAAGAGAATAGCAAAAGACTATTCTGAATTCCAGGTTTCTCTGTTTTCATTGACTGCATTCCTTCTTTCCTTCTGTCTCTGTCCTCTCCCTTTTTTGTTTGTTGTTTGTTTGTTTGTTGCAGAATTTGCAAGATGATAGGCCCCATACCTCCCATTACAAATCAATCCTCAATAACACCATGTGTCCTAATCAGTCCCAAGAGGAACCTTGCCTACTCCTATGAAATCAGTCATAAGAAAGACTTATTAACCATCCTAATGCTAGTTTACCCTAAAGAATTAGAAATTCCTTGGGGCAGAGCAGGGGAGAAGAGGATTTTTAAAATATTACTCTTCTTAGATTCTATTACATCTCTATAAAGAAATGGAGTCAAGGACACATTCAGTAAACAGTCTAAGCATGATCATGATAAAAATGGCAGAAGTGGAAGATGGTGGCATAGGTAAACACCTGTACTCACCACCTCCCACAACCACATCAAAATTACAACTAAAATATAGAACAACCATCACCCAGAATGGCTGGAAAGCTGGCTCAATGGAAGCCCTACAAATAGGGAAGTAAAGAAGAAGCGCACTGAGACTGGTAGGGGGTGTGGAGGTGCTGAACAGGCTGGGCCGGCACCCACGTGGGCCACTTTTTTAATCAGGAGGGTGATCATCTCTGCGGAGGCCGCCTGGAGGAGCAAGGGGTCCCAGCCCCACACCAGTCCCTCAGCCCAGAGTCCCAGAACTGGGAAGAGAAGTCCCTGTAACTACGAGCTATAAAAACCAGTGCAGATTGGGGCTCAGTGACACAGAGGCTGCTGGAGACCCAGCTGATCCTCTTAAAAGGCTGGCACCATGAACTGAACTTACAAGATCCCGCTTCTTCTGAGCTCCAGCACCAGGGCGAGGCTCCGGGGAACACAGACACATACGGGGAGGAACTGGATTGTCTGACATCTGGAGAACAGCTTTCTCCCAGATGGAGGTGCTCACAGGGAGCATTGTTCCTATGCTGGGACCTCTGTGGTCTGTTGCAGGACTTACTGGCAGCCATTTCTGTTTGCTCTGCCCTGGTGATTCCCTAAGAACCCGCCTCATCCAATTTAAAACCCCACCCAAGCTGCGTGTAGTGGCTTTTGCATATGATTGGCCTGACCTTGCTCAGATTAAAATCTCTCAAACAAGCTGCAGCTGGGTCAGGGAGCCCCAAACCTATCAATAAAAAGCCCAAGACCAGCACCAGCACCAGCCTGCCTTGCTTCATAGCTGGGCCTCATCTGGGCACTTCCAAACCCAGTAAAGAGGAGGAATCCACAGATATCTCTGTAGCTCCTGCTGGGTGGCCCCAGGCAGTGGCTGACTTTGCACCTCCCTGGAGACCCAAGAGCCAGTGTACCCAGTGGTCAGTGTCAGACCATACTAGATTACAACTCTACACATCCATAAGCAACACACTCAAGGGGCAGACTCAGTGAGGACCAAAGCCCCACTGAAGCAAGTCCTGCTCCAGAGGGGTGTCTCCTGCACAGCAGCTCTCCCACTGGTGTCACAGCTGGTCCTCACAGTCAATTGGCCTGAAGGTCAATTCCTCCCAGTGACACCAACAGCAATCAAGCCTCAGCAGTCTGGACTCGTCATGCAGAGCCCAGTCTGGCCAGAGAGCACTCGGACATGGGAGCAGGGGCAGGAGAGGTGGGGTGTCAGGAGTGAGCAGGCCTGGACCCTGGGCCCTCTGGCTGCCCCGGGTGCCACATTAGCATGCGTTTGTCTCATGCCATCTATTCCTTGAGGCCTCATGGTGTGGGCAGTGGTTTGGAAAACACCAAGACACAAAATAAACAGAAGAAAAGACTAACAAGACTGTATGGATACTACAGGGTGGGCAAAAGTAGGTTTACAGTTGTGAGTACATGAAACAGAGTTTATTCTTGTATTATTACCTATTAATTATTGTATGATTTTTCCATATGAACACTGTGAACCTACTTTTGCCCAACCCTGTATACTAGGAACAAGGATTGCGTCTCTGCAGAGGAACCAGATTCCAATACCCTTGGAAGCCGGCACAGGAGGCTGTTTTTAAACATTTCACATAAGCTTACATGTAAGATCAGCCAGTGGCATCTTAGTTTTTCACACCAGCTCCTCCGCATTTTTCAATGGTCTTCCCACATTATATATAATTCAGATATTTGCCACACACATCGCAGTCATCTCTGAGATTCCACCCCGTTAAGTGTGGAATGATTGGTTCATATGAGGACATCATGTGACACCACAGAGCTACAAATGCCACATTTTTATGTGATATGTACACTAAAAAATGCAGCAATGTGTACCCGTAATTAATTCCTACTTCTTAAGAAGACTAAGTACAGAGGTCGAACCTTGTCGCCCACATCTACGGCAGTTCCGGTGCCGAACACTGCTCTGGGGACCCACCACGTTCCAGCGGAATGACTATAGTGCCAACCTTGTCATCGGTCTTGGGTTTCTATTTGTAATTGTAATAATATTAGCAATGACTACTGGAAGTATATCATGTGTGTATCCAAGTCAACCTGAGGCCAGTCACCTGGGTAGAAATAGGACCTGGGCCTTCCCCTGGGTCCCTAGCACCTGGCAGAGTGTGCACAGAAAATAACTGTTGAAGGAATGAATGTGTATTTGCCTTTGAGCTTCAGCAATTATGTCAATTTTTCATTAAAAAACGTCATTTACAGCAAGGAGAGCTATTCCAATATTTGGAGACATTTCAATACATACTGTTTCTCACAGGAAGGCCCAGGTCCCCTTCAAACAACCACATTTCTATGGAACCACAAACAAAACATTCTTTTCAATTTGCCTCATTTAGTCACCAGGGTTGAGTTTTCATATAAGCCACTAATTTGTTTTGAAGATGAGTAAGAAAGGCATCTCAGCCTTCTCCAATAGGAGGCCCACAAGGTCAGGAATTCCTCATTTGGGGTTAAACAATTGTTCTTCAAGACACCATCTCCTTAGAATGTAAGTAAAGCCAAGGGGTCAACAGTGAAAATACTAATAGCTATTAACACCTTAGTATGATGTAGCTTAGCAGTTAAACTCATAAACCTATTTATTAGTAGCTTGGTGGTTCATTCATTCATTCAACACACTACTAGCAGATAATGCTGAACTTGAGTAATAACTATGAGGGGCCCAGCCAATGCACTCCACATGCGCTGGCCCCTGAGGGAAATGCTACCGCTTAGTTTGTGGTAATGGGGACTGCTTCTGTGCTCCCCGCTGGGGGTTGAGGGAGAGAGAGAAAGAGAACATTTTTTAAGGATAGAAAAAGCTACAAGAAAGACAACTCTGCAGGAGAAAGTACATTTGGAGCAAGGGGTAATTCTTCAACCCTTTGTCATCCACGGGTGACCGAAGGATCCTAAGCACCTAGGGAAGATGGAATATGAAAATAAGGCAGTTGTTCTCCTGTTAGACTCTGCACTTTATTCTGGCTCTTGCCATCACATATTTTCAAGAAAAGTGCAATTATGTGGAGTTGGAGAGGTGTTTCTGAACTGCCGGGTCACACCGAATAATAAACATAACTAGAAGTGAGGAAGAAAGGCTCTGGAGTGAGTGTGTGTGCCAAAGAAGTCCTATTGCATAACCCTTGTGTCTGGAGCATTTTTCTTAGAAACTGTGGTGGCAGAAAGCAGGGAAAAGATAAAATCCAATTCTGATTTAAAGGTGCTTTTATTAGCAACTCCAGAGCATTAGGAAGGGCCCACGTGATGATGCACAGCAAACATGCAACCAGTTACAGCCTCAGCAGGCCTCTTACACACACGTGTGAAGGGTACTGCTGAGGGTCATGATCACTCGTTTAAGGCCAGTTTATTCAATGGGAAGTGACAATTGTTGGGGACCAGTAAGATTAGCCATGTTGATCACCACTGAGAGCTTGTTTGGAGGTTCTAGCAGGGGAGCGCAGCTACTAGTATACCCTTGACGGAAGACCAGTCTCTCCTCTGGGGGAAAGGTCATCCTCTCCTACGGAGTGTGGGGGACCAGTGAGGGAGGAGGGGGCCACCTGCCTAGCCAGCCAGATCAGCCGACTGAGCCCTGGCAATCAATGGGGTGACAGATGTTGCAGCAAGACCACCCTGACATCCCATGTTGATCACCATTGAGAATGGGATTCACTATACTTAGATTTTGAAATTTTACCATAAAAGAAGGTTAAACATAAAATTGTTTAAAGAATAAAAAAGACGTATGGCTAAATACAACGTGGCATATTGGGTTTGACCTGGGAATAGAAAAAAGGGCATTAGTAGAAAAACTGGTGAAATCCAAATCAAGTCTGTGGTTTTAGTTAGTTTTTGATAGGTGATCAAATTACCACAATGTTAATGTGATAAGTGTGTTGTGGTTGAGTAAGATGCCAATACAGGCACACCTAGGAGATATCCAGGTTCAGTTCCAGACCACCGCAATAAAGTGAGTGCTGCAATAAAGTAAGTCCTAATCTTTTTACCAGTGGAGGGCCTTGCCCTTTAATTTGTAAAAACCCAACATCTGTGAAGCGCAATAAAGCAAAGCACAATAAGACGAGGTATGCCTATGTGAGGGGAAATTAGATGAAGGGCTCGTGGGAACTCTACACTATCTCTGTAATTCTTCTATAAATCTACAATTATTTCAAAATAAATAAAGGAAACTTGTTTTAGAAAGCAATAACTTAGTGACAGAAAGGGGAGGGATATAGATTTATAAATCCTGCAGCCTGAAAACATAACCCATAATACCTTCTACCTCCTGGCTCCTAAAAAGCTAGCCAGGTTAGAATCTAAACAATCCCATCCACAATTGCTTCAAAAAAAAAAAAAAAACACCGATGAATGAATTTAACAAAGGATGTAAAAAACCTATACTTGGAAAATTATAAGACATTGAAGAAGACACAAATAAATGGAAGCATACACCATGTTCATGGATAAGAAGAATTGACATCATTAAAATGTCCATACTACCCAAGGAAATCTACAGATTCAATGTAATTCCTACCAAGATACCAACAGCGTATTTCACAGAACTAGAGTAAATATTACAAAAGTTTAGATGTAACCACAAAAGACCCCCGAATAGCAACAGCAATCTTGAGAAAGAAGAACAAAGTTGGAGAAATCAATCTGCCTGGTATCAAATTACACTACAAGGCCATAGTAAATCAAAATATCATGGTACTGGCATAAAAACAGACATATAGATCAATGGAACAGAACAGAGAGCCCAGAAATAAAACCACGCCTTCATAGGCAATTAATATTTAACAAAGAAGGCAAAAATATACAATGGGGTAAAGACAGTCCATTCAATAAATGGTGTTGGGAAAATTGGACAAATACGTGCAAAAAAATGAAACTAGACCACCTTCTTACACCACACATAAGAATAAACTCAAAATGGATTAAAGTCTTGAATGTTAGGCTCGAAACCATAAAAATCTTGGAAGAAAACATAGGTAGTAAAATCTCGGACATTTCTCATAGCAATATTTTTTCTGATATATGTCCTCAGGCAAGGACATAAAACAAAAAATTAACAAACGGGACTGTGCATTAAACTGAAAAGTTTTTGCACAGCAAAGTAAACCACCAACAAAATGGATAATCCACTGAATGGGAGAACATATTCACTAATGAAACATCTGATAAGGGGTTAATATCCAAAATTTATGAAGAACTTATAAAACTCAACACCATAAAAACAAACAATCTAATTTAAAAATGGGCAAAGGACCTGAATAGACACTTTTCCAAAGAGGACATACAGATGGCCAATAGACATATGGAAAGATCTTCAATGTCACTAATCATCAGAGAAATGCAAATTAAAACCAGAATGAGATATCACCCCACACATGTCAAAATGGCTATTATTAATAAATCAACAAACAACAAGTGTTGGGGAGGGTGTGGGAAAAAGGAAACCCTGGTGACTGCTGGTGGGAATGCAGACTGGTGCAACCACTATGGAAAACAGTATGAAGTTACCTCCAAAAATTAAAAATGGAACGGCCTTATGACCCAGAGATTCCACTTCTGGGACTTTATCCGAAGAAACCCGAAACACTGATTTGAAAGAATATATGCATGTTCGCTGCAGCATTATTTACAATGGCAAAGATTTGGAAACAACCCAAGTGTCCATCAGTAGATGAGTAAATAAAAAAGCTGTGGTACATTTACACGCTGGAATACTACTTGGCCATAAAAAAAGGAAGGAAATCTTATCCTAAGATTATGCTAAATGAAATTTATGCTAAATGAAATAAGCCAGTCAAAGAAAGCTAAGTATCATATGATTTCAGTCATATGTGGAATCTAATGAACAAAATGAACTAACAAGCAAAATAGAGACAGACTCATAGATAAAGAGAGTTGGCTGACAGCTGTTGGGGGCGGGAGGAGGCTGAGTGAGTAGTAGAGGGATTGAGCAAAAAAAGAGAGATAACAGTGTGTGACTGCAGGGGGAGTAAGATGTGGAGGAGGGTATAAGGTGAATAAATGGTGATGGACAGAAACTGGACTTGGGGTGGTAAACACACAGTACAGTGTACAGATGATGTGTTATAGAATTGTGCGCCTGAAACCTGTATAATTTTGTTAACCAGTGTCACCCCAATAAATTAAACTGAATTATGACAGGCCAAAAAAAAAACTATCAGTGAGAATGGATGTGTTTCTAATTACATTTAGGAGCCTTGAGTTTACCCCAGGTCTGCTTTGCCCTTAAACTGCCATCATTGTATCTATCTATGTGCAATGAACATGTACATATTTGCTGTTAGAAAAAAAAAATTTAAGTGATTATAGATAAAAAGGCATCACAGACTTTCAGGAACAAAACTAACTTAGTTTTGAAAATCTCGAGTCATTGATCACTTGTGATCTGCAAGACTGGTTATTCCATGCAAATGTTCTCATTTCTAAGCGTGACTAAGAGAACGGCAGGAATGCAGACCACCAGTTCCTCCAAATAAACTGGCTAAATGTTGCAATAGGAGAAGACAGTCTCTGACACAGCTCATTCCACAGTTCATCTCTGGAGGCCAATTTTCCAAGACACTGACAGAACGGGGAATTCTATCACTGTGGATCACGTTTCTTTACAGAATCCTGCCCACTCCAATACCTACTCCAGCCAATAGGCAGCGGGCCAGTCACCCAGTAATGGCTGTGGCATCTGCGTTTTATATTATGCAGGGGCCAACTAAAGGGAAACAATTGCACACAACCTCAGTGTGTGAATACCCATAAATAATAAATTGCTCTCCCTCTCCTCATCACCAGGGAAGCTCTTTACAGAAACCTGACCACAGATTTCTGTCAGTGATTTAAACAAGGCATGGGGGAACTCCACACATGTCCCAAACTCAGGGCAGCAGAAACACACCCACTGCACATCGCCAGGTGCCAGGCAGCTGAGGTCCTCAAGGCTGAGACCTCTGAGCACGGTCTGACCTCACTATGGGCAAAAACAGGTGGAGCTTGAGGGCAGTAACAGCCACAGACCACCTGGACCTCTGCAGGCTGCCAGCACAGCATTCTATGACATTCGCTCTTTAGAGAATGCTTTATGATGATTTTAGACAATATGGGTTATATGAATTTATCATTGTTCATGCACTTTAATTAGCCTCTAAAAATACAGGAACCCAACCTTCATGCCAATCTTTGTTAACACATTGAATCCATTTTTAACAATGCATTTTTAATTTGCTCTTGAGCATCTACTTCTACATCTGTCAGTGCCTGCCTTTGTAATTCCAGGCAAAGGCCCACTCTGTAGAAAAGAGTAATTGACAACAACAATGTTCTGCGCCCTGAGCCCCACTACAGGCTGGACATAAGCTCAGCACTCTGCACACCCTGTCCCGTGGTCCTCCCACCAGGCCGGAGAGGAAGAGAGGTAAGGAACAGGCCCACACTCACATCTGAGCAGAACTGTAAGGGCCTTTGCTCACTCACCCCCAACAGAAAGCCAGGAGCTGCCATCTGTACGTGATCTGGGAAACACGGCTTCTCTTCGCCCCTCCTGCAGCAGGATCCACCATCCTGTCTGCTCTCATCCTGTTTAGAGAAACTTTGCTGTCCACATTCCTTAGGAATGTGTGGGCTGTAGCAAGCCGTAGAGCCAGGGTCCAAGATGTGAGCTAACTCCTTCCTGCCCTGTGACTCGGGCACGTCACTCAATCTCTCTGAGTCTTAGTTTCCACATTTGGAAAGAGAAGATGACAATAATCTCTGTATAGAAAGCATTTGGCAAATCTTACATGAATATTAATTGGAGGAGGAGTATTTTCTGCTGGAATAAACTCAGCAAGAACTTCAGGCAGCCCTCAAAACTGGCTTCACTTAAAGCCAATGTATGAATAAAAAACTCCCCTCACTCGCCTGTCTCATCTCGAATCTGCCCCATTATCCCTGGAATTTATTTAATAAGGACTCACTGACGGTGAGGCCGGGTGGTAGTAAGCATGCTCCATGGCTTGGGGCATAGCATAATCAACCCTTCCTAGGGTTCAGGACTAGCTGGGTGACACACATGGTGGTACTCTTCCAAGTCCAGGGACATGTGATCCCAAAAAGTCAGAGTCGCTCCTGCATACATGATTCAAGCATACCATTTGCCCTCAAAGTCGTTTCTCGACATTTTCACCTTATGGCACTCACTCAGGCACAGCTCTGCTTACAGGAACCCATCGCCTCCACCAAATGTCCAGGGAACTGAGACAGGTGACAGCACTCTCCAAGACTCTCGTGTGTGTAAGAAGTAATGCCACCAAAAGTGATAAGGTTCACAGGACAGTTAATTCAGGACAGTTAATTCATGTGTTTTCGTTTGTTTCTTCCAAAGTGCCTAACACCATGGTCGGCAAACTGTGGCTGGCGAGCCACATGCGGCTCTTTGGCCCCTTGAGTGTGGCTCTTCCACAAAATACCACGGCCTGGGCGAGTCCATTTTGAAGAAGTGGCGTTAGAAGAAGTTTAAGTTTAAAAAATTTGGCTCTCAAAAGAAATTTCAATCGTTGTACTGTTGATATTTGGCTCTGTTGACTAATGAGTTTGCCGACCACTGGCCTAATGAAACTGCTAATGAGGCATATGATACATACTTTCTAGATATTTATTAACTTTAAAATGAGTGCTCCCACATGTCAATGAAGACAGAAAATCCCAACCATAGGGTCAATTGATAAGCTGTGATAGAAGTTCAAACTTCACACAGGAACATGAAAACATAAGACTTGCTGTGTGCGTATACTGATATGCATGTGTGTATCTGAATGGGTATATGAGTGAGTGTGTGTGTGTGTGTGTGTGTGTGTGTGTGTGTACGCGCACATGCGTGTGCGTAAGACAGGAAGAGAGACCTAAATTTTTTTAATTGATTTTTAGAGAGAGAGAGAGGAAGGGAGAGGAGGAGAGAGAGAGAGCAAAACATTGATCAGCTGCCTCCTGCACGACCCCACCAAGGATCCAGCCCATAACCCAGGCGTGTGCCCTGACCAGAAATCGAACCAGCAACCTTTCAACACAGAACAACACCCAACCAACTGAGCCACACCAGCCAGGGCAAGGGAGACCTAGGCTTCTGATGTCAACACTTGCAGGTGTAAAGTAAGTAACTGTATTAACCACAATACACTTCATATGGATCAATAAATATTTTTTTAAAGATTTCAAAGGCTAATTAGGAATTATAATAACAAAAAAGAGGCATAGGTAGGTAATATAGGAAATCGGGGGCCTTTACCCTACCATTAATATAATTTGTACTTGGCAATTAAATTTAATAAGTGACAGCTAGATAGGTGGGTGGAGTTGTGTGGGGTAGATGAATGGATGGGTGGGTAAGTGGGTTGGCAGATGGATGGATGGATGGATGGATGGATGGATGCTGATGTAAAATTTCAAGTGCTGTCTCCATATTGTCTCATTTTCCCTCCTCACAGTTTGAGAGATGTTCTTATGACCACTGTAAAGAAGTTAGCAAATGCCCAAGGTTAAGAGCCAGAGTGGCAGAGGCTAGGGCAGTGATGGGCAACCTTTTGAGCTTGGTGTGTCAAACTTCGCCAAAAAACTGAGCATAACTCGGGTAGTGTGTCACTTTGAGGAAAAAACATTATTTCGCAAATGTTTCATCCTCAGGAGCAGCAAATGTTTCATCCTCGGCATGCGGCCGCCTCAGCGGCCGCGTGTCATCAGAAATGGCTACGCGTGTCAGTGCTGACACGCGTGTCATAGGTTTGCCAGCACTGATAGGGACAGCTCCAGTGGGGCCCTGCCCCCACACACCACGCGGACCCATGGAAAGGTGGCCGTACCCCTTTAGAAAGTTGAGTTGTAAAGTGCTCTCAAAGAAAACATGGTCTGGTTGGGAAATTAAGATCAGCTGGGGTCAGACACAAAGACTCTAAGTGCTTCCAGCATAAAAGCCGGCTCAGAGACACTCACATAGGGGATGCAGACATGAGGGCTGTGGGAACAAAGGCACAAAGACGCAGGGCGCACACCAGGAGAGCTAACTAAGCCTCCCAGACAAGCAGATGAGATGCTCCCGGCAAAATGGAGAGAAGGCAAAGGAGCTGCCAGCACTGCTGCTCCCGATAAATAGATGACTAACTAGGATGACAGCGATAATTTGGAGCTAACGGGGGCTCTAATTGTTTAACAACTGAAATTAAGTTGGGACAAGTGAGGTCAGAGCTGAGAGGAAGGCCAAGCAAAACTGTTAGGTGAGATTAAAATAAACTACTTGAAAATTACTTTTATGAGAGTCAATAAAACAGCACACCTTGTGCATTTAGTTCTTATTTCTTTTTCTAAATACTATGTAAATTACCAAGTATTCAATGATTATCACATTTTAAGAAGTAAAACATTATCAATCTCTGTATTGCTGTTCTGAAAAATCCATTTCTTAATGAAAATAATTAGCAAGTGCTTGAAGGTAGTTTCGCTATATCTGAATGAAGTCCGCACAGCTCTTGCCTGCCCTTCCATAATTAGATGTCGCTAATCACTCAAACACAGCTCCAGGCCTGAACCAAAACACTAGAAGAAACTAAATGACCTCCTAAAACCTTAACCACTTAACTGTGAAAGAAATGTAAACTGGTATTGGGGTGACTTGAAATGTACTTCTATTGGGAAAACGTGAAATACTAAAATTCTAAACAAAATTGTTTCAATGGACTTTCCTGGACACTTGTAAATAAAGGATCCTAGTAAGTCAATGTCTGAAATACTGGGGTTAATAAAGCTATGTTCAAATTCATATTCTGTTTCCTAAAAACCCTCAATCTCTTATTATTTTTTAACATGATATGTATTTTGTAGCTGTCTTTAAATCACTTCTGAAAGGAAGCTGGGCATGCATAAAGAAATAAATAGTATGCAGCTGGTACATGAGGAATGCGTCCGAGATCTCCTATGGGATATAGCCTCTGGTAGAGACACTGGTCTGAGCTACTCTTCAACATGGTGAAACTAAAGCCTGGGGCCTGAGCCCTGTTCCCCCATCCTAAGGTGACAGGCAGCAGGAGCCACAGCATACATCACAACAAGGTCCCCCTGTCTCCTGCAAATGGCAGAAGGTGCCAGTGAAAGTTGTCCACTACTCCCGAAACTCAACCTACTCCGACTTCTGCGGCGCAGGAGCGTCTCTACGACCTCCACCCTGCAACATTTATCTTTAATTACAGTAAAATACAAAGCTATGCCAGGCAACAGAGTAGCTGTGTTTAGAACCTCACCCTCCAGCAAGAGTGGCTTTGATGCAGGATAACCTTAATAATGTCCCAGGAAACCAGCATCCAGAAGGCCCCGTCATGAGGTGAACAGGGGCGGCGGTGGAGGGGCAGCACTCTGCTGTTAAAGAAGTGGCACTCTGCAGCACCACTCCCGGGGGAACACCAGCATTTGGAGGGCCACCCCTGCATCGTCCAATCGGTCAGTCAGGGTACGAAGCTATGAGGCTGGCTTGCCATCGAGGCCCACAAATAGCAGCCTTTGGGCAGGAAGGCCTCCGGGAGTGAATTCACGACTGTTTCCTCTGCTCCTAACGTGTGTCCCTCAGACACACCACGCTGGAGCTGATTTAACCAAGATTATGTCTGTCTCCGGGAGAGACCTCTGCCACGTCTCAGTTCACGCAGCATTAACGCTTTTGCAGAGTGAGGATGAATGTTAGGCTTACTGGAGAGCCTCTGTGAGGCTGCCCCTGAAGAATATTCTGGCTGAACTTGTGCATACACAGACAATGATAGGAAATCACACAGGAAGCACTTGGGCCAGTGTGGAACTTCACGCATCTCTGGGTCCTCATAAACTAGCACGGTGCCACCCGAGGTGCCCAATAGGACACAAATCAGAAGTAGGCGATTAAGTCTGCCAAAGCAGGGCCAATCAGTTCTTTAGGGGAAAAGCATGAGACTAGACCATAAACTGCCATTATCCCCAATGCCACTGTGTCTCATCTAGCCATTCTCCCCACAGTCACAGAAACCCTGTATGTACCAGTCCCTATGTGGAGTACTGGGAATATAAAAGTACACAATACACACCTCGATGGCTGAGCGTTCATGGTCTGTGGGGAAGGCAGGTGTGACATGCACACACAATGCATGCAAACACAAGTGTAAGCACACACATACAAACTATAATCAAACTCGGAGAAAGCACTGGGGAGAGAAGGGGAATCTGCCAACCTAGGGTGCTGACAAGTCCTTGGAGAGCCTCATGGGAAGCGGGAAGGTGAAGGAGTACCTCCCAATCCAAGAGCCCAGAGGAAGGCCAAGAATGTAGGGAGCACAAGCCTGGAGGATGTAGGCATGTTGTGGGGTGAGGGGTGACGAGGGGGTGGAAGGAAGCTGAGCCTACAGCTCATAGCACTTGCAGGACCAGGAGCTGAGCTCTCAGCAGCTGGACCACATGAGGCGGGGACATCCCAGCTGCTCTGCTTGTAAATGAACCTGAGACTCTTCCCAAAGCCCCGGACCATGTGTATGACCCATCTCCATCACTGAAATGGGTCTGGGTTGGGTCTCTTAAAACACTACCTATTTAACTATTGAGCAATGAGTTTTGATGTGTAAGGCTGTCTGAAAATAGCAAGGCCAAAGGAATATTGACATGTTTATGAACTCCCTTCGTTGGCCAAACAGGAGCAGCCCCCTACACTCGCCTGGGGAGGGACTGCAGCACCACCCTCTGCAAACATACACAGTGCAGCCCCAGGGCCAGTCACAGCCAGCCCTGGGAGGAAGAGCTACAGCCATAGCCTTTGCTAGTGGCGAAACTGATGCAGCCGCAGGCGGGGCACACCAGCCAGCCATGCGGGCTGGTCTCCTCACAGGGCCACCAAGGAGAGTGAGGCGCCCACATCTTGTCCCCGCTCCACACTGCTCCAGTCCGGGACTGAATGGGTAAAGAATGCAGTATGAAAAGCGAGCACAGCCTTTCTGAGACTATTTAAAGTCCCTCGGCGGATGGCTGGCCGAAAACCTCTTTGGATAACTACTACTTTCATTTGCTCTAAGACCGTACAATCATTAATACCTGTAATTCATCCTGACTAATAAAAATTCGTACTAGTTAATTCACAAGCTAATTAGAATTTAAAAGGGCGCTATTGCCATTCAGGCCAGCTCATTTAGGAGCTATTGAAATCCTTACACAAGAGGTAGGTGAAAAGAGAGAACTGAGTCTGTTTAAACTTCTAAGTGGTCCCTTCAATACCCTTTGTCCCCTCCAATCCTGTAGCTCAGTAGGCTAATCTCATTGGATTAGCTGCATTAACATTTCCAGCATCCTCTCCTCTCCCACTAGGCCCCCCACCAGCAAGCTGGGACCCAGGACACAAATGTTCTGTCCAACCCTCAGCTACGAGCAGCGATCTTTATGCTCACGCTCCGTACAGAAACTGCCACATGAGCTCTGCTGGGGCGGGAGTGGGGGCCCGTGGGTCGTGGGCAAGACGCACCCACAGTGGCCTTTGCTGAGCAGTCTGACAGCCACTGGCTCCAAACACAGGAGCAGTTTCCAACCTGTAGCCCCTGCTGTGTGCTGGCACCACCCCAGGCACCATCTCATTTAGTTTCTCCGGGACACGTTGGTGCCCATTTCAGCAGAGATTGGAACCCAGGTGAGTGGACTGTCTACTGGAACATCTCCCTCGCTCAGCCTCTTCTCTTAACTAACCAGCAACTCTCCACATGCCCAGGGCAGTCAAGCAACTGAAGGATGGGATCCTGAGTTGCTCTGGGGACAATGCTTCCTGGGAACAGAGCTAGGAACAAGCATCCATATTTCTTGAATGTCTTCCAACTGCTTTTTCCATTAAGCAGAAGCACCTTAATTCCACTTGGCCATGAGGCTGAGAGTGAAAGTATCACCTCTGTCACCACGGCAAACCAGCTGGCATGCCAGCCGGTCATTGTCCAGGAGCCCATCCATCAGAGTAGCCTTCCTTTGTGCCAGGCATTTAAACTAAAAACTATAGGTGCTAACAGGCCATCCCCAGATATGCTATCACAGAGCCAGGGAAAGTAGGCAGGATACCCAGTGACCAGGGGTCAGGACACGGGGGCAATGCACCTTACTAGAAAGCAGACACCGCCCTAACCGGTTTGGCTCAGTAGATAGAGTGTCGGCCTGCAGACTGAAGGGTCCCAGGTTCAATTCTGGTCAAGGGCATGTACCTTGGTTGCGGGCACATCCCCAGTGGAGCGTGTGCAGGAGGCAGCTGATCGATGTTTCTCTCTCATCGATGTTTCTAACTCTCTATCCCTTTCCCTTCCTCTCTGTAAAAAAATCAATAAAATATATGAAAAAAAAAAAAAGAAAGAAAGCAGATACCTGCACCATGTTATCTGACAGCCACAATAACCCTCTGAGGCGGCAAATGCTGCCACCTCCATTTCCCAGATGAGGCAACCGGAACTCAGACTGGCCTAAAACCACACCCCCAAAATGAGAGCAAGAGCAGCACCAACATGGGGGTCCCCCTGGGACATAGTCGAAGGCCCCCACCAGGGTTCTGAGAATGCCACCCAATTCCAACCAGCTGGCTGCCTGGCATCCCCAAGCCAGGCTCCGCACGACTACGTTAGCCCTGCAAGTCCTTCAGTGATGACCAAAGACCCAAACAAAGGGAAAGCCTACTGCTTTTCACATTGAAATCGAACTTTATTTGCATGTATTATGTCTCCACCATGACCCCAGCACAGAATGTTATAACCTTACTCTAATTGAGATGGGACCATATTGGCTCTAAGCACGTGCATGAAGGGAAGACCATGCATTGGAGGGGCAAAGCAAAGGGAAATGAAAACAGTGCCTCCGAAAGAGATGTCAGCACTTCTGCAAAAGAAAATCAACTCCAACTGGGATAAGCCCTGTTCAGGAAACACCTCCACCCCACCAGCGAAGACAGAAACCCTCCTGACAGTAGGTAACGCACCAAGTCCCACAGGGGAGGACAGGCACAGAGCAGTCAGAGGCTGTGGAATGCAGCCCAGAATTGTGTTCCTGCTAGTAGATCAAAGCTAAATGGTGATCTGAGGGGGGAAGATGGAATCGAGATCGTATGGGTAATTGTTTCCACATCTAATGAGAAACTCTGCTGTGTAGGACTGCCCAGCTCTGCTCAGGGAGCATGTGGTGCCAGATGGAACCACGCTCTGTAGAGAGTAAACCTTAGCATCCCCATAGCAACTCCATCGCGCTTCCAAAATGCTTAAAAAGACACACATCAAATTGTTTTCCACCATTTTTCAGAAAGTGACTTTTTTTTTTCCACACCTTAAGGAAATCAAAAACTGGGAGTGTCCTTAGTATAAAAATGATCATTGTAGGAAATAGGGAAAAGATAGGATTTTGTTTACATCACTCACAGTGCTACCCTGGAGACATCTATTTTTGTTGTTTGTTTGTTTTTATTCATCTTCACCAGAGGATATTTTTTCCATCGATTTTTAGAGAGAGTGGAAGGGAGGGAACGGGAGAAGGGAGAGACAGAGAGAGAGAAACATGGATGTGAGAGAGCTACATCGATTCGTTGCCTCCCACACAAGGGGCCTCCCAACGGGGCAAGGGATCAAACCTGCAACCCCTTGACCAGGAATCAAACCCTCAACCCTCAGGGAAAACTTTCTAACCACCGACCAACACCAGCCAGGACTGGAAAACATCCATTTCTAATGGCCTGGTACAATTCCTCCGGTCTGTTTTCTGGGTGACGGGGTGTGCGTGGGTATCAGTCAAACCAGAGATTCCTAAGAATTGGACCTTAGCCCTCACCAGCCAACCTGGGGTGGACATGTACCATCACTGGTCAGGGCAGGACTGCAGGTGTGTCCTCTGGATGGGAGGCTGAAGGAAAACCTGCAGCCCTAGCCAGTTTGGCTCAGTGGAGAGGGTGTCAGCCTGAGGACTGAAGGGTCCCGGGTTCAATTCTGGTCAAGGGCACATGCCGGGGTTGCAGGATCCATCCCCAGTGGGAGGCATGCAAGAGGCAGCCAATCAATGATTCTCTCTCATCATTGTTTCTCTCTCTCTCTCTCTCTCTCTCTCTCTCTCTCTCTCTCTCTTCTCTCTCCTTTCCTCTCTGAAATCAATAAAAATATGTTTAAAAAATAAAGAAAAACCTGCAGAGGGAAGGCCTTGACCCATCCAAGGCTGTGGACCTTCTCATCTGCAGGCAGGGCTGTCGCACGTAGGCTGAAAGCGAACTGCTGTCTTGCTCGCCACGACTTGGAATCTGTCTTATTCAGGGTTTTCTCCCCTGTCCCGTTGGTTACTAATCTTCGTGGGTTTTAAATCCAAGACAACAAAATGAGAGTCAAGAAGACATATCTAATACCAGAATAAAAGCACAGTCAGATGTCTAGAAGATGAGTCAAACTTCCAGGGAACTGTCAAACTGTCTTCTGTGAAGAAATGAGGGGAAAGATTCATAGACCATAATTTTCTCTACTTTGAACTTTTCCTGATCCCAAAAAGAGAAGAAAACAGCTTAGGGGGAACCAAGATTATAACAGAGAAACCTTAACTAAACAGAAAACATCTACCTCTAATGATCTCAATAAAATCAACAAAACTGATGGCCTTTTACAGTTCGATAAATTTGTTTGAAACATATAAAAAAACATCTAATTCATCCAAGATTTATTTAGCCAGCAAGTTGAATTTGCGAGGGGGGGAGGGGAGGTGGAATGCAAGAGTTGGTCCAGAAAACAATTGCTTTTCTCTTGACTCCTAGGAGGTAGTTTACTCGGGGGGGGGGGGGGGGGGAAAAAAAAAAATGTTAAGGTAAGTGAGTAGAAAAACCTAAGACCACGAAGGAGGGGGGGCAGGGGCTGGCAGGGATGGCGATGGCATTGATGTCACTGAGATGTGCCTGCCTTCTCATTCCTTTCACTTCTGGGGCTGCACCTGAGCCTGGCCAGGGGGATGCTCTATCCACACTAAAGTCTGACCTGGCCAGAGGTGACTAAGCTGAGACGCCCAGCACCCACACCTGCCCCACCCAGGCTTCGAGAGGGAGAAGGGAGCAAGATGGCTCACCCTGGGCCTGGAGCCTCGAACCCTGCACATGCCACACTGCCCACCATCCTCCGCAGGCTGTGCCCAGTGCTGCCTGCCTCCTGTCACGTGGCTGTGGTCCCTGGGCTACACGCCTGCCTCCTGCACTTACTCTCCAGTGGGACAGGTAACGACCCGCACTTGTGGAACAGCCAGAGGAAACCGGGACAGGGTCTGGGCAGGGCCCACGGTCAGGGATGGCCTCCCTGGGAGAGACTCCTGACCAAGGCCTGAATGAAGGGAGGGGACAGACAGGTGGGGCTACCCGGCCCCTCTGCAATCACTGCAATGGCTGGGCTGAGACCACACCAGGAGGCAGGAGGAGAGCAGCCAGTCGGGAAACTCCAGCATGAGCCGGGAGCAGGGACACACTGAGCTGCTAGCGGCAGCGCTATGACAAGTGACCAGATACGGGGCAGACTTTGAAGACAGAACAAACAGGATTTGTGGCTGGCCTGAGTCAAGGAGACCTCCAAGATGTGTGGCCTGCATCACTGGGCAAACGGGCATGCAGTTACTGAGATGGGACAGTGCGGTGGAGGTGTGGAGGAACCAAGGGAGACGTGGGGGACGTGGCGGGGTCAGGAGATGCCCACTAGGCAGTTAGATATGAGTTTGGAGTTCCGAGTTCAGAGGCAACATCCTCTATCCTATTTAATAAAGGGCTAATATGCTAATTAGACTGAACAACAGAACGACCGTCCAGACAACTGTCCGGATGAAGCTGGAGCTGTGAGGGCCGGCCGAGGCTGCGAGGGGCTGTGAGGGCCAAGCCCCTTGCACGAATTTCGTGCATCGGGCCTCTAGTGTAAATATATAACCAAATCCAATACATGCAACAGAATTCTGCCTCTAAGCTCTCCAGATGCGGGTAGAAGGTTCCTGGTTCCCCGACAGACCCCTCCTGAAGGGCGACGCTGAGGCTGGCCATCCCTCCTCCGCAGCTGTCCTCGGCAGGCCACCGGTGAGGTAGGGAGGCCAAGTACCCAAACACGGCTTGCCTAGAGAAAGCTGTCAGTAAAACCGCAGCAGAAACGACGGCAAACGGAGTATTTCACATACAGGAGCTCAGTTCTTTAGCCAGCTCTCAGAAGCAGCCGTCAGACTCTGCTGGGCTCTGCTCGCCCTTGCCCTCTCTCAACCCTAAGAACAAGCCAGAAGGGGCCGCTGACATCTTGCCATCTCCTCTCCTCGGTGAACAAGCCAAGGGAGCTAAGAGATCACAGCGCCCTGTTCTCCAACAGCAGAGGGTGTGTTCGAATTGGTGCAGAGACAGCTCCCGTCTAACCGAGGGAGGAGTGCGTCTCATCAGCACTGTCCCTCAGGGCAGTGCCTTCCTCAGAGGCGGGGCCACCGAGTGGAAGCGCGCCTCCAAATCACTGCTGCCACTGCCTATTTGGCCCATTGGTCACAGAACCCATGGCCCCAGGAGATCAGAAAGCACTTCATTTGCCACCTAAACTACTGAACGAGACCTAAGCCCGGTTAGTGGTGTCCAAACCAGGGAACGCCAGCAGACTCCTGGCCTCTGTCTCCACCATTAACGCGGATGCAGAGGCCGGTTTCCCGTCCCTGGGGTAGGGCACAGAGTTCTAAACTGCAGGGACTGTATGCATCACTTAGACAAAGTGAAATAAGCAGCCCCCTCCTCACCCTTAAGCCTCTCTCTCTCACCCCTATTCTGAACACGTGTTCCCATGGCCCCCATGGTTCCCCCAATTTTTTAAATCATATACTCCTGTGAGCAAAAGTGTGAGCACATACACATAGGTCACGTATATAGGGCGTTCCAAAAAAAAAATGTATACACACTTGGAATGATTATAAAGTCAGTGTTTATTAACATACAGTTTGTTTTCAAATTTTAAAAGAAACTACAGAAATGAATAATTTTTTTGTCAATGCCTGTTTTAAACCCGATAACCATTCTGGTCCAGGCACTGCTGATAACAAGAAGCAATGAAATCGCAAACATCAAGAATAATTTTGTTTGGTATTTGTGCACCCTCAATTCATCAACTGTTGCCAGCTTTGTACTATAAACTTTATATTTTATGTATCCCCATAAAAAGTCTAGTGGATAAATTTTCTTTGTTCAAAGTTTAGTCTAGTTTCACCCATATTCAAATCAGTTAAACCTGAAAAGGAGTAAAAATTAAGTGAGTTGTCAGCTGTTAAAGTGTGTATACATTTTTTTGGGGGGACCCCAAAAAATGTATACACACTTTGAATAATTATAAAGGCGATATTTGTACTTCAACTGCCTTCACACTTCCAGTAGCATTTTAGGATGAATTTCCTTTGTTCAAAACTTACTCTGGCAGAAAAGAAAGAAACATCAATTGAGCTATCAGCTGTTAAAAGTGTATATACATGTTTTGGAACACCATGTATTTATTTATAAATTACATACATGTATTACAGTCATTGTGCATTATATGTATTATACATAGAAATTAAAAGCTCTAGAATTTGTCTTCTAGACCCCAGTGCACACAGCTCTCTGGAACTCACCAATGGAGAACACCCTCTCCCTGCTTGTCCACCTGGCAAAACTCTATCTTTCACCAAGTCTCAGCCCAAAGCCAGTCTGTCCGTGAAGTCTCCCCTGACTGGCCAGAGTAGACAGGGAAGTCCTCCCAGCTCCCCAGCCCTTATACCTCCCCAGGGAGGCCATCACCCGTGCAGCAGCTGGGTGGGGACAGAGGCAGTGCCTGGCCATCAGTGCTGTTAAGAATGTAGCGCAGAGGGAAAGGGAAGGGAGGGAAGGAGTGAGGCCATCAGAGCTCACCGCCCTTTAGGCCCAGCGGCCTCACTCTCCATGTACAAAGCCTTTCCTAATAGCATAAATGGTGATTCCCAATCTTAACCAGAGACTTAGCAACTTCCCACTCTTTTCTGGCTGCTTCCTGCACACACAATCTATCTTCTCCTTGGGTCTCCAAGTCCCCAGAGGGCAGGAGCAGTGTGTCCACCCCACCAGGCTGGCCGGGCACTTCACAAACACTTGTTTGACTTTATAATGGCCGCCATTTAATGAGCATTTGCTATGATAGTTCACTGGACCGCTCCCAGCTGGTGAGCATATACATTATCTTAGTTAATCCTCTTCAAAACCTAACAGGTGGGCAAATAGTTGTTTTAGAGAAGGGCAAACTGACCTTCCACAGTCAAACAGCCTTCCAGGGACATGGCAGGACAAGAACCCAGAAGACACAATTAGACGAAAAAAGAAAAGCCCTCATGGCAAAACCTTCCTCAAAACCAGGAGACAGGACACCTGCTCAGATCCTTCCACACACACTGTGGACAGCAAGTTGTGCAGGCAGCTGCCTCCCAGGCCTGCCGCTCTCTCGGTGGGTCCAGTGGCACAGCCTGCTCCATGGCAGAGGCCAGAAAGGGAGCCATTGCTGAGGCATGCCTGATTTTTAAATTCCAATATATGAAACAGGTTATCACAGTGAAAGAGGAAGGATTCATATTACAAAGTAAAGCACTAAAGTTCCGTTAAATAACTAATGCTCCCACTCCATTTTAATATTTTTAATTAATTTTTTAGAGAGAGAGAAGGGAGAAGGAAACAGGAAGAGAGAAACATACATCAATTAGCTGCCTCCTGCACACCCCCACCGGGGATCAAGCCAACCACCCAGGTATGCGCCCCCAACAGGAATCGAACCAGCAACTCTTCGGTGCATGGGATGAAACCCAACCAACTGAGCTACACTGGCCAGGGTTCTCTTGCTCCATTTACTGTCCAACTTTATCAGAAAACAAGTATCATGATTTCTCTGGTCTAAATTTACTACATAAATTATGTACCTGTAACTCTATGTCGTATAATAATTATCTATTATTTTTACATCACTCTTCAGATGAAAAAAATTTTAATCCCAGGACCTCTAGTTTAGAAGTAAAAGATTTTAAATCTCATATTTAAACACCAATAGGATGAAAACTGCATTCAGTAAGGATGTAATATTTATATTAACAGCCAAAGTAGCAGAGAAACAAATGTTCAATAGAGCCATTCAACTGTAAACATTACCTCCACCCTGGAAATCATGCACTCATTATGTCCAAAAAGGCCCTCTGTCCCTATTAGAAAAGCATTCTGGCATTTGATCATTCTGCTGAAGGCACAAGCCAAATCCAGCAAGGTCAAATTCAACATAAGTCTGTCAGTCCTGCACACATCAGCCAACAGCAAACAGGGGAAAAGGACACACGCTGTATTTTTCAATCACCCCAAGTGCACTGAGCAAGTGTTCCAGAAACCTATTCCATAACATCGTTAGCATGTAACTCCCCTGGGAACCTCCTACCCACCCCAGCAGGGGACCCTGCACACGCTGCTCCCCTGAAGACCATGTCCACCCCTTGCTGGTCAGACCACCTGCATGGCCACCAGCTGGCCCTCCCACCGTTGAACCTCTGCACACTCCATCTTCTAGTCCTTGGCACTGTTGGCACCGCCAACCACAAATAAGATAGGTTTGCACCTGGGAATGCAGAGTGTGGTACACTGTATGGCCAGGAGGGGAGAGATGTGGGCCAAGCCCAACTGCTCAAGCAGACTCCCCACCACCTGTGCCTGGAGTGCAGGGACTCGCCTGAGCACAGAGGATAGAACAGTGCCCACCAGGGCCCCAGAGACCCTGCACACTGCTCACCGGGCCATGCCACAGACGGTGCACACCTGCTGAACAAATGGATGCGTGTAGATGCATGTGAACAGAACAAGCTAATTGGGACTAGCCCCCAAAATGGGGGTGTTACATCTTGCTCCCTCCAACCAGCATTGTAAGTGAACACCCCTCCAACCAGTCCCAACCTTTCAACCGAAAAGGCTGCCTTTGAAAAACACAAAACTGACTCACCTTTAGATAATGGCAACCAACTGAAGTGATTTTTCCTTTCTCTCAAGCTTCAGAAGCAACCAGCTTAGGAGGCCAGGCACTGTTAGTAGCTGCATGTGACCCTGAAAGGGCTCAGGCCTTGGCCAGAAGAAGAAAACTCTGCCACATTTGTAGAGGGAAGGAGTGAAGAGCAGGCAGCAGGGGCACCAGCATTAAGGGTTGAGCATCAACAACCATCAAGTGAAACAGTAGGGGGATGAATTTTATGTCGCCATCCTTGGGTACAGGACTAGGGAAAAGTTTAATCTCAAAAAGCAGACATTTAAAATGGAGAGAGGTGACTGAACAAGATGTCACACAGCATTTTAAGCAGCTGGATGCTGAATCCACTCCCTCTCCTGGCCCTCATCCCTCTATTGTGAGTCCGAGATACCCCTATGAGGAAGGGTTAGGATAATGGGAAAAGACCAGGTGCAGTCCTTGGCCTTAAAATCCTTTTATTTAAAAATATAGCATTAGACTGTTTCATGTCCTTAATTTACCTGAGTAGAATTTAATTTAAATTTAAAATAGCACAAAGGCCTATCCCTCCTGATGAGATCATCTACTATAACATCATTGCGTTTGCCCGTAACAAAACTCGCGCAAACAGCAAAACGGTTCACCTATCACCAGGGTGACATAAACCCAGATTTTTTCATCAAAAAAACTGGGAAGGAAAATTTAAACATCATACCACTTTACTGCCAAATTTGCGAAGGTTTTTTCATAATAATATTCAGCACTGCCAAGGGTGCAGCCACCCTCATATCTACAGTGTAAAGTGTGCCATCCTTTCTGAAAAGCAACCTGGTAATACTTTGGGAGGAACCTCTCAGAGTTCTTAGAGCCACCAACTTCCCTCTTAGGGATCTATTCAAAGGATGTCATCAAAACGCTCCATGTAGCCCTGGCTGGTGTGGCTCTGTTGGTTGGAGAATTATCCTGTATACCAAAAAGGTGCATGTTCAATTCCCAGTCAGGGCACATGCTAGGTTGCGCATTCGACCCCCAGTTGGGGCACATACAGAAGGCAACCAATCCATGTTCTCTCACATGGATGTTTCTCTTTCTCTCTCTCTCTCTCTCTCTCTCTCTCTCTCTCTCTCTTTTCCCACTTCCCCCTCTCTCTCTAAAATCAATAAGCATATCCTCTTGTGAGGATTTTATTTTAGTTCAATGTAGTGTTATTTATAATAGAGAAAACTGGTAACAGCTTCAATGTCCCAAAACAGGTTTTTTTAAATAACAATATAACTATAGAGTAAGATATATTGGAAAATATTTAAAATTACATGAAAAAATGTTTAGGATGAAATGCTGTTTTAAAAAGGCATGTAACTTCTTTACATGACTTTATAATTAACCAATATATACACCTGGAAGAATCTACTAAACTGTTAACAGAGGTCATCGCTAAATGTAGTGAACCATAATTTTGGTCATTTTTATTTTCTTCTTTGTTTTATATTTTCCTGATTATCTTCAATAAGTATATAATCAGGGGGTCAGGGGGAGGGGGAAGGATTTCAGAGACAGGACCGGTGATGCTGGGTTCAGCCAGGCCTGAAAGACTCCAGGAAGAGTCAGGTTTGGATGAAGAGGGCAGAGCCCTGGACCAGCAGCATGCCCTGGGCCCCCGCATCTGTCCCTGACTGGCTGCACTCACACCTGCTCCACAGGAGGCATGGGAGTGGCTTCACCCTGGTGCTGAGGACTAAGATACATCAAAATGTGGATGCTCAGTGCTGTGCAGATTGGAGGACAGAGCACAGATCAGAACAGGAACCTCCAGCGGCCTGCCTGACCTCAACTGCAAAGAGAACACTTGTCCAACCCCATCCCAGGGGGCTGTAAGGACCAAATGTGATAAAGGATCAGAAATCCTCACAATGTGTAGGCACAGAAATAGATATTTATATGAAGGGCATTACCATCCCAGCCACCTGGCAGAGCTCAGAGGCTACGATAGGTTCCATCCCTGTTCCAGCCCTACAGCCTGGGGAAGTTTTTGCAAAGCACTGAAATGCTGTCCTGCCAGACCCCCAAAAAGCCGCATCTCCTGGGAACTCACTTTAGGTTCTGTAATCTCAAACACTTAGGTTTGTCCAAGATGGACAATATTTCACAAGAGGTGAAATGTGTACAATAACTGTTTAATATTTTTATGTTACTCATCAGATGTTATGTGTGGTTAATTAATGGCCCCCATGGAGCAAAACAGAGAATCTTAAAGACTATTATTTTTCTTTTTTCTCCCCCACATGTGAGGAGCAAAGGGAAACAAAAATGTTCCAAGTACTGGAACAAGCTGGATCCTTCTGAGTGAATGGGCAACTGGGGAGGGCCTCATCCAGTCCACCCTCACCCCCAGACCCACAAGCCTCAGTTCACCAACCAGAAAACAGGTCCTGATGCTCTGACACCCACAGAAGACTAACGGAATACCACTGTCTTCCAAGGAACTGGAGGCCGATGTGGCCAAACAAAGCCACCAACGGCTCAATTACCAAAACTGAGGTTCTTGCCATAGGCAAAATAGGTGCAGAGAGCAAAAGTTAGAAATAAGAATGGGGAAGGGGAGTAAGGGGAGTATAAGCCAGAGCCACAGTCAAGGCGGCAAGAAGGAAGGAGCTTGTTGGCTGGATAGAGTCACTGGAACTGTGTGGGGACAAGGAGAGAAATGCCACTGTCCCCCTCCACCCAGCTGGTAAGGGGTCCCTGAGGAAGACCCAGACCCCAGGGAGACACTGCTTGGGCTGCATCAGACTCCACCCTTTATGTACAAGAGCTGTGACTTTGGGCAAATTCAGGGCTTCCAGTGGCCTTCCAGCAAACTGGGGATGGAAGCAGTACCTAAGTCATAGGCTGCTATGAGGATTAAATCAGTTAATATGCGTGCAGCCCTAAGAACAGTCTGGCACACAGTTAGTGATATGCAAGTGTTTGGAATCACTGCTAGTATTCTCTGACCAAGTGCCCTGGTGGAAGAAGCGAGGGGTGGGGAGAGGGCCGGGGGAGGGGCGTCAGAGGTCCAGGAGCCCTTCTGAAAACAGCCTGGATTCAAGCTATGGGCTCTCCGCTCTTGCCTTCCAGAAGCAGTGAGATTTTATTATGAAAATTCCCTCCCCAACTCTTGAGGGCCAATGAAAATAATCCCTGGCCGTACCTCCACCAGTGGCCAGGGGCCCAACCCATCTCCGGAGGATGGTGGCCCCGCAAAGGAACCTACAAGGCACGGCAGGAAGCCTGCCATGCTGCAAACCCCAGAAGCAAGGAGTCCACCCACTTACACAGAAGGCCTTGGCCGCACCTCACATGGAAGGACGGCTGGCCAGGGGTGGGTGAATGGGATGGAGCCTTTTTGCAAACTGGCTAGAACAATCGTACTTTGAAAAGAAATTCTAGATCCACTTAGGGATCATGTGGATGAGGGCACACAGATGTTGCTCACACCCACCCAGTTCCTGCTCTTAACGTCACTCGAGTAGTCCAGGTCCTGCATCCAGTCCACAAAGAGAAGAGCAAGTCATTTGGCAGGGGCCCAACTTAGGAGGTGGCTTTGTAATATGAGCAGTGTGTCCACTAACAACTAGAGCAAGACCATTAAGTTCATTACACCTGTCACTCTGCCAGCTGACTATCCAAATTGCCAGAGATGAAAGTACATTATGCCCAGGAGTGCCACCCGGCCCCCGCCCAGGGCAGCACCACACTTATCTCAGACAATTTGTTCTCAATGTCTGCACCTGCAGAAAGAACGCAACTGTAAACAGCTTGAAACTTGGCCCTGAGAAACCACAGGGCCAGAGCAGGTCCATCGAAGAGCAAAGTTTAGTTTCTCGGAGCAGGTCCCTGAGAGGAAGACTGGGTGCCCTGTGCCCTGAGGAGGAGGAAGAAGGTAGGGGAGAGGGGCCGGATAAGGGGGCAAAGCCACCAGCCAAACTAAGGACACAGAGCTGCTGCGTGGATTCTGCTGCCCTGAGGCACTGCCAAAAATATAGCGAGACACACCCTTTTCACTTCCGAACCAAGTCACAGAATTGTAAGCAGGAGGCAGAGGCCTTCCCCGCAGCTGCACAGCCAGCAGGCTCCCTGGGTGCGCGCTGCCCGGGCCGCCACCGGCTGCAGAGTGCGTTTGCAGTGCAAGCGTGTTGCAGACAGCGGTAATTTATTTATCCCTGTCATGTAACATTAGCAATCTGTCTGGAGCTTGGCAAGCAGCAACTTGCACTGTCATATAAACTGTCTGACAAACTTAAAGTTCCATAAATGCTCCTCTTTTCCAGCACACAATAAAACATCATTTTTAAAAAGTTTTCTCCTTTTCTGTTCCTTTTCTTTCTTCCCCTTCCAAAAAGGGAAAAAAAAAAAAAAAAAGGAAGGAAAAGAAAGAAAAACAACAACAAAAGAACCCATGCAAACAGAAAGGATCCCTCAGCAGGATTCTTAACCTTAAGAGTCTCAACATTTTTCCAATGCCGAGTAAATGAGTAAATAAATGGATGGGGAGAGGGGTGTGGTGGGGGTCAGTCATGGGGGGGGGGGGCCCTACAGAACAAAATCTGCAAAACAAAAGTACAGTCATTAAAAATTAATAAAGGGTGTGGACCTGAGCTCCCACCCCCGTCTGCTCATGGGGATTTGAGCCAGACATTCTGCATCCTCATTAAGTGGTGTCTGGCAGGCTGCCGGGGTTTTAGTGGGTTCTGGGAATGCCAATATATTAACCAGAGGACTTTTTGCATACCCTTTAGAGTTTTTATTCTAGAAAAGTCAACCATTTGGCACTGTGTAGCCTTATTTTTGTCCGGGAAAGCTCTCAGCTGCCAATCAAGGGAGAAATTATAGCTATGTTCTTCGTAATTTCCAAGACCTATCTGGAAAACAAGCTTGGTGGAAAGAAAAGTCCTCACAAAAACAGCTGAAAAGGCCAAAGTACCATTTTTAGTGGGAATTCAAAGAAAAGCCATCCATACTTAAATCACATGGATAGGAGAAACACAGATATTATTTTCAAGTCCTCCTATAATAGAGGAAAAGACAATATTCATTGGAAATATAAATCCAATTAATAGTATAGCTGCTTGGCTGTTTCCCTTAGGTGCTTAACAATGAAGCAAGTAATGCCAGACAAAAAAAAAAAAAAACTCCCGCCAAAACCGGTTTGGCTCAGTGGATAGAGCGTCGGCCTGAGGACTCAAAGGTCCCGGGTTCGATTCCGGTCAAGGGCATGTACCTTGGTTGCGGGCACATCCCCAGTAGGGGTTGTGCAAGAGGCAGCTGATCGATGTTTCTCTCTCATCGATGTTTCTAACTCTCTATCGCTCTCTCTTCCTCTCTGTAAAAAATCAATAAAATATATTTAAAAAAAAAAAAAAAAAAAACTCCCTAAAAAATGGCAGGTCTTGTGGCCTAAATTTTCAAGTAGTAGGCAGAAGCTTTACATTCCTATTTTAAAACTTAAGATTCACCTTCCATGAACACCCATAATATAGGTCAAGGTGTAATTGTAGACTAACAAATCCCATGTAGGCAGAAAGTCACTTTGACATCACATAATAATGGCTTCCAGGCGAGTTTTCTGAGACCTAAAAAAAGGAAGGAAGGAATGGAAGGCAGAAGGGAGGAGGAGGACGAAGGGAGGAAAGAGCAATTTGGGACTACTTGGCTATTTTGCTACTGTTCACGTATAATAGCCATGTGCCTATATAAAGTGTGTTAAGCATTTCTAAAAATTTTCCAGGTTAACATGGAATAATCTTTTATAGCTATCGCTCCTTGAGTTTTCTCTATTAACTCTCACCCAAAAGGATGGACACATCAGAGAGACTCCCTAAGCCGAGATTCAGAAGAAAGATGAGAACATGATGAGGGCTACCAGAAAGATCTAACCGGTCACAGTCACACGTGTCCCTGCCCTGAGTCCTCCAAGTGCTTGGGTTTTACATGGTGACACAGAGCAACTACCGCTGTCACCACAGGGCGACTAAACGCTGGGCAGTGCCAAGGGAACCCAGACAGAGCTTAGTGGTCTCTCCTTGACAGCAGGCCAGAAACTACCTTCAGAGAGCAAAAGTCACTCTCACCTCCATATTCCCCTGTCCAGCTGGGAAGTGCCCCTCCAGAGGCCCAGATAAAACACTGCATCCATGAACTGTAAGGCTGCTCTGCAGAGCTGCTAAGTCAACCAAGACCACAGCACAGTCCCAAACTGTAAACACCTCTACAGATGGGCCCTTACTCTCAGTGCGCCAGGCAACTAAACTATTCTTAGGACACTGTCAGCAGTTGGGGGAAAATAAATATTTGTCTACGTATGTATATACTCGGAGGTGGGGGGAGGGGGGGAGTGTGAAGGTGGACTTTGAATCCAACAAATTGGCACAAAATCCCCAAATAAGCAGCTGGCACTGGCTGGGTTCCTCTGCAGGATGGTGGTCATGCAAACCAAGGTCCTAGAAGGATTCAGGAGACAGCCCCAAAGCCTCCTGGGAAGGGTCCTCCTCATCATAAACACAAACCTACACAAGCTAGAACCATGGCCAATGAGGGCAAATTCTTCCAAGGGCAACAGCAGAATGTCAGGAAAGTAGAGGGATATTTTAAATCAAGAGAGGAATGCGGCTGCAACTCCATTACAACAAATAATTTCTTACTAGCATTTACAGATTGGCACCTAATTCCTAACAGTGTGTTCAAATGTCAATAGTAACAGGGAGCTCTCAAAAGAATTAAGCTTCCAAAGATCATGAAAGAATTTCTCCCACTTTTAAAAAAGTGCTGCTTTGCATTCGAGGGTTGATAGGAAACCAAATATCATAATCCATAAATGTGCATGGGTAATATTCTGATCTACTCATTTGTCTATGTAATGACTCAAATTTGACATTATGATCCTTTACTAACCATCAAGAATGTGTTCCGAGAGAATTCTGCAGAATATAAAGGCAGATGTACTGATGACAGTAAACTCAATACAAATAGCAGAAAAGACTAAATACGCATATGCAAAATGCAAAACATGGCTTGTGCCATGACAGCTTCTCCGTGCAGACTCTACAGAATCTCTCCTGTAATTCAATCCTCAGTCCTGAAGCTCCAGAGGAAATACAAATGGGAGAATACCTTCCTTGGCTAGCCAGACAAGAGGAAAGGGCCATTTTTTAAGAGAAGTTTCCCAGCCATAGTCCTGAGGGAAGGCACCAACCTCCATGCCAGCCACAGTACCCACGTATTTTTAAGAGCCAAAGCTGTTCTCCATCTCTACCCACCTCCACTGCAAGAAACTCATTAACGGTAGCTCTCTGAATCAACAACTCTGTTCAACTGACCTCACCTCGCATCCCACAACGCCCAGCACACAGTAGGTCATCAATCAATATCACAATCACATTTAACATTTAGAAAGGAGCACTGAACTATCAGTGAAGGGGTCCAGGGACAAGAAGTTGCCAAAAATATAAGAGAGAGGGAGAAGGGAATAGATGGGACACAAAGGAAGAGAAAAGAAGCAAATCAAACTTATCCAATTCTAGCTAATTAAAAGGCTGGGGGAAAAAAAATGAAGCTGGTTTATGTGGCCATTGCCACTCAGCAATCATTCCTACGCCCGGGTAGGAGGAGCGAGGGAGCCCTACTTGCTACTGGTATAAAGAGTTTCTTGCCGTCTAGACAGGCAGCGCGGTGCCCTGCCAGCAAACCCAGGAAACGGGCACTGACCCATGCGCCTTCTCCGGGTGCCACCCACCCACAACGCGCCCGTGTCGTCCTCCAGACAATCTCTGCCACATTGGGAAGCCTCCTCCTTTTCCAATTAAAAAAAAAAAAGTTTAAAAACAAGCAAATGTCCTCTCTGCCACCGTAGCGAATTAACCCGAAGAGAGCCAGCCCACGGGCTTCCAGCAGCGTACTTCCAGGGCGCGCCCCCAACCCCACCCTGGGCGGCCCCCTGGACGGGGGGTCCCGGGGCGCCTCCTCACCGCGGTGCAGGCTGACCCCACAACAAAGGCAAGTGCCGGGCCTGGGCTGGGTGCTCGTCGCTTCCTGTTCATTCCACCGTGAGGGTCAGAGAGAAATTCAACACACGCCCGCCTGCTTCCTCCGGAGCCCGGAGACCAGACCTAAGGGTAACAGCAGCCGCCGAGACAATCGACTTCCCAGCCAACGCCGGGAGCGCCGGGCGGCCCCGCGACCGACGTCAACGCGCGCGGGGGAACCCGGGCCAGCGCCGGGAGAGGCAGGTCCCAGGGTCTGCCGGGCGCGGGGCGCAGGATGCCGGGTGCCGGGGCGTGAGGCTGCGGGGCGCCGGGCTGCAGGTCGAAGGGTCCGCAGTCACGCCGGCCCCCGCCTCCCTTTCTTTCCGCAAACTCCCCTGCAAGGTCCTGCACAACCTCCCCGCTTCCCCCTGACCTCCAGTCCCCCGACCGGGAGGCCCCGGGGAGCCAAGACCTCAGTTCGAGCGGCCACCCTCCCGCTTACGCCGGCCTCCCGGCTGGGCAGAATCAAGTCCCGCAGCCGCAGGACGAGCCGCGCCGGGGAGCCGGGAATCAGAAAACGGGGGTGGGGGTCGGCAGTGGACCTTCAGCAAGCACCTCCCCCCCGTCCCCCAACCACCCCCGGACGAGCGCCCCGGGATGGCCTCCGTGCCCACCGGAGTCACTGCCGCACAGACTTCGGGCGCCCGTGTCCCAGGCACTCGCCGGGGTGGGGAGGGTGCCCAGGGCTGGGCCGCTCCCTCGGCCCCCGCCGACGGCGCAGGCTGGCGGACGTCCCGTTCCCGGAGCGTCCTGTCCCCGGATCCCCACCACCCTGCGCACCCCCGCCCCCCCACATCGCGGTCCTCAGCGCAGCGCTGAACTTGAGCCAGACACCACGGTCCCAGCAGCCACCTAGGGTCCGCACTCACCTGCGGCCGCCCCTCCGGAGCGGAGGCTGGGACCGCCCGCAGTGCGGCTCGTGGGGCCGCCGGGCCCTGCCGGCCGCGGGGGAGGGGCGCGGGGTGCGGAGCCGCCGCGGCGGGGGGCGCGGCGCGCTGGGTCTTTTTAAGAGCCGGGGACCTCGCACCCCGGCCTCCCTCGCGCTCCCCGCCCCCCTTTCACTTTCCCGGGGACTCGCAGTCTGTCTGGCGGCGGTGGCGACGGCGGCGGCGGCGGCGGCTCCTCCCCGGCTCGCAGGGGATCCCCGGCCGGCCGGCCGCGGTGTCGCTCGGGGCAGGCAGGGCCAGTCGCACTCGCCGGCTAGTCCCCGGCCCGGCCCGCAGCCTCCGGGCTGGGGGTGCAGTGCTGCGGCCGCCGAGGGAGGTGTCCCGCCTCCCCTCGCAGGCGGGGGCAGTCTCCCGCCTCCCGCCGCCCTCCGCCGCCGCCGTCTGTCTCCTGCCGTAACTGTGCTCGCGGAGGCTGTGTCTGTCTCCAACTCCCCGTCTCTCCTCCCTCCCCATCCCCCTCCGCGGCGGGGGCCCGGCGTGCGGCCAGGCCGCCGGGGGGCCGCAGTGCCGGCAGGTGGGGCCGCCCTGGACCCCGCGCGCACAGGCCGCACCGACCTCTGCAGGCTGCGGGCACGCATCTGGGAGCGGGCGGGCGCCAAGGCCGCGGGACCCCGGGGCTCCGCGGGGCGACTGGCGGCGCACGCGGCAGCGGGCTCGGGCCTCGCGGGGCGCGCGCCCACCGCCGGCCAGACGGGGAACTCCAAGTGCCCGGAGATGGCAGGCCGTGGGGCCGGGAGGAGCCGGCTCGCCGCTGCGGGCTGGAGACTGTCTCCAGAGGGCAGGCCTGCAGGGCCAGTGCGCACAGTTAACCTCCCGGCCTGCGGACTGCGGACTGCTCGCTCGGCAGCGCGCCTTCAGACGCCGGCCCCGAGGCACACAGTAGGGCTGCAGGCCACTTAGAGTGGGGCGGGTGGATCACCCGTGAGCCAGCCCCGCGGGACTCCTCCTGACCTCACACAGTGACCCCTTTAGGATCCCCTCCCTTTCTAAGGGAAATGACTCCCAACTAAAAGTTCAGTTGGATTCTTCCCACTACGACTCTTTCTTCTTGAAGGACCTACGTCTCTCCTGTGAAGGCTGTTCAGGGCTGAAACTCTGCTTGGGTGCAGGCAACTTGCATTTGTGTCCTCCAGAAGTACTAGCACTGACATCAGCCAACCTAACGCTGACGTCAGTCAGCCTAACAACCATGTGTCACAGGGGTTTGGTTACTGCCGTAGCATATGGGCATTTTAACCCAATTTTATTACATTCACCAAAATTAGACAATGGCTCTCTGCCAGAATATCTTACCTAGGGGTTTCAGGCAGGGTCTAGCAGAGGTGAAGCTAATAAAGAGATAACAGTTTTCAACCTGTGCCCCCCAAAAGTCGACTAGTTCATACTTCCAAAATATCAGAAAAAAATCTTTTGACATCTGTGAGTAATTTGCAAGTAACTTTTTAGTTGGTGAAATATGGGTTTAATTCAACTTCCTTTAAAGAGCACTCAGCTCTTCTTAAAAAAAAAAAAAAAAGAAGAGCGCTCAGCTCTTCTCAGCTCTCAGTAATTGTACTGTAGAATGTGGTCAATGCTCATATGCAATGTAATATAACTACCACGCATTGAGAGGAATGAGTCAAGCCCTGTACCAAGTATCCAGATTGTTTTATTTAATCCTCACAATAACTGTGGCAGCTATAAGCTTCCCATTTTACAGATGAGAAAGTTGAGACGATGAAACATTTCGAAACTGTTCCCAGATCACAGAGAGATGGGTGTCAAGTTCCTAACTGGCTGCATATAAAGATGTCATACTGCCATCTACCTACAGCTTTGACATCCAGTTCAGTCCCACTCAGGCCAGCAAAAATTTACAGCATCTGCTCTCTGCCAGACACTGCCAGCACAGTGGAGAATGCCCATGTCCTAGGCCAGTGGTCGGCAAACTCATTTGTCAACAGAGCCAAATATCAACAGTACAACGATTGAAATTTCTTTTGAGAGCCAAATTTTTTAAATTTAAACTTCTTCTAATGCCACTTCTTCAAAATAGACTCGCCCAGGCCGTGGTATTTTGTGGAAGAGCCACACTCAAGGGGCCAAAGAGCCGCATGTGGCTCGCAAGCCGCAGTTTGCCGACCACGGTCCTAGGCTAATTGAGGAGCATTTAGAGTAATGGAATCTGATACTAGGCAAACTTTTTAAAATGAGCAGTTAAGTTGATAACTGCTTAACACAGGTGACCTGAATCTGAGAAACATATACTTAGTTTACATTTAATGTACACGGATACATGCCACACTAATAGGAGCTCACATGCTGTGGGATTGGAGACACTGCGTTCTTGCCCTCTTGGGGTCAAAAGAGAAATGGCTTTTCTGTTCTAAACCAGAAAGTGCCCAGGGACAGTGAAGAATAAATTATTTTTTTCCTAAAAATCACAAAACAATTTGTTCTTCTATTTCATGTATAATTTCCTTGTGTGTAATTTAACCCTTTTAAATTGAAAGCTGAATTTTAAAATATTAACCTCCATTTTACCATTTATGATCCATCTTAATTAATCTTGCATTTCCTTTTCTTGTTGTCTTCCCTAATTTATAACTAGAAACTGCACAGCTCTATTTCTATTTCTAGAAAACAGCTATGGGAGAAACTCTCCCCTTCCACTCTGTCCTCCCTGTATTTGTTTTCCATTTCAGCTGTTGCCTCCCAGATCCCTCCAAACTCTCGCTCTCTCTCTCTCTTTCCTTATAGCAATGGGAGAGTTGGAGGCATTTAGTTATATGTTTGCTCTCTGTAAATTCAACATGATTATATGTCAGCTTTTACCCTCATCATTAGTAATCTATTGCATTCACTCTAAGGGCCTGGACTGAAGTCCAGACAAGCAGGACTTTGTTTTGCTCAGAACAGAGGACAATGTGTATCCCCAGTGCACAGAACTGGGCCTGACACTCACTAAGGACTCAAGAGATATTTGAGGGATTAATGGAGTCTAATATTGGGAGAGACAAGTAAAAAATATCACTAAGTTGGGTGGAAATCAACGGAAATTGGTTTCAAGGAGTAGGGCATGAGAAAAATTCTTTCTCAGTATGAATCCATAGCAGTTTACTTAGTGTGATTATATCCTGGCCATACTTAGTTCATAGAAGAAGGTCAATCATCTAAAGGGACAAAAATAGAAAGGGAAAATATGAGCAAATGTTGGGAGGGAAGGGAAAGAGGCCTCAATGACCACAGATGAGTATACAATAGAGAATATAATTCTGTTATTTGGATCTCATGCATAATATTTAGATGAAACCTAAGCTATCCAAAATGATCCTTCCTACTCTTTGCACCTTTTAATTTAAATAAGAAATGGAGAGGAGGAAATGAGCAAGAGAAGCTCACATTGAGTGGTTCTGCTGGGGAGGCGAGAGCCTCAGTGTGGATGAACACAGAGGACCAGAATCTATGGATTAGCTCAGCTCCAGGAGAGAAGAACCTCTCCCACATGGCTTGAAGATGCCATGGGCACGTTTCATCACCCTACTCTGCACCCTCAGACTGCCTCAGTGTTCAGTCTGTAAACTGGAGATAACTCCTGCATCACAGAATCTGTTGTGAGGTTAGCCATGTCCCCATATACCTTCTTGGGGATCCACAAATCACCCTCCTCCTCCTATGGATTTAGGTTTAAAATCACAAGAAACAGAAAGGAAAATGTTTTCATCAGGCAACTTCTGCTTTCAGCCTTGTTGCAATCCTCTCCTTGGACAAAACAAAACAAAAACCCACAGTATCTGCTTTCTCCTTGTAGGAAAAAATGCAGCAAGAAATAATGCAAAGGATTACTTCAAAGAGGATCAGCCCAGACACTTTTATGTATTGTATCGATACCATACATTGTATCTATACAAAAATGATGGAACAATTCCTGAGCAATGACACATTATTTTTAAGCCATTTACAAACATTATAATAGCGTCTCCACGGTCAGTTCTATCTCTCTCTTCGTGCCATGCTCCCACTCGGCTGCCTCAGTTGGGTCTGATTCTCAATTGGGGCCTCTCCAGAAGGCAGCCATGGCCCCCAGTTGCTGTAGCCTCTGACTGGGCCAACCACGTGTTCACCCAAGATCCAGTCACTGAAGCAGGAAGTCCTGCTTAGTCCTGTGCCCAGCCTCCTGTAATGGGCTGCCCAGAGGAAAGAGTGTTTCCATACCACATAGAGCAGAGGAACACTAGTTAGGCAAGAACAGTAAATGCTCCCTCCAGTTGTGTCAGCCACTTCATCTTGGCCACCTCATGTGCCCATCCTGGGTATGGAATCAACACCACGCCCAGTACGTGCAATAGCAGCCCTCTCAACAGAGATGACACTGCATGTTGCTTTGTCACCTCTGTAGTTTCACTTACCATCATGGTTTAAACATTTTTCAAGTCATCAAGAATTCTTTATGACATATTTTAAAACACTGGATTCTATTTCAGGAATGTACCATCATTTGTTTAAATGTTTCACTACTTGTTAGATATCATGCTATTTCCTTTTGTGTGTGTGTGTGTTTTGTGTGTGTGTGTGTCTACAAGTAATATACACCAATATGAACATTTATTACATCTTTTCCAGAATTTCTGCTTATTACTTTAGAAGAGATTCCTAAAAGTTGAATAAATGTGTCAAAGAATATTTCAGAGTTCTTGAACATATTACCAAATTGTTTTCCAGAAAGATTATACCAATCTACATTCTTGTGGAGATAGTGGTAAGTGGTAACTTAAACCTGAAAACAAAACCACAACATATAAGGTCGTAGCTAGCTCAGAGACTGAACCTCTCAGTACATTATGTGCCTGCAAATATAGGCTAGACATTTCCAGATTTAAATTCAGAGACTGTGAGCAAGGAATTCTTATACCAAACTACCCAGGATGAAATGGTGTAGTCGGCAAAGTTTGCATTGGCCATCCTGCCATCTCAATCCAGCTTACTCTTCCTACATGCCTCACCCATTTTCCCCATCCTTTCCCTTTTCAGAAAAAGTGCTAATAAGATTATCCTCACTAAATGGCTTTAAAATTTAATGCAAGGAGGTTAATTAACAGAAAACAAAGTTAAATAAATTAACCCCTCATTCTGACCTTTCAGTCATCAGTAAGCTGACAGACAAACCTCCTCATGGTCCTGTAATCATACAGCGTGAGCAGCTACCATTCCAAATATGTCCTATAACTAGTCTTAGTCCTGTAAATATTCAAGGACTGAGTAAATTATAGGAGCGTTTGATATCTCAATGACCAAGAGTGTATCATAACTACTGGACTGATGAATACCGGACTGAAAATTTAAAACATTGTTTGGAATTAGCATCACTATGCTAGTTTACCTGCACTAACAAAAATGTCTTCCTTCTATTGATGTCATTATTCCCTTTCCCTCTCTTATAAATATCTCTTGCCTTTGTCTCCTAATCGGAATACTATTTGGGTTTCTGCCTGAATCAGTGCTTCCCAAGCAGCTATTCTTTTTTTGTTTTTTATATCTCAAATAAATACTTATTGCCTTTCATTGGCTTTTTATTTTCAGCCTCCCACAATTCTTTTTTCTCCCCCAATTTATTTTAGGGGTGTGGGGGAATAGTGAGAGAGAGAGAGAGAGAGAGAGAGAGAGAGAGAGAGAGAGACATCAATCTGCTGTTCCACTCATTCATGCATTCACTGGTTGACTCTTTGTATGTGCCCTGACTAGGGATCAAACCCATAAACTTGGCATATGGGGAGGAAGCTCTAACCAACTGGGCTACCCAGTCAGGGCCTCCCCACAATTCTTGAGCAAGCTACACTTGCTCCTACTCTGCACCCTGCATCTGCTGTTCCCATCTCATGTTCTAAAGCTCAGCTGGCTGACTCCTTTCCTGTCCCAGTTCCCTGCTTGGATGTTACCTTGGTCTCTCTGCCAACTGAGATCAAACAGGATCCCACACAGTACTGTCCTCCACCACCCCTCTTCTGTTTTATTTTTCACACAGCACCATCACCACCTGATACAGAAGCATGTGTTTGTGGTCAGTCTCTGCACTCTACAAATGGCTTAGGAACCTTACACTGTCCACGCACAGGGCGTGGCACAGTAACACTGTGGAGGGAAGGGCTGAGAGAACCCCATAAGAAGGATGGCACCAGGGGCCAGGGGCCAGACCATGGAGATGTGGCTAAGAGAGTGGGGGAGAAGAGGAGCAAGGAGGAATATCTGAGCTCTACCAAGGCCAAAAGGCCCACACACTGAGGAGATGGGCTGCCGGGGCATCGGGTTGCCCTCTAGGTCTCTGCCTTGCACAGCCAGGTAGAAGATGGTACCATTTCACCCAGAGTCGCCAGGGGAGAACCAGGATGCAGGGGAAGGCCAGGAGTTGGGCATTGCATGGGACGTACAAGCTATATGGATGCCAGAAGATGAATTTTCCCTGGTCACTTCAGAACCCAGAGCTGTGAGAACCCCGTGTAGCAGAGCAGCCACACAGGAGTGATGCCCAGGACTTTGGCTGGCAGCCTCTCTGCCCCGTGTCAAGCGGCAGCTGGCAGCAAATGGTGGAGAGCACTAACCTCAGGTACCCCTCACACTCGGTGAGCATCTGACCTGCAGGCTGCTGAGCTCAGAGTGAAATGAGGGGACTCCAAGAGGCTGATGCTGATGTCCGCCCTGGCAACTGGTTGGCCAAATGACACAACTGTGCCCTTTTATAAAGAAAGCTTTTCTTTCTTAAAATCTGGGGGCAGGGGTTTTCTGAGAGAAACCAATCAAAAACATTTTCTGTCCACTGCAACTTAATGGCATGGGCAGCATGCCGGTATTTGGAAAGCGATATAAAAGTAAGGAGGACAGGTTCCTCAGATGTCAGGACAGACTAATGGAGGCATTGCCATCTGTCTGCCCAGGAAGTCTAGGAGCTTCTAGAAAACTCAGCACAGTGGATATCCCCTCACACAGTCCTGAGGATTTGTTACTCTAGATGTGGAACCAGATTAAAAATAAAAGGCAAGCACCCTTGCTAATTTGGCTCAGTGGTTAAAGCGTCGGCCCGCAAACTGAAGGGTTAGATTCTGGTCAAGGACACTCATTTCAGTTGCTGATTCAATTCCCTGACCTTGTTGGGGTGTGAGAGGGAGACAACCAATCAATGTGTCTCTTTCATGTCAATAGTTCGTTCTCTCTCTCTCTCTCTCTCTCTCTCTCTATCCACACACACACCTCTAACTCTCTCTCCCCCTCACCCCTCCCTTCCACTCTAAAAATCAATGGAAAAAATATCCTCACCCCTCCTCACTCTTTGGGTGAAGATTAAAAAAATTAAATTAAATTAAAGGAAAGCATTGGCTCACTAAACAGGCTTAGGAGAGAGGTAAAGGGCCAGAGTAGACATTAAATACAGAAGGAATCAAGGTATGGGTGTCAGACCAACCCCACCCCAGCGAGGCCAAGGATTCTGTAATTAGGGACTTGCCTATAGAATAAAATAACTGAGAGGCCTCCTCAGTTAGGAGGGTAGAGAAAGAGAGAAGCAGAAAAAAGCTTTACATTTTCAGAGATTTAATTCTTCTCATAGACCACAAAAGAGAAACCAATTGTACAGGAAAATTTCATTTTAATGACCACTCTGGTTGAATATTATCACTGTTGACCATGAGTAATTCTGTTTTCGTATGTGTCAGTTAAACCCTCTGCTTTCATAGACAAGAGAACCTTCTGCCAATGAGCTGTGACTTGACGCTGTATAGTCTGTGTTAATGTATTGTAACTAATTGAGCTTTAAAACTTGACTTTGAGGGTCTCAAGGTTTTGGAAATAGCTTGAAAAAGGCACCTTCTAAGAAGGTGATTGGAAGATGCTTAATTGACACAAAGCTCCTCTAAATTTGTTTTGGAGGAGGCAATTTTAAAAAACATCTGTGTGTTTTCAAGGATTAAATTTAAAGATATGCTAGCATCAGAACAAAATTAATAATGGTTTAAAGTTGGAGTTGAATGGAAAACATCAGTATGGACTCACGTACTTTAAAGGGATTCCAATTCTGTCACTAATAGGAACATTGGGTAGTTCCCTGGTTCCCGTAATACCCATCTACAGTCTGTACTTATAGAGAATCCCAAGCCTAGATCTCAGTCTCTGTTATTCTTCCCCACAAATAGGAGTCAGAAATTCTTGGAGTCCAGCCCATGTGGCTCAATGGTTGAGCGTCGACCTATGAACCAGGAGGTCACGGTTTGATTCCTGGTCAGGGCACTTGCCCAGGTTGCGGCTCCATCTCCAGTGTAGGGCATGCAGGAAGCAGCCTATCAATGAGTCTCTTTCCTTATTAATGTTTCTATCTCTCTCTCCCTCTCCCTTCCTCTCATAAAAGAAAAAGAAAAGAAAGAAATTAGAAAGTCATTGAGTTCATTTTCTCTTACCAATGTTTCTAGCTCTCTATCCCTCCCTTCCTCTCTCTGTAAAAAATCAATAAAAACGTATATTTTTTAAAAGCTGTGGTACATTCACCCAGTGGAATCACTTACATATGAAATCTAATGAACAAAGTAAACTGATGAACAAAATAGAAACAGAGCCATGGATACGTGGAGCAGACTGACAGCTTTCAGAGGGAAGTGGAATTGGGATGCTGGATGAAAGAAGGTGAAGTGATTAAGTGGGAAAAAAAACATATATATATTTCACATAGACACAGACAACAGTGTGGTGATAACCAGAGGGAAAGGGTTGGGGGAGGGGGAGGGGGGCAAAGGGGTCATAAATGGAGATGGAAAGAGACTTTGCTTGGGGTGATGGGAGCATGATGCAGTGTGCAGACGGTGTTTTGTTGAGTTATACACTTGAAACCTGTACGGCTTTGTGAATCAATGTCACCCCAATAAAATCAATTTTTTAAAAAGAATATATACTGATGACCAATGAGCACGTGAAAAGATGTTCAATGTCACTAATCCTTGGGGAAATGCAAATCAAACCACAATGAGATAGCACCTCACACCCATTAGGATAGCTGCTATTTTAAAAATGAAAAATTAGTGTTTGGGTAGATGTGTAGAAATTAGAACCCTTGTGCTATGTTGGTTGAGATGTAAAATGGTGCAGCTGCTGTGAAAAACAGTAAGGCAGTTCCTCAAAAAATTAAACATAAAATTATCATACGACCTAGAAATTCCACTTCTGAGTATATACACACACAAAATCAAAAGCAGTGTCTCAAAGATATATAGGGTGTCCCCAAAAATGTATACACACTTTAATAGCTGATAATTCTCTTAATATTCACTCCTTTTCAGGTTTAACTGATTTGAATAATGGATGAAGCCAGACTAGGCTTTGAACAAAGAAAATTTATCCTAAAGGGCCACTAGACTTTTATGGGGATACATAAAGAGAAAGTTTACAGTACAAAACTGGCAACCGTCGACGAACTGAGGGTGCACAAATACCAAACAAAATGATTCGTGATGTTTGTGATTCCGTTGCTTCGTGTTATCAGCAGTGCCTAGACTAGAACGGTCACCAGTTTGAAATCAATCATTGACAAAAAAATTATTCATTTCTGTAGATTCTTTTAAATTTTGAAAATGAACTATATGTTAAAACACTGACTGTATATAATCACTCAAAGTATGTATACGTTTTTGGGGGGATGCCTGTATTTGTGCACCCATGTTCATAGCAGCATTATTTACAATAGCCAAAATGTGGAAGCCACCAAGTGCCCATCACTGAATGAATGGGGATAAACAAGATGTGGCATATACACACAATGAAATGCTATTCGGTCTTCAAAAGGAAATTCTGACAGATGCTACAACATGGATGGGCCTTTAAGACATTATGCTACCTGAAGTAAGTCATCCCAAAGGGAGCTACCCTGTGTGATCCCACTTACGTGAGAGACCTAGAGGAGCCAAATTCAGAGACAGAAGGAAAATGGTGGGTGCAGTGGCTGGGGTCTGGGAACGAGGAGTTAGTGTTTAATGGGTACAGAGTTTGAGTCTTTCAAGATGGAAAGAGTTCTGGGGATAGATGGCGGTGATGGTTGTACAATAATGTGAATGTACTTAATGCCACAGAAGCCTACACTTAAAAATAATTAAGAAGTAAATTTTATGTGTAATTTATCATAATTAAAATTTTTTAATGTAAGAAAAAAACGCACAAAAAAATAAAAGGCATTCATATGAATACTAAAAAACGAAAAGAAAAAAAAAAAGCCCTAGTCGGTTTGGCTCAGTGGATAGAGCATCAGCTTGTAGACCAAAGGGTCCCGGGTTTGATTCCAGTCAAGGGCATGTACCTCCATTGCAGGCTCCTCCCCGGCCAGGCCCTGGTCAGGGCACATGCAGGAGGCAACCAATCGATGTGTTTCTCTCACATCAATGTTTCTCTCTGTCTTTCCCCCTCTCTTCCACTCTCTCTAAAAATCAGTGGAAAAATATCCTCAGGTGAGGATTAAAAAAAAAAAAAAGAAAGAAAGAAAAGAAAAGGTAACAGCACCCCTATCCAACCCCTGAAGAGAGAATTTAACTTTAAACGTCAACTAGAGAAGGAGGATCTGGCAAGAAGACAGAGGAATGGGCAGGGAGGTAAGTAGAAAACTTGGACAGCGCTGTGCCCCACGGACCAAATGAAGAGACATCAGGGAAAGCGTGCAATTCTCTATATGTCAGCATATCTTTCTCCTTTTATCTCTTTTTAAAAATACCTATGTATTTCCTCCTGTATCCTTCTCTGTCAATTTCCTTCTTTCTCTCCTCATTTTTGTTTCCATTATGAATTCCTTCTCATGATGTCTTTTTCCTTTAACCATAGAAAGGAACTGAATATATTATTTTACTTATTTTAAGTATTTATGTTCATTTTATTGATTATAACAATTAATAGATGCTTTTATCTTTAACACTAAATAAACATGGAAACATACAACCAAATAAGTGTAGTATTAGCTGTTGGTTGATTTTTTTTTTTATGTTAATAAGTGGCTTGCAGTTAGTGAAAAAAAGATTTACCACGTTACCTGAGGAATGGAGCCATTGTTCAACAAAGAAACCACACTCATTTCTTTAGGATGCTTCTTTTTTAAAAATTCACTTAAAATATTTCAGATACACCAAAAAAACACACAAAAAAACAGAGAATGATTAATAAACACTTACACATACTAGCATGTTGCCATGTTAGTTTCAGAAATTTTTATTGAGAAATCCTATCTAAGAGTAATATGCAAATTGACCATCACTCCAACACACAAGATGGCTGCCCCCATGTGAACACAAGATGGCCACCACAAGATGGCCTACAGGGGAGGGCAGTTGTGGGTGATCAGGCCAGCAGGGGAGGGCAGTTAGCGGTGACCGGGCCAGTAGAGGAGGGCAGTTGGGGGCAATCAGGCCTGCAGGGGAGGGCAGTTGTGGGGGGACCAGGCCTGCAGGAGAGGGCAGTTGCGGGGAACCAGGCCAGCAGGGGAGGGCAGACCAGGCCTGCAGGGCAGTTAGGGGTGACCAGGCCTGCAGGGGAGGGCAGTTGTGGGCAACCAGGCCGGCAGGGGAGGGCAGTTAGGGGCGACCAGGCTGGCAAGGGAGGGCAGTTAAGGGTTACCGGGCCAGCAAGGGAGGGCAGTTGAGGGCGAACAGGCTAGCAGGGGAGGGCAGTTAGGGGTGACCAGGCTGGCAGGCAGAAGCAGTTAGGGGCAATCAGGCAGGCAGGCAGGCTGCAAGCAATTGGGAGCCAGCAGTCCTGGATTGTGAGAGGGATGTCCGACATCCCTCAAGAGGTCCCAGATTGGAGAGGGTGCAGGCTGGGCTAAGACACACACACACACACACACACACACACACACACACACACCTCTGTACGAATTTTGTGCACTGGGCCTCTAGTTAAATGTTATAACCCTCCTTTGACCTTCTCTTATTCCATTCCCTCTCCCCCATCCTAAAGATAACTCCTACCCTGAAAGTAGTTGTCAATAGCTATGAGGAACCTGAAATTTTACCCCATCTGTAAGCTAATAAATTAGCCTGTTACTGTTTCTTAGGAGAAGATAGGATACTCCAGGAACAGAAACAATGAACAAATTATTTTTCATAGCAATAGCAGTATCGGCATACTTGCACCAATATTCTGAAAGTGAAGAGAGCCAGATGACACTTGCATGCACAGTGGGTTGCATCACAGGAAAGGAGCCCTGAGTTTAGGAACTTGAATCTTTATACTGTTAATAAGCGTGACTGGCTTTGCCCCCAGAAGGAGACACTATCTCTGTCTATACAAACATCCTTCTAAAGATAGTTCAGAACAGAAGGCAGTCAATGACTCATTTGCAAGACCTGGTGACATATAAAAGAGCAATGGAGAACTGTCTCCCAACAGGAGTACGTTCCTTTCTACCCATGATTTTATACTTATGCTGCGTAAGTATACTCCTGAAACAAGAATATGCTATTCTTCTTGGTGTGTTTCTAAGCTTTATATTAATGCTATGATAGTGTACAGGTGACATTTTTCACTCGTTACATTATCAAAATGTATTCAAGTTGGCACGTGTAGTTTAAGTTCATTTATTTTAAGTAGTAATAGTATTTTACTATGTCAACATATGCCAATATATTTATCCATTCTCCTGTTGATGACATTTAAGAGTTTCCATGTTTTTGTCACTCTCACTGCATTTCTGCAGTAAACATCCTTGTACATATTTCTTTGAACACAGGTATAAGAATTTTTCTCAGTGTCTATATAAGGATGACATTACTGGGTCTTAGGTTCATTTCTAATTTTCGGTTGCTTCTTTTCTAAGCAGAATCTTGATAGAATTAAAATATCAGCGGCCATTTGTGTGCAGCCTTCCACCCCTACCTACCGCCAACCCCATCTCTGTTTGTGTAATCTTCCACCACGCCTCCTGCCGGAGCTCTTCCCCTCAGACTCCATTCAACAATTGAAATGTTTTAAGTGAAAAGTGCATTTTTTTAAAAATAATAAACATCCTAAAGAAATGAGTGGGGTTTCTTTGTTGAACAATGGCTCCCTTCCTCAGGTAAGGTGGAGAGAGAGAAACAGGTAAGGAAGGCGAGGCTAATTAGATGCACTCAGCTTGAGTGAGTGGCTTAAGAACAGTGGAAAACACTGGAAGTCAACTTCATCACAAAATGGGTGCCGAGCCAGGCGAGGGTCGCAGCGTGCCTGCAGCTGTGGCCCCCTGTGCCAGGCCTCCAGCGCGCTCTCAGTGCCCTGTCTGTGTTCTAGGCCGGGTTCTTGTTCAGCCATTGAGAACACGTGCTAATAAATTCACTTCATGCCTGGGAGAGCTCCAGTCAAATCCTGTCGCTGGCAAATAAGAAATCTGGTTGATAGATTGTGGGGGAAAGCAGAAGGTAGGAAGAAAAGAGAAAGAGGGAGGAATGAGAATAAAGAAAGGGAAGGAAAGAAAGAGAATAACCACAATCTACACTTTTTGCTTTTTTATTCAGAGAGCAAACTTTGCTAAGTAAGCAGTAAAAGTGTCTCTTCAGCAGTATTAGCAAGGCTTTGCTGGCAAAGTTTTAAAACATGTAAAAGGATAATAAAAACAAAGCAATTACAATGTACTGCCTCCTGAAATAATAGGCAATATAGCTTATTTTGCAGAAAGAAGATTGTTGCCTCTGGTTATGGCTGGTTTTTTTCCCAAACAAATATCAATACTATATTACTTTTTACATAAAACGTAACTCTTTTTCCTTTGTCTCCTATTGTAAATTGCTTATTTGACTCTACTAGTGAGCGGAGATAGATCTTTAACCAAAAAAAAAAAAAAACATAAAAAGTCAAGTGCATTAATATGTTTATAAAAAGAAATAAATTTATGTAAGCAAATAGCAGAATCAGGGTTCTTTTCACTATAGAACCTAAAATTATTGTGCGCTGTGCTTTTTAAAAATATTTTAATTTTATTGATTATTTTTTTAAAGAGAAAGAGTAAGGAAGAGAGAGATATGCAACATCGATCATGCTGCCTCCTGCACGCCCCCTGCTAGGGATTGAGCCCTCAACCCTGGCATGTGTCCTGACCAGGAATCAAACTAGCAACCTTTCGGTGCAGGGGACGACTCCCAACCAACCGAGCCACGCTGCCCAGGGCAATGCTGTGCTCATTGACTGCTGCAAACAGACTACCCTAAAGCTTAGTGGTGTGAGCTAACCGCTTTATTTTTGCACATTTGTGTCTGTCAGAAATTTGGGGAAGACTTGGCTGGGCAGTTGGTCTCTGACCTGCCATGGGGTCAGCCAAGGTGACTGGGGGCAGGCCCAGTTCCAAGATAGTTTCTCAGCTCACCTGTTGGCCTCCCGGGCCCCTTGGCCTCTTTTCCCACGTGGTGTCTTATCCTCGAGGGCGTCTCAGAGCAAGGTGCCTCCTAGAGGAAGGAATCTGGCTGGCATCACTTCTGCCCTGTTCTGTGGTCGGCGCAGTCACAGAGCCAGCCCAGTCACCGCGGGGGCGGAGTGAGGAGATTCCCCGCTTGGTGCAGGAGTGGAAGTTCACATCTCAAAAGAGTGTGGGAGCCTGGCCGGTGTGGCTCAGTGGTTGAGCGCTGACTACATGTTAGGACGAAAAGTTAAGTCTTAACAAATTCAAGAAGATTGAAATCATATCAAGCATTTTTTCAGATCATGAAACTAGAAATCAACTGTAATTTAAAAAAATATATTCAGCCGAAACCGGTTTGGCTCAGTGGATAGAGCATCGGCCTGCGGACTGAAAGGTCCCAGGTTCGATTCCGGTCAAGGGCGTGTACCTTGGATGCGGGCACATCCCCAGTAGGGGGTGTGCAGGAGGCAGCTGATCGATGTTTCTCTCTCATCGATGTTTCTAACTCTCTATCCCTCTCTCTTCCTCTCTGTAAAAAATCAATAAAATATATTTAAAAAAAATATATATATATATATATTCAAACACATGGAGGCTAAATAGTGTGTCATTAAACAGTGAATGGGTTACCAATGAGATCAAGAAAGAAATAAAGGCAGTTCCCATGGTGGTCCGGGATCTGACTCTGGCTTCAACAGTGTCTGGAGGGAACAGACCCAGGGACGCCCCTTCTTCCCGCCTCCGGCCTCTCTCCTGAGCTCATCCAGTCGCCACCTTCAGAGCCACCTCCGGGACCAGCCAACACACCGTTGTCTTTCTGCCTTAACTCCCTATTGCTGAACCACCATGAGCTCCCGAATTCGTCAGCATTATTCCACCGAGTGGAGGCTGCGGTCACCGCCTGGCCTGCCTGCATCTGCGGCCGCCTGACCTCCTAGTGCCTCTCTCTGGCTTCTCTCCCCAGGGCAGGGCCACTTCTCCCGAAGGTTCCGGGGAGAAGCGCGAGGGCGCTGAGCAGCTCTTCAAGCTGCAAAACCAGCGCAGCGGCTGCATTCTCTTGCAGGACAGACTGAAGCCTCCCCAAGACGGGAGGGCAAAACTCAGGACCATGGCAGCCGCCTGGCCTTGGAGAGGCACCTGAACCAGGCCCTTTGGAGCTGCAGGCCCTGGGTTCCCCCCACGCAGCCCCTCATCCTGTGGCTCCTGCAGAACCACTTCTGGGGTGAGGAGGTGAAACTCATCAAGAAGATAGGCCACACCTGACTCATCTCTGCAGGCTGGCGGCCCCAGGCTGGGCTGGGTGAGTATCTCATGGAAAGGCTCACCCTCAAGCATGGCCAGGAGCCTTTGGAGCCCAGAGGCCTTTGAGAGGCCCCTCTGCATCCCCCTGGTGTCTGGCTTTTGCCTGAGCCTCTCCCCAAAACTGCTAGCCATTCTTTTAACCACCCTGAGGCCCTCTCCTATGCATTGGACCAAATGAAACAATAAAGCTTTTTGCAGGGAAAAAAAAAACAACTACCTGGAAACAAATGAAAATAAACACAAAACCCCTCAATCTACAGGGCACAATAAAAGCAGTCCTAATAGGGAATTTCTAACATTACAGGCCTACCTGAAGAAGCAAGAAAAATCGCAAATAAACAGTCTAGCCCTACACCCTAAAGAGCTAGAAAACGAACAAGAACAAAAGCTTAGAGTTAGTAGAAGGAAGGAAATAATAAAGATCAGAGCGGGAATAAGTGACATAGAGACTAAAACAAATACAAAGGATCAATGGAGGACATCTGTAACAGTGTCAACAATTTTTTTAAAAATCACTGACGAAAATCAAAGACCAAAAAAAAATTAATTTAAAAAATCAATTTAATTAAAAATTTAATTAAAAAGGAAATAAAACCAAACCAACAATGCTCACTGATTGTAGGTAGGAAGTCCAGCAGGGAATGTCTTGTTCTGTGCTCAGGTCCTCAGGAGGCTGAGATTGCCCTTTCAAACTCATTCACTCGGTAGCATTTAGTTCATGGCCGGCTGTCCGCACAGAGTCCCTGTCACCTCCCAGAGACTCTCCGCTTCTTGCCAGGTCATACCATAACTGTTTGCTTCTTCTAGGCCAACAGGAACACATCTCTCTGACTTCTTTCTCTGCAACTCGCTAGAGAAAACTTGGCTTTTAAAGGGCTAATTGATTAGATCGCTTTTGCCATCTAACAAAACAATCACAGGAGTGACATCTGATTATATTCACAGGGCCGCCCCCACTCAAGAGATCTTACAGGGTGTGTACAAAAAAGGGTGGCAACATGGGGACCACCTTAGGATCCAGCCTGCCACCTCCCATTTTTTTGATAAAAGGTAGCATGTAATTTACACACGTTCAGAACTTGCTCTCCCTACCTAACAGTATTTTCTACAAGGCATCCCAATTTCCTTATCCCATTTGTTGTTATTTCACTTCTACTTAATTTTCTTTTAAAATTTCACATAAAGTAAAATTCACGCTTTTTGGTATATAGTTCTATGAGCTTAAACAAATGCATGCTGTCATGTGACCACCACAAAGGCAAGACACAAAACAGTTCCTTCATCCCCCAAGCTCCGCCCATGCTGCCCCTCCCTTCACCTGTAGCTCCTGGAAACCACTGATCTGCTTTCTGTTCCAAGAATTTTGCCAATTCCAAAATGTCTTATCAATGGAATCATATAAAAGGTAGCATTTGAATCTGGCTTTTTTTTTTCTTTCACTTAGCAAACTGCATTTTAACATTTTTCATGTTATTACATACTAGAGGCCCGGTGCATGGATTCATGCACCGGTGGGGTCCCTTCAGCCTGGCCTGCGCCCTCTCCCAATCCAGGACCCCTCAGGGGATGTCGGACTGCCACAGGCCTGCGGGGATCGGGCCAAAACCGGCAGTCCAACATCCCCCAAGAGATGTAGTAGTGCATGAAGCAGCAGGCAGCTAGGGAGGAGCCCAAGCCCAGGCTGGGCCACGGCACTGCTCCCGCTCATCCCGGCCCCCCTGCGCCTGCTGCTGCCGCCGCTGAGTAAGCTCACTGAGCAGCACTCCCACTAGGGGAGTGCACTGACCACCAGGGGGCAGCTCCTTCATTGAGCACCTGCCCCCCTGGTGGTCAGTGCGTGTTATAGCAACCGGTTGACTGGTCATTTGGTCATTCAGTCATTCGGTGGCTTAGGCTTTTATATAGATACCTGTTCATTCATTTTTATTGTTGAGTAGTATTCCACCCCAAGTGTTTACCTATTCACCAGCTGGAAGATATTTGGGTTAGTTCCAGTTGGGGGCTATTATTAATAACACTGCTATAAACATTCATGTAAGGGTTTTTGCAGAAACATAAATTTTCATTTCTCTTGGGTAAATACTTGGGAGTGGGATTGCTGGTCATACGGTCATATGGTAGGTACATATATAATTTTATAAGAAACCACCAAGCTGTCTCCAAAATGACTGCACCAAGTTTCATTTCCTCCAGCAATGAGTGAGTTTGCTTTTCACACTCTCATCAACACTTGATATTGTTAGCTTGTTCTTTTTCTTTTTTAAGCCATTCTGAAAGATGGGTAGTGGCATCTCATTGTGGCTTTGCATTTCTCTAATTACTAATAATGTGGAGCATCTTTTGCTATGTTTACCTCTTTGTCTCTCCTTTAATGAAATGTCTACTTATATCTTTTGCCCATTTAAAATGTTTTCTTGTGAGTTTTTAGAATCCTGTATATATGATGAATACAAGTCCTTTGTCATATATGTGATATCAAATACTTTCTCCCAATGTCCGGCTTGTTGTTGGTTTTGTTTTGTTTTGTTTTTTTCATTTTCTTAATAATGTCTTGTATAATAGTAGTTTTAAATTTGATGGAGTCATATTTATCAACTTTTTAATGTTTTTTATGTTGTATCTAAGAACTCTGATTATCCGCCGAAACCGGTTTGGCTCAGTGCATAGAGCATTGGCCTGCAGACTGAGGGGTCCCAGGTTCGATTCTGGTCAAGGGCATGTACCTGTGGTTGCAGGCACATCCCCAGTGGGGGGGGTGCAGGAGGCAGCTGATCGATGTTTCTCTCTCATCGATGTTTCTAAGTCTCTATCCCTCTCCCTTCCTCTCTGTAAAAATCAATAATATATATATATATATATTTTTTTTTTTTTTTAAAGAACTCTGACTATCCCAAGGTCCCAAAGATATCTTTCTATTCGGGCAGAATGCAGCCTCCTGAGAAGAGTGGACAGTGGGGGGGGGGGGGGGGGGGGGGGACTGACACAAAGCAAGGCACATCAGCAGCTCCTCCCAGATGCACCTGCAGCCAGCGCACAGCAGGGCCTAGAAGCGGTCACAGGCCAGGGATGTCCTGTGATGCCGTAGGCAGACCGGTGAGAGGCTCCTGTGGGGGGAGTGCTGGGCTCAGGGTCCCTCTAGGCATTTTCTATCGCTGTGAGTGGACGCAGACTGGGTTGCTTGTGCTCAGAAGAGGCCTGTCGGTGAGAAAAGCCACCCCTCCTCTTGGATCGCTCCTGGAAGACTCAAATGGGACCCCTGCCGTGGCTCCTCTGGAGTCCTGTGGGAGCGTGAATGCCTGCAGAGCTCCCCGCCTGCTGGAAGCGTGCTCACAGGACCTCACGAGTCTGTGTGTGATTCTGAAGCTCGTGTGGGTCTGGTCACCAGCAACTTTAGAGATGCCAACTCTAAAATTAAAAAAAAAAAAACGAGAAGGACTGATAAAGATTGCAATGAAAATGGGAGACGGGATTTGCCAGCCTTCAATGTGTCCAAACGTTCGATTCAGGGTGTTCTGAAAAACCAGGAAAGCGCTTCCCTGCGAAAGTCTTCGGCGTGGCTGTTTTGTGGTCAGGTTTTCCTTTAGGGAAGGAAGAAATCTGTGTCGGGATGCCTCTACCTGGCCTATGAATCCCATGGCCGGGGGAGGCCGCCCTCACTCCAGTCCCTTCCACCACGAACTCTGAGGCGCTGAGACCCTGCCCTTGTTGAGACAGTCCTTTTGCCCATCACAATACAAAAGCCTTGTCTAAAGGAGGTGCTACTGGGGAAGAGCTTTTTTTTTTTTTTTTTTTTTTTTTTGTATAGCAAAGGTGGAGATTTATTGAAGAACAAGTACAGACTCCCACGTGGGGAGAGGGAGAGTCCCCCCGAGTTCCTTTTCCCTACGGCTTATAAAGGCTACAGATCCTTGTGCCTTGATGTCCCCTCTGGTTGGTCACTATTCCCTGGACTGGTTACTATAGTAACTCCTAGGCTCAAGGGTTGGACCTCACATGGGACATGTGAGGTTCTCCCCCACCTCCTTCCTCATTGTTTTCCTAGTCCCTTTGGGCTTTCTTCTTCTCCTTCTGGATGAAGGGCTTCCTTCTCTTTATTCTGTAAATACAGACCTTTTGCTGTTCCCAGCTCCCTCATTCTAGGGAAATGCACCTATTGCAGCTTTGCAGCTTCCCTATTCTATGGAAATATACCTTCTGCTGCTCTGCAGCCCAGTGCTTCCTCCATGGTGGGGAAGAGCTTTTATAGTGCAAAGTTTTGGCACTTTCCTGTGGCCAATTTTACACCAGAAAAGAGGTTAATTGTTTTTTCCCTCCCAGGTGCTGACTGCAGACTTTGTGTTCTTCATCTTTTCCCTCTTCCTCCCACGGGGTTGGGTTTCCTTTGTGGTCAAAGTGGAGACCAGCAGTGGAGCGATGCACCCCAAGCTGACGGCCGGCCTCCTCCTGCAGGGGCTGGCGTCCCGGAGCGGCCTCGCAGCGGCTCAGGTGCTCCCCTCCACTCTCCAGGCTGTGTGGCCTGTTTGTTCAGACATGGACTGGATTTAAACTTTTCACAATTGCAAATGTAAATGGTTTCACTGTAAATGGTTATCTTGTGTTCACAACACAAACTCAGCATTTGAATATTTATTGTGAGTGCATAGCATTTGTCAAAGAACATAGATCTCTTACTGCAATTATCTTGTTCCAGCTTTAAAATATTAGCTGTCACTTCTTTCATTGCTCTTGTGAGAAAGGAAAGTCTCTCTTTATTTAAACTCTCTTTTCCCTTGAACACAATTGCCACCTCATTCATGGCTCTTTGTGGCCACCTAATCTTGCCAATTATGCCGGTGACACTGCCACAAAACAACATGACTGACATACCTGACAGCTCTGGCTGGTGACAGAATAGCCACAAAGGGACAGCCCTTTGTGGGATGAGTCCCACACCACTAGCCTCTGAGGAACGCAGAGCAGGGGAGAGGGGGGAGGGGGAGGGGGAAAGGGGAAGGGAGGGCGCCAGGCACTGCAACCCCTTCCCAGCCAGAGGGGGTCCCTTGCTTTCAACTTGATAGCCTGATGGCCCTGAAGAACAAGCGCCCCTGAACACACACCTACCTAACCCACCCACCGTTGCCTCAGTACAACACATCTGCACTCGGGTTGCATTTGTCACTGACACAATGAAGCAGGAAGGGCTGGGAGTCGGCTCCCTGGGTCTGGGCCTAATCTGCTTTCCACAGGCCCGTTCTGTGTCCTAGCCCTGCCAGCTGGGCGCCAACACACATTGCTGCAACCAAGCGCCCAGGCACACCTTGTTAAGGAACCCCGTGTGTAGGGTCCCAGTGTGACTAACTCCCTGTGCAGGGACCCCCATGTGCAAGGTCCGTGTGCAAGGTCCCAGTGTGACTAACCCCCTATGCAGGGACCCCCGTGTGCAAGGTCCGTGTGCAAGGTCCCAGTGTGACTAACCCCCTATGCAGGGACCCCCGTGTGCAAGGTCCGTGTGCAAGGTCCCAGTGTGACTAACCCCCTGTGCAGGGACCCCCGTGTGCAAGGTCCCAGTGTGACTAACCCCCTATGCAGGGACCCCCGTGTGCAAGGTCCCAGTGTGACTAACCCCCTGTGCAGGGACCCCCGTGTGCAAGGTCCCAGTGTGACTAACCCCCTATGCAGGGACCCCCGTGTGCAAGGTCCCAGTGTGACTAACCCCCTGTGCAGGAACTACGTGTGCAAGGTCCCTGTGTGTAGGGTTCCCGTGTTGGAAGGAAGCAGATACACTGAACCGTACTTGTGCTGAGCCCCACAAAGAGCCCCCGTGCTCTCAGTCCGTCCCCAGCTCCATCCCCGGCGTAGTAACTGACCGTGGTGTTAGCCACTTAGGAGGCTTAGCTTGTATCTGGTGCTTTGGGTTAGTTATATTCTCTGACTTTCGGTCTTTTCCCCCCATTATTTCAGACTACAGAAATTATACATGTTATTATTGTAAAAGTATCCGCCTTCCCATAATGCAACCTGGTTATCAACCTGGAGCATTCTCTCCAAATGCTCTTCTCTGCACATTAGCAATCGCCCAGCACTATTGGTAGTAGTGGGTCTTACAGAAAAGGACGGCACGACACATACTGTTTCACTTTCTCTCATCTCTATCTTGGCCATTTCTGCATGACTGTTGGGTTTTTTTTGTTTTTTGTTTTTTAATATATTTTATTGATTTTTTTACAGAGAGGAAGGGAGAGGATAGAGAGCTAGAAACATCGATGAGAGAGAAACATCGACCAGCTGCCTCCTGCACACCCCCTACTGGGGATATGCCCGCAACCAATGTACATGCCCTTGACCGGAATCGAACCTGGGACCTTGCAGTCCGCAGACCGACGCTCTATCCACTGAGCCAAACCGGTTTCGGCATGATTGTTGGTTTTAATAACTGCTCTTTAAACCGTTTTAGAGGTAGCTCATGTTTAAACTCCAGGAAAACAGTCCACAACCCCCAAAATCAGAGCCCCTCACTGACCAGCGGTGACACTGCAGTCACTCCTCTGGGGGATCTATCCATCACCCTCACCCTCAGCACCCAGAAAACAGCAGCTTTATTCATATCCAAAGATTTAAATAGCAAGAAACATGCGAACCTCTCAGGGCCCTTAAGATTGACATTAACAGCCCTAGCTGGTTTGGCTCAGTGGATAGAGCGTCGGCCTCCAGACTGAAGGTCCTAGGTTCAATTCCGGGTAAGGGCACATGCAGGGTTGCCGGCTCGATCTCCAGTGGGGGGTGTGCAGGAGGCAGCCAATCAATGATTCTCTCTCATCATTGATATTTCTCTCTCTTCCTTTCCCTTCCTCTCTGCTATCAATACAAATATATATATATATTTTTTTTAAAGATTGATATAAACATAAGCGAAAGGAGAAAACCAAACTTGTAATGCAACCATCACCAAAAGCATGCTTGCAATTTCACGTCCCAAAGACAGGGCAGGTCCAGGCGAGCAGCCCTGCAGTTGAGTGTGACTGGGAAATCCTTCCAGATCTCTCAAACGCTCTAGAGTTTCCTCTCACCAAAGGCACCCCACTCCCAAAGCCTCTGTTTCCTCCCTGTGAACACCAAGTTACCACACAGCCACAAGCAAAGCCGGCGTGGAGCATCAAGCCACTTGGTTACGACTGCTGTCCGAGAGCCTACACGCCTGGCCCCGGCCAAAGAAACCCCAGCCTCTGCAGTTCAGCAGAGACACCTGTGAGAACAGAGATCTTGAAAAGAGTTTCTTCAGAAACACTGATCTAGATTTTACTGGGAGATGTCATTTCAAAAGCCTTCTGGGGAGCATTCCATGCCTTTCCCTCTCCCCTCTTCTTCCCCCACAGGCGTGCATCTCCTAAACTCGAAGGGACCCCAAGAGATTGCAACCAGGGAGCAATGGGCAGTGACAGCTTGTCTCAGGCTAACCCCCTGAACCTGTCTCCAAGCCCGCCATGGCTCATTTCTTTCCTATAACATGTCTAAGAGGCAAAGCAACTCCACTAGTCTTCCTCCTGTGGCTTTGTCTATCCTGAACCCTTCGTTGTTTCCCTGCCCCCAGCTTTAATAAATGTGCTCAAAATAAAAATAACTGAAATTGTTTTTCCATATTTTCTTCTGGAACTTCATATAGTTCCATTTTAACATGATTTATCAAGAAGATCTTTCGGGATAACCCATCTTTCTCCCACTGGTACCCACATGTACCAGATACTAACTTTCTGTGTGTATTTGAATGTTGTTGCTGGAGTCCATTCGGTTTCACTGATCTCTCACACATTGGTCTCACCCAGGCTATTTTAATTCCTGCTGTTAGGACTTTAAATGACCAATGAATCACACTGCCAGCTTCTTACCACAAGTTTCCATTGACAGATGAAGAGTGAAATATGAGCTTCCTTGTTGCTATGTTGCTTCCTAACACTTCCTCTCCAGAGTTACACAGGCAGACCAGGCCCCCTGTAGCCCACTGACCTCAGGCAGAGGGAGGAGTGGGAGTCCTAAAGACTGATCACTTGGAGAGAGAAAGCCCAGAACTATTCCTCCCTGGGAGGTGAGGGCGGAGGTGAGTCTCCCCCAGCCATTCTTCCCTCCCGCCTCTAGCACGTCAGGAGACCAACACCCGAGGCCTCATCGCTGACCCCTGGAGGACCAGCCTCCAGCGTCACTCCTCCCTCCAGCCTCGCCTGGGGTGTTCGCGTATGGCATTGTTCCCTAGCAACTTCAGAATCCCCTTTTCCACTTAATAAACACCTTGTAGGTTTTATTATTGGAAAGGCATTAAATACAGAGATCAGTCTAGGGAGAAATGACAGATGTAGTTATTGGATCTTTTCCTTCAAAAGTAGGTTCTACTATAATGCAAAGTACGTATTCCTAACAAGCCTCCCATTCACACACTGAAATTAGGCTAATGGGAAAAGCCGCGTTAGGGCCAACTACTTAAAATCTAAACAACTTTTTAACTAAAGCAGTAATAATCATTGCTACACCAATCCTCATAAAACTCCAGCACAGTTAAAGGGATGAATAAAAATGAGATCGATGGGGGTCTCTGAGCTTGAGGCAAGAGCAAAGGAAGGGCAGGTGGAGAGCCAGCGGCAGACTCAACTCAAAACGCAGTAACGGAATAAACAGGTCTCCAAAGAAGACACACAGATGGCCAGTAGACACAGGAAAATGTCAGTAATCATCAGAGAAATGAAAAAAACACAATGACTATCACCTCAAACCTGTCAGAATGGCTACTTGTCAGTAAGTCCACAAACAAGTGCCGATGAGGATGTAGAGAAAAGGGAACCCTTGTGCACTGTTAGTAGGAATGCAGAGTGGTGCAGCCACTGTGGAAAGCAGTAGAGAGTTACCACACAAAATTAAAAATAGAACTACCTTGGGACCCAGCAATCCCACTTTTGAGAATTTATCTGAAGAAACCCAAAACACTAATTCAAAAATATATATGCACCCCTATGTTCATTGCAGCGTCATTTACAACAGCCAAGATGTGAAGCAACCCAAGTGCCCATGAGTCGATGAGTGGGTAGAAAAGCTGTGGTACATTTACACAATGGAATAGTACTTGGCTGTAAAAAAGAGAGGAAATCTCACCCTTTGAGACAGCATGGTTGAACCTGGAGAGCATTATGCTAAGTGAAATAAGCCAGTCAGAGAGAGACAAGTACCATGTGATTTCACTCATATGTGGAATCTAATGAACAAAATGTACTAACAGCAAAATGGAGGCAGACTCACAGACAGAGAGCAGGCTGACAGCTGTTGAGGGGGTGGAGGGATTGAGCAAAAAAGAAAAAAAAAAAAGAAGAAACTCATGGACAGGGACAATAGTGTGGTGATTGCCATAGGAGGAGGTGGAGGTGGGTATAGAAGGGATAAATGGTGATGGATGGAGACAGGACTTGGGGTGGTGAACACACAATACAGTGTACAGATGTGCTGTAGAACTGTGCACCTGAAACCTGTGTAATTTTGTTCATCAGTGTCATCCCAATAAATTCAATAAACAGGAAGAAAAACACCGTGGTGCCAGGGACGATGATGGTGGGCTCTCACTGTGTCTGGAATTCCCAGTGAGAGGGGCTGGGAGCCACCAGCATGGGGGGGGGCAAAGCATTAGTTCTCAGGGGGAAACGCTATCTGAGCCAAGCATCTCTGGGTTACACTGTCACCAGTGCGGTCTTTACCGGTCACACATGGTCTGACTCATGTTACAGAAACACGCTTCGTGGGGAAGCAGGCGCAAGTCATTGCTCCTACTCGTCTCCTTCGGTCCCACAGTATAACTTTAAAGTTTCCTTCATTTCATAGGCATGTGACACATTTCTTTATGCATTTATTCCTAGGTGTTTTATTTTTTCTTCCATTACATCTTCTGACTGCCCATTACTATTTTCCTATATAGAAAGGCTACTCACATTACTGAATTCTCTTATCTGCACCCACGCAATCAAGTGGCCCTCCGGGGACTTCACCACGTGACAGACCCGGTATGAACAGTCGTGGCCTGCTCCTGACTGCAGCACTTCTCCACGTGCACGATTTGCTTTTGGCCTGTGCTATAAATAATTATTATGTTAAACAAGGGTCCATCCATTTCTATGTTATTATATTATCCATATGCTCTTGATATTCCCATTGAACTATTAAGACAGAAACCTCGTTGCTGCTGCATCCATTCATGCAAAACGTATGAAAATCTGCCAGAGCCATGTGTACTCTGTGCACTGAGGCTTCGGAGGTGAGCCAGGAGCCCTGGGCCTGCCCTCATGGCACTTATGGCTGAATGTGTGGAACTCAACACACGGCACTCAACAGAAAATTGTTCAACACAGTTACCCATCTTCCCCGAGGACCTGGAAGGCAGGTGGGAATGAAAAGTCCTCCTCTGGGGAATGTGCTCCCCTGAGAGGGAAGGTGTTAGCACCATTCGCAGGGGGTGGGCATGCCTGTGAAAGAGCAAGTGAGGGGAAACCAGGCTGGAGAAAAGGAGGGATCAGAAGCAAGTTACTCAAGTCGAGGGGATCCCACGAGACCATGAATACCAGGAGGCGGGATCACTGTGGGCCATCTTAAAAGCTGCTTGTCACAGCCACCACGTTCCTTACTCTAATAATCCTGACATACAACGCAACTACTTTTACAACGTCACAGCCCTGAATACCTGCTCATTCTCTTATCCCGACTAAGGTCATATAGAGAGTGGTATAAAAACACAAAAACAAGTGAACCAACCACCCTCTCTTTAAAATAAATTTACTATTTGAACTGTTTATTACCGCTACTTTAACTTGTCCTTGACCTGCTAACGACGACAGAGGAAGTAGTGCTCTCAAACCATGTCCAAAAATGTGATCCTGAAGGACTGGGGGATTTAAGAAGAGGTCCGGGGCAGGAAGTCCACATTAATGAGACAGTGATACTACTCAGGGGAACTGGCAGGAAGCCAGCCAGTGGTTGTGGGACTCCAGAGTGGCATTTTGAAATTCAATAATAGCTGACCAGCTATCTAAAGTTTGAAAATAAAACTTTTTGGATCCCAAATGAGTCTGCTGCTAGAATTTGGGCATCCACAATATGAAACCTGTAGCCAGGTTGGGTATCCAGACTGTGTCGTGGACAAGAATGTATCTTTAGACTGACACATTAGTTTTCACCAAATGGACATTTTTAAAATCTCATCTAGGAAGATACAGGGAAAATAGTTTTTCACTTCAGAACACGGTTTGCATCAAACCTTTATAAAATACCACAACCTGTCATGTTAAATATAAAAATGTAGAAACTATTGCATTAAAAAGGGAGGAAAGCCATTTTAAAAACAGCAGAACTCTAGCTGGTTTGGCTCAGTGGATAGAGCACCGGCCTGCAAACTGAAGGGTCCCAGGTTCGATTCTCGTCGAGGTCACATGCCAGGTTTCAGGCTTGAACCCCAGTAGGGGGCATGCAGGAGGCAGTGATCAATGATTCTCATCACTGAAGTTTCTCTCTCTCTCCCCCTCTCCCTTCCTCTCTGAAATCAATAAATATTTTTAAAAATTAAAAACAGCAGTAATAACAAGTTTATATTTGTGAGAAACAGACCAATTTAATTCTTCCCAGAGGTGTGTGTGCCATAAAGTATATGTATTGTATACATATAAAATCATCCCCACCTCAGAGTTTAATTGAAGACACAAAACAGATGCCCTTCTATCCAGCCTCATTTCTGGGCTAATTAAATCAGTGATGATGCACATTAATCATCACCGAGTTCTACAGAACTTTAGGCCTTGCCTGGTTGAGTATGTTACCGAATGTGTTAACCCAGGCAGGACATGCTAATTTGCTATCTCAGGGTTGCTTTACAACCAGAGAGAATAAAACTTTTAAGAGCAGACATATATCAGTTATATTTTTCTCTAATTATTAGCTTCAATAACAGTTTCTATTATCTGCAGCGGGGCACCAAAGTCAGAAAAACCAAGGTTAGGATCCGAGTTTGCACATCTACACCAGGCATTCCCAGGACAGCCTCTCCTGATGCTCAGCCCCACCCATGACCATCAACCCCCCATCGGTCCCCAGGGGCCCTCCCGGATACCTGCAGGCTGCAGCCACAGGGAGGCCTCCCCACCAAAAAGGAGTCCGTATCTGTAAAGCTGTTGGGAATAGAGGGTGACAGTGTATATAGAGCATTGAGGACATTACTTATTATATAGGAAGCACTCAATAAACATTTGTTATGAGGGTAAAAGACACAAAACCTAGGGTGTTAGCTGAATAATTAGATGGATAGGGTGACATCTACTGAGGTAAGGAGAGTTAGAGAACATGTTTGAGGCAGCAAGGGAACCCAAAGTTTGAGATGCCTATTCGATAACCAAGTGGAAATGTCCACACGGGAAACAGATGCGAAGGAAGAGAAAGCGGCTTCTAGATGAGAAGCTAATGAAAGGAAAGCTTATTCTGTAACCTGCCTATGAGATGCTCGTACACATTAGATTGCAGCCCATGGTTTAGTTGCGTTAGTAGTGATGACCGATTGTAATGAACCTTTGGTTCACATCCAACTGCTCTTAACACTGAGCATCATGCCTCCGAACCAGGAAGGCATAGAAAGAAATGCATATCCATGAAAGTACATGATCTATGAAAGGAGTCACATTTCAAGTGTCTTTGATTGTTTAACCCTTCTTTTTTACGACCTCCTGAATATCACCTAAAAGGCAAAATGATGGTTACGTAGAAATAGAAACATTACATTTTTATTTTTTAAATATTTTTATTGATTTCAGAGAATAAGGGAGAGGGAGAGATAGAAACATCAATGATGAGAATCATTAATCAGCTTCCTCCTGCATGCCCCCCACTGGGGATCGAGCCCACAACCCGGGTATGTGCCCAGACCAGGAATCGAACTGTGACCTCCTGGTTCATAGGTTGATGCTCAACCACTGAACCACGCCAGCTAGGCAAAACATTACATTTTTTTAAAAGCAATGCCACAGTTTTAAAATTTTTGAGGGTGACTTATCAAATAAATGCACATTCAAACATGAAGGGATCTCACAATTGATGTACAACACCTAGAATTGGAGGACAGTATCAGTGAAACCAGTAAGTACTTAACTTGTGAAAATTGTTTTCACAATTTGTGTTTCTAAGCAAGAGAAAAACTGAAAAGAAGGAATCTGTTTTGCTATCTCAGGCTCACACCATTGGTTCTAAACTGCTGCTGGGTTCAGTTCATCGAGGCAGCTTTTCACCCATTCTGCGCTCTCGCTGCGCCATCAATGACATCCCACTGTGATCACCCCACCCACCCCACAAATGCTCACCAGCTGGGATTCTGTGGCTCCAAAGGGGAGGCTGTTCGCTGAGGCTCAGAAACCTTTATCAGGAGACTTACTGGTAATGGTTGAGAAGCAATTAAGAAGCATGTTCCTCCTGGGTGAGACCAGGTAACCACGTCACCTTCTCTGCCTCACTCCTTGCCGCAGCTCACGCTGTCACATCGGAAGCGTTTTTCCGCCCGCTCAGTGTCTCACTGCCCTGATCTCATGGTGGGTGTCTGCAGAGGGCCCTGCTCCCCGGTTCGGGGGCACTTGTCCTGTCTGGCTTGACTTACAATAAACACTATCTTAAAATACACCAGCCTCTCCAATGTATCTGCATAAAATATGAAGACTTTTTCCACTGGAGGAAAACAATTTCATTAAAGGTAAGCTTTCCTCTTTACTCTACAAAATTAGCTAAGGGGCAGGAGGAAGAGAGAATGAATTTGTTAGGGGAAAGGAAACTATGCAATGGAAGAGAAAAATCACAGAACTAACCCAGGAGCTTGGAAGTAATTAGAATAAAGCGATATTCTGATTTCTGTATGACATCATATAAAAAAAGACAAGTTCTGCTCTGGCCGGTTTGGCTCAGTGGATAGAGCGTCGGCCTGCGGACTGAAGGGTCCCAGGTTCGATTCCGGTCAAGGGCATGTACCATGGTTGCAGGCACATCCCCAGTGGGGAGTGTGCAGGAGGCAGCTGATCGATGTTTCTCTCTCATCGATGTTTCTAACTCTCTATCACTCTCCCTTCCTCTCTGTAAAAGAAATCAATAAAATACATATTAAAAAAAAAAAGACAAGTTCAGTGAAAATTAACTTTATTTCTAGATATAGCACATTAAAATATATACCATCTTTATTCAGAATATCGTAATCAATTCAAAAATAGAATTCTCTTCTCCCGTCAAAAATTAACTACAATACTGTAGGCTAGATACATGATATTTTAGTCACGTCTTCAGTATTAGCTTCTCAAAACAACAAAAAATCTACTATTTATACATAAAATATTTTTTATACATGGAATTTATCATACAAAATATATACAAAAGCATAATTGTAGTGTAGAAAAATGAAGTTACCAAAATATAACTTAGTCCATTTACTTTACACAAAATGTATCCTAGTTAGTTTTTTCAAGAGCTTCACCAATTAGTCGAATGGCTACACTCTTGCCTTCATCAGTTTGAACAACAAGCAAAGCTTCAAATGTGCCCACGGCCTGTGGTTTGAACTGCACGGGCATGTTGATGTAATGCTGGGCTCTGCAAAGGGAAAGGAAAATGTCAGCAGCTGATGCTGCGGCAACAAACAAATCACCTGCCTAACGCCTGGCAGAGAGAACTAGTCCAGTTACATTCAACCTAAATGTATTTCTCATTTCTTTGATGTTATTATTTAATACAAAACTGGCACAAAGAGAGAAATCTAAAATCTGATTCAAAAAGTACTGCATATGTATTCCTGCCTAACCAATAAAAATAGGAAAGAGGAAATCAGAGTTCTGACCATTGGGTATGGAGCTCCCTATTCCATCTGCAAAAGCAGGTGCCTGTCTACCTAAGAAAGGATGAGAACACCCTACAAGCTACAGTGTACTCATTTAAATAGATCACAGAGTTAGTGCTTTACACACAAGTCTGTGGGGTTTTTTAAAAAAAGTATTTTTATTGATTTCATAGAGGAAGGGAGAGGAAGAGAAAGATAGAGAAATCACTAATGAGAATCATTGTTCAGCTGCCTCCTGCATGCCCCCTACTGGGGATTGAGCCTGCAACACGGGCATGTACCCTTGACTGGAATCAAACCTGGGACCCTTCAGTCTGCAGGCCGACATTCTATCCGCTGAGCCAAACCGGCTAGGGCCACAAGTTTATCTTATTCTTATCAAATTTATACTGATCTGCTGCTATGAGAGTTGATGCTGGAATTTGTAACATTACATATTTATCCTAAGTTCTATAATGACAGTTAATATGGATGAAAACTTTCTGGAAACTCATCGTGTTCAGAATAATAAATAGCTGTCACTAATAAAGTATAAAAGTACCTTATTTATCTTCAAAGCATAAACATTTAGAAATATTTTAAAGTAATATGTTCAAAGAGTACATGTTCAAAGCAAACAAAATGTAAGTTATGATACTATTTTAAATGCTATTGTATGTAAATTGCTCCAATTTTACTGAAATTAAAAATACTTTCCCATGTTTCTAAGTTCTTTTAGATGCTAATTAACATGACTATGCAGCTAGGGCTGCACAGAAAAGCCGTGTTCTAATGTATGACAGCTTAAATTTTTCTAGCACTGGAATGGTAAGTCAAGTGCAACCCCTTTGCAGTTCCTAGCTCTATGTGTAAGCTCCGAGTACAGCACTGCCGTCTCAGGGACTCAGTCAAAAAGGTCCTAGAACATTTGCTGAGTGGTTTGAGTTCTCTTAGAACACAACGCGTTTTTTAAATAGTCTCCTAATGTAAAATGAAATACCTTATAATAATTAAGTGGCTTAATTAAAGATGAAGATAAAATTACTCTTCAGTACTAAGTCCAACAGAACTTAAATAACAGGGACAAACAAGTTTGAGATTTCAATTTAATGTACATCATGTAGAAAAAGAGCAACGACAATTAGGAAATGAGGCCCTGATTTAAGAATAATATAGGGTATTTGAAGAATGAGAACTGAAAAATACCATAATGAAAGTTTTCCCAATTAATCTGGAATACTAATTTTTTTTTTTTTTTTTTTTTTTTTTTTTAAATATATTTTATTGATTTTTTACAGAGAGGAAGGGAGAGGAATAGAGAGTCAGAAACATCGATGGGAGAGAAACACCCATCAGCTGCCTCCGGCACATCTCCTACTGGGGATGTGCCTGCAACCAAGGTACATGCCCTTGACTGGAATCGAACCTGGGACCTTTCAGTCTGCAGGCCGACGCTCTATCCACTGAGCCAAACCAGTTAGGGCTGGAATACTAATTTTTGTCCAAATTAGTGAAAATTTAAATTGCTGATTCTCAGCATAGTAAAAATAATATTTGAAGCAGGAACCATTCTCAAGTTACTCACGAGATAATTAAGGTTGTATGTATGTATGTGGCTGGCACAGCACTGGGTAACAGGAATCATATGTAAAGTCCAAAACACAAGGTGAGGTCTGGGCAGCCACACTGTGCAGCACACCAGGAGTCAGCCGTGACGTGCATTCCCTGCAGCTCATTCCCTTTCTTATTTAAGACCCATGTGTTAACTGCTCGCTGGTGCTGGGGATGAAGATAAGGGGCTGCCAGAGAGGGAGGCCTCACAAGTCCTCGCTCCCAAGAGAAATCTTGATGTCCTGACAACCAATTCCTGCACTAGGATAAGAACATTTTGATTTATAATAAACTCACCTCAAAGAATATTTTGAATGCTTGACGTAGAAAGGCTCTCTGGGACTTAAAAACTTCAGCTGCAATTTAATATAAAACACTTTTATAAAGTTATGCAAGTTAGATATTTGAACATACATTTACATTTACAAATTTAAGTATAGCCACAAAATTAGGTAAGACAATAAATGCTCATAAAAACCCATAAATGGAGCCTCGGGTGGTGTGTTAAATGGTTAGAGCACTGCCTGCACATTGAAGGGTCACGGATTCGATTCCTGGTCAAGGGCATGCACCTGGTTGCAGGTTTGATCCCTGGCGCAGGAAGAGATGTGTGTGGGAGGCAACCAATCCATGTGTGTCTCTCACAACGATGTTTCTCTCTCTTTTTCTCCTTTCTACTCTCTCTGAAAATCAATGGAAAAATATCCTTGGGTGGGGATTAACAAAAACAAAAAGAAAAACACACAAAGGGGAATTTCAATATGTATTTACTCTAGTGTTATCCAGAAATATGTTGGGTCTGATGATACAGAACAAAGAGAAAAAGTTTTTTAAAAAGGATGAAAGCAAGTGCTAAATTTTTTATTTTCAGATAAAGGGTCATGAACTTTCTATGAGTTTCTTTACAAATATGGTATTAAGGCATTTAAAAAAATAACTCATTATTACAACTTAGCTATAATCTAAAACATAAGCTTCTAATTATCAAGAAAATGTTTATCAAATAATTGGATAATTTCTTTTTCTAAAACCCACAATAGTATTTCCAACTTACCGCGTGTGTAATAAAAGAATTATTTCGCAAGTTGACTTTTAAAGTCCTTGATTCCCCAACTTTGGTTGGTAGAAACTGATACACATCTTCTGGGGCATAAACTCCACGGCAGGTCAAGTCAAGGTGTCTGCTTTAGAAATAGGTTTAAAATGAAGTTATTTAAACAATTTAGATATATTATGGAGTAGTACTTTGTGTTTTCTCCTACAACTCACTTAAAAAGGAGTTTTGTAATGGCCATCTAACTAAGTTGTGTAAAGATGAAATGCTGACAGCAGCACTCTTACAGAGCTGCTGGGATCAGCTGCTATACAACACAGGAGGGCAGCACCATCTCTAACCCTCTTTCTCACTAAGTCTTGCTCTCCACTTAGCTCAAACCCAGCTTATAAAGGTGGCACTAGTCTATTTCGCTGACTTCTCACAGTGTAGTCCACTGATAATCTTTATTTTTACAAGAACACAGACTACTCTAAGAGTATGACACAAGCTCTGGCCTCTCGGCAACACTTGATGGTAGGGACTTCCTCTTGCCTTGGCTTCCAGATTCCACGCTGCTGACTTTCATTTCTCTGGCCCCTCGTCAGTCTGTGCAAGCTCATCTCTACTGCCTCACCTCTAATGCCACTGTCCCACAAGGCTTGGCCATGAACATCCCGATCTGCTCACATGGACTCTTGCTAGGCAAGCACATCTCAGGCGATTCAGTGACCTCACAGCTATGTGACTCCCAGATTTGGTTCTCAGCTCAGATGGAATCTCTGGGCAGCATAGCCAATCACCTCATAATTATCTTCTTACTAGAGGCCCAGTGCACAAATTCATGGGGGGAGGGGCCTCGGGCGGTTGGCCAGCCGGCCCCGCCCCCTGGTCAAAAACTCCCAGTCGAGGGGACAATTTGCATCCTATTTTATTATATAGGATGGCTCCATAAATACAGAGTAAACTTGTGCCCTTTCTCCTCAAATCTGATCCTCCAGATATTTTCTGCTAGGGGAACAGTATCTGGGAGCTGACCTTGACTCCCCTTTTTCTCACGCCTTTGTCTAATCCATCACTGAGTCCTTCAAATTTCCTTCCTATATACTTAAAAAGTGTCTATATCTCATCATTTTCCTTGACACTATCTGAGCCCTGGACTGCATAAGAATACCCTCTGACTTGTTTCACTGCTTATATTCTTTCCTCCTTCAAATCAGTACATACTATACAGCCAAAAGGATTTTTCTTTAAGTACTTGAATCTCATCATGTCATTCAATGGTTTGTAGCAGCATTCCAGATAAACACCTGACACATGAGGCCGTGTGTGGTCTGCATGCGCTCTGCCCACCTCCCTCTGGACCTCAGCTCATAGCGCACCCCCTCCTCTGTGCTCTAGGCCTGCGGGCTGCTTTTAGTCCCTCAAGGGCCAACAATCCCCGCCACCCTGGTCGTTTACACAGTCCTCTTCACCTAGGACATTTCCATTTATTCTCATCGTAAAAGTCCCATTTTAGGGAGGTTCTTCTCAGATATATATCCCCGTGTTTCCCATTTATTTCCTTCCAGTCCTTTCCACAGGCTGTAATCAAGCCTGTTAAGTGTGATTATTTGTGATGTGGCTCCTCCTCCAGAAGGTGAAGTCTGTGGAGGCAAGAGCTAGGGCAGTTTTGCTCACTGTCTTATCTCCACCACCCAGAATGCAGTGAGCACCCAGTCAATAAGCATGAGATGAGCGAATGAGTAAATAGCACAGAGATTGTGATTAGAACACATTCTTTAAAGGATTCTAATTTCTTACAAATTGCATTACTTACTCCTACTAGAAATAAACAACCACATTTATAGTAAATTTAGCAGGTATTTACCATATTCTTACAAGCATCTTCCTGCAGAACTAACTTAGACCTAAATATCAGTTAGGGATTATTAGAAACATTTTCATTAGGTAAAACACTTAAATATTATCATTCAAGTTGTGTAAGCTGCTGGTATACAATATACATCGTTAAAAGTTTTTAAGAATCTACTTCCATAGATTTTTAAAAATCTTTTCTGGAATGTAAAATGGTACAACCACTTTACGAAAACTATTTGGCAGTTTATTTTAATGTTAAATACATGTTTATCATATGACCCAGCAATTCTATTCTTAGATACTTTTATCTCCACCAAAATGAAAAAAATATGTCCACAAAATACACACACAATGATGTTCACAGCACCTTCATTCATAATGGCTCTAAATTATAAGCCACCCAAATGTCAGCAGGAAAATGAATAAATAATGAAATGTTCATACAATGGAATACTAAACAAAAGGACCAAACTACAGATATACACAACAACACGAACGAATCCCCCAAAAATGTATGTTAAGTGAAAGAAGCCAGATAAAGAGTGCATATGTATATGAAATTCAAACAACTAACCTATGGCAATAGATTAGAACAGGACAAACCTTGGGGTGAGGGTGGAGGTTAACTGCAAAGGGACACAAAAGAACTTTCCACTGAACAAAAAAATAGTCTCTATCGCAATTGGAGTGGTAGTAACACATGTAAACTCATAGGTAAGGTCACTGAGCATTTTACTGAATGTAACTGTACCTCTATAGAGTACCGGGAACATTTGTAAGAATGACAAAACAACATACCCAGGTATGGGAACAGGAGCTTCTGACACAGCTTGTCTTCGGGGCTTAACTAAATTATCTATTTTAATAAGAGTATTTGTAGAAACACAAGAATTTTCAGGCTCATTTTCTGCTTTGACACTCTGTATAAAAATAAAGCATAAGGTGTGGGAGAAGAAGTAATAGTCTAGGAAAATATAAGGACATTTACGTTTTTTAATTCTACTATTTCCTTCACAATTTTTTAAAATGAGACTTAAGATTTTTAAAGTACCTAAATCACAAACCCTATACTTTACTTTCCACTGCTCAGATTCTTACACACACACACACACACACACACACACACACACACGATCTTATCTAATCAAGTTCGAGATTTCATAGAGTCAAATCCAGACTTCAAACATGCCAATCAATAAAGATAAATGAAAAAATTAAGATAAGGCTATACAGCAGAATTAATGAAATTAGAGTAATACCAGGAAAATATTCTGCATTTTCAGGCCAGTTTTTCCTGTCAGTTTCACTTATACTTTCAGTATACACACACAATAAATTAATTAAATTTAGTGTAATACTCACTTGTCCAGAAAGTTGAAATCTCAAGGTATGTTTCATGTGAGGCTCTGTAAGGGGGTGACATTCAACATCCCAAAACTGGGCATAATCCCCTTTATCTCTGGGCAAAAATGTAACAGAGACCTACAAAACAATACACCCAGGAGAGAAGTTTAGACACTGAACCTTACACACATGTAGTTAGATTACCAACTCAAAGTATTGGCATGAAAAATTAAAGGGAAAAAAACTTGCATTGGCTAGTTTTTCCCCTAATTAAAAAAGAATTTGAACAATTCTGCTTTTAGTAGGCTTGTTACTGTACCAGATCCAAAATACATTATTCTTTAAGGCTTTATGTACATACTAGTGGCCTGGTGCACAAAATTCGTGCACATTAAAAGGAAATTAATTAGAGGAAATATTTTAATATTGCTATTTGCCCTTTCTCTATAATAGAAGTGTCAGAGATGAAAGAAAATTAGTAAAATGTATATGACAATCCTCCTCCTGTCAGAGTCTGGGGCATTCCACGGGAACCAGAGTCAAGTTCCCGCCCACCCATGCACACCTCAAAATCATGTGAGACCCAGACCCGGCCAGCCCCACCCCCATTGGGCGAGATTCAGACCTGGCCAGCCCCACTCCTATCAAGCCCCACCGGGCAGGGGGCACAGCCTCAGGTCCCCTAGCCTGGTGCTGGGCAAGGGGCGCAGCCTCAGGTACCCCGGCCCAGTCCCGGGTGGGGGGCGCAGCCTCAGATCCCCCATCAAGCTCCACCAGGTGGGGGGCACAGCCTCAGGTCCCCCATCAAGCCCCGCTGGGTGGGGAGTGCAGCCTCAGGTTCCCCCAGTGCACGCTGGGCGGGGGGCACAGCCTCAGGTCCCCTGGCCTGGAGCCGGGGCAGGGGACTTGCCTTGAGGTCCCCCATCAAGCCCTGCCGGGGCGGGGGACGCGGCCTGAGGTCCCCTGTCAAGCCCTGCCAGGTGGGGGCGCAGCCTCAGGTTCCCCGCTCGGTGCTGGGAGGATGGTGCAGCCTCAGGGCCCCCGTCAAGCCCTGCTAGGCAGGGGGCACGGACTGAGGTCCCCTGCCCCAGCCTAGCACCATGCAGCCTCAGGTCCCTGCTGATTGCTCGCTAAGGCTCATTATGGGAATTCGGCCTCCACTGTGGGTGCAGCCATCTTGTGTTACGGAAACCCCGCCTCTGCTGTGGGCGCTGTCATCTTTGTGATGGCATTGACAGTCAATTTGCATATTCCTTCTTTATTAGATGGGATAAGGTTTTCTTTACTTTGTATGTGATCAATAAATACCTTTTAAAGAGAAAAAATTCTAGAGACGTACATCTAAATGAGGAAGGTCCAACTCCAGACACACAACTGTGTTCCACTGCAATGCTGATGAACCGTCTGCTGGCCTAGTGGTAAAGGACTAAGCGCAGCACAGTCACTAACTGGAGAGGAATGAAAGGACCCAGAAAATGCAAAGGAAAGGTAGGTGCATAACAGGAGGTAGAAAAGACAAGCACCACTATGGTACATGTAGCAGCTTTTCTTATGATTAACTTCTGAACATCAGTCAGACCATTTACACTGACCGATGTTCAGAAGTTAATAGAGATATGAACTGTATGCATACAATCTGTAAAAAGCTCAATAACGAGAAAGTTGTAATATTTAAAAATAGTGTTTTATAAAGTTTACCAGCATTGCCGAAACCGGTTTGGCTCAGTGGATAGAGCGTCGGCCTGTGGACTGAAAGGTCCCAGGTTCGATTCCGGTCAAGGGCATGTACCTTGGTGCGGGCACATCCCCAGTGGGGGGTGTGCAGGAGGCAGCTGATCGATGTTTCTAACTCTCTATCCCTCTCCCTTCCTCTCTGTAAAAAATCAATAAAATATATATTAAAAAAAAAAAGTTTACCAGCATTAACAAGAAACTTTATCAAAGATTTCAGTGTGACAGACTGATTCATTTGCCTCTCAGCATAACCATTATTGCTTGTCTCGTTTTCAGTCCCTATAAGTGTATTCCTAGTATCACATGAGCTCGCTCATCTAGGGGAAATGATGAACAGCATAGACTGAAGAACAAGAACAGCAATGATCGGACTGTAGGACCTCAGAGGGAAAGTAGGGGAGGGTGGGGACAAGGGAGATAGATCAACCAAGGGACTTGTGTGCTTGCATATGAGCCTAACCAATGATCATGGACAACAGGGGGAGGGGGGCTTGCGTGTGGGGGGGGATGGGAGGGGAACGGAGGGAGGGGGTTGATGACAAATATGTGATACCTTAATCAATAAAGTAATTTAAAAAAAAAAAGATTTCAGTGTGAAAAATACTGACTACTAGTCAGGGTGACAATGAATCAGTATTTGAGTCTGAACTTAACATTAAAACACTTACGTGACCTAATTTCTGTCACTATAGAACATAAGAGACAATGCAGCCAGCAAGCCTGAGAGCATGGAAGCAAAGGCAGAATACTGATCGAAATGAGATCAAGATTAGTAAGTTATACTGTTAAAGATGCTTTGGGCCCTGGCTGGTTTGGCTCAGTGGATAGAGCGTTGGCCTGTGGACTCAAGGGTTCCAGGTTCGATTCCGGTCAAGGGCATGTACCTTGGTTGTGGGCACATACCCAGTAGGGAGTGTGCAGGAGGCAGCTGATAGATGTTTCTAACTCTCTATCCCTCTCCCTTCCTCTCTGTAAAAAAATCAATAAAAAATATTTAAAAAAAAAAAAAGATGCTTTGGACATTTAGAAGATTAAGAAAGAAAACAACCATGTCCTAAATGATGAAAATATACAAATTATCAGGAACTACTGGGGGGCAATACCATGTATTAGACAAATACCACTTACACCTCCTTCCAACCCCAAAAAATAAAGAAAGAAAACCTAATATTATTGCATGTCACACAGTGGGAACATAATGGGCACTTTAACATTCATTAGCTCATTTAATCCCACAACAAATTCTGATGTAAAAATTATTGTGTACATCTTTTAAGAATTAGGTTGTAACTAATTTTTCCCTCTTCTGGAACTCTATTATATACTGTACATCAATAATTGTGCTATTTGGTAATGCTTCCATAAATGGTCCCAGAATGATGTGCCTTGTTCCCATGGCCCCATCTTAAATTAAGAAACCAGACCTAAAATTCATTACAAATGTGATCTGACAAGATGATACGTGTTGCTCTGGGCCAGGATATACAGTATGAACACAACAAAAATCATGGAGGTTACATTTCTATGTTAAGTACTGTGTGAAGAATTCCTGGGAGATAATCTAATCCTGTACGCTCATTTTTCTTTTAGTTTTACTGAGATATAAATCCACATACCATACAATTCACCCGTTTCTACAGGTTTTTAGGATACTAGTATCTCCAGAACTGTTTAACCATCACCACAAAGCTATTGCTTAGATTAGCGCTACTTGAAATAAGTTCTAAGTACCAGCAGCCTGCAGCCACATGAAGTGCTTATATCAGACTGTGAATCAATCACACGACTAAGCATGGTATTTTGTTTTGCTGTTAGAGAGCAAGACTTTCTGCTGCAGGAAGCAATCCACTGATTGTGTGAGCCTCTTCCCCTGTGGCAGCCTGGCTGTGAGCAGCACTGGTCTAGGGGAAGCAAACGGCTCTGGTGGAAACAAAGGAGACACTCCTGGCCAACAACACGAGCTGGCGTAAAACAACGTCAAGACTCACCTTTTGGGTGCCATGGCTTTCCATTATTCCCGAAATAGGAGAACATCTGAATGCTGCATAAGTAGCTCTAAAAACATCTCCACTTTCATCGACTGCCTACAAAGTAATCATTTAAACAATCAAATGAAAAAAGGTAAAAAAGGCCGCGGTGTTCTAAACAACACACATGACAACACTCAGTTCCAGCACTGCCCACTGGCAGAGATCACTTGCAGGATACAGTAGGCTAACACTCAGTGGCAAAGAGCATTCAGTTCTGCCTCCTGCACAGCTCCCACTGGTGGCAAACACACAATGGTATGCAGAACCTGGGAGAGAAAAATGTGCGTGCACGTGCACACACACATTGTTCCACTCTATAACAAATGTTTTGTATTTTTCAAAATAAACTTATTTCAGATAAAAATCAGGGCTGTAGGAGATAGCATTAAATGGGGCAAGTACATTTTTCACATACATTCTCTAATTTGACTCTCAAAACCACCTCGCGAAAAAGACAGGGGCAGGTATTAACCCAACCTCTAGAGAAAATCAAGTAAATGAATTAGGAACAGAAAGCCAATAATCGCAACCTATATTCATAATTCAACTTTTAAAACACCCTACCTAAAGTTTAAACAGTAAAACAAGTATAACAGCAGCAATGATTACTGACCTTGACATAAGGTGGAGCTAAAGATGACAGATACCACTTTACTTCTGTGTTACCATGATTCTGAAGTTCCAGATAATTTTCTAAAAGGAGCACATGTACAACAACTCAATCTCTTGGAGAGGTAAGTAAATAAGCAGATTACTGTGATAATTACTATGATTTCCTCATCACAGAGAAAAAAACATAATCATTAGATCCCTAGAGAAGCCCTACAGGAACTATAGTATTTTTCTAACAAAATCACGTTTGACAGTATCTTAACTTGGATTTAATCAAAGTGCAATGACAAGCTACCGAAAGGCTTAATTTTAAGCAAGGGAGCAATAAGGTGACTTCCATGATTAAGAAATGACTGCTGCAGTGGAGGAGAGACGGCAAGGGGTCAGAGTGAAAGTAGGAGCCCTGGGAAGCTGTCACTGCAGCATGAGGTTGAGAGACGATGCATGAGTAACTTCCTCAGACTTGAACTGCAGCAATGAGAGGAAAAGCAGTGAGCAGATACAGGATTTATTTTGAAGACAGCCTGTAAGGGACTAGCTCATGGATTGGACAGGAGGGAGGTAAGGAAAAGGTAGCAACTTCCACCCGGCCAGCATGGCTCAGTGATTAAGTGTCTACCTATGAATCAGGAGGTCAGGGTTCAATTCCCAGTCAGGGCACATGCCCAGGTTGCAGGCTCAATTCCCAGTGTGGGGCATGCAGGAGGCAGCCGATCAATGATTCTCTCTCATCATTGATATTTCTATCCTCTCTCCCTCTCCCTTTCTCCCTGAAATCAATAAAAATATATTTAAAAAGAAAAGAGAAGAAAAGAAAGCAACTTCCAGGAATCTGGCTCAGCAAAATGAGCAGACAGTGGTGCCACTTACTGAGAGACATGGGTGAGGTTGAAGCAGAAGCAGGTTTCACGGGTGGAACAAGAGCTGTTTTTGTGAGAGGCCCACATGCAGTAGCTGAGCAGGTGCCTGGTGTGTACATCTGGGGCACAGGGAGAGCAGAGAAAAAAGGGGGCACAGGCAGGTCCAGGAAGAGTTATCAGCAGTGGAACCTAAAAAAGTGTGTGCGAGGCAGGGACAAACCCAAAGAGCTTCCAAGGAGGAAGTATTCCAAGGAGGAAAGAGAGGTTGACAGTATTGAGAGGTCAAATACACAGTCACATGGCCTGGATTTGACCTGGAGAGGAGTGTGTTCAGGACACAGTGGTAGTGCAGCTAAGCCACCTGAGGCAGTGAAGGCAGGAACATAACCACTCCTCTAGGAAAGGGTGCTGAGGAAGCAGGCAGCTGCGCAAGACTGCAGAGGGCACTTCTGAAATAGGTGAAAGTAGAGCGCATTGGGTGCTAATGGAAACGGATCAGCAACGTGGGGAAAACTGATGACACAGGAGAGAGAAAGAGCTGGAGGCAGTCCCCAAGGAGGCGAGAATAGATGGACCTAGATTCCAAACCAAAGGGTTCATCTGTGATGGAAACAGAAGCCTTTCACTGATCTGTGAGGCAAAGTCAAGAGCCAGAAAGAGTGAGAGCAGGAACAGGGGAGGATAGCTGGAGCAGGAGCTTTAAGAAAGGAGCTGTTGCCCGGCTGTGTGGCTCAGTGGTTGGGTGTCAACCTATGAACCAGGAGGTCAGGGTTCAATTCCCAGTGGGGCGCATTCCTGGGTTGCAGGCTCGATCCCCACTGTGGGACATGCGAGAGGCAGCCGATCAATGATTCTCTCATCATTGATGTTTCTGTATTCTCTCTCTCTCTCCCTTCATCTCTGAAATCAATAAAATATTTTTTTAAAAAAGGAGCTGTTAAATACTGTTAGAGATGGTGATGGACACATACTAAGGAGGGCTGGGAAAGAGCCTAGTGTTGTTGATCTGAGAGTGGAGCTCATGAATCAGTCAGCATGTTGTTTTCTCCAGCAATGCTCTGCTGCTAAGGTATGAACATGGAGTAGGTAAACTACTGGTTTTAACATGGGTTAGGGTTTTGCCAGATAGGAATGTAGAGGGAGAGGGGCATAAAAAAGTTAAGAATGTGAAGCAGTAATTACAATGATAGACCACAGAATTCAAGGAGGGTTATCAGAGAAGCGGGATGTGAGTAGGGTGATGGAGAGGGGAAAGGTAGTAGGATCAGTAGCCGGGAGGTCTGAATGAGGTCAAATAACTGCTGTAATTTCTGGAGTAAGTGAGCTGGAAAGACAGGAGGGTGATGTTCAGGAAGTGACAGGCTTGAAACGGAGAGAGAAAATATGACATAGCTATTGGTGATGACAAAATCTAAGAGGGGACTGAAAGTAGGAAACTGAGCTTAAGTGGAAGACAAAAATCAATGAAAGAGACAAGGAGCTAGAGGGACAAGTGACAGATGGTCCCAAATTCTTTCTAATAGGTCCCACGTATAATCCTAGTCCTTTAGACTGAAGAGAGAGAGAGAGAGAGAGAGAGAGAGAGAGAGAGAGAGAGAGAGAAAGAGATAGGTACACACACACACACACTGACTCTCAAAGTGACATCAGTAAGTGACAGAGCAAGGCTCTACCCACTTTCCTCTCTTCTTCAGCTAACTTATTTGCAATTCTAGTAAAAAATCTAGTGAGAGTTGGGAAAGGATGGTTCTGACCATATAAAATCAAATAAAGTCAGCATGTAGTTTCCTCCAGCAATGTAAGACGCCTGGAATACACAGATTTATCAAATGCCTTATAGTTACGATTTCTTTTAAAGTATACTTTATTGATTTTTTACAGAGAGGAAGGGAGAGGGAGAGAGAGAAACATCGATCAGCTGCCTCCTGCACACCCCCCTACTGGAGATGTGCCCACAACCAAGGTACATGCCCTTGACCGGAATCGAACCTGGGACCCTTGAGTCCGCAGGCCGACGCTCTATCCACTGAGTCAAACTGGTTAGGGCTTATAGTTACGATTTTTAAGCTCCCCCAAGTCCATCTCATGATTGAAATGATTGCCAATAACTACCTTATTTTGTCCTGAAGGGGGTACAATTTTGTACCTATCACTAACATATGGTTAACTAAGAGTATTCCACACACTCAGTATGTCTGTGACATTTGAATTAAATAATCTTGTGATACGATACCTGAAGTTTCACCAGGTTCTGTTGTAGGAAAAATAACAGTCTTATTTCTTATCTCAACTTTTGTGGAAGGTGGTTTTGTCATTGGCTTTACAAGATGTCTAGTTAAAGGCTCAGTAACTGGAAAAGGGATTCCCAATGGGTTGGAGGCCAAACGAGTGAGAAGGTCTGCTTGAGTCAAGTCTTCTCGAATTTGAACTTTCACAATTTTCTGAAATGAGCCAAATAAAGGGATAAGACACAAATGTAGCTGCAACTTTTAAAGAAACAACTCTTATTTTTAAGTCATGGTAGAGAAAAGTAGTGCCATACGAAATACTTGATGAATTTATAAATTAAAATTTACTCAGATCAAAATAAATCTTTGGCTTTATCCCCTGTCCCCAAACTCCTTGTTTTTTCAAAGCAAATTTTATAAATTAATAATGGCTTATAGGCCCCACTCTCCATTCCTGCCCCCTCCCAGGAAAATCATTCAGATCACTAATGGAAAACCTCTGCACCAAACGCTCTATTTGAATTAATCTCGTTGGGCTGAAAGAGTAGACCCCTTCATTTGACTTCTGAAATGTAAGTGCTAATAAGAATTACAACACTTCAGATACAACACAAGTTAAGAGAAATGTTGCTCAAAAAAAAAACTTTAACAAGTACCTTCTGCCCATTGTCACAGTGAATATAGATCAAACCACTCCATGGGAACATTGACTGTTTTGTGGATGAGGAGGAATTAGGACTCACAAGAATCTGTAGCTTACTCCTTAAGAAAAGAATGTAGTAATGAAAACCAAGAATAGCCTATACTTTAATAGCAACAACAAGAGTTATAAATACTATCCTATCAATAACCAAGTATTTCCTTATTGCTCAGAAAGAGCAGATAACAGAGGTGAGCTCCCATACACATCTGATTTTGCATCAATTCCAACTCTGTGACTAACAAAAAGTTAAGTAGCATTAAACCCTGAACCTCAGGGCAAACTCCCATGAGAATAGACCATACCGTAGAAATACCATTTAAAAAGCAATTCAAAATTAAAGTATCTAGAGCAGTGGTTCTCAACCTTCCTAATGCCGCGACCCTTTAATACAGTTCCTCATGTTGTGGTGACCCCCAACCATAAAAATATTTTCGTTGCTACTTCATAATTAATTTTGCTACTGTTAATGAATCGTAATGTAAATATCTGTGTTTTCCGATGGTCTCAACCAGGTTGAGAACTGCTGCTGTAGAGCCTAAGACCATCGGAAAACACAGATATTTACATTACAATTCATTAACAGTAGCAAAATTAGTTATGAAGTAGCAACGAAAATATTTTTATGGTTGGGGGTCACCACAACATGAGGAACTGTATTAAAGGGTCGTGGCATTAAAAAGGTTGAGAACCACTGATCTAGAAAAAAGAACATATCTAGAGCAAAAAATCAAAACTACAAAGCTCTGAGCCACTTAAGAATAAAGAATGATACTGTCACCGTACAAAGGAAATGTAATGTAGGTGGGAGAAAACTGGAAGGGAGAAGACAAAAAAGGAATGAAAACAGATTGTTTCTCTCCTTCCCGCCCCCCGCCCCCCATTACTAAAATTTTCTGTGTTCACTGTTCTCTTCAAGAGCTATGGGATGTCAAACAACAAATATGGACAATATAGCCAGACTTGTGACTTAAAAAAAAATCCCCCGTTATAAAAGCTATTTTGGTACAGGTCAAAAATGGCAGAGGAAGATTATTTCCACTGCTAATAGCTAAACACATGGGACAATGGAAAAAGTTGTTTGTGAACAACCTGTCCTCATTTCTCTAAATTTTCAACCATTAATTAGTAAATGTTTAGTTGACTGCTTTGGTCCTAGGAATGTTTCTCTGGAGTGTCCCTAACCATACCTCACCTCAGGTCTTAGTCAAGTAAGTGCATACTCCATCATTTTGCAAAGTACATAAACTTCATGTTGTTGTTCTGCAAAGTTGCTATTGCTAAATATGAAGCAACTATCAGATGTGAAGGTTCTGTGCTGACGCACACACAGTCTCTAAAAAGCTACGGAATAGGCTTTACCTTCTCTTATCAATAATTAAGCTGCAAATAGAGGGTAGCTGCTTATCAACATTAGGCCCTCAAAGACTTCCTTCTATCTCAGAATAGTCTTTGCAGAAAATGGCAAGGTAAGTTTGTGGGTCAGACATACTAAGTCAGAAAAAGCTTTGTCTATAAAATGCCCTTTAGACAAAACCAGCAGAATAAGTGAGTGAAATCCAAGGTAATGAAAGGCAGAACATCTGGGCTTTAGAGACCATCACCCCTCGTCATAGCCCCAACTGTATCCCTTGCTTTGTAATTCTGTAGCCAGAGTAATATGCCAGAAAACATTCTCATGTCTTCCCTCCGGAACTCTTTCCCACCTTTCTCGACCTTTAGGCTGTATACCATGTTTGGCTACAGGCATGGTCTTTAATGCACTAAGTAGCATGAGTCTTGAACTCACGGTAAGTCCCACAGAACCACACATGGCACTCTGTACAGAGTCAGCACATGGCAAAATTCTAACAAACTGAAACAGCATATTATTTGATCCTTAAAAGATTACCACGCCAGCATCTGAATAACACACCCAGAGAAAAGAGACAGCATACTTACTCTGGCTCAATAAATCCATGTTGTGGTGTGACCGTAAGGCAATGTGCCGGCCAGTATAGTTCAAATTTCAGTAACCTAACAGAATTATTTAAAATTTGGAATCGTCCAGTTTTTGCCAGGTCACCTATTATATCAGATAAATAAATGTTATTTTCATTTAGCATTAGTGAATAAGACCCAGTTAATAACAGTAAGAATAAATCCTAAATAAGTACACTAGTAAACCAGCTTATTGTGCTTTCTCAATTGCCCAGTTACAGGAATTTCAAATTCCTGGTAAAGCAAGGCCATCCATCTGTTTACTCTTGGAAACAACAAAGATACTGAACAAAGTTCAAATATTGAACAAAGGGAGAGAAAAAAGGAAATCTGGAAATTGTTATTACCACCTGGTCTTATCTTGGGCACATATATAGGTACCAGATTTATTCCTACTCTGAACCAACTATGTCAATGTTAAGGCTAAAAGAGGCCAAGTGCCAAATGATTTCCTTGGGGCAGATGAGGTGGTGGAAGGAAGGGACCATGGATCCTAAATGGCTCTGCCGTACGGGGAACTGGGAGCTTGGACTAAGGGCCATGGCCTTTGTCAGGATGATGCTGTGGTCAAGTCTGAGCTGGGTCTCTAGTAGGTGAGAGAAGGACCTATGAAAGCCGGTGGCTGCATGTGCATAAAGTCCACATATATATCCTAGATGAGCCTAGGGTACCATGTAAGTACAGAGGGTTTCAGAGGGCATTCCCGTCATGTTGTCGCTGACATACTCACACGTAGAAGGGGCTACCAAAATCAAGTGTTCAGGGTGGACAGTCCACATTTCTTCAGAGGATGATTTATCTTGAGGTGGGTGAACAACTTGTGAAAGTGGAGAACTTTGAGGACCTTTAACTGGTAAAACATCCAAAGAAACATTGCCACCGTGTTTCCCAGGACTGTCACTACAGAAAAAAAGAAATAAAAATCGAAAGTGATAAAAAGCCAGATCGTGTCACGTTTTTATATTAATTCTGCATTTCAAAACATTTAGATAAAACTGAAAGTGCATTACATACTGTGTAATTTTCAGTGAATTTGAATCCTTCATATTGTGTATTCTTAAAGTAATGTATAAAAAATACAGAATAGATCAAATATTATTATACTAATTTTTACTAAGAATACTCAATGATTTAATTTCTTTCCTGCTTTGACTTCTGCATGCCATCTAAGGTCTCTTACAAGGATTTACTAGAAAATGAACCAATATTAAGAATTAAAAAAAAACAACACAATGAAACTCTTAATGTATCTATAACTGTTTTCATGATGCTAACACCAAACACTTTAAAATAAGAAAGTCCTTTGGGGAAAAATACCACAGTAAAAAATGCTAATAAAATTTAACAAGTTTTAAATTAAGTGTTGAAACAGTGTTTTCAAATAAGCCTTAGATTACAAAAAAAGTAATTCAGAATAAATTTTGTAATCACAAAACACATGGCTTAATTGAAGTTCAACTGTGCAGAATCCAAATTCTCCTACTCTACAGTGGGACGTCTTTAAGTCAACACTCAGCACAGAGAAATCCGCTTTACCTTTGCCCATTGCCCTCTCACCCCCGCCTTTTCAAAGCAGGCCTCTACTGCCCCTGGGAAATAATGGAGGCACCTGTCAATGTCAGGAATAATTTTAAGAAATAAAAACATTTATTCTTGGCTTTTTAGCTTCCTAAGAACCAGTACCTCATAATAAGTGATTTTCAAGATAATGTTTCATATATGTAACTATCTTTAATTCGTTCTTTGACTCAATATCTTAGAAGAAAATTAACATTGTAAGTATAGGGGAAAGCAAGCAAGCTGGCTGAACTAGAGGCACTGGGTAGTTAAGGTGAGTGCGTGTGTCAGCCGTGAACTTAGTGGCTGGGACTTGCAGGGAACTCTCAGGCAAAGAGAGTTGGCAACACTGAGCCCAGGGAGACAGCCCATGTGATGAGAAGATTGGCTAAAAACAGAAGGATTGAGTAAAATGTAAATATATTGAGGCTAGTAGGGCCAGGATGCTTAGTGTTGGGAGAAAAATATATACAATTAGAGAAAGGAAAAAAGAAATGCATTGTATTTTGTTAGATTAGAATTGGAGGTATCAGTATATACTCATAGTTTTAACTTATTTTTTTTAAATATATTTTATTGATTTCTTACAGAGAGGAAGAGATGAGGGATAGAGAGTTAGAAATATCGATGAGAGAGAAACATCGATCAGCTGCCTCTTGCACACCCCCTACTGGGGATGTGCCCGCAACCAAGGTACATGCCCTTGACCGGAATCGAACCCAGGACCCTTGAGTCCGCAGGCCGACGCTCTATCCACTGAGCCAAACCGGTTTCGGCAGTTTTAACTTATTAACAGACATGAATACATCTGGATTTATATATAAATGCTTTTGTCTTCTAGCTCTGTCTACTGAGGAGGCCTAGAAGTAGTGAAATCTGAAAAGCAATAGCACACCAACTACCCATATCCTGGTTTCAATTCCATTCTCTACTAAAAGGAACCAAGAATTCTAAGAGAAGTCCTAGCTATTCTAGGGCTTGGACAGAGGAAGTATAAGATGAGCCTAGAATATCCTGTTGTGCCACCGAATAAGGAAGTGCTCAAAGAATGCTGTGGGCACATCAAAAAGATCAAGAAGCCAAATTAAGAGACCAAAATAATGACAGTAAAGGATTAATACTGACCCATGAGTCTGTCCTAATATAAGTGAAAAGTACATAAAAGAGGAAAAAAATAAATCTCTTCCTCATAGTGGAAAAACAACTAATAAATGTAGGAAAATGAAATAAGGAAATTATTATTTGGTAAATAAGACAGTAATATGTGATTCAGGTAACAATCATCAGTAGGTGCTAAAAGTTTGATGAGGAACTAAGATAACTCATCATCTCCAGGTATTTCCCTACAAGATATTAACTACTTTTACAGTGGAGAAACGTGGCAGACACCATTTAAAATAAATGATAAGAATATTTCTAGTACTGGAACAAATCAGCACTGTTTTACCACTCAAGAGAGGATGCACTGTGAAAACAAACAGTATCATTTCTGTGGTGTTCGAAATCTGAAAATTGAGGAATATTTTACAAAATAACTGGCCTGTACTCAACAAAAACATCAAGATTGCTGGTAAGAAAAGGGTTAGTTAGCAGCTGGCCTGCAAATATTTTCTCCTTTTTACGATGGAATGCCCAAGAAAAAAAGAAAAATGTCGTGAAATCCCCTAGATGTCATCTTGCTATTGACATCTGCTAGCAAACACATTAATGTCCTTACCTACAGAATGTTTAACAGTATATTCCTAGTCTGTCTAGAATTGTTTATGGTAAAAAAAACCAAAAAACAATACCCTGAAACTTACGAATTTATACAGCATAGCTGTTAGCAAAAGTATCACGTTATAATTATTTAAATATCAGAGGCCTGGTTGACGACATTCATGCACTTGGGAAGGGGTGTCACTCAGCCCAGCCTGCGCCCTCTCACAGTCCGGGATTCCCCCGAAGGGATGTCCGCCTACCGGCTTAGGCCGGCTCACTGGAGCGGGCCTAAGCTGGCAGGCGGATATCCCTTAGTGCTGCCATGGAGGCAGGAGAGGCTCCCACTACCACCACTGCGCTCACCAGCAGTGAGCCCGGCTTCTGGCTGAGCAGTGCTCCCACAGGGGGAGTGCACTGACCACCAGGGGGCAGCTCCTGCGTTAAGTGTCTGCCCCCTGGTGGTCAGTGCGCATCACAGTGACCAGTCGTTCCACCATTCGGTCGATTTGCATATTGGCCTTTATTATATAGGATTAATATATAGGATAGCAAACTTTCATGACTGAGATGGCTCCATCTTCTGTGTTAGTGATGTATCACATGCACAGCTTGCATTAAGTTTGAGCCAGAATGGAGAATTAATGTTGCAAAAAAGACCTAGGAGGCAAGATTTGCAATCCGGATTCCTTCACGTTTCACCTAAAATTATTAGTAAAGCTTAATTCTGGCTACTATCTTTGATTTTGTGGATCTGATTCGATAATCCAACCTTCTGTGTTATCTCAGTCACGGAAGATAAGGAAAGAGGAACTGTTCTATATTAAAAGAGATTAGAGATAGGCTAACTAAATGCAAGGTGTGACCTTAAATTCTGAACTAAAGAGGAAAGGGAAAGGAAAAGTTTCTTGTTTATTTGCTTGATTTAACTATACATGACATAACTGGGGAACTGGGGAAATTTGAATGGAATCTGTGGACTAGATGGTAGTCCTGATGCTTTCAATGTTACTGTCCTAATTTTGATGGGTTTACCATGGCTATGTAAGAGAGTGGTTGTGTTTTTAAGAAACTTAGGGCAAAAAAAAAAAAAAAAAAAGAAACTTAGGGCTACTTGGTCATCATTCCTGCAACTTACCCTTAAATGGTTCAGAAAAAAAGTTACGTATACATAAAGAACAATAAAGTAAATGTGTTAAATGTTAACAACTGGGGAATCTCAGCAAAGGTAATATATGGGAATTCCCTGAAAGATTTTTTAACTTTTCCATGAATTTGAAATTATTCAACTGAAACAAACAAACAAAAAAACAAAGATGAAATAAACATTTGAGACAAATAAATTAATAAATAAAGTACAGGGAAAAGACCAGCTATACTATGATTCAAGTAATCTTGAAGTCTGTTGAGACAGATGTTTTGTTTGTTTTACCTTTTAAATTCTAAGTTAGCTTTGGAAGAAGACTGAAGAAATTCTCTGCTAAAAATGGAATCTCTGAATTCCCCAATCACTGAAAGCACAATTTTACGCATGTTTCCATAAAAGAGTTGAACATCATTAGGCCGCTGGGGAAGATCATACACTGAAATAGAAATAATGTTTGAAATGTATGAATCCACATAACCACACTACAAATACCAGATAAACTTATATATATATATATATATTTACTAGCCACAAAATATTACTCTGTCAGGTTGGGAGTAGGTAACAATTTGATTTTTAATGCTACTGATGAGCATGAAATTATAGGCAGCTCAGCATCAATGATTAGCAGCACAGGCTCTGGCCTTAGATTTGAACTATAGCCTTGCCAATCGTTAGCTCTGTAACCTTTGGCAACTTAACCTCTCTAAGACTAAGCTTTAGTCTCCTCATGTACAATATGGGATAACAAACTATCTCAGAGATTGTTGTGACCATTAAAATAAGAATTTTAAAAGATATATGTCGTCTAAACATTTATATAAAGCTAACTGTGGACCAGACACTGTTCTATTCCTTTTCTGTATATTAACCTACTTGGTTTTCACAACTCTTTGAGAAAAGCATTATCTCCACATCAAAGATGAGGAGGAATCTGAAGCACAAGGAGGTTAAGAGTGCACAATTTATAAGTGGCAGTCTTGCAAATATTTAACTTAAATCTAGAAACCAGGCAATATTAATATCATTAAATATTGTAGATTAATAAAATGGTGCTGGAGTTGAATATCTCTAGACTAGACCAACTGAATTTATACAGACAAGAAATTTTATAGAACATGTTTATAATCTACATATAATTTAAATTTTAAGAATTATATTTTTAAATGGAAATTTTAAAAGAACAAAGTAAGTATAAACTGAAATTTATAGTAACCAATATATCTGACTATAAAAGTTCAAGTCAACTGTAAAAATGTCACTAATTACACATTTTACAAAAATGTGATTATAAATATTTGTAATAATATGCTCAAACAAATATTATTCAAAATAATCATGTACAAAGTTCAACTACAGCACTCTCATAGGTGATCTACTATGCTAAAACAAAACAAAGTGGGATTGTTTCCTCTCTTCATCTTGATGATAAATATACCATCTCAAGAAATCCAGTATTCTTTGAGGTAGAATCTGGCATTTCAAAGACCCCCTAAGTCCCAACTCAACCCCATCTTAGATGGGTGATCTTGCATGTTACTTATCTCTTGGTTACTGTCTTAATATTACACATTTGTTGGATTTTTGTAAATGAGGTTCCCTCTTGTGGTTCTTCAAGATTCCTCAAGAGTCACCTCACTCTACATGGGGTACCCCTTCCTATGTGCTCTCCCAGATTCCTAAACACAGCTCTATCATAGCACTTTTCACACTGCACCTTAATCATCGGTCTTCCCTCGAGCCTGTAAGCCCATAAAGGCCAAGCATTGCATCTTTTACCTCTATAGACTGGCACCCTGTACTCTCAAATACATGTCCATTCAATCAAAGAAATAAATGTTGCTGAATCATGAAACTGTGCCAAGCTCTGATTCACTTAAGACTACCTACTTTCAGACTTCACTGTTGTTGCAATAAATGTTTCTGTTCCAATTATACAGCACAGTTCAGTTTAACTCTCTTACTGGGATCTTTCTTAGGAGGAAGAAATAAGGAAGGTGAAACTTAGGGGAGCGAAGTGTCAGAGATGGGTCTTGAATTGAGTTTTAACTCCAAATCCAAGGTTCTTTCTATATTCTGCCCCCTTAACACACTATTGACAAGGTCCACTTCAAATCTTTTCATTATTTCTAACCCCCACTTCTAGCTTTCTATGAATAGATGTTCTAGACTCCTAATTACTGAAAAGATTACAGACTACTGTACATCACCTCTACACAAGTATAAGTATCCTTTTCCTTTATCATTTCATATTTCAGGAGCAATATATAGTTCATCATTTAAAAAACAAAAATGGGGAGGGAGGAGGATATTACCAACTGAAATTCTACCACCAGAACATAACCACTGTTAATATTTTGGTATGTATAGTCCTGCAATTTTACCTACATAGCTATATATAAACACTAAATTATTTTTATGCCAAAATGAGATCTTATTATGCAAACTTTAAAAATAAATTTTCTCAATAAGAGCTTTCCATGTCATTAATACAGAATCACATCACTGTTTTAATAGCTTCAAAATATTATATTGCATAATTAAACAATCCACTACTCTTGGGCATCTAAGTTATTTCTAACTTCTTGCTTTATAACAATACTAGAGGCCCAGTGCACGAAATTCGTGCACGGAGGGGGGTTGTCCCTCAGCCCTGCCTGTACCCTCTCCAATCTGGGATCCCTATCACAATCCAGGACTGCTGGCTCCCAACTGCTTGCCTGCCTGCCTTCCTGATTGCCCCTAACCGCTTCTGCCTGCCAGCCTGATCACCCCTAACCACTCTGCTGCCAGCCTCTTTGCCCCCAACTTCCCTCCTCTGCCGGCCTGGTCACCCCTAACTGCCCTCTCCTGCAGGGTTGATCACCTCCAACTGCCCTCCCTTGCAGGCTTGGTCCCTCTCAACTGCCCTCCCTTGCAGGCTGGGTGCCTCCCAACTGCCCTCTCCTGCTGGCCATCTTGTGGTGGCCATCTTGTGTCCACATGGGGGAAGGATCTTTGACCACATGGGGGCAGCTATATTGTGTGTTGCAGTGATGATCAATCTGCAGATTACTCTTTTATTAGATAGGATAGAGGCCTGGTACAGGGGTGGGGGCCAGCTGGTTTGCCCTGAAGGGCATCCCAGATCAGGCGGGGGTTCCCTTGGGGCGTGGGGCGGCCTGAGCGAGGGGCCTGTGGTGGTTTGCAGGTCGGCCACGCCCCCTGGCAACCCAAGCAGAGGCCCTGGTATCTGGAATTTATTTTCCTTCTATAATTGAAACTTTGTAGCCTGGAGCAGAGCCAAGCCTGGGGCTCCCTCCGAGGCCGGAAGCCATTTGTGTTGGGGTTATAATTGAGACTTTGTTGCCTTAAGCGGGTGGGCCCGGCCAGGGTGTGCGGAAAGCTTTGCTTCCCCTGTTGCCAGCGGCAACCCTGGCCTGCTCTCTCAAGCTCCATTCTGCCATTTGTTTGAATTTGTTTACCTTCTATAATTGAAACTTTGTAGCTTGAGTGGAGGCTTAGGCCTGGCCAGGGCAGGCAGAAAGCTTGGCTTCCTCTGTTACCTAGGAAACCATGCTCTCTGTGGCTGTAGCCATCTTGGTTTGGGTTAATTTGCATACTCGCTCTGATTGGATGGTGGGTGTGGCTTGTGGGCGTGGCTTGTGGGTGTGTCAGAGGTGTGGTCAATTTGCATATTTGTCTATTATTAGATAGGATTGAAAATCTGTACATTTTTACACAACTTGTATATATGAATACATATCTTTTGTATCAGTAATAAACACCATTAAATCCTTCAAGTGTTTATATCAAACAGATCTAAACATCTAAGTTACAGTCACTTCACCACTTATTTTGGATGCTGCCATGACCACATTATCCAAAATTGTACAGTAGGCACAAAAGCACAGAAATCTGAAAATGAGCCTAAGTTTGTAATCATTAAATCTTAAATAGTAATTAATTTGAGTTTAATAATAGCCACTTTCCTCCTCCTGCTTCAAAGTCTACCCACAGAATAGGTGCAATAATACATTAATGACATCTAATACATACAGTATATGGATGAGATGTTAGATATTATTATTAGTCTCATTTTACAGAGAACACTGAATCTCAGTGATGTAATATGTCCAAGTAATATAGAAGAACTGTGGCTCAAACTCAGCCTAACACCATAATCACACTAATACTCTTCCTCCTTATTACATCAATGGATCTAGATAATACTACAAATAACACAAAAGATTTAAGACGTTGGAATTCTTACCTTCAGTTACTAGTAGCTCATCTTGAAATGTTTCAGCAAAATCAATGCTCTGAAGCACACTATGCTCTGGAAGTATCTGTTCTAGAATCCCTGGTTTATGCAGCAGAGCTCTGGCAGGAGAGATTTTTATTCAAAAGTGGTTTTACATATGAAGTGACCTTATTTTATCAGTGTGTTTGGCAAATCCAACTAACTGCATGATACATTAGTACACAGACCGCATGTCTTAAATCCTAATGAGTAACTTTAAAAAGAAAATCTGTTTTTGAAGTTCTCTTAAAAAGTTATAGTAGTACAACCATGAGTTTCCGTTAAATATTAACATCAGAACTAGAACTCCCTAACATAAAAGTACAAAGAAGCATAAGATTATTTTCAGGTCTTACATTTTCATTATTTGTGATGACTTGGTGACAGAAATTTGTCTCAGGGAAAAAAAAAAAAAAGAATATGCCAAGAAATGACACAGTAAGACATTTAAATTAGCATGTAACTATGTTTTCCTGGCCTCTTCTAGAGAATCTTTAATGTGTGAGAACTGAAATGTAAATTTCTCTGTAATACCCAGATGTTCACAAACAAATCTCATTCTTCTAAATCTGTGGTAAATTGGAGTTCTAAAACAATACCTTAAAAAAATAAATAAATAAAACAATACCTTGACTTCTATATTCCAGTGGAAAGGAAAACAAAGCTGGGAATCTAATTTCTCCAAATGTCAGTTTCTATCTCTAAAATACTTAATTGAAAAACACCAGGTTCAAAGCTGAGTTCTTCAAATTGGGTCTAATATCATGTAGCAACTTATCACTATGCTCTCTCTTTTTAAACATTCCAATAATCTTTAAAAGATTAAAAATAAATAAAATTTTTCTCAATTATGCCCCAGAATAAAACACAGTCCAGAACACAAGAGTTGGAAGAAGAAAAGACAGTATATATACATATACCCCTTCCCTACTGGGTGTTAATAATTTCCTACTAACAGATGAAACATGAATTTCACACTTTTTTAATACATAGTCTTCTTGCCTAGGAAACAAAATTTTATAAGAACTCTGAATTCAGCATACAAGAATGTTACCTATGTTAAATCATACCTAAACTTAAGTACCTAAATTCGACATTTCAGCATATGTAAACTATATGTACATTAGATGTACCAAATTTTCTAGAAGTACATACTTTAAGTAGTTAGCCATGTTAAACATCACACACATTTCTAAAATTCCTTTCAAATAATTCACAACGTTGTCAGAAATATTCCAAATAAGTCAGATGTATTTAAACAATATTGCGAATACATATGAGTTTCCCACAGGCATTTCTTCTTATCAGCTACACAAATTTTACCAAGTGAAACATGTTCTATAAATTCCAAAACCCAAACCATTATTTAAGTCCTAACTATTTCTACTCAATAATCCCCATTACCATCTAAGATAAGTAACCTACCTTCGATACTGCTGTCGTGAAATTTCATCTCCACCAAAGAAGAATATAGTTGACAATTCTGTTGTGGTTTTGTAATTGCTATCTCTCTCTGATGGATGATATATTATAGTAACATCCTAATGCCAAGAAAAATAATGAAACTGAATATTAAATATTTTAATAAGTTATTTCATTCTTAATAAACTCTCATATGAGCCTAATAGTCAATACAGACATGAATGTATATGTACATTTCCAAGAAGATAAGTACAGTAAACACTCGATTCTGCAAACCTCAATTTAACATACTTCAGATTTAACAGACAAAATTTCCAGTTCGTATGTCTGTCATATGTGAAACTTAACACCCTGTTAATTTGAGAAAGCTTTTAACCAAGATTTGCTTGTAATTAACAGGTTATTTTTTGTTATTAATTTAGTTATTTTTAACAAAGAGGCCATATGTTGGAAAAAATACTAATTTCGCCAATATAACTAAATATTACATAACTACAATTATAGTCTACATATTTAAATCTAAGAGTCACTGCTCGTAAACAATGTTTGAATGATTAGCATGTGATCACACCACAAGGCGAGGTAATTGGTTCTGTTGTCAGCGGTATGATTTTCTACAGCAATTTTAACCCAGGTTTGATAAGCCACACCCCAGGCATGTGCATTTGTTTACTTGCAGTGACTGGTGAATGCACGCATTTACTAGATCTATTCAGTATAAATTTAAAATTACAGTATGTATTACATATAGAAAACTTTTCTGTGAAATTAAACTTTTCTGTGAAATTAAACTTTTCATACATACTTAATTTTAATTACACAAAGTGTCTACATAAGTAAAAGCAGGTACACTATTTTTAACATATGCATTCAGAAAACCTACTTTATCATATAGTGGACTTTTGCTTTAACAGACACCCCCTTGCCCAAATTAGTCTTTTATATTGAGGTTTTACTGTACTTCATTTATATATATATATTTCAATTTTTCTTAGTTTTTAGCCATAAAACACACAATTATTAATTTAACCTAAAAGTGAGTTTATATTTTTAGTGCAAGACTTACTTGTTGTGTTTTTTCCTTAAGAACAAATTTATCTGGGAAAATCTTTAATACTTTAGGATCCAGGAAAACTTTTTTCTGAGAATCCTTAAAACCTATAGCTTTTACAAAAGCTGCCCGAGAGCCAGTGTTACGAATAGAAAAAACAATTCTCCTTTCTTTGCCAGGTATTAAGTCATTCACTGTTACCATGTAACTGTCAGATAATTTTTTAACGTCTTCCAAAATAAGATTACTTGTTCCTCCATATCCAGACAAAGGTATCTGTAAGTGCAAAAAAATAGTTATACATGTATATATATGTGTGTATGTGTGTGTGTGTGTGTTTGTGTATTCAAAATTATTTTTATGTAAGCATAAAGCAGAAGATTAAATTATGATCAGAGAAGAAAATACATATACTAGAATTACAATTACATTATTATTCTTTGCATACTTTGGCTATGCAAAGTATTTTCAGTCCAGCATTATATTAAAAACTCTATCTTAAGAGAAAAACATATCACAGCGCTACAAAATTATTTTCCTTTTAGTATACTAAAAATAATTATTTCAATGTTATAAAAGCCAAACTTAGATAATAAATAAATAGGTTAACATAATATAGATATGCTTACTTAGAAGTGTTTAGAGTGAAGCATATTGATGTTTGTAATTTACTTTGAAATGCATTTAAAAATTAGATGAGTTTATGGATGTTTATATATGTAATAAAAGAAATATAGCAAAACATTAATTACAGCATCTAAGTGGTAAGGTATGTGGGTCTACTGTATAATTCTTTTAACAGTCCAGTATTCTGAATTTTTTAAAATATATTTGTATTGATTTTTTACAGAGAGGAAGGGAGAGGGATAGAGAGTTAGAAACATCGATGAGAGAGAAACATCAGCTGCCTCCTGCACATCCCCTACCAAGGATGTGCCCGTAACCAAGGTACATGCCCTTGACCAGAGTCGAACCTGGGACCCTTCAGTCCGCAGGCCGACACTCTATCCACTGAGCCAAACCGGTTAGGGCATGAATTTTTTAAATGAAATGTTTTTTGAGGAAGCCTATTAGTTTTAAAACACTCAATGTAAGCATTCTTCCTGTATTTTCAAAGCCTAAAGAATTACAAATAACTACGGAGTAAAAGGTTAAGAAGAATCTTACCCAATAATAGACAAACATGTAAACTGACCGTACCTCCTCTACGCCCACAGCCAATCAGAATGAGCATGCAAATTAGAAGGCCAAAGATGGTGGCCGCCCAGCTGCTCCAGGCTCAGAGTGGCCAGGCGGGGCAGGACGCCTGCTATGAGAGGGAGGGCAGGGGCAAAGGGATCTACAGGAGCGGAGTGCCTCTGCGAAGAGAACACTGCAGACTCTGGAGTCTGCAGCAAAGATGGCAGACTGTGGCGGGAGTCTGCAGCGAAGCAGCGAAGACGAAGATGGCAGACTCCAGCCTGAGTCTGCAGCAAAGACAAAGATGGCAGACTCTGGCCGGAGCGAAGGCCTGGGTCCCGAGTGCCAGAGGAAAACCGGTGCTGGAAGCCAAGGGAAGGAAGGCCTATTGCACGAATCTCTTCATGCAACGGGCCTCTAGTGATTAAATAAAATGAAATCTAACTAATACTAATAAATCCAAAGATTCAACAGGAAAAACTACTATTGCTCTAGAGCAGGGTTTCTAACCTCAGCACTGCGGACATTTTGATTTGGATCATTCATTATGGTGAGGGTCGTCTTGTGCATTATAGGGTGTTGAGCTGCATCCCTAGCCTCTACCCACCAGATGCCAGAAGCACCCCTTCCCATCCAAGTTATGACAACCAAAAATATCTCCAGAAATTGCCAAATGTCCCCTGGAGATTAAAATGGCCTCTGGTTGAGCTTTGCTGCTCTATATCACTAGAAAATGGAAAGCTAGTATAAACACCTAGAGCCTGTCCAACAGATAAACATGTGCTCTCAAGCCAGGTAGCCTAAATGTGAATCTGTCCTGGACCACATAATGGTGGGTAAGATGCACAGGACGGCATCTCTAGGCCTGTTTCCATATGTTTAGGATGGAGATAGTGGTATGATCTCAGACAGTATTTTTGAAGTAAAATGTGGTAATCTGTATAATGATCAAGAGTAGTGCCTGATATATACTCAGACTAAAACCAACACATTTTTATTGTAGTCCCATCATGCTGTATACAAAGCATATATAATTCCATTTGTTACTCAGAACCAAACCAGGAAGTTGGGGTGACAATTAATTGCATTTCGGATAAGGGAATGAAGCATGTCCAAGTACAATGACTGCTTCAGGGTGAGTGTGAAGCACAGAAGCAGGAGTGTTCCTGATTCTTTCATCCCTGGAATTAAGTGCTCTTCCATCACTGTATCGGGCTACTTATCTCCACAAAGATACATCAAAGTTAAGGGTCTAAGTCTTCTTGTGAGACAAGAGCCATATTCTGTGCATTCAGGTCTCATTCAGCCCAACTCTGAGAGAAGACAGATGGCATCTACCTCTGCTAGGACTCCCACTAGGATCCTAGTTTGTCTTAAGAGGACACCAACCTGAACTTCTATTTGATTGGCTGTCAAATAAAATGGTTCTGCTCTAAAGCACCAGAAATTCCTGCTTAGGAATAACCTCAAAATCTTGGCTAGTAGACCTGAAACTAATTAAAATATATTCAGGATAGTCTAAAAGATACACTGACTGGGCTCACGTGTAAATAGGTTAGTTTTAAAAATGATCATTTACATCTTTTTTTTTTTTTACTAATAAATCTTTATTGTTCAGATAATTACAGTTGTTCCTTTCCCCCCCCCCATTGCTCCCCTCCACCAGGTTCCCACCCCACTCTCTGCCCTTACACCCCCCCACCACTGTCCTCATCCATAGGTGTACGATTTTTGTCCAGTCTCTTCCCACATCCCCCACACCGTTCCCCCAAGAATTGTCAGTCCACTCCCTTTCTATGCCCCTGATCCTATTATATTCACCAGTTTATTCTGTTCATCAGACTTTTTATTCACTTGATTTCTAGATTCACTTGTTGATAGATATGTATTTGTCACTTTGTTGTTCATAGTTTTTGTCTTTACCTTTTTCTTCTTCCTCTTCTTAAACAATACCCTCCAGCATTTCATATAATACTGGTTTGGCGGTGATGAACTCCTTTAGCTTTTTCTTGTCTGTGAAGTTCTTTATCTGACCTTCAATTCTAAATGATAGCTTTGCTGGGTAGAGTAATCTTGGTTGTAGGTTCCTGCTATTCATCACTTTGAATATTTCTTGCCACTCCCGTCTGGCCTGCATAGTTTCTGTTGAGAAATCAGCTGACAGTCGTATGGGTGCTCCCTTATAGGTAACTAACTGTTTTTCTCTTGCTGCTTTTAATATTCTCTCTTTGTCTTTTGCTCTTGGCATTTTAATTATGATGTGTCTTGGTGTGGTCCTCTTTGGATTCCTTTTGTTTGGGGTTCTCTGCACTTCCTGGATTTGTAAGTCTATTTCTTTCACCAGGTGGGGTAAGTTTTCAGTCATTATTTCTTCAAATAGGTTTTCAGTATCTTGCTCTCTCTCTCTTCTTCTGGCACCCCCATAATTTGGATGTTGGTATGCTTAAAGTTGTCCCAGAGGCTCCTTACACTATCTTCATATTTTTGGATTATTTTTTCTTTTTGCTTTTCCGGTTGGGTGTTTTTTGCTTCTTCGTATTTCACATCGTTGACTCGATTCTTGGGATCCTCTAGTCTCCTGTTGGATCTCTGTATATTTTTTATTTCAGTCAGTGTATGCTTAATTTCTAGTTGGTCCTTTTTCATATCCTCGAGGGTCTCACTAAATTTATCAGCGGTTTCTAGAAGATTCTTGAGTAACCTTATAACCGTGGTTTTGAACTCTATATCCAGTGGTTTGCTTTCATCCATTTCTTTCATTTGTGACCTGTTTCTTTGTTTCTGAATTTTGGCTGCTTCCCTGTTTTGATAGCGTGGCTTTGTGTGCTAGGTGTCCTATAGGGCCCAGTGGCTTAGCCTCCCTAATTACCTGATACTCTTGGTGCACCCCTTTGTGGGCTGTGTGCACAGTCTTATTGTAGATAAGCCTTGATTGTTGTTGGTATCACTGGGAGGAATTGACCTCCAGGCCAATTGGCTGTGAGGATCAGTTGTGTCTATGATGGGAGAACTTCTGTGCTGGAGACACCCTTATGGGGCAAGACTTGCTTCAGTGGGGCTTTGGCGCTCACTGAGTCTGCCCCCTGAGTGTGTCTCTTATTGATGCGAAGAGTTGTAGTCTGGATGGTCTCTCTCTGACCACTGGGTACACTGGCTCTTGGATCTCCAAGGAGAGAGGCCACCCAGCAGGAACTACAGAGAGATCTGCATATTCCTTCTCTTTGGGGTTTGGAGGTGCCCAGATGAGGCCCAGCTGTGAAGCAATGCAAGCTGCTGTCAAGCTGGGTCAAAGAGCCCCAAAGGCTCTGGGGCTCTTTGATCCAGCTGCAGTAAGTTAGGTTTCAAATTGCAAAGGGCCAGGCCATTCATATGCAAAAGCTTCTGCGCACAGCTTGGGTGGGGTTGTAAATTGGGTGGGGCGGGGTCTCAGGGAATCACCAGGGTGGAGCCAACAGCAATGGCTGACCGTCAGCCCTGCCTGGAAGAGGTCCTGTGTCTCTGTGTCCCACGGCACCGTGCAGGAACAATGAATACTGCAAGCACCTCTGAGAGAAAGCGGCCCTCAAGTTCCGCCCGATGCCAGACAGTCCAATTTCTCCCCGTTTGAGTCTGGGTCCCCAGAATCTCGCCCGGAATTGGAGTTCAGAACAGTCGGGAGCTTGTATCTCCCTCCTGATTGAAAAAGACAACAGCGTACTCAGTTGGCAGCCCTTTCCGCACGTGTGCCTCCGTACCTCTGCACTTCACTTCTGCACCTCCGCACCTCCTCCGAGTCTCAGTGTGCTTTTCTCTTTTCTTCTAGTTGTATAATTTCCACTCAGCCAGCCTTCCCGTGGTTCTGGGTGATACCCATTTTGTCTTTTAGTTGTAGTTTTGAAGTGGTTGTGCGAGGCAGCAAGTTCAGGTGTTTACCTATGCCGCCATCTTGGTTTCTCTCGATCATTTACATCTTTAAACAATTTTGCCCACCATAGCTCACAAGGCCAAGTGAAGAGCTCCGGAGAGAACATGTCAAGCTCCAGCATCAAATAAAGCTAGATAAGTCATAAATACCTTTTTTTGTAACTTAAAAAAAACACACACAACCTTTTAGGTATTATTCTTGCAATTTATCACATTCCCTCTTTGACGCCAGGAAATGAACCAAAATTTTAGCCCTAGCCCCGCTGGCCAAACAACTGTGCAGTGTTAAGGTGTGCACTTTAGTGAAGCTTGAAATTATTTTCATTTCCTCAATGATTTATCACTTTTATCTCTTAGTGCTTTCAATTTACCTAAAGAAATGACTTGAAATCCTTTTTAATAATTACAATGGGGGGAAATAAAATATAGAAACTCCTGTCTTTGTATTCCTAGTATCTGAAACAGAGTCTAGCAAATGGTGTCAATAGGTAATTTTAATTGAATGAGTAAAATTTACTTGGGAATGAAACAGGAATTTTTGGGGGTGAAAAAGACAGGTTTTAGGAAATTTTAGGAATTTTGGAAATTAAGGGGACCATGGAGGAAGCACAGGGCTATAGAGCAGCAGAAGGTATATTTCCATAGAATAGGGAAGCTGAAAAGCTGCAACAGGTACATTTCCATAGAATGAGGGAGCTGGGAGCAGCAAAAGGTCTGTATTTACAAAATAAAGAGAAGGAAAAGAAGAAAGCCATCCAAAGGGAATAGGAAAAAAATAAGGAAGGAGGGGGGGAGAACTTCACATATGAGGTTCAACCTTTGAGCCTAGGAGTTACTATAGTAACCAGTCTAGGGGAATAGTGACCAATCAGAGGGGATATCAAGGCACCTGGATCTGCAGCCTTTATAAGCCATAGAGAAAAGGAACTCAGTGGGACCCTTTCCCTCTCCCCACGTGGGAGTCAGTACTTCTTCAATAAATCTCCACCTTTGCTATACTACCCTCTGTCCATGGATTCATTCTTTGACTCCAATGGACAAAGAATCCGGGTTCCAGTCCAAAACTTCCGTTTCAGGAAGACAGTATCAAACAGTTTGATTTCCAAAATGAGTAAACTTTCCAAAAAAAATGTGTCCTTGAAAAGTCAGGTATAGCTCAAAATTCTCAAACTGAAATTAAACTCCTAAGCATTAGAAGAGATTATTACTAAGAAGAATGCTATGGTGGCTGCTTTTGTTACCTGACAATTATAAAAATACATAATTACTCCCTAATTTGTAAATCTAGACAATCATAATATTTTGATTTGTAAAAAAATCAGAATATGTTTAATTTACTAATATTAAATCAATAGTTATAACATGTTATAAATTCCACAGGAGGGAAAAAAGCAATAAAAATTATCTTACCGTGAACTTAGTACCTGGCTGTGATCGAATTCCCAGTTGTTTAATTTCTAATTTAGCCAACATACAAGATAATCGAGTAGGTGCAAACAACACAAAGATGGTAATGTCTTCTTTTGGACGAATTTTGATCTCACAGTTACTAGTCAATCGCTCTTCGGAACCAAAAGTGTGCTGAAGCTACAATTTAAAAATAACCACTGCATAAAGCAAAGCAGTAGCACAAGTAAAACATACCACTGACACCCACTCTTCAGACTACACACGATAGTCGGCATAGCTAAGTGTTCTGGATCAGAGAGAACATAGAACAGAACCAAGCACTCTACACACCTGAAAGCAGTCCTGGTCTTGTCCTCTAATCAGCAGTCGCAAGTGTTGGGTTGTGGACGTAGAATTATTTCTTAAAGCTAGTTTCTGAAGCCTAAAAACAATTACACATTTTAAATGTGGTTTTCCTCCATGGGTATTGCTATAATTATAAAAAACAAAGCCAAAACCAATGTTTAGAGATGACTGATTGCACATGCCATTTTAGCAGCCTGGAATTCTCTCTCCAGTCCTAGAACTCTACATTTCTGAAAACTTAACACAGAAGACTTACCGTATCAGAAAAGCTTTCTGGTTTAATCTCTTTCCCACTAGAGCTCCTTAGCTGCCCTTATTATTTGTACTATATGTATAGGTATTATCTGTCTTATAATACATTAATAAATGAATATCCAGATTAACAAACTCATTAAGCCAATAAATACCATGTTTGGTTCAAATATCTGGCTTTCAAGTAAACAAGGAGTCCCTGGCCAACTGCCCAAGCTTTTCACTCTAAGAAGCTCATTTGCACAAAAGCCTTTTAAACAGTACCCTGAGTTAACCTGACTTTCAAAAAGTTACAATGCAAGTAGAATGGACATATGACTGGCTGATAGTAAGAAAATCCTTCAATCTTTGAAAGTACATGAATCCTCTTGTCACTAGAGAATAAATACATGAGTAAACCTCTATTTTTCTCAAATTTTAAAGATTGGCAGTTAAATTATTTAAACTGTGATCTATGCCTTGTCCACTTTATGTTCAAAGGGAAGGCGGCTGAGCTTTATCTCAGAATAAAATCTAAGACCTTTGACTATCAGCACACCCAAGAAAAGCCTTCCACACGTACATTGACTGGGAAAGACTTACCTGGAAAAAAAAAAAAAAACATTAAAAAAGTTTTAATCTGATTTACTTTTTTTGTTTAAAGAAATGTTATCATTTTCAAGTTGCAGAGCTATTAAGGGGGAGGGCTAATTTTTAAAAGGAGCTGTACAAAATCAAAGGGTTAACACCTTTATTATATAAAGATTGCACACAAATAAGAAAAAATAATACTAAAATCCTAACCAACAAATAACTAAAGTATGTAAACAGACTTATGCGAAACTAGAATGAGGGAATAAAATATGGAAAACTATAGAACTTTAGAAATCTAAAAATATCAAGTTGGAATGAAATATCAAGTTGGACCACTTTACCCACAGAAAATATAATTTTAATTTATTAATTATCATTCCTATTTGCAACTGAGGCAAAAACCCATTAACTCAATGAGAGTATTACCCCCCAAATTATATATTAATTTTTCTCCATTCTTGGATAAAGAGCTCACTTCAAATCTCCCTTTTCCAACAAGCACATTCTTCTGCAAGGCAGGGCAAGGAGTGGGCAAGTATCTCATAGGAAGAGCACCCAGTAGGGCAGCAGCATCTCTCATCCATTGTTGAAGTCCTCTCTTAGTAACTATTGAGACACAGCCTCTGTCTGCCTCCTAGAACACTTCTTGGTGGAAAAGAAAATAAGATTATTTCCTAAGCAGAACTCTGCTGCAACATTTACAGAGGAGTAGAGGAGCTATCTGTGATAGGAAAAATTATTGTTCTTTGCAGGACACCAAGACGGGGGCTGAGGAGAAATAAAGAAATGCAAATCTATAATTTAGCTAGGTGCTGCACTAAATATATCCATTTAATGCTTTAGAATTGTTACTTTCACAAAAACCCACTTTTAACCATCCATGTGGTGTATCATCAACCAAGGTAGAGTTATTCTCACAGGATTGGTAAGCTCCTCTAGGCTGAGTTAAGACCCTAACCAACTCCTGTAAATTGGGGATACAATAGGCTTTTTGGGTTAGCTCCTTGCACTGGCATGTGACTTACTCAGACATGTTAGATTAGAAGAACTCTGTGCATCTCCATGAGGAAATGAAGTCAAGTAACGGACAGCCTGAAGGCCCTTCACATAGGAAAAGGCCGAGGAAAAATGCTGCTGACAGTCCAAACGCACATCAAAACAGCACCTCTGTTTTCAACTTAACTCATGTAATTTCTGATTTTAAAAAGTTTAGCACATGTTAATTTTTTTTTAGCTGAGGAGGTGAGTTTTCAGGATGGTATGGCATCTGAGAAGCAGCTGGATTTTAAGAAGAGTCATCTCTACCACATTAATCATTTATTACAAATTCTATCACAAAGTAGGAAACTCTGTCAGAAACACAAGGATGATGATGGTTCTTAATGACTTTCTTCTGCCTTTGACTTAATGGACAAAAGCAGTTGTAAGATAAGCTGTGATTGCTAGGGCAGACTGAAGCTAATTTTCCTCTTCTTTTTAACTTGGACATTAACGGCTGAGTTGAACAGCTTCATTATTTTGGCCACCTTGCACAGCACAGACTTAAAGGCCTCAATCAACTATTTGTACAAGTACTGGAGCAACTGAAAATTAATGTTTTGAGAAAAACTTTGACATTTAAACACTGTTCAGGTTCAGCTGTACAGAATAGGAAAAACATTCTCTATAGGCACATGTCCTGTTCAGTCCTTCGTTTCAACATCAATGTCAATCCTGATTCCCTCTTAACTGGCTTCAAAAAACATATGGCACATATAACCAACAACACAGGAACTACTGAAGAGGGCATAGTGCCTCATACCACTGTCATTCAGGATTTTCAAAAGTCTGTAGCTGAGAGGAACCTTTACCGAGAGCTGCTTAAAGAACATGCAGTCTACACATTCTTTCAGGTGCCTAAGGGGTTTCTAAATCAAACCACCGCATGCTCAGCACTCGGAGAATGCCTTCACGTGGGGGTTCAGGTGTGGCACGTCTAGTCACAGGGGGAGCATCCTGATGGAATATTCACTGTGAAATTGTTTTTCCTTGAGATTCACTCTATTATACAACTTTCTCTTTCAAAGGACCCGTGGAAGAAACATCTCTCTAAAGTCTACAGCAGGAATGGCTATACTCTCACATAGTAACTGCTTTGTTCTTAACCTCTGAATACTGTGACTTGTGTCAGAAACAAGCCCAAGACTCACATTAAGGCAAGTGCACAAGGTCTCCCATCGAGACCTCAAGGGCCACCTTTATGATGACTGCCTCAATTTCCCACAGAAGTAATTTCTCACTTAACTGTTTTTATGTTACTGTGTCCTTTGGAAAACTGCTTTTGGAACAAAACAAGTACAAATGACCACATGAGTGAGTAAGCAGAAGTATGAACTCTATAAAGTAAGGAGGTTCAGCCCAGCTGGTGTGGCTCAATGGTTGAGCATGGACCTATGAACCAGGAGGTCACAGTATGATTTCTGGTCAGGGCACATGCCCGGGTTGTAGGCTCATCCCCAGTGTGAGGCATGCAGGAGGCAGCCAATCAATGATTCTCTCTCATCGTTGATGTTTCTATCTCTCCCTCTCCCTTCCTCTCTGAAATCAATAAAAATATATTTAAAGTAAGGAAGTTCAATCAGATCCTTTTTGCACTGACAAAACTATAATTTTAAAGAAGTAATTTGTTCAAACCTGTAGTAGATTCAGCCAGAACTTTATCTCTCAGGTATCATAGAAATGCATAGGTAAAACAATTAGGATAAACACAAAAGTGTAAAATTACTAAAGAGTAAACATTTAGGTTTAATAATTACGTAGGTTGTTAATTAGAAATTTTTACTGATATGAGGTTGGTAAAAAAATTTAACTATGTTGCTAAGCTTAGGAAGGGAAATATTACTATATATACTACATGTTATATGCCCATTAATTTTATTACTCAGTTATCCATAATGTATAATCAAAATAAATATAAAAATAAAATTAGAGATATAATTCACATTAACCTATAAGAGAATATATCTATTCTATTAGAGACCCCTTATACCCTTCACTCTACAGTACAAAGTATTCACCATCTAGTTTGTAAATTCCTTAAACAGAATGTCTTCCTACCTTTTCATAGTGCTTTCCAGAGAAGGAACAAAGATACTCTTAATTGCCTAAATTTGGAAATCAGCAAGGAATTCGCCAAAAAGCATAAGAAAATTGAAACCTATGTTTTTAGATTGCATTTAAAAACAGGTGACAATTTAAATTAAAAATTTTGAATTCATGATAGGAAGATTAAGGATTATAAGACAGCTTTATTCAATTCTAAAAATATTAACATGGTCATAACTAACACAGCGGAGAATCACGTTGGGAGATAACAGCAAGATCTCAGCAGAGGCTGCTATGTGCATACTTACTGTGTTCTGCCCAGAGGAACACCTCCCCAAGCCAAAAACTGCTTGTTGGATAAAATGGACGGAATGTCTGAGCAGCCAGATCCAGGTGCTAGAGGTTTATTTTCTGAGGAAACCACTTCACCTTTTAACACTACTTCATACTGAGGTCCAAAAGGCTGCACAAATATTTTCAAGATCCTGACAAAGAAAACCAACTAAGTTGAATATCCAGAATTCTTTTGGCAGCTATTTCCTACATGTTTCCTTTGTCCATGAGACTGAGCTGGGTACAATGCCCTTCCCACCATTAGAGCTTATTTTACAGAGGAGACTACAAGTAAGGACAGAGACTGTCACATGCCATCTACGAGGTGGTCATGAGGCTAACTAAATAGGAACACTACTACATACTATTTATGAGGACTTTTGAAAGAGTTGAGGAAGCTTCCGAGATGAAAGAGTTAACCCAGTGAAGTTGGGGGCAAGTGCTTCAGGCCACAGTAGCAGACTGAGCCCTCTAAGGCTTCTGGAACCCAGGCAGGAGATAGGTCATGTGTCTCAGGACACTGTGCTAAGTACTGCACGAGGTTTATCAAGCAAGTTCAAATACTAAAAGCAATGGTGTTATCACCATTGTCCGTGATATTCACCCATTTATGCCTTGGGTGCCAAAAAGTCACAGTCACTGAGAAGGGGTGAAGAAAAGTATTTTAAACTAACAACAGACAAGGTCAACCAATTCTTTCCTTTGAGAAAGAAAAAAAGTTAACGAGAAACATCAAGACTAAAATTCTATTATTTACTTTTGTCAAAATATACTTGGAAATAGGACATTTAGATTTCTAGTCAATAGACTTAAAAGGAGGGTTTTTTTAGTAAACAAAAGAAGAAACTCTAAGGTTAAATGAAAGACGTAAAAGAGAGCTATTATCTAATAGGTGAGGTAAAACGTGTATTCTATCATTCAGGCTATGGACTGCAGCATATCTAAGTAAGTAGGAACTTGAGAAGGGAGAAAAACTTTTCATTATAAACAACTGTGTATTACCTTTCCTCAGTGGTTTGGGGATCCTTTGGAGTAAATGAAATAATAACTTCGTGTTCTTCTCCAGGTTTAAGGAATAGAGTCTCTGGAACCACTGAAAAGTGACTTCCTTGATCTGGGATCTAAATATTTATATAATTATAACTAAAGGCTGATTTATACAAATATGGCTTTTACTCAGTTTGTCTTATGTGTCTTTCTCATTTACTATGACAGGTTATTTCTCCCTTCCTCCTTATCCATCACTGTCCCACCTTGTCTTACTATCTTGGAAAGGATATTTCCTTCTCCTTCATCTCCCATAGCAAACTTTATCTTCCACCCTATCCTTAATTCCTGGTCACTAAAACCCTCCCCTCTTACTCAACCACATGATTCAGAAATAATGTCTATGAATGTAGATCACTCTTCTCCAATTCTATCTAGCCAAAGGAGAACACACATTTTTCAGGAACTAATCAAAAACTTGGTTCCTATATATGAAACGTTATATAAGTTCCTCATCATCTACTTTATACTAGTGTAACACCCAGCATTTAAAGTATTTGCAGACTCTTCCATTTGAGCCCACGGCACTCTGACAAGGGAGGTAGCACAATACCTTCAGTCTCACAGTCTGAGGAAATACTATGTCATAGCACTGATACAAATTCTTACCTTGATATCTAAGTAAACGTCAATATTCCCAGCATTTTTCAAAGGTAAGTGCTGTTTTGTTGAGGAAGCTACGCTGGCAAACAAATGCATAGTCTAGAGGATGGGGTAAAACAGGCATTTTAAAAAATTGTCACAATTACAATTAAACCAACCTGAACATAAAATAATGGCAAAGAGTTTCGAGTACCTGTAAGTCTTTTGGGGCGTGTATCCTAGCAATTCCTGTTCTGGCTCGAAGACCAATGCTTTTAATGACTGGTGTAGGGTTTGGGCTATCAACTTCTACATCAACTCTTGCCAAAAATTCTTCTGCTGAGTCCAGAATCTCTATAAAAGTTCATTCTTTTAGTTCAGTCACCAGAGTTATTTAATTCTAAATGCCATGAGTGGTCAAACATTATGCCCTCAGGGGTCACAAGAAATCTTAACCAAGATACTTTTTTTAAAGAACAAAGATAAATAAAAATAAGTGGGGGAGAGGAAGGAGAAAAGGGAAAACATCCAATTGGTAGATGTGATCAAATAAATTAGCAGAAAAGATCCAAAAAAGTTTTCAGTGATACTTGCTTGAGTTACCCACAATTACAAGGATTTGACCCCAAAGTGCATGATCTCTGCCCCATTTTTAAAACAACATAAAATTATTTGACAAATTACTCAAAGTATTCATATTTACTGACAAAGGAAATAAGCCTCAACTTTTTAATTTATTCAGGTACGGAGTAAAGCAATTCTGACAAAATGTAAACATGATACCTGAAGAAGTGATGTGTTTCTTTGGACTATGGAAAAGAACCCAAATTATAAAAAATTCAGGGTCCTGTAAAATAAAATTAAAAAATTAAAATGAATACTGGCATTAAGATTAAAATCTTAATGAAAGAAAAGTAGTTTGGAAACTTATCTTCCCTTTTAATTCTAAAGCACCTAGCTTACCTGTCCATCGTAACTGGCTGGCATCATGTGATTGATCACAGAAGGAGCTGCCAGCTGAGCAATCACATCAGCATAAGGAGCAGCCCTCATAGAAGCATGGACAGGTTCCTTGGAAAATGTGAAGCAACGCCAGGCTATGGCATTCTGTGCAGAAGCAGAAGAATCATTTTCAATAAAGGCAGAGCTGGTAGAACGTTAAACTTGTTGAAAGAATCCTTAACAAAAAAAATTTACTTTCGGGGGCAGGGGTGGGCTATAAGGGGTCACTGGGAGAAAAAAGGGGACATTTGTAATACTTTCAACAATAAAGATTTTCAAAAATTTACTTTCATAAAAGAAAAATTAACGAAGCATAATATTAGCAGTGTCTAGAATTCAAAATCAATGTGCTCTGTAAACCGGCTTCTTACTGTACGTTAGTACTTACAGCATTAATAATAAGTCTGATTGGCACGATGGCATGTGTCTTGTTTATCAGTTTTAATGGGAGAGCTTTCCAGCCACCATAAGTCAAGTCACCAAAATCAAGAACATCTTTCTTTTCTGTTTCTACCTAATTAAGAAAAAAGGGACTAATTTATAAAAAGCAATGTATTAATAAATTATCACAACATATGTTCATATCACTGCCCTTTCAGCCACAAGAGTCAACATTAAAGGTAAACTTACCTAAGTTTCCCCAGGCTATTTTACCATTGCTATTTCTAAAAAAATTAATGTTAAATTCTTTTTGTTAGTCTATTACTCAAATATTATACAGAACAAAGCAACACTTAGCTGCTGTTACTTTGAAAAGTCTTAGATCTTAAGACAATCTAACACAAGAATAAACTCAAAATGGATAAAAGACTTAAATGTAAGCCATGAAACCAGAAAAATCCTAGAAGAAAACATAGGCAGTAAAGTCTCAGATATCTCTGGTAGCAATATTTTTGCCGATATATCTCCTAGAGCAAGGGAAACAAAGAAAAAATAAACAAACTACATCAAACTAAAAAGCTTCTGCACAGCAAAAGAAACCATCACCAAAATGAAAAGGGAGCCCACTGAATGAGAGAACATATTTGCCAATGATATACCTGATAAGGGATTAATTTCCAAAATATATACAGAACTTATACAACTCAATACCAGGAAGACAAACAATCCAATTTAAAAATGGGTAAACCTGAATAGATACTTTTACAGAGGACATATAGATGGCCAATAGACACATGATAAACTGCTCAACATCACTAATCATCAGAGAGATGCCAATTAAAGCCACAATGAGATATCACCTAAAACATTAATTCGAAAGAATATATCTACCCCTATGTTCACTGCAGCATTATTTCCAATAGCCAAGAACTGGAAATAGCCAAGTGCCCATCAGTAGATAAAAAAGCTATGGTACTTTTACACAGTGGAATACTACTTGGCCAGAAAAAGAAAGAAAATCTTACCTTTTGTGACAGCATGAATGGACCTGGAGATTATTATGCTACTCAAAATAACCCAGTCAGAGAAAGACAAATACCACATGATCTCATTTATATGTGGGATATAATTAATAAAATAAACTGACAAACAAAATAGAAACAGAGGAATGGAACATACTGATAGTTATCAGATGGGAGGGAGTTTGGGGGGACCGGATGAAAAAAGATGAAGGGATTAAGAGGGGGGGGGGAAGAAAAAGAAAAAAATATATATATATCTAAAAGATACAGAAAACAGTGTGGTAATAGCCAGAGGGAAAGGGAGTGGAAGTAGCTAGAGGTGGGCAAAGGGGGCAAAAATGGGGACAGAAAGAGACTATGCTTGGGGAGAAGGGTGCACGAGCAGTGTACAAATGATGTTTTGTTGAGTTGTACACTTGGAACCCGTACCCCAATAAATTCAATTTTAAAAAAAGCACCAGTGGAGCCTGGCCCGGAGTGGCTCACAGGTTGAGTGTCGGCCTATGAACCAAGAGGTCATGGTTCGATTCCCGTTCAGCGCACATACACGAGTTGCAGGCTCAATCCCCAATGTGCAGGAGGCAGCTGATCAAGGATTCTCTCTCCCTCTCCCTTCCTCTCTGAAATCAATAAAAACAAACAAAACACCAGTGGTATTCTAACGTGCAGCCAAAGTTGAGTGCCACTGTCCTAAGAGGAATATAATACAGTAACTGACCACTGTCCCAACTAGGCTAGACCTTATTTCTTTCACTTCCAGAAAACAGAGGACTACAGAAGAGAAATTTCTTCAGCTAGCAAATAATCTTCAAGTAAAGAAAAGAAAGAATAATATGAACATAGCACTTAAGTGATTATCAAATTACAAAATGAATATAAGGTTTGAAAATAAGGTTTAATGCTACATTTTGCTTTATAAACATCTGAGCAAATATATCCATGTTTCTACAAAACAACAGAAATAATTTTAAATTTTGGAATAAGAAGATATTAAGAACTAATGTTTAGCTGAAGTTAACTTTGTGGCACATTTACTCACAAATTCATTTTTCCCCCAAATATTACTTTTATGGTTATATGGTCTTCATTAAAAGATCCGCTTACAAACAGTTACCTCGATCACAGGGGTCTCGGCAACAGCGGTGAGAATGACTCTGCTGGCCAAGGCTTCTGCTTGGACTACTGTCTCAGCATCTGCTGTAAACGGCCAAGAAGCAACACTGAAAATACATCTGAAAATCCCAGGATCGATTGGTATGAAAAGTACTTTTATCTCTTCTGTGGCATGAGGTCTTATGATGACTTTATTCTTGAAAACTAAACAAGGATATGCTAAAAGATCCACCTTAAAAAACAAAAACAAAGAGCCACATGGTTTGTTAAAAAATGGCTTCACAATGAAAATCAAGAAGTAGAATCAGTTAGTTTAAAATCCTATTCCCCAGTCACCTGAACTACCAAACCTAAACATTCAATACCTCTTCAAAACTACCAAGTCTTATAACTGATTATCTGTAGAGTACAATTAGTCAAACTCATGAAGCCTTATGAAGACAGGTTGAATTCATGGCCCATAGTCTATTTTAAAGCAAACAGTTTTTGATACCCACACTTTCCTTGAAAAGGAAACTGAAAATTGCAGCACTTCACAGCCCTGTACTTGGCCCCAGGACCTAGTTTCTGGTACAATGCAGGATGGTTAGACTGATCTCTAATACTCCTTGTCACACCTGCAAGTTTATGATTGTAATTCACTCCAAACCCTCCCTTCTCACTCACTGTAAATGGGATCATCTTTTCTACCTCCACTCGCAGACACAACACTGCTTCCTGAGAAGGCCTTCAATCTCACCACCTTTTATCCTCAACCCTTTCCTTCAACTATCTGCTTTTCCTCTAACCTCAGGATATGAAAGCAGAGGGTATAAGATAGGAAAATAGGAGAGTAGGGTAGAGACGATCTTATTTTACCAGAAAAAGGCCATTACTAGGATGTAACAGGGGAGAGTAGACCACCAATGCTGGTCTGCAAGTAGCAGTTGCAAAATCAGGGTATTTCAGAACAGGAGCTGCTGTCCATATTTCCCACCCTCCCTAATCACTGATATTCAATCATAGAAGAAGACTTAGATTCTAGAACTGTAACAGCTGTTATTGATCATGTGAGATCCTCACTATAAGAGTTAATGTTAAAATTATATTTCCAAAGATCATGTAAAAATATAAAAAATTAGTCAAAAAGACTACTAAAGGTATGGCCCCTAAAGAGTAACTTGTTTGTTTTTTTGATAAATAACAGTAACTTATAGTCAATCACATTTAACAAAACTAGAAATGCAAGACTTTCAGTGGTTTAAATAATAGTACTAAAAGAACATATACATGATTTCATAAATAAATAACAATGAAATATAATGATTAATTAATAAATAATAATAACTGGCAGAAAATGAGAAACATATTCAGATTTCACTTCTTACACCAGAAGTATTACAACAAAAGAGGGACCAAGAAAGATACCATTCCAATGATTTTGTGCAAGGTATAAGAGGAGGGACATACTCCCAGTACAAAAGGACATATTAGACAAAAAAGAAATCCAGCATTAATCATAATGCAATTGTTAAGTCAAAAGAGAAAGTTAATGAAAACTTACCTTTTCACCATTAACACTAACACTGAGAACTCCTATGCTGACCTGCAGCCAGCGGGTGGTTGGATTAAGTACACTAAGGTGGGTTTGTGAAGCAATACCAACACAGCAAGCATGAGGAAACTTCACTTCCTCAGGTACTCTTACATTCCCTGGGTAAAGATAAAGCACAGTCAAAAATGCAAGTTACAGTGAATACCTGATTATATGCACAGCTAGTTAAATGGAAATTTTATAGAAGACTACTTGTTTACCCAGAGCTATGGTATAAAGTGCTCCAGGTCTTCAGACTCCTTGATATTCTTTCTCTAAACCTCAGAATAGGTTGGCCAACAATTATTTCCTGCTGAATCCAGCCAAGGAATAAGAACAATTAAAACTGATCAAGCAGCCGAGACCGGTTTGGCTCAGTGGATAGAGCGTCGGCCTGCGGACTGAAGGGTCCCGGGTTCGATTCCGGTCAAGGGCATGTGCCTTGGTTGCGGGCGCATCCCCAGTAGGGGTTGTGCAGGAGGCAGCTGATCGATGTTTCTCTCTCATCGATATTTCTGACTCTCTATCCCTCTCTCTTCCTCTCTGTAATAAAATCAATAAAATATATTTAAAAAAAAAAAAAAAACTGATCAAGCTCACAATTTAAAGCTAATCAACTCTCAGATGTTACTACCTATTATAATCTCTTCCTTTTTTCTCCCACAAATATAAGCCACTGCCTAACCTAATAAGAAATGATAGAGGTTCTAACTTGGATTTTTAATACAACCAGTCTTTTCACCATCCTTATGCAGTTACGCTGAAATTTCCTTGAAGACAGCACTCCAGTGGCTGTGTGTACTGGGTCAGAAAGAGCACAGCACCCAGCTCTGCTTAGCAGAGTGACCATCAACAAGAGAATCAGGGGCAGTTCAGCTATTACAGACAGAAGTGGGAGGGTGCCCTCTCTCACTACCACAACAGTAACCCTCCAAGACTTAAAAGCTGGAAGGAGACTCACTCCTTCAGGGAGGTGACTCTAAACTGGACATTTCCTAGTTGAAAGACTAACAGAACACAAGTGCAGAACACAACAGACAGGAAGACAAAGGTATTGGGAGTTTCATCTACATAAGTTTTCATATTTTTCTAAGGTCACTTCAAGGACCCTTGCCCAGAAATATGTAGTCTGTATTCCAAATTCAGGACAAAGGAAAAAACTTATGAGAAACTCAGGCCCATCATTATCTCCTTGAAACAAAACTAGTTTTTATGGTGTCATTTGAGAAAACTCAATTTTAAGTAATAGCAAGGAACAGGCAATAACAGCAAAAGCATCTCACCTAATCCTGACATCATTCCTGAATCCCATGGTTCAATTCCATAATTTGCACCAACAGACTGCACAGGAAAAGATTTTGCTGTAGTTAGAAGATTCTGATGTGTGGTATTAGAATATGGGTTACAAAGGGAAGAAGTACCCATCAATCCAGAGCTGATATTTTGTCCTAGACAAATGTCCACAGCCACAGAGTTCCGAACATGCTCGCCTGTGACAGCAGGGTAAGAACAGTTTCCTGAGAACCCAGAGACGGTGGTGCTGCCTGTATAGCACGGGGGCAAAGCCACATTTCCAGCTGCAGGTAGTGTTCCCAAATACTGCTGGGCAAAGGGAGCTGTGGCTAAAGAATGTCGAGTCAACAGTGCAGGAACTGAGGTGGGAATGTTCTGCATGTCGAAAGCAGAGCCATAAATCACAGAGCTGGGAAGTGAGGCACACTGGCTTCCAGAGGCCATCTGATGAGGAACCTGGCCACTCAATGCACTGTTGGTAGTTGACGTATCTTCTGAAGTTACTCTCTCACTTTCGTTCACAGATGCCTGGAGTGTCACAGGGAAGCGTGGCATTGCTGACACAATCAGGTGCCTGGGACCTGACTTGCTCAGATGAGCCAGGCTGATCTGGTCCAATTCGCTGGAGTTTGTAGTCAAACCGGTGGCAGTGGTTTCCGATAGATCTTCACTTTTGGAGGAAAGATCTTTACTAAATCTAAAGTTAGGTTTTATATCTTCAGGTTTGCTACTCAGAGAAGTAGTTTCAGTCATTTTTTCTGTATCTGATTTTCTCTGGATAATATGTGATAATGTTTCTTTTCCTCTACCTTGAAATGAATCTTTTTCTCTCAAATTTTCCACAGTCTGTTCCTCTGGTGGAATTGGACTGGCTCGAATAATTGTGGTGCTCAACTCACTGGTGATATCACTCTGAGTGACAAAAAATTGTTAGAAATAATCCATAGATTATTACAAATTCAAATAACATAATAAAGAGACCTAAATAATGTTAACTCTGAAAAAAAAGTTAGCTTACACACACAAAAAATGTAGTTTTGCAGCTATGAAATGCAAGATTAAGTTTAAAAATTTTTTTGCATTATTATATAGAAATAATTATGAGGAGATTAAAGAAGAGGTATACACCAATTCTATTTCTGAAAAAATTTACATAAAGGACAAGAGACAACCAATTTTATAAAATTTAAGGAATATTTTCCTTCTAAACTGTACAATAAAAATCTAAGTAAATTAGTTAACAAAGGAATGGGGCAGGGAGGGCAGTGAGCAAGCTTTCAAATGACATCAACATGAAGTTAAGAATCAACACAAAGCCAGTTTAAAGGCTCTCTCTCCCACTCACATTATTTGTCTACTAGAGGCCCGGAGCATGAAATTCATGCATGGGTAGGGTCCCTAGGCCTGGCCTGTGATCAGGATTGATCTTCCCTGGCTGCCGACAGCCGGCCCCGCCCCCCGCTGCCGCCTGTCACCCTCTGTGTGTGGGACGAATGGTGGGGCAATCGGGGCCCCAGTGCCGCCAGTGTCCGTCGCCACCCACCTCCGGTTCCTCATTCCCCATCAGGCGACCGCAGCCTGCTGGCCGGGGTGAAGGACCAAAAGGTTGGCCAGTAGGCCCCAATTAGGGGCCTGCGGGCTGGGGGCAGCTCCTGTGTTGAGCATCTGTCCTCTGGTGGTCAGTGCGTGTCATAGCTCACTGGTCGTTCCGCCGTCCAGTCGATTTGCATATTATGCTTTTATATATATACTAGAGGCCTAGTGCACACATTTGTGCACAGGTGGCGTCCACCCAGTCTGCTCCGATCAGGGTGTGGGGGCTGATTGGGGGCAGGTTTGGCCAGGGGGAGGGGCCACGGGCAGTTGGCAGGCTGGCCCCACCCCCTGGTTGAACTCCCAGTTGAGGGGACAATTTGCATATTAGCCTTTTATTATATAGGATAGATACTGCTGACATATTTGAAAATGCTAATTTTTATGAGCACCAAAGTCTTTTCAAATATCTAAGTTATGTGATTCTGTTTTCTTTTCTTTTTTTTTTTAATATATTCTATTGATTTTCTAAAGAGAAGAAGGGAGAGAGAGAGTTAGAAACACCAATGAGAGAGAAACATCGATCAGCCGCCTCCTGCACACCCCCCACTGGGGGTGTGCCCGCAACCAAGGTACATGCCCTTGACCGGAATCGAACCCAGGACCCTTCAGTCCGCAGGCCAACGCTCTATCCACTGAGCCAAACCGGTTTCAGCATGGTTCTGTTTTCTTAACTATGAAGTAATAGCCCTAGTCAATGTTAATATACTCATTTCTTTTTTCTTTCTTTCTTTTTTTTTTAATATACTTTTATTGATTTTAGAGAGGAAGGGAAAGGGATAGAGAGATAGAAACATCAATGATGAGAGAGAATCATTGATTGGCTGCCTCCTGCACATCCCGTACTGGGGATCAAGCCCGCAACCCAGGCATGTGCCCTTGGCCAGAATCGAACCTGGGACCCTTCAGTCCGCGGTCCGACGCTCTATCCACTGAGCCAAACCGGCCAGGGCAATATACTCATTTCTTTATAATGCATCACCTTAGGAGTGACATCCGCAACTGTTACACACAACTTAAGATGCACTTAACCTCATGGATTATTTTTGGTACTTGGTCTGAAAATTTCTTCTGGATCAAAGCTTTAGAAATAAAGACACTGATAAACAAATTATTTGCCAGTCATCCATCCATCCATCCATCACTTCATCAATCAATAAATAAAAATAACAAGAGCCTGTATGTATTCAGTGGTACGTTCTTGCTGCCAAGCCCTGTCCTCACATCACTGTCCCTCCTTACAGATGAAGAAACAGCTTGGGGAGATTGTATCCTTTTGAAAGTAGCAGAGAAGCCATCTGACTGTATAATTCAGCTCTTAACCACTATGCTAAGAACATAGAGACCCAACATCTAAAAGCATCATCTACAAGACAACTTTCATGAACAACATAAACTGATGAACAAAAATAGATCCAGAGACATAGAAGCATCGAACAGACCATCAAACCTCAGAGGAAAGGCAGGGGTGGGGGTAAGAGATCAACCAAAGGACTTGTATGCATGCATATAAGCATAACCAATGGACAAAGACAGTAGGGGGGTGAGGGCATGTGCTGGGGGTGGGAGCAGCCGAGGAGAGGTCAATGGAGGGAAAAGGAGACTCATGTAATACTTTAAACAATAAAGAATTTAAATGTTAAAAATAATAAATACATTTTTTTTAAAAGACAGCTTTCAGTGAAATGGTCTTTATCTTGCCCCTCTCAATGACTCCTCCACACTGCTACTGCAATGAGCTTTAAAAACATCAACACAGGTCATGTCAGTGTTCTGCTTAAGAACCTTCAAACCCACAAATTTTACATATAAGATGCTTCTTGGTTTGGCCTCTCCTCTTTGCCCCAAATACATGATTCACTAGAGCCATTCCAAACTTCCTGAAGTCCCTCAAATGCAGTCTGTATTTACAATTCCATGTCTTCCCCCATTTGTTTGTCTGCTTCTTCCCTGCCTAAGTCCAAGTAGTCCTGAAAAAGATGGCTTCAATACTAGTACATTTTTATCCCTCCTATCGACACCCTAGTCATATTTTTTGTTATCTCCTTCTGAATACCCAGAGAATATGTCCAGCACAGTGCATTTCACTACTGAGTGTGTCTTGCATATATGTGTCTTCCACCAGACTGAGAGTGTTTAAGGGCAGATACTAAAATATTTGTAGCCGAAACCGGTTTGGCTCAGTGGATAGAGTGTCGGCCTGCGGACTCAAGGGTCCCAGGTTCGATTCCAGTCAAGGGCATGTACCTTGGTTGCGGGCATATCCCCAGCAGGGGGTGTGCAAGAGGCAGCTGATCGATGTTTCTAACTCTCTATCCCTCTCTCTTCCTCTCTGTAAAAAATCAATAAAATATATTTTAAAAAAATATTTGTAACTCTAGTGCCCACCCAACATGAGAAATGGTTTGATTCTCCTTTCTTTCTCCCTTCCCTATTTCTCCCTCCCTCCCTTGTACCCCTGTCAACCCCCATTTTAAAGATAAAAATGGCAACAGAAAGTATACAGGCAGGAACTTCAGTCTGAACCCTACATCAGTAACACTTTAGAGCCAGAAGTCTTACTAAAGAAATAATAAAAGTGCTGCCCACCTTGCAGTCCTCAAGGCCATGATCTGAGGCCATGGTGGGACAGGTGCTCTCTTGTTCAGACACGTAAGTGAGCCTACTCACACTAGCCTCTGGACACATCAACTGAGACGACTCACTCTCACAGGGGGGCTTCTGATGATGAGCTGCTGAGCCAAATGATTCTGAAGCACGCCTGAAAGAGAAAACCCCTCGTGACTGGAGTTGTCCATTCTCTTATTTAACATTATCTACACTAGCAAAAGCCAATCCTGTTTTGCCTACAATCTTACTAATCTTCAGCCTCTGCAATATACAGGGGTGAGTTTACAGTTGTGAGTACACAAAAGTTTATTCTTATATTATGGGTTAATGACTGCATTATTTATTTTATTATAGCTGTAAATCTAATTTTGTCTATGAATATACATATATTTGGTAAAGCAATAAATTTACACTGTCAAAAATTATATATACATACATACATATATCTATAGATTAGAATGTTGATTTACACCTTTTCAAAAATTAAACTTTAGAAAGTTCTTATAACTTGGTTAAGTTAGTTTACGCCTACCCTGATAAACTTGTCCTAAAATCTGTGAAGTAAGTTTATTATTCTAACTCTTGAAAAAGTATTTACCCATCTTACTAGTGTTAAAAATACAAATCCTATACAATAAACCCTAATATGCAAATCGACCAAACCGCGGAACGACTAGCAGAACGACCGGTCACTATGACGCACACTGACCACCAGGGGGCAGACGCTCAACCAGAAGCCAGGCTCACAGCTGGCGAGTGTAGCAGTGGTGGTGGGAACCTCTCCGCTGCAGGTGGGCAGTAAGGAGCAAGGGGTCTGGGACTGCGAGAGCCCCGGACTGTGAGACAGATGTCTGACTACTGGCTTAGGCCCGATCCCCCTGGGGGAATCCCAGACTGCGAGAGGGCGCAGGCCAGGCTGAGGGCTTACTCCTAACCTGGTAATTTCATTCCTAGATATCTATCCTAAGGAAAACAGTGAAAACACAGAAAAAATTTTATGAGCAAATTTGTTCATCTCAATATCACTAAAATGGCAGAAATAATGTAGTGAGTATCCACCAGGAGCATGTAAACCATGAGAGATTCATTACACAATCTGTAACGTTACTAATTTTCTTTTAAATACAGGGAATTATTGTAAGTGGAAAGAACAAGAATACAGCAATTTGCACAAAAAATGGCTTGAATGAAATTGACAAAATATTTACAATGGTTACCTTTGAGCAATGAATCTATAATTTTCTTTTATATACTTTTTTCTTATATTGAGCATGTATTTTTATTATTTAAAAAAAAGGTAAGCACCTACCCTGATAAACTTGTTCCAGAAGCTTCACTAGGAGAAGAATGACTCAGTGGAGTGGTGGAAGGTCTGAAGCTATCCTGATCATCTTCTGAACTATGTCCACCATGCTCAGGAGAAGAATTTTTCAAATCTATCAGAAAGGTATAGTTTCTCATGAGAACAGGAAAAAAAACCTACTCTGTATAATTTTGTGAAATGTGACCAACTACTCTGATACTTACCAACATTTTTAGATGAGATTAAGAAATGTTTTCCAAAAGTCACATGCTTTTCACTGCTACTTGTTTCACTAACATACTCATTTTGCCTCTGATTTTCTCTATTAGTTTGCATTTCTTCACGCTCTTCTGACAGCCAAAAGGGGCTCTTTACTAATGAATAGCTATTAGATGTTGGGATGGATATTGAGGTAGCTTTTTCACTATTACCAGTATCTGGTAATTTGTCAATGGAATACGTCTTCACATCAACTATTGCACTCTCACTCTCTCTTATATTTGTAAGAACTGAATTTGAAGAGTCTGTTGTTCTAAATGATTCCTGGTTTTCACTCTCTCTGCTTTCACCATAGTAAACAGCTGGTGTATTTTCTTCTGATTCCCTTACACTTATACTAGTAGCATCTAAGTCCACTGTATGGATGTCTTGTGTAGTGCGTTCTTTTGGCAAAGATAAATCCCAAATGTCAGACACGCCAGTTCTTGACAAGTTTCCCAGTCCACCTTCGCATCTACTAACTTCCGTTTTTCTAAGGTATTTCTCCATATCAAATGCACTGGTTCCATTACTTTGTTCTAAATCATTAGATATGAAATGAGACACAATGGAAACGTCCTGTTGTTCACCATCTTCCTGAAAAGTCTTCTTTCTGGTTTTATTTGAAAGTGCCTTGATCATGGCAGCAAGTTGGGAAGGATCAGTACTCACTGATGCATCTGCAATAGCTGAAGCAATGGTGCTTATCCTAAGTACAGAATCATCACCATCAGGTAGGTCGCCTTTACATCTTTGGGATTTGCTATTTATGAAGAAAGTGTCCTAGAAATGAGAAAATTTACACCAGATAAATTTACCTCAGTCCATAAACAGGTACATATTAATCTTTATTTATAAACTAAAGGCCTGGTGCATGAATTCATGCACAGATGGGGTCCCTCAGCCTGGCCAGTGATCGGGGCCGATCAGGGCTGTCCCGCCCAGTCCTGATCAGGGCTGATGGGGCCAGCCAGCTGGGCGGAGGGACCATGGGAGGTTGGCCGGGCCACTGGAGGTTGGCTGTGGGAGCGCACTGACTACCAGGGGGCAGTTCCTGCATTGAGCGTCTGCCCCCTGGTGGCCAGTGCACGTCATAGCGACCGGTTGACCAGTCATAACAGTTGCTTAGGCTTTTATATATAGAGATGCTAGACAAGATTTAACAGCAGCAATAACTTAAGGGTATAGCAGTGAAATATCCTAAAAAAATAAGACAGCTGCTATCAACTTCAATTGTTGAATACTTAATTACTTATGTAATCAGATTATCAATTGATTTTTAAAAAAATCTTCAGGAGTAAAAGATGCTAAAACGGAATCAGAAAAATAATTTAAAACCAAAAAATTAAGAAAATAAGATTGAGAAGCCATTGTGACTGCCAAGTATAGATCCTGGTAATTTCATTCAATTGTTAGAACTATTTACAAGCGATACAGAGAAAGACAAGTACCATGTGATTTCACTCATATGTGGATCTAATAAACAAAATGAACTAACAAGCAAAACAGAGACAGACTCTAAATAGAGAATAGGCTGACATCTGGGGGTGGAGGGCTAGATGGAAGGCTGGAGAAATAGAGCAACAAAGAAAGTAAGAGAAAGAACTCATGGATATGGACAACAATGTGGTGATTGCAAGCAGGGCAGGAGGTGGAAGGTATAGGGGGGATAAATGGTGATGGACAGAGATTGACTTGGGGTGGTGAACCCACAATACAGTGTATAAATGATGTGTCAAATTGTGCACCTGAAACCTGTATAATTTTGTTAACCAGTGTCACCCCAATAAATTCAATTTTTTATAAAAGGATTTATAGGCAAGACATAAATAGGAATCATGGATAAAAAACTAAAATGGAACCAATAAATAGAAACAAACACATTCAATATTCAAAAATGCAAGTTAAGAACTGTCTCCAGCCCTAACCGGTTTGGCTCAGTGATTAGAGCGTCGGCCTTCGGACTGAAGGGTCCCAGGTTCGATTCCGGTCAAGGGCATGTACCTTGGTTGTGGGCACATCCCCAGTGGGAGGTGTGCAGGAGGCAGCTGATCGATGTTTCTAACTCTCTATCCCTCTCCCTTCCTCTCTGTAAAAATCAATAAAATATATTTTTAAAAAAAACTTCTGTCTCCAGTAATAACAAACTAAGTAGTACAAAACAATTCTTGCTGAGAGCAATTAGAACTGGAGAGCATATTCAAAGACTTCCCTTAAATGGCATTGGAAAGCTTTAAAAAAAATTTTAAAAATTAAAAACTATGAGGCCAAAATTCAAAAGGAGGAATCCCAAACAGGTGAGTCCATTAATGGAGATGCTTTCCCTAGGGAATCTGCTGTTTCAAGAGGCAGCTGATTAAATTTCAAGAAGCAGACAAGCAAAGCTGTTCTTACGGGGGTAAGAGTATAAAACCGCAAGTTCAGTATTTGCCTATTATGGCAGGCAATGACCCTGATAAACATCATACTTTAGGGAGAGACCACAAAGGACTACACCCTAGGAGTTAAGGAAAACCAAAATTAGACTGGCCCTCCTACAGACTGAGGCTCAGTTCTAATGACCTCAATCTCAGAAACCAAATTAAAGTAATCTGAGATTGCTAGAGTTCTTTGTTCCCTTTCGGAAGCAAACATAAATCCTGTCTGGAAGATATAATACCCCATGACCTCCAATTATTTCAACAACTTTTCCTGTAAAAGTCCACCACTCAATCAATGACACATGAAGTTTCAAGATAATGTGGCTCAAGTACAAGAGAAACAGACCTGTGGGGGATCCAGAAACTAGTCATCAAAATGGAAAACACATCTGAATCTAAAATCTAAAACATAAAATCTAACATAAACTCTAAAACATAATTAAGGAAGTAAAAGACAACATTGAGACTCTAGCAGAGGGCTAGGAATTATAAAGAAATAACCAAATGTAAATTTTATAACTGAGAAATACAGTAACAAATTAAGAACCCAATCGATCGACAAAACCTAATTGGACACAACTGGAAAAAAATGAGACTTGGAAGAGAATTCTGAAGAAAATATCCAGAATGAACTGTGAAAGAGAAAGTTAATGGAAACTACAAAAAAGAACAGAAAGATGGTAAAAAAAAAAAAAAGGTATACTCTGTAAAAGTCCAACAAAGTTGTAACTGAACTCTCTAAATGGGATAAAAGTTCTATTTTAAGAGATATTGGCAGAGAATTTTCTACAACTTGTGAAAGTCAACAAACAAGAATTAAGAAGGCCTATGAACCCTGAGCAGGATAAAACAAAAGATACCTAAGCACATCGTAGTAAAACAGACAAAAAAAAAACAAAGAAAAAACATTTAAAGCAGTCAGAGATAAGATGCATTACCTTTAGAGAGGTTAACAATAATACTGAAAGCAAACATTTAAAATGAAAAGATGTAAAATAATGTATTCAAATTGCTAAAAGTTGTTCTATGCCCTGGCCGGATGACTTGGTTGGAATTCTGTCCCTAACACCAAAAGGCTGTGGGTTCAATTACCAGTCAGAGCATATACCTAAGTTGCAGGTTTGATCCCCAATCGGAGCGTTCGAAAGGCAACCGACTGATGTTTCTCTCCCTCTCCCTCTCCTTCTTCCTCTCCCTCTCTCCCTCCTTTCCTCTCCCTCTCTCTCTCTCTCTTTCTCTCCCCCTACCCTGCTCTCTATCCTATATAATAAAAGCTTAATATGCTAAGTGTCTGACCATTCGTTCAACCATTCGACCAGTCGCTATGACGCGCACTGACCAACAGGGGGCAGACACTCCGACTGGTAGGTTAGCTTGCTGCTGAGGTCCGGCTGATTGGGACTGGGCGAGAAGGGCTGGACACGCCTAAGACTCTTGAGGTGTCACTTTTCAGAAATATGACCATGGTGGTTTGCTTGGTTTGTTTCTTCTTTCCATCACAGGTCTGCTTTTAAGCAGATAATGCACTATAAGCATTCCTCTCTATTAATGAAAACCTTTCGGTGTTGGGGGTCCATGTTTTCAAACTTTATAAGGAGCTTACTGAAGTCTGCGAAAGCTTCTATTAAACCCTTCACTGTGAATTTTCTTAAGGTTTTTTTCTTTTTCTTCTGCAGTTTCCTTTTCTCTTGTCTCTTCCTCAGCTATACATTCCTGTTCCAGTTCCAACAACTCATTAGTCAGTTCCTCAGGAACCAACTCTAGGAGCTCCTCCATGTCATCCTCATCCACACCCATGTTGAAGTTGTTTGTCATCTCAACCACAGCCTCACTGGTTTTTGCAACCTCCTCAGCCTTGAGAAAATTCTTTGAAGTCATGGATGAACTTCTTGTCTTTTTCCAAATGCCATTCATACACTCCTTGGTGACATCACACCAAGCCCAAGCAAGGTCTTGATGTTCTAATACTTCCATAATTGCATCATATCTTCCCAGGGTTTCCTCAGTTACAGCAAGAACCTCAGCAAAGGTCCTCCTCCAGCAGTAGGCCTTAAAAGCTGCTCTAACTCCTTGGTCCATTGGTTGGATCAAAGAGGTAGTGTTTGGACAGAGAAACACCACTTTGATTTTGGGATGAAGAACACCAATAAAAGGTTGTCTGAGCGGATTATCCACAATAAGCAAAATCTTGAAAAGTATGTTATTCTCCAAACTGTACTTCTCCATTTCACTGGTATCACAATTCAGGAGGGCATCTTGGAAAAGGAGCTGGGTCATCCATGACTTCTTACTGCTCCTGTAGTACACTGCCAGGGTGTGCTTACTGATATACTTGAAGGCTCTGGGGTTCTCACTGTGCCAGATTACAAAGGGCTTCAATTTGTAGCCAGCAACACTGACCCAAAGCAAGACTGTTATCCTGTCCTTATAAGCCCTAAAACCTGACACTGACTTGGCCTCTTTATGGATCAAAGTGCTTTCAGGCATCTGCTTTCAGATTAGGAAGGTTTCATTCATACTGAATATTTGCTCTGGTAAGTAATTTTCCTCCACAATCTGCTTATCTAGGGTTTCCAAAAATTCTTCAGCTGCCTTCTCACCAGCACTCACAGACTCACCACTCACTTTCAGATTATGAAATAAAAATGTTTCTTGAATAGTTAAATGACCCAGAGCTAGCAGTAAATTCAACAATATAGTTCAGTCCAACCTTGTCTTTCACCATTGCAAACAAACCTTTTGCTCTGGCCATGGTGCTGAAAGGGATATGCTTCTAAGTCTGGTCTTCAATCCAGGTAATTTAATATTCAAAAACCAATTAATGTAATTCACACATTACCATGGGAGAAAGCGCATGCTCCTCCTTGATACAAAAAAACCATTTGACAAGATTCAATCTCCTTACAAGTTAAAAACAAAACTAGCGCCCTGGCTGGGTAGCTCAGTTGGTTAGAGCATCATCCCGATACACCAAGGTTGCAGGTTCGATCCCCAGTCAGGGAACATACAAGAAAATCAATAAATGCATAAATAAGTGAAATAACAAATAGATGTTTCTCTCTATTCTCTAAAATCAATCAGTAAATTGTTTTTCAAATCGTGGTAAAAAATGTAAAAGAAACATAACATTGAATTTTTTTAAAAAGGCAACCATGTTATACTCAATATTTTTCACAACTGACCTTATTTTTTTTAATGTTTTTATTGATTTTTATAGAGAGAGGAAGAGAGAGAGAGAGAAACCTCAATCAGCTGCCTCTTGTACACACCCTGACTGGGGACTGAACCTGCAACCTGGGCATGTGCCCTGATCTGGAATCGAACCAGCGACCCTCCAGGGCATGGGAGGACGTTCAACCAACTGAGCTACATGGACCAGGGCCACATGTCACCTTAACTTGATCTTAGACAAGAACTGACATGGTTTTAGCTTTCCTTCATGAAATGCTTATGATACCTCTGTTTTGCCTTTATTGGCAGTTAATGTCACATCGTTTTCATCCACTTGTGAAACACTGTCCAGTTCTTCCGCCTGAAGTGTAACTGATCCTTCACTTAGTTGTGCATTGGAGTGTTCATTTAAATCTCCTGTAGGAAATATACAATATTCAACTTACATCTATACACTATCTCACAGAAACAATCTGTGGGATAAGGATCACTAACATAATTGCCAAGGAAAAATCCTTTTACCCAAATATCACTCAATCTCACAAAAACTGAATAAAGGTATAGTCACTAAGACAAAGGCCATACCATCGTTAATTTAGCTAAATTCTGCAAACAAAATTGTGATTTTAATTTCTCCTCTTATAAGTTCATTTAACATTTTTCAGCTTTAAACATTTCACAAATGCACAAGTTGAATTAAAAAATAATTACTTCTTTACAATAGTAGATGCTCAACTAATTATATATGTATAGCCTCTTTATTCCAACTCTCCTTATTGGAAAACAGGCTCTCTAAGGACTGGGGCATATCTTGTACAATTGTATATGACATGTAGCAGCAGGCATTATACTAGCAAAAAACAGCTGTTTGCTCATTGGATGTTAACCAAAAATGTTTGATTTTAAATATTTATCATAGATATACATACTATCACAGTCTCAATCTCAAAATACCTCTTTAATTAAAAGTCTACCTAAATAGTAAATATAACAGTTATAATTCATTAACTCAGTTGTCTAATAGGACAAAGTTATCTAAACCATTTGAACAAATTATATTTAATTTACTTTGACTTTTACAAAAGTATTTAGGTGGATTTTGGATGACTTGTTTCCAATTTAGATTTAAAAGGCAATGTGGAACTATATAAGAATCAAATGAGTAACTAATACTGAAAAAACTGTGATTCATACATTTTCACTCATTAAGAACATAATCACACAAGCACTTAATTTACAGGTTAAAAAAGAGTTACTAAAAATTCTTTCATTTAATCTATTACCTGAAAATGAATCATGGTTAAGATGAGCCATTTCTTTGTCCAAATCACTTTGTGATAAATCAGATTTTCTTATTAAAGCAACAGGTTCTCTCTCTTCTGGTGATCTAATAAAATAACCAAATGATGGCTACAAAATAAACATGTGGATTATTTCCTTCATTTTCAACTGCTTTGAGAAATTCTATACTATTTTATCTTAATATTGGTAACCTAGCTAAATGATTTCAACAAATATTTTTTTCTTTCTCTTTAAACTTAAATGACTAGAGATGAACTTTAAAAGTCCACATAAAACCTTTTATTTCCTTACTGCCAGCTATCTTTAATCATCAGAACTAATATGGTCAAGTAACTTGCCCTCACTAAGAAATCCAAGTTAAAATAACCTAGAAATGACACTTTGTTTGTTCCTTCAGTAATTATTATTGAATATCTACTGTGTGTCAGACACTGTTAATAAACATCAGTGAGAAAAAAAATAAGAATTCCTGCTTTCCTGGAACTTACAGTATATAATTTTATACAATAAATACAAAAATATTTATGAAGAGATTTCTTCCTACTGAGTTGGATGAAAGGTTCAGAAAAGTTTATTATTTATTATATTCAAGGAGCTTGCTAAAAGGCAAGAAAATCACACTTTTCTTTTCTCACAGAACTTTCACATGATAGACCTAAAATGTGAATTCATTAAATGCACTCAATTTTTAGTTGATCTTCACTTGGAAATTTCTTCCCTTGACCCAGCAACTTGCATGCAAGTAACATTTCACAATTAATACCAAAATATAAATTCCAAATGATAGATCCATTTTCCATGATCCAGTGCTTTAAAATTCATCTGTTTATAAGGAATTCAATTACTCTTTAACTTCACTCATAATGTAAAAGATTCCAATTGATCCTGGCGGAAAAACTCTGCCTCTCTTAAGTATTAATTCTCATTTTTTAATTCACTGCAGACAGGATCCATAGTTCAGTTTTAAATGTAAGTTCTGTAAATCAACTGTGAGATCTAACACCATAGCTATTATTTTAAATTATACTCTTAGTGAAATCCAGTTTTAATAAACACTCTGCCCGCCCTGGTCAGTGTGGCTCAGTTGGCTGGAACATTGACCCCATACACCCAAAGGTCGCAGGTTCGATTCCCAGTCAGGACACATACGGAAGGCAACCTATCAATGTCTATCTCTCTCTTCCCCTCTCTCTAAAATCAACTAAAAAATATATCCTCAGGTGAGGATGAAAAATAAATTTAAAAAATAAACACTGGCCCTGACCAGTTTGGCTCAGTGGATAGAGCGTCGGCCTGCGGACTCAAGGATCCCAGGTTCGATTCCGGTCAGAGGCATATACTTTGGTTGCAGGCACATCCCCAGTAAGGGGTCCGTGCAGAAGGCAGCTGATCGATGTTTCTCTCTCATCGATGTTTCTAACTCTCCCTCCCTCTCCCTTCCTCTCCCTCCCTCTCCCTTCCTCTCTGGTGAAAAATCAATAAAATATATTAAAAAAATAAAAAAATAAACACTGTCCAATAACGCCAACTCCCTGTATGAAATTTATCAACAAGCCCTATGACTCTATCTCTGAAAGAAATCTTGAGTCTCTAAATTTTTCTGTTTCTGTAATATCCTTCTAGCACTCGGCCTTCATCAAATCTCTTCTATGTACCTTTCTGCCTGTTTCTACTCTTCCTCTGCAGTTGACTGACTCTCCCACCCAGGCTCCTGACACATATGGTGGCATACTGTCACCCTTAGAGATGGGCCCAGGCACCACAACAAAGTTGCTCCCTGCCTCCAAGAATTTCTTTCCAGTTAATTTGAGATAAGGCCAAATCCTGCAAGGACCCTTCATAATCTGGCCCTTGTCTTCTTCTACCATTTAACCTATCATACTCTCCCACCCCACAGTTCAGTTTCAAATTTAAGTTCTGTAAATTCACATTAGCTCCATTTGTCGGCTCCCTGTTCCTCCAATATGCCACTCCACCTCCTATAAATCATATAAATGTTCATATAAATCAGGGGAACATCTTGCCCAAGGGCCATATAAGGCCTGCAAAATCATTTAGTTTGGCCCTGCCAAGGGATTAGGGGTAAGTTAATTAAGTGTTTGACCAAATATAACAGGCTAATTTTTTTAAAAAAATGTATTTTATTGATTTCAGAGAAGGAAGAGGGAGAGAGAGATAGAAACATCAATGATGAGAGGCTGCCTCCTGCACATACCCTACTGGGAATTGAGCCCACAACCTGGGTATGTGCCTTTGACTGGAATCGAACCTGGGACCCTTCAGTCTGCAGACCAACACTCTATCCACTGCGCCAAACCGGCTAGGCTAGCAGACTAATTTTTAAGTTGGTAATTTTGTAGGGCCTGCAAATGATGTTGTAAAGTATCCAAATGGCCCTTGGCAGAAAAAAAGGTTCCACAGCCCTGATACAAATAGTCTCCATTTACTGAGAAGAACCTCCCTCCAGATCTTTTGATGACTGCCTCCTCCTCTCTCATCATTTAGGTCCCAGATGTCACCCTGACCACCACAGCTAAAGCATGACCTTATCCTTACTCACTCTTCACAGGACCTTTCATTATTGCTGGCATTTTTAAGTTTTTACATCTTATTAAACTGAAACACTCCTATATTTCAAAATATGTTTTTAGACAACAGGTTAAAAAAATGAATCTTTAAGTTCTTCCCACCATTGATATTACTGCATGTTAGGTTTGGTGCTAAATACTTTACATGACATTTAATTCTTACAAAACCCTGTAAGGTGGCATTCCATTTTAGAAATTGGAAAATTAAGGCATAGAGGAGTTAAATTGTTCCATAGAACTAGTTAAAAGGCAGAGCTAGGACTGGGTCAAGGTCTGACCAACTAATAAATTCAAGCTTTTATCCACTATTTTAACATGTTCCTATTCTGTCTCTGCTTTAAAGATGCTACAATGCTCTAGGTATACCATCATAGCATTCAAAATATAACAGCTGGTCAATTTAACCAGTTCCAGCACATATCATACTTACTCTTTTCACACTATAACCACCACCAAGGCAACCAAGAGCTTCAGATCTTTGAGCAAAGAACTCTCCCAAAGATAGACGTAAATAACTGGCATCGTCTTTGTTCAAATCTGATGTGCTAAGTGATTTCTTCAACAAATTGTAATTAATTGAAGTTCCCCACGACGTATCCCCTAGTGCAACTGAAGTATTCTGGGCATCTATATTTTCTTCCTAGGAAGAAAGTTATTATTTCACTTTATTTCCCCAGCAAGCCTTCTTTCTGTTTTTCTCATATTAAAAAAAAAAGTTAAGAAAATTTAAATTTTTAAAAAATGTGGACAAATTTAAGCTTAAGCAGCTAATACAGGTAATGAAGTCCAGAAGAAGAGAACTTCATTTTACACACTTTGAGTTATAATATACACTGTTTTGATATGTTGCTTAATCAAACACCGACTTTCATTAATATAAATCTTTAGAAAGGAGCATATTTTCAATAAAAACAAAAAATTAAAAACTGGAAATATCTTTGAAGACTATTAAGTTGATTTTAAACAAATTAAATATTATTTCAGTATGCCAGTTATTTTTTCAATCAGTAATTTTGAGTGTGAAGAAAAGAGCAGAAATTGTCTAAATATAAGGAAAGCAAGATAAAATTCTATACTAACCATATATCTATTCAGATGGAAATAAAAATTTTGCTACATTTAAATTAATACAGGAAAAATTTTAAACTTTGGTTAATGTCAATAAAATACAAACCTGCATAAATTGGTGCTCTTTATTAAATTCTTCTTCATCTTGTGCAATCAATTCCAATGCCTCAGCTTGAAAAATAGGTACATAATATTATATTAATGCCAATTAGATACTAGCATATAAATAAAACTTAACTAGTTAGGAAAATGAAATACTAAAGAAATAAAAAAATTTAAAGGTATGTGAAAGCTTCTCTCACACAATTGATGCAGCTGCATTAAGTACATAGTCTATGGTTGTCAAACTTTTGGTAATAGACACCCTACTGTGATTGATTTCATCAGTTACTAATGTGTCCTAACTCACTAAAGGGGGCTTTACAATCTAAGATTTTCGTTTTTAAAAGACTCTAATTTTAGCTTTAAAGATCTGGTACACCTGTGTTAAGGTACACACCCATGAACACCCTTGGTATTTCATCTGGAACTAACGGACTGACAAGCCATTCTGAAGGCTCATCATGAAGATGTCTGCTGGGTTTCCCAACCACCTATTTTGCTCATAACTGTCCCAGTTTTAGACAGCAAAAATCCTATATCCCAGCAAATCCCACAGCCTGGGCAAACAGTAACAAGAGGTCCCGCGGTGTCTGTCCTCAAAGTTCCTATGAGCACCTCGTTTCACTTAGGGTAATGAATGGATCTGAACCAACCTCCAAGCCAAGGCCACAAACTAAAATGCCTCAGAAGCTAGGAGTGAATGAGCAAAGAGGGCCAGGTGTAACACCATAGGGAATGGTGGGACAGTGGCAAACTAGAAAGCCACTAGTTTAATACTCCTCTCAAGACAGTAGAGTTAAAAAGAATTTTAAACATATTGGCTAAATCAGAAAAGGCTACAGGCTACCTAGGCCCGGGTGAGCCCAAGTGGCCCTGGGTCTGGGAGAGGCCAAGCGTCCCTGGGTCCGGGTGAGACCATGTGTCCCTGGATCCGGGTGAGGCCTTGTGCACCTAGGCCCGGGTGAGCCCAAGTGGCCCTGGGTCTGGGAGAGGCCAAGCGTCCCTGGGTCCGGGTGAGACCATGTGTCCCTGGATCCGGGTGAGGCCTTGTGCACCTAGGCCCGGGTGAGCCCAAGTGGCCCTGGGTCTGGGAGAGGCCAGGCGTCCCTGGGTCCGGGTGAGACCATGTGTCCCAGGATCCGGGTGAGACCTCGTGCACCTAGGCCCGGGTGAGCCCAAGTGGCCCTGGGTCTGAGAGAGGCCAAGCGTCCCTGGGTCCGGGTGAGACCATGCGTCCCTGGATCTGGGTGAGGCCTTGTGCACCTAGGCCCGGGTGAGCCCAAGTGGCCTTGGGTCTGGGAGTGGCCAAACGTTCCTGGGTCTGGGTGAGACCATGTGTCCCTGGATCCGGGTGAGGCCTCGAGCACCTAGGCCCGGGTGAGCCCAAGTGGCCCTGGGTCGGGGAGGGGCCAGGCGTCCCTGGGTCCGGGTGAGACCATGTGTCCCAGGATCCGGGTGAGGCCTCGTGCACCTAGGCCCGGGTGAGCCCAAGTGGCCCTGGGTCTGGGAGAGGCCAAGCGTCCCTGGGTCCGGGTGAGACCATGCGTCCCTGGATCTGGGTGAGGCCTCGTGCACCTAGGCCCGGGTGAGCCCAAGTGGCCCTGGGTCTGGGAGTGGCCAAACGTTCCTGAGTCTGGGTGAGACCATGTGTCCCTGGATCCGGGTGAGGCCTCGAGCACCTAGGCCTGGGTGAGCCCAAGTGGCCCTGGGTCGGGGAGAGGCCAAGCGTCCCTGGGTCCGGGTGAGACCATGTGTCCCTGGATCCGGGTGAGGCCTCGTGCACCTGGGCCCGGGTGAGCCCAAGTGGCCCTGGGTCTGGGAGAGGACAAGCGTCCCTGGGTCCGGGTGAGACCATGTGTCCCTGGATCCGGATGAGGCCTCGTGCACCTAGGCCCGGGTGAGCCCAAGTGGCCCTGGGTCTGGGAGAGGCCAAGCGTCCCTGGGTCCGGGTGAGACCATGCGTCCCTGGATCCGGATGAGGCCTCGTGCACCTAGGCCCGGGTGAGCCCAAGTGGCCCTGGGTCTGGGAGAGGCCAAGCGTACCTGGGTCGGGGTGAGACCATGAGTCCCTGGATCTGGGTGAGGCCTCGTGCACCTAGGCCCGGGTGAGCCCAAGTGGCCCTGGGTCTGGGAGTGGCCAAACGTTCCTGAGTCCGGGTGAGACCATGCGTCCCTGGATCCGGATGAGGCCTCGTACACCTAGGCCCGGGTGAGCCCAAGTGGCCCTGGGTCTGGGAGTGGCCAAGCGTTCCTGAGTCTGGGTGAGACCATGTGTCCCTGGATCCGGGTGAGGCCTCGAGCACCTAGGCCCGGGTGAGCCCAAGTGGCCCTGGGTCTGGGAGAGGCCGAGCATCCCTGGGTCCGGGTGAGACCATGTGTCCCTGGATCCGGATGAGGCCTCGTGCACCTAGACCCAGGTGAGCCCAAGTGGCCCTGGGTCTGGGAGAGGCCAAGCATCCCTGGGTCCGGGTGAGACCATGTGTCCCAGGATCCGGGTGAGGCCTCGTGCACCTAGGCCCGGGTGAGCCCAAGTGGCCCTGGGTCTGGGAGAGGCCAAGCGTCCCTGGGTCCGGGTGAGACCATGGGTCCCTGGATCCGGATGAGGCCTCGTGCACCTAGGCCCGGGTGAGGCCAAGCGTCCCTGGGTCTGGGAGTGGCCAAACGTTCCTGGGTCTGGGTGAGACCATGTGTCCCTGGATCCGGGTGAGGCCTCGTGAACCTAGGCCCGGGTGAGGCCACGTGCCACTGGGTCTGGGAGAGGCCAAGCGTCCCTGGGTCCGGGTGAGACCATGCGTCCCTGGATCCGGATGAGGCCTCGTGCACCTAGGCCCGGGTGAGCCCAAGTGGCCCTGGGTCTGGGAGAGGCCAAGCGTCCCTGGGTCCGGGAGAGACCATGTGTCCCTGGATCCAGGTGAGGCCTTGTGCAACTGGGCCCGGGTGAGGCCACGTGCCCCTGGGTCTGGGAGAGGCCAAGCGTCCCTGGGTACGGGTGAAGCCAGATCCTGGGTCCGGGTGAGGCCGTGCGCCCCTGGATCCATCCGGGTGAGGCTGGGTCCCAGGCCCGGGTGAGACCACGCGCCCCTTGGGTATGGGTGAGGCCACGTGCCCCTTAGTCCAGGTGACGCCGTGCCCCTGGGTTCGGCCGAGACCAAACCAGAGGGAGTCGGACCTCCATTACCACCATTTGTCCACCATCCAGAGCTGAGGGGTCAGTGCTGACATGTACACATAAGGAACTACTGGACATCGAAATTGGGTCTCAAAAGAACTGTTGGTCCAGGGGGAAGCTCGCTACAGATTGATTCATTTGCCTGTCAGCATAAATATTATTGCTCGTCTCACATTCAGTTCTTATTAGTATATATCTAGTGACATTTGATCTCGTTCATCTAGAGGAAATGATGAACAACATAGACTGAGGAACAAGAACAGAACCAGAAGCAAGGAGGCATCGATCGGACTATCGGGCCTCAGAGGGAGGATAGGGGAGGGTAGGGGGAGGGTGGGGGGAGGGGGAGAGTTCAACCAAAGGACCTGTATGCATGCATATAAGCCTATCCAACGGTTAAGTTCAACAGGGGATTGGGGCATGCGTGGGGAGAGGGGTGGGATGGGAATGGGGGGATGAGGACAAATATGTGACACCATAATCAATAAAGAAATTAAAAAATAAAAATAAAAATAAAAGCATTATGAGAAAAAATAAAAAAAAAATAAAAAAAATAAAAGCAAAAAAAAAAAAAAAAAAAAAAAAAAAAAAAGAAAAGGCTACAGGCTAAACTCTAGGCTGCCTGTCTGTTGCTTACCCTGGGCCTTTGCCTGGTATTTCAAAATAGTAGCAGAAAGGGGAAGAGCCAATAGCAACCCAGAAGGGACAGTCCACTTGGGCTCCCACAAGAGAGATCTCTCCCACTCTCACAGAGCCATCAAGGGCTAATCCAATCCAAATTGCCCTTTTGAAAATCCTCCCAGTCCCACATTAACATCTTGAGACAAAATGAGAATAGATACATTTCCAGTTAGGAAAAGTAGAGCACCAAAAATAGATCAAGATTCTTACTTATTAAAATAGTGCTGATTCCTTACCTTTCTTTCATATAAGCACATTCTAACCTAGAGGTATAAATTAGCATCAATGGAACCATGAAGCTCCTAAAATCTTATGCTAAATCTTCCACATAAAAATTTTCTATGAAGATTCTCTGTGGGATACCAAAAGTTAAAAAACCACTGCCCAGCTCTAGCCGGTTTCATTCAGTGGATCAAGTGTCCGTCTGCAGACTAAAGGGTCCAGGGTTTGATTCCAGTCAAGGGCACATGCCCAGTTGCGGGCTCAGTCCCCAATAGGGAACATGCAGGAGGCAGCTGATCAATGATTCTCTCTCATCATTGATGTTTCTATCTCTCTCTACCTTCCTCTCTGAAATCAATAAAAAATATTTTTTAAAATTAGTACATTAATTTATGTAAATACACACATAAAAGGATCAGTACATAATAAGTGCTCAATAAAACATGGCTTTAAAAAAAAACACTGCCCTGCCCAGCAGGTGTGGCTCAATGGTTGAGCTTCAACCTATGAACCAGGATGTCATGGTTCGATTTCTTGTCAGGGCGCATGCCCAGGTTTTGGCTCCATCCCCAGTGAGGTTGTGCAAGAGGCAGCCAATCAATGATTCTCTCTCATCATTGATGTTTCTATGTTCCTCTCCCTTTCTCTCTGAAATCAATAATCTGGCCACACAGTGTATATCCTATATAATAAAAGGCTAATAAGCAAATTGTCCCCTCGACCAGGAGTTCGACCAGCAGGCAGGCCAGCCAACTGCCCATGTCCCCTCCTCCTGGCCAGTCTGGCCGGACCCCACCCATGCAGGAATTCATGCACCAGACCTCTAAAAAAAATACACACACACACACACACACAGAGTGGCCAGATTATTATGCGTTCAGAGATCATAATAATCTGGCCACTCAGTGTATTTTAAATGATACCATTTTAAAAGTTGAAATAAAAACCACCACTGCCCTAAAATGAGAAAGTATCAACCAACTAAATCTAACATCCAACAGAAGGGAAGGAAGAAATCAGCCCATAAGAAGGTAACTCAGAAACCTATACAGTCTTATTAACTAATGTCACCCCAATAAATTTATTTTAAAAATAAAACTCAGAAAACCTAGCTCATTTTGAATAAATATCACATTTTTAAAACAGTAAGTATACAGCTCCAATTGCTATTTATTATATTCCTAAGCATTTTTTTCTCTGAACGTTGAGATTCTTCAGTTAAAAATCTATAGTAATGTTCATCAGAAATTAGTCACAGCCCTGACCGGTTTGGCTCAGTGGATAGAGCGTCGGCCTGCAGACTGAAGGGTCCCGGGTTCGATTCTGGTCAAGGGCATGTACCCTGGTTGCGGGCACATCTCCAGTGGGAGGTGTGCAGGAGGCAGCTGATTGATGTTTCTCTCTCATCGATGTTTCTGACTCTCTATCCCTCTCCCTTCCTCTCTGTAAAAAAATCAATAAAATATATTTTTTTTAAAAAAAGAAATTAGTCACAAATTATGAGAAAGCAGATCTTCCTTTTTTGAGTCTGTGCCCAATTGTCTGTCATATCAAAAACAAGAGTCCTTTCAAATGTCACCTGAATGTTCTAGTTGTTAAATTTGAAGCAGGCCTTTGTCCCACTCCCCGATCCCCTGCCTAGGGTTTAAATCCAAGGCCATAAATAAAAGTAATGTACATAATACCTCAGATATATGGAACTAATGAAGAGGACAGAAATGGGGAAGAGTAGTAGTATCTCAAGTAAATTTTCTGAAAAAGTTTATTAAATAGGCCAACTTTTCATTTAAAATGGCTTTGATATTATAAAAATTATGCCCTTGGTCCATTCTTCCTCTGCTGGATATCTCTTACATTTTCAAATTCCCTTTCCCTATTCCTATTAAAACGCTCCCATTTTATCCATATGCTCCACTGGCCCTGGTTTCTTTTAATACAGTTCATTCTTTATTTTCTTCAAATATAATATTTTTCAAATATAATAATATTCATTTTCTCCATTTCCTCACCACCCATGTTAGTCATCCCACAAGCAAGGTTTCCTTAAATTCCTCCATTATCTGTTTATTTTTTCCTTTAATAAATAGTAACACGTTCACATAGTTCAAAATTCAAGAAGTATACACTGAGTGGCCAGATTATTATGATCTCTGAACGCATAATAATCTGGCCACTCGTGTGTGTGTGTGTGTGTGTGTGTGTGTGTGTGTACACACACACGAGGCCCAGTGCATGAATTCGTGCATGGGTGAGGTCCAGCCAGCCTGGCTAGGGGGAGGGGACATGGGTGGTTGGCCAGCCTGCCTGCTGGTCGAACTCCTGGTCGAGGGGACAATTTGCATATTAGCCTTTTATTATATAGGATATACACTGAGTGGCCAGATTATTATGCATTCAGAGATCATAATAATCTGGCCACGCAGTGTATGTATGCATACTATGCTGTAATAAAGACTTTTAAAAAGTTAACCCAAATAAATAAATAAATAAATAGCCCTAGCTGGTTTGGCTCAGTGGATAGAGCGTCAGCCTGCGGACTGAGGGGTCCAGGGTTCAATTCTGGTCAAGGGCACATCTGGGTTGCGGGCTTGATCCCCATTGGGGGAGGCACAGGAGGCAGCCAATCAATGATTCTCTCTCATCATTGATGTTTCTATCTCTCTTACCCTCTCCCTTCCTCTCTGAAATCAATAAAGATATTTAAAAATAAATAAATAAAAAGTTAACCAGAAGAGGTAAAAGAGAATAGTAAAACGTCTCCACCACATCCCTGACCCCACTTACCACACCTCCAGAAGCAACCAGTGTGTAAAGTACCCCTGAAACCCCTTGCTATTTGAATTTTGAGTTTAAGTAGCTAGAGATTCCTACAATCCATTTCTTTTTTTTAATCTCTTCATTATATGCATTTACAAATATATGTGTGTCCTCCCCTCTTCCACCTTTTTTACACAAATGCTAGAATATTTTACATGGCTTTTTATGTTTTGGATTTTAAACAATTTATTTTGGTGATCATTCCATATCAGGACCTAACAAGCTCCTTTACCTTTTTTATAGCCACAGAGAATTTCCTTGCATGGATGTACCTTATTTAATCAGTCCCCTTTTTTGTACATCCAATGTTGCTTCCAAATTTTTGTTATTATAAACAATGTGCAAATAATAACATTGCACATACATTACATACCATTCATGCAAGTGTATCTAAATAACAGTAAGTTCCCAGGAGAACTGCCTGGTTAAAGAATATATGGCTTTGCAATTTTGTTAGATGCTCCAATATCGCCGTATCTAGAGGCTGTTTAATGACCACTTTTATTTCCTTTTCTATAAATTCTGTGTTTACATCCCTTGCCTAATTCTATACTAAGTAGTTGGGTTTTTTATTATTGTTTATTAAAACTATTAACATTTTAGGAAAATGGGCCCTTAATCTATAACAGTGATGGCGAACCTATGACACGCGTGTCAGCACTGACACGCATAGCCATTTCTGATGACACGCGGCCGCATGCCGAGGATGAAACATTTGCTGCTCCTGAGGATGAAACATTTGCGACTAGTCTTGGAGTCAGTTTTTTCCTCAAAGTGACACACTACCCGAGTTATGCTCAGTTTTTTGGTGAAGTTTGACACACCAAGCTCAAAAGGTTGCCCATCACTGATCTACAATATGAATTAAAATTTTTTTCTCAAAAAAAAAAAATAAAATAAAATAAAAATTTTTTCTCAGTTTGATGACTAATTTTTAAAAACTTTTTCATAAAAGCGTAACATACCTATGAAAAGTATATGTAAGTGTATAACTCAATGAATTTCCACAATCTGAACATGCATGTAGCCATATCAACACCCCAGATCAAGAAACAAAACACTGACAACACCCAAAAGGCCCCTTGAGCGTCCTTCCTGTCACTACACTCCTGTCGCAGGGTAACCACTAACCTTGCTTCTGACTTCACCGAGCAGGATATGTTTGAACTGTATACAAATAGAATTAGAGTATGTATTTTTAGTCAGCCTTATTTTATTCACCATATTTGTGAAATTTATCCACATTGCTACAAGTGGCTACACATCATTCGTTCCCATTGCTACACAGCATTCCAATATATGAATAAACACAATCCATCCCAATGTAAATGGGAATTTCGGAGTTTCTAGTGTAGAGCTAATACATACAGTGCTGCTATAAACATTTTGGCATATGTCTTTGGTAAATTATATACACTCCATATACTGGGTATATAGTGGATCATAAAGTGTGAATTTCACAAAATGCATCTTTATCAGATATTGCCAAACAACTTTTCAAAATGGTTGTATAGATTTGCATTTCCCACCAGTAACACCTAAGAATTCCATTACCATTGACTTAAGTGACAAAGTCAATATCCACTATCCAGTGTGTCTTTTCTAAATCAAGATATCATTGAGCAAGGTCTAACAGTAAATTAACTTCCAATTTCCGACTCATGTTTCCAACTACCAAATATTCCCAGCTCAAACCATAATCATCCAAAATTCTACAATTTATTCTGATTTTCCCTATCTCAGTTAATGGCATTTTCCCCAGAAAAAGATCACAAACCTCAATCCTTTCTTGACTCTCTACTAGCCACTGGAACCCAGTCACAAAACCCTAACCATTGTATCTCCATGTCTTCATTAGCTACTTTCCTTTCATTCTCACGGTGACACCTGTGTTTCTATATCCTAAAGAATCTCCCATTCCCCCTTTCCATTTCTTGCCATAAATGCTCATACTTTCTCACCTCATTCTTTCAATGAGTTTTCCATCCATTTGGAATTTTCATGCCCCCAAATACTCACATGTTGAAACTCCATCTCAAAAGCCTTCTGCTACCCACTCAAGCAAAAGTTACTTCTCCTAAAACTCCAAAGCATTTGTTCTGTGTTTCTCTATGATTGCTATATGTTGTTTTGTATTTTTATTTTATCCCTTTTAGCTGATGGGCGGTTTCTTAAGGGCTAAAAAAAATGCCTTATGTCTGTACTTCCACATCATCAGATGTTTAAGAGTTCAGTACAAGAAGCAGTTAGAAAGACTTTTCTCTGGCACCTTCTGAGCTTATCCTACCTAATAATAGACAAATATGCAAATTGACCGTACCTTCGCTATGCCCGCGATTGGCCAGGAGGCACGGGGGGGGGGGCAGGACTCGGGGTGGCCGGGGTGGCCGATTGGGCCGGCGGGACGCTGAGCTCACGTCGCCAGCGGCAGCTTGAGCTCAGCGTCTGCGCCATGGCTGTGCTGCGGCACAGAAGGGGCCTCTGGGGCAGCGAGCTCACGTCCCACCACAGACCATCAAAAGCGGGGGAGCTGGGTGCCTGTCCACTCAGGCACCAGGCCTTTCAGAAGCCTCCGCCGCGCCGGATCGAAAGCTCCCCCGTGATCGAAAGTGAAAGCTTGTAGGGGACCCTACACATGCATGATTCAATCATGCACTGGGCCTCTAGTTAAAAATAAGACTGGGCTTGACAGACCACTGCATGGTTTTCTCATCCCCAATTGAGAGGTGTTCAGGGACCGGAGCCTCAGGAGCATAGCACCATGTCACAGACTAAGACAAAATGCCATGCATTCTGCAGACCTACTCCAGTTGTCCTTTCACTGTCAGAGATTCTGCTAATCCACAAACCTAGTTTATGTTCCTAATATGTTCATCCTTTGAGATTTTACTTACCTTCTTCATCACTTTTCTTCCATCATTTCTACCACACTGCTTAGCTTTTACTATAAAATGGATTGACTTTTGTAACTGTTCATTTTTCAGTATAGTCCTTTTGTTCAAGACAGACTTTAAAAAGAAAGTAAAGCCTCTTAATTTTGCAATACTGTAAAGTAAAGGTTCTAAATTGAAGTAAGAGACTGCTGGTCTAATGCACTGTCTTTAAGAAAAAGGCTCAGCTCACTCTGCAATGATTAGCACTCTTTCAAGCCTTTGTTCCAGTAATAACAAGTGAAGAGCTCAGTACTGTATATTCCAAAAAGGATCTGATGTGACCAACCATCAGAAACAATGAAAATGGTACAATACTGTGGTTAGCAATATCCACTTACAACCAGTTCTGAATTCTTCATTCATTTCATCCGTTGGAGGCATATTTAAATCTTGTTCTTCATTAAAAGATGTATAATATGCAAGGTCAGTGACCCATCTACCTTCTTCATTTTGATAAACCACGTTCTGTGGTAGATCAGCTTCTAAAAAATAAAATTCCAAAAATATCCAATGATACATAAAACAAATAAAATTATATAATATTCTTAAATAATGTTATTTAGTTGCCTTATCTTAGTTATCAACAGTCCTAAAATTTGCCCAAAACTAGTTAGAAAAAGGAAAATTCATTTCCCCCACAGAAAAGTATCTCTCTGATAAGCCAGACTTAATTACAGTAAAAGCATCTAATGGAGAATTGGGGGAAAAGGAAAAAAAGACTTAGAAAGGTATACTTTTCCCAGATCTGTGAATAAAGATACCATTTTATGTTATTTATTTACTTACAGTGAAAATTTTTTATATTTAGAATTAGCTAGCTGGACTCACTTTATTTTTATATATTTATTTAAAGAAAAGACATTTCATTTTTAATCATTCAAAAAAAAAAAAGAGTTCTAGACAATGTCAAACTCCACATACAATACAGCTATGATTACACATTAAATATAACTATCTACACATATACAAAAATATAAAGTTCTATTTCATACAATAAAACCCTTTATAGAAACCATATTAAAATTAAGCAGAACTTCTCAACTTATATGTGAGGTGTAAATCCTTTCTACAGGTTCCTTTAAAGGTTTTAGAGCAAAATGCAAAACCTAAAAACAATGTCCTCTGGTCAATTCCCAAATTAACGCTACTTAAACAAAAATTGATAGTTCAGTTACATACTCCTTTAATATTGTTCAGACATCTCTAAAATCTCCCACTTTTTAAAAGTATGGAAATAGGACCGAAACCGGTTTGGCTCAGTGGATAGAGCGTCGGCCTGCGGACTGAAGGGTCCCAGGTTCGATTCCGGTCAAGGGCATGTACCTTGGCTGCAGGCACATCCCCAGTGGGGGGTGTGCAGGAGGCAGCTGATCGATGTTTCTCTATCATCGATGTTTCTAACTCTCTATCCCTCTCTCTTCCTCTCTGTGAAAAATCAATAAAATATATTAAAAAAAAAAAGTATGGAAATAGAACTCAAAATATCCCATAATATAGTACTAAACATAGAGAGTATTTAGGAAAGATGTTATTGTCAGATGACACAATATTGTTTTATTTCTTCAATACGTTTTTAAATAAGAATGAGGTTTTGGTTTTGTTTTTTTACCTAAAAGACCAAGATTATCGTCTACATTAAGATACATTTGGTAAGATTTCAGAGTGGAAAATAACCTCATCAATATTTTATCACAAAAGTAACTCTGGTAACAATTTATAAAAGGAGCCAGTACTCTGAGATATATCCAGGGATTAAATCTCATCATGCTAGAAAGAAGCTGTCGGCCATACTCTGTGGTTTCACTAGCAAGAAACAAGTCCTGGTTCTCCAGAATCTCTGCTTCAGAGAGCTTTCAGTCACTATGCACATCCATTTCATCAATGAGATGAAGAGTTTCTTCCAATGCCCTGATTATTGGGTACTATCCAAGATAACAGATCTTGAGGATCAAGCCTGCTATTAGTATCTTTGTCATAATCATTTAGGAATCTACTAGTATCTTTCTCAACAGGATCCACTCTCCATCTTCATTTACTTAATCCTGCCTATAGTCACCAAAAAATTCTTCCAGCCCTGACAGGGTACCTCATTTGGTTAGAGTGTTATCCAGATATGCCAAGGTTGCAGGTTTGATATTGATCAGAGTACATACAAAAATCAACCAATGAATGCATAAATAAGTGGAACAAACCCATGTTTCTCTCTCTCTCTGCCCTGCCTCTAAAATCAATTAAATTTTTAAAAATTCTTCCAAACTAACAAATCCATCACCATTTTTGTCATGTTCTTCTAAAGCCTCTTGAATGACAAATTCCATCAGATAATCAACTTCTCCAGGATGCTCAAAAGCAATAAATTCTTCAAGATTCAAACCATCCTGGTTAGCTTTTTCAAATCCCTTCTTGTCCTTTAAATGAAGCTGCCTAAAAGACTCCTCTTCTGCAACAGCCAGAGCTGTGCTCTCATCCAAGTCAATCACACAATCATACATCTGAATGTTGCACTCATCCCGACACACTGCCATCACTGTTTTTATCATTTGTCAACAAACTATTGTTTCTCTTCTTGCACAGCATAATGTTTAAAAGACAACTGAATCCATGAACTGAGTTCACTTTTGGTGAGAAAGCCATCTGAGTCCAAGTCAATTTTATGATTGACTTCAGTCTTTTGTGTTGCCCTTCCAGGATGAGTTGTCAACTTTTTCCTGGCTGCCCAGCAGTGCCTCGGTTATAGTCCCTGCATGGCCCTAGAATGCAGTAGCCCCAGGCTTCAGGCCCAGTCACACTGTGCTAGTGGCCATGGGCACAGGGCAGAGGAGGGAGGAGGAGAGCAGCACTGATTGGCACGTGGTATGGCCTAGGTGGGAGAACACAGCGCTTAACTGCTCCTCATGTCCCAAACTCACAGCTGAACACAGCTTAGATTACCCCAATTTTCTTGGCACCATCCATAGTAGGAAGCTAGTCGAACATGTATATGCCATCTTCTCTCCATCAGGCCTGATCAGGGTGTTGACTGTGGCTACTTCAATGTAACAAAACTTCTTCACAGCATGTTTATCTGGTGCTTGTTGGACCTGACATCCAAAATGAACACAAGAGTATTGTTGTTTTCTATCTTCATCACGGCTGACTTGGTAGTCAGGGGAACTTGATGATGGCACAGTGGTCAGGGGAACTTGATGATGGCACAGTGGTCAAGCTTGTTTCTCCTGGGGGGACTCTTCCAGCCGGGCAGGATCTCCACACCAGCCGGGCAGGATCTCCATTTTTTTGTGTGGCTGTGGATGCCTTTCAGCACTGCTTTCTTTGCCTCTAAGGCCTTAACACACTACCCTTCTTCACTTTGAGGCACCATCTTCATTTTAAAGATACCATTTTTTAAATTCATAATACATAAATATCTTAGTATGAAAGATTAGGCAAGTTCCACTTAGAAATATATTCTATTCAAAATGTACACACAATATTTTATATATTCTTTATTTTAAAAAAAAGTCCACTTACGGTCTTTCTTCTTTTCAATGGACTCGTAACATTCACATGCTCGTCTTTCGCTAGTTAGTGACTGGAGAATATCAGAATTAATACTTTTGTTATTAATGGACTTCAAAGATGCTATGTTCATATTTTTTTTGAATGGATACTTTAGGAATCTCAGTGTCTGAATCTGAGGCCAATTGCTTATTTTGATGAGGAGACCCTGCCTCCAGTTTTAGAGGATTTATCAGGTCAAAATCACCTCTACTGACATTTGTATCATGAAAATAAACAGGGTTAAATTTTGCATTAGCATTAGCAGTCCTGATAGTCTTCACCAGAACTTTTTCTCTTTGCTTTCCTTTAAAAAGCAATAAAAGAGCAAGAGTAAGTTTTGTTTTTCATAACTCATTCCAAAATTTTATGGGCAAAAATTATGTAGTTGACATAAATGTTTATTATATAAGAGAACAGACTATACAGTATTCACTATATTCTTCTAGATTATGTAAAACCCAATGTTAAGCAATTGACAAAAACCTAAATTCATAATGTGGTCATCCCAAACACACAACAACAGATTCAGGTACCAAAAGTGGGTCCAACATATTCATTACATTTACAGAATGTTAGAAATGTCAATTTAACTTTTATCATTACCACTAAAAGTTTCTACAGGATGGTAAGCCCATTAGTGTGACCAGCCTCATAAAAATAATATGAATAACAGACCTTGGAAAACACAGACATTAATATGTTTTAATAGAAGTGAAACAGCAAATACTACCAATGTTCCTGAGAGTCTAATGACAATTGCATCAGACACAGCAAATTAAGTCAGTGCTTCAAAGCCAAGCTCTCCAACAAACTTTCCCAAATGGCACTTCTTTTTCTTCCCTAGAATAACAACTGCTGAAAGGGGCTCAAGTGCCTACAGTACTCTTCTCAGAAATTCAGCTATGAATAAAGTGCCAATAAAGCCTATAACAGCAGCATTTTCTGTTATAAGATATATGACAAAAACAGCCTCCGGGGCAAAGTTTTTAAAGTTAAAATACTAAAAAGAAGTAGTTCTATTTAACAGAAAAGATGCTGACTTTGAAATAAAGTCATAGGTTCACCGTTTATTAATTGGGTGATTTTCTAACACTGTCATTAAAAAAATAAACTTACATCTCTACCCTATATCAAAATAAAAGTAGTAGGAGAAAATGCAGATGGATAACGTATTCTTCAGTAAATAACATCTTCTAAGTGTCAACACTCTCATGGATTAAATTGTGTCTCCCAAAAAAGATATGCCTGAGTCTAACCACAAGGAACCTATAACTTGTGATCTTATTTGGAAACAGGATCTTTGCAGATTTAATTAATTAATTTCTTGAGATGAGGTCATTCTGGATTTAGGAATAGCCTTAAACCCAATGAGCAGTGCACAGTTAACCCTTGAACAATACAAGTTGGAACTTACAGGTCCACTTATATATGGTGTTTTTCAATAAATATATAGTTGGCCCTTCATATCCCTGGGTTTCATTCACATCCCTGGATTCAACCAACCACAGATTGAAAACAGTATTTCTGATCTCCAGGTGGGAACCGTGGATGCAAAGGGCCGACTGTACGAATGGTGAGGTGTCGTTTTACATAAGGGACTTGAGCACCTGTGGATTTTGGTGCCCAGGCAGGTCTGGAACCAACTGCCTGCAGATAGCAAAGGATGTTTTAGGTGAGTCAAAAGTTATACATGGGTTCTTGACTGCGTGTGGGGTAGGAGAGGGTTTGACACCCCACCTCCACATTGTTCAAGGGTCAACTATACTTATAAGAGAAAGGAGAGGAAAACTTCAGAGAGAAAAAGAGCGACAGAGGAAAAAGCCATGTGAAGATGAAAGTAGACATTGGATTAATTCTGCCACAGCTAAGGAACACCAGGTCAACACCTTGGATTCAGAATTGTTGCCTCTAAAACTGTGAAAAGGAAAATTTTTGTTGTTTTAAGCTAACAAAAATTTTGATGATTTGTACCAGCAGCCCCAGAAAACTAATACAAACACTAAAACCTAAAATGCATAAGGATCATCAAAGGCAAGAACACAGGAAGACACAGGAAGAAGACAGCCACCTAAAAGCAAGAAAAGTGTAAGGAGAAACCAATCCTTTCGAAACCTTGATCTTGGACTTCTCCAGAACCATAATAAAAGTAAATTTCTGTTGTTTGAGCCAAATAAATGAATAAAATGCATAAGGATCAAAATATCTCCTTTATATAGAAAGTTTATAAAAACAAGTTAAAATATGGCTTCAAAAAGACAAAGACAAATAAGAAAAAAAGACAAAGGAGACAAATGCCACTTAAAACTAGATAACTGTGTCTTGCCATCATGGCTCAGTGGTTGAGCATCGACCTAAGAACCTGGAGGACACGGTTCGATTCCTGGTCAGGGCACATGCCTGGATTGTGGGCTTGATCCCCAGTGTGGGGTGTGCAAGAGGCAGCCAATCAATGATTCTCTGTCGTCATTGGTGTTTCTCCTTCTAACCTTCCTCTCTGAAATCAATAAAAATATATTTTAAAACTAGATAACTATTTTTCATACATAATATTAGCACAGATTAAAAAGAACCAGAATGTGGGGAACTAACTCTCTCCTCAATAAACTGACTTAAAACAATCTTGAATATAGAATGTAGTCAATCTAACCACTCACCCTTTAGTTGAGACATTGTTAGCTGAAGCAGCCTCCACCTTTGTTTGTCCCATGTAAATTTCTGTTTATCCTGGCTAAGATGTTTTCCCCAAAGCCTCAATAAAAGGGATGGCAGGGCCAGAGCAGTGAGTAGTTCTCCCACTAGAGGTGGACTACCGCCTGGCCCCCCATATCGCCAAATTGAAAAAAAAAAAAGAATGTAGTTAAAGTGATTACAGCCCACCCTCCCCCGAAATCACTGTGCTCTAATGAAATACGCTTGAACCCTTTATGTGCTTAGTTGAGGAGCCAATTGAGTGAAGCTACCACCTATGGGATGACTCAACACCTCCAAGACAGAACACCACCCAGGCAGAATGATAGGGTAGCGGTATGGGGCTTCGGATAGCTACTCACTCTCCCCAAACCCAAGGAGCCATTGGTGGGAAAACTGGTGCTCAACCATTTGTAGATGACTGCTTCTGAGATGGAGTTTTCTCTCTTGCTGTGATCTTTTAAAAGTCAGCCCAAGACACAGGGTTTGTGGAAAAAATAAATAACAAAAAAGAGGAATGCAGTTTCTCTGACAGTTTTTAAGCTTAAACACAAAACAGGTCTTTGTTTACACTTTGAAAGTTTAACTCTCAAAAAAACTTAAGAATTAGGAAATGTGCCTGGCTGGTTTGGCTCAGTGGATAGAGCGTCGGCCTGCGGACTGAAGGGTCCCAGGTTCGATTCCGGTCAAGGGCACATGCCCGGGTTGCGGGCTCGATCCCTGGTGGGGAGCGTGCCGGAGGCAGCCATTGATGTTTCTCTCATCATCAATATTTCTCTCTCTCCCTTCTTCTCTGAAATAAATAAAAATATATTTTAAAAAAAGAATTAGGAAATGTAAGAAAGAAAAAAATAAAAACAATCCACACATTTCTTAGGAGATGGGGTTTCAAGGGGAGGTAATGATAGTACAGTTGACACTTAGGATGTTAGGGACACTGACCCTCATGTAGTCAAAAATCCCCATATAACTACTGACTCCCCCAAAACTTAACTACAGTCTTTTAATATCCACAGGTGACTGGATCTAGGTTCCAAGACCCCTGTGGATTCCTAAATCCATGGATGCTGAAGTCCCTTATATAAAATGGCATACAACAATGCATACAGTCAGCCCTCTGCATCCACAAATTCCCAACCGAAGATTGAAAATGCTGATTTCAATCCAAGATTGGTTGAATCTGCAAATGCAAAACCCTGGGATACAGAGGCCAAATGTATATTTATTGAAAAAAATAAGAGGGCCCACAAAGTTCAAACCTGTGTTGTTCAAGGGTCAACTGTACTGGAAAGTCCCATCTTACCGGAGTCTAAGGAAAACAATAAGGTAACAAAGCACTCGGGACAATGGCGGAGCTGGGAGACGCCGACAAAGCGGAATTGCAGCGCCTGGTGGCGGCCCAGCAGCAGAAGGCGCAGTTCACCACACAGGTGCGGGACAGGGACCAGGGTAAAGAGAAACGAGGCTAAAGTACAGGTCCCAGGCACCCGCGGTGAGGTCACTCGATGTCCCTGCTACGCCCGGTTCCCTCGCAAAAGAAGTCATGGCACCCCTGCCGCTGGTGCACCACTTCATGGAGCTACGTTGGGACAAATGTGTGGAGAAGCCAGGGAATCGCCTAGACTCTCATACCGAAAACTGTCTCTCTAGCTGTGTGGACCGCTTCATTGACACTACTCTCACCATCACCAGTCATTTTGCCCAGAATGTACAGAAAGGAGGGCAGTAGGCCATTCCCTAGGAGAATGACAGAAGCAGCAAAGGACCTGTTACTAAGCAGATTGAAGGGCCAATAAGGGAAAGTTGTCAACCCACTGTCAGGTCAACTTCAGGCTATTACCAAGCCTGTTGAGGCTAAAAAGTAACAGATCAAAAATTCATAAGTGAAATTTATTTATTTAGAATTCAGAAACTCCACATTGTATCATAACAATTATTCAATAAGTGTGAGTTTTCCAAGAAAAAAAAAAGCACTCTAGAGAAAGGGAAGTATGTCCTCAAAAAATGGAAAAATAGCATCCTTCATAGACTATAACCAATGATATTAACATTTGCCATTATCGCATGTACCATATGATTTCACTTACACATGGAATCTAAAGAACAAAATAAATGAACAAACAAAACAGAAATAGACTCACAGATACAGAGAACATTTTAAGTTGCCAGAGTGGAGGAGGGTTGAGGGGCTGGGTAAAAAAGGTAAGGGATTAAGGAACATAAATTTGTAGTTACAAAACAGTCACAGGGATGTAAAGTATAGCATAGGGGCTCGGCTGGCGTGGCTCAGTGGTTGAGCGTCGACCTACGAACCAGAAGGTCATGGTTTGATTTCTGGTCCGGGAACATGCTAGGGTTGCGGGCTCGATCCCTAGTGTGGGGCATGCAGGAGGCAGCCAATCAATGATTCTCTCATCGTTGATGTTTCTCTCTCTGTCTCTCCCTACCTTTCTGAAATCAATAAAAATATATTTAAATAAATAAGTAATAAAGTATAGCTAATAATATTGTAATAAGTACATGTGGTGCCAGATGGGTACTAGATTTACAGGGGTTTGGAGACAACTAGGTACTAGATTTACAGGGGTGATCACTCATAAGTTATATAAATGTGTAAGCAATGGGTTGTACACCTGAAACTAATATAATATTGTACATCAACCATAATTGAAAAATAAAAATTATTTAAAAATAAATTAATAAAAAGGTTACCATAAAAGACTTTGTTTTCATAGAACATTTAAAGAAAATGCAAATAAACTTACTCTGTCACGATGTAGAACAATACCCTTTGAACTTTCTGCCCCTTCTTTCTCTTTTTCAATTCTCAAAGTATTAGAGGAAAATGGTAACACATCATCTACACGCCTTCTACTATTTCCATTATCTACAGAATTACCTAAAATATAAGAAAAAAAAATGAAGCAATGTCAAAGTTTCAGTAATCTAATGTAATAACTGTTTTTGCTGTTCAAATTATTTTATGTAAACCTAATACTAAGCTTTCATATAATATAGCCATTTGCATGAGAGCGAAAATAACCAACAGTATGAGGCAACAGTAAGTGTGCCAAACTGCTACCAGACAGAGAATTCATTTCTAATTCTCAAGCATCTGAATAGAGCACAATCATTTGTAATGTACACCCTACAGTATCCCCAGTAATACCAGTGTACTCAGGCTTTATTAAAAGCTCTTCTGAGCACGATCCCTCCTGGGAGCATGGCCACGCTGTTCCCTTTCTCCTCTCTCCAGCCGCGTTATCTATGCCTTACTGTCTCCTAAGCTCCAGGAGCTCCTCTCCTGCCTCTATCAACTGTTTCCTGAGCCTACGCAGCCCAGCTGGCTCCCTTCTACTACCTCTGGAACTTTCTAAATAAACTTCCTCTTTTAATTTTTTTTTTTTAAAGGCTCTTTTGAAAAGTTTCAGACTTTCAATATTTGGGGGGATACAAGGGTTAATACATATTAAATCATACCAAAGAAATGAGATTTTTTTTGCAAAAATTCAAAGTCAAACAGAATTTAAAAACGAAGGAATCATATCAATACTTACTGGTCCCAGGGAGACAAACATGACCTTGTTCAGACTCTCTGTGGGTTGTTTCAGAATTTCCTGAAGAGTGTGAGCCATGGGAAATCAGAGAGCTGTTATTTTCTGACTGAAATTTATAGTTTAAACTACCGTTTCCATTTGCCTGTTGAAAGAGTATCTTAGCTTTATGAATTTTTAAAATTAAAAGCAAACATTTTGAGGGATATATGAATTTTTAAAATTAAAAACAAACATTTTGAGGTATAAAACATGGGGAACAGACAATGTCTTCTTCATAGAAGGATGCCAAGGTAGTTGTAAAATGTAAAAATTGTTTCTGAGGCCTCAGCAATGACACTAAATCCAGTTCATAAAAGGCTGTTCAGGAATCAGAATGTTCACATGACCTTGAGGTATCATCCCAGAGGACTTACTGATAACAAAGGGGTAGGAGCTATCTGGCAGACACATTAACCTAGATAATCAGACACAGCATCACTAATGGGACAAACAGATTTATATGTCCCCTGAGTAATGCATAAAGATGTACACATCACCCACATTTAAAGTTAATCTGTTCATGAGAAAAATGTTTAACCTAATCAGAAGGGGGAAAATTCGGTCATTTTACAAAACAAGTCTAAATTTTACAAAATAGTTTATTGACATAAAAGAACTACTCCAGACTGAAAAAATAGAGAAAAATGACAACCAAAATGTAAGTGTAATCCTTGATTAAATCTGAATAAAAAATAATAAAAATAAAGGATATTGCCGAAACCAGTTTGGCTTAGTGGATAGAGCGTCGGCCTGCGGACTGGAGGGTCCCAGTTTCGATTCCGGTCAAGGGCATGTACCTTGGTTGCGTACATGAGAGAAACATCGACCAGCTGCCTCCTGCACAGCCCCTTGGTACCAGTAGGGGCTGTGCAGGAGGCAGCTGGTCGATGTTTCTCTCTCATCGATGTTTCTGGCTCTCTATCCCTCTCCCTTCCTCTCTGTGAAAAATCAATAAAATATATTTTAAAAAAATAAAAAATAATAAAAATAAAGGATATTTTGGAGACAACTAGGTAAATCTGAGTATGGACTGTACATTAATTTAAATTATTATGTTAGATAATTTAGATAACAGATTTGAAATTATGGAGATAAATGCTGAAGTATTAGGGTGAAATGTCATAATATCTGCAACTTACTTTCAAATGATTCAGAAATAACGTGTTTATGGAGGAACAAAGAAAATGCAAAGGTGGCAAGATATTAACAATTGGTTAATATGGGTGTGGGGTGTACACAAGTTGACTGTACTGTACTATTTCTTTAATTTTGTGTAATGGAAAGAGGAAGCAGGAAAGGTGTTTCTCATCAGTTTATACTGAGGAAAAATAGAGTTCCAAGAAAACCAAAAGCTCAAGTTTTATGTTAGTATCCAATGAGACCAGTAATAATTTTCTAATGTTGAATTCCTAAAAAACATAATAATTGGAACATACCAGACTGAGATCACCTATAGGTAACCTAAAATCTTTTTCTGGAAGTTCCTGTCCTTCTAGGTCTTCATATATCATTCCTGGAATTGCCAGTTGCTCAAAATAAGCCTCCAAATGATCATCATAAAATTCTTCATCATCAATATCATCATCTATTAGTAAATGGAGGAAAAATAGAATAGGCTTTAAGCAGTGAATGAACTATAATTCAACCAAAAAGGTTGATAAGTCATATAAATCAATGATGATTTTAATATTTGACATGGAAAAACTTATCATTTCTGTCTATAAATTATTATGAGGATTCCAATATAACTAAATATTAACTTTCTTTGATAGGATAGCACAGAAATAAATCCTGGCATAAACCATATGTTAGGGCAAAATAAATGTGGCATTAAAGATCAGTTGGAAAAAGGGCAAATAATTCAGAAAATGGAGTGGCAAAAGAGTAACTATCAAAAAAAAAAAAAAAAGGATGGATAAGCCCATCAGAAAAGTAAAAATAAATTCTAGATGAATAATAATTAAGTATGAAAGCTCAAACAATATCTGATCTTGAGAAAGAAGGAGTTAAGGAAAAATACTGTAACAAAATTGAACCCTAATAGGCATGATTCAAAATATTCAACCTCTACCAAAACCAGAAAGTTGCAAATAAACAAATAAAAGGACACTGGGGCAGTGTTTTTGTTTGTTTGTCTTTGCAGTGGTTTTTTAATGTTTCAACAACCAGCCCAGCAGGGGCAAGAATGGTACTGTAAGTTATCACTGCCTTTTCCAGAGGATAATTTTGCAATCAAGAGCCTTAAAAGTACTCATAACCTTTGACTTAGTTATTCTACCTCTAAGAATCTAGCATACTCAAAGAAAGTTCTATATAAATTCAGGTCAACAATTCTTTATCCATAATTCCACCATCCAAAAATATCTAAAAACTTTAGCGGCAAAAGTTGTCCTGAATTTAGTTTCTACTTATCCCACTCAGCCCATCGGCCTGGCCTTCAAAGCCATGAATAATTTGGTCCCTGCCTCCTTTTCTGGATTACTCTCCAATTCAGACTCCTACAAGTGCTGTAAATATGCCACACAAAACTACTGGCTATTCCCCAAACATTGGCTATATCCCCCACCACCACCATCACCATCACAGGGCCTTTTGCTAAAGTTATTCCCACTTCCTGAAATGTACTTCTCTTCCCATGTCTTCGTTAAGGCCTATCACAGGCCTTTGCAAGAAGGAGGAAAAATTGTCCTTTAAGTAAAGCTTCACAGATAGCTTCTTCAATGAGAATTAATTTGTCACCCTCCCATGATTCCTGCACAATTTGTACTGAGGTACACATAATACACATAATACAGTTGGATGTTTAGCTATGCATCTCTTCTCTTATTTGGCAGGTCTTTCAGAAAGCAGAGGCTAAATATAAATATTTCATGGTTCCCCCAATTTCTTAACATACTGCTTTATACTGAAGTGGAACCTAGGGTTACTACTTTGTACCCTTATGATACTAAACTCAGGGATAAGCACAATCATAGAAATGCTTCAGAAGTCCATCATTTAACAGAAGAAGCCATTTGAGTGCTGGAAGATAGGAAGAAAGGAGAAAGCAAAGAAACAAAAATCTGGCATAGGAACGACTGCAACCAAGAGGCAGAAAGACACAGAATGGCAACGTAAGAGCTAGGAAAACACAAATTACATTACAGTACCAGAAGAGTCATCCAAGCTTGTCAGTGACATAAGTTTTTCATTTTCTATTAAACTAGTATGGCTTAAGTCATTGTTTGAATTCTTGTCTTCAAAATGTTTTCCACCATCAGGAACAACAATCTATAAGAAATAAAATGCATGTAAGAGAAGCACACTCACAGCTTTGAAGACCATAGTACAAGGCTGCAAAAAGGATCACCAATGTGCTCAGTGTTTATAATTCACAATTTAGGCAATGAAGGCCTAGTTGTTTAATATGTATAATAACTTTCTTCCTACCTTGATGCCACCTCCCTTCCCCTGACCCATCCAATAAGACATCCTTAAAATTTAATATTTCAAAATGTGTACATGCTTGGAAGACCTAGAAATATAGTTGGTATACTAATATACAATTGAATTTGAGCAAAAGAGGCTTGTGATAGAAAGTGAAAATAATAGCAAAGTGGCTCAGCAACCTACAATGGAACGATCGATTTCTCTGCTCCTCAACCCAGGAACCATGTAACCCTAAGGACACTAAGGCCCAGAATAAAATATAATGTTTCCTTCTAAGTGTTGATTTTATTTCATAATCATATTATATATCATATTATATATTAAGAATTAGCTTGCAAAATGCACAATAATTTTTAAGATTAAACGCATGGGCTCTCAATGCAACTGCACACTTGCAGAGGGCAGCACAGCATGATGCTCATAAAGACCTAAGGCACCAAGGACTACTGTTGTGGAATATAAGTTCTGTGTGTTGAAATTTTTTATAATAAAAATTAGGGAAAAACCTGTATGAGAAAGAACAATATGTAAAACACCTCTGTCTTTTTGGTCATGGATGCTATTGAGAACTCAATCCATTCTGCCATATGTGGTGTCTTACATAAGGGCCAGCTGAACTAGAGAGACCCTGGAAAACTTCCTTATTTTGCTAAGGTGGTGTAGTCCTTAGTTTAGATGATGAGATCTATCAAGACACATTTCTTTCACTGCCCTGGATACCAGGACAGTCAAAGCCAAAACAAAAGTCAAATACAGTAGTAGCTCCCTCTGGTCCAGGTTTTTAAATACACTTATTTTCCTCCTGCTCTCAATTTTTCATTTTCTTTTTATTAAATATCTCATGTTTCATACTTGTTTTCCTGCTTTCAAGTTTTATGGTCCCCCTCTTATCATCAATGATATCTAATGTTTTTAGGAAATCAATTCTTCAACCATCCTAAGAAAATAAATTACATATTGAAGGGAAAAAGTATGTTCTCTCTTCTCAGAAAGCATTGTTTCTAAATGTCCAAAGAAAACTGCTTTCTGATTCAATTTCAATTTGACCACACCTGAACTTCCTATAAAAAGCCACCTCTCACACTTTGAAGCTATCAGTGGTTACATACAGGAAGTAGGCTTATGGAGCAGGAGTCAACAAATACTTTCTGTAAAGGGCCAGATAGTAAATATTTCAGGTTTTGCTAGCATAGTCTTTTCACAACTTCTCAACTCAGCTGTTGTAGCCATAAACAATACAGAAACAAATGAGCATGGCTGAGTTCCAATAGAACTTTACACAAACAGGCAGCAGATTGGATTTGGACAATGAGTTACAGTTTGCCAACCCCTGGCAGAGGGAAATTACTCTTACTTTTTTTTTAATTCTTTATTGTTTAAAGTATTATATATAGTACTACATGTCTCCTTTTTCCCCCACTGACCTCTCCCAATTACTCACTTTAAGCCCTTTTGTAATCATTTTATAAAAACTATCTTAAAAATTCTTATGAAAGTAAAACAAAAATTGCATCTCCTTTTTATAAGTTTTAAAAGTACTTAGTTTACATTTTGTAAACAAGTCTCATAAATATGAGACTATAGGCTTAAAGTCCAAGCTCACTCTTTATGTTGAACGTAAACTGCTTATCTGCTCAACACCCCTTCCTTTGAGGAGCCCACATCTTTTTACTTCTATGGTCCTGGTATGGTTGTCAGTCACATTCTTCTATCTGTGTATGTACGATGCACACATACACACATACACAAACACACTGACGTGAACATAAGGTTCACCTCATAAATCAGACTGTTTTATCTCAACCCACCCCTTGGCCCATCAATCTACACAGGGGAAGATATATGACCCAAGTGAGCTCATTAGAATAGTCCCCTACTTTTTAAATTTACCCCACAGGAAGATCATGCTCTTCTTTTTTTATCACAAATGTTAAGAGTATAGGCCTGAGTCAACTACACATGAAAATAGCTTCCCTCTCATTTAACAAGTTATTGAGTATGTGTGAACTATGTGCCAGGCACACAGGATACACTAAACAAAACAAAGAGAAACCCTTACCCTGAAGGAGCCAACATTCTAGAGGGAACCAGCACAGAATGAAGTAGAGCAGAGGGACAGCCAGTCCATAGGACACAAGGAGCCCAGGAATACACAGCCCCGAGTCTAGCACTACTTCAACTTCCCAGTTACTTAAAGCAGTACCTTGGATTTTTGCTATTTACAAGTAGAAGACTTCTATTATTAGTATTACTTAGCACTTACATATGTGAAATAGGAACTTGCACTCTCCTAATAACTCCAGATATTAAAAGCAAACATAAAAAAGATTACCTTGTTCTCATTATTCATCCACGATCGTAAACAAAATTCAATAGGTGCGTCTATTTAAGAAAACAAAAACAAAAACTGAGAGACCAAGTTATTTTATCAACCAAATATCCAATAATATTTAAAGATAGCAAATTAATCAACTGAACACTTTTTCCTTTAAGTAGAACACAGCACTTTTTTTTTAAATCCTCACTCAAGGATATTTTTGCCATTTATTTTTCAGACAGAATGGAAGGGAGGGGAGGAGGGAAAGAGAAAGGAGAGAGAGAGAGAGATATCCATGTGAGAGAGACGCATCGATCGGTTGCCCATGACCAGAATTGAACCTGGGATCCTTCATTCAGTCTGAAGGCCGACGCTCCATCCACTGAGCCATACCTTAATTTTTAGTCTTTATTTCTTTGGGGGAAAAATGTAGAGTACTTAAAAGCAATCTGACAGCAGAAACCTGTAAATTTATTTATTTATTTTACACTTTTCCCCACATTTTTGTAGTTTCTTGCCCAAATCTAATTTAAGGCAATTTTTAATAGGATTCCAAAGTGTTCGGCCCTGGTTCAGTTGGTAGGAGCATCATCCCGTACACCAAAAAGGTTGCAGGTTCAATCCCCAGTCGGGGTGCCTACGGGAGGCAACCAATCAATGTTTCTCTTCTCATATAGATCTTCTCTCTCTCCCCCTCCCCACGCCCTCTAAAATCAATAAAAACATATCACCCTAGCTGGTTTGGCTCAATAGATAGAGTGTCGGCCTGCGGACTGAAGGGTCCCAGGTTCGATTCCAGCCAAGGGCACATGCCTGCGTTGCAGGCTCGATTCCCAGTGGGGGGCGTGCAGGAGGCAGCCAATCAATGATTCTCTCTCATCATTAATGATTCTATCTCTCTCTCCCTCTTCCCTTCCTCTCTAAAATCAACAAAATATATTTTTTAAAATAATAATATTAAATAAAAATAAAAACATATCCTCGGGTGAGGCTTAAAAATAATAATAAATATATATTAAAATAAAATAGGTTCCCTTTATAAATAAAGTGTACAGCCCTCGCTGGTTTGGCTCAGTGAACAGAGTGTCAATCTGCAGACCGAAGGGTCCCAGGTTCGATTCCAGTCAAGGACACATGCCTGGGTTGCAGGCTCGGTCCAATGTGCAGAAGGCAGCTGATCAGTGATTCCCTCTCATCATTGATGTTTCTGTCTCTCTCTTCCTCTCCCTTCTTCTCTGAAATCAATGGAAGTATATTAAAAAAAAAAAAAGTGCTCAACTTGATTTTCTTAAAAAACAAAATTTTAGAATAATACTTATAAAAATAAGTTTAGGAACAAAAAGGACTATTAATAAGAATATAAATTAACTGGGGAGAAATGTAAAAAGTGTATTAGAAACAGCCTCCTTGTCTTGAACATAACGTGTGCTGTGGCTATCAGACAGCATGGTTTCCACAGGAAAGATTTCAGCTTAATCCGCCAAGACAATTAAAAGATTAAGAGACCTTTTCCTAGACAGGATTATAGACATGATATTAATAGGTAAATGTCAAATCAAAGCATTTCCAGTTGAAAGTATCATAGCTTAAGATAAAATACCAGGCCATGGAGGGGGCTAAATGGAGGGGGAAGAATGGGGAACATCTGTAATACTGTCAACAATTTAAAAATAAATAAATGCTGGCCCAAAGACAGAGAAATGAGAAAGGAAAATAAAATATATACATTAATAATTTCTTACACTTCAGTACCTTGCACTTGGCCCAGTGGTAAAATCTTTACACAAGGATCTTGCCTGTGAAAGCATTCTGCAGTGTTAGCCTCCTCCTCTTCAGTTTTTGCTCGATTGTTGGGGAAAGCTGACTCTTTGAGGACAGCATCTGACAAATGTTGACTTTCTATATGGCTCTTTCTCCTAGAAACAGAAATTGTTTTTAATTAGGGAACAGAATGATGATGAAATGTTACCTTAGATAAGTCTATAAGATATCCATTAAGAAGTTATGTATTTTGTCTCTCAAAAAGAAAAAGTAAATACCATGAAAAGAAACATTTCTGGGACCAGCCAGAAACTACAACTGGAAACATTGTGGGTATTCCTAGGGACTGTATCACCTTTTTGGGTCCAGTGATGGACAGTCTACTAAAACCAAATACATTACCATACTGCTACTATGTTTCTCAAGTGATAAAATGAGGGGTTTTTTTTCTGTCTTAAATAAGTATCTCTGAACCTAGCATATGTAGAGAAAAAGTCAGCTTTCTAAAAACAAGAGAGACTTAAAGGATACTGGTATATTTGCCAAATAGCCGATTTTTTGAATTATTGAATACTTTAAAAGTGTTGCTGTTAGTTAGTCCCTGCCACTGTTCTTATCCCCATCTTTCTATCTACCTCTGTTGTTTAATGTATAAATGAAAATGTTTTCCCTTAAAGGTAGTTTTCTTCCCAATCTACTGCAAAAGCTCTTGGGTCTGTGCAGCTCACTCAGCCATTTTGCCAGCAGGAGGGTAGGGATGGAAATGCAAGCAGCAGCCTCAGTGGTTCCCAATGTTGGGCACATGCCCCCAAAGGGGAGCAATGTGATTTTTAAGGGGGCAATTCGAGAATGAGTTAACAGTGATTTTTTGCATTTCTTATGGTTCTAGGGGCCTCATATCATACAGTATATATATTGTGACATATTTTATGCATTTCAGTTCCCTATTATGTCTTAAAACTTTATTTGCCGTTTTTTCATATCATTTCATATTATTTTTTAACAATTTCTTAGTCATTTCTTCTTCAGTACTTCAACTGTCCTTTCGTTCTTTTTCTCTTTCATAGATGCCTTGTTCTTTGGAAGCCTGTTTAGACCAAATTAATGGCCTTTTAGGCTTCTTCCATGTGAATCAGAGTTCACTTTTTTAATAATAAGAATACGTCACGGGGGGGGGGGCATCAGCATTTTAGGGATGCTTATGTGGGGCATGGTCAAAAACAGGTTGAGAACCGCTGTCTAAATGCAACAAATTTATCATTTGACCAACTAACATCTAGGGTCAGGCTTGAATCTGCCAGGAGAGATGAAGAGAAAATAGCCCTTCCATATAGTCCAAATTCTAACCCTTTGTGCCTATGGCAACTACCAACTCTAATTTACTTCCTAGTTTCTCCACCTCTTTAATGGGGCTGTGATAACCAAAAAGCCAATAGCTTAAGCCAAAGGTGCATTCATGAGCAGATACAGGTTTCACCCCAATCAAATAGAAGCTGATAAATGAGGGGCAGGTGTAGGTGGAAAGACTATAATGGACACAAAGTAATGTGGTAGAGAACATAAAAAGAAAAAGTGTGGTAAGGGGGCAAAATGGTGACATGAAATAAATAAAACACAAGTCAGGACATTTTGGTTAATTTTCATATTTTAAAGCCCTCCCTTGAGGAAAGCATGTAGTGTGACCATTAGAACTTTAGGATAGTAGAGACACTTCAGAGTACTCTAACCACCACCACCCCTAAAATTTACTTCTTCAAACCTATAGCTATCTCTTGTTTTTATTAGCCCATCAAAATTTTGCAAATTAAATCATAGGCTTCAAGTAAAAATGTCAAAGCAATTTCCAAGAGTCCATTAAATGACAGTAAGGACAGCTGTAAGTAAAGCAACCTGGATGAGAGTCACCAATTCTTGCCCAACCTTACCTCAGATTCCACAATCTGAAGAGCAGATGGGACATGCAGGAAGAGGGAAAGCCGTGGTCCAGAATAAGAACAAAGGGCCCAGATGCAGAAAACAAATCTGCCTGGAACAACCACAGTAATGTTTCCTGACTAGAGTAGGAAGGAGGGCAGGAGGAGGGCAGGAGGTGTGCAGGAGGCAGCCTATCAGTGATTCTCATCATTGATGTTTCTCCCTCTCTCCCTCTCTCTCTCTCTCTCTCCCCCGTTTCCTTTCTAAAATCAATAAAAAAAATATTTTTTTTAAGTTATTAAAAAAAAAAAAAAATCAATGAAAAAATATCCTTGGGTGAGGATTAACAACAAAAAAGACAAAAAAGAGTCTGTAAGACTATAAATAAAAATGTAATCAGCCGAAACCGGTTTGGCTCAGTGGATAGAGCGTCGGCCTGCGGACTGAAGAGTCCTGGGTTCGATTTCGGTCAAGGGCATGTACCTTGGTTGCGGGCACATCCCCAGTGGGGGTTGTGCGGGAGGCAGCTGATCGATGTTTCTCTCTCATCGATGTTTCTAGCTCTCTGTCCCTCTCTCTTCTTCTCTGTAAAAAATCAATAAAATATATTTTTTTTTAAAAATGTAATCAATGACTATTCTCAGTTAGTGGGATTTCATACTTTATTGTCTTCCTTATAATTCTCTGTATTTCCTTTTTTTAATGAGCATATATTACTATTGGAATTAGAAAAAGTGTTTTAAAAGACTGAGTGTTTGTGATTAATATAAAAAAGATTCACATGAGAAGAAAATGAGCCACAATCACATCTTCATTTTCCACAAGACTGAGACTTACTTTTATTTATTTTTTTAACAGAATGAGACTTTTGTTTTTATTACTCAAAAAAGCTTTATTTGTTTTTTTATTTTATTTTTAAATTTATTTAGCTTTCTGACTCTGTGCTTGTGCCTTCAACACTTTCACAACGATTTCTGCTCCTCAATAAGGGAAGCACGCTTGATCCTGTCACGGACACATTTAGCACACATGGATCCACCAGAGGCCCTGCTGACGTGTTTTTTTGTTTTAGACAACCTCATTAGAACTCCTCGAAGTCGGCCTGGGCACACACCACATGCAGATTTTGCTGCTTTCCCAACCTTCTTGGTATAAAGGTAAACAATTCTAATACCAGGGGTTCGGGACAGTCTGGTTTTGTTAGAGGCTGTATTGTAGGACAGCCTCCGACGGTATGTCAAACCATGGTGAATACCTGAAGTCATCGTCTCCAGAAGAGCGAGACTCACTTTAAACACAATGAAAGCAACATGGAGGTACAAACTTACTCATCATCATCCTGGAAACTAAGCTGTAACTTCTCTCTTGGTTCAGCTTCACTCTGGCTAACGGGAGATGACTCAGATGGAACTGAAGACCTCTCTTCTACTAAATAAGATGCCTGGATATCAGAACACCTACACACAAAAATACCTAATTTTAATTGTTAATAATTAAATTATGCACATTTAAAATTCATCGTGACATAGGCCAGCATGATTGTGAAACCAACCAGGTGGTAAAACAAATAGAGCCCCAGTGTTGTAAACCACCATCCTATGTGCAAAGCACTGAAATGGTTCAGCAATGGAGCGTGTATGTATTATACAATAGTCACAAAAATCTTAAAGAGACTTCATAGGGTTGATCCAATCCCTTCATTCCAAAGGTAAAGATGATGCTTTTTACAAAATGTGAGGACGGAAAAGTAAGCATGAGCAAACTTTATACATTATACAAGATGGGCAAACTGTACACATCATATTTAGAGATATAATTCAAATTACCAGCCACCATTGAGGCTGAACTAACACAAAGCCAAACACTATGGACAGAAAAATAAGTAGACCAAAGGTCACTGGTACTCAATCCCAAACATGCCCACCACCACTGATAAGACAATGGAATAGGGAAAGAGACAGTAAGTTTTATCTTGTTCCATATTAATTTTAGATATATGTGGCCATTTACCTCAGATATAGCAAAAGCTCAAACTTGGCTGGGAAATTTTACAGAAGTATCAGTATATTGTAGGCTTTATAGGTCTAAAAAAAAAATCATCTGTTCAATTCTTACCTATTATCAGTGCTGGATCTATTTCTAGCAAGTGTTGAAACAGCAACAGGCAAGCCAAGATTTGAAGAAAGTGTTAGATTTTCCAAAATCTCGCTATTACCAAGTAATGAATTGGTTAAAAAGCTTGGAAATGACTCTTCAGTTATACCTCGAAAATCTTCCATCTCCCTGCAACAATATAAGTTTCTATAAATCAAGTATTACTATAAAACAGTTTTAAATGATTAAGAGTGCAGGTCTCAAATCTTAGAAAACTGTTAAATCTTAAGAAAAATCCACCCGGCTGGCGTGGCTCAGTGGTTGAACGTTGACCTAGGTTGCAGGCTCGATCTCAGGTGTGGGGTGTGCAGGAGGCAGCCAATCAATGATTGTCTCTCATCATTGATGTTTCTATCTCTCTCTCCCCCTCTCCCTTCCTCTCTGAAATCAATAAAAATATTTTTAAAATATATTTTATTGATTTTTTACAGAGAGAAATGGAAAGGGATAGAGAGCCAGAAACATCGATGAGAGAAACATCGACCAGCTGCCTCCTGCACAACCCCTACTGGGGATGTGCCTGCAACCAGGGTACATGCCCTTGACCACAATCGAACCCGGGACAGTTCAGTCCACAGGCCGACACTCTATCCTATCCACTGAGCCAAACTGGTTAGGGCAATTTTTTTTTTTAAATCCTATTTTTGGAACAGCACTGAAAAGGGAAGCCTTCAGAAGTAAATTCTTAGAATACTTTACTACTTTATAGCTGAGGGTATAAAATTCAAACTATCGCCTTAGCAGGTTTGGGTCAGTGGATAGAGCATCAGCCTGCGGACTGAACAGTCCCGGGTTCGATTCCAGTCAAGGGCGGGTTGTGGGCTTGATCCCCAATGGGGGGCATGCAGGAGGCAGCCAATCAATGATTCTCTCTCATCATGTTTCTATCTCTCTCTCTCTCTCCCTTCCTCTCTCAGAAATCAATAAAAAAATACATTTAAAAAATCAAACTATCTTATAATTAACATAATGAAATACAACACAGCTTAACATATTCTTGGATTGCTATAGCAAACTATATGAATTACCACAAACAACACTGCTGGCATAGACAGATGATTTTAGGATATACTTAAAAGTTTACTAGTTGGGTACCCATTCTAACATGGAATAGAAAAAACAACAACTAGCAAACTCTAAAATCTAGCTCCTGATTTCAGAGATTATCGTTAAAAAGTGAGACCACATTAGAATGTAAGCCCCCTGAGGGCAGAATACACCCTCAATAAATTTGTTAAATTAATGTTTTCAAACTATGTCAATACATAGGAAATGTATCACCAATCTACACTAATAAAAGAGTAAGATGCAAATTGACCATACCTTCCTGATGCTTACCAGCCAATCAGGTGTGAGTATGCAAATTAACCCAACAAAGATAGTGGGTTAATTTGCATATGCAGGTGTGGAGCACCCCAGCCACTCCTGGCCTCTGGGTAGCGTAGGAAGGCAGAAAGGCGGCTCCAGCCAGAGCGAAGGCGGTGCCAGCAGCCAGGGGAAGGAAGGCCCATTCTTGCACGAATCTTTGTGCATCCGGCCACTAGTTATCATATAAGTATCCTCCTCTCAGATCATGCCCCAGCATTTTCCTCTGTTGGATATTTCTATTTCCTCTTCTTGATTTATATAAACATGTTCAAAATTCTTCCGTCCTTTATTTGCACTTCCTGCCACTAACTCTCACCTTCCCTTCACAACTAAGAGTTTTAGGAAAATCATCAAGTACTACTTCTATATCTGTTTCTCTTTTGTTAGGGATACCCAGGATTCTGATCTCATATTTTATGTCATGCAATGTATATCTTATACATTAGAGATCTCAAGCTCAAATGCCTTCAGGCATAAATACTGTCAGATAATAGGACTCTAAGAACTGAGCTCAACTGGAAATTACAGGCCCCTCACAAACCCATTTAAATTCAATAAAAAGACTATTGCCAAACAAAACATATCTACTGGTGAAGTCCACACCTAAGGGCAAAACATGTCCATACACACCTTTAAACATTTTACATCTTTTTGTCTTTGCTACTACCACCCCGCCCTACGGAAAAGCCTCCTAACCAGTCTACATGCTCCTATTCTTGCCACCCTACAATTAATTCCCCACTCAGGAATCAAAAGAAACATTAAATATAAATCATGACTATAGTCCTACTGAAAATTTCAGTGGCCACCTTATTTTCTATCCCAGTGGGCTCACTCACCATATATTGGCTTTTCTGTTCCTATAAAACCCAAGCTCATCCCTACCTTGGAACCTATAATACTCTTCTAGATCTCTGGACAGCGAGGCCCTTCTTCCAGACATTCACCTCAATTTGAATGTCACTTTATCATTAAGTCAAATGTAGCCCCACAGTCTATCACAATCATTTTAATTTCTTCCTGCACTTATCATTATCTATTTATTTTTGTATTTGTCTCTCTTCTTCCACTAAAAAGATTGTTCAACAAAAGCAGGGACCTTGCCTATCTATCACTCTTTCCTAACACCTATAACAATGCCTACCTAGCACATAGTAGGTACTCAAATATTTGTGAAATGAATAAATGATTGACAGTAGGTGGTCCATCTTCGACTTTAGTTTCTTGGGGACATGTCTATCTTGTTCACCCATACAGCCCCAGTACCTGGTACAGTGGTGGGAATGAGTTGAAAAAAGTAATCTATATTCTTTAGTTATCCCTACTATTGAAGAAACTGAGGCTAAGAAAGGGAACTAGGAGACTTTTCCAGGCCACACAGTGCAAGTGGGAGCAGAGGATTCACACCCAGGCAAATCTGGTTCCATAGTATTCTTTCTTCTGAACTAATACCATCTTCCTCACCTTTAAATCACCTCAGCCCAGACCTCTATCCTAAAATCTACACTCATATTACCAAAGGCTCTTTGATAACTACCTTACCTCAATGCCTCCCAAGTAGTGCAAAGCCAACAAATATAAAAACAAATCTACTACCTCTCCCCCAGCCACTCTTCTCGTTATCCTTAGTTTTGACATATGTTATCCATATCCTCTTGCTATACCAGTCAGACAGAAACCTGGGACCATCTGATCCTTCTTGCTCTCTCAATTAGTTACCAAATTCTAATGCTTCTAACTCCAAATATATTTCTGGAGCTGAGACCCATTTCTATATTCCCAACGCCTGCCGCCCATCACTTTTTTTTTTAATTTAAATTCTTTATTGTTTAAATAAAGTATTACATAAGTCTCCTTTTTCCCCCATTGACCTCTCCCCGGCTGCCCCCACCCCCCAGCACATTCCCTCACCGCCCACCCCTGTCTGTGTCCATTGGTTATGTTCATATGCATGCATACAAGTTCTTTGGTTGATCTCTTACCCCCCCGCCCATCACTTTTTAATCTAAATATTACATGAGGCTTCCAAATAGCCTCCCAGGTCTAATCTTTTAATTATTAAGTTATTCTTTTACAGATATATAAACCACATTAGAATACATACCAAGCTCTTTAAAGATTATTCCTATTCGGAGTCAAATCTAAGAAAATTTAGATATTAAGCAAAGATCATTCGTGCAACAATCATTATCAAACACAAATCATGAAAGACACTCTCATGGGCATCGGCAATGCAAAAATAAATAAGGCAGTTCTCATTGCAGACAATCTCTATCAATTATGATATAGTGTTAAGTGCCTGGATGGAGCTTTGCTATTGGTGCAAGGGAACAGAATCCAGTGGAAGATTCCTAAACTAACACCTCGTCTCCTGTTTCCAGAAAGAATTATACTTGTTTTACACCAGCCATGGACATACCAGATTCCTAAAACTTTCCTAGAAGGGAAGATTCCCTAACTTCCCTCTGTATTGCATTCCCATCCCTCCTCCATCACCTCAAGTGAAGACAATATCATGTTATCTTGAACTAAGTAGCCATTTTTACTATTTCCTTAAGTGGTAACCTCAAAATTTTGCACTTGAGTTAATACTTAATTGCTTTAGTCACATTTCTGGATATATAAAATATAATTTACTGTATTCATTAATTAGAAGGCTACATATACAATTAAACACATGTAAAGGTACATATTGTGGGAAAAAGACAAAGTTCCCCTATATTCATCATTTACTCTTGGCATTTAACATATTTCTTATAATTAGACATTTAGTATATTACTTTTCAAAGCTTACCGCAAACTTTTCCCACAAAACTGAAATCGGAGAAATGGGTGATCCTGGAGCAGCAAAAACTGCAGTCGAATACCCTCAAAATGGTAACAGCAAATGGAAATATTGTCATAAAAACAGCTGTCCTCCAAACGACTCCCTCGAAAAGGATCTCATGTTTTACTAAACAGTCTAAAAATTAAGAGAAAGCAAAAGTAGAGTGATATTAAACATTGCCTTATTTCACGTGTTTTTTATTTTTTGCTTTTTCATAAAGAAATCAGACACACACACAAATGTAGGGATGGAATTAGAGGTAAGTAGCTCTAGGTGAAGACCGCCTAGCAGAAACCAAAACAAAAGTGAACAATGGGAGACATGACAGACCCTTCTGCATTTAGTTAACAATGTGAGTTCCCGGGTCCGAGTTTCAGACAAAACGGAGAAACCGAACCGCCCATCACCCACGAGCAAACACCGCCCATCAACAGAGCACTTTGCAAAGCGGGTTTGCAGGGCGGGTGTGCTGCTCAGGAGCTGGCAGTCACCATGTGGGAAGAAGACCCAAGACCGGGATCCCCAGAAACCAAAGCCCGTTCTCTCAAAGCCGCTCGGTCGCGGTGGACCAAGAGCCTCAGACACAGAGGCGTCCAATCAAACTCCCCGAGCGGAATTCACCGCGGCGGCCTGGCGGTGCAATGGTGGAAGGAGCCCGGCGCCCCGACCCCGGCTCGTGCCCGCACCCCCCGCCCCGCAGCCTGCGCCCCCTTCCCGACCCCTGTCCAACCGTCACTGCCCCGCCGCCCCGGCAGCCAAAACGCCAGCCCAAAGTGGGTTTGCCTGCCTCCCGCCGAACCGCATGTCAAGACGCGGGAGGACCCTCCTCACGGAGCCCGCGATCGGAGCGCCCGGGTAGCATGGGAAGAAATCGCCGCGGAAGGCTTCGAGGAAGGGGGTGTCCAGGAGGCGCTGAAACAGCGCGTGCGCGCACCTAGGCCGCCCGCGCGCCCCTGGGGCTTCCGTCCGTTCGCCGCACGCGCGGAAGCCGGTGGACTCAGGAGCCGCTTAGGATTGGGCGGCGCGCAGGGCCAGGGCGGGCGCGAGCCCGGTGATTGGGCGGGGCGGCGCGCCCTGGATTTGAAGCGGGGAAGCCGCGCTCCGCAGCTCCGGAGGCGGGGCTCAGCGCTGCACGCACCCGCGGGAGGCCTTCTCACTGGAACTAAGCCACAGGCGCCGCCTTGAAAGCCTTGGCCGACTTGGAAGTAATTCGGTTTGGAACTCCAAAGCGCCGTCAACCACCTTATACACAGAAATATTTTTTTAATTTTTTGTTGTTTATTACATGTTCTCCTTTCTCCTTTTGCCTCTCCCCAGCTGCTCCCACCCCCCCACGCCCACACATGCCCTCACCCCCCTACTGTCTTGTGTCCATTGGTTATGCTTATATGCATGCATACAAGTCCTTTGGTTGATCTCTTACCCCCGCCCCCCTTGCCTTCCCTCTGAGGTTTGCCGGTCTGTTGGATGCTTCTATGTCTCAGGATCTATTTTTGTTCATCAGTTTATGTTCATTATCCTATACTAGAGGTCCAGCGCACAAAATTCGTGTGTGGGTATGGTCCGTAGGCCTGGCCTGCGATCAGGGCCATCCTGCAGCCAGCCCTGCGCCCCCACCCTCGGTTCCCTGTTCACCATCAGAGGATCAGAGCCTACCAGCCAGGGAAAGGGACCAGAGGTGGTCAGTGTGCCTCACAGTGTCTGGTCGAGCAGTCATTCTGCCACTAGGGTCAATTTGCATATTGCCCTTTTATTATATAGGGTCCTATATAATAAAAGGGCAATATGCAAATGGACCGAACGGCAGAACAACTGGTCACTATGAGGTGCACTGACCATCAGGAGGCAGATGCTCAACACAGGAGCTGCCCCCTGGTGGTCAGTGCGCTCCCACAGGGGGAGCACCGCTTAGCCAGAAGCTGGGCTCATATCAAGCCCAGCGGTGGTGGCAGGAGCCTCTCCTGCCTCTGAGGCAGGTGGGCAATAAAGTCCCAGACTGCGAGAGGGCACAGGGACTTCTTATTCTCTTCCCCCCGCCCCCCGCCCCACCCCCAGTGCACGAGATTGGGCCTCTAGTATTCCTGAAATGAGTGAGATCATGTGATACTTATCTTTCTCCAACTAGCTTATTTCACTAAGCACAATGCTCTCCAGGTCCATCCATGCTGTTGTGAATGGTAAGAGTTCTTTCTTTTTTACAGCAGCGTAGTATTCCATTGTGTAGATGTACCATGGTTTTTTAATCCATTCATCTGCTGATGGGCACTTAGGCTGTTTCCAAATCTTAGCTATTGTAAATTGTGCTATGAACGAACATAGGGGTGCATATATCCTTTCTGATTGGATCTTTTCTATGGATCACCAGGTGTTAGGTGCTGGAATATCATGGTTTGCCTTACATTATCCACTTTTTTTTTTTTAAATATGTTTTTTTATGGATTTTTTACAGAGAGGAAGGGAGAGGGATAGAGAGCTAGAAACATCAATGAGAGAGAAACATCGACAAGCTGCCTCCTGCACACCCCCTACCGGGGATATGCCCGCAACCAATGTACATGCCCTTGACCGGAATCGAACCTGGGACCTTTCAGTCCGCAGACCGACGCTCTATCCACTGAGCCAAACCGGTTTCGGCACATTATCCACTAATAACAAGTTCCAATTAGGAAATCATTCTTTGGGATCCAAGCTTCAAGATAGTTCGCTACACCTAATGGCTTCTTTGTGATGGAGTAAGGTTGGTCTGGTGTGGTAAGGGGTGAGGCGATGAGACATAATTCACCCCTAATTAGCTCCTACCTTTCCCTAACCTCCTCAAGCCACAAATCCCAAAATCAACATCTGCTCAGCACAAGGCCTTTACTACTTTGTTGAAACCATACAGGTAATTCAATTTCATACCTTTCACTTTCCTTTATCTCAAATTTTCTTCTATACAGTCTCAGGGTGAGTCTCTCTTTTCCAAAGCTAACTCCTTAACTTCATTCAATAATTATTACATGTTAAAGATATACAGTGCATCTGGGAGGAGAGAACATGAAAAACACATAGTTGAATTTAACAGTCCTACTCCTAATTTTAGCCTGGTGGGGGGAAAACATGTTTGTGATCACTTTCTATCTTCTCCAAAATATTGCTCCATTATCATTCCTGGGTACCCTCTCCACCAGTTATTCCTGCCTTTAGAAGTGCTGCTTCTCTCCATCCAAAAAACAAACCACCTTTCCTTGTTTTATCACCTGAAGACCTTTCTTTCTCTCCTACTCTTAACTGCCTCCACTTTCACACTGTATTGTCACTTTTCGTGTTATCAGTTTGATCCTGGGCACTTCTTTCAATACTTGCTTTCATCTATCAGGTCTGGCTTCCTGGAAAACTCAGTCATGTTTCCACAGTTCTCTTGACATCTCCTCTTGAAACCTTCCATCCTTGTAATTATTACCCCCTATTCTGTTAACAAAGTGGAGAAAAATCTCACGATCTCCTGAATCCTGAAGAATAAGCCAAATACTTAACTCTAGAACTGAAAGGATGCTATTTGATACAATGAGCAACCCTTATTTCACAGGGTATTTTAACTCCTCCATTTACACTATACATTGGAGATAAACTGCTGGAATGTGTCTCTATGTTCCAGACTGTCCTTCACCCTGTATCCCTTGTACCCAACTCAATTATTGTCCTTCCTCCATAAAAATCAAGTGACTGTGGATGAAAAGGGGCCACATACTAAACCTCACAAGCTCAGGAGAGGCCTGCCTGGTGGCTTTACAGAGACCTAAGGATGATCTGAAATTAAAACTTGTTTAACTAAAAGCGGTTTATGGTGTGTAGTCATGCCCCACGCCAGTATCTTCCCTGACAAAGGTCAATCTTTATCTTAATTGAGCCTATCTATCATCTTTTTGCATCTACAATAACTATCATTGGAATGTCATAATAATTTTCCTTTTTCCGGACCCCTCAAAGCACAGGCACCGCTCTGCGGAGACCATAAATCCATTGTTATTATTGACTGTTAATTATCCTGCACCCACCTATGTAAAAGAAGTATGTGTCTGTCACTTTACTTCTTATCCAATCCCAGAGGTTTCCAAGCTTTGCATTCTCCCACCTCCCTAATCTATCACCAATGAATTCATGTAACCCACTTCAGTCTCCTCTTTTGATTATAATGTATAAAAGAAGGTGCGCTGGGATTTTGCTTCCTGGCATTTGTCGAGTTTGGCTCAAATAAACTCACAAAAATTCTTCACAGGTTTGAATGTTTCTTACATTGACTTGACCAAAGATCTCCCCACAACACCCAGCAAGAATCTGGTGACAGGGACCTGCAATCCAAAGTATCTGCAGGCAGGAGAGCCTACACTCTGATGCCATACTGCTTAGATCTCAATCCTGGCTCTCTTGCTAGCTGTGCAGCCTTGAGCAAATGGTTTTCACCTGCCAGTTTTCCTGATCTGTAAAATGGGGATTATTCAAGCACCTGCCCCAGAGGTTTGTTGTCAGGATTAATCATAATCCTGCATAAGGTATCTAGAAGAGCAATGGCACATGGAGGTACTCAACAAATATTAGCTATTATCTAATGTTACTTGCCAACTCAAAAGGAGAAATAGGACTCGGAGGGAATTCCAAATCTCCTAGACATTGAGCAGAGCTTGCAGGAGCCGCATGGCCATTGGTGCCTTCCAGGGAATTAGAAGTGATGCCCATCCAGTTAAGAAAAGGCAGGCCTCTCCCACAGCTTGCCTTTACCAAGGGCTTTAAGTGGTAACACTTCAGCTGCAAATATCCAGCCTCCTACAAGGTGACAAGGTATGATTCCAGATTAAACTCCCACTAGCTCCCTAAAGGAACTTGACTCTTTCATTCTGTTGCCTGAACACACCCTTGTCCTCTTTCCCCTCCTAAGCCATCATCCTGGAACTCCTATCCTCCTCCATTTCAATTACTGCACCTATTGAAATGCTACATCACTTCCAAACCTTGCCAGTTCAAACAAATCACTTGCTTTTTATGCCTACTATACTGTTTCAACCTTTATTATTAAGGCTGAATCCTTGTTATGTTTTGTAAATCCTGTAAATACCTTCTTCCACTAGTATAACTTGTGTGTGCAGACTACCTTCCCATTTTTTACATATTGCAATGTTTAGCACATATCTTGCACATAGATGCTCAATATTCACTAAATTGGAGAATCTGTCTTAATTCATTATCCCATTTTAACCCCAGGCACCTCTATGATTGAAATCTCAAGGATGTGAATGAATTCTTAATTCTGAGCCAGATTTAGCCTTAAGTTAGACCCCTTGTTTTGAACCTAAACCCGTCTATAGGTCTAAAGTCCTTTAACAGAAGACATTTGAGAATTATTAGAAAGGATTCTTTTTCTTATATTGGAATGCTAACTTTTCAGACAAGACGTTTTAACAACTACACACAACAAAACTCAAACGTACTTAAAGTTAAAATTAATACATTATGTCTTATCAGCTGTTTATCTTTTGCATGTTAAATTCTAGGAATATGACACTATTCATAGAAAAGGTGTCTGAAGCCGAAACCGGTTTGGCTCAGTGGATAGAGTGTCGGCCTGCGGACTGAAAGGTCCCAGGTTCGATTCCGGTCAAGGGCATGTACCTTGGTTGCGGGCACATCCCCGGTAGGGGGTGTGCAGGAGGCAGCTGGTCGATGTTTCTCTCTCATCGATGTTTCTAATTCTCTATCCCTCTCTCTTCCTCACTGTAATAAATCAATAAAATATATTTTTTAAAAAAAGAAAAGGTGTCTGAAAATTACATTATAAATTATAACATATGGTTGTAACTATCATCTATATGTGATTAACTAATAGACACATTTGAAATGCTTCTCAAATTACATCTTGCTCTAGCCTGAAGGAAGTTATCCTTGATAATTCCTGAGAAAACTGAACCAAATAGAATAATATCTAGTCCCATAGTTTTAATCATCATCCTATATAAAACCCTAATATGTAAATCGACCAAACAGAGGAACAACCAGTCACTATGACATGCACTAACCACCAGGGGGCAGATGCTCAACGCAGAAGCTGCCCCATGGTGGTCAGTGTGCTCCCACAGGGGGAGCGCTGCTCAGCCAGAAGCCAGGCTCACGGCTGGTGAGTGCAGTGGCGGTTGGGGGAGCCTCTCCCGCCTCCACTGCAGGGGGGTGGTAAGGAGCAAGGGGTCCCGGACTGCGAGAGCCCTGGATTGCGAGAGGGATGTCTGACTGCTGGCTTAGTCGGACATCCCCCGAGGTGTCCCAGACTGTGAGAGGGCGTAGGCCAGGCTGAGGGACCCCCCCACCCCACCCCACCCCCCACCCCCCCACCCCCCGTGCATGAAATTCGTGCATGGGGGGCCCTCAGCCCGACCTAAGCCCTCTCGCAACCTGGGACCCCTCGGGATGTCTGACATCATGATCAGGCCTAAACCAGCAGTCAGACATCGCTCTTGCAATCTGGGATGCTGCATGCACCAGTGACCATACTTTTTATACAAGTGACAGGCATCTTGCTGTTGTATGGGCAGCTACACTTTTTGCCCTGATTATAAATAGTATATAACATGATCCTTCTGAGGCAATAGTACCATTTTCCCCATCTTAGGGGTGAAAAAACTGAAGAGAAGTTAATTGGCTTTGTCACACAGTTATAAGTGTCAGAATCAGGCCTGACCACAAAATGTGCAAGCCAGAGTCCATGCATGTCATCACTGCATCATCCTGTTTTTTTCAGTGTTAGAGTAGCCTTGTCAGGTTTTAATTTTTAAATCTGAGACTGTTCCCAATATATAGAGTAGGGTCCCTAGGCCTGGCCGGCGATTAAGGCCGATCTGTGGGGAGACCAGCAGGGCGATCAGGCGGGGGGGGGGGGGGGGGGTAAGGGAGGGTTAGGGGGTGCCCTACTGGCACCCATCTTGGCTGGTGGCCTGGCGCCACCCACTGGCCAGCCCCGCCCCCCCCCCATCACCTCCCTCTTGGGGTACAGACACTCTACAGCAGGAGCTCCTGCATTGAGCATCTGCCCCCTGGTGGTCAGTGTGCGTCATAGCAACTGGTCGTTCCACCATTCAGTTGATTTGCATATTAGGGTTTATTATATAGGATTGTTTTCAAATTTTGAAAGTATCATTTTAGAAAATAATCTAACCTCTGAAACTTACATAATTTTATTAACCAATTTCACCCCAATAAATTCAATAATAAAATATTAAAGAGAAAGAAAATAATCTAATGTCTAATTAGATTGAAAGTCAGTATGTGTCATTTCTACATGTTAGTCTACATATTGACTTTCTACCTTTTAAATAAATGTCATACCCATCCTCTAATTTTTTTATTATTTGGATTATTTTTTTTAGCAACAAGCTTTACCAACTATCAAAAAGAATACATTTTATTTTTATAAGGCAACAGATTCATATATTTAAAATATGTTTTATTAAATAATCTACTTGGAGAATAATTACAATAGCTTTAAACAGCAATTATAGGTAATAAAAATAAGTTCCTTTGTTTAATAAAAAGACAAAACAGTCCATATTATGTTTTGCTGCTTTATACACAGGAATGATTTATTTTACAAACTGGTCAGTTTCAATATTAACCTATAAAATTAAAAGCATATTTCTTAATATGTATCAAAGGCAGAGTGAACTTTATAATGATATGCTTTCACATTAACCAATATGACAAACCATAAGAAACTTAACACCATGGTAGCAATTCAAAGTAAAATTTACAGAACAGGCACTTTCAAGTCAGTTAGTGGGTGTAGTTCTCACAGTTGAATGTTACTTATACGTATCTCATTCCATCAAAGGTTATCAACCAATGAAGAAATATCTCTTTGATGCAGAAGCACTAACACGTTTAGGTTCCAAACACTGTGTTCTGGTTGTAATACATGCAAGACAGACCCTATATTAGAAAAATCTTCTGAAATAAAAGTGAAGAAAAACAAAAAGCAGCTAGAATGAAAGCATCTACAAGCACTGAAATAAAGCCTTTAAGTGTTAAGCCAATGTTTTAAACCCCTTCATTCTCAGTTAAGGGATTAAGAGGCCTAGACAGAGATTGTCTGCATGGCTGAGGATACTGGAGGTTAGCAGTGTCAATATCGAAAGAGTGCTCAACCAGAAGAGGAGGAAGAGAGGGAGGAGGAGGAGGAGGAGAAGGAAGAAGCTGGGCATAATTGCACCATCTCGATCGAGCCTGTGGGGAATCCAGAAGGGGAAAGAAATACCTGAAAAAATGAAGACAGGAACAAGACACCAAAACAAAACAACAGAAAAAGAAAAAGAGAAAAGTAGTAAATACAAAGAGAACCAAAGAGGAAAAAACAAATGCCGGGGGGGAAATAGCTTTAATAGATTCATGCCAAACTAACAGAACATAATATTATCCAAAAATCAAGACCCTTACTCAAATCACGCTTGCCTAAGCAAGTATAGAAACTTGAAAGAAAAAACTACAATCTGTTAAAATGTTAAAAAAAATTACCAGAATGAATGTTAAAAAAAGAGACAATTATATATTTTAAAACATTTTCTAACCTCTCAGAAACATTTGATGCTATCCTGAAAATTTACAAATCTAATAAGCTCTTAATTTATTTTAAGTAACGCTTCATTTGTAGTAGCAGCTGGCACATATTTCACATTTTTTAATGCAAACATGATACTGAAAACCAATTCAAATATACTTTCACAAAGTATAGCCAGTTATTGCAACATACTTTCAAAGAAATACAATCTCTGAATACTCTTAGTTGGTTTGCTGCAAATCCTTACAATAGTACAAAATTTTGATAACTAAAAGGGCTCAAAGAATATGTCCTATTGCTGTTATTCTGACATTTAATTATAACTTACTCATAATAATTATGCACTTTAGCAAAAAAAAAATTTATGGCTTTGTCTTTAAGGTCACAGTTCTATAAGATATTAACTACATGAAGCAGCCAACTAAATTAAGAAAATTCAGGGACAAGGAATGTGGAAGTTAATGTGCATGCACAATTTCAGCAAAATTTCAACTGCTTCTCTTATAGTATGTTTCCCAATTTTGACTTGAAGGAAATTTAAACCATAGAATCACACCATAAATATATACAAACAAGCACATAAAAGAAACATTTATCTCTTTAGTGAATATGAATAAAAAGCTTACAAAGGTGTTTTAATTGTACTACCAAATTATAAATGATGCAATACCAAATATTTAATTTGGCTACAAACTGTACAGTTCCATTTTACTACTACTTTTCTCCACCTTTACTAATATTTTAAAAATATTACAAAGAAATGAGAGTTGTACTGAATATCATGTTTAAACCAATTCTACAAAAGGTAAACAGATTAGCACTCAAAACAATCTTTATGAAAAATATTAAAGCTTCAAATTAAAATTATAAAAATTCATCATTTTAGCTTACTGTTTTAGAAAAACAAAAGAAATAAACCTTCATTCTCCAAATGGAATAAAGTTATATTTTCCCTCCTCCCAACTACTTATAAGGGTGGTAATAAATCCTTTTCATTTTAAAAACCCAGGTTAATTTCAAAAACATTTCCAAAAATTGTTTTGGTGACAATGTCTCAACAAAAAGCCTCTCCATTTATATTCAAAAGTTTCAAATAGTGTCAATAAACTGGCCAATACAAAAAGAAAAGATATATACTGTTTTTAGAAGCTTTTTGGATTGCAGTTTAGTAGTAGTAAGCAGGCTGCTGGTGTATCTTGGAAGAGGTCAAATGGCGCTGGGGAAGGGGAAAAGGAGCTTGCTTTCCATTCCTGTGTGCATGCAACAAGCAGCAAAACAGCAAAGTTACTCCAGTTAGCTGGTACTCAGCTGTGCTTTCTGTTAAAGGACATAATACAATTGGAGAAGGGAAAATGCATCACAGATCTAACACACATGGGTATTAGCACAGTAAGAACAAATTTCAAAATTTCAAAGCTCTTTACAAAAGAAAATATGCGATACAAGCAACAACCAAAAACTAGATTTTGTGTTTTTTCCTTTTAATTTATACTAGTATCCTTTGCTTCTGGAATCATCTTTATAATCTGATATCTTCTATGGTAACCTGAAATTGTTTCCATGCAAATACTTAAACCTCAAAATCAAATAACAGGACTTCTTTATATAAATATAACAATATAAAAATAGTTGAGAAATTTTTAAATACAATTCTCTGCTTTTATTTAAGATGACAACAGGATAACCACAGGACAGTTTGTTAAGGCTGTGCTTTGAAGTTTCTGAATATTCCAAATTATTCACAAAGGCATATTAAAATAATTTTACCATACAAATTCACATACTTAAAATTTGAATACGAAAACAACAGTATGACTCTTTAGATTACATCAAATATTCTTTATTAAGATCAATAAGAATCTAAAATGTTAAAAATTCTAAAAAAATCAAGTACTCAGAATTTTTCTTATAATCTCCATTAACATTTTAAACAAAACAAAAAAAAATTAACTCTCTTCTACAAAGCCATAATTTATTTTATTTAAGATTTCAGTTTGACCCGATTCAAAAGCTACACTGCCAGCAGTACTAGCACACTAATAATCTATGGCTAAAATCCTCAGTATTATCCCATATTTCCTCTTTATCTAAATTTTATAATATAATTTTGTTTGTATGGCCTCACAACCTACCTGTAAATATTATCACTAAGTAATATTATGACTAGGTAATTTTCTTACTTCAGTCTGAAAATCCATGAAATAACACACCTTTAGTAAGGCTACGAGAATGATTTAAAAATAAAATAGTTTCTAGTTTTCCCATAAAACAGCCTACCTGCCAGCAGAAGATCCATTTAATGAATTTTGAAGATTTGGGATATTTGAACCTAGGGAAGGATTTGGGTTTCCCTGCTGAGCACTCCCATTGACAGGGCTCCCATTACCTTTCAAAATACCAGTACACTTCCAATTGTCCATATAATTAGCTGAAAGGAAAATGGCCAAATACATTAATAAGATTAATACCTATGCTCAAGGGCACAAATCTATGTACATGACCTTAAACTATACTTAAAGAAACAAGTGTCCTACAGGCTACATGTCAGTCAGAATAAATGTTAAAGACATTTAAAAAAACAAAACACTCATCTTAATTTTAATAATTACTTTTTAAAGTTTTAAAAGAATTACTAATTTAACAAATCTTTCACCTCCCATTTCCCTTCCTCGAAGATAATTCTCTAAGCTGCGACATTATTACATTAAGTTAATATCAAGATAAATCATTTATCTTCATTATAACAAGTTTCAATTACATGTATATGTAGGGTAATGGAATTGTCAAATGGTTATGCAAGTATAAGTCAAATGGGTACCTAATGTCCTCAGAGATGGATGTAGGAAACAAAACCTTTGGGTTTGAGTGGCTTATCCAAAATGGCTTAATTCTTTGAATGCAAAATTGGTCATTGGAGACACTGAACCCAAGGAAACCCAAGTTAGGGAGCCTGCTGGGGTGGACCTGGGTGGTCTCACTAAAGCCCAGAGGCAGAAAAGGGCATCAAAGCCTGTGAAATCAAATTACACTTTAGAAAGGGAAGTCTGGGCTACTTCTACCACAGCCTAAAACTGACTTAGCCAAACTGCATTTTGGGAAACAATAACTGTTCAGGGTAAATGAACTAACTTACAATTTTGGATCCAAGGTATGGGAAAACACTGACTAGAATGGTGCACAAATCAAAGAAACCTCTGCCCAGTGGATAAATAATTGTGCAAAAATGCACACCACACTACAGCAACTAGAGAGTTGACTAATCAGACCAGTCTCTCTCAGCTTGGCATTTGTAAGAAATTTTAGAATCAGTGGATCCCAAATTCTTGAACTTTTGGGAGTTGCAGGGGGGAAGTGAAGAATATGTTGGATTTTCTCCTATTAATAGCTGGTTGGCTAAAGCAATTATTTAATAAAGTAAGAGATGACTCTAATCCTATCCTGAGTTTGCACAAGTTACACATATAACAAACAGTATTTTAGAGATACTGCATATTTCTGTGACAGTTACTTTCACTTTTAAAAGTTGCTTTGTTGCCCGGCCCGTGTTGCTCAGTGCTTGAGCATCAACCTATGAACCAGGAGATCACGGTTCGATTCCCGATTAGGGCATATGCCCAGATGGTGGGCTAGATCCCCCTGGGGGGTGTGCAGGAGGCAGTCGATCAATGATTCTCTTTCATCATTGATGTTTCTAAATATCTCTCTCTCTCTCTCTCTCTCTCTCTCTCTCCCCCCCTCCTCTCCCCCTCTTCCTCTCTGAAATCAAAAAAATATCTATACTAATAAAACTAATTAGACCGGGAGACCTTCCGGACAAAGCCACAGGGATTAGGTCTAAACCAGCAGTCAGACATCCCCCAAGGGGTCCCAGATTGGAGAGGGTGCAGGCCAGGCTGAGGGACAGCGCCACCCCGTGCATGAATTTCATGCACCGGGCCACTAGTCTATACAAATATAAAAGCCTAAGTGACTGTTCGACTCATTGACCATTTGACTGGTCACTATGATGTGCACTGACCACCAGGGGGCAATCAGACAGGCTGGCAGGCGAGCGGTTGGGAGCCAGCAGCCCTGGATTGTGAGAAGGATGTCTGACTGCCCATTTAGGCCCGATCCCACCTTGGGCCTAAACGGACAATTGGACATCCCTCGAGGGGTCCCAGATTGGAGAGGGTGCATGCTGGGCTGAGGGGTAACATCCCGTCCCCACCCCCCGTCACTCACCCCCATCCCCCCTGTGCACGAATTTCATGCACCGGGCCTCTAGTATATATATAAAAAGTTGCTTTATTCCATGCAGAATCTTAAAAGCAATTCAATTAGTCTTTAACTGCTATGAACTAGGTAAACTGATAAAGGTTCAAAATAAATTAATATAAGACATAATTTAAAAGTAGCTATGGAAAGATAATTTTTTTCAAAATACTTAGTTTACATTTCTAAGTGAAAATTCTAAAGCAGCAACATAAGGCAATAATTCTTCATCGAAATCTTACCTTTCCATAATCTTACACAGCCATCATCGCCTGAAGATGCTAGCACTGTTCCTGTTATATTCCAACTCACTCGCCAAACCTGAGAATTATGATTATCAAACTGAGCCACTATATGGATTTCAAATTTTGTTGGTCCGCCAGAGGAAGTAAGTTCTTTCCTGTTAACAAAAAATTTTCCTGAGGAATTCTGCAAACAGGTTTACACACACACACACACACACACACAAAAAAAAAAAAAACACACACACAAAAAAAAAAAAAACACACCTATCTAAACAAAAAAATATATAAATGGCCTCACCTACTTACCATATCCTATATAATATGCTAAGTGTCCGACCATTCGTTCAACCATTCCACCAGTTGCTATGACGTGCACTGACCACCAGGGGGCAGACGCTACCACCAGTAGGTTAGCTTGATGCTGGGGTCCGAATTATTGGGACTGGGCGAGATGGGCTGAACACACCTTGGAGCCCTCCCGCGGTCCCTCCCGGGCCATGATTGGGTCCCTTGGCCTGGCCTGTGCCCTCTCGCAATCTGGGACCCCTCTGGGATGTCAAAGAGCTGGTTTTGGCCCGATCCCTGCAGGCCAGGTGAGGGACCCCACAGGTGCACGAATCTGTGCACTGGGCCTCTAGTTATTTTATAATAATGTGCATACCCATACCCTCCCCACATTAGCTCATTGAGTTGTGTAATGTTCAATTGACTCTCCAATACCTGGCGTGATCCCCCCACATAAAAGATAATGAGAGACTATTTTTTTTTTTAGACTATTTCATAGAAAATACAATGAAAGAGGATTTTATTCCCCCAAAGTAGAGGAATAAAATAGATGAAATAATTCATTTTAAAAGAAAAGTAGTAGGAGCCCAGCCAGAAGGCTCAGATGACTGGATCGTTGCCCACACACCGAAAGGTTCCTGGTTCAATTCCCCAGCAGGGCATATACATACCCAGGTAGTGAGTTGAATACCCAGTCAGGACACCTGTCTGCGAGGCAACCAATCAGTTATTTTTTCACATGGATATTTCTCTCTCTTCCTCCCGTCCCCTTCCTCTCTCTCTAAAATCAATAAATAGCCCTAACCAGTTTGGCTCAGTGGATAGAGCATCAGCCTGTGGATTGAAAGGTCCCAGGTTTGATTCCGGTCAAGGGCATGTACCTTGGTTGCAGACACATCCCCAGTAGGGGGTGTGCAGGAGGCAGCTGATCGATGCTTCTTTCTCATTGATGTTTCTAACTCTCTATCCCTCTCCCTTCCTCTCTGTAAAAAATCAATAAAATATATTAAAAAAATAAAATAAAATAAACATAACCTTCAGTGAGGATTGAAAAGAAAATAAATCAGTAGGAAGAGAAGAATAGAAGGAAGAAAAAAATGACAAACTCACAATTCTAAAATTAAAGCTAAAAGGTTATTCACAAGAATGACTCAGTGTTAATTTAATTTTCCCTTAGACAACCACCTTCATTCAAACATTTATAGAATACCAATTATATTCAGAGGATCTAATTCATTGTTAGTATCAGTCTAAATAAAACATACAGTGGAATCTTGGTTCTTGAACTTAATTCATTCTGGAAAGCTGTTCGAAAACCAAATCATTTTTTCCCATTAGAAATAATGTAAACTGAATTAATCCATTCCAGACCCACAAATGATTCCCTGTTTTAACCTTTCTTATATGCAGTACATGTCTAATGTACTTTAATCTATAAATAAACACTTTAAAACAAAAAGGACATGAAATGTAAGTGAAAATTTATAAAAAGGAAATGAAATGCACAGTAAAAAATGAAAAGTTAATAATAATAAGCAGCAACAAAAGCCATAAAACACAGAAGTATTCACAGCACAATTTCCTGAGATGTTAACAACGTGAAGTTTAGCAATAAACTGACTCATACTGGCACACTCTCTTTTGTAGCTTGAGAGAGGGATGACTGATCATACAGGTATCAGCATGAAAGGGTTGTCGGGTTGAGAAATGAATTGTTCAAGATGGGAGATGTTTGAGAACCAAGGTTGGACTGTAATTAAGATGAAATGTTCATTAAAGAATACATTCTTCAGATCACAGTTGCCTCTATACTCTCCCCCACAAATGAAAATAATTAAGCATTAAGAACACGTTTAAATTAGTAATTGTTTCAAAAACTCACCTCACAGGCTTTAATGTAAAAATTCTCACATCTTTGGTTGCTATGGCCAGAATGTGGTAAGACCTTCCCAGGTTTGGAGCAAATGCAATATCATGGACAGGATCAGTAACTGTCATAAGGGTTTCAGCTTTTGCATATTTCCTAATGAAAAAACAAACAATTTTACATTAAAAATTCCAGAAATAAAAAATTCTTAAATCCACATGTTGACATACCTCAATTATTTTTATATTGCTCACAATGAATATTTACATCTGCAGTATGTAGTATGTCCAAGTCCTAAACACTTAAATTGTGCATGTGACCTAATTTGGAAAAAGGGACTTTGCAGATATAACTAAGAATCTGGGGATGAGAGCATCACCTGGATTTAGAGTAGGCCCTAAATCCAATGTTGAGTGTCCTTATAAAGTACAGAGAGGAAAGACATATAAGAATACGAACATATGAAGAAAGAGGCAAAGATTGGAGTTAGCTGCCACACACCAAGGAACTTGTGCAGCCACTAGAAGCTTGAAGACACAAGGAAGGATTTTAGAAGAAGCACAGTCCTGACAACCCCTTGATTTCACACTTCTGGACTCCAGAAATCTAAGAATAAATTTGTTTTAAGCCACCACTTTGTAGTGATGTGTTATTGTAGCCCTAGGAAATTTCTAAAACTTCCCAGGTTTCTTCTGTTGATTTTTTAAATTTAATTTAGAACACTTTAAGAAAAACTTTATTAAAATGAGGTCTTGAATTATTTTTAAAAAGGATAATTGAATTTCTTAAATATTTGAGTGTAAGTAAAAAAGCAAAGCTGATAACAACAGGAATTGAGTGGGGGTTTTTTAGTGGTGATAAAGGAAGCTATAACAAAGTCTACTTTATCCTTACTATTCTATTTTTATATCTGCAAATAAAGAACAAGACAATGAAGGAGACAGCATATCGGATTTTTCTATTACTTCTTTCTGTCTTCAAATGGCTATCAGGGATAGAACTGAAGTAGTGTGTGTTAGAGAGGGGGTTAGCTTCCACCACTCCCCTCTGAAATACAGGGTGTGGCAACATTAGGCTTACAGCTGTTTGTATGGAAAATAATAAAGCAACTAGTAAATACAAGAATAAACTCTGTGTTTTCCATAATTACAACTGCAAACCTACTTTTACCTCACACTATATTGGTGTTCCCAGCATTCTCTACTTGGCCTTCTTTTCATCACAACATTCTTTCTGAAATATCTACAAGCTAGTATGCACTTCGAAGTTCCTTCCTTGACCTCTTTTCTCCCTATATTGATCACCCTGAACAATCTTACATATACCCTTGCTTTACTATGTGGTCCTGACTCCTCTTTTTGATTTTGGACTAGTCATTTTACTTTATTGGTCTCACTTTTTACATTTGGAAAATAGTGCTAATATAAAAGCTTCCTCCCCTAACTATAAGATGGTTGTTAGCATTCAAATTTCATAATATGTGTGAAAGTGCTCTGTAACCTATATAAATGCAGGACACTTATTTATATCATTTATCAGGCCAGGTCTGAATTAATATTTTCATTCAACAATAGAAATAAAAATATCCAATATACTGGTTAATTTGATGTTTCCTATGTACTAAATGGTGTATTAATAACTGAATGCTATATAATCCATTATCACATGTCCTCTGTGTACCATGTTCTATCTATTAAGAACCTTCAAACAACTCTTACTTCAAAGAACCAGACCCCAAAAAATCCAAAAATAGCTAAACTTGAAAAGGTCTAATAACTTCCTAAGTCAATCCCTCCCCACTACTACCTCCAGACATACATGCAGACATTGTTATCTACCCAATGCCACTTCCCCGTCATTCTAGATGCAGAAAATGCCAGACACATGCTGACTCCTTTTTGCAGCTAAAACCTGAGCAAATGACCCAATTCTGGAAACAGGACCGGATGAAAAAATCCTGGTAAGATGTTTCTAGAGCCTGGCCACTGTGGCTCAGTGGTTGGGCATCAACCTATGAATCAGGAGGTCACTGTTCAATTCCCTGTCAGAGCACATGCCCAGGTTGTGGGCTAGATTCCCAGTAGAAGGCGTGCAGGAGGCGGCTGATCAATAATTCACATGCAGCCCTAGCTGGTTTGGTTCAGTGGATAGAGCGTTGGCCTGCGGACTGAAGGGTCCCAGGTTCAATTCCGGTCAAGGGCACATGCCTGGGTTGTGGGCTTGGTCCCCAGTGGGGGGCGTGCAGGAGGCAGCCAATCAGTGATTCTCTCTCATCATTTCTCTCTCTCTCTCTCTCTCTCTCTCTCTCTCTCTCTCTCTCTCTCTCTTCTCTCTCTCTCCCCTCCCATCCCTTCCTCTCTAAAATCAAAAAAAATATATGTACCTACACTAATAAAAGAGAAACATGCAAATTGACCATACCTCCGCAATGTCCACCAGCCAATCAGGGGTATGCAAATTAACCCAACAAAGATGGCAGGTTAATTTGCATACACAGGCAGAGCGAAGACTGAGGCTCTGGCCTGAGCAAAAACTAAAGACTGAAGGCTGAAGGCTGAAGACAAATGAAGACTGAAGACTGAAGAGGCGTGGCTTCTCCGCTAAGGCCGGAGCGAAGGCCTGGGTCCTGGGTGCCAGAGGAAAACCGGTGCCGGCAGCCAGGGGAAGGAAGGTCTATTGCACGAATCTTCATGCAGTGTGTGTGTGTGTGTGTGTGTGTGTGTGTGTGTGTGTGTATTTATTGGCTCTCTTGTTCATGGACCTTATCACATGCAGTTTTCTCCATCTGAAATGTTTTGCCCTCTTTGGCTAACTTCTACTCATCCTATAGGTCTGCCTTTGGGGGAACCTTCCTGGCTTCCTCCCCATAGGTATAAACTCTTAATATCCTGATTCTCCTGGTTTATAAAATACATCACCATTTTTTACTTTTTTGTTTGCTTGTTTTCCTTGCAAGATGGTACATACTTGGAAATCAATTACCTTGTCATCTGTATCATTCAATTTTATATTATCACTAGAGGCCTGGTGCATGGATTCGTGCACCAGTGGGATCCCTCGGCCTGGCCTGCGGACATCCCCTGAGGGGTCCCAGATTGTGAGAGGGCGCAGTCCAGGCAAATGGACCCCACCGGTGCATGATCGGGGCCAGGGAGGGACCATGGGAGGGCTCCAGGGCATGTCGGGCCCATCTCGCCCAGTCCCAATCAGCCAGACCCCAGCAGCAAGCTAACCTACCAGTCCAAGTGTCTGCCCCCTGGTGGTCAGTGTGTGTCATAGTGACTGGTGGACCGGTCAAATGAACAGTTGGACACTTAGCCTATTAGGCTTTTATTATATAGGATAGTCTATCACAGAACATTGCATATCATAGGAAATTAGTAAGTATGTAATAAATAATACATAATTCAGCTAATAAATAAAGGAATAACACTTTTAAAAATTAAACATTTTTAAAAGCTAATATTATTAAAATGCAATTTGGAACAATACTTAACGAAAGCAGTACTGACCTGGTGTTTTCATTATATTCAAAAATCTGAACTTTGGCCATTGCATTTGGACTACTGTCATCACTTCCTACAGCTATCATGGGGGAATGAGCACGAGAGCTAGAAATGAAAAGCAAAAAATATTTCACATAACGATTAAATTATTATATTTAATTCAGAGAATTTAAAAAGCTAGCATCCAGCAGCTCTAGAACCTGCAAGTAAGCAAGACTGTGATTAAATCCCTGCCATACATTCACCACAGCAACACCTTGGGAGTGTGTCCTTGAGATTGCTCGGGATGGGGACCATGGCTACCATCCTGTTTTGCATTGTTTTTACCACATTTTATTACTGCTAAAAAAAAAAAAAAGTAGTTTCTTTTTCAACAAAAGAAAAGGTTTCAGGCATTCAGTAGATCAAAAAATAAAACACCTACAAGTTCTTCAAATTTTTCTTCCTGAAAGATTTGGTCATTAACTATGGAATGAAAAGTAACCTTATGGTGATCAAATTCATGACAAAAAGATTTTAAGTTGCTTAAACAAAAAGAAGAAACCCCTCAAGAAGGCATGCTCCCATGCTCCCCAAATGTCTTTTTCTTCTCTAGACTCATTTTAAAAAGCAAAAAGATAAGCAATAAGAGAATGAACTCTATTAAATTCTAGGCTAAATTATTTCTATTCAATTAAATATCTAATTACCTATATATTGATTTCCTTTGCCTCCCTCATCCTGATTAAGTAATATCTCAATGAACATGACAACCTTATTTAATCTCTGACCTTGATATTGTGATCTGAAACTCATAAGGCTGAAAACAAAATGTGTTAATAAAAAAACACACGTTTAGTTCTTTATTACTAAAGCTATTGAAAATGAATCAAGTTACCTAATCTAAGAAAATACCAAGTAAATGGCAAAGTTCTATGGTAATAAAATAAAATTACAAGTTGTTTATAATATTTCTTGACCATTCAGAGATGTAAATTCCACAGTAATTTCTTTATCTCACAAACTCTCTTTTTTTAAAAAATATTTTTTTATTGATTTCAGAGAGAGGAATGGAGAGGAAGAGAGAAATAGAAATGTCAATGATGAAAAGCATCAATTGGCTGCCTCCTACACGCCCACTCCTGGGGATCAAGCCCACAACCCAGGCATGTGCCCTGACCAGGAATCAAACCATGACCTCCTAGTTCATAGGTTAATGCTCAACCACTGAGCCACACCAGCAGGGCACAAACTCTTTTTCAATGTTCTATAAATATAACTTTTTTTTTAACAATATTAAATATTTGAGCAAGGACTAAAAGTATATTTACAATAGCATATTCTAAAGGTATTAAAAATATCTTTTAAAGGATTTTTAAGTCAAATTATAAAACATCTGGTTGAAAGGTAAATTGGGAATTACCTCATTTGTACATCCAGAAATAAGATGTTCACATTTAGGCTGTTTTCCAAATATGACTCAAACCGTGAGAAAAACCACCCAGCTATCTGTATATGATAGGCTGATCATCCACAACTCCTCCTCCTCCTCCTCCCTCCTAAAGTTCCATGGAAATGATGAAAGAGTAACACCACAACAGTGCTAGAAATCCGAATGTGCCATCAAAAATGAAGAAATTTGGAAGACTCTAAAGACAAGAAGCAAAAGGCAAGACACAGAATCTTCAATCCACAAATGCAAACAATAGGAATGAGTCATTGGGCAATCATGAAATGATTCATTTAAAGAACTGCAATCAGAAGACCCCCAAGGCTGGTGGCTAACTCTATTCTAGGCTAAAGTCTGAGAAAGGATCCAAGTGGGATGATATAGAACTTAGAAGAGAGAGAAGAACTTGAAGTAAAGTAGTACTCCAAAACTGGCACGAAGAGGGACCAGAAGAAACAAAATACATTAAAGTGCTCCATCCACAAAGTCAAGTCCTCCTGTTTTGGCATTTTAGCAGTCTGTACAAAGAAATCTTACTAACCCACCCCACCTACTTAGACAAAACTTAGCCAAACCTCTAGGTAAGAGAGTGAGCTATTAAGAAAACAGAGCATGGCCCTAGCCAGTTTGGCTCAGTGAATAGAGCATCGGCCTGGGGACTGAAGGGTCTCAGGTTTGATTGTGGTCAAGGGCACATGCCCTGGTTGTGGGCTCGATCCCCAGTAGAGGGCATGCAGGAGGCAGCAGATTGATGATTCTCTCTCATCATTGATGTTTCTATCTCTCCCTCTCCCTTCCTCTCTGAAATCAATAAAAATATATTAAAAAAAAAAAAAAAAGAAGCCGAAACCGGTTTGGCTCAGTGGATAGAGCGGCGGCCTGCGGACTCAAGGGTCCCAGGTTTGATTCCGGTCAAGGGCATGTACGTTGGTTGTGGGCACATCCCCAGTAGGGGGTGTGCAAGAGGCAGCTGATCGATGTTTCTCTCTCATCGATGTTTCTAACTCTCTATCCCTCTCTCTTCCTCTCTGTAAAAAAATCAATAAAATATTTAAAAAAAAAAAGAAAGAAAATAGAACATGCCCTAGCTGGTTTGGCTCAGTGGTTAGAGCGTTGGCCTGCGGACCAAAGGGTCCCTGATTCAATCCCTGGTTCATATTTAAAAAAAGAAAACAGAGCACTTAACAGAAGAAAAAGACCTGGGCTAACAAAACTCATATCTGACAACAGACTTCAAAACAAAGAGCATAATAAGAGACAGAGAAAGACACTAACATAATACTAAAGATATCTATCCAACAAGAAAATATAACCCTTGTAAACATATACACACCCAATGTTGGAGCACCTAAATATATTTTAAAAATCACTTGGAAGACTTTAAGGGCGAGATTGATAGAAATATATAGTCATAGTAGGGGACTTGAACACCAACCACGATGACATCACTGGATAGATCTTCCAGACAAAAAAATCAACAAGGAAATACTGGTCTTAAAGGACACACCAGATCAGATGGATTTAATTGATATTTACAATACATTTCATCCCAAAGTAGCAGAATACACATTCTTCTCAAGTGCACATGGATCTTTCTCAAAAATAAACCACATGATAGGACACTAAATAAGTCTTAACAAATTCAAGAAGATTGAAATCAGATCAAGCATCTTTTCAGATCATCATGGCATGAAACTAGAAATCAACTACAATAAAAAGAAACTCAAAAACATTCAAACACTGAATAGCTTGATATTAAACAATGAATGGATTATGAATGAGATCAAGGCAGAAATCAAAAATTTCCTGGAAACAAATGAAAATGAACACAACAATCCAAAATCTCTGGGACACAGCAAAAGTTCATAGCATTACAGATCTACCTCAAAAACAAACAAACAAACAAGAAAAAGCTCAAATAAAAAATCTAACCCTACAACTGAAAGAATTAGAAAGAGAACAAGAAAGGCCCAGAATAAGTAGAAGAAAGGAAATAAAGATCAGAGTGGAGCCTGGCAGGTGTTGCTCAGTGGTTGGGCGTCAACCTATGAACCAGGAGGTCATGGTTCAATTCCCAGTCAGGCCACATGCAGGATTGCGGGCTCAATCCCCAGTGGGGGGTGTGTGGGAGGCAGCCTATCAATGATTCTCTCTCATCATTGATGTTTCTATCTCTCTCTCCATCTTCCTTCCTCTCTGAAATCAATAAAAATATATTTTTAAAAATGCCCATACTACCCAAAGCAATCTACAGATTCAATGCAATCCCTATTAAAATAACAATGGCATATTTCACTGATCTAGAAAAAATATTCCAAAAATCTATATGGAACCAAAAAAGACCCCCAAAGAGCCGCAGCAATCTTTTTTTTTTAAATATATTTTATTGATTTTTTACAGAGATGAAGGGAGAGGGATAGAGAGTTAGAAACATTGATGAGAGAGAAACATCGATCAGCTGCCTCCTGCACAACCCCTACTGGGGATGTGCCCGCAACCAAGGTACATGCCCTTAACCAGAATCGAACCCGGGACCCTTCAGTCTGCAGGCCAACGCTCTATCCACTGAGCCAAACCAGTTAGGGCTGCCGCAGCAATCTTGAGAAAGAAGAACAAAGTTGAAGGCTTCACAATACCAGATATCAAACTATACTACAAAGCCAATGTAATCAAAACAGCCTGGTACTGGCACAAGAACAGGCATATGGATCAATGGAACAAAACAGAGAACCCAGAAATCGACCCACGCCATTACGGTCAACAAATATTTGACAAAGGAGGCAAGAGCATACAATGGAAGAAAGACAGTCTCCTCAATAAATGGTGCTGAGAAAACTGGCAGATACATGCAAATGAATGCAACTAGACCATCAACTGATGCCATACACAAGAATAAACTCATAATGGATAAAAGACTTAAATATAAGTTGAGAAACCATGAAAATCTTAAAAGAAAATGTAGGCAATAAAAATCTCAGGCACCTCACTAAACAGAATTTTCACCAATACATCTCCTAGGGTGAGAGAAACAAAGGACAAAAAAACAAAAGGTACTATATCAAACTAAAAAAGCTTTTGCACAGTAAAAGAAACCATCATCAAAATGAAAAGGGAACCCACTGTATGGAAGAACATATTCGCAAATGATACATGTAGTAAGAGGTTAATTTCCAAAATATATAAAGAACTCATACAACTCAACAAAATGAAGACAAAATACAATTTAAAAATGAGCAAAGGACCTGAATACACATTTCTCCAAAGAGGATATACATATAGTCAAAAGACATATGAAAAAATGCTCAAGCCCTAGCTGGTTTGGCTCAGTGGATAGAGGATCAGCCTGTGAAATGAAGGGCCCCAGGTTCAATTCCGGTCAAGGGCACATGCCCAGGTTGTGGGCTGGATCCCCAGTAGGGCGCGTGCAGGAGGCAGCCGATCAATGATTCTCATCATTGATGTTTCTATCTCTCTCTCCCTCTCTGAAATCAATAAAAATATGTTTAAAAAAATAGAAAAAGAAAAAATGCTCAATATCACTAATGCAAATTAAAACCACAATGGGGTATCACCTCAAACCTTCCAGAATGGCTACCATCAATAAATCAGCAAACAACAAGTGCTAACGAGGATGTGGGGACAAAAGGGAACACTAAGTACACTACTAGTTCAGCAACATGGAAAACAATATAGTTTTCTCAAAAAATTAAAAATGGAACTGCTATTTGACCCAGCAATCCCACTTATAATAATAATAATAATAATAAAATATATATATATATATATATATATATATATATATATATATATATATATAAAAGGCTAATATGCAAAGTATCCCCTTGGGAGTTTGAACAGGAGAGTGGGAGTTCGATCGCTTGCTATGATATGCACTGACCACCAAGGGGTGGCAGGGAACAAAGGAAGGCTCCAGCCGGCAGCCAGCAGCCAGGGAAGGGATGCCCCAGCTGGCAGCCAGAAGGAAGGCCCTGGCCAGCAGCCAGAGGTCCCAATCTGCCCTGATCGCTGGCCAGGCCTAGGGACCCTACCCATGCATGAATTTCGTGCACCGGGCCTCTAGTATCCTAAGAATCCTAAAACACCAATCACAAAAAATATAATGCAACACTATGTTCATAGCAGCATCCTACATAATAAAAGGGCAATATGCAAATTAACCATCACTCCGCTACACCCACGATTGGGCCGGCGGGAGGCGGAACTCGGGGTGGCCAGGGTGGCTGATTGGGCCAGCAGGAGAAGCGGGGGGCGGGGACTCGCAAGTTCCCGCCCCCTGCTCCTCCCACCGGCGCGATGGGCCGCCAGGCCGCTGAGCGGGGACTGATGGGGCCGGTGGAAGGCGCGGGCGGCAGGACTCTGGGTGGCCAATCGCGCCGGCGGGAGGCACTCTGATCGGCGGGTGGCCAGAGCCAAGGCCTGAGTCCCAGGTGCCAGAGGAAAACTGGTGCCGGCAGCCAGGTGAAGGAAGGTCTATTTCACGAATCTTTGTGCAAAGGGCTTCTAGTTATTTATAATAGCTAAGGTCTGAAAAAGCCCAAGTGCCTATCAGTATTTGCTGATAAAAAAAAGCTGTGGTATGCCCTGGCTAGTATGGCTCAGTTGATTAGGTGTTGTCTCGTGCACTGAGAAGTTGCTAGTTCAATTCCTGGTAAGGACACATGCCCAGGTTGCAAGCCTGATCCCCAGAGGAGGGTGTTGCAGAAGACCGCAGATCAATGTTATGCTCTCACATCGATGTTTCTCTCTTCCACCTTCCTCTTTCAAAAAAAATCAACACTACTCTTTAAAGAAAAATAAAATAAAAAGCCTATGATACATTTACACAATGGAATATATGCAGCTATAAAAAAGAAGGATCTGTTGCCCTGCCCAGTGTATGTCAGTGGTTAGAGCATTGGCCCAGGCACTGAAGGGTCACAGATTTGATTCCCGGTCAAGGGCACATAGTTTGTGAGTTTGATCCCAAGTCAGGGCATGTACCAGAGGCAACAGATCGATGTTTCTCTCTCCCATCAATGTTTATTTCTCTCTCAGTCTCTCTTTCCATCCCTTCCTCTCTCTAAAAATCATTACAAACATATCCTTGGGTGAGGATTTTTAAAAATTTAACCATTTGTTTAACTAGGATTAAATTATCAGAAGTTTGTTGTGCTAGCTTACCTTGAAGGGTTCCAAGAAATACAACTACAGCTTAGTTTACATGAGATCTCATGCTGCAGAGACCACTGACTGAGATTCATAACATCTGGTGCCTCATATATTCTTACTATACCATCCGCTGAACAGGTTGCTAACATAAGACCCATATGCTTAGGAGCAAATTTCACATCAGTAACAGATGTTCTGCTGTCCACTAGCGTTGTCCTCTTAACCTGAAAAAAAAAAAATTTAACAATTTAAATTATATACAATAGTTCCCTCCTTATCTGTGTTTTCCCATTCTGTGGTTTCAGTTACCAGATGTCAAACACAGTCCGAAAATATTAAATGGACAATTCCAGAAATAAACAATAAGTTTTTAATTGGGTGCCATTCTGAGTATCAGAATAAAATCTCTCACCATCCAGCTAGGGACAGGAATCAACTCTTTGTCCAGCATATCCTGAGCCCATTTCTACAGCTCACTTCTACCTCTGTGACCTGCTAAATAAACTTTCTCTTATAGTTTGAGTCTTGCCTCTGAATTCTTTCTTAGCCAGAACTCTAATACTGAGGTTGCGGACGATGTCTGGTCTGACCCCACCCACCTGGGACCATTCTTTTTATGTCCTTTATACACAAACACATATACATATCTTTTATTGATTTCAGAGAGGAATAGAGAGAGAAACATCAATGATGAGAGGGAATTATTGACTTGCTGCCTCCCACACAACCCCTACTGGGGACCGAGCCCGCAACCCAGGCATGTGCCCTTGACCGGAATCAAACCTGGGACCCCTGAGTCCGCAGGCCGACGCTCTATCCTCTAAACCAAACCGGCTAGGGCTTTATGTCCTTATTAAGACATGGAATATATCCGGAAGGATACACAAAAAACCTGTAATAGTGACTGCCTATAGAAAGAAACCTTATGACCAGAGAAGAGGACATTCCTACTGTATACACTTGTCTGTACCTTCTGAATTTTATACTTGTACCTCAGTATCTACTATGAAAAATAAAGAGTGGGGGAGAAAACACTGGAATGGGTCTTCAAGGCAATCAAGTTCAATTCTCTCATTTTACAGACAGGGAACTTGAATAGCAAACACACTATGCTCTTACCTAAATTCAAACACTCAATCAAAGAACTAGAGTTACAGCAAAAACAGATAAGAAGAAAAAAGAGGAGTATAAAAGAGTATATTTTGTAAGAAGGAAAAAGTAACCACAAAAGGGAAAAAACAATTTTTAAAGAATTTTAGAGTGTACTCTATGACAAAGCAAATATTCTGGATTCACCATGAAAGTTATACTTCAACAATGCCATGGGTACTCCTAACTTCCACTTCAAGCCCAAAACAAAATGAGATAAACAGGAGAAAAACATGGAAGAAAGAACAATGAAACTGATAAACACAGAGGGGAGTGATAACATCTTACACCAAGTGCCTGAAGTGTTCATGGAAAGACTAATGCTCCTTGGATGCTCATGCCCCGCATTTCTCAAAAACTAACAAATATCTTACCCAATGACTCTGTCCTCGCAGTTTGTCATTTGATTCTCCTACTATTTCCTCCCAAACAGCAGCTGTTCGGTCAAAAGAGCAGGAAGCCAAAACCTGTCCAAATTCAGGATGAGCCCATGTCACACGCCACACAGATCCACTATGTGTCTGATGAATTAAAAACAAAAAACGTATTTCACACATTTAAGGTTTTACTTAAAGAAACAGAATACAGGTATTTTTACTTCAGTAAAAGAAGAAAGCCATTCAATTTAACAATATAAAAAGTTAAATTCTAAAACTTTTTAACTTAAGGATATTTAGAATTGTAGCCTTTCTGGAGTCAAGTTCTTCTAACATTTTACTTATAAAGAAAAATCCACTGGATAAAGCTGACCTTTTCTAGTGCTAATAGAGACCTGCTTCAGAGTTTAGCCTAAACAAACTTTTAATAGAGATTCTACTAGTCCACTAACTTTGCAAATTATATCTACAGGAACCATACACTTAATAAATAAGATTAATGAAAATTATTTGCTTCAAAAGCCTAACAGTATATAGAAACTATAGCAACAAAATGCTTAAATGACTCTGATGTTTGTCTAGACAATGGACTCTTCTAAGAAAAGAGGTAATGAGTGAGCAAATATAGAGAAACCCAAATCCTTGTATTCTGAGAAAATAATTTAAAGCTCAAAAGCAGTATCTTTATATAGGAAAAATGTCAAATTACTGTTCTTCAACTCTTCGCATTGACCAAAGGAAAAAAAAGACCGAAAGGTCTTCACAGCAGAATTTCATTTCTGCTTGCCAATAAAAATACTATGTGACAAGCATCGGTCCATCAATTATGTTTACAAAATTTGTTTTATGCTTCTGCATATCTGATACTTTAACACTCAATAATCTCAGAATACTTTAATAATCTGTTAACATGATAACAATATCATCATCCAAAAGCAAACCTTACACCTTTAGTTTTTATTCTTTTTTTTGTCCAGTCTTATTCTTATTTCACCTTTAATTCTTATTTATACAGGCTATTAAGTAAAAAGATGTACTAAGGGCAGTGAGATTTTGTTAAATGTCAGATTCCGGGTAAAGCACAATCTAACTAAAGAATAAATATTGCACAAAGATGTTCATTACAATAAAAAGAAACAACTTAAATATCCATTAGTTAAGCAAAAGAGGCTATAGTATTTATTGGTATATTTATGTCTTTATTTTTTATTTTTTTTAATGTGCCTCAGGCATGAAACAGCTCTGGCCACCGACACAGGCATCAAGCTAGGATGAACTAAGGACTGTACATCTGCTTTGCCCCTGATTGATATAAGAGCAACACCACCAATCAGGTGTCTCCTTGCCCATTGCCAGGGGGTAGTATGTTTTTAAAAAGCCTTTGAAAACACTCTGAAGTACTTATGAGAGTAGTTGTGAAATTAAGAAGCAAAAAATGGGGTTTCCTTTTGGAATGATCAAGCTTTGGAACTTGACAGAAGTGATAGCTGTACACTGTCAATGGAATAAATGCCACTGAACTGTTTGCTTTAAGATAATTAATTTTATGTTGTGTGAATCTCATCTCAATTTTAAAAAGGGAAGAGGGCAAAAGATTTGAATAGACACTTCACCAAAGATGTATGAATGGCAAATAGGCACATAAAAACTTAATCAACATCTTTAGTCATTAAGGGCATACAAATCAAAACTCAATGAGATAGCAACTCACTCCGACTAAGATGGCTATAATAATAATAAAAAAAAGAGTGAGAAAATACCAAGTGTATGGGAGGATGTACACAAACTGGAACCCTCATATATTTCTTGGTGGGAATATAAAATGGTACAGGCACTTTGGAAAACAGTTTGGCAGTTTCTTAGAAAGTTAAAACATATACAACCCAGCCATTCCACTCCTCGGTATCTACCTAAGAGAAAGAAAATGTATGTACACACAAAGACTTATATGGCATGTTAATAATAGCATTATTCATAATTATGAAGAACTAGAAATATTCCAAATGTCTATCAACTGGTGAATGAATAAACAAAACATGCCTTTCTCTATACAATGGAATACTCCTCAGCATTACAAAATATCAAACTACTTACACATGCCACAACATGGATAAACCTCAAAAACATGCTAAGAGAAAGTAGTCAGAAACAAAGAACTACATATTATAGAATTCCATTTATCTGAAATGGCTAAAAAAAAAAAAAAAAAAAGGTAAAGCTATAAGAGACAAAAAATAGTTCAGTGGTTGCCTGGAGCTTGAGAGAAAAATGGGGATTAACCCCAAATTAGCACAAGGGAAATTTCAGGGCTGAGGAAGGTGTTCTAAAACTAGATTGTGGGGCCCTAACCGGTTTGGCTCAGTGGATAGAGCGTCGGCCTGCGGACTGAAAGGTCCAGGTTCGATTCTGGTCAAGGGCACATACCTTAGTTGCGGGCACATCCCCAGTAGGAAGTGGGCAGGAGGCAGCTGATGGATGTTTCTCTCTGATCGATGTTTTTAACTCTCTATCCCTCTCCCTTCCTCTCTTAAAAAATCAATAAAATGTATTAAAAAAACACCTACATTGTGGGGATGTTTGCACAACTGTATTTACTAAAACTCACTGAACTGTACACTTAAAATTGATGACTCTTAAGGTATGTAAAATCCTGAGTGAAGTTGTTTTTTAAAAAATTAATAAAAGTGTATGAAACATTACAGCTACTGAAAATATGTAAATCGAAAATTAATACTAATGTGCTAAAAATAATTATGTTAGAATGCTATGGAATTACAAATTTTCTTATTCTCAAATTTCTAAAGTGTACTCTGTTACTTTTATACTGAAAAATGTAAAATTCCTTTTTAGGAAAAGAAGTATAAATTTTATTTTTTTTTAATTTTATTGATTTTTTACAGAGAGGAAGGGAGAGGGATAGAGAGCCAGAAACATCGATGAGAGAGAAACATCGACCAGCCGCCTCCTGCACACCCCCCACCGGGGATGTGCCCGCAACCAATGCACATGCCCTTGACAGGAATCGAACCCGGGACCCCTCAGTCCGCAGACCGACACTCTATCCACTGAGCCAAACCGGTTTCGGCAAGAAGTATAAATTTTATAATTCTCCCAAAGCTGAACAGCAAAGTCACTAATACTCCCAAATAGATATTAAACAATTCAATTTTTAAAAATTACTGTAAAAATAAATACTAACCTTCCAGCTAGCAGTACAATGCCAATCTCCACTTTCACTTTTATCCCAGACCTATAAAAAAATTAAAAGACATATATTTCATACAAAGAATTCCAAAAAGTTAATATGAAAAACATTAAGACTAAATTAGTATTAGGGCAAAGGAGGTGAACATGAATTCACAAAAGAATAAGCTAACATTCATTCTTTCATTCAAATATTTATTGAGAACCTAGGATGTGTCAGGCACTGGGCTAATAAGCACTGGGTGGGATCAAGGCATCTGAGCTCTAACAGGAAATAGACACAATTACAATTACAGTCAAGTCTTATTCAAGGTAGTTATGGTCTCTATGTTGACATAAACACTGAGTTAGTGAATACTGAACCATTGTTCCTAAGGGAAATACAAAAATAAATGAATGGAACTACATCAAATTAAAGAGCTTCCGCACAGAAAAAGAAATCATCAACAAAACAAAAAAGCAACAAACTGAAGGGGTGAAGATAATTTGCAAACAATACCTCCAAAAAAGAGCTAATATCTAAAATATATAAAGAACTCATACAACCCAACAAAACAATCCAATTTAAAAAACGGGCAGAGGACCTGAACACTTTTCCCCATAAGACATACAGACAGCCAACAAATATATGAACAGATGCTCAACTTTAAGGGAAATGTAAATCAAAACAACAATGAAATACCACCTGTTAGAATGCCTACTAGCAATAAGACAAGAAATAACAAATGTTGGAGTTGATGTGGAAAAAAGGGAACCCTCATTCTCTGCTGGTGGGAATGTAAACTGGTGGAGCCTCTATGGAAAACAGTATGGAGGTTCCTCAAAAAATTAAGAATAGAGCTAACCGTATGACCCAGCAATCCCTCTTCTGGGTATCTACTCGAAAAATTTGAAAACATTTATTTGTAAAGATATATGTACCTCTATGTTCACAGCAGCATTATTCACAGTAGCCAAGGCATGGAAACAATGTAAAAGTGTCCTTCAACAGATGGCTGGATTAAGAAGATGTGGTACATATATACAATGAAATATTACTCAGCTGTAAGAAAAAAATGAAATACTGCCATTTGCAAAAACATGAATGGATCTTGAGTATCATGCTAAGTGAAATAAGTCAGATGAAAAGGACAAGAAACATGATTTCACTCATATGTGAAATATAAAAAAGAAGCAACAAACGAACAAACAAACAAACTGAAAGACATGGGACAATACTAGTAGTATGATGGCTACCAGAGGGGAGGGTTGGTAAGGGGGAGGATAAAGAGAGTAAAGTAGGTCAAATATATGGTGACAGGGGACTAGACTTTGGGTCGTGTGAGCACACAATGCAAAACACAGATGATGTATTATAGCATTGTACACCTGAAACTTCCAAAATGTTATTAACCAATGTTACACTAATAAAATTAATTTAAAAAACAAATAAATAATAAAATTCAGAGTCTCAAGGAGATATTTGTACACCCACATTCACAGCAACATTTTTCACAATAGCTAAAATGTAGAAGCAACCCAAGTCCATGGACAGATGAGTAAGTAAAATGTGGAATATACAATACATATGAACTATTCAGCCTAAAAAAGAAAATTCTGACACATGCTACAACATTCAAAGGCATTACACCAAGTGAAATAATCCAGTTACAAAAAATACAAATGTATGATTCCACTTATATGAGGTCGTCAAATTCACAGCAGAAAGGTGGTTTCCGGGGGCTGGGGAATGGGGAGCTATTATTTAATGGGTACAGAGTTTCAGTTTTGCAAAACCAAAAAGTTCTGGAGGTGGATGGCTGCAGAAAGATATGAATGTACCTGATATTACTTTACTGTACACTTAAAAATGGATAAGATGGTAAATTTTATTTTACGTAAGATGGCAAATTGGATTTTACCACATAAAAACATTTAAATGGAAAAAATTGTAATGATAATGTCTGACATGGAAAATGATGCTATCAAATCAATACTCTCACTGGCAATTTGCCAATTATTCTCAAACGCTTTTAAAATATTTACTAATTTCTCTACTGTAAGGAAACTATCCAAAATACACGAAAAGCTAAAGCAATGAAGATTTTCACTGCAACACTAACAGACAAAACCTCCAATTTTAATGATCTACCAGATGATTCAGTAATAAGTGGATAAGAAAAAAAAAGTAACTACCTACTCAGTTAACAGACATGAATGCAATATTCACAACAGCCAAAAGGTAGATGAATAAACAAAATGCGTTGTATACAGACAAAATATTACTCGTTCTTAAAAATGAAATTCTGATACATGCTATAAATATGAATGAACCTTGAAAACATCACAATAAGGGAAATAAGCCAGACACAAAAGGACAAATGATGTATTCCATTTATATGAAGTACGAGAAAGAGCATTAGAGGTGACCAGGTAGGTAGGTGCTAGGTGGAGAACGGAAGAGGGAGTTACTATGTACAGAGTTTCTGTTTAGGATGAAGAAAAAGTTCCTGAGACGGACAGTGGCGACGGGTTGCACAATGAAAAATGTTGTGCTTAACACCACGGAACTGTAATGTACAATTTAAAATGGTTAGTGTAGCCTACTACGCTCCAGGTCCATCCATCCTGTCTCAAAGGGTAAGCGACCCAACACTCCCAAGTGCTAAGATTGTAGGTAGAGAACTTCACTGGGTGTAAGTGGATTTGCATTTTTCTTTCGGCGCGAAATAAGGTGAGCCTCCAACCTGAACACAAGGCAAGAACCATCTCCCCAGGTGAGGGATGAGGCACGCAGAACTTGGGAACACGCCGCGAACTGACTCCCCTACAGGTTCCACGGCACAGTGCTCTCCCAGAGCAAGCTTCGTGTCACAGTACAGCCACAGCCAGCACTCCGCGGACCCACAGACCCCTACAGGAGGTTACGCTCAGGAAGCTCCCTGGCTCCCACCCACAGGGACCCAAACGAGGGTTCGCGGGAAACCCGCGCGGGCTCGCAGTGGCCCCAGGGGCGGGAGCGCGCACGTGGCCAGGACGCCCGCCCGCTCAGCACGGGCGCACCGCGGCACCCTGGGGCGGCTGTGTACCCCACCAAAGGGGGCGAGGGTGGCCGGGCGCAGCTGGCCTGCCTCCCTTGGGTTCCAGGCCTGGTGCCCGGCGGCGCGCCCCGATATCGGAAGTCGTCCCCTTTCTACGCGCGGGTGCCTCCGCTCAAACAGCGGGTCACGCACGCCCCACTCTCCTCCTTCCGGGATCGGCCGCGCCCGAAGGCTCCGCGCGCACCTTGACGCTCTGGTCGCTCGAGCAGGTCGCCATCCGCCGCCCGTGGAAATCGAAAGATACATCATGGATGAGGTCCTTGTGGTCCGCCGCGATGCTGCGTGCCACAAACATGGCTCCCGCCGGGCCCGAGCCTTCTCCGTCTGCCCCTCCCGCCTCGGAAGAGGGCAGCCGCGGCCGCGCGCGGACCACGGCCCACCTGGACCCCGCGGCCCGGACGTGCACGGTGCGTGCGGCCTGCGCGCCCCCGTGCCCCGCCCCTCGTCCCGTCATGCCCCTCGCGGCGGCGGCGAGTGCGCCTGCGTCTCCTAAAGGCGACCTATCGGGAGCAGCCGCGGAACGCAGGGGGTGGGCTTTGCGGTGCTTCAATGAAAGTGAGAAGTTTACATTGTTGAAGTTGGAGAATTAAGAACAATGAAAAAGTTAAAAACACCGTCCTCAGCCCTAGACGTTGAGTGGGTTTCGGTTAACGTTCCAATTTGTTTCCACCGAAACGGGGGCCGAGTGTTCCGAGCCAGTGGAGAAGACGGACTTGGATTTGGCGAGGAATGGAGCTTGGCTGCGACAACTAAAGAGCAAGAAAGAATGCAGAGACGCCTGAAGATCGGACTGTGGAGTCCAGGCTCAGTAGCGGGTAAATGAAGACAGGAGGGATGGAGAAGAAGAAAGTGAGTGATGATGGAGGTCTGAGAGCAGGTGTGCTGAGGGAGAGAGGAGGTGGAGAGGATCAGAAGTCGTCAAAATGTTTAAACGTTCCACAGGTAGAACAGCCTTGGAGGTAGAACAGTCAGAAAGCCGAAACCTTGGTGTATGGGGACGACATTCTAACCAACTGAGCTACTCTGCCAAGGCCTTTATCTCTCTCTTGCAGGTGGGAATCTTAGGGTTTCCCCAGAATATTCATCAGTTTTCCATCTGTGCCCCTTCAGGGTCCCAGTTTCTCCTGAATGGTGAGCTGGCAATTTAGTCATTGCAGGTAGTCCTGATTTTGCTGCTTTTCTTGGCCTGGAGCTGACATACAACTGAGGCCCAGATGTTATCTTTAGGGAGGTGACCTTCTGTATCTGGCTGTAAATTGCTCAGCCAGTTTGTTCAGCTATCTGTCTCAGTTTCCCCATTCTACTTGCCAAGGAATTTTTCCTAGCTTCTTACTATCCTGCCTGTCTTACTGTGTCCCCCACCATTCTGGAGCAGCAGTCTTGATGGAATGGTGGAATGGCTTTCTGAAAGACTCAGGTACAATGCCAGTTAGGGGACAATACACTATTCTCCAGGAGGCTGTATAAGCTCTAAATCAGTGTCCAATATATGTTGCTGTTTTTCCCATAACAAGAATCAATTGGGGGTTGGGGGGAGTCGTGCAGAGGGAAACCAAATGAGCACTACTCAGTATTAACCCACTAGTAAAATTTTTGCTTCCTGTCCCATCATCTTATGTGTTGCTGGTTTCAAAGGAAGTCTTTGTTTCAAAAGAAGGTATGACACTACAATATTTTATGCTAAGAATTTAAGCAACAGAGACACAACAATCGCATTGAACTGGAAGTTAAGACTGCTGTCCAACCACTTTGGGCTCCTCCCATCTCTGAATTAGCAGGAAAAGAAGGTAGTCACTATACTGTCTGGGGTAATTGCTCCTCACTACTAAGGAAAAATTGAGCTGCTACTCCACAATGGAGGTAAGGAAGAGTATGTTTGGAACATAGGTGATCCTAGGATGCCTATTTGTATTAACATGCCCTGGCATTAAGATCAGTGGAAAACTTCAACAATCCAGTCAGGTCTACTAATGCCAGAAATGAAGGTTTGGGTCACCCATCAGGCAAAGAACCACTTTCCAGCCGAAATGGCTTGCTAAGACAAAGGGAATGTAGAATGGGTAGTAGAAGAAGGTAGCAATAAATACCAGCTACAACCTCATGACCAGTTCTAGAAATAAGGACAGTAATTGTTAATGTGTGTGTGTGTGTGTGTGTGTGTGTATAGTAAATATCTTTGTCTTCCCCTCATTCCCTTATTATATGACATAAGATCTATTAACTTTACATGCTGGTATTTAAGTATTGTTAATTTTGCATTGTAATACTTAAGTCATGGAACATCAAGGCGAAGAGTAAACATCACTCAAGGGCTTTGCACCTCTCCTGGGGAAAGGGTTAAGGAAGTATGTAGAAGTGCCAAGTTGTGTGTCAACTTGTCTAGGTTATAGTGCCCCATCTAGATGTTGCTGTGAAAATATTTTGTAGATGTGATTTTTAAAAATATTTTTTATTGATTTCAGAGAGGAAGGGAGGAGTAGAGATAGAAATACCAATGATGAGAGAATTATTGATCAGCTGCCTCCTACATGCCCCTGACTGGGGACCAAGCCTGCAACCCAGGCATGTGTCCTGACCTGGAATCAAACTGTGACCTCCTGCTTCATAGGTTGATACTCAACCAGAGCCACACCAGCCGGGCTATAGATGTGATTAATGTCTATAATCAGTTGACTTTAAGTAAAGGGGATTACCTTCAATAGAGTGGCTAAACCTCATCTATTCATTTAAAAGCATAAAGAGCAAAGGCTAAAATTTTCCAAAGGTAGAATAGAAAATCTGCCTCAAGACTGTAACATAATAAAGTCCTGCCTGAGATTCTAGCCTACCTGCCTTACCTACCTACATATTTCAGACTTGCCAGTCCTAGCAATCACATGAACCGATTCCTTAAAATTAATCCCTTTAAATAGATACTTAAATTATGTATTTTAAGTATATGTATTTATATCTATGAATACACATTTACAAAATTATCTGTATATAAAGATATTTATATAAAGAAATTTATTTTAAGGAATTTAAATACATGTTCTATTGGTTCTGTTTCTCTGCAAAAGTCTGATACAATTAATTTCACCTGGTTTTGCACTTTCTGTAAATGATACAATATATACTTTCTCCATCTAGCTTCTTTTGTTCCTCATTGTATTTGTGAGATTCACCCCTACTTTGCATGGATCACTCCCTGTCTGTGCTGTCTAGAGCTCCTCGTTAGACAGTAGCCTGTAGGTGGCACTAAAACATCTCATATGGAACTTGGAAATGTCGTGTAACTGCAGATTCCAAGTATCAACATCTGAAATTTTCCATGGTCTATAATAGAGCAGAAAACATATAATCAAATTGGAAATGAAATCTTTTTTTATATATTTTTTAATTGATTTCAGAGAGGAAGGGAGAGGGAGATAGAAATAGAAACATCAATAATGAGAGAGAATCATTGATCGGCTGCCTCCTGCTCACCCCCTACTGGGGATCGAGTCTGCCAGCAGGGCATGTGCCCTTAACCACAATCAAACCTGGGACCCTCCAGTCCGAAGGCCAACGCTCTATCCACTGAGCCAAACCAGCTAGAGCAAGGAAATGAAATCTTTATGCTTCCAAATTCGGTGCTAATTGGTTCAGTAAACTTGAAGTGCTCAGGACTCAGAGGCCTTGACAGAGTAAACTGTGGAGTGGTTTGCTCTGAGTCCAGCACTAGAGAGTGTCTGTGACAGAGAATTCACCCTACTTGCAAGCTAACAAGTTAGGATGACATGGTCTATCATGGACACATGGTTATTACTTACAACCATAGCAGTAGCAAGAACACCCACATTTTCTTGAGCCATTTCCTTGAACCGGCCCCCCCAGCCCCCAAATATAACCAGGCCAGGTAACACCAGCATGCAGGGGACTGTACTTCAGAAGGATGTCAGAGCAGAGCATAGAGACCCTGAACATTTGATAATCGGCTGTAAACCTTCCTGTTTCTTCTGGTAGGAGACATTCTATCTTCCAAGGGTGTAAACAAACTGTCCTTTGGTCTGGAGAAAAACACTTAATCCGTCTTCTATGGCTGTTCACTATACAAATATTCTTGAAAAGATAATCCAGGACACACTAAAGCCACTGCCTTACTTACAAGACATGCAGAAAAGTGAGAGATCCATGGAGAATCATCTTGCAACAAGAGGAGTGTGGGAGGTTCTCTCCCATCTCAAGGTTTGGTAAAGGGGAAAGAGGTGCACCGCTAAAATTGGAAAGATGGTTGCAGAGTTGCATCTTTGTCTTCTAAGCATTGACATCAGTCCTTGGGGCCAAAAGGCTGCAATCTTGGAAGTGAGGGATGATCCTGTGGTCTGTAGCCCTCTGTGGCACCAATTCCTGCACATTTGAGAAGGTGGTATTCTCCCTCTTATCTCCCTGCAGCAGGTTATGGAGAAGATGATCATGCAGACTTCCTTTGCTTCTCTGCTCCTGAGCTTTGAAAGAGGCAGCCTATCTAAGAGCCCATAGCAAGTTTCCTTTCTGGTCTGGGCAGAAGGGAAAGGAGATGGTGCATTGTGAATTGTGACTTCAGAGGAGGCAGCTTTCGTGCTGGGAAGGGCAGAGGTATGGCAGAAACCCAAGAGGGCCACCTTCCTATGCAGGTCCAAATAAGGTTTGATGAAAATAGAGATTGTTTTTAGAACACGGACTATGTTTTAGAGCAGGGGTCCTCAAACTTTTTAAACAGGGGCCCAGTTCACTGTCCCTCAGACCGTTGGAGGGCCGGACTATAGTTTAAAAAAAAACTATGGACAAATTCCTATGCACACTGCACATATCTTATTTTGAAGTAAAAAAACAAAACGGCAAAAACACCTGCATGTGGCCCGCGGGCCGTAGTTTGAGGACGCCTGTTTTAGAGAGAAATCCTTGCTATTCCAGCCTCTCTCTTAGTGTATAAGCAACAGCATTCAGGGCTGGAATGGAGAACCTAATCTCTTTTCTGCAAAGGTTTAGAGTGCAGTTTTGGATTGCAATGCCAAGACTGTCTGGGTTCCAGTACCAGCATGCCTATAGTTTTTGAGTATAAGGGAAGGATAGGTCATCCATGGTTACTTTCCTGGGATCTTTACTTCCTGCTATAATTTGTATCATATATTAAAAAGACACAACAGGGGCAAAATGATAGGATAGTGGACTTTTATTTGTTAAAAGGACCTCTGACAGAAATGAGATTCTGCAGCCAGATGACCTAGTCCAATAGTTTATTAACTGAAATTCTGGGACTGCTCAGACTTCCATGAATAAGCTTCAAGGGCCCAACCTTCTCCTAGAACCGTGGTCGGCAAACTGTGGCTCGCGAGCCACATGCGGCTCTTTGGCCCCTTGAGTGTAGCTCTTCCACAAAATACCACGGCCTGGGCGAGTCTATTTTGAAGAAGTGGCATTAGAAGAAGTTTAAGTTTAAAAAATTTGGCTCTCAAAAGGAATTTCAATCGTTGTACTGTTGATATTTGGCTCTGTTGACTAATGAGTTTGCCGACCACTGTCCTAGAATGACACATTTGACCCTCTGGGTGATGGTCATTTGACCAGGGATCTAACAGAACAAACCAGTCTTGGAGTTTGGATAAGAAGAGGTAGCTGTGCCGAAACCGGTTTGGCTCAGTGGATAGAGTGTCGGCCTGCGGACTCAAGGGTCCCAGGTTCAATTCCAGTCTAAGGGCATGTACCTTGGTTGCGGGCACATCCCCAGTAGGGGTGTGCAAGAGGCAGCTGATCAATGTTTCTCTCTCATCGACGTTTCTAACTCTATCCCTCTCTTCCTCTCTGTAAAAAATCAATAAAATATATTTTTTAAAAAAAAAGATGTGGCTTGGTATAGCCGGACTGAGTGGGAGGTAGTGGCCTTGAGCAGGATGAGGGATGAGGCTCTGTGCAATGTGGGTATCCAGGAGTGACTGGCAGCCTCGGTGTCCTCAGTTGTGACACTACAATATTTTATGCTAAGAATTTAAGCAACAAAGTAGAAAACAGTTAAATATCTCTATTTAGATTAGTTTGGCTAGAATTTGAGGTTTATGTTGTGAGTCATAGGGCGGGGGGGAATCTGCATAGACAAGACAGGACCCCAGGTGACAGAGGGAAACATCATAGAAAAGGGGTATTTTAGGAATATTCATCTGGAGGAAATTGGAAGAATGGGAGAGAGTAGGAAAGGAAGAACACTTTATTTCAGAGCATATTTTACCTGACACAAAGTAAATCCTCAAAAAAACATTTAAGGAGGCAGGGTAGGGGGCGGGGAGGAAGAGAGAGAAAAAGAGAGAGAATGCCACCATAAAAGCATTACAATGGGCCCTGTCAACACACGTTGTTCTAAGAATGAGTGGTGATCACTTCCAATCCTTATGTAAAGGGAGAGCCGAGAATGCATGCCTCTACAAAGATTCTGCTCTGCCTCTTTGAGTAATGTTTGCACTTCCTCTTCTCCTTATAACAGAGGGCAGTTACTGTTCTTAAGTTCTCACATTGTAATGGGGCTTGTTGTACTGGGACCTGAGAAAGGAAATTGAGTTTTCTGTTAATTCGATCACTACCCTAGGGCCTGGTTATTTGGGACAGCTGGTGTAATGCTATAGTCTAGAGAGATACAAAATATTTTTTGCAGGTCACTTTTAAGAAATAGCTTGAGATAGCTGTGGAAACCTGCTAAGCCTTCTGGGTTTCAGTATTCTAGGTGAGGAGTCAGTCTTCTCTCTGACTTCCAAAAACTGCATTTTAAACAGCATAGTGTGGCAGGCCCTTCAAATATGTCCACAACCTAATCCCTAGAACCTGTGAATAAATTTCTGTTCATGGTAAAGGAACGGGGTAGCTGTGATTAAGTTTAAGGTCTTGAGATGGGGAGATTATCTTGGATTATCCAGGTGAGCCCAATGTCATCACAACAGTCCCTATAAGGGGGATGCAAGAGGGTAAAGGTCAGAGGAAAATGTGATGTAATGAGAAGCAGAGATCAGAGTGAATTGGACACAAGACAAGGAATGTGGATGGCCTCTAGAACTGGAAGAGACAGGTAACAGGCTCCTGGAGCCTCCAGTAGAAATATGGCTCTTATGACACCTTGATTTTAGCCCCTTAAGACTCGTTTTGAACTTCTGACCTCTAGAACTATAAGAGAATAAACTTGGGTTGTTTTAATCTACTAAATTTATGATAATTTGTTACAGCAGCAATAGGAAACTGATACATACAACAGGCACTGTGTTCTATGGAAGGATGTTACATAGGCCTCTCCTGCCACGCAAACATCTTATACCAGTCTGGTGCAGAGGGCCTCGACCTTTGCTTTACTTTGGAGTCATGAGGAGAACTTTTGAACATCCTTTTTCCCAGGATATACCCCAAATTATCTGAACCAGAATCTCTGGGAGCAGCATCCAGGCATCTTTATTGTGTGTGTGTGTGTGTGTGTGTGTGTGTGTGTGTGTGTGCTCACGCACGCGTGTGCATGTGGGTGTAGGGGGGTGTGGGTGTGTGTGCGTGTGCTTGTGCAAATAGAGAAATCATCCATGTGAAAATAAAATGTCCATATCTTAGGTGTTTAGTTCAAAGGTTTTTCACAGTTATATACACCTGTGTGACCACCATCCAAAACAAGATACATAACATTTCCATCACAACAGAAAATTTTTGAGATTCACCCATAGAGTTCCTTTTTATTGCTGAGTAGTATTTGATTATATGAATATATCACAATTTATTTGTTCATTTTGATGTTGATGGAATTTTGGATTGTTTACATTTGGGGGCAGTTATAAATAAAGCTATGAAGTGATATTTTTATTGAATTTATTGGGATGACACTGGTTAACAAAATTATACAGGTTTCAGGTGCACAATTCTACAACACATCATCTGTACACTGTATTGTGTGTTCAGCACCCCAGGTCAAGTCTCCATCTAACACCACTTATCCCTCCATACCTCCCTCCACCTTCCCTCCTGCTGGAGCTGGGCAGGCTTGTGACAGCTTCACATTGTGGAAGTGATACTGTTTAGACCAAATTGTGTCCCCAAAATTCATATGTTGAAGCCCTAACCCCTATGTGACTGTATTTGGAGACTGGTCCTTAGGGAGGTAATTAACAGTTAAGTGAGGTCACTAGGGAGGGGCCCTAATCTAAATAAAGCTGGTGTCCTTATAAGAAGAGAGATAGAGCCGGTAGGCATGGCTCAGTGGTTGAACTTTGACCTATGAACCAGGAGGTCCCGGTTCAATTCCTGGTCAGGGTACATGCCTGAGTTTTGGGCTTCATCCCCAATGGGGTTCATGCAGGAGGCAGCCAATCAATGGTTCTCTATAGATAGCATTGATGTTTCTGTCTCTCTTTCCCTCTCCTTTCCTCTCTGAAGTCATACACACACACACACACACACACACACACACACACACACACACATATACTGGTATATGGTGGTGGTTGTTTTTTTTTTAAGTTTAAAAAAGAGAGAGACCAGAGTTCTCTCTCTGCACACACATACAGAAGAAAGGCCATGTGAGAGAACACAGTGAGAAGGTAACCATCTGCAAGCCAGGAGGAGTGTCCTCACCAAGATCTTGGACTTCCCAACCTCCAGAACTGTGAGAAAATAATTGTCTGTTTAACCCCCCAGTCTGTGGGGCTCAGTTATGGCAACTGTAGCAGACTAATACAGACAGTATGATGCTTGTGAGGCTATAATATAGAAGGCCATGCAGCTTCCCAAAGCTGGGAAGTTCTTGGGAACACTTGCCTTATAACCCTGAGCTCCCTGGAAGAAATCTGGCCACCTGAAAACGACCAGGCCAGAATGAGAATGGTACTGTAGACATTCTGGTTGAAAGTACCTACCAAAAGGGGTGGGGGGGGGGAGAAAAAGAAAAGAAAGAAAGAAAGAAAGAAAGAAAGAAAGAAAGAAAGAAAGAAAGAAAAGAAAGAAGAAGAAAAAAAAAAAAGTACCCACCAAGTCCGGACTTCAACCTCTCAATCCAGAGGCCAGAGCTTACACAGCTGGTAAAGCTCAGAACTGACCCAAGATGTCGCATTTTCCAGCTCCAAGCCCAGGGCCTTGCCCAATATACCAGGCCTTCTCAAACTATAATGTACATCACCTGGGAGATCTGTAAAAGTGGAGATTCTGACTCAGTGGGTCTAGATTGGGGCTAAGTCCTTGTATTTCTGGTAAGCTTGCAGGTAATGCTGATACTGACCCATGGACCATAGAGCATGTCCTTAAATAACATCATTTCATTCAATGTCCTTTCCTTATAATGTTGATCACATGCTGTAGAAACTTAACTCTTGTTTATATCAACTAGCCTATGGTAAAATTGGTTATGTTATACATTTTTTCACTTATAGTTGCAAAACCTATCAGTGATATTGAGTGATGACTTACTGTACTTTGTGTGTGTTTTTTTAATTTGTTTTTTTTTTAAGTATATTTATCATTATTGATTTCAGAGAGGAAGGAAGAGGGAGAGAGAGATAGAAATATCAGTGATGAGAGAGAATCACAGATCGGCTGCCTCCTGAATGCCCCACACTGGGTATTGAGCCCACAACCTGGGCATATGCCCTGACCGGGAATCAAACTGTGACCCCCCTGGTTCATAGGTCGACGTTCAACCACTGAGCCATGCCAGCCAGGCAGACTTACTGTACTTTGAATGGGTATGGCCAGGCCTGGGAATCACCACCTGGACATTATGAGGGGGTTTTACACCCTCTTCACCCCTCCTGGCTGTGCCTAGAAACTGCACCTGCCAGGTACACATGTGCAGAACAATGCACCCTTCCTGCCTGTTCGCCACCGGCCAGGGAGTCCAGATCCTAGGAATCCCGAGGGCCCATCCCACCAGTGTGTGCCAGTGTGTCAGAGGTGTGTGTGTTCCTGTCTCTCTTTTTCACACTCCTATCTGGCACTTTTCATTTCTCCTGCCATCTTGCTTGAGGCTCCTCCTGCTCTGTTATTTGTCCAGATCAGCACACTGCTTCCACATTTCCTAGGCCGTGTCCTCTGAAGTGTTCTAGCTACTCTTTTGTACATGGAAATGCAATCAAGGAACTGAATGAATGGAGGCTTAGGGAGGCGAATCAGGGTTTCATCAGAACTGATCATTAGCTGGGAAGCTCCAGTTCAGTCTGTTGACAGGAATCGATCTGTTCTCACTTGCTATCCTGGCCCTTCCATATTTGTAATATCTCCCCTAGGCTTGGGAGTGCAGAAGAAGTGCAAACAGCTCCTGTGTGGAATTAGGGAGATAGTGCTGAACACTGGCTTTACAGATAGTACTAAAACTTAAGATGCTCCTGCAGCTGGGTGCCCTGCTCCTGCAGCTGGGTGCTCCGCTCCCCACCTGCTTCTCGTTGTCTGTACCTAGGCTGCACGTGAGGGCACAGGCTCCAAGTGCAGCAGAGAGGTGGGAGCAGATGGAGAGCCAGGATGGCTAAACTGAGCTAATTTAGCGTCTAAATTTGCCAAGAGTAAGGAGTCTGGGCATCTTTCCTTATGGCCCATCTTTAGAGCACAGAGGCAGTTGCTTATTCAATCCCCTGAGGTTTTCCTCCGTCAAGATGCTCCTAATATGACAAGAATAGCACTGGGCCATCAGAGAATAACTTGCCAGGCAATTATCAAGTGTTTTCCGAAAGTGATGTTGCTTTGCAAAATGTTTTAAAATAGATTGAATGTGCACTTCCACTTAGAGATAAAGAAAAGCATAGCATTTGGTTTCATTTAATAATGATTCAGATTATGGTAATAAGAGCAAGTACATTTAAATTAAATTATTGATTTTCAAGATTATAAGTTAGAACTCCAACAAGAATAAATGATAGATATTTTTGTCCGGCCAGTGTGGCTCAGTCGTTGAGCATCAACCTATGAACCTATGAACTAGGAGGTCATGGTTCGATTCCCAGTCAGGGCACATGCCTGGGTTGTGGGCTTGATCCCCAGTGTAAGGCGTTCAGGAAGCAGCTGATCAATGAACCTCTCTCGCCTCTTTGATGTTTCTATCTCTTTGTCCCTCTCCCTTCCTCTTTGAAATCAATAAAAATATATTTTTAAAAATGCTAGATATTTTATTTCTATCTGAATAAATTCTAATTCTTGGAAAGTTTCATGAAAAATACTCTATTAGACACTATCTGTGATAAATGGTTATGCTGACATTGTTATTTATAAAGTCCTTGTAGAGTGCAGGCCTTTGCAATGAATTACCATTTAGTCATTTTTCTCCAGTGACGCTCAGGATGCTGTAGTGGGTTCTTCCACACAGCATCTATTCCTGCCGGTTAGTGGCTGCACCACACAGTGATGGATGCTTTCCAGGCATCTGATAGAACTTGCTAATAATAACTCAATGTTCATTGAGTAATCTGCAATAACAATCAAATAAATTCAAAAATAAACTTCTGCATATATTTTTTGTGATTCATCCATCACCATATTGATTCCATTTCTCACATTTCATCTGCATCAAGAGTGTGTGTTTTTTTAATGTGGGAGGCTTATTTATGTATGGGTGGAAGATGGGTGAGAAGGGAAATTTCGCATCCACTAAAGTTTACTTCCAGTCAGAGGTTTATAATAAGGAACTCCCATCTAGAAACAATTTTCCCATCGCTGGGAAACATGAAGACAATCACTGCCAATGTTTTTCATTACTCACTGTACCTAGGTCATTGTTGTGTCTAACTAGAATGCATGATTAATGCATTTTGGCAAATGTATTTCTTCAAATCATAAATGAATGAAAGTCAGCTTCATACATTCCTTTTTAAAATTATATTTTTATTGATTTCAGAGAGGAAGGGAGAGGGAAAGAGAGATAGAAACATCAATGATGAGAGAGAATCATTGATCGGCTGCCTCCTGCACGCCCCCTACTTGGGCATGTGCCCACGACCACAATCAAATCTGAGACCCTTCCGTCCCCAGGCCGAGGCTCTATCCACTGAGCCAAACCGGCTAGGGTTTCATACATTCTTTCATGTTAAAATTTTAAATTGTATTCATATATGTGGACAATTTATACAGTTTGTACCTATAAGACAGACTTATAAGACTTATGATCTCTCTTTCTCCCAATTTTTTTTTGGGGGAAGCAACCAACATTTTTGGTGGCCTTGTTTCGGCAAGGCTTGAAAAAAATAAATAAGAAGACTTATGGAAAGTCTTTCTTTACTAAAAATATTCCTGGTATTCTCATTAACTAAATAACTCCCCCAGGCTCTTGGACTATCTACAGATGGGATTTACCTTAACTACCACCCTCTTTACCTTTGTGTACTTGCCCGTTATCCAGACACCATAGAAGACCCAGAGCAAATTACAGATTTAGATTAACAGACACCTCTGCTCTTCTTCACATGTCCAGCTACCTCTTCAGGGATCAACTCTGTGTGTTCCAGCTCACCTCACTCAGGTGCAAGCAGACAGCACTTGGCCTGTGTCTGCTCCTCTTGCCTCCTGCCCAGAGCTCTCAGTTGGTAATGAGGTTAGGGAGGAGTGACTCACCCCCTCAGGGCATGCATGCACAACCCAGAAGTATGGGAGTGATAACTCCCTGTGAGGCAAACCCTGTCCTGCAGGATGGAACTGGTAGATATTTGCTGCCCTTGGCTATTCCTAGATTCAGTTGTACAGCAGCTCCAAGAACTGTCCCACAATCATCTGTACACAGCAATGCCGACTCAAAAACCATTTTCTCAAATGGGCTCTTTCTTCTCTTTGTGGCTCTCCATGGGTCCTGGAACTGCACTTCCTAATAAAATAGAGCCCTTCACCTTTTCCCCAGGCTCTGCTTTTTGAGTCTTCCAGGAGAAAACAAATACATTCCTTTGATTCAGACTTGGTTTCCCCATTTTCACACAGGCTAATAACACCTACCTCATAATGTCACTTTGAAGATTAAATACAGATTATTTAGGTGACAGAATTTTGTGGAGTGTAATATTACTGCATATAACTGTTCTCCCCACTAAATCTCTCCTTCAGGCCTGGTTTTGAATAGCACAGTTGGCTGGGTTTTGCTACCACCTATGATGTGCTGACACCACCGGAAAGAACTCTCCTTGGACCAACTGTGTTTCTGCAATTCTCTTTCTTCATTGTTCTACTTAGCTGATCCACTGCAACTAAATCAGTATGCCTATCGCCAATCTGAGCATCCATTGTCATTGATGTGCCTTTATTCAGGTCATGAAATACTTGGGACAGCTCCCTCAGTTGAAGCCTATGATGTCTGAGAAGACTTCCTAATTACCATGCTCCATTCTTATATCCTTGTCAAATAATGTGTCCTTATTTTATTTCCAAGTCACTTTGGCTGATGTGTGATTTGGTATATCAGAAAATGACCAAACAAATTAAAAAGCTATACATTTAGTCCTAGCCAGTTTGACTCAGTGGATAGAGTGTCAGCCTGCAGATCTAAGGGTCCGGGTTTGATTCTGGTCAGCCTGCAGACCGAAGGGTCCAGGTTTGATTCTGGTTAGGGGCGTGTACCTTGGTTGCAGGCTCATCCTGGGCCTGCGCCCTGGTCAAGGATCATGCAGGAGGCAACCGATTGATGTTTTTCTCTCACATTGATATTTCTGTCTTCCACTCTCTAAAAATCCATGGAAAAATATCCACCAGTGAGGATTTAAAAAAATAAAAGCTATACATTTATAATTATACTGGAACTGAAATATAATACCGAAAATTTTTTTTAAATCACATTTAATCTATATATTATACCCATCAGATTTTTGGTTGCAATCTTAAACATAGGCCAAATTTAGTGGAGAGATATTGGGGCTTACCGCATCAACAGGAGGCTGGAGGATCTGACTTGGAAAATAGGCAGGAACCAACAGTCTTTTGGAGGCAACAGAAACTATAGCAAAGTTTTCACCATGGGAATGGTCTGGTCCACAGAAAGCCTCTTTGGTTGTATATTATACAGTGACAAGTCAAACCCTGGGAAGATATCATGTGCCTATTAATCAGGTTAGGCTAAGTTATGCTGCAATCACAATTTAACTCTGAACATCAGTGAATTAACACAAGAATATATATTTCTTGCTTACTCAATCTTTTTTAAAATATATTTTTATTGAGCCCTAACCGGTTTGGCTCAGTGGATAGGGCGTCAGCCTGCGGACTGAAAGGTCCCAGGTTCGATTCCAGTCAAGGGCATGTAACTTGGTTTCGGGCACATCCCCAGTAGGAGGTGTGCAGGAGGCATCCGATCAATGATTCTCTCTCATCGAGGTTTCTAACTCTCTATCCCTCCCTTCCTCTCTGTAAAAAATCAATATAATATACTTAAATATATATATGTGTATATATATATATATTTTTTTGTATTGATTTCTGAGAGGAAAGGAGAGAGAGAGATAAATAGAAACATCAATGATGAGAGAGAATCATTGATAGGATGACTCCTGCATGTCCCCCACTGGGGATTGAGCCCACTGAGCCCACGACCCAGGCATGTGCCCTTGACCAGAATCAAACCCAGGACCCTTCAGTCTGCAGGCCAACGCTCTATCCACTGAGCAACACCAGCTAGGGCTCAATCTTCTTCTAGTGACTATACTTCTTGGCAACCTTGCAGTTAGCCAGTAACCAATTCTGTCCAATGGACCATTAAAAAAAGACACATGTGTTGCAGACTGAAGCAATGAAAAGTCCCTGAGCCACTGCAGCTGGGCTTAAGTCTCTGGATTTTGATGAGAAACATAGATTCAAAAAGTTATAAAGTTCCAGCACCAAGGCACATCACAGTCCAATTGCTAGAAGCCAAAGATAATTTTAAGAGTAGCCAGAGAAAAATGACAGATTACTCCAGAATTATGACAAGAATGAGAGCTGACTTGGCCAGTGTGGCTCAGTTGGTTGGAGTGTCGTCCTGTACACCAAAGAGTCTCTGTTTTGTTTTGTTTTTAATATATTTTATTGATTTTTAAAATATATATATATATTTTTAATTTTTTTAAAAATATTTTTACTGATATCAGAGAGGGAGCGATGGAAACATCCATGATGAGAGAGAATCATGGACCAGCTGCCTCCTGCACGCCCCACACTGGGCCCCCAACCTGGGCATGGGCCCTGACCGGGAATCGAACCGTGACCTCCTGGTTCATAGGATGACACTCAACCACCGAGCCACGCCAGACAGGCGGCCGCAGTGTTTTAGCTGATGTCTAGCCCCCCCTAAAAAATATATTTTATTGATTTTTTTTTTTACAGAGAGGAAGGGAGAGGGACAGAGAGTTAGAAACATCGATGAGAGAGAAACATCAATTAACTGCCTCCTGCACACCCTCTACTGGGGATGTGCCCGCAACCAATGTACATGCCCTTGACCGGAATCGAACCTGGGACCCTTCAATCCGCAGCTCAATCCACTGAGCCAAACCAGTTAGGGCTTTATTGATTTTTTTACAGAGAGGAAGGGAGAGGGATAGAGAGCTAGAAACATCGAAGAGAGAGAAACATCGACCAGCTGCCTCCTGCACATTCCCCACCAGGGATGTGCCCGCAACCAAGGTACATGCCCTTAACTGGAATCGAACCTGGGACCTTTCAGTCCGCAGACCGACGCTCTATCCACTGAGCCAAACTGGTTTTGGCAGGGTCTCGGGTTTAATTCGTAGTCAGGACACATGCCCAGGTGGTGGGTTCAACCTCCAGTTGGGGTGTATAAGGGAGGCAACCAATCAATGTTTCTCTTTCTCTCTCTCTCTCTCCCTCCCATCCTTGCTCTTAAAAATAAAAACGTATTAAAAAAAAACAAACACAAAAAAACATATCCTCAGGTGAGAATAAAAAAAAAAAAAGTCATGGATGTACTCAGAGATTTAACTACAAGGATGTTTATAATGAAAAATATTGGAAACAATTGGGGGATTTGTCAATAAAGCATGGATTGTTTAATTCATAAAACGGACTATGTTGCAGTTATTACTCGTTAAATATTTAATGGTTTCTCAGGAAATTTTTGTTTGTTCTAAGCAAGTGTAACCAAATGATGTAAGTGCTGTAAGTCCCTGATGACTAAGGACGGAAGAGAACTTAGCTGGTCACATTGGGGATTCAAAGATATCAGAGAGAACATCTCTCCCTGCCTGTGTTTTCTGGGGCCACTTGTTCTTTAATTTTGATGTTCTCTGTATCTATTTTCTTCTCTCTAGAGACCAGGTTCCTAATGATGATCTTAATTTCTGCTTTCATATGCCTCTTACTGACTGATTGCTTCTCCACAGGATCTTATAATTATAGGTCCTCTCATCATATGCCTTGAGGAAGACGATCTGACTGGCTTAGTTAAACCGGTAAAAAGTGTCAGTCCTGGCTTCGTGGGCTGTCGCCAAGGATGGGGTTAACCCTCACTGTGTTGTAGTAACCATTTTCTGCTGTTACCAGTCTTCAGTGCCTCAACATGCCCTGAACCCTGCCTGTGCCTCTGAAAATAGTCCCCACATTAACTCCCTCTAAAATTCCAGCCATGGGTGCCTTCTTTTTTATGAAAGTTGGTTAACTGAAATTGAACTGGTACTCTTCAATCTTGTAGTAGCAAAATACCTTTTAAGTTCAGTTACTCACCTCTGCCTGGATTATGTTACAATGTAGTATGAACGTCTTTCTTGGCCACTAAACTCTCTCCTTTGCTCAAACATGAATTTTCTGCTTTGGTGAAGCAAGGAGTTCCTGGAATAATAGAAATTTAGGGGATTATAGGGGTCACTTACAAAAATGCCATTTTATATCTTACAATTGTTAAAACTTGGGACCAGCCGAAACCGGTTTGGCTCAGTGGATAGAGCTTCGGTCTGCGGACTGAAAGGTCCCAGGTTCGATTCCGGTCAAGGGCATGTACATTGGTTGCGGGCACATCCCCAGTAGGGAGTGTGCAGGAGGCAGCTAGTCGATGTTTCTCTCTCATCGATGTTTCTAGCTCTCTATCCCTCTTCCTTCTTCTCTGTAAAAATCAAATAAAATATATTTTAAAAAAAGAGTTTATAAAAAAACTTGGGACCAGAATTATATGATTAATCCTGGCCAGTGGGGCTTAGTTGGTTGGGGCATCATCCCATACACCAAAAGGTGGTGGGTTTTATTGGGGGCACATACTTAGATTACAGGTTTGATCTACTGTCAGGGTGTCTGCAGGAGGCAACTGATCAATGTTTCTCTCTCACATTGATATCTCCCCCCCCCCCATCTAAAATCAATTTTTAAATGTTTAAGATTAGCTGTCTTATTTTTAGATGTCTTTCTGTGGGCATGGAATATGCATTCCTACAAAATGCCAACATTCTCAATTCTTCCATATTTTTACATAACATATTCCTTGGACAAAGGTATAACAAACATGCAAAAAGCACAACCTCAGGTCTTTTCCCTGGCATTGATATAGTGAGAGGATAAGGCTCAATCATAGAAAATTTTTAAATTTTTTCAAATCTCTTCAACGAAATAAAGTATGTTTAAGTCTATACACCTAAAACAAATCAAATGTTGATTAGGAAAAAGAACCACATTATTAGAAAATAATACTAGTGAAAAGTGGCATTCCTGGAGTAGTGGGAAGTCTTTTTAAGTGCAGCTTGACTTTGGCAGTCCTCCTGGCTATGAGGCTGTTGACGTCAGATCGGTGTTTAACTGGGGAATTAAGCAGCTCAGCAGTGCGGGAATTACTTCTCTGATATCATCTATGTTATGCTGCCAGTAAATGTTACCAAAATACTTTGCTCCGGAAATATTGTCTGAATGAGACAAGTCAGCATTCCAGAATAATTCTCATCAACTTCTGTCCCCCCAAACCCTAGTGTAGATGAGAAAGACAAGTAGTCTTGCAATTGGCCACTGCTGAGAATTAAGGTTGAAGGGATCATCTGCTGGTATGTCCTTCAAATAGACACAAAATGCATGTCCTTAGATTTATGGTTCATTAACTATGAATCCAGAAGTTCCTGGATCTTCTGGATCTTTTCTTTCTTTCATTTTCCCCTCTCTCCCTCCCATTCTCCTTCCTTTCCCCCCTCCCTCCCTTCCTTCCTCTCTCCCTTCTTTTCCTCTCACCCTTCTTCCCTTCCTCCCCGCTTCTTCCCTTCCTTCCTTCCCTTTCTCTCTCTCTCCCTTGCTTCTTTCCTTCTTGCTTCCCTCCCTTTCTTTTTTTTGTTTCTTGCATGGGAGAAAATCAGAAGGGCAGAACTGCTTACATAAAGTCTTCATTTAAAAGCTGAGGCTAAAAAAAAAATAAGATAAAATAAAAAAATAAAAGCTGAGGCTAGATCCTAAAGAACACAGGTTAGCCCTGGCCTGTGCGGTTCAGTTGGTTAGACATCATCCTGTGCACTAAAGGGTTGCTGGTTTGATTCCTGGTAGGGAGGGACACATGTCCAGGTTGTGGGCTCAATCTATCCCCAGTAGAGGGCATGCAGGAGGCAGCCTATCGATGTTTCTCTCTCGCCCTTCCTTTCTCTCTAAAATCTATTAAATTTTTTAAAATTAAAATAAAAAAAGAACAGGTTAAAGACTAAAACTTTCACCAAGTTTAAAATCTGTGTAATGAAGAAACTATTATTATTTGCTCTCCAAAAATAAGGAAAAGTTCTTACTAGCCTGTAAAAGGTAAAAAACTAGTTTTAAAAATTCTAACAACCCCACAAACAGTCCTTTAAATCACATATTTTTGTTAATTAAACTTTTGCTTTAAAAGATCCAAAACTATTGGGGAGCATCAATACAGCATTTTCACAAATACAGATTCTTAATTCTTGGTTTTAAAAAAGTCATTACATATTTCCTGGAACTTTTTTTTTTAAATCATTCCTATCTATTTTGGCAGGCTCTATGAAAGCATAGCTTTCTTTGCAATACCACTTTAACAAAAGTTAGTCTCAAAGCTTAGCTAAGGAGAGTAAAAGATCCAATAGCCTATGAAGTAAATTTATAGCTGAAAGAGTATCACTAAAAAAAAAAAAAAAATAAGCATTAAAAGTTATTTTTAGTTGGTGAGAACTGTGTTCCCATACTTCCCCTTCTTTATTTTTAAGCCATTCCTCTACATTTGCCGACAACCTGGCTAAACAGAGCACTGGGGTGCCCCTGGCTGCCGAGCATAAGACTTCCCACATTTGCTCAATACTGATGTTAGACTCACCACCAATGGTAGCAATAAAAATAATCCTCAGGCAGTGAATATACTGCAAATGACATCATTCAGTTATCACTGTGATTGGTAGTCTCAGTTCTGCCTTTACATCCGGATCTGTGACTAGAAGCCCACTGTGTCCTTTCTCAACACTTTCTGTCTCTCCCTAAGGCTGGGCCATCTAGGTGGGCATCTAGTCACAAACCAGGTCCCTCACAATCCCAGAACCCATTTCTCTCCTTCCGGGCACTCTCTGATATTCTATTCCCCTTCCCACGATCTAGCCGAGCTAGCCCGGGGTAGAAGGGAGGGAGGAGGGTAAGATTGAGGACTCTCTATCCATGGGATAGCTCCGGGGTGTCATGACCAAGGCAGTTCCAGGAGGGCCAGGAGTAGATCACAAGCCCTTACTTGTACAGTGTTTCTCTCATAGAATCTCAAGAGATTGGGTCACAACAGTGGTGCTTACACACTGGTTGTGGTGACTCTCAATTACCTTGGGCACATGAGAAGTTCAGGGCTCTGAGTTGCTGATAGTCCACGTGGCCCATCTGGGTTGGATCCTGCCTGCAGTCAACAGCACCTGAGGGCAGCAGCTCTGGCAGCAGGTGTCAATTACCCTATTCCCTAGCTCTGGCAAACAAAGTGGTGACTTCAGCCCCTCTGCAGTTTCCATGCCACATGCCATCTTCCTCTGAAAGCCTGCATAACATCCCAATTGATGTCCTCTCTTGCCTGCAATGAATGTGATGATGTCTTGCTTTCCCTGGTCAGTCTTAAGTCCTTTGGGATCAGCTTATCTTTCAGCCATGGGCTTTTTGCCTCACACCCCCCCTCACCCCCACCCTAGCTGGTGGTAGGGTATAGAATACGGAGTGGGGTCAACAATGAAAGAGATCACATTCTAAGAGTGCAGATTATAGGGTAAAAGAGGTCAAGGAAAGACATGGCTTAGAGGTTGTTGTTCTGCCTTTATGCCATAAAATTCCAAACAGTGCCTTCACCATAATCAGAAAAATGAACCTTCATTTGCATCTTCCTGCACTCTCTGGGTTGTCCTGGTGGCCACATCAGCCAAACAGAGAAACAACTTGGAGAGAGTCCGTGGAAGCCAATGTTCACGGCAGGGGGCAGACCAGACTCCTTAGCGATGATGCAGCAACATCACAGAAATGGTTCCAGAAGGCTACAGAGGCAAGAAGACCTCCATTGTATCTTCACAGACAGGTGGCAGAGCCATGGCAGTGAGAGCAATGACCACGTGAGCTACTTCTCAAAATGGGAGCAATGACATTAGCCAGAACAGGAAGAGTTGGTGCCTGGACACCACAGAGCATCTTTATAAGCACTGATTGAGTGATAAATAAATATGAAATGTCTCTTCTCTATCCATTATTCTAAATCTTTAACAATAAATTCATATAATCACACAGGACTATGAATTTTGTAATATATACTTAAAACAAATTATATATTTGTGTTAAAACAAGTTGTATGCATTTGTCTAGTCCATTGCACACCCAAAAAGCACTTCTGGTTTTTCTTGGCAAATTTGTATTTCCAGGCTAAAGTGCTTTAGTCACACAGAGTATATTGCTAACCTGAAGAGAATTAGTAAAGCTTCTCTAGAGGGAAATTTGGCAACATACATCAAAAGCTCTTTATTTGACTGTTATTTATAATAGTAAGAAGTTGGAAACAATATGAATGTCCAACAATAGAGGACTGATTAAATAAATTGTAATGGGATATTTAAATGGAACTATTAAGATAAAACTGAAGCCGAGACCGGTTTGGCTCAGTGGATAGAGCGTCGGCCTGCGGACTCAAGGGTCCCGGGTTCGATTCCCGTCAAGGGCATGTACCTTGGTTGCGGGCACATCCCCGGTAGGGGGTATACAGGAGGCAGCTGATCGATGTTTCTCTCTCATCGATGTTTCTAGCTCTCTGTCCCTATCTCTTCCTCTCTGTAAAAAATCAATAAAATATATTAAAAACAAACAAACAAAAAAAAAAACCTGAAGCCTAAAAATCAGCTATTGTATTTTTTTAAAATATATTTCTTTATTGATTTCAGAAAGGAAGGGAGAAGAGAGAGAGATAGAAACATCAATGATGAGAGAGAATCATTGATCAGCCGCCTCCTGCATGTCCCCCACTGGGGATCGAGCCCGCAACCCAGGCATGTGCCCTTGGCTGGAATCGAACCTGGGACCCTTCAGTCCACAGGCTGACGCTCTATCCACTGAGCCAAGCCAGCCAGGGCAGCTACTGTATTTTTTAATTAAAAGTTAGTGAGATTAAAAAAAAAAAAAGCTAGTGAGTTTACTTTCTTTTCATGATAATCAGCATAAAGTATTATGATTTCCAGTAGGTCGTTGTCTTGAATACTTCCTATTGGCATCTCCAGGCATTCAATACCTTCCTTCTGCCCTCTGCCAGCATAGATTCCCACTGTAGTACCCTGTCTGGACCAAGAATCTAGGCAAGTCAGCAAAAATGTATGAAGGATGTACTCAGGGCTGGGAATTGTGCTGGGTGGACGCTGTAAAGATGGATTCCATGCCCTGGCCATTGTGGCTTAGTTGGTTGGACATCATCCCATGCACTGAAGGGTTGCCTGTTTGATTCATGGGCAGGGCACATGCCCGGATTGATGTTCTGCTCTCCCATCAATGTTTCTCTTTTTCCCCCTCTCCCTTCCTTTCTCTCTCAACATCAATTAAAAAAAATCTTTAAGCCCTAGCTGGTTTGGTTCAGTGGATAGAGCATCAGCCTGTGGACTGAAGGGTCTCAGGTTCAATTCCAGTCAAGGGCATGTACCTTGGTTGCAGGCACATCCCCAGTACGGGGTGTGCAGGAGGCAGTTGGTCGATGTTTCTCTCTCATCGATGTTTCTAACTCTCTATCCCTCCCCCTTCCTCTCTGTAAAAAATCAATAAAATATATTTAATAATAATAATAAAAATCTTTAAGCCCTAGCTGGTTTGGCTCAGTTGAATAGAGCGTTGGCCTGCAGACTAAAGGGTCCCAGGTTCAATTCCGGTCAGGGACACATGCTGGGGTTGCAAGCTTGATCCCCAGTAGGGGGTGTGCAGAAGACAGCTGATCAGTGATTCTCTCTCCTCATTGATGTTTATTGATGTTTTTCTCTCTCTCCCTCTCCCTCCCTCTCTCTAAAATCAATAGAAATATATTTTTAAAAACTTTAACAACAAAAAATAGATAGAATCCACACAGACCCTGTCCTCAAGGAGCTGACAATCCAGGAGGTGAGAGGAACAAGCAGGAAATTATAATAAAGTGATAGATGCTATGAGGTAGCCCTTGTACTATTGACAACAAAAGGGGGGAAATATGAGTCAGTCTTAAGGAATAGGAAAGCATTCCTGGAAGAAACAATGTCTAAACTGAGACCTGAAGGATGAGTGGAGTAGTCAGGGACGGGAAAAGAGGGAACTCATTCAGGGGCTCAGATTTCAGTCAATGTGATTCAGATGGCAAAGGTGTTTGTGGGCGCCACACTGGTGTCTCTGTCCACTTCACTTTACTGAGCATTGCAAAATTGTGTTTGCTGCACTATGAACATGCTTAAAGAAAAACTCTGTTCCAGTTTTAGTTTTTAAAAATGATTTATTAACTTATAATTTGTTAATTTTTAAAAATAATTTAAGGTATGATGTTTTCATTCAGGGTGATTTAAAAAAAAAACCCTGAAGCCCTAACCGGTTTGGCTCAGTGGATAGAGCGTTGGCCTGAGGACTGAAGGGTCCCAGGTTTGATTCCCATCAAGGGTATGTACCTTGGTTTCGGGCACATCCCCAGTAGGGGGTGTGCAGGAGGCAGCTGATGGATGTTTCCTTTCTTCTCTGTAAAAAATCAATAAAACATATTTTTTAAAGTAAAATTAAAAAACCCTGAAAATAATGGTGATGGTTGCATAACATTGCATCCCACTGAATTGTATACAGTAAAATGATAAATTTTGTTATGTGTGTTTTACAATAGTAAAAACATAACTAATACCAAAAATGAAAAAATGATTATAAGACAAATACCCAGGTAGCTACTACCTGGAATGAACAAATATTAATATTGTGTCATTTTATGTAAATTTTGAAAGTAAATTATTACCAACTTGAAAAGTGAAACCAAAACCTTTTTTTTAAAATACATATTTTTTATTGATTTCAGAGAGGAAGGAAGAGGGAGAGAGAGATAGAAACATCAATGATGAGAGAGAATCATTGATCAGCTGCCTCCTGTACACCCCATACTGGAGATTGAGCCTGTAACCTGGGCATGTGGCCTGACCTGGAATCAAACTGTGACCTCCTGGTTCTTAGGTCAATGCTCAACCACTAAGCCACCATGGCCTGGCGAAACATTACTTTTTAAATATATTATATATATATATATATATTTATTGTTGATAGTATTACAGATGTCCCCCATTTCTCCCCCTATACCCCCCTCATCCGAGCCCCTACCTTAGGGCCACCGAAGGAGGAACACATGAGGCCAAAGTGGTAAGGGATTATAAATTTATTAGGTCATCTGGAAAACCAGATGGGCTGAGCCCCACAATCGCACCAGCACCCAGGGACAGGGAGTCAGAGATTTTGAAGGACTCTATGCCGGCTTTTTTTCTGGGCAGATCATTCTCTGGGCAGGTCCGGATCCTGGGATGGTCCAGAGGGGAAGGATAATGGTCTTAGCAAGTGGAATGTGGTCTAAGGGAAAAGGAATGTTGGTGTGAAGTGGCCTAAAGGTCAGTTCCTAGGTGAAGAGGTATCAATTCAATTATTTGATCATACCTAACACTACCCAACCCCCTAGGTCAGTGGTTGGCAAACTCATTAGTCAACAGAGCCAAATATCAACAGTACGATTGAAATTTCTTTTGAGAGCCAAATTTTTTAAACTTAAACTTCTTCTAACGCCACTTCTTCAAAATAGACTCGCCCAGGCCGTGGTATTTTGTGTAAGAGCCACACTCAATGGGCCAAAGAGCCGCATGTGGCTCGTGAGCCGAAGTTTGCCAACCACGGCCCTAGCTCTTCACCACCCTATTCCCAGGTGGTGAAGTCCATGGGCTATGTATATAAGTATATAAATTCTTTGAAACATTATTGAAGGACTTGCTTTCTGTTTAAATAATACCTTGGATGAAAAGGGGCCACATGCTAACCTGACAAGCTCAGGAAGGTCTGCGTGGTGGCCTTGCAAACTCAGAGACCTAAAGTAACCACAAAGGATGGTCTGAATTTGAAACTTTTAACCTAAAGCAGTTTATGGCAGATAGTCTTGTCCTAGACTAGAATCTTCCCTGACACAAGTCATCCTTTACTTTAACTAAGCCTGTCTATTGTCTTTTGTGTATCTATGATAATATACCTTTGGAATGTCAGGGTAACTTCCCTTTTTCCAGACTCCTCAGGGCACAACCCATGTACCAGAACAGAGACTACAAAACCACTCACTGTTATTTTTATCATATTAATTGTTGACTATATCCTATACCCACCTATGTAAAAGATGTATCATTCTACTTTTCATCCAATCCCAGAAATTTCCCCACTTTGCTTTCTCCCTCATCCCTAATCTATCACCAATGAATTTCATATAACCCACTCAAGTCTTCTCTTTTGATTGTAATAAATAAAATAAGATATAAAACTGCCATTCTCTAGTCTAGAACATTATCTCAATGCATTGAGATTTTGCTTTTCAACAATTGTTAAGAGTTTGGCTCAAGTATTAAATTTACAAAATTTCTTTACAGGTTTGAATGTTTCTTACACTGACAATACTATTTAAGTAGAAAGACTAATTGACTGCTTAATATTCTTTCACTACAATTTCTTCTATTTCTTCTATGCCTTACTGTTTGTTTGTTTTTAATATTTTTTTAAATTTATTGATTTTAGAGAGAGGGAGAGAGAGAGAGAGATTGATTTGTTGTACCACTTATTTAAGGATTCATTGGTTGATTCTTGTATGTGCCTTTAGCATATCAGAAAGATGCTCTAAACAACTGAGCTACGCAGCCAGGGCTGTCTTACTGTTTTTTGTGTTTTTTGTTTTGTTTTGTTTGTTGTGTGTGTGTGTGTGTTTCTGATCAGTGTTTTTATTATTTTGCATATATAGGGACATGTTTTCTCCCCGAGTATTTTATCCACTGAGCTCTCCCTAAGTATTTTAATCCTCTCAGGCAGTTCTGTTCTACAGAACGTCAGTGATAGAAATGTGTGTGCTCCCATACATGGCTCTTGAGTATTTAAAATATGGCTAGTGTTGATGTCAGAAACATCCAAACCTGTAGAGAATTTTTATGAGTTTATTTGAACCAAATTGATGACACAGCAGAAAGCAAGATCTCAAATGCTCTGAGAATGACAGTTCTGCAGTTTCTTTTATACATTTGGATTCATAGAGGGAACCTAAGGAAGATTACACGTGAACAAGATTAGGTGCTCCCTTGAGAGTGGTGTGGGGGTTCAGAATGAGTGCCTTAAGATGTGCCTCAGTGGTATGCAGTCTTTTTGAGCTAACAGCAATTTTAGCTTCAGGCTCAAGAGAAACTTCTGCCTGTCTCTTTAACTACCTAGAAGACCTTGAATTAGGGATCCTGCCAGTAAGAGATTATCAGGGATAACCTTTTTGACTTGGTGAGAATGGCACCAGGTATTATACCATTGGGGTCAGAATGAACCTCTGCCAGGCAACCTTGGTACTTGAGTTCCTGATAGGAAAGAATTCAGAGCCAAGACTCAAACCATAAGAGAAAGTTTATTTAGAAAGTCACAGTGAGCCCTGGCCGCATGGCTCAGTTGGTTGGGTATCGTCCTGTGCACCGAAGTTGCTGGTTTGATTCCAGGTCAGGGCACATGCACAGGTTTCGGGCTCAATCCTTGGATGGGGGCCGTGCAGGAGGTGACAGATAAAAGTCTCACTTTCACATAGACATAGACGTTTCTCTCCCCCCCTCCCCCTTCCTCTCTATGTAAAAAAAAAAAAAAAAAAAAATTCACAGAAGTAGAAGTGAGTGGTAGAAGAAATGGGCTCAGGAAGTAATGTGCCTGGGGTGGGGAAGTGGAGGGTGGAGGGGAAAGGCAGGGGCATGCCCCTGGGAAGGAGTGTATACTGGGGCCTCCATCCTAAGTGCTTTTAAAGCGTGGGATTTTAGGGGAGAGACCAGGGGAGGATCCCAATAGAATATTCATCAGCTTTTCGGGTGTTGTGGTCTCCACTGATTGGTCGACGCCAGGGCAGGCTGTTGTTATTCAATGCAGCTGGTCCTGATGTCAGCCAAGGCCTCGCTTGTCTGGTTATTCTGCTTTTCTGGGCCTGGCACTGAAACACAGCTGGGGCCTAGATGTTATTTCTAGGAAGGAAAGGTCAGGGGGTCCAAACCTCGAGACCAGTGATATGCTAGGGGAAGACCTGGAGGTGAGGTCCTTATTTATCCAGCTTTGCACATTGCAAGGCACCCAAGGCTTTCCACCTGGTGACTTTATGGACCTGGCCTTTCATCCTTTCTCTGTTCATGGGCCTACCACAGACCCACCTCAATAGCAGGCAAAACTTATTTAATAAACATTTGCTCTTATTATTATTCTGCAATGACCCTTTAAAGCCCTCAGGTGCATTATCTCATCCTTAGCACAGAATGTCTTATATACCTAGATCCCCCTTTCTTTCTCTAAACCTCTCATAAATGTGGAAGTCTCTGACTCTCTCATGTATGTGGGATCCCCATACATATGCATTAAATTTGGTTATTTCCTCTAGCTAATCTATCTCATGTTTTGTTTTGTTTTTTTTTTTTTTTTTTTTATATTTTATTGATTTTTTTTATAGAGAGGAAGGGAGAGAGATAGAGAGCTAGAAACATCAATGAGAGAGAAACATCGATCAGCTGCCTCCCGCACACCCCCCACCGGGGATGTGCCCGCAACCAAGGCACACGCCCCTGACCGGAATCGAACCTGGGACCTTCCAGTCCGCAGGCCGATGCTCTATCCTCTGAGCCAAACCGATCTCGGCTCTATCTCATGTTTACTTGATTATTAGGGCAGACAGAAAAATCTGGAGGGGAGAGGAAAGTTTGTTTCTCCCCCACAGTGGTTGGTTATGCCTGTGAGGGGTCTGAAAAAAGAGGATTACTCTGGCTTTTCAAAGGTGTGTTAATCTAGATCAGTGGTTCTCAATCTTTCTAATGCCGAGACCCACAGGTTGAGAACCGCTAGGAGGGTCGCCTAAGACCATCGGAAAACACATATTTACATTACGATTCATAACAGTAGCAAAATTACAGTTATGAAGTAGCAACAAAAATAATTTTATGGTTGGGGGTCACCACAACATGAGGAACTGTGTTAAAGGGTCGAGGCATTAGAAAGTTTGAGAACCACTGATCTAGATGCACAAGAACAATGGACAGGGCTTGGTGAAGGCAAAGATAAACCTTTTCATAGGTCTGCGAAGTGACTACCCACCTCGACCTGCTTAGTTAGGAATTTTATGAACAGATCACCCTGTGAGTTAACTTTTGGTTTGATTTGCTACACAGAACCCTTTTTTGTTCACACTAGTGCAACTCAGGAACTAAGTTAAAAAAATATACATATTTATTAATTTTACAGAGAGGAAGGGGGAGAGAAGCATAGATTTGCTGTTCTACTTATTTATGTATTCATTGGTTAATTCTTGTATGTGCTGACTGGGGGTTGAACTCCGAAACCTTGGCATATTGAGACAATGCTCTAAGCAACTGAGCTACCCAGGCAGGGCCTAAAATTTTCATTTGTTCAAGAAAAAAGTATTGGCCCTGGCAGGGTAGCTTAGTTGGTTAGAACATCATCACAATACGCCAAGGTTGGGGGTTTGATCCCTAGTCCGGGCACATAAAAGCAGCAACCAATGAGTCCATAAATAAGTGGAACAACAAATCCATGTTTCTTTCTCCCTTTCCTCTCTCTTCTCTAAAATAAATAAATAAAATTAAGAAAAAAATTTATTATGTTTTTTGAGGATAACGAGGTGAGGTAACTATTTTGACAACTAAAGAGACCACTGCTATGAGTCTTGTGGTGGGAGTGAGATTGGGCTTGTTTTTATTATTTGATTGATTTTTACTAGTAAAGCAAGGGGGAGAGAGAGAGGGGAGAAAGAGGGAGAGGGGAGAGAGAGAGATAGAGAGATTTATTCCACTTATTTATGCATTCTTTGGTTGATTCTTATATATGCCCTGATTGGAGATCGAACTGTTTTAGGCTTCAGGAAGGCCACCAAGTGTTAGAATGTTGCAGAAGACCAAAGAAATACCAAGCACACTTCCTAGAGAAAGGGAGGGACCTTGTTTATTAACACCAGTGGACTCCTGGAATAATTTCCAAATCAGAGTGTAGAGATAGGAACAGGGCTTCACTTTTTATAACCTTCTGGGGTCTTTGTCTTGCAGATATGGTTCCGCCCCCTTTCCTGGGCTTACAGGAAGGCCCCCAGGTGTTGGGGGTCCCCAGGCCATATCCGATGATCTGTCCTGGGGCCAGCGATAACGACCCTTCCGCCCCCCCTCCCCACCTCAGGGCAGTGCATTGTTCACAGTTTTTATGGCCTGACACGCCTTGCAAGACCAGTTTCCTCCTTAAGACTGGTGGGGTCACACTGGACTTGGGTTTAGCAATCTCCATACTTGGGTTCTGGCTAGGACAGAATTCAGAGCCAAGACCCAAACTATAATAGAACATTTATTTGGTTAACCACAGAGGTAGAAAAAGTAATTCCTAGAAGAAATGGGCTTAACAAACACGTTATAGGGGTTAAGGAAGATAAAGGAAGGACTCTAGGAGTTAGGGAGTGAGGAAGCTAATGGTAACGTGCCTGGGGGTGGGGAGGAGAAAGGGGAAGGGAATGGCCCGGGGTCCAAGGTTCTAAGGATTTTAAGGTGGAGATTTTAGGTGAGGTCTCAAGAGAACATCTCAGTAGAATATTCAGTAACTTTCCAAGTGTGTCCATTCAGGATCTAGGTCTCCACTGATTGATTCGTGGGCACCAGGGCAGGGGGTTCTTATTCAATGCAGCTTGTCCTGAGGTCAGCTGTGGCTGGTTTTGTTGCTCTTCTGGGCCTAGAGCTGAAATACAACTGAGGTCTAAACGTTATCTCTAGGGAGGAAAGGTCAGGGCGGGGTCCAAACCCCATGACCATCGATATGCTAGGGGAGGAAAGGTCACCTTGGAGGCAAGGTTCCACCCTACATTTTGTCCTTTTTGGGGGATAACTGACAGTCCTATTTTATTTTATCTTTTTTATAATATATATATTTTTATTGATTTCAAAGAGGAAGGGAGAGGATGAGAGAGACAGAAACATCGATGAGGGGGAATCATTGATTGGCCGCCTCCTGCACGCCCCCTACTGGGGACCGACCCTGCAACCCAGGCATGTGCTCTTGACCAGAATCGAACCCAGGACCCTTGAGTTCGAAGGCCAACGCTCTATACACTGAGCCAAACCAGCTAGGGCTTATTTTATCTTTAAATATATATATATATATATTTATTTCAGAGAGGAAGAGAGATAGAAACATCAATGAAGAGAGAGAATCATTGATTGGCTGCCTCCTGCACACTCCCACTGGGGACTGAGCCCCCAACCCTGGCATGTGCCCTTGACCAGAATCGAACCCAAGACACTTCAGTCCGAAGGCCAATGTTCTATCCACTGAGCCAAACCGGCTAGGGCCGTGGTCGGCAAACAGGTTCGAGAGCCACATGCAGCTCTTTGGCCCCTTGAGTGTGGCTCTTCCACAAAATACCACGGCCTGGGCGAGTCTATTTTGAAGAAGTGGCGTTAGAAGAAGTTTAAGTTTAAAAAATTTGACTCTCAAAAGAAATTTCAATCATTGTACTGTTGATATTTGGCTCTGTTGACTAATGAGTTTGCCGACCACTGGGCTAGGGTTACATTTTGTCCTTTGCTAGGCACCTAAGGCTTTTCAGCCTGATGACCTTCAGTAGCTAGCCCATCGTCCTTGCTCTGCTCATGTCTAACTGCCTACCACAGACCCCACAATCTTGGCATATCAGGACACCGCTCTAACCAACTGAGCTACCTGCCAGGGTGAGATTTGGCTTGTTAAAAAATAAAATTTATCAAACAAAATTCAACAGAGAACAAGTTGTTGGTTGCCAGATGGGAGGAGGTGGTGAGGGGATGGGTGAAAAAGGTGAAGGGATTAAGAAGTACAAATTGGTAGTAACAAAATAGTCATGAGGATGTGAAACACAGCCTAGGCAGTGATGGCGAACCTATGACACACGTGTCAGCACTGACACGCGTAGCCATTTCTGATGACACGCGGCCGCATGCCGAGGATGAAACATTTGCTGCTCCTGAGGATGAAACATTTGTGACTAGAATCTTGGAGTTAGTTTTTTCCTCAAAGTGACACACTACCCGAGTTATGCTCAGTTTTTTGGCGAAGTTTGACACACCAAGCTCAAAAGGTTGCCCATCACTAGCCTAGGGAATATAGTCAATAATGCAGTAACTATGTATGGTGTCAGCTGGGTAGGAGATTTATCAGGGGGGAGGGGGGGTCTCTTTGTAAAGTATATGACTGTCTAATCACTATGCTGTACAACTGAAACTGAAACAAAATAATATTGAATGTAAACTGTAATTGAAAAATAAATTTCAACAAAATTGTATCACTTGTGCCAAAACCCAGAATACCAAATCCAGATTTAATACCTTACCTAATTGCTGTCTCAACCTCTACCAGAAACATAATCAACATTTCTGGAATATTTCTGATCAGTATCAATGAGATAATCTGTCAAGTGGGCCCTCTCTGAACACCCCACCCGCACTTCCAAAGAAGATCGGATCTGCATGATAAAAACCCTTGCCATCTTCCTTACCTCCAGAAAAAGAAGTCCTGGTGTGAAGATAATCCTTTCCTTTCTTTGTTAATAGGTCCCTTGCCCCACTTCCCTTTCTAACCCGCCCTCCCCGCCCCCCCCCCCCCTCCCCCGCCCAACCCTCCATTTTGTACCTACCTCTCAGACCGCCCTTCTAATTGCTAGATGGGATGATGCCCAATTCATTGTTTAATAAAGCCTATTTAGCCTGGCTGGTGTAGCTCAGTGGTTGAGCATCAGTTTATGAACCATGTCACCGGTACGATTCCCAATCAGGGCACATGCCCCCCCCACCCCCACCCCACGAGGCCTCAATCCCCAGTGGGGCGTGCAGGATGTTTCTCATCATTGATGTTTCTCTCTCCCTCTCTGAAATCAGTAAAAACATTTTTTTAAAAAGCCAACTTAGATTTTCAAATTTACTTAGCTGAATTTTTTAAAACAAACGTCACATTTCTTAGGGAGACAAAATAAATTATAACCATATGAGTTTACCTACAGGTAACACTAATTTTTAAATTGCATAACACAATCTGTATTCTCCCTAATTCCAAGAGATGTGGCCACTCCTTGAGCGATAGTGATTTGTCATAATACCCTGAAGCATTAGTAACAGAGCTGGCATCAGGGCTGATTAATGTTCTCCAGGAGGGCTGAGGAATTCCTTTCCAAAGTTGGACACAAGCCTCTAGACTGATCTAGATGATGTTTAAAATAAAGCAACGGGAAAGCACGAACGCAGGGGTGTTAAGGCACTTCCTTGGCCTGCTCCATTCACGCGAACCTCCCGGTACTACACCTCCCTCCTGGGGTCACTTCTAGCGAGTCCAGGGTGCGGGCCTCCCCCAAGGACCCGGGACAGCAACCTCTGGGTGGGTCCCCTTGGCTCCTCCCCTCTTCACCTAGCACACCGCCCCCCCCAGGACCACGCCTCCCCTATGAGTACCAGGAGTCCCGCCCCGGAGCCGCCAGACTCAGCGACGCGATACTCAGCGCGCTGACGTCTGACGCTCCAGGTACTTTCCCCGCAGCCGGTCCGGCTTGGCGTGGGGGCGGGGCGGAGCGAGGAGCGCGCATGCGCCACAGCGCCAGCACTCTCCCCGGATCGTGCGGGGGCCTGAGCCTCTCCGCCGGCACAGCTCCACTCGCGCTAGCTCGCTCCAGCGGCCATGTCTGCCACCATCGAGCGAGAGTTTGAGGAGTTGGATGCTCAAAACCGTTGGCAGCAGCTGTACTTGGTGAGTCAATGGCTCGCGCAGCAGGCGCGGTACTCCTCCGCGGACCCAGGCTCGCGCCCGCCGGCTCCCTCCCGCGTCCCCCGCCTCCCGCTCAGGGCGGAAGTGGTGGCGCGCGGGCCGCGTCAGGGCTGCGCCTGCGCCGACCGATTCTCGGTTCCCTTTTGAAAAAAAAAAGACTTTAATGAGGTGTGTGTTGGGGAGGGCGGGGGATGTTTCTCGGAAGCGCAAGCGCGGAGTTAATTCTGGAAGGCGGCACTACAGCGGCGTCTTGTGGCGCGCGCGGGTGTGCCGCTCGGCCCCGGGGCCGGGTGGGGATGAGGGTAACCGCAGGGCCGGTGGGGATTTGGTCTGGGCCGGCGGTCCGAGAGGCTGCCGTAACTGTGGGAAGGGCCGGGATGGGGCGGGGGGTGGGGGTGAGGAGAGACCACCGGGCTCTGGGCGCTCCCGGCCGGGAGCTGACGCTGCTTCGGTTTCGGATTGGGCTTCGCCATCCCTTGCCCGGCCCCGTGCCTGGTTCTGTTCCCAGTTACCTTTTCCGCGGGCCGGGTGTTGCGTGGCCGCGCGGGCAGAGGCCGGCCGGGACACCCATTTTCTTGCCGAGGTGGTGGTGTGCGTGGTACCTGGGCCTCTCGAAATGGGAGTGACTAAACCGTGGTGGGGGCGAGCGCTCCGGGCGGTCAGCAGTCTTCGTTTTCTCCGAGAGCCCATTACCTCGGCGTGTGGATCGACCTCCACGGAGGTTCCCGGAATGAGACGAGGCTTTGGTTGTATTACATGATAAGGATGTCCTCCTCTTTTCAGTTTTCTTTACTGAGGCACACTTTACATTAACAGTAAAATCTTATGTATGTGGTTGAGCTTGTTTCATAAATGTATACGCCTGTGCAAGCACCACTCAAGTCAAAATAACCTTTCAAAAAAAAATAATAATAAATGACCTTTCCATCACCCCAGAAGGAACTGTCATGGCCCTACTCCACCCCATAGGCTACCACGATTTTGATTTCTTAGTATCATAGGATGGTCTTGCCTGTTCTGGAACTCATGTAAATGGACTCATGTAGTTGAACTCGTGACTAGCTTCTTTAGCTCAACTAGAGAACCTTTTAATTCAAATATAAATTTATTTTATTTCTTTTAAAATGACCTAATTGCCTGTTCTCATCTGTTTAATTATTAGCATATAATTCCCAAGATTGAATTGAGTGTGAGTTAAATGCTGTTCCTACTGGTTTGTTCACTCTGTGTGCAGTAAAAGAAGAAAAGCTTTCCTGTAAATCTTGATGGTCTTGGGTTTTTCCCCATTCCATTTAATTAGATGACAGTAAAAAATGTTTTCTTTGTCATTATGTTCAGAATGTAACATTTTTCTCTTGAACACAATAGCGGGAAGTGTAATATTTTAATTCACATGGGTATAGAATATGTTAAGATAGGGCAGTAACTTTAAAGGACTTTTCCAAATATAGAAAATTTTAAATGCAAATTCTGGTAGGAATCCGTGAGAGCCTGCCAGCTGTGTCTTTTCCAGTTACATTTGTTTCAGCAGAGACTGCTGTCTCCAAGTTGCTAGTCATATATCAAAGTACAGATTTGAGAAGAGAAAGGTGAATGTGACAAGTTAATTCAACTTAACATTTTGGTTGAGCAGTTTGATATGTATACACATGCTGTGAAAATTATAATCCCTCTTATCAGAAAAATGCACTAAAAATTTCACATTTAGTTTTAAGGAGTTCAGGAAGCCCTTCTATGCGACCCTGCTAGCGGTTGAGAACCGCTGCTGTAGAGCCGAAGACCATCGGAAAACACAGATATTTACATTACGACTCATTAACAGTAGCAAAATTACAGTTATGAAGTAGCAACGAAAATAATTTTATGGTTGGGGGTCACCACAACATGAGGAACTGCATGAAAGGGTCGTGGCGTTAGAAAGGTTGAGAACCACTGGCTTAGAGGAACAAATCAAGGCAGCCTTCTGCTGGGGGTGGTGCTGGCCCTTGGGAGAGGAGCGAACTGCTTGCCTTCTAGCTTGGTAGCACACTGTCAGAGGCCCTGACAGGAGGCTCTGAAAGGGTCGCACCAAATGTCCCATGTCCCAGAGGACGTGTGCTTGGGAAGCCAGTGCCAGCAAAAGGAACAGATCCAGGCAGTCCTCCATTGGGAATGGCACAGGACCTCCGGAGGGGTGCAGGTGCATGCCTCCTAGCTCTGTAGTTGCCCGCTGCCTGAAACCCTGACAAAGGAGTCTTCTGTTGGGGGTGGTGCCTGCCTACCCTGTGATCTGGGGGAAAGATTGGCCCTTGTTCCCACACCACTCTGTTCAGTGATCCTCTGAGAGTCTGTCTATAGTTGCTTCAGTAAAAGAGCACACCTCAGGTACCTATTGGGTGCAGCCAACAGTCCTTTATTCCTAACTTGAGCTTGGCAGGTTGGTGTCGCCGTATTTGGAGGACGGGGCTAGTGCACTTTCTCCAGCTGACCTCAGTAGCTGACCTCCCAGGTCTCTGGAACTATGCCATCCAGATCTTCTCTTTATGGCTTCCATATGCCCTGAGCCTCCTTCCCTCTGTTAGAGCTCTGGGTGAGTTCCCAAGAGCAAGCTCCTGTGCATTGGCCCTTTAGGAGAGCACCGGGGATTCTAACAGACTCCCTCCTCTTTCCAGCGAACAAAGTTCCCACTTATTTTTGCTACCAGATGCTATGCAGCCTCCTCTTTGATTTTATAAATCAAAGCTATCTTATTCTAAACTACTTCCCTTGCAATGTCGACTACATTTTCTCCTACTATTGTCTAGTCTTAGTGTTCAGTGCTTTTACATGGTTACGCAGTCTCCAGTATCAAACGCCTTGACTTTCCTTGAAAATTGTCTGCTTTCTCACACCTTGGGAATCTACACATGCTGTAAATGTTCTGTGCCTATTTTATCTATTTGAGAAACATTTTCAAGACCAGGGGAGAAGGGTAAAAAACAAAACAGAACTATAGTCTCCTTAGGCAAAGTTATATGCTCCTCCTCCTCTGATTCCTGAGCCCTCTATATTTTATTAGAGAATTAGTCACTTAATTCAAGTGACTAATTCTCTAAAAAACAAGTTAAAATAAATTGTTTTATTATAACAGTCTATTTGTTTATCCTTGAGGGTTGCCTCATTTTTCTTTGTTTCCCCACTATCTGACATGTTAGATACTTAAGTATTCACTAAATAAAAGAATAGTGCTCTCCTTTAGAAGTATTAGCACTTGGTTTATTCCAGCTCCCTCATTCACATCTAAGGAGACACCAATTCAGAATAAGGTTGTGACTTACATAAAGTTATATATATAAGTGACACAGCTTCGACCCAAATCTAGTCTTTGTGATTCTCATTTCAGCATTGTTCTAATTTGCCAGTGTGACACCATCTACACTGCTTTCTTCTTATGGTCTAGTTGAGATTAATGGCACTGAGGGAATCATTTAAATTTTTGATGGCAAGGAGTGAATGGAATGTGTTATAAAAGGCAGAGTCATTTTGGGACTGGAGGCCTTTAAAATAGTACTTGGGATCCAAGGATAATACTAGATTTCCAAGTCCCCTGAAACTGTGCTGAAGTGTGTGTGTGTTGCTTGGTTATTTAGTTTCTATGTGATTCCATAGCTTTTGTCAGATTCTTTTTTTTTATTTTATTATATTTTATTGATTTTTTACAGAGAGGAAGAGAGAGGGATAGAGAGTTAGAAACATCGATGAGAGAGAAACATCGATCAGCTGCCTCTTGCACACCCCCTACTGGGGATGTGCCCGCAACCAAGGTACATGCCCTTGACCGGAATCGAACCTGGGACCCTTGAGTCCGCAGGCCGATGCTCTATCCACTGAGCCAAACCGGTTTCGGCTTTTGTCAGATTCTTAAATCTCTGTGACTTTTCAAAAGATAAGGACCACTGCTTAAGGGAAAGGAGCCTTGGGAATGGTGCCCCAATAGAGACTACATGACTAAAAATCATATTATTCTGCCTTTGACATACATTCCAGTAGGTTAATGGTACTTATAATTAAGAAAATCCAGATAGTTACATTAGTGCCCTAGTCTTTCTGGCTTGCCTCTTGTTTAATATCTTGATTTTAACAGAATCTTCAACAAACTTTTTTTTTTTTTGCTTCTCCCAGATCATTATTGTCCACAGAATTCCCTGTTTGCAGTTGGAGAATTATTGTCTTGCAGTCTCCTGCTGTCCTGTCTCTCTGCCTGTTCCCTTTGTTCTCTTACTCTGCTCATTCTCTTCTAGAAAGTAAACTAGCAATATGGACAGATAAGATCTAGAAAAGCAAGATTATAATTAACATAAGTGGGCTCTTCACTTTATCAAATAAGTATACATATGATTTGTTTCCCCTGGAAATTCCTGTCTAGATTCTCTATGCTCTGATCCCTGTGGTAGTTCCACTGAATGCTCCATTAAAGTCGTTATTTCTTTTTAGTGAGCTATTAGGGGCAGAGAATATTTAAACCAACTAGTAAATTAGGACTTTTGATAATACCCTCCATTACTTTGGATAATAGTGACTAGCCATATGCTAAGTCAGTTTAGCATAGAAGAGTTAAAACATAGTAGCTGACAGCTGAGAAAGACATACAATTCAGCAAACTAATTTTGAAGATTATAACTTCAGATTCTACTGATTTGAGTAAAATACTAAACTTTTCTGTTCCATTGTTACTTGGAATGATGTTCTATCTTGTCAGGCATTGTGCGAAATTGCCATTAAGAATGAATATAGTGCTGCCCTAGCTGATTTGGCTCAGTGGATAGAGCCGTCAGCCTGTGGACTGAAGGGTCCCAGGTACCATTCCGGTTAAGGGCAAGTACCTTGGTTGCGGCCACATCCCCAGTGGGGAGTGTGCGGGAGGCAGCTGATCGATGTTTCTCTCTCATCGATGTTTCTAACTCTCTATCCCTCTCCCTTTCTCTCTGTAAAAAATCAATAAAGTATATTGTCCCGGCCAGCGGGGTCTTCTAACGGGGGTACCGAGGCGGCGCACCTAAGAGAATGAGAGACAGACAAGGGACGCAAAGAATGGAGGCAAGACAAAGGGGTTTCTGATCAAGCCTCGAAATTGTATTTTTTACAGCGTTCCTTATATGTGGTTTCTAGAAGGGGAGATGCCTAGGAGGGGTGGGGGCTGACTTAGATAATCGGCTAAAGTCGTAAATGGTGCTGGGCGGTTGAAGGGCGGCTACAGAAGGAATGCTTTGTCCTCAGGCAAGAGGAAGTGGGCCTAGTTTCAGTAACTTACTGAAGGTCAGAGTTAATCCTTTGACCAACTCTTGGCTCCTGACAGTATATTAAAAAAAAGAATGAATATAGTGCTATTTCATTTTTTGTAGTGCTATTTTAAATGTATTTAATATAGTGTTAATGTTCTATTTATGGTAGAGTAATAGTAATGGTTGTAGATTGTAAATACCTTTTGAGACCTTTAAAATGAAACCTGTGAAAGAGAGAAATGTCCATTTATATAAAATCCTCCAAAATTTACCATGTGACTTTAGGGGTTTTATAGGCCCCCTAAAGACTGTTTGAGGTTGATGACCTACAGAAAGAAGGTCAAGAAACTGATTTAAGATTAGATACTTTTATCTGTGGATTTCTGTTATCTTTTCAAATGTGATAGTTTCATGTCTTCTAATTCTTTAACAATCCAGTATATCTGATTTAATATACTCTTCATTCTATCAGTTTCATTTGGTTCATGTCACTCATATGTAACTTTAATTCAAACTGCTTTCATTCCTCTGCAGAAAAATCTCAAACTGAATTATTTTATTTCTTCTTTCACTGTATTTGAACAGTTTTATACTCTGAAAGCTATCAATTCCTCTTAACAGTTTACTTAATCATACTTCTAGGAATTCTTAAGTGGGTTGGAGTAAGGTCATATGGCTCCTAGAGTGTGTGCCACACTGTTCCTAGTTAAGGGCTGGGGTAACCTTAGAAAATTGTAGTCACTCCATGACGATAGGAATTGCTTCTGTGATATTTATGTTTTAACCAGTGAAGTTACTAAACAGGTTCACATTTCAAATCGGAAAGTTTTTATTTTTTAAATCTCTACTGCTGTAACTTAATTTCCATCATTGTTAGGGTGAAATAGTTATTTCATAATATTTTATTAAATAATATTTTTGCACTTGGTACATATCTTTGTTCTATATAGTGCACAAAACTTTATGTCCTTGTACTGTGGAGTGTTCTGCCTTGAACTGTTGTGGTGGAACAACAAATAAGAATTAGGGCCCTAACTGGTTTGGCTCAGTGGATAGAGTGTCGGCCTACGGACTCAAGGGTCCCAGGTTCAATTCTGGTCAGGGGCATGTACCTTGGTTGCGGGCACATACCCAGTGGGGAGTGTGCAGGAGGCAGCTGATCGATGTTTCTCTCTCATTGATGTTTCTAACTCTCTATCCCTCTCCCTTCCTCTCTGTAAAAAGTCAATAAAATATACTTTAAAAAAAAAAGACTTAAAAAAAAAAAGAATTAGGAAATTGGAAAAGAGTAATCTATTAATTTTTAATAAGAAAAAACTAGGACTTTAAGATAATCCCAAATCAATAGATTTTTCTATTTATGGGAGAACATAACCTAATTTTTTTATATATATATTTAAGGTCCCTAAGTGAATCCTGCATTATGTGATAGTTAAGCATTCACTTTTTTTTTATGATTATTCCTTTATTTTTATTTATTAATTTCCAAGAGAGAGAGAAACATCATGAGAAACATCGAATTGTTTGCTTCTTGAATGCACTGCAACCAGATTGAACCCACAATCTGGGTATGTGCCCTGACTGGGAATCAAACTGGCTACCTTTTGGTGCACTGGACAATGCTCCAACCAACAGCCACACCACCCAGGGCATTGTTCACTTTCTTTTATTAGTCAAATGTTTGTGCATATACTCTGTCTAAATATATTGTGAAGGGACAATCAAATATGAAGCTAAATATCCTGCATTTTTCAAAAACTATTATTTTAGACTAGAGGCCCAATGGACGAAATTCGTGCAAGGGGCTCGGCCCTCACAGCCAGGGCAGCTGCCTTGGCTCGAAGCCCCAGCTTCATCCGGAAGGACGTCTGGAAGGTCGTTTGGCTGTCGGGTCTAATTAGCATATTACCCTTTTATTATTATAGACTAGAGGCCTGTTGCACGAAATTCGGAGGTGGAGGTTGTGTCCCTTAGCCCAGCCTGCACCCTCTCTAATCTGGGCTCTCTCTCACAATCCAGGACTGCTGGCTCCCAACTGCTCGCCTGCCTGCCTTCCTGATTGCCCCTAAGCGCTTCTGCCTGCCAGCCTGATCACCCCCTAAACCTCCCCTGCAGGCCTGGTCCCCCCCAACTGCCCTCCCCTGCAGGCCTGGTCCCCCGCAACTGCTCTCCCCTGCAGGCCTGGGTCTCTCGCAACTGCCCTTCCCTGCAGGCCCGGTCACCCCCCACTTCCCTCCTCTGCCGGCCTGGTCACCCCTAACTGCCCTCCCCTTCAGGCTTGATCACCCCCAAATGCCCTCCCTTTCAGGCCTGGTCCCTCCCAACTGCCCTCCCCTGTTGGCCATCTTGTGGTGGCCATCTTGTGTCCACATGGGGGCAGCTATCTTTGACTACATGGGGGCAGCCATCTTGTGTGTTGGAGTGATGGTCAATTTGCATATTACTATTTTATTAGATAGGATAGAGGCCTGGTGCACGGGTGGGGGCTGGCTGGTTTGCCCTGAAGGGTGTCCCAGATCAGGGTGGGGGTTCCCTTGGTGCGTGGGGCAGCCTGGGCGAGGGGCCTGTGGTAGTTTGCAGACTGGCCACGCCCCCTGGTGACCCAAGCATAGGCTGGAAGCAGGTATCTGGGATTTATTTATCTTCTATAATTGAAACTTTGTAGTCTTGAGTGGAGGCCAGGGTGGGAAGCTTGGCTTCCTCCATTGCTGGGGAAACCCAAGCCTCCTGCTTGCTCCATGGCTGCAGCCATCTTGGTTGGGTTAATTTGCATACTCGCTCCTGATTGGCTGGTGGGTATGGCTTGTGGGCGTAGCAGAGGTAACGGTCAAATTGCATGTTTCTCTTTTTTCAAAAAAATATATTTTATTGATTTTTTACAGAGAGGAAGAGAGAGGGATAGAGAGTTAGAAACATCGATGAGAGAGAAACATCGATCAGCTGCCTCCTGCACATCCCCCCACTGGGGATGTGCCCGCAACCAATGTACATGCCCTTGACCGGAATCGAACCTGGGATCTTTCAGTCCGCAGACCGACGCTCTATCCACTGAGCCAAACCGGTTTCGGCGGATTCTTATTATTCAAGAACACTGTTAGAGGGAGCGTAGCCAATGAGCCTTCAGAAAAGGTGTTTCCTCTGCAGCTCATGCACAGAGGACCCCCTGCATTGTGTCCGCAGGGCTTCTGTCCACTGGGCTTTTGTCTGCTGGACCGGAGGCATGTCCCAAGTCGCGCAGCATCCCTCCCCGGCCCAGTGTCTGTCCGCTTGGCGTGTCCCAAGTCTCGCTGCATTGGCTCAGAGCTCACCCCTGGCCCACCGCCTGCTTTTTGTCAGCTGGGCTTCTGTCTGCTGGGCCGGGGGCGTGTCCCAAGCCGCGCAGTGCCGGCTCTGAGCAGCCCCGGCTCTGAGCAGCCCCGGCCCAGTGTCTGTCCGCTTGACGTGTCCCAAGTCGCGCTGCGGCAGCTCAGAGCTCACCCCCGGCCCACCTCCCACTTTCTGTCAGCTGGGCATCTGTCTGCTGGGCCGGGGGCGTGTCCCAAGCCGAACAGGCGGCGGCTCTGAGCACGCCCCCCGGCCCAGCGTCTGTCCATTTGGCGTGTCCCAAGTTGCGCTGCGGCGGCTCAGAGCTCACCCCCGGCCCACCTCCCGCTTTCTGTCAGCTGGGCTTCTGTCTGCTGGGCCGGAAGCGTGTCCCAAGCTGCGCAGGCGGCGGCTCTGAGCACGCACCCCCCCCCCCGGCCCAGCAGCCCAGCGTTCTGTCTGCAGCCCTTCCTCCCTCTGCGGACTGTGAGTGGGACTCTAGCGCCCCACCCTGGTGCTATGGGGGCCGCCATCTTTGTAGCGGAGGTATGGTCAATTTGCATATTACTCTTTTATTAGATAGGATTAGTGTAGATTGTTCAGGCTTAGTTATGGCCTTTCACTGGTTGGGAAATAAGATTCTTGATGGAATAAGTTCCTTTCTTTGAGGAAGAGAGTTTAACAAGAATAAAATACTAATCTTGATTGAACTCCTATTTTGTATTAGGCACATGCTATATACTTTATGTGGACTATCTAAGAGGTGGCTACAAATGAGAACATTGAGACTCAATTTTTCAAATTTATACTGCAGTCAAGTGCTTATGTCTAGGTAGGAATCCAGTACTTTATTTTAGAGCCTGTTCTTGTTGTTGTTTTATTCTCACCTAAGGATATTCTTTTTATTGTTTTTGAGAGAGAGAGAGAGAAAACATTGATATGAGAGAGAAACATCAATCTGCTGCCTCCTTGCACGCACCCTGATGGGATCAAACCCACAACCTAGATATGTGCCTTAACCAGGAATTGAACCCCCAACATTTTGGTGTGCGGATCGATGCTCCAACCAATTGAGCAACCCAGTCAGGGCAAACTTTAGAGTCTGTGTTTTGAGAAATAAATATGTAAATAATTTTGTTAGGATTATATGAACCTGGCAAAAATGAAAACAGTACAGAAGGGTATGTAGTGGAAAAGTAAGTCACCGTCTCTGTTCTCCCTAGTTCCTTTTCTACAGGCAATCACTATAACCAGTTTTCTTGTGTGTCTTCCCAGAGATACTTTATACACATATAAGCTGTCCCCTGCTTGTCTCTCTTTATCCTCCCTTTACTTAGCCTGGCCCTTGTTTTGCACCTTGTGTTCATTTTAACAGTTAAATAGAATTCATTATTAAACCACTCGTTATAATGGATATGTAGGTTATTTTTATATATCCATTAGCTATTATAAACAATGCTGTAATGAATAACCTTCCAAAGAAGTTGTAATGTACATATACTTCCATTAGTAGTTTAAGAAAGTGCCTGTTTCCCTATTCCTCCATCTACTCAGTTATATTATCAAACTTTTTTTATTGATTTGAGAGATAGAGAAACAAACATCAATTTGTTGTTTCACTTATTTATGCATTCTTTAGTTGATTCTTGTGCCTGACTGGGATGTGAACCTTGTCGTATGGGGACAATGCTCTAACCAACTGATCTACCCAGCCTGGGGTCAAACTTTCTAAAAAATTTTTTTGGTTAATCCTCATCCGAGGATATTTTTCTTTTTTCTTTTTTAGTAGCTGAAGGCCTTTTAGTTTTTATTATCTAAAGTTTTACATATATCTCCTTTTCCCCCAATTGACCCCTCCCCCAGCCATTCCCACCCTGGGCAAGCCCCCACCGCCCCAGTGTCTGTGTCCATTGGTTATGCTAATATGCATGCATACAAATCCTTTGGTTGCTCTTTAACTCCCCACACCCTGCTCCCCTACCATTTGTCTCTAGATCAATCTATTCTTGTTCATTCCATTGGTTTTTAGGGAGAGTGGAAGAGAGAGGGAAAGCCAGAGAGAAACATCGATGTGAGATAAACAAATCGGTTGGTTGCCTCCTGCATGAGCCCTGACCAGGGTTCGGGCCGGGGAGGAGCCTACAACCAAGATACATGCTGGAATTGAACCTGGGACCCTTTGGTCCACAGGACGGTGCTCTATCCACTGAGCCAAACCAGCTAGGACAGGGCTCAAACTTTTTATCTTTATCTAATAGACCAAAAATGGTCTTACTGTGGTTATAATTTGCAATTCACATGAGTGAAGTTGAACAGCTTCTCTTATTTTTAAAAGCCATTTGTATTTTTTCTCTCCTTTTGATATGTAGAAGCTCTTTACATATTAAGGAAGTTAGGCCTTTGTCATATACTGCAAATATTTTTTAAACTTATTGATTATCTTTTGACCTTGTTTATGGTATTTTTTTTAATGAAGAAAATTTAAAATTTTATGAAATCATATTTATCAGCCTTTTCTGTTTTTTTTGTGCCATGACTTACAAAGCCCTCTCTATTCTATCATTACAACAACTAGTGGCCCGGTGCACAAAATCATGCACATTGAAAGGAAATTAATGAGAAGAAATATTTAAATATCTCTATTCACCCATTTTTTTAATAATAGAAGTGTCAACCAAATTTCATGATCGACAATGACAGATTGAAACACACATGTGTGATTGGCGCCAGCAAGAGCTTTATATATAGATAGATAAACTTGCTTAATTAGAGCTGCTTTCTGATTTAGCTAAACTTTTTCCAGCCCAGTGAAGCACCCCAACTTCTCTTTCAGGTAATTGTCAGCAACACAGCAGTAAGTATCAACATGAAGCAGATTATTATTGTAGATCACGCAGGGAGAACCAAGGGTAAAATATTTAACTGCAGCAGAGTTTGACTATATTCTGAGCAGTAAGAAATCCTGAAGTAATTTTCAAGGTCCATAATTTCTTACTTCTTTTCAGTTGGGTCAAGTTTCTAAACTTTTTAAATCTCCGTTTTCTGGCTAATGAAAAGAAAATAGAATTCCACTAAGTCTCCTATCTAGGTACTCTAGGACTTCTGTGAGGATCAAATGAGATGAGGCACAGGAAAACACTTCACAGACATTTGGTTAAAGTGTAAAATGTTTTCACCTGGCTATAAAGCAAGTCATGTTCCTGGGGTGAAGAAACTCCAAGGGAGGCTAGTCGCTAGGGAGAGGAAGCCAGGTGTTGCTATGTGATGTCATTACCTGGTGCCCACAGCCACCATTTCCGGGCTGGGCTGGGTTGTGCATTGCATTTTGTGCCATGGGGTCTTGGGAGAGTCAGCTGCAGTTTGGTGGGTTGTTGCTCCAGGGTGGTGGTGGGACCTGTGTCCCACTTGGCGGAAGCCGAATGTTGCTTTGTGGGCGCCAGGTCTGCAGTGCTGTTTCTCTGTAAATGGCCAGTGTGCATTACGGCAGCTCCTGCGTTCAGCGTCTGCCCCCTGGTGGTCAGCACACATCAAAGCGATCCGTCATTCCGCTTTTGGTCGATTTGCATATTAAGCTTTTATTATATAGGATTTTTCTCCAGTGTTTTCTTATACAATTTTGTGGTTTAATTTTTTTTATGTTGAAATCATTGTTCAAAAAGGACTTTTTTTTTTTTTTTTTTTTGGTATAAAGAATGAGGTAGACATTCAATTAATTTTTTGTGGTAAAATATATATAACAAAGCCTGACATTTTTAAGAGTATAGGCCAAATACAATGTTGGGCAACCATTCCCACTATTTCCAAAATCCTTTCAGCACCCCAAACAGACACACTGTGCCCATTAAGCAATAACTCCCTATTTCTCCCACCCCAAACCTCGACTTGAACCAATATATCTTATGAATTTGCCTGTTCCAGGTACTTCATACAAGTAGAATTAAACAATATTTGTCCCTTTGTGTCTGGCTTATTTCACTTACCATAATGTTGTCAAGGTTGAACCATGTTGTAGCCTATATCAATCAAGTTCATTCCTATTTATGGCTAATATTGTTTTGGTACATATGTACCACACACATTTTGTTTATCTATTGATCTGTTAGCGGACCTGGGTTATTTCCGCCTTCTGGCTATTGTGAATAGTGCTGCTCCTGTGAACACGATGTGCAAATACCTATTGGAGTTCCTGTTTTAATTCTTTTATATTTGGATCTAGAAGGGGAATTGCTGGATAATATGGTAATTCTGGGTGTAGCTTTTTGAGGAACTGCTTAATAGTGGCTGCAACATTTTACATTCCAACCAGCAATGTGTAAGGATTCCTATTTCTTCACATCCTCACTAACATTTGTTACTTTCCATTTTTAAAATTATAGTCATGTTAGTAGGTATGAATTGGTCTCTCATTGTGGTTTAGATTTGCATTTCCCTAATGACTAAGGATGTTGAGCATCTTTTTCATGTGCTTATTGACCATTTGTATATCTTTGCAGAAATGTCTGTTCAAGTCATTTGCCTTTTTTTTTTCTTCATTTAAGACTTTTATTTTTTTAGAGCAGTTACAGGTTCACAGCAAAATTGAGGGGAAGATACAAAGATTTCCCTGCCTCTACACATGCATAACCTCCCCCATTATCAGAATCCTCTACCAGAGTGGTACATTTGTTAAAATTGATGAGCCTACATTGACACGTTATAATCATTCAAAGTACATAGTTTACCTTAGGGTTCTCTCTTGGTGGCATACATTCTGTAGGTTCGGACATTGTACACATATCCAGCATTATGGCATCAACAGAGTATTTTCACTGCCCTAAAAATCCTCTGTAATCTGCCTATTCATTCCTCCCTCCCACCCCCAAATCCTGGCAACTGATCTTTTAATTGTCTTCATATATTTGCCTTTTCCAGAATGTCATATAGTTGGAATCATACAGTATGTAGCATTTTCACATTGGTTTATTTTACTTAGTAATACGCATTTAAGGTTCTTTAATATCTGCATGGCTTATTTCTTTTTAGCACTGAACAATATTTTATTGTCTGCATGTACCACAGACTATTTATCCATTTCTCTACTGAAGGGTGCCTTGGTTACTTCCAAGCTTGGGCAGTTATTAATACAGCTGCTATATACATCGTGTGCAATTTTTTGTGTGGACATAATTTTTCAGCTCGTTTGGGTAAATACCAAGGAGCACGATTGCTGGAATATATGGTAAGAGTATGTTTAGTTTTATAAGAAACCACCAAACTGTCTTCCAAAGTGGCTGTAACATTTTTTATTACCACCAGCAATGAATGAGAGTTACTAATATTCCACATTCTTGTCAGTATTGGGTGTTGTCAGTATTCTGGATTTTGGTCATTCTAATAAGTGTCTTTGCCTATTTTTTTAAAAAAAATATATTTTTATTGACTTTTTACAGAGAGGAAGGGAGAGGGATAGAGAGTTAGAAACATTGATGAGAGAGAAACATTGATCAGCTGCCTCCTGCACACCCCCCACTGGGGAATGCCTGCAACCAAAGTACATGCCCTTGACCGGAATCGAACCTGGGACCTTTCAGTCCGAAGGCCGACGTTCTATCCACTGAGCCAAACCGGTTTTGGCTTCTTTGCCTATTTTTTAATTCATTGTCCTTTTGTTTTTGAATTGTAGAAGTCCTTTATTCTGGTTATTAATCGTTTGTCAGATATATGATATGCAAATATCCCCCCCATATGTGGGTTATCTTTTCACTCTATAGGGTCATTTGATACGCAAAAATTCTTAATTTTGATGAAGTCTAATTTATTTTTCTTGTGTCACCTGCGCTTTTGGTATCATAATTTAAGAAACTATTGCTGCCCTGGCCGGTTTGGCGGAGCGAATAGAGCGTCGGCCTGAAGGATCCAGGTTTTAATTCCCGTGAAGAGCACATGCCTGGGTTGCAGGCTCCATCCCCAGTGTAGGGCGTGCAGGAGGGAGCCGATCAATGATTCTCTCTCATTGTTGATGTTCCTATCTCTCTCTCCCTTCCTCTCTGAAATCAATAAAAATTAAAAAAAAAAAAAAAAAGCAACCGTTGCCAAATCCAAGGTCATGGTCTTTTTTTGTTGTTGTTGTTGCCTGTGCTTTTAGTGTCTTAATTTGAGAAATCATTGCCAAATCCAATATCATGGAAATTTTCAAACCCTGTGTTTTCCTTTAAGAGTTTTATAGTTTCAGGTCTTATATTTAGGTCTTTGATCCATTTTTAAAATGTTTTTTTTTTTTTTAAATATATTTTATTGATTTTTTTACAGAGAGGAAGGGAGAGGAATAGAGAGTCAGAAACATCGATGAGAGAGAAACATCGATCAGCTGCCTCCTGCACACCCCCTACTGGGGATGTGCCCGCAACCAAGGCACATGCCCTTGACCGGAATCGAACCTGGGACCCCTCAGTCCGCAGGCCGACGCTCTATCCACTGAGCCAAACCGGTTTCGGCTTTGATCCATTTTTAGTTAGTTTTTATGTATGGTTTATGGTAAAGGTCCAACTTCATTCCACCAGAAACCTAAAGTAGTATTACACTTAGTGTTTCAACCTTAGAAGCAATGCATTAAAAATTGGGGGGCGGGGGGGGGGCGGAGCAGGGGTATTACTATTTGACTATAGATAGGAGATCCTAACCAGTGGAATTAGATTTAAAAAAGAAAAAAAGAAGAAACAAAAGGTATGAAGATATAAGAAATATGAAGTATAAGGAAGAGACAGAATTAATTACACTACTGATATGGAGAAATTCAGAACCAGCTACAAAGTACTAGAGAGCTCAGCAAGATTGCTGGATGTGACAGTAGCATTAAGAAGTCCACAGCAACAATTGTGAAGTGTGTGTACAGTGTGTGTGTGTCTTTTTCTGTGTGGCAAAATGCATTTTCCAAAATGGCTGTACCAACATATTTTGTATCACACGTGCTCTTTGCACAATGTGACTGAGATTCCTCCAATTGAGAGTGGATCTGTATTCCCTTCTCTTGCATTCATTGGAAGGCACAATGAATAAAAACATGAACTAAAAAGTTAACTGTTTTATAGCTGGTAGCAGTCATGGCAGGCAAGGGAACCCAGAGTAAGGATGTTCATCAAGAAATTAGTTAAATAATTTATTTGTGCTTAATTTCTAGAACTATCTGGTGTCTGACTTTTAAAATGCTTTTTTTCTCACATGTGTTAGTGTGGGGGGAAAAAAGCCCAAATTAAATGTTGCTGTTAACCTTTTGCACTCGGATGTCGAGTGTGACTCGACACGGTTAGCATTAGAATAAAGGAATTGAGAAAAAAGCAAGCGAGTGCAAAGGGTTAATGCATACTATTTTTTGGTAAGTTTCTGTTTTTACCTAAATTCTTAGAATTATCCTATATAATAAAAGGCTAATATGCAAATTGACCGAACTGCAGAATGACTGGTACCTATGACAAGCACTGACCACCAGGGATGCAGATGCTCAATGCAGGAGCTGCCCCCTGGTGGTCAGTGCGCTCCCATAGGGGGAGTGTCACTCAGCCAGAAGCCGGGCTCATGGCTGGTGAGTGCAGTGGTGGTGGCAGTAGCCTCTCCTGGCTCTGCGGAGGTGCTGATGTCTGACTGCCCACAGGGAGTAGGCCTAAGCCATTAGTAGGACATCGCTCAAGGGCTCCTGGTCTGTGAGAGGGCGCAGGCCAGGCTGAGGCCTCCCCCCACCCCCCACCCCCCATGCATGGAATTCGTGCACCGGGCTTCTAGTATTCCATATGAAAGAAAAAACCTACTGATGTTGGATACAAATATCTGTGCCTAATGCAGGCATAACCTCACAGAATTTCTTCCATAGTGGAATACAGAGAACCACGAGGGTCCTAAAATGTGCCTCCGGCCTAGTGGTTGTTGCTAATCATTTATGGCTCCAGAAATAAAATTTGAGGCTATTTCTGGACTCAAAGTAAAAGTTATATGACATGAAGATAAAAAATAGATTATAATTTTAAGATAGAAACTTTGAAATATAGTTAGATAATATTAAGAGTTTAGTCAGAAATTTGAATATGATGTAATCTTAGGTACTTCATTGCATTCTATGTGTCATAAAATGTTTAATGTTGCCTTATAGGTGTTGAATATAGCATGACAGTAAATAAATATATCAAGAGCAAAGACTTTGGTGCCTGGAGGACCTTGGTTCAGTCCTTGGGTCTGCCACTTACTAGCTTTGTGACCTTTGGTAGGTTGTTTAACCTCTCAAGTCATTCCTTGCATTGGTATTGTAAGAATTGAATGAGATAATGTATATAGTGTGTTTTGCATAGTACTTGGCATATTAGAAGTGTTCAATAAGTGTTATTTTGTCCTGGCTGGGAAAGTATCTGTTTTGCTATATAAAATTTAAGAGGAATATTAAAATATATTTTTGTTATTTTAAGGAAATTCGAAATGAGTCCCATGACTATCCTCATAGAGTGGCCAAGTTTCCAGAAAACAGAAATCGAAACAGATACAGAGATGTAAGCCCATGTAAGTACCTGTGGGTTTGTGTGCATATTTATGTTTGTTGGTTTGTTTCAGGAGGCAGGATACAGTGAAAAAGAAGGTTTGGTCAGGGTTGATAAGTATAGTAATATTAAATATATATATTTAATTTTTAGAGAGAGAGGAAGGGAGAGGGATAGAGAGAGAATAGAAACATTAATGAGAGACATCAATTGGCTGCCTACTGCACACCCCCTACTGGGAATCGAGCCTGCAACCCCAGCATGTGCGCTGACCAGGAATCAATCCGGTGACCTTGCCCTAGCCGGTTTGGCTCAGTGGATAGGGCCTTGGTCTGCGGACTGAAAGGTCCCAGGTTCGATTCTGGTCAAGGGCACATGCTCGGGTTGCAGGCTCGATCTCCAGTAGGGGGCATGCAGGAGGCAGCCGATCAATGATTCTCTTCCATCATTGATGTTTCTATCTCTCTCTCCCTCTCCCTTTCTCTCTGAAATCAATAAAAATATATTAAAAAAACAAAACAAAAACCAAAGAAAAAACAAAACCGGTGACCTCTTAGTCCTGGCTCAACACTGGACCACTGAGCCACACCGGATGGGCAGTAATTTTTTAAATATTAATATAATACACGTTCTTGTAAGGAAAATTGCCTATAATTATTTTGTCCACATAGCCACCATTATTTTGATGTATCTCCTACCAATCTTTTTTTCTTTTCATATGCCTAGTTTTTCATTCTTTAAAATAATTGTTACCTTATATGTGTGTATGTGTATATACATGTATACTTCCTTTTCATATTATTTTGTATACTTTATTGTTATTACTTTAAAATATTTATTGGTGTAGTTTCTTTCTTTCCCTCCAAACTACAAAAGTAGTCTCTATTTTCTGTGGAAAACTTTTAAAACATGGAAATATGTAAAGGGAAAAAAAACACCACAATCTAAAATAAAACCTTTTGGGTTTGCAATCTTTGGATATTTTTTCTTTGTAAATCTATACATATATTCTTTTAAATTTAAAATTAGAATCTTACACATACTAATTTGTAGCTCTTTTTCTATTTAAACATTTTCCTATCATAAACAGTCTTTTCAATGGTTCTAATAGTGGCTTTTGGTATGCCATTCTTTCACATAACACTTTCTTTATGGGTCATCATTTATATTTGATACACACGAACACACAATTTTGTGAACAGTTGTTATACCAGGGTTTTAGAATTAAAATATGCATTCAGATACTAAATATGCATCTTAATTCCTTTTACATCTGTATTTACATTCCCCTTTTCTGATATTGTTTATATACACCTTTCTCTCTCTCTCTGGCTTTTGTTTTATTTTTCTTACTCAGTCTTGCCAGAGTTTGTTACTCTTATCTAAGAACCAACTTTCTGGCCAGGCACAACTTTTCTGTTTTAATACAGACATTTAAGATAGTATATTTTCTTAGTAGTAGTTTTTTTTGGTGTTATTATTTTTTAATCCTCATTCGAGGATATTTTTTTCCATTGATCTTTAGAGAGAGAGTGGAAGGGAGGGGTGGAGGGGGAGAGGGAGAAAAACATCCATGTGAGAGACACATGGACTGGTTGCCTCCTGCACCTGGCCTCACCAAGGGGCCAGATGGAGTATGCAATGAGATACATGCCCTTGACCAGGAAGAGAACCTGAGACCCTTTGGTTTGTGGGTTGATGCTCTAATCACTGAGAAACATTGGCCAGGACTCTTAGTAGCAGTTTTTTATAAGTTTTGATATAAGTAGTATGTTACGTGTATGTTCTCCTTTAAATATTTTTAAGTTTCTATGAATTATCTAGAAAATTTTATATATTCCAATATGGGAATTTTAAAATTTTCATTAATAATCTATACTTTAATTGCATACATTCAAAGAACATGGCCTGTAAGACATTAATTCTTAAATTAAGGTTTACTTTATAGCCTAGTCTATGGTCCATTTTTTATAAATATTACCTGTAAGTCTTAAAAGAATGTGGATTCTCTAATGCTAGACATGAGGATCTACTATTTTTATTATTAAACTAGAGGCCCGGTGCACGAAATTTGTGCACAGAGGTGTGTGTCCCTCAGCCCAGCCTGCACCCTCTCCAATCTGGGACCCTTCGAGGGATGGGTCCTACCCCCCGGTAGGATCAGGCCTATATGGGCAGTCAGACATCCCTCTCACAATCCAGGACTGCTGGCTCCCAACTGCTTGCCTGCCTGCCTGCCTTCCTGATTGCCCCTAACCACTTCTGCCTGCCAGCCTGATCACCCCCTAACCACTCCCCTGCCAGCCTGATTGATGCCTAACTGCTCCCCTGTCAGCCTGATTGCCCCTAAATGCCCTCCCCTGCAGGCCTGGTCCCCCCCAACTGCCTTTCCCTACAGGTCTGGTCACCCCCAACTACCCTCCCCTGCAGGCCTGGGTCCCCCCTAACTGCCCTACAGGCCTGGTCGCCCCCAAATTCTCTCTGCCGGCCTGGTCACCCCTAACTGCCCTCCCCTGCAGGCTTGATCGCCCCCAACTGCCCTCCTTTGCAGGCCTGGTCCCTCCCAACTGCTGACCTGATCGCCCACAACTGCCCTCTCTTATAGGCCTGGTCCCTCCCAACTGCCCTCCCCTGCTAGCCATCTTGTGGTGGCCATCTTATGTCCACATGGGGCAGCCATCTTGTGTGTTGGAGTAACAGTCAATTTGCATATTACTCTTTTATTAGATAGGATTAAGCTTAATTATATGGTCCAAATCTTCTATTTCTTTATTGATATTGTTTATCATTGTGAATTTATTGATTATTTCTTATAATTCTATTCATTTTTGCTTAATATATCTTGAAGCTATTTTATTAGATAAATAAATCTTAGCTCTGATACTGGAATTTGTAATCAGAATAGCTATGCCATTTGCTGAAATTTGTGTGTGTTTTTTAAGAGGGAGAGAACAGAGGAAGCCTGGAAGTTTTCTTTGTCACACCTAGCCACTTACTTAAAAATATGTTTATTGAGAATCTTGTTTTGTAGCAGTAAGGGACTGTGGATTATCTAACCTGCCATAGTTTCTGTATGTCAGTTTAAGGACTGGTGCCAAGTTAGAATCATGTAAACAACACTGTTTAAAAATACAGATTTCTGGGCCCTGGCCCGGTAGTTCAGTTGGTTAGAGTGTTGACTTGATACTGTAACGTTGCTGGTTTGATTCCTGGTCAGGGAACATATAAGATAAGGCTCAACCAATGAATGCATAAATAAGTGGGGCAACAAATCGGTGATTTTCTCTCTCTCTCTCTCTCTCTCTCTCTCTCTCTCTCTCTCTCTCTCTTAAATCAATATATTACTTTAAAAAATACAGATTTCCAGTTTGTGGGTGTGTGTGTCTCTGTCACACACACACACACACACACACACATGCCTTCTCCCCTGACACATTTTCCTTGCCTCTCACTTTCTCCTAAGCTCCAGGGGCCCTTCTTTTGCCTCTGTAATTTGTTTCCTGAGCCCATGCAGCTTACCTGGCTCACTTCTTCCAAGGTCCTTGTATGATAAACAACTTCAACTTTTCATAAAACTTGTGGAACTATTAGAGAAGGGAGTGGAAAATGGACTTGATTATACAAAGGTTAATCTGGATACCACGTGGAGAATGTATTGAAGTCGGAGTAGAGTGGAGATAAAGAGACTAGTTAAAGGTTATTGTAACAACCCAGGAAAGGAGTAGTATGGAACTAAACCAAGCTAGTATGAACAGAGTATAGAACAGATTTGAAATATATTGTGGAAATGGAATTATGATTACTTAGTCACTAACTTGATGTGGGAGCTGAATGAGAGAGGAAGGAGTCTGAGTTTCTAGCTGCAGCAAATGTATGAATAGTGGTACCATTTATGAATATGTGGAATAAAGCCAAAAGAGCAGTTTTTAGTATTTGGACTGATGGATTTGTGTGAGGGAGGAATGCCAACTGTCTAGTTGTACTGAGTCTGAAGGGGCTAAAGGACATCCAGACAGAGATGCGTGACTTACATAAGTGGCTTGATAGCTAAGAGAAGAGATTTGGGCTGCAGATGAGATTTGGGGTCACAAGCAGAGAGATGGTGACAATGCACAGAAAATTAGATCATTCATACAAGTGTTAGGGTGAGAAGGAAGGAGAGACAGAGACAGAACCCTGAAGAAGAAAGACAATGGCAAACTGAGGAAAAGAAGCTCTGAAAATGGGTGATCAGCCAGAGAAGCAATAGCAAAATTTAAAAATGTGTGGTGTTATGGAAGGAAGACGTCAACAATGTCAAAAGTCAGAGGGATAAATAAAGAAGCCAATGGAGAGTCCCTCATTGCATTTGTGAACTAGAAAGCTACCAGTACTTTAGAATAAAAGTTAAAGTGGGGAGTCAGGTAGAACCAAGGATGGAAAGACAAATAGTGTATTCTTTTAAGACTTTGTTTATTCGTATGTTGTGTGCATGCTCGTGCAAGTACATTTGTCCATGTAGGTGATAAAGTAAGTGGGGATATGAGGGTTGTGATAGAAAACAATTGGAACACATTTATATAATAAGGGAAAAGAGCTGTTAGTGAGAAAGAGGTTGGAGGCATGAAGAGTGATAACAGCGAGTAAGGTCCATGAGGAATCAGGATACAGACCTAGAACAGGAGGAGAAAAGACTTTTCTCCTGGGACTTCAGGAAAGAAAACATGAGTACAAATAGAAATAAGTTTCCAGGTGGCAGAACCTGAAGTTGAAGAGTTCTTTCCTGATTTAAAATTTTGTTGTGCAAAATCGAAGGCAGGGTTATAGTCTGAGAGCAGTGGGAGGGAGAGGTGGGTCTGGGTGATGGTTCGCTCAAGGAAGAGCCCGAGTAGAATGACAGTGGAAATTAGCCAGGACAGCAAAGCAACACCAGGCCCAGCTAATACAGGAATCTACCCAAGGCACACACAGTAGCCCAAAGGTAAGAGAAGCTAAATGACTGAATATTTCAAGGTTGAGGTTTTACAGGGTGGGTACAATTTAAGATCCACATAAATTATTATTTTTTAATATGTAAGAACAATAAGAAAATTATTAAATAATAAGTAGGGTAGGGAAGGAATGTACTACAATGAAAAAGTCAAAGAACTAAACATCTTAATGAAGTTAAAGAGCTGGAAAGACAGAAAGTAGCCCTCAAGGTAGTAGCATTTACGATTTCACAGATGAAGATGACTGAAGATTGAGAGCCAAAGAGGTCAAGAACTATAAAGCAAGCACCTATGGTTCTTTCCCAGAGACATGAGTACACCCAGAATGAAGAAGGTACTGGGAGAGGAGAAGGGCAAAGAGAAAAAGTGAATGGCATCCTTGGCACTCAAGCCTTCAGCAAATGTGTGTGAAGAGGCTTCGAGACAGGGACTATGAAGTCAGGAGCGGATCGATATAAGAGCAGCTCTTGGATAGATGTGTCTGGACAGCAAGAGCCTTGGAGGAAATCATTTTAATTTGTAAGTTGAAAAGTAATGGCTTAGACTAGGAAATCCTGTGGTTATGTGGGAAGCAAGAACGAGCAGACTCCACCTGAGAGATAGAAAGATAGTTTTCTAAGGGGAGAGTTAGGCTTCAACTAGGATGAAGAAGTGGGGAGAGGATTCACTGCCTGGCATGCTCACGGCAGAGTGTAGCTCCAGGGGACACTGGAAGAAAGGCAGCAGGGAAGGCCAAGTGGCAGGAGGAGGCACCCAACAGCATTTCCTCGGAGGAAGAAATGCCTCTTCCTAGGAAAAAAAAGTAAAATAAAATTTAAAAAGGAATTAAAGCCGGGCCACGGTGGTTCAGTGATTAAGTTTATTTTAGGAATATAAGGGTGGCCGAACATTAGAAAATCTTATAAATGTAATTCAGCACAGTAACAAGGTAAAAGAAAAAGCCATTTGAATATCACATTTGTTGCAGAAGAATGATTTAAAGTCAGTTCTTGCTCATGATTAAAAACAAAACATGTAGCAAACTGGAAATAGAAGGGACCTTCTCTAACCTAATATATGTAAGAGACAGGAGGTCACTGTTTGATTCCTGGTCAGTGGATAGAGCGTCAGCCTGCTGACTGAAGGGTCTCAGGTTTGATTCTGGTCAAGGGCACACACCTGGGTTGCAGGCTCAATCAACAACCCTGGTTAGGACATGGGCGGTAGGCAACCAATCAATAATGTCTCTCTCACACTAGTCTCAGCCTGCCTCTCTCTCTCTCTCTCTCTCACTTCCCCTCCCTTCCACTCTCTAAAAATCAATGGAAAAAAATCCTCAGGTGACAAGTGAATGAATGTTATATGCAGATTTTCAACTGGGGGGCGGGGGGTCAGTGCCCCTAACTTCAGCATTCTTCAAGGGTTACCTGCATTTATAACTACAATTATCAAGACAAGGTGTTGGTAGAAGGATAGAAGCATAGATTGGTTAAACAATAGAGAACCCAAAAATAAGAATCATAATTTGGTGAACTGGTTTTTGACAGGTGCCAAGCAATTTAATTGAAGGATAATCTTTTCAACAGTTGATACTGGAGCATTTGGACATCTAGAGGGGGAAAGTTAATCTCACACCATAAGAATTAACTTAAAAGTGCCTGGCCAGTGTCGCTCAGTGGTTGAGCATCAACTTACGTATCAGGATGTCACTATTTCGATTTCCCGGTCATGGCACTTACCCAGGTTACAGTCTCGATCCCTGATGGAGGCCGTGCAGGCAGCAGCCGATCTATGTTGATGTTTCTCTCTCATCGATGTTCCTATCTCTCTCCCTCTTCTTTCCTCTCTCTCTAAAAATAAATAAAAACATTTTATTTAAAGTGGGTCAGAAACTTCAATGTAAACTGTAAAGTACAGGGGTGGGCAAAAGTAGGTTTGCAGTTGTACAAATAATTAAGCAGTCATATAAGAAACTCTGTGTTTCACATACTCACAACTATAAACCTACTTTTGCTTACCTCTGGATAAAACTTTTATATATTTTTATTGATTTCAGAGAGAAAGGGATAGAAAGATAGAAATATCAATGATGAGAGAGAAACATTGATCTGCTGCTTTCTGCATACCCCACACTGGGGACTGAGCCCACAACCCGGGCATATGCCCTGACTGGGAATCGAACTGTGACTCCTGGTTCATAGGTCTATGCTCAACCATGGAGCCAGGCCAGGAGCCCTGTATAAAACGTTTTGAAGAAAAGAGAACATTCAGGACCTAACGCCAGGTGGAGTTCTTAACATGATATCAAAAACACAGTCCAGAAAAGAAAAAGATCAATAAATTGCACTAAGCCCAAATTAAAACTTTTGGTCTGTGAAAAAAGACCCTTTAAGAGGACAAAAAGACAATGATAGACTGGGAGAAAATATTTATAAACTACCAGGAACTCATATCTAGACTATATACAGAGCTCTCAAAATTGGACAATTGAAAAACAGTCAATTAGGAAATGGGTGAAGGGGTTGCACAGAGGATCTTTGTGGTGATAAAACGTGGACTTGATTGTGGTGGTTACAAGAGTCTACATACTAGTATGTGATAAAATTGCATACAACTGCACACACACAAATGAGTGCCTGTAAAATAGAATATTGGAATAAGGTCTGTGGGTTATACCAGAGGCTTTCTAGATTTCTGAATTTGATGGGCAAGGGCACTGGGCAAGGTAGTGGGAATATATGGTGAACTTAACAGTGTCTCTGGCTACAAAGTGATTAACCCTAACAATGAAGGCTGCAAATGGGTGGAGCCTGCCGCCCTCTCATGTCCTAAGTGGATCAAAATTTTGCCATAACAGTAAGCATCTTTTTAACAGAGGCCCATAGTGCAGCCACAGCTCACTACTTGGAAAGCTCTGCTGCAGAGTACTTACACTGGAGACTAGAGGGTGGAGGACCAGAAGTGTGCAGGGAAGGCACTTTTAAAGTCAGGGGAAACCTGGCACATCTTCCAGGACCATCAGATACACTCAGAATTGGGGAGGTGGGGAAAAAAAAGAACTGGGGAGGTGAGAGGTTGGTTGTCTATATATTAAAATACATACAGATACATAATGAAGTAAAAATTTTAAATTCCTGTAAAATTTTAAGATATTTTAGGACTTTTCAAGGAGTTTTACACTTGATACCAAATCGGGTGGTTTTTCCTGAGCAGGATGCAAGAGTGGTTTCTTTCTCAGGTTCTTGTCCGGGTGGATTTGAAGAATGAAGCCACAAACAAAGGGTGGTAGATAGATGAAAAGGGTGGAAATTTATTGGAAACAAGTACAGACTCCCATGTGGGGAGGGAGTCCCAAAGGGGGTAACCCACTAAGCTTTTTTCTAAGGTTTCTAAAGGCTGCAGTTCTTGCCCTGACCGGTTTGGCTCAGTGGCTAGAGCGTTGGCCTGCGGACTCAAGGGTCCCAGGTTCGATTCCGGTCAAGGGCATGTACCTTGGTTGCGGGCACATACCCAGTAGGGAGTGTGCAGGAGGCAGCTGATCCGATGTTTCTCTCTCATCGATGTTTCTAACTCTCTATCCCTCTCTCTTTCTCTCTGTAAAAATTAATAAAATAAAGGCTGCAGTTCTTTGTTTCTTGATGTTGCCTTCCAATTGGTAGAATATCAACTTCAAAGCTCAAAACCCACTCAGTGCTTCCCTCCTTTCCCCCCTTCAGTGGTAGAATTCTCTATCTCCTCTGAAAATCTGTTTTCCTCTTTCTCCCATTTGTCAGCATTTCTCTATCCTCTGTGAGAGTTTGTTTCCTCTTTCTCCCCATGCCCTTTAGCTTTTCCCTGTGTTCTGTGAATGGATGTCTTCCTCTCCCCTTATCCTGTGGCACCTCTTTTTTTTTCTTTTTTTCTCTGTGAATATATGCCTTTTGGCAGCTCCAAGCTCTCACCTATGGGCTCCAAGCCTTCCTCCCCATGGACCGTATTTATTTCTAAAACTCCCTAAACCTGCCTATTTTACCCCTAAAACTCCTTTCAATACTTTTAGGGTATTAATGAGGGTCAGTCAGTAAAAATAATAGAGGACTGGTCCTTTCTGGTCATTTTATCTTACAGACAAGAAAACAGACCACAGGAGCCCCAGTGACTTGGCTGTTATCACAGGCTGTAGTGTCTAAGGAGCTTGGATACTAATAATGTTTCTCAAGTAGTAGCTTATTTTTTTCTATATAAACCATAGCTGGTCTGTAGTCACATATGCTGGTAGAGCCAGAGTAGACATCAGAATACACATCTTACGGCCCTTTAGCCTTCCCTCACCCATTTTCTTTCATCTGTACCACAGAATTTCAGATATCTATACTAAAAAGTCTTAAAGCTTTCTGATCTCTCTCTCTTTTTGCTGAATTAGTTTACTCTCAAAATCAGTTAATAGTTTCATTTCCTGCTTATGTTTCAGAATGATTTAATAGTGATTTGTCATTCTGACAAAATTCTACTACAGCTTAACATTTGTTATGAAAAATTTCTGGAATTCATTATATAAACAGTGTTTGAACACTTACTAACCTAAATTGTTATGATACTGTACTAGGTACTATGAGAAAATGGAAGTAGAAACCCTTTTTCTCTGATAGTCAAATTTAGGAGGTAAGACTAATGAAATGAGACTAACGCATCAGTACAGGATTTCTCAACTCTCTGAACTTAAAATTGCAGGCTGCTGCTCTTCCCTTTGTTCACTGAGCTCCAATCACATTCTTTGTATCCCTCAGACACATCAGACATGTACCTACCTTACGGCATTCACTCTTCTATGTTTGTAACACTCTTAACCAAAATATCCATGATTGACTTCCAAGTCTTTGCTTAAATGTCACTGTCTCAGTGAGACCCACCCTGACCACCCTTTTTACAATTGCAAGCTGCTCACTTCCCCAGCACAACTTGACTATTTATTTTTCTCATAGCATTTACTACTTAAATTTACATAATTGTTTTGCTTATTACTATCTTCCCTTTTTGGGAAGGTGAACCCCAAAAGGGTATGAATGGGTCCCAAGTGACTAGAACAGTGCCTGGAACATAGAAGATATTTAATAAATATTTGATCTACATTGTATGGTGTCTATGGACTTTTGGATGTAAGGAAAGTAACATTCTTTCAACTCCCTCTACCCTCAATTTTTTAGGCTCTCTATCTATTAAAAGGAAAGATTCTGAGTTTCTAGGAGAATGGTGAAATGCTTACTGATTATATTAACCTGAAATTTATACAAGAGAAAAGGTACCCATATTCCACACTACATTAATGATACTTCCCAGGTGTTCTTTCTATTGCAGAGACTCTTGGGGATAGATTAAAGAGGCCCTTTTCAGTTTGGTGATGTATGGAAGCAGAATTTAATCAATTGACATTGTTCTATGAAGTTTAGGAACTTGAAATCATGATGGATTGAAAGAGGTTGAAGTCATCAAAGACAGTTAACCTATTTGGAAAAGATTGAATCTATGGGATGATTCCCAAACAAAATATGCTTTACTAGCAAGTCCATGATGGTGTTTACCTGGGAAATGCTTCATTAGCAACGCTTTTCACTCTCACTGCCACTGCTTGGTTCAGTACTCCACCTCTTGATTACACTGTTATTGCATCAGTGTTTTAAGTTGTCTTCCTCCTGTTTCAGTCACTCAATAGAATTTTCAATCAACAAATGTATTTTAGGAGCCAGGCAACAGTGACATAAAGATAAAACATCATTTGTTCAGAACTTTCTACAAGAAAATAATTATATTGTGTCAGTCCTTTAAAGAGCTTCATTGAGGTTGCTTGTGCCTGTGGCACAACACACAAAGCCCTCCCTTCAGAGCCTGGCCTCAACATGTTTTGGGACCTCCCTCATCGACCCAGATCTTTAGCCTTTCTGAATTCACCAGTCCTTCATGATCTGCCATTTTATCTTACTCTTCTTTATGTGTGCTCCTTCTGCTGGAATTCATCCTTTCCTTCACCTATGTAGTAAAAAGCCTATTCCTTGCTCACTCAGGCAGGCATCAGTTGGTCAGCTTTCTTCCCATAACACAATGCAATAAAGTACTGGGAGTTATTACTTAATATAGTTTTTTCTTGTAAAAAGTTCTAAACAAATTATGTTTTATCTTTATGTCCCTGTTGCCTGGCTCATAAAATATATTTGTTGACTGAAAATTCTATGATTGTTGAAAGTATTAAATGCAAAGAACAGATCATCCTTAATTTGCCTGACCTAACTTACTGCTCAGGGATCCCTTCCTTTCTTCCCAGCCCTGAAACCACCTCCTCCTCAGCCTAGAAGGGACCACCATCTGGGGCCATAGACATGTATGTAGGTTAAGGATGGAGTGAGGGGTGTCTCCTGTCACTCTACTCCCCAGCTTTAGTTTTATAAATGTAGTAGTAGGATTCCTTGTGGCTTGGTCTCCAAAGCCTTTTTACTTATCTTATGCATTGGCTTTAATTGGGTTCATAACAAATACCTGCCCCATGCAGGTAGGCCCAAGTAGGACTCTTGAGGCTGTGTTTGCCATTGTAATGGCGAAGTTTCAGAACCAAAGACGACCATGCTTTGCTTATTTTCAGATTCCCCCTTGGGGCCAGTGGGCTCTGGGCAGCTAGACAAGGAAGAGAGAGGGGCTTAGCTCACACTCTTCCTAGCTTTTCTAAACCAAAGTTCTGCCATATGACCAGCCCAGCCTTGCTGCTGGTCTTTTTCTTTCCTATGGGTTTTTGTGCTAGTTGGGGGAAGCAGGATTTTGTATGTGGGAGCCACTTTTTGGTATAAGAGGTAAGTTTCTGTTTTTCAGGAAGCCCTATTTGGTGTCTTTTTCCCTCATTATCTTTTCTCAATCTATGTAAGGGGCTCTGGCCACCATCATCTCCTGTGATGCCAGAGGACTGCCACCCCAGCTCTTTGGCCAGGGCTGTAATGCCTCCTAGAAGAAAGGGACACTGGCGTTCTCTAGCATGGCCTGAGGTATGGGTGTGCAAGCTTGGTGTGGAGGCATGTAGGGAGAACTCATTGTCCCTTGGAGCTTGGTAAGGAGGGTTGGCTTAGGGCTTGGAAAGTGCCACTTCTGGCAGGTTTGAAATTTTTCAAATAAATTCTTGTTATTTGGTCGTTTAAAAAAAAAAAGATCAAACCATCACAGTGGGGGTTCCATCAAAGAGGCTGTGTAGAGAAAATAGGTCATGGGCTGGATCTTCAAGGAAGTGAGGTTTGTGTGACATAGATGAAGGTGGAAATCATACCTGAGGTGAAGAACAGGATGAAAGGCAATGCCAAGGAAAAGCTCAGGGTACTTGTATAGGATGGCAAAAGAACCAACTTGGATGTATCCAAGAGAGGCCATGTAGTGTGGGAAATATGCAGTCTCCAGTCGAATAAACTTATCTTTCTCCTTTCACTTTATGGTAATTATTCTTGATCTCTGCCTTGGTGTAACCTGTTGAGGGTAGTTATGATGAATGTGAATCCTCCATTCTATGTGACATGATAGGCTTTCCAAAAGGAGATTTCTTACAGTAATTATAAACTAGGTGAAACTGGATGGTTTTTTTTTTTTTTTTAAACTTACTATGACAGTATTGAAAGAGGAAGCAAATCTGTATTGTCAGCTCAGGCCACAACTAGAGTTTAGTCATTTCTTTTTTCTTTTCTTTTGAGTTTAGTCATTTCTTGATAGGTGAAACCATTTCTCAGAAAACATAACTGTTCAAGGGTGGGAGGTGAAGGAATCTTCATCAGACATTTGTTTAATTTGTATCCAACTTAGGTAGCACAGTTTTATTGGGCATTGCATTTCTTCATGACTCAGTGACAAGAATTAAGAGCAGATGGTGTCCCCATAGAAAAAAGTATATGTATATGTTCTTGATAGTTCTGCTATTGGTGTTATTGGATGTTAAGAAATAAGATTCCCTGTGAAGTGTGGTTTGTTGCTTTTGTGGTGTATCATGCAATAAATATAGACTGAACTCTTCATTTTTCTCATTTTGCTGGATTCTTTAAAAGATAGGAAAGAGGAAGATAACCATATATTTAAATAATGATAAAATACTGTGAGCCTTATAGTATAAACACATACAAAATACTGGTATGTGTTTATAGCCCAGAAGTTATAGGACTATTATTTTGATAACCTCATTTTACAGGTTCCTGGGCAGAATAAACAATGGGAGAGAAGAAAGCATGTAACTTTGTGGGGGGTTTTCCTAATTCAGAAGTCAAAAGTTTGTTTTGGAATGAACAGTTCACAGATTTGGGGCTGGTAGTAAAAGGGCATGGAAAGCAGACTTTGATTCCGAGGTTGTAGAGACGACCATGTCCACTCTCACAGATATTGGAGAAGAGGCATTGTTCCTTTTTGTTGTCTTTGCTAGAGAATATAAATCAAAAAGCCACAATTTCCCATATAAAGGCTTTGGTAGTTTTACTTTCTAAAATGTGTATACTTACTATCTTTGTAGATAGTTTTAAAGTGATATGTTTAACAGCAGAAGCTCTCTTATGCTTTTTCTCGACAGATTCTCTTCTGAATTAAAATAATTATATACACTTTTAAGTGTTTATTCATCTTCTTACTAGAGCAGAAGAATTAAAATAAATAATACCAATATAGTTATATTTCAAAGTTTTGTTTTTAATCAGCCCTGAGGAGAAAATATGGATTCAGCCAACATTTATAGACTGTTCTAAATAGCCATACAGTTTTCCAAAGGATTAACTTCTGTTTTCAGTCTAACAGAATTAAAAAATAAATTCTCCCCCCCCCCCCCCCCCCCCCCAATTCAGTGTTCCTTTGCTTCTACTGACTATATGAATAAATGTTAGAGGAAGCAGGGTCACTGCCTGGGGCCAGGCTCTGCATGACCCCACCCCCACCCCCACCCCCACCCCCAAGCGGGTCAGGTAGCCCTTGTTCCCCATTGGTCTGACACCCTAGGCTCTAGGAACAGGTCTTTTGTTTGTTTGTTTAATTTAAATTTTTGTTTTGTTTTTGTTAATCCTCACCCTAGGATATTTTCCCCATTGATTTTTCAGAGAGAGTAGAATTAGGGGGGGCGGGGAGGGAGAGAGGGAGGAAAAAAACACCACCACATCTATGTGAGAGAGACACATCGAGATTGTTTGTCTCCCACACTTGCCCTGACTGGGTAGGGAACGAACCTGCACCTAGGTACGTGCCCTTGACCAGTAATCAAACCCAGCACGGACACTAACCATTGAGCACACAGGTCAGGTTTAATTTAAATTTTTTATTGTTGACACTATTGCAGATGTCCTTCATACCCTTGTTCACCTCCCCCCAGGGCCCACCTCCCCTGCCCTTGGCTGTCGCCACATTATTGTCTATGTCCTTGGGCTATGCATATACATTCTTTAGTTAATCCCCTCACCTTCCTTTATCCAGTCCCCCCCCCCCCCCCCCATTCCTTCATCTGTTCCCTTCTGACATTTGTCTAGATCTGTGTTTTAACAGTGTGTAATTCTGGTGTTTTTAATGAATTGGAGTGACACCTGGTGTCAATTATAAAGCTAGAGGGAAAATAACAGTAGATTCTAGTTCAGAATCCTGAAGGCAGGGTATGAAAGCACTTAAAGATAGACTGCTGAAGGTCTTTCTTTGAGCTTGTCCCCTCCAAAGCTGTGGGAGTGTCTGGGATGGTGGCATGCAGCATAACCAAATTCCCCGAACCCTAGAGAGAACCTTCCCGATTTTGTGGAGTCTTGCTTCTGTTGGCCAAATTGTTTTTGTTGTTGTGCAATAGATATGATTAACCTTTGGGGTTTGTGTTCTTTCTGTGATTACAACATGAGGCCATGCATTCCTTTGTTGTTATATTTTAGTGTATCTTGAATTTTAAAGATTTAAAAGCATGTATTATTCTCATGACACGTGTTATCTAGGAGATATATGGACTTTATATTATTAATTAGGTAGCTGACTTTTTTGCTATCTCACATAAGTTAAAGGGCGATTAAACTGTTAAAAAAAAAAGTGACTTTAAAAAAAGTGCTTGCTGACATCATCTTTCCGAGAACACTAGTATAAGTGATTTACTATAACAAGATCTAAGTTTTTCCTGTTGGCAAATGACATGTAATATTTACAGAGATCTTGGGTTCAGTCCAGCAGAAACATCTCAGATAAATTGATGTATGAAACTAAAACCATGCAGTATTTTCTTTCACATGAACATAATGTAAACAGTTTTTCTAGTTTAAAAGTAGGAAAGAGAATAGATATTTAGTATTGATTTCTTTGAGGGAAGCAGCTTATAATATATGCTATCCTCCATAGTTAAAGGTCAAATATATGTTCAATTTGTAATTCAGTTATCTGCTTCTGACAGTTGTATATTTAGATTTCTAAATTAATGTTAATTCTGTTCTTATGCATGTGCTTACTCTCCTTGTGTCATGTTTTTCTTTTTCCATTCAAATGATAGCAGGTAAGGTTTTGTACTCAACATATTTAAATTGGCATAAATTCTCAATCTATGAGATTTTTTTAAATTTTAAAAACTTTCTAGAAATATACCTGAACTACTGTAATACTACCTAAATAATGATGCACTTTTAGTTATTTTTGAAAGAATTGTAATATTACAATTGTATTTCACTTTTTTTTAGCATTTAATTAAATACAGTTTAGTGCTAAAAGTATCTTAAATATACAGTAGTCCCCCCTTCTGCACAGTTTTACTTGGAGATTTTAGTTACCTGCGGTCCAAATATTAGTCTGAAAATATTAAATGGACAATTCCAGAAATAAATGATTCTTAAGTTTTAAAATTGTGTGCCCTCCTGAGTAGCTTGATGAAATTCGATCTGTTCCATTCCACCTGGACAGAGCTCATTCCCTTGTTCAGTGACTCCACACTGAAGATAATCTCCACCCTTTAAGTCACTTGGTAGCCCTCACAGTTATCAGAGAGACACCACATTCACATAACTTTATTACAGTATGTAGTTATAATTTTACTTTATTAGTAGTTATTGTTAATGTCTTACTGTGCCTTATTTATCAGTTAAACTTTATCATAGGTATGTATAGAAAAAATATACATAAGGTTCAGTACTAACTACAGTTTCAGGCATTCACTGGGGGGACTTGCAGTGTATTCCCAACAGATAAGTGGGATTACAGTAGCTGAATGCAGGCCTATTGAGGGATGAAGAAAATGGTATAGGTACTATAGAAATCTAGTCTCATTACTTTGAGGCCAGTTTTTATTTTTTATTTTTGTAGGTAGGAACCAGGAATCTAAATGATCTTTTTACTTTGGGGAAGTTTGGTGTGGATCTGGGACCCCTTGCTTCTCACTGGGCCCTTCACAGATTAGATATCACACCTGATTAAAAAATGTCACCGTGGGTGTTGTGTCAGACCAGCTTGTACCTCACCTCCACCCCCCTACCAGTCTTGATGTATTTTCTCTACTTCTCTAGTTGTAGGATTTCCATTCAGTCAGATTTCAGGCAATTCTGAATGATATTTGTTCTGTATTTTAGTTGTAATTTTGATGTGATTGTGGAAGGTGGCAAGTACCGGTATTTACTCATGCTGCCATCTTGGTTCTCCTTAACATTAAGTCTTTAATAATCTGTTTTTACTTTATCCTTATATGGTGTAAGAAGGTGGTCTATTTTAATTTTTTTGTCATATCTTTTCAATTTTCCTAACACCATTTATTGAATAGACTGTCTTTTATCACATTGTATGTGCTTGCCTCCTTTGTCAAATATTAATTGACCATATAGGCATGGGTTTATTCCTGCATTCTCTATTCTGTTTCATTGATCTATATGTCTTTTTATGCTAGTACCATGCTGTTTTGATTACTATAGCTTTGGTATTACAGTTTGATATCAGGTAGCATACCTCCAACTTCGTTTTCCTTCTTTAAGGAAGAAGGAAAATAGATGTGGCTATTAGAGGTCTTTTGTGGCTCCATATAAATTTTAGGGTTATTTGTTCTAGTTCTGTGAAATATACCACTGGTATTTTTATAGGAATTGCATTGAATCTAAAGATTGCTTTGGGTAGTATGGACATTTTAATAGTGTTAGTTCTTCCAATTCATGAACACAGTATATGCTTTCATTTATTTGTATCTTCTCCAGTTTCTTTCTTTAGTATCTTAAAATTTTTTGAATACAGTTCTTTACCTTCTTGGTTGAATTTATTCTTAGGTTGTTGTTTTTTGATGCATTTGTAAATGGGATTGTTTGCTTAGTTGCCTTTTCTGATAGTTCATTATTGGTGTACAAAAATGCAACCAATTTCTGAGTATTTCTTTTGTATCTTGCTCCTTTACTGAATTCACATATCAGTTATAGTAGTTTTTTTGGTGGAATTTTTAGGGTTCTCTTCTTTCATTTTATAAATATCTAGAAATTAAAATTAAAAATGGTAATGATGAGTTTGAAATAACAGTTTTGTTTATTCTCTTTTTCAGATGATCACAGTCGCGTTAAACTGCAAAATGCTGAAAATGATTATATTAATGCCAGCTTAGTAGACATAGAAGAGGCGCAAAGGAGTTACATCTTAACCCAGGCAAGTGGTGTGAGGTGGAGCAAGTAACTGACAGTGCAGTTTTTGTGATTGTCTACTTTAAAACAGATAAAAGTATGTTTTGACTTCTTTTGGAAATGAAATGCTATTTCAGTTCCTTCTTTTGCTATGTTATAGAAATTATGATGTTTTACAACTTTATATACTTAAGATAAAAGTAAAGTTAATTTTAATGTTATATATTCTGTGAAGGAAACATTTTTAATGAAATGGCTCAAGCCAGTTCTTTGCAGGCAAGTTTTATTCCTTGCTTTATACTTGATACAAAGCCTTTGTTAATCTTTTATTAGCTTTTTCCATTTCTCTTCATATAATCTGTATGATATCCAGAGTCCCTTTGAAAGCTCTTCACTCCTCCCCTCTTTGGCATATATGTTTTGAGAGTATGCACACACCTGAGATGGTGTCCTGCCTTTGGGCCTTTGTTCAGGGCAGAGGACTGACTAGGAGACCAGAGAGCCTGGCGGTTCCTTTTGGCATTTTTGCCTCATTGCTTCTTGGCCCATTGGCCACTCCTGTATTCCAGTACTACTTTTCTCCAATTCTGAGATAATATAAATTATTTTGGTTTATCTATATCAGGTAACCTTTATTTATCAAATAATAGACTTAATTAATAGTGATGTCATTTCCTCTAGTGATTTTTAAATATCCCAAAGATAAATTGTATATTTATAATATTAAGATTTTTAAAAACTCAATTTGAGGGGGGTGGAGGCATGCGTGGGGAGGGGTGTGGGATGGGAATGGGGGGATGAGGACATATGTGATACCTTAATCAATAAAGAAATTTTAAAAAATTAAAAAAAAAACCCTCAATTTGAATCAGAATAATGTAAAAAGATGTTAAAATGAATGTAGCTGTAAGCTATTAGATTATTTCTAATTCATAGGAACTGAAATTAATTATTTTGCTTGAAGTAAAACAGTTCCTGTTAATCAAAAAGAAAGGGAGAAACAATCTGTGAAAAAACTGGTAAGGACCATCAATTCACAGTTCAAGGAAAAAGAGATAAGTTGGTAATGTACATATGAAAAGATCTTCAAATTTTCTAGTAAATAGGGAATACAAATTTAAACCATCAATCAGCTACCACTTTTCACATGGCAGAACAGCAGAGACTTAAAGTTTATAATACTCAGTTGTTAAACATGTACATAAACACATATGCCTGGATGTTTCTTGCAACTTAATTTTGATAGCATAGGACCAGAAATAATAGGATTGAAATAATCTATAAGGGTCTGGCCAAATAAATTATACATATACTATTAGTCAGTTTCTGGGAATTATGAAGGGAGACTTTTATTTGCCATTTTTCTGCCTTTCTGTAATTGAAGTTTTTCTTATGAGCGTTAGACATTTTTCAATAAACTTAGAGTTTAAAATTTTACTTTCTATTTGGAAAAACTGTAATGTTAAAAAATAGAAAACAATAATTATCCTAAATTTAAAATTTTTTTTTAATTTTCATATATTACAGTTAACATACATTAGTTTCAGGTATACAATGTAGAGATTGGATGTTTATATAACTTACAAAGTGATCACCCTGTTAAGTCTAGTGTCCATCTTTCACCATACATAATTATTACAAAATTACTGATTATGCTATATTTTATATCCTGTGATTATTTTTATAAATGGAATTTTGTATTTCTTAATCTCTTCTTCTTTCCCACCTATCCCCCAAACCTCCTGGCCATCTGACAACGATCAAAATGTTCTCTGTATCTATGGAGCTTGTTTCTGTTTTGTTTGTTTGTTTTGTTTTTTAGATTTCACATATAAGTGAAATCATCTGGCATTTGTCTTTCTGTGTCTTATTTAACTTAGCATAATACCCCTTAGGTCCATCCATGTTGTTGCATATGGCAAGATTTCATTCTTATTTTTTATAGCTGAGTAATATTACAGTGTATATAGTATCACATCTTCTTTATTCATTCGTGTATGGACACTTAGATTGTGTCCTTATCTTGGCTATTGTAAATCATGCTGCAGTGAACACAGGAATGCATATATGTTTATGACTTGGTGTTAAATAACCTTCAGATAAATAACCAGAAGTGGAATTGCTGGGTCTTTCTTTGTCTCTTGCTAATTGTTTTAAAGTCTATTTTGTCTGATACTAGGTATTGGTACCCCAGCTGCTTTTTTTTTTTTTTCCCATGCACTGTCTTTTTCCATCCCTTTACTTTCAGTCTGTGTGTCTTTTAATCTGAAATGATTTTAATCTTTTTTATTTATTTGTTTATTTTAATCCTCAAGTGAGCATATTTCTTGCATTGATATTTTTAGAGAGAGTGGAAGGGAGGTGGGGAGAGAGAGAAATATTAATGTGAAAGAGACATCAATTGGTTGCCTCCCACATGTACTGGTACCAGGGCCAGGGATCAACCCATAACCTAGCCATGTGCCATGACTGGGAATCGAATCTATTCTAACCAACTGAGCCACACCAACCAGGGATGATTGGGTGTTTGTTTTTGTTTTGTTTTGTTTTTGCTTCCTTATATTCCAGGTCACTTCTTCTCTTCTCCTTTGTAAGTTCTATGAAGACTGAGACTGATCTTGCTCTTGTACCTAGTACATTGGAAAGAGAACATACTCAGAAAATATTTCAAAGGATAGAGGAAACTAGAGATGCTAAATGTTTATTATAACCTCAGTTTTTCTGATTGTATTGTTGCTTTTTTATCATCTTTTCCTCTGAGTTTTATGAATTTAATATATACGTATCAGCCCCTTGGTATAAATCTTCATTTTACAGAAGAAAGTTGGTAGTATTGCTGGTAAGAGGGAGAGCTGAGAGATAAACCTTTGTCCCCTTTTAAAACTACTAACAGAATGTGGCGTGTGTGTGTGTGTGTGTGTGTGTGTGTGTGTGTGTGTGTGTGTGTAGGTGTACACACTAGGAGTGACTTCAGTGGTGGGTTGATACATCCATTTTTTTTAGTTTAAAGAAAAGGTATTAGTTTTTCTGGGGATTTACCCATTGCTCTTTTTACCATTTCAATGTTTGTTTTTTGTTTTGTTTTGTTTTGTTTTAAGAATTGAATCAAGCAGTAGATAATATATGTTGAGTGAGAACAGTATCCTCAAACATTAGGGTGCAGTTTCTTGGGATTCTCATTAGAATTCTAGTATTTTAATAACTTAGAAGCTTAGAGTTTATGAATTCAAATAATAGTTAAGAGCATCTGCTACATACCAGGGAATATAACAGCCCTACAGATGCTTTCAGTCTGGTACTAGTTGAATAACCTTGTTTTCCTTGTGGAGCTGAAGCTCCATGCTGACCTGTCCTCACTCAGCCCCTCACTCACCACTCTAACACCTGTCCTCTGAGGTGAATGTATGCTGAGTTACGTTAGGTACATTGAAACCTTTTTTTTTTTTTTTTTACCTTCACTTATTTAAAATTAGTCATAATTTGGGCATGATCTTTCATCTCTTATTTGTCCTTTTTTCTGCCCTATGCTACACAATGTGAAGATAATTGGAAGTACGTAATATGATTTGCTTTTCCTCATAGCATTATTGTAGTATGTTGCCCCTTTAAATTCTACTGTTGAGTTCACACAAGCTATAGTTTTGTAGATGAACAATTATAGTGGTTTAGGTACTTTGAAATTTCTACTTTTTCTGGAATTCGTTTTGTAATGAACTTGGGTTGGTTGGTCAGTAATGGCACAAACTCCCTCTTCTAAAAAATGTTTTTATTGATTTCAGAGAGGAAGGGAGAGGGAGAGAGAGACAGAAACATCAGTGATGAGAAATCATTGATTGGCTGCCTCCTGCACACCCCCACTGGGGATTGAGCCCACAACCTGGGCATGTGCCCTTGACCGGAATCAAACCTGGGACCCTTCAGTCCGCAGGCCGATACTCTATCCATTGAGTCATACCGGCTAAGGCTCCTTTGATATTTTTTGGGGGAGAGTGGAAGGGAGGAAGGAAAAGAGAGGGAGAGAGATATAGATAGATAGATAGATAGATATAGATAGATAGATAGATAATGATGTGAGAGAGACACATCGATTGGTTGCCTCCCACATATGCCCAGACTGACCAGGGCTGGGGATTGAGCCTATAACCCAGGTATGTGCTGTTGACTAGGAACTGAACCTGTTACCCTTCAGTGCTCAGGATGACACTCTGACCATTGAACAACACAGGCCAGACCCAGACCCAGATATATTTTTAAATTCAAGTGGATTTAAAGTTGTAATTTACCAATTATGATCCAATACATTGTTCTCAACCAGAAGCATACTATAAGGAGTTTTCCTTGAGCCTCCATCATCTTTCTCTTAATCTACTTTTTCTTCCCTGTTCTTACAGGGTCCACTTCCTAATACAGCTTGTCATTTCTGGCTCATGGTTTGGCAGCAAAAGACGAAAGCAGTTGTGATGCTAAACCGAGTTGTAGAGAAAGAGTCGGTGAGTAATACTTAATATTTACAGCTTAGTGTCCTGCTTGTGATGGTTAACTTATAAATGTTTTCATATTTCTTTTGTGATATTCATTTATAACTTTGGGTCTTTAATTGCTAAAGTCTAGTAGTCAGGGTGTTTCTTATCCAAAGAACTAATGTGTGCTTTTCCTTTCTTACCTTAAATATTTAAGTAACAATTGCAGACTATTACCCTCGAAGATAAAAATATAATGGAACAAATACTAACTAGTAGTACACATAAAACTTTTGAACACCTAGGCTTTATTAGAATCTTTACAACTTATTATCATAAAAAATCTTAAAAGTTTTAATAAAAGATTAAAGTGATGATATTTTTAAAATCTTTATAGATTATTATTGTCTGTTCAGTCATGAGATAGTAAGTGGGAAATTTTTGAAATGTGAATTACAATCTGAACACAATGCTAATTACTGGTATAATGTAGGTTAAGTCTTTTAACTGCAGCTTTAGGTTGATTTTCTGTCAACCCAGCACATTGGAAAGTATTATCATTAAGGTCTCTCAGCCTTAAGATCTTGGACTATTCTACTTCAGATTCCTGATTCTTATTGTTATCTAAATTTATAGTTGCTGGTTTCCTGTGGTGGTGAAAATTTTTCTAATTTATCTCTAATCTGAAGTGGCATTGACATACCAGAATGTCTAATGTTACAGTGATTTTTCATGGTTTCAAATATGATTTAAAAATGAAGTGATGATGGCATTGTCAGTTTGAGCAGCATTGCAAACTAGATGATTTATTAGTTTCAGCCTTCACTTTGGTGTATTCTTACTGTATTAATAAGATAAGATTGCCACCAAAAATTGGAGATCATATTTATGGTGGTTGGATCTAGACACTTAAGAGGATTCAGGTTTAATTATTTCTGGGATGATTACTTCATAGGTGGTGGTGTGTTATTTATCAAGAGGCCTATAATGTCTGATTATCTTTTTTTTTTTTTAATATATTTTATTGATTTTTTACAGAGAGGAAGGGAGAGGGATAGAGAGTTAGAAACATCGATGAGAGAGAAACATCGATTAGCTGCCTCCTGCACACCCCCTACTGGGGATGTGCCTGCAACCAAGGTACATGCCCTTGACTGGAATCGAACCTGGGACCCTTCAGTCTGCAGGCCGACGCTCTATCCACTGAGCCAAACCGGCCAGGGCTCTGATTATCTTTTTATGATGTTAGCAGCCATTGCCATTCAGTCCTTAGTTCCTTCATTTAGGAGGTTATAAAATAATGATATTACAATTTTATCATTCCTTTTTAAGTTTATGTTGAAATACTTATATTAAAATTTTTTTTCATTATAGTTACTTGACCACTTTTATATAGAAAAAGCAGTTTTTAAAACAGAGTTGATTCCCTAGTGTCCTCAACAGATGACCAATTAGGGTGTTTTTTTTTTTAGTCTGAGGGAGGGACATATCATTATTATGAACTCATGGATTAAAAAATTTTTGAATAATTTCATTTTACTTGAAGAGATTCCTGCTACCTCTTCAAGTTGGGCCCTGCATCCTTTTAAAACAAACCTAAGAGTCCTTCTTGCTATCTGGAATAACTATATATTGAAGGTTAATCTTAAAACTCTTCTTCATAGAATCAGGCATTTACTTTTTTAAATTTACTATGTTTTTATTGATTTTTATTTTTTTCAAAATACATTTTTATTGATTTCAGAGAGGAAGGGAAAGGGAGAGATAGAAACATCCATGATGACAGAGACTCATGGATCGGCTGCCTCCTGCAAGTCCCCCACTGGAGATCGAGCCCGCAACCCGGGCATGTGCCCTTGACCGGAATTGAACCTGGGACCTTTCAGTTCGCAGGCGGATGCTCTATCCACTGAGCCAAACCAGCTAGGGCTGTTTTTATTGATTTTTAGAGCGAGAGGGATAGAGAGAGAGAGAAACATCATCCATTGACTGCCTCCTGCACACCCGCTACTGGGGATTGAGCCCGCAACCCTGGCATGTGCCCTGATCGGGAATCAAACCACTGACATTTTGGTTTCTGTGTCGACGCTCAATCACTGAGCCATACCGGCCAGGCTTAGGCATGTCTTTAAGGAGCCTTGATACTGGGTTGGTCATTGTTTTTAAAGCTTTTCAGTGAACAGAGCTAGAGGAAAAAAATATATTTGTATGTTAAGATAATAATACCTCAGGAGTTCATATTGATATTTCCAAATTAAATTTAGGACTATAGGGGTTGGCTTAATTCGTTCTACTTTATATTTGTTACCTTCAATTCTGGTTCTCAAAATGTAGGGATGTAGAATATCTTATAACGACTCATTTACTTTGTCCCAGATTTCACAGAAAGATTAGTCTTAAAAACAGTATCAACTCTATCACCAAAATAAATACTGAAAAATGTTTAAAAGTTTTTGTTTTTTTCCATTCTTTCTGTTTTTTATTTTATGTGTTAACCTACATTGTCAGAGTATATAGCATACTAGAGTTCCTCTTACATCCCTTTAGAAATCTTAGATCTACATGTAAATGTGTATTTAATATTCATCACCAGTTTTTGTTGATGACTTTCCAGTTCTGTCTATAGTCATTTTCTGGTGGATCCTAAGGAAGGACTCACTGGCATCTTCTATACTAATAATAGAGGAATATGCAAATTGTCCAGGATGCTGTCACGTAATTACCAATCAGGATGAGGGTGAGGGTGTGACGGAGAGCTCTCAGCGCGCCTGTACCAGGGGTCCGAAGGAAACGGAGAGGAAGGGAGAGCAGATAGGCAGTTAGGGTGATCAGGTCAGGAGGGGAGATCAGATGGGCAATTAGGGGAGTCAGGCCAGGAGGGGAGCGCAGATAGGCAGTTAGGGCGATCAGGCCAGGATGGGAGAGCAGATAGGCAATTAGTGGGATCAGGCCAGCAGGGGAGAGCAGTTAGGACAATCAGGCTGGCAGGGGAGCAGTTAGGGGCATCAGACAGGCAGGCAGGTGAGCAGTTAGGAGCCAGAGGTTCCGAATTGGAGAGGGTGCAGGCCGGGCTGAGGGACCACCGTCCCCTGTCCCCCGTGTGCACGAATTTTGTGCACCGGGCCTCTAGTTATAGTATAGTCCCTGATTTCTTACATGTTGATAACAGTTTACATGCTGTCTTAATGCTTAAAAAGTCAGTTTGGCAAGACATGAAATCCTTTTTATGTTAGCTTTTCTTTGAGCAACTTAAATATATTACTTCATTTCTTTCTTGCATTCAAATTACTTTCAATGTCAAATGGAAATCTTACTGTTTTTCCTTTATAAGTCACTTTTTTTAAACCTCGGTTACCCAAGGGATTTTTTTTCTCCACATACTATTAATTGTACCTAAATATGTCTATGTTGGCCATTCTGGGTTAGTTTCTCAAGCTGCATAGTGTACTCTTTGAATATGTGAGTTGAAATATGTTTTTCTCTTTTTAAAGAAAAATTTATTGAATCACATTTTTATTATTTATTGTTCTCTTACTTGCTTTGGTGTTATTTAGGTCCTCCTATTATATATGTGTTAGATTTTCTTTGCCCATTTTTATATTTATCACAATGTCTCTCATTCTATTTGTCACTTCATTTTTTTTTTTATTTCATTTTAATTTTCTTTTCCTCTTAAGAAATGATATGTTTTGTTTATTCATGTCTCTGTTCCTTTTAGTTTAATTAGTCTTCTTTTCTAAAATGATGTGGTCTATTAATGAAATGACTAACCTTGCTTCAGCCTACTGGCTTCATCATTTGGCTTTTGGGAAGATGCTTTTATTGTCACAAACTGAATTCCATATTAGTAGTTCTGCCAAAAGATAATAACTCTAGGTAAAGGTGGGTTACCTTCTGATACTCTTGCCTGACTTAATTTTAGTAAGTAAATATGCAGTGTTATTTCTAGATATGTAGCATTTAGTAGTAGATTCATAGGTATTTATGGAAACTACTTATAATAAACCTTTTCAATATTATTGAATATAAGATGTTTGTAAGTGTTTGGTACTTTTGGAAACATAAAGGGAATTGCCAGTATGATGTTAAACTCTACGTTATCATGCTTTTGAAATGACAGGTTCATTTTTATTTTATGAGTATGATACCTGTTTATGGTTTCATGTATAAGTTATAGGAACATTTTACAGACCTGCTCTTATAAAATGCCCATCAGATTAAAATAAACTGTGACTGTTCTTAGATTTGGGTTGTTACAGAAAATAGTATCTATGTATGTGGTTTGTTTTTCTCCCCAACTTTTTATGGTTTTATAATGTCTATATTCTAAATATATATAAATACATATTCTTAAATTTAGGTTAAATGTGCACAGTACTGGCCAACAAAAGACGACCGGGAGATGCTGTTTAAAGAAACAGGATTCAGTGTGAAGTTCTTGTCAGAAGATGTGAAGTCATATTATACAGTACATCTACTGCAGTTAGAAAATATCAATGTAAGACTTTTCATGCCCCAAAGATTGGATTTTATATGAAGATTTAAAGAATTACTCTTTATTCGATTTTTAAAAAAGTATAATTGACACAATATTACATTAGTTTCAGGTGTTCTTTGTTATTAGATTTGAAGTTTGGAGCAGCACATACATTTTTATCATAATACTTCCTTTTCTGGACTGTTGAGATCAAATGAAGATGTGTATGCAAAGCACCTGACAGAATAGGAGCCTAGTAAACGACAGCTCCTGGTACTCACCACTGTTCAGAGTAGCAAGCTATTTAAAAAATAACGTACTGGAAGGTTGTTGATTTAAGTGATTCACCACACAGAAATTGGGCGTTACTGAATTGGGAGAAATGATGAAATAAATTGAACACGTGGTCTTAAGAGTATATACTTGGATTTTTCCCAGAAACATAAGAATTGTTCTCTGTTACTTGGTTGAGATACACGTAAATGGTGGATTGTGAGCCTGCTATTGTCAAGCTGGGGATCAAGCTTTCTACCCTTTTCCCACTTGCCTCTTTTACCTTCTTTGTATTGTAATTAGAATAACTAGAAAATATGAAATGAGAGTGATTCTGAAATGCAATTAGAAACTAAGAAAAATAGGAAAATGTTTGCCGGCCATAAATACATAAGAATGTATCTAGTCCAAACAAAAGAAAACAAAACAGAATGTATCTAGTCTATAATGTGAGAGACTGTTTTAGTTAACCATTAAGTAGATTGATTGGTTAACATGATTATTAACAAAAAAGCTTTATAGAGAATTAAGGGATATACATAAAAGTACTTTCTAGATACCTAGAAATACTTGTATGGTTGATCTCTTGAATACCTCTGTTTTTATTTTATACTCTAAGCGTAGGTGCATACTATGTACTTTCCTTGACATCCATAACTAAGCTTATTATGTGACCTCTTTAGGTCCTCTAAGAAGGCTCAGGGTTGGGAATTATAAGGCTTAGACTTAATACATTTTAAAATTTCCCTTACTGTATTTATTCTGCACCAACTGTTCCATTTACATATGTCTTAAGCTTCATTGAGATCCATCAACAGCTATTTGATACTGGATTGTACAATGCTATTCCCAGAAACAGAATTGCATTTCCATAAACTTCTCATGGTTCTCTGAATCATCTTCTTTTGGTATTTATCGCAGGTACCTCATCTCTGGCATTAAAATGAAGAAGGGCATAGATGTTTTTCCCTGTTTCTGAAACCTAATTGAAAATTGATTTTATCTCAAATAATAAAATAGTGACTTCTGTATTTTGTTTATCAGTTCACAGAGCACTTTCACATATCATTTGACCCACAGTGTTCCTAGAATGTGGATAGAGTAAATATTCTTACTATCTCTTTATTTCATATTTTCTTTAAAAACCACCAAACACTAAAATCTATTAGGTTATAGGATCCCCCCCCCCCCCCCCCAATCCTATAGATAGACTACTCAGCTAATAAGTGACAGACCAGAACTCAAATTCAGATCTCCTATATTCTAATGAAATGGGGTTAAGTCTTTTCAAAAGATGCTAATTTTAGAAAAACAAAATTCTTGTTCTAAAGCATCTTTCTAAAGTTGAGGTTACCATGTGAGCTGACGAGCCACTCTGTTTTAGTTGCTAGCAACTGCTTGATTTCTTACTGGCCTGGGTTCAGTCTACCATAATTAAATAGCAACAATTTGTTTATATTCTATTTTACAATCTTTTTGTAAGAACTAGGAATGTTCAAAGAATAAAATAGCATTGCAGTATGAAAGGTAGAATTGCATTTGATTAGATATTTAGACTCTGGAACCAGATTGCCTGAGTTTAAGGCCCAGCTCACCTTAAACTTGGTTGTGTGATTGGTCTCATTATTTAACTTCTGTGCCTCAGTTTTCTCATCTGCAAAGTGAGGGTAATGATGTACCTGTCTCATGGGGTCGTTAAGTATCAAGTGAATTAATACCATAACAATGTCAAAGACTCAGTGCAGGATCCATAGTTATTAGCTGTAGTTGCCTATATCTTTTTCCTTTGTAATACTAATGAATTGAAAAGGACTGTGGAGTAAGGGCAATTGAAAAGAACAGGTTGAGGGAGAAAGAAATAATGAGGGAGGGGGAGAGGTGATGAAGTAGGGGAGGATAGCCAACCTCACCTGCAGATATTTTTTTTTAAGCTTTATTGTTGAAAGTATTACGTATGTCCCCTTTTGCCCCTCATTGACCCCCTCTAGCCCGCCCCTGTCCTCCCCCCCACCCCCCTCACCCCCATTTCCCCTGCAAATCTTTCTTGATATCCCTGAGCTTCAGAGAACCAGTTGTCTTCTAAAGGAGTCTGGCTTGTATCTATTAACAGATCCAGGGCAAAAAGCTGTCTGTGCAGGCCCTGCTCTTTTACAGACCTCTTGTCTAATGGAGCAGTAAAGCTACATACCAGAAGTTTTCTCCAGTGTCTTGATTAGAGCTAAGAGTCTGAACTTTGGCCCTGAATGAAGAGATTCAATCTCTGCTTTTAAAGTGGCCCTGTGGCTTAAGCTGTGAAGATATTTTTGAGGGGCTTTTAAAATACAAGGTCATCAAGAGTACTTACTTGTTTTTTAGGTGTTTTTTCAGTTGCCTTTCACTATTTTCCATAATATTGTTGGCCAGCTTTATGTTTATCAAGTTCCAGGAATACTATTGTAATGCCAACAGCTGGCCTTCTGTTTCTCTGTTCCTGTAGATTTGCCCAAAATAGATGAGTGTGTAAGTATTATGAAGTTTAGCTGGGATTTGAGTTAAAATAGCATAAAAGTTTATCCCACCTGGAATGTCCCTCCTCTCTTCTCCATTTGTAGCCTTCAAGCGCTATCACTTGTATCCATTTTCTTACTTAGGTCTCATATCTGTGATGTATTTATTTCTAACAGCTACAAGCTTCTCTCCATAATTTAAGTTTTACCATTGTACTGGCTTGTTCACTATTTCTGAATGTGTATTATGTATTTTGACTCCATATAACAAGGTTTTCAACTCCTCATGGGCACGGTCCTTACCTGTTACCTTTGAACTTCCCTTTGCCATTGCACTGAGTACATTTTTCACCATACTACATCTGAGTGGTCATTCTCAAACACAGGCATGATCCTTCCACCATGTTCTAAAAACCTTCCATGTGCAATGCAGAAGTCTATGATCCGGCCCAGTCTGGTCCTTGCCTCCTTGTCTAATCTCCTCAGGCACTCAGGATTTGTTCTTGCTAAAAGACTTACACTTCCACCTAGGCTTTTCTTTGGGGGCCCATGCCCCTGAGTATTGCTTTTTTTTTTTTTTTTTCTTAGAATGAAAACCCCATACCCTAACTATTCATGTCACTCTCCTCCCCTTTGGATCTTGTGAGTTCTATTAATCTTTCAAACCAAATCAAAGTAACTAAATATTTAACATGGACGATATAAGTCTCCTGGCAAAAATAAGAGACTAAAGTAAGGCAGTGACAATGAGAGTACAGATTTGATAAATCAGTATTTAGGATATAAGGTTAACAAACTTCGATATTCTTCAAGTGCAGAGGAAATATTAAGTGATGAGATTGAAAATGTGGAGAGTTTACAATTGATTGGAGCTTATTAGGGGCTACAATAAAGGCAATTAGTGAGTATAATAGTTTCAGAAATAGTTTATGTTAAACATTTATCATGTGCAAGCATATGTTAGGCACTTTGCATTCATCGTTTCAGTTATTCCTCACAATAGCCTTCTAAGGTTAGTACTATTGTTAACCCCATTTACAGTGCTTATGAAAGCCTTTTGGAACCATAATCTTGGTACCTCCTATATATGCTTAAAGTGTAAAAATAATTAGACTTGGAACCATAGAGCTGTATAGATTTTTTATACTAATTAGAAACTATATAATATTATGTATATTGACAATAAAAATAATAATTAACTTGAATGACTTTAGATGGCATGCACTTAAATTATCATTGCCTTAATGATAATTAAGCTATCAGCTCCCCGTTGTCTCAAACCTACTCAACTCTAGATTGTCTTTCTGGTCTCCATATATAGGGTGGGACAGACGTAGGTTTACAGTTGTGACTATTCGAAATGCAGAGTTTACTTTTAATGTTATTTATTAATATTGTATTTTTCATACAAATAACAGTAAACCTACTTTTGCGCCCTCTCTCCCCCATATAATGAGTTTGAGATCCTTATTCAAAGACTTTAAAATTCTCCTTCAAAAAATGTAAATGAGATTTTTTTTGCCTTAAAAAAATAGTGACCCACTGACATTTTTATGTAGAGTTAGTACACATAATGCAACATTTTACAGAGAAAATTTAGCTGGCATGTACAGAGCAGCTAGAGATGGGGATAGCTATGCAGTTGTGGATGCAAACCAGTTGTATTTGGGTGTGAGGTACAAAAGTGGGAAAGGGGTGGGAGGGACAGACTGGGCATCACTGAAGAAAAACTGATGTGACATGGTGACTTAGAAGGAAAGAGTACCTTCACAGTTTTGAAATAAGGAGTTTGTCAGATACTCTAAAGTCGAAATGTAGAACTTGTTTGGAATAAAGATTCATTTTGTTTTAGCTCTATCCTTTGGCAAGCCTTTCCTCTCCCCCCTCCCCCCCGCCCCCATGAAAAAGAGGGAAAGGGGCTCCAATTATGCATATAAACATTTTTTTTTATGCCACAGAGTAAGCATAAGTCTCTTAATGCTTTATGTGGTCTTTTGGGACTTACATGGTTTTATGAGTTGTGTTTTTTTAATCTTTTTTTTTTTTTTTCAGTTTTCTTTTTTTCAGTAGGATTAAATTAAAGAAGTTTTTTAGTATAGTCTGGTAGAGAAGAAAAAGACTGATTTTCAAAAATCTATTAGTGCAGAAGACTGTATTATACAAATAGTTGCGAGCATTTCTGGGAACTGGCTTTGAGTATCTCAGACAGCATGACCTGAATTTGGAAAAAAACACAAGGGAGCACTAGTCTTGAGCCAAAATCATACAAGCAAAGAAAAAGCAAGCATTCACTTAGGATTGTGAGGTAACCATAGGTTTTGAGCCAGGAGCTGATGCAATAACTGAGCATATAATCACATAGGAACACTGGGCCACACCTTAAGGAGCACAGCTTATATGCAAGGAGGGTCCTGGGGCTACCTCCCCAAGACCTGGGGTATCCAACAGGTTCATACCTTCCTGGTTTAGGCTCACATGGACCAGGTCTGGCTCTGTTGTGCATGGTTAGCACTGCATGGTGACTGATGACCACAGCAGGTGGTTTTCAGGTTGTTAGCTATTTATGACTTAGTAAAAACCTTCTTAATTTGAATGTTTTAAGTACCTTTCTTTAATACAGTAAATTTAATTCCCTCTTGCATATACAGTAAAATACAATCTTTTTAGTATACAGTTCTGAGTTTTGACAATGCATTTAGTTGTTTAACACCCCCCATCAACATCCCTCTCCAAATTTTCTCATGCCTGTGTCCCAGGTGCCCGGGACTGTGGGGCATGCGGCTTGTCCCTCTCCTGGGCTGCAGGTGCAGATGCTGGTGCCTGGGACTGTGGGGTGGGCGGCTTGTCCCTCTCCTGGGCCACAGCCTGGCTGGTCCCCATTTCCCTCTCGCGAGCTCATTTGTGCCTGGCTGGTCCCCATTCCTCTCTCCCCAGTGTTGAGTGTGTGAGCGTTATGGGTTGAAGGTGTGAGGGTGTGATGACCATTTGCATATTAGCTCTTTATTATATAGGATAGGGAGATCTTCTAGTACCCTAATATATTAATCTGTGCAGGATCATGATATATTTGGAATTATGAAAGCTGGATATAAAATTAGTCACTAACACTATATACTGAACCTTTTTAAAAAAATATTTTTAAATTTCTACACTGTTTTATCAGTTCTATACCTGACTGATATAACTTAGTCTGGGTCTTAGGACTCTTAATTTCTACTGAAAAAGGGGAAGTTTTATTATTTTTTTAATGAAAACTGACTTTAGTTTTGAAAATTTATATTGAAAGCAGGATGCTATAATAATAATAATGTTTAGCTGTTATCCATTAAAAATATCATGACTTTTTATGTTGCTTCAATAGCTTCTCATTCCAAAAACATAATAAAACTGAAAAATTGTGCAAAGACATGTTAGAGGATTATTGCTTTGTTTACAGAAATGAAAAGTATAAGGCACATAAGTGCTTCTTGGGGCAAAAGGCAGTTGGCAAAAGCTAAGGAACATTTTCATAATGAGTTAGTCAGAAATATAAGATCATCAGGAATGTCCAGGAAGTGATAGTGAATGCCAGGCAGGCATTAAGAGACAGGAAACATTTAGCATGTTGGTAAACCATTTTAGCAATCAGTAAAGGCATATAAACAGTTTTAGGACTGGAAATTATTACCATAGGGAAAAGCAGCAATTAAAAGAGCAATTTCAATTAATTTTTAAAAATTAATTCTTAAGTTGTTCCTCTGTGCCTTTGTACCAGAATCTAAAAGATAATTCATAGAATGGAAAAGATTATATCTTAAAAAAAAAATGGAATTTTTAAAAGGGAAACCATTAAAGAAAGTAAAATTATACTGGTAGACATTTTTAAAAGTAGGAAAAAAATCCACTCATCATCTCATATGAATTAAACAAAATAATTTGCAACATATATGGTACAGGTTAGTGGTTAAGAACCCAAATGCTGCACCAGATTGCATCTTCAAATTCTGGCTCTGCCAATTTCTCAATGTGTGATGTTGGATAAATCACTTAACCTTTTAGCTCTGTTTTCTCCTGTTTCTATAAATGGTTTTTAAAAGGATAGTTGAATGATCAATACATAAAACACTTAGAATACACCTGCAAAATAATGTTAGTTATTATTAAAATATTCTAAATGCTAAAGAAAATCTTTCCAAACTTGTGTAAATTATTATCAAAACACAAAGGAAAAATCAGGTACAAAAAGTCCATAGGATTAAAAACATTGCACAAAATACATAATCTTTCTGAAGTAATTTTTTAAAAGAAAAAAATTAGAACTAACTTTTCCCTTTGATTTTTACCTTCTAGAGTGGTGAAACCAGAACAATATCTCACTTTCATTATACTACCTGGCCAGATTTTGGAGTCCCTGAATCACCAGCTTCATTTCTGAATTTTTTATGTAAAGTGAGAGAATCTGGTTCCTTGAATCCTGAACATGGGCCTGCAGTGATCCACTGTAGTGCAGGCATTGGGCGGTCAGGCACCTTTTCTCTAGTAGATACATGTCTTGTTCTGGTAAGTGCCTCTTATGATCTAATTTTAGGCATGTTTACTTTTGTATTGTTTCCATTACCAGAAGTAAGCTCTAATGTCAGTATCCTAGAACTGTGTTTTTCTAATTTAAACTTCTGCCTTTTTACAAAAAAAAAAAAAAAAACCAAAAAACTAAAAATCTCATGTACACTATTGCAGCTGCACTTACAAGGTATAAGAACAGTTGCACCTTAATACATCTATTGATGCCTATATATAGTATACTTCACTCAAAAATTCCATTGGTATATCAAAATGAACTTTGACATGCTTAAAACTCCAGTGTCTATTCTATTAATGGTGAATATTAAAACTGAATTGTGTTTGTGCCTGTTCCCTGTCAAACATAATTTCAACAACTTTTTTCTATTTTAGGAGGGGGGGGCAGTATGGTGGTTATCATATCATATCAATAGTCCAAGGCTGGTGCAGTGGCTCACCAGTGTCATTGAGGATCTAGGCTCTTTCTGTTTCCTTCTTCACCATCTCCAGATGGCTGCTGTGCACAGACATGAAGGCAGAAGGGCAGAGGGCAAAAAGCTTTACTCCTGGCACAATCTTCTTTAAAAAAAAAGAGCACTAATAATCTCAGTGAACCTCTCATTAAGCTAGAACTGGTCATAAATCCTTCCTTAGACCAAGTAATGGTCAAGTTGAATGAGGTTACCGTGATTGGTTTGGAATCAATTGTGAATCAGCTAAAGGACCAAAGTCCTCCATCTACTACTTAAACAGTTGAGGTGGGGGGAGGACAGGTGTCTGGGGATGGTGGTTTTGTACAGAGTTACAACTTTGGTGATAACTTACCCTTTTTTTTAGGAAGAACATAGGACTTACCAAAACTCTTAGCAATTATCTTGTATTGCTTCTCTTTCCTGGACTCTTAACAACAAAAGGCTTGAATAATTTACTTTCTACCTTATTTGCAGATGGAGAAAGGAGATGATATTAACATTAAACAACTGTTACTGAATATGAGAAAATATCGAATGGGACTTATTCAGACACCAGATCAACTCAGATTTTCATATATGACTATAATAGAAGGAGCAAAATTTATAAAGGGAGATTCAAATATACAGGTAAGCTTTTTCAGGGAAAAAATAGTACCTGTGTAATAAATATGATTAGCATCAAATAACTGCACTCCATTTAAGCAACTTACAGTCTCCCTTCCAAAAGGCATATTTACATTAATGTGGCAAATCCAGCTGGCCATCTTAAAGTTATAAAATTTAAGCTCACTTCCTCAAATATACCTACCTTCGAAATCCTGCCTGTTACTCAAAAGCCCTACTGGGAACAATATTTCATTAAAGAAAATAAAATTTTCATGTAAGGAGAGTTTAAGCATTTATTTTTATTTATTTATTTATTTTAAATTTCTTTATTGATTAAGGTATCACATATTTGTCCTCATCCCCCCCCCATTCCCATCCCACACCCCTCCCCATGCATACCCCCACCCCCCTGTTGACCTTAACCACTGGTTAGGCTCATATGCGTGCACACAAGTCCTTTGGTTGATCTCTCCCCTTTACCCCCACCCTCCCTTACCCTCCCAGGAGAGTTTAAGCATTTAGTCATTAAAATAAAATAGAGAAAAAAAAACACACACAAAAAACAACAACAAACATAAACCAGAAAATTTAGGTACTTTTCCTCATTAAAAACTTGATCTGAGATTATAGACTACTTAGTTTATATAATAGATATTTTATAACTGAGTAACTTGAGTACTTATGGCAGTAGAATGTTATATTTTCTCAGGTTGGTGGCTTTATTCTTTTGAAAATATTCTTTAAAAAAATTTTTTTTTTTGAGAGTTTGAGGCAGTTGATTTTTGTGTACCTGTTTAATTGAGTGAGTTTGCTGCTCAGAGGCATGGCAAAATGACATTATTGTGTTTTATTTTAATCACCAGCATTAATTTTCTCTCTCTCTCTCTCCCTTTCCCTCTCTCTCACACACACATACACACTCACACCCTTTGCTAAGGGCTTTTCTTATTGACAGATTCTGAATTTGTTGCATATTCTCTGATGTGGCCCAATAAGACTTGATTTTTGGCATTATCTCATTTTTTGACATTGTTGAGTTTTGTCTAGAATAAGGCCAAGTTGCTATAACTAGGATAGAAACTTCAGATATTAACCAACATAAATTCTGGAGACAATATAATATTTTTTATTGGGTACCTTTTTTTAAAATATATTTTTATTGATTTCAGAGAGGAAGGGGGTGAGAGAGAGATAGAAACATCAATGATGAGAGAGAATCATTGATCGGCTGCCTCCTGCATGCCCCCTCTTGGGGATTGAGTCTGAAACCCTGGCATGTGCCTTTGACCGGAATCGAACCTGGGACCCTTCAGTCCGAAAGCCAATGCTCTATCCACTGAGCCAAACTGGCTAGGGCTACTGGGTACTTTCTTAAACTATCTGGTGTTTGAAGTTGCTGTGCTTTTTACAGATAATCATGAGGGTTTATATGATAGTTAATCCAGAGTACCTGGCTTAAAATACTGACGCTACTATTTATTAGCCACATAGCCTTGGATAAGTTACTTAAACTCTCTCAACCCATCTCATCTATTAAAATGTTATAATAAGAACAGTAGTAGTACCTACCTACTAAGATTCCTGTTAGGATTAAAAAGTAGTGTATTTGAAACATTAGGACAGTAAGTGCTTAGTAAGTGTCTTGTTTCCTGACTTGCATCTTCTTCAATATAAAAAAATCTATTTGGAATTAATAACAAAAATTTGAAATAAGGGAAGGAAGAAAAATGATATATAGTCATCTAAAGGGAAAACATCTTACTCTAATGTTCCATTATGGTAATTTTCATAACTATTGGCAAAATATTCTTTCTGGATATGGCTTAAGTCCTCTTAGGTCCTTGCTCAGGAGAGTTTAGTTTCACCCTGTTGTTTCTCAGATGAATTTCAGAGACTTCTGTCCTTAAGGTCTGCTTCCTTTCTGGCCTCGTCTCACAGGATTCAGCTCTATGTGTTCTCATCTTCTCACCAAATTGTACCAAACTGTATTACTCTCTGTCTTCCAAATATAATTATAGAATGTTACATTCTCTTAAGTCTTTTGTGAACCTACTACTATAAAACAAAAAGATACGTTAATGTACAGCTTAATAAAATAGACACAGGAAAGTTGGAGTGTGGTAAAATGCCCTTTTCTTTTTAATTCCTCTGTTGTATGATAATGAGGCAAGTTAGAAAATAGTTTATCAGTGTATTAATGAATTTTCCAGGATTTTAAAAAATGTAAATATACAAGCATTGGTTTTAACAATGCTGTTTTATATCAAAGTAAAATTCTGCAACAATAGCTATATAATTCCTTATTCTGTAGACCTGAGACGCCATTTTCCATGATAGGGTCTTCAAAGAGGGCCACTCTGTCTATACCAAGTCATTTTGTGCCAGTGTTGAAGTTACAAATAATCAAAGCCATTGCTGTCCCTTCTGCCTCCTCTACTACTCTTGTTATTGGCAGGAGATGGATGGTTGTCTTATTAGCCCTTGAAAGACTTCAGAGGCAGTGATCCCCTGTGTCGAGGTTATACTTACCTTCTCCCTTTTTGGCCTGTATTTTGTCACTGCCTTTATCTTCCAGAGGCCTAGAAATACTCTGCACCTCTTCTTCCTCGTCCTCTCTCTCTAGGGAGGGTGGCAGTAAGGGCAAAGGAGACTAATGCTTGCCAGATATGATGCTAGGCCCTTTCACCTGTCATCTTATTAATCACAACAGGCTTCGGGGGTAGGTGATGATGTTTCATAGATGAAAAAATGTAATTTTTCTTCATTGTGGTTTAAATCCTGCCCACTTTGAAGTCTATGCATGCTAGAGGAGTTTTCCCTAACCTGTTGGTGGGCTAGCTACCTGGAGCTGCTAGAATGCCTGGTAGGGTCAACCAAATTAAAGTCCTTTGGCATCATGGGGACCTGCTTGGAGATCTCACCATCGGTTCTTTATTAGATTAGACAGGGGCAAGGAATAAGGAGATACTAGATCACATTCAAGTGCCATCTTGGTTACCGCTTCTGGGGTTACATACCTGTGGATTACGAGTCTTACAGAATCTAGCATTGGCTAAAATCTTCTTACCATGAGTAATATTTTAATGAGGTCCTTTTCTATTTATCAGTTAGCATTATAGGGTTTTCCTAAATTGACTATAGAATTTCAATTCATAAGTTCTTTTAATATTAAGAAAAACCAAAATTTGAGTGTTTGCATTTGTTTTTTTCTCTTCCTTATCTAGAAACGGTGGAAAGAACTTTCTAAAGAAGATTTATGTCCTGTTTTTGATCATTCACCAACCAAACTAATGAATGAAAAATACAATGGGAACAGGATAGGGCTAGAAGAAGAAAAACTGACAGGTGACAGATATACAGGACTGTCCTCTAAAATGCAAGATGCTGTGGAGGAGAACAGTGAGAGGTAAGAATAAAAAGATGAGACTGTATTTTAAAAAGGTCAGTAGATGTGAACTAATGTAGGCCCTTTGTTTATTGAACTAATATAACCATTTATTTATTACCTGAGGGTATTTAAATAGTATATGATTACATCACTGATCTCAAGGAACTTTTCGTTCTAATAAGCAAATACTTATAGACAGACACCTGTTGGAAATGCTGAACAAAATACTAATTGAGTGAAAAAGTTAATATATATAATTGGATGCTAAAATATATAGCATGGTAGAGCAAATAAATGGTATGAATACCTGCCATTTGTACAATTATGTAATGTTTATACTATATAGTTATGATGTAATTGGTAATCTGGCTTTTATAAAATTATAAAATATTTAATTAAATGTTAAAGCTTAATTCTATTGGAAAAAGAACAAAGTTTTTAAAAAATTTAATATAGTAATTACTTTTTTAATCTTATATAGTTGTCAAAAAATTATAACTTTTAGATATTATTTACATCACTAAGTTTATTCATTTAAAGTGTACATTTCTATATATTTAGTATATTTACAGTTGTGTAGTCATCACCATAATCTAAATTTTAGAACATATTCATGGTCCCAATCTCTATAGCAATTTTTTTTTTGATTCAAGATCTAATTGAGGATCATGCATTGTATTTGGTTAACATGATTTTTTAAAAAGAAATCTTATTGATTTCAGAGAGAGAGGAAAGGAGAGGAGAAAGAGATAGAAACATCAATGATGAGAGAGAATCATTGATTGGCTGCCTCCTTCAAACCCCCTACTGGAGATCAAGACTGCAAACGGCATGTGTCCTGACAGGAAATGGAATGGTGACCTCCCAATGATGACTTCCACTGAGCCACACTGGCCTGGCTGGTTAATGTGATTCTTTAGTCTCCTTTAATCTGGAACTGTTCGCCACTTTTTTTCTTGCTTGATTTTGGCATTTTTGCAGCTTCTAGACCAGTTCCCTTTTTTAAAATATATTTTTATTGATTTCAGAGAGGAGAGAGAGAGAGAGAGAAACATCAGTGATCAGAGAGAACCACCGATTGGCTGCCTTCAGCAGAACCCCGACTGGGGAACAAGCCCGCAACCCGGGCGTTTGCCCTTGACCGGAATCGAACCCGGGACCCTTCAGTCCACAGGCCGATGCTCTATCCACTAAGCCAAACCCACTAGGGTTAGACCAGTTCCTTTTAGAATGCCCCTCAATCTGGATTCTTCTGATTGTTTTTCATTATTAGATACAGGTTAAACATTTGGCTAGGAAAAAGTTGGCTCTTAATGTCGTAGTAGACACTGAAAAGGCATTCAAGATTTTTCATCAAGCTACATGATCAAAGTCATGCTTTAAGGAAAATTTCTGTGGCGATGTTTAATTTGGAGGCAGGAAAACTGGTTAGTTTTTTGCGGTAATATAGGCAATTGTAACTTACATGTTGCCTTTTGTTCTTCTTTATGTAGTCCTAGGGTCATGTATCTTGGAAATCAAAGAGCTTCCGTTGGAACATAAAGTCTATTAAATAAGCAAATGGAAGCTAGAGATCTGTATGGGCAGAGTAATAGGCACTCCCACGGCAGACTATTCTTGGACATATTAAGTTGATGGCTTTTATCAAGGGCCTTTGTCAAAAATCAAACATAAACTCAAAAGGGGATCAGATGCTAGGGGACTCGCTTATCTTCCACTTGTGGCTGGTTAGCAAAGAAAGAAAGAAAAGAGATCAACCAAAGGACTTGTATGCATGCGTATAAGCCTAACCAATGGACACAGACACCAGGAGGGTGAGGGCATGAGTGGGAGGATTGGGGGGCAATGGAGAGATAAGGACACATATATAATACCTTCATCAATAAAGAAAAAAAAATAGGAGGGAAGGAGGGAGGAACCTGACAGTCACCAGTTCAAGAAAGAAAGCTCAGTGCTTATTATCAGGTCCTATTAAAAGTATTCATTAATATTTTATATGTTATCAGAATACATCTTTGGACTGTTTAGAGTACTAAGTCTTTTTATCCCTTTTATTTGTTTATGTTTTTGAGAATTTTTATAAGAGTTTATTTGAGCCAAATCTTTTCCTTTTTAAAAAAAATTTCAATGTTTGAGTTGAATATTGTGTGTGTGGCAGGGTGGATATTTGAGTTTAGGTCCTCTGTATGAGAGTAATTAGGTTCTGCCAGGCACTTCTTATAATGTGTTTATATTTATTCATAGTGTTCTACGGAAACGAATTCGAGAAGATAGAAAGACAAACACGGCTCAGAAGGTGCAGCAGATGAAACAGAGGCTAAATGAGACTGAACGAAAAAGAAAAAGGTGGTTATATTGGCAACCTATTCTCACTAAGATGGGGTTTGTGTCAGTCATTTTGGTTGGCGCTTTTGTTGGCTGGGCACTGTTTTTTCAGCAGAGTGTCCTATAAATAATACAGTTGTGCCCAGCAAGCTTCTGCACTAATAGCTGACAGTGTTGCATTAATCACAAGGATTTTTCTGTTAGCAAACTTCTCATATCCCCAAAGATGGAGCAATAGAATAGAAATCAACCAGATAAATAATATATTTAGTCCTCAGCCCAACATCTCAGGGCACTACTCCCAAATTGTAAATGGTGATCTAAAATACTCTTAATGCCTGTTAAAAACTGGTACATTTTGCAACTGTATTCATACATGTTAAGTGTAATATTTCATCTGGTCAGATTGAGAAATATCCTTTATCACAAGGATTTGTTTTTGAGGCTACCTGGATTTTAACCTGCACTTGATACAAGCAATAAATATCGTGGTTTTATCTACATTATTACTGAAAAGAAAATGACCTTTAAATAATGTGTGTAATGTATAATGTACTATTGACATGAGCATCAATAATTTATATTCTTAACCATTTCAAGGTAAATATATTTTATAAGTATTTAATCTTACTTTTGTAGTTAAATGTACTTTTTTAGAAAGCTAAATTTGAAAAATTTGTTATAATAAAAATTGTATGTTGGTTCAATTGTACTGGATATTTTCATAAGGAGAAATTTGAGCAGTTAGAACTCTTAGTAAGCATTTTTTTTTTTTTTACCATATATATGCATTTCTTTTATGTTTTACGGTTTTTTTTAATTTTAAAAAGAAAATCAAAGAAACAAAAATTTTCCCTAAAAATATATTTGAAAGGAAATTCTCCTTACTGAATAGTCAGGTAATATTGTTGATCAATACTTTGTAAAGAAATTGGTTTCTGTAAAGCCCATTACTTATACTTTCTATTTTTTATGAAAATTTCAATATAACTACCCTAATTTATAATTGAGGTAAATCTTGATTTAGAAAATAAAAATAAGGAGGACCATTTTACTGCCATGATTTCAGTATATGAGACTGAAATTTTGAAATAAATATTTTTAAGTTCTTTCTAAAATAAATAGTATGATGATGTACAAACTTTACATTGTCCCTTTAACTTCTTAATGGATATTTTTAAAGTATATTGTTTAATGAATTTAACTGCTGCTGGAATGGCAGTTTTCTTCAGACCCTACATTCCATTAAGTGTTCAACATATTTAACTCAAACTTTAAATAGTTGTTATACATTTAATTGCTGAAATAATGAAATACATTTATTTCACTGGTTTTCAAACTGTGCTCATTAGATTTCTAAGGGGTCAACAAGAAGTGGTAGGAAAGACTCTAAGCTAGCAACCTTTACTTTCAACCGGACCATCTCTCGTCTCCTTTATCTCTTCTATATACTACATAAATACTTTTGCTGAAGTTTAATTTTATTTTAAGGGATTAGTTATAATTTAAAAAACAGTTTGAAAACCATTGGTTTAGACAGATGTTTTGAGTTGATTTGGTAGCCTTCTTGAATGTGTTAATTGTGCTGCAAGTATGAAAGCAGGATGTAGGTGGTACTACATATTAAATAAACTTCTGCCTGTGTCCTAATTCAGTATTACTGAGTCCTGTAACCTTTAAATGGAAAGGAGGTAAGAGGGACATTTTCTTATGTCTGTCTGCATTAAATCTGTGTTCAGGCACCAAGACGTTTATGTTTTAGTTCATTATTGTTTAAAATCTTTCTTTCCAACTTGCCTTGCTTTGCTAAAATACAATATATTATTCTGCAACTCAAATATGGCTACGGCCATATTAAATTTCCAATTGAAGGTAGCCTTGCTTTAAACAAAAAGGTAAAGACGTCTTATGGAAAACAAATGCTGATCATAATTCACACTACCCCACTGCAGGAGAATGAGCTTCATTGGATTCGGTATTGCAGCTTTGCTTTTTGTCTGCTTTCTGTCCTTCTGGGTAGTGTTTGTTGTAACATATTTTTAAAATTATAGTCAGTGTAGTAAATATTTGTTGATGAACTTCTGCCATGTTAGTCATCTTACCTCCTCCAAGCAGGTCTTTGAGGATAGTGTGTTAAGTTTTTACCAACAATAATATTTTGGTAGGTGCCATGTGCTAATTATTGATAATCTATGGCAACATGCTGTGGTGCCTATGGTCATCATCCTGACCCTTTATTAAATGAGGGGTGCTAATCAGAGCAAAGGACACAAACATGGCTCCTGCCTTCTCAGGTAACAGCCAGAGGAAACAGTTACTAATCCATGACGGGTTCTACATATTTACATAATTGGTGTATCCTTAGGTCTTCATAATATTTTCTAATTATAACATTAAAAAATTTTTTTTAATATATTTTATTGATTTTTATAAAGAGGAAGGGAGAGGGATAAGAGAGCCAGAAACATCTATGAGAGAGACATCGATCAGCTGCCTCCTGCACACTCCCCACTGGGTATGTGCCCGCAACCAAGGTACATGCCCTTGACCAGAATTGAACCTGGGACCCTTGAGTCCGCAGGCTGATGCTCTATCCACTGAGCCAAACTGGTCAGGGCTAATTATAACATTTTCAAAGTCAGTTGTATAGTTTGATTTTAGTGAAGTAGTAATATTTTTAATAGATTAAGGAAGAAAAAGGGATATTTTTAAAGTCAGAGGCTTTATTATTTACATTAAGAAAAGAACATTTACAATAACATCCAGTTCATTTTTGTTTATATTTCCCCCTGCTAATAAACTGACAGTAGCCTTTGATTTAATGCCATCTTCTCTGGCTACACAACTGGATATACACTTGTTTCCAAGTTTCACCAAGTATTTTATGCTGTCTTATATTGATTTTTATCTATGCTTGCACATATATGTAAAAATATAATTCTCCATATATATTATCCATATGTAAAATTAAAATAATACCCTTTTCCTGAATTTTTAAGAGGCTTAAAAATGTAATGGAGAACTTTAGAACAATATGAAGACCATTTCTCATGTTTAAAGAATATTTTATATATTTGCTCTGATTTTCTATCTTTTTGGTCCATTTCACTATGAGTTAATATTTCTATCAAGGAATGAACATAAAAAGAGAAAGGAAGTAAAAATCTTGTTGATTAAAAAAAAGGTAGCTCTGCTTAACAGGTATGTCAGAGGAAGGAGTTGTAACTCTTTAATTTTATGAATATTTGTTTTATATAAACTAGAATTGATGGTGTGAATCAAAAGATACTGGTTTATAAAGTAGTTTATGACATCAAGCAATCCTTCAGTTTTAATATCAATTCCTTCTTTGTTTTCAGCATCAATTCAAAGTGATGGTTGCTACTATTTATTGATCGTTTACTGTGTGCCAAGCACTGTGCTAAGCACTTTTCATATGTTATATTATCCTATTTAATCCTCACAACAAGCTTTTGAGGTAGGTGGTGTTATTATTAAGTCATAATCAACCTGAGACTTGGCATTTCTACATTCTTTTACATTATCTTTGAAAAGTCTCATGTGTATAGTTTATTTTAGAATTAGATATCTTTCCAAGAAGGACTTAACCTTGTGCAAGTCATTTCCCTCTTTGAAAAATATCTCTGACTAGATTCTATATAAACACAGGCCAGGACCTGATTACATTAGAAATATTTATATTGACCATTACTCTTATTTTAATGAGTACCTACATTTCCAAAATGCCTGCCTGGCTATTATATTATATTTTAAATCTAGTTGTCCTTGATTTTTACTTCCAGATATAAATCTTATAGAGATTTTTTTTTTTATGTAGTCTATTATAAGCCTAGTGCTTACTACGTATATCTGTGTTCAGGCAAGAGTCTAGGAGTTATACCTTCTGCCAACATTGACTTATTTTCTTCCAGTGGGTCCACGTGGGTTTGTCAAGGGGTAGGGAGTGTGGATCTGTTAGTCTGCTGCACACTAGCAGAGGGTGGCCGACGTTGAAACTTGTTGCATTGATCCTGGTCTGGAACTAAGTGCATAGCAGAAATGTCTGTGCTGTGTTCCTATGTTCTCATTTCTACATTAGCAGTTAATTAAGTCTCTTATTTTAAGAAATCCTTGTTTGGCTTTGACTTACTTAGATGGTAGAAGCACAAAACCTTATGAAATGAAATTTTGAAAAATAGAGACTTACTATTTTTCCCACATAATAAAATGAAGTTCTCCCCACAGGTCTTGGTCATTCTTTGAATAATTTATTCTGGAATTGACCTGTTTCTTTAATCTTTTCCCCTAGTTAATTGTTTTGAATCTGATTCCATTTTTCCTTATACCTATCTTCAAAACACTGTTTATGGGACAGCAGCAGTACCAGCAGCCCTTACAGCAATGGATGTTTTAGAAATTCCAGCCATCTATCGTTCCACTGAATATGAGTGATGGTGGGAAGAAACTCAGGTTGTGGAAGCTCTACAATGCCTATTCTCCTCAGGAATGCTCAGTCCAGAAATTATGTACTTAATGGCTATATCCATGTACCTGGCCATAATGAAGCCAGTTCATTGTTCATCCAGATTTGGGAATTCAAGCTTTTAAAATTTGGAAATTTTATGCTACCCACTTTGTTAGGTAGTGTTCTAAAGAAAAAACTTCTAGGGAAATGGTATAAGTTTGCTGTCTCATTTTTCCCTCAACGGTAGGAATATTCATTGATTGCTCTAAGCACTGAGCAATTCTGCACAAGTGTTTTCTCTCAACACTCTTCAGAGAAAGGGTAACCTCCTTTGACCACTGGATTCTATAAACTTTGGGGAGAATTTTTCCTCATCGTCAGTGCTGATCCTTTTCTCAAGTCGTATGTATTCACTCCATCACAGAGTGCTGCCGAGTGTAAGCAGCGGTTCAGACAAGAAGCCACTGCTTGGTTTGGGAGGCTTTGTCTTGGTCAGTAACAAACTGAACAGCTGACAATGAAAACATGTAAAAGCGCTCTGACACCTCTGTGCAGTCCACTAGGGGAGGGAAAAGTTCAATCCTTTGAACTCTCTCTATTTTGGTTTTATAATTTTGAGTGGAATATGAGAATTATGGGATTTAGTGAGGATATTACAGAGTTGATTTTAATGTCTGGTTTTCCATTGCATAGTATGTTTGGGGAGCTATAAGGAGAATTGCTTAGGAATTTTTTTCTTTAAAGAGACCATTTGGCATAGGTGTTGTAGACACCTAATGGTGTTGATATTTCAAATGTCTACTGTAAAACAGTTGTTTTGAGTTTGGGAATTCAGGAGAGGGAAACTAGGTAAGCTCATTTTGTTTATAAGGCAATGCTTTGCTCATCTTAGAGAAGTTCTTATTATTCCAGTGGCAAAACCTATTTTGGGTGCAGTTTTTTTAAAATATATATATTTTTATTGATTTCAGAGAGGAAGGTAGAGGGATAGAGTGATAGAAACATCAATGATGGGAGAGAATCACCAATCAGCTGCCTCCAGCACACCCCCTACTGGGGATTAAGCCCTCAACCTGGGCATGTGCCCTTGGCCGTAATCGATCCCTGGACACTTTGTTTCCCAGGCTGACACTCTATCCACTGAGCCAAACTGGCTAGGACTTGGGTGCAGTTTTGATTTTCTATTACTTCAGGTGTGGAGCCAACTTGGGAAGATTTTGCTCTGTGAGCCCAGCTCTCATTCCATTCCAGCGTTAGTACGGGGGGCAGTATCTGAGGCTACTGCTCCAAAGGAAGCACCAAGCAGGACTGATTCTACTTGATTTATTTGAACCAACTTCACTTTTATCTTGTTAAATACTAGTAAAACAGCAAAAAGTTATTCAGGTGAATTTTTACCCCCTAAAATGAAGCCCATTTATCTTTTCAGTCTTGCAAATAAATAGCCTTTTAAAATAGTTAACATTCCCAATGATTTCATCTTATTTTCTTGTCCCCCATAATAATACTTAAAAAGAAAGAAAAAAAAGTGAATTTTCAAAAACACTGTCAGTTTCTTTTAATTGTTGTAAATGGTAATTTTCTTTGGTAATTGTGTCTTTAATACCCTGTTAGGGAAGATAGCATTGTATGTTGAAGACCTACAGTTCTGCCAATCAGTTTAAATATATAACCTAAATTTAGCCCCCATAGTACCTCTTCTAGATACATCACATTACCCCTATTTTGAGGTAATAAAACTGAGTCGAAAGATAAGTACCTTGTTCAAGATTGCTCAGCTAGTACATGCCAGAGCTGGGATTCAAACTCTACTCTTTAGAATCCCATTAACTCCAGATCTCATACTTTATCCATTATGTCACATTGACTCTGTTTTTATGCAATATTTAAACCAGATATTTAGGTTGAAAAACATTAGGCAACTACTTTTACTTGTTAAAATTTATAAGTAACCCTCTATTTCTTAAGTGAAACATAGTTTTTCCCAACAAAAATCTTGTGTCTTGTGAAACAGTTTACCAATAGACCAGAGAAATACTATAACATCAAAATGTTCAGTCTTAAACCATTACTACATGCACTTTGGCTGGATTAAGTTCTGTTGTTTCACTGAACAATTTTGTGACTTCTGGGGAATAAAGATGTATTTTGTAGCAGCACAATAAGCAGCCATAGTAATTTTTGTGACCCACAGACATCTAAGGAGACGGTTTTCTTGATGACTTGACATTTGTCTGTCAGTGCTGGGAAATCTGAGAAAACCGGTATTGAGAACACCAGAGTGCTTGGTACTATTACTCTTTCCTCTGGTAGAAGGAGCCAGTAGTCAGGAGAAGCTCCACTCATGGTATTTTGGGGTTTTTGACTAAATGTTTTGGAAAAATATATGTGGGTATGGTTTATATATCCTGTTTATGTATGTGGGGATACAATAATGACAAGTACTTAGATTTGGGTTTTTTTTGTTGTAGTGAGGGAAGTTGGGGGAAGAATGGAAATATCATTTATCTAAAAAGTTTGGCTATTTGCAAACATTGTGAAATAACAAAAACTCAACTGCCCTAAAAATAGCTATTTTATCTGTCTCTTGTTTGTTTAAACTCTCATTTATATTTTTGGCATTAAAATACAATAAATCAATTACTTTATGTCTGTGTTTTCTTTTATATTGATAGTAACTAAATTGTGTCACCAGTTCTATATTGCTATATTCATTAGTATTATCTTCAAGACAAAAAGCATGCTGCTAACAGTCCGTGATTTTAATGTTCAAACATAACACTCATAATATTTTTAGCAGTATGATACAGTGGAGGTCCAAATTGGATTAGACTTTTGAATTGAATGCCAAAGTATTGGTAAGTCTAGCACATACATATAGTCTTGCTAAACTGTTGGGTACATTTTTTTAAAACCTGTCTGTCAGTATTTCACATGGAGGTTATTTCTTGAGTAATAAAAATGACCAACAAAATTCATAGCAATTCCTGAAAAACAATGTTATGGTGCTTTAACATGAACCTACCTCACACCACCAATTCTGTTTGAAAACCTAGCTCTTAAGCAATTTTACCAGCAATACAATGAAGCACTTAGTGTGGTTGGATGTGATACGTTGGAATGTTTTCGTTGCCTTTTTAGTTCATTGTTAGTCCTTTTATGTTTGTGTGTATCTATGTACATCTGTGTGTTTGGTAAATATGAATTGAATAGATGACTTCTTATTTTATGTTTTAGGCCAAGATTGACAGACACCTAAATATTCATGACTTGAGAATATTCTGCAGCTATAAATTTTGAACCATTGATGTGCAAAGCAAGACCTGAAGCCCACTCCGGAAACTAATGTGAGGCTTAATAAACCCGTAGATTGCCTCACATTTGTCTGTTTACAAAGTAAACTTTACATCCAGGGAAAGAAGAACACCACCAGCAGAAGACTTTGCAGAACTCTCTACTTTGATGTATTGTTAAGTTTTTTAATCTAATGTATGAAACGTGGAAAGATGTAAAAGAAATAAATTAGGAGAGACTACTTTGTATTGTACTGCCACTTCTACTGTATTTTTATACTTTTTGGCAGCATTAAATATTTTTATTAAATAGACTATATTGGTTTGTGTGCATTATCTTAGCACAGCTCTACTTCAAATAATGTTTTCTTAAGGATTTATTCTCAAATTTTTATAACTAAATAGTTGACATGTAAGTTGAGTTGTTTTTTTTTTTTTTAGTTACCCCTCAGTAGTCTATTAATATAGATTAGGTAAAAACAATAAAAGGAAAGTAATATTCTTTTTATTGCTTGGAAAAATAGTAATATGGATAATGGTATTAATTTCAAATAAATACAACCCAGTGCAGTTTTAAAAAATCACAGTGTTATTTATCTAACACAGTGTTGTGTTTTCACCAAACATTTCCTGTTATAAAAAGACCAGCAGTTCTTTCCTGAGTGAGGTTTTGACTCCTTTATCATTTAATTTCCCAACTAAGTGATGGGTTTGGGTTATGTATCCAGTCAGTTGTTGAGTTATTGGTGATATTCTTGTCCAAAGATACTCAAGCCTCTGCATCACATAAGCATCACCTTAACAATAATAACTCATAATTTATTTTGTTTTGCCAACTGTGAAAGTTTTATAATACTGTTCATTGAATAAATCTATTTTATCTTTTTTTCTTTTTTCTTTATTTTCTATCTTTAAAAATTTTAGATAACCTTATGTTCTTTTCATCTGTTTTCCAGGGATTCTTAGGTCTATTTTTAGGAGTAAGCAAACTATTAATCCCTGCTAAATATTTCCTAAAGAATGCATGAAAGGTTTATTATACCACAAAGTAGTGCAGCAAAGATAATCCATTGTTTCAACAAAGCTTAAAAGAGTTATCAGAGAAATAAGCCAATTGGAGAAAGGTAAATATTTCATCCTATCTAATAAAGAGGGAATATGCTAATTGTCATGCCCTCATAAAGATGGCGGCACCCACAGCCAATAATGAGGGGATATGCTAATTGTCACACCCTCAAAGATGGCAGTGCCCAGTACCGGGGTGGCAGGTGCACAGCGCAGCCGGGTCCAGCCTCACCACGCGCCTGCCTCTGGAATCCCCCAGCCCTCTCAGACCCCCAGCCACCCAGGGCCAGCCTGAGGCACAGGCAAACCTCGGATGGCGGCTGCCCAGCCAACGCCCAAGGCACAGGCATGCCTTGGCCGCCAAGGGCCACCCGAGGCTCAGGTAACCAGGGCCAGCCGAGGTGCTGCCGGCAGTGGCAGCAGCAGAGGTGTGATGGGGGTGTTGCCTTCCCCTGATTGCCGGGTCGCCTCCCGCCCCTGAAGGCTCCTGGACTGTGAGAGGGGGCAGGCTGTGCTGAGGGACGCCCCCCTCCAGTGCATGAATTTTCATGCACCGGGCCTCTAGTGCGGAATATAATGAACAACATAAACTGATGAACTAAAAATAGACCCAGAGACAGAAGCATCGAACAGACCAACCTCAGGGGGAAGGCAGGGGGGCGGAGGGGAAGGAGGGAGAAGACGGTGAGAGATCAACCAAAGGACTTGTATGCATGCATATACTAAGCATAACCCATGGACACAGCCAGTAGGGGGGCGGTGAGGGCATGTGCTGGGGTTGGGGTGGGAATGAGCAGGGAGAGGTCATTGGGGGAAAAAGGATTCATATATAATTTAAACAATTAAAAAAAAGGGTTATCAGAACTCAACTGCTTCAATTTCCTCACTGCCCATATTTATCCCACTAGTATCTGACTTTCTCATATCACTCCAGAAATGACCTAATAAGGTCATCTTTTTTTTTTTTTTTTTAATAAGGTCATCTTAACTCATACTATAGCCAGATATAGTCAAAACTCTTCATTTCTACCTTATCTGACTTGATGGTGATATTAACAACTCTTTAGAAACTTTCTTCTTAAGACTCAGACCTCTTTCTGGGTTGTCTGTCTCAGTTCTTTGCCTCTCTCCTACTCCCCCCCCCCCCCCACCCACACACACATACACACACTTAACATGTGATCTATCCTCAACAAAATGTTAAGCCCTAACCGGTTTGGCTCAGTGGATAGAGCATTGGCCTTCAGACTGAAGAGTCCCAGGTTCGATTCTGGTCAAGGGCATGTACCCTTGGTTGTGGGCACATCCCCAGTAGGAGGTGTGCAAGAGGCAGCTGATTGATGTTTCTCTCTCATCGATGTTTCTAACTCTCTATCCCTCTCCCTTCCTCTCTGTAAGAAGTCAATAAAATACATTTTAAAAAAAACAAAATGGCCGAAACTGGTTTGGCTCAGTGGATAGAGCATCGGCCTTCAGACTGAAGAGTCCCAGGTTCGATTCTGGTCAAGGGCATGTACCTTGGTTGCGGGCACATCCCCAGTAGGGGGTGTGCAAGAGGCAGCTGATCGATGTTTCTCTCTCATCGATGTTTCTAACTCTCTATTCCTCTCTCTTCCTCTCTGTAAAAAATCAATAAAATATATTTTAAAAAAAATGTTGCCCTAACCGGTTTGTCTCAGTGGATAGAGCATTGGCCTTCGGACTGAAGAGTCCCAGGTTCGATTCTGGTCAAGGGCATGTACCTTGGTTGCGGGCACATTCCCAATAGGGGTGTACAGGAGGCAGCTGATTGATGTTTCTCTCTCATCAATGTTTCTAACTCTATCCCTCTCCCGTCCTCTCTGTAAAAAATCAATAAAATATATTTAAAAAATAAAAAACAAAACAAAATGTTAAGTATACACTACATTATTGTCTATAGTTACAATGTTATACAGATCTCTAGAACTTTTTCATCTCGTTTAACTGAAATTTTATGCCTATTGATTAGTAAGTAACTTCTATTCTCAACCTCCATCTCCCTGCCAGTCCCTGACAACTACCATTCCATTTTTGGATTCCAGGAATTACAACTTTTTAAAAAAATATTTTTATTGATTTTTTTGGGGAGAGGGAGAGAGAAACATCGATGTGAGCAACATCTATCAGCTACCTCCTGCTCTATTTATTTATTTATTTAATCATCACCCAAGGACATGTGGAAGTTTTAAAGCAGAGTATTTTTGAGACTTGGCTAGGCTTTAAGGTAATGAAAGGAGAACAATACAGAAAACTATTGTTTCAGAGAAAATGCTTTATGCAAGATATAGGCTGTGGTAACAAACTCATTCTAAATGAAAACTAATGATATGAGAGAGAAACATTGATTAGTTGCCTCCCATATGCAACCTAGGTATGTGCCCTGACTGGGAATCGAACCCGTGACTTCCTGGTTCATAAGGTTGATGCTCAACCACCAAGCCACACTGGGCAGGCTTCAATTTTTAAAAAAATATATATATTTTATTGATTTTTTTACAGAGAGGAAGGGAGAAGGATAGAGTTAGAAACATCGATGAGAGAGAAACATCGATCAGCTGCCTCCTGTACACCCTCTACTGGGGATGTGCCCGCAACCAAGGTACATGCCCTTGACCGGAATCGAACCTGGGACCCTTCAGTCCACAGGCCGACGCTGTATCCACTGAGCCAAACCGGTTAGGGCCACTTTTTTTTTTTTTTTAGGTGTGAGTTTTCAATTGTTGAGTAACCATCTTCAATTATTTGTCTTAATTGGCAATGACGAACAATTTCATTAGGCTTTCTTCTCCCAAGCACAGATACATGATGATGGCTCTCATTCTTCTCTCCCTCAAACCCCACTGTGCTGTGGGAGTGAGCATCTGGAAGAGGTCAGGTGGTGAAAAGCATTGTCCTGTGGCCGAGGCCCCAATCCAGTGCTTGCTGGAGGAACAGGAAGACAGACCGAAAGCCAGGCTGAGGGAAGCACCCATTGCCAGCACCCGTGGAGGTGCACAGAGGTGGCACACACGCAGCCGGTGTGAAGTGTGAGACCGTTAGGATGAGGTCTTTCCCTGAACTCCCAAGTTCAAGTCCCATCTCCAAATTCTCCTGGAGAAGCAACAACTTTATATAAAACCGTGGTTAATATTCTATGTTTTCCTGAGAGTTAGAAGTTGCAAATAGGAGGCTCCAGAATAAAAGAATGACAGATCAGACGAGGAAACAGAAGCCACCAAGTACTGCTTTGTCTCTTTATGGTTTTGCTGGACAGGGCCGGTTGGTACATCATACAGTCTCAAAGACTTCACGCACCCTGGCAGAGCTGTGATACTGGGCTGATTGGGGCACTTCTCTGTAGACCGTGGCATTTGACATTACTCTTTGTCCACTTGTCTTCTAAGGCTTCCAAGTGATCATGTTTGAACCTTTAAAAAAACTCGGTGCTTTAATTATGTTTGGCTTGTGTGTTCAAGTTCAGAGCAGTTTCATGCAGGTGCTGTCAATAAAGCCTTATGGCTGTGGCTGGGTTTTCCTCGTGCAAACCCCTAGGCTCCCCAGAGCAGGCTGCTGATTCTGCCAGGACACCTGCTGTTTTCTCCTCTCTGTCTCCGTCCTTTGTGTGCACAGTCACTGAAAGGCAGGTCCTGGGAGAAACGCTTCCCAATATGCCTGTTGATGTTGCTGCCTTTTTAAAAAGGGCTCAGGTTCTGAACTGTCGTGACCATGGTCGGCATTTCTTGTTACGGCCTTGGTGTGGCTGGTGCACAGTAAACAGAATTGAGCTAGACTTATTTGACAGCCGTGATAGAAATGTGATTGAATGAGACTTTAATTACCTGTACTTAACAACAGAGCAGGCTAATATTTAGAATTTTAGAAGCAAACAACAAACCATTGTTTACAGAATGCTTCCAGAGAGAAATAATAGAAAAGTGGTTTGAAAGTACCACGCCTTGTGTCAAATCAGTTTTACAAACAAGTGTTCAAAGATTAAAAACTGGTGTTTGGCAGATAGAATGACAGAACCAGCACGCATCTTCTCATGTTTTCATGTTTCCCCCTCTAAGAATTGGGAAAAGAGGTCTGGTACATCAATTTAGAAACTGTATACAAGTGTCTCTACTTACTGGTTAATCCTTCATGTTCAACAACAGGAAATTTTCTGAGGTCCTGTAGCAAGCAGTTGAGTTACACATTGAGGTTGATGTCTGCCCTCCAGAAGTTGATTATTTGCACAGGTATGTAATCTATAACCATATTTCAGAAATCATTAAGTAAAAATTCAAAGAGGAATATGATGAAGGGCCTGAATGTGGGGCAGGCGGGGGGGAGGGTGGGCAGATGACAAACACCAGGGAACTTGAAGGCTGATGAGCTCTGCAGAGGCCCCAAAGTATTTGGGGAAAGGAGCAACATTTCTTATAGGCCATATGCCCAAGGTGGAGCACATTCTAAGAGTCAAAAAACAGCGTGAGCAATGGTTTGAGCATGGGAAGGAGGCTGGGGCCCAGTGAGGGTCCAGACCTGAGTTTATGGAGATGGCTCAGCAACAGGTGGGAGAATAGGCCAGGAGCAGAGAGAAATACTTGAGTGACACACTTAGGAAAGCATTAGATATTTTTGAGCAAGATAGTAACATAAAAGAACAATCTGGCAATGGTGACTATATCCCAGATTAATCTACATTTTCTATAGTGCTTGTTACCTTTCAACATGTTATGCAGAATATACTTTTATTATACTTCTTTTTTTAAAAATATGTTTTTATTGATTTCAGACAGGAAGGGAAAGTGAGAGAGAGAGAGAGAGAGAGAGAGAAACATCAATGATGAGAGAGAATCATTGATTGGCTGCCTCCTGCTCACCCCCTACCGATCGAACCACAACCCGGGCACATGCCCTTGACCGGAATCAAACCCAGGACCCTTCAGTCCACAGGCAGATGCTCTATCCACTGAGCCAAACCAGCTAGGGCTATACTTCTTGTTTATTGCTTGCTAGAATGTTAGCTCCCCAAGAGGGTCAGGGTCTGCAGAGCACATAGTAGGTGCTCAATAAATATTTACTGAATAATCACTATTTTCAAATTTATCTCAAGACCAAAAATGTTTAAAATGTCAAATCCTTAAAAGTGAGTAACTGAAATTTCTCTCTGTTGAAACTCATCTGCCTGATTTTTTTTTAAAGGCCCTGACAGAAGAATGATTTAGTTGGGAAAATGCTATTCACAACAGCATTGGGAAGAATCATTTTACATTGAAAGGGAAGTGGGAAACCATACTGGGGGTGGGAATAAGTAGGAGTTGGAAAAGGCCACACAGTGTTGGCTTCTATTCAGGAACCACTAATTATTTTTCCCCTAAATAAAATTTCAGTGAAGAATGGCCACTCAGCACATTGCATTTAGTTGCAAACACCGGTCATTCAGCACAGTGTAACAAAGCCACCACAACATCAGAAAAATTGGCTGAATATTGCTGGCAAGTTTTAAAAATATGTATATTTTTATTTATTTCAGAGAGAGAAAAGGAGAGGGAGAGAGAGTTAGAAACATCAATGATGAGAGAGAATCATTGATTGGCTGTCTCCTGCACGGTCCTCACAGGGGATGGAGCCTGCAACCCTGGCATGTGCCCTGACCGAGAATCAAACTGTGACCTCCTGATTTCATAGGTCGATGCTCAACCACTGAGCCATGCTGGCTGGGCAGTTGCTGGCAAGTTTTGTCAGGTTCTTTCATTGAGAACTGTTGTGGAATCATGTATATGGCACCTATATATAAACATATATATATAACTTACATAAAATATTGTTGAAATAATCATATACACAGAATTTATGAGCTCAGGAAAAAAAAACATTTTAAGAATATCTAAATGTAAATAGACTTCATTAAAAAATCCTAATCTATTTAGAATTTTAAATGGAATTACTGCCAGATGAAATAAAAGTTTTATCTTCACCTCATTTCATTTTATCTGATTTATCTTTCTCTCAAGGGAAAAAAAAATTCTATTTCTGCCAACAGCAAGGCTTCCCACCTCCCTCCCCCACAAATATATCCAGTAGCAATAATCCTTTTAAAAACCACATAATTTCAAGGTTAAGGAAAAACAAACAAGAAAGTTGAAGTAGGAAAATAAGATTTAAAATTTTTATTTAGATCAGAAGTTAATTTGTAGAAATACTGTATTTATAAATTGATACACCATTCTGCATTGTGTAAATGATATCCAAGACAGATTTTTAAAAATATATATTTTTATTGATTTCAGAGAGGAAGAGCGAGAAACATCAACGATGAGAGGGAATCATTGATTGGCTCCCTTCTGCATGCCCCTACTGGGGACCAAGCCCGAAATCAGGCATGTGACCTTGACCGGAATCGAACCCAGGACCCTTGAGTCCACAGACCAACGCTCTATCCACTGAGCCAAACCAGCCAGGGTTCCAAGGCAGATTTTTATAAAGAAAAAAGTATAACTGACATATCAAGAGAGAAAATAGTCCAACAGTTCCCTCTGCTGGATGTTTTTTTTTTTTTGTAATTTTTCAAATTTATTGATTGATTTTAGAGAGAGAGGAAGGGGGAAAGAGAAGACCACCAATTTTTTTGTTCCACTTATTTATGCATTCATTGTTTTGATTTGTGTATGTGCCCTGAACAGGCTGAACCTGCAGCCTTGGCGTATTGGGACAATATTCTAACCCAATTGAGCTACCCAGCCAGGGCCTATTTTGGAGAATTTTTTTTCAATTGTCAATTTCTTTTTTAAAAAATATATTTTTATTATTTCAGAGAGGAAGGGAGAGGGAGAGCAAGACAGAAACATCAGTGATGAGAGAGAATAATTGATGGGCCGCCTCCTGCACGCCCTCCACTGGGGACTGAGCCCACAACCCAGGCATGTGCCCTTGACCGGAATGGAACCTGGGCCCCTTCAGGCTACAGGCCGACACTCTATCCACTGAGCCAAACCAGCTAGGGCCCTCTGCTGGATGTTTTAATAGAAAGCTAGACATACTGATGTCTTGCATAATGGAATGCACAAAAATTGGGGATACAGGCCAAACCTGAATGGTGGTCTCTCTGGGGAGAAGGGGGCATGGCAGGAAGGAAGAGCTGAGGGAACATTTAATGTCTGTAGTTTTTGAATTTATTATGGTGATAACAGGTTCATCATTTGTATAATTTTTAAATTTTTTAAACAAGAGCCCTGACCGGTATGGCTGTTTGTTGAGTATCATCCCATGCACCAAAAGGTTGCTGGTTTGATTCCTAGTCAGGGCACATACTCAGGTTGTGGGCTCGATCCCGGTTGGGAGGCAACTGATTGATCCTTCTCTCTCACATGGATGTTCCTCTCTTTCTCTCTCTCCCCTCCCTTCATCTCTAAAATCAGTAAAAAATATTAAAAAAATAGCTTTTAAACAAGATGCAAAATTTTATATACAATATTATGTTAATTTAGTTAAAATTATATCTATATCTGTAGATATATACATGTATATGTATATGTTTAGGTAGAATCACAGCAGAAGTCAATCGTTTTTCATTTTGGCTGTAAGGATTATGGATGATACTTATTTTCTTTATGCTCTCTTGTGCTTATCTGTGCACACACAGTTATTGTATTATTGACTGTATTCCCTATGCTGTACTTTACATCCCCATGACTACTGTGTAACTACCAGTACGTACTGCTTAATCCCTTCACCTTTGTCAACCACCAATCTGTTCTCTGTATCTATGAGTTGGTTTATGTTTTGTTTGTTCATTTACTTTGTTCTTTATATAAGTAAAACCATATGGTATTTGTCTTTCTCTTGACTTAATTCACTCAACACAATACCCTCTGAGTCCATCCATGTTATTGCAAATGGTAAAAAAATTTTTATGGCCAAGTAATATTCCATTGAATATATGCACCACTTCTTTATCCATTCATCTATTGATGGGCACTTAGGTTACATTTATATCTTGGCTATTGTAAATAATACTGCAATGAACATAGGGATGCAACTCTTTTCAAATTAGTGTTTTGGGTTTCTTCAGATAAATACCCAGAAGTGGAATTGCTTGGTCCCTCTTTGACTCTGTTTTATAGGCTATTTTGTCCGGTATAAATATTGCTATCCCAGCTTTTTTTGTTTCTGTTTGCATGAAATATCTGGTGTGATCTGAAGCTGGTTATCAGGTGTTTGTTCTGGGGCCTCTTAGGAGGGACTTGGATGCAGGCCAAGGTCAGTTGCTCCCTATGCCTTGCCTGGGGCCACTTAGTATGACCTACAAAGTGGTTTGCAGATGGTTGCCATTTGTGCTGGGCCTGGGAGAGGCTAAGCTGGGAATTGAGGCCAGCTGCTATTGCTGGGCTTGGGGCTGCTTAGCAAGAGGTATGGGGCACACTGAGGCCAGATGCTGCTTATATAGGGTTTGTGAACCTTTGAGAGATTTTAGGCAAGTCCACACTGTGAGCAAAGACAGGCCATTTGTATGGAAAAACTACCGGAAGCAGCTTGGGCTGGCCCACATTTTAGTTTACACAACACCATTACAGTGTCCTGTATTTGTCTATTAACGTTTACCAGAGAGTTTTGTATTTCTGTATGCTTTCATGTTGCTAAAATCTCTTCCTTTCAACTTACAGGACTCCCTTTAGCATTTCTTGAAAGGCACACAGCTAGTAGTGATGAGCTTCCTTAGCTTTTGTTCATCTGGAAAAGTATTTCTTCATTTGTGAATTACAGTTTTGCTGGATAGTATTGTCAGGTGTTTCTTCTTCTTCTTAGAACTTTGTATATATTATCCCACTCCCTTCTGGCCTCTACGGTTTTTGCTGAGAGATCTGATTATTTTATGGGAGCTCATTTGTATGCGGTAAGTCACTCTTCTTTTGGTCCTTCAAGTTTCTGGATTTCTCATAAAGGCATTTTGGCCTTTATATTATTGCTAAGTTGGTGTCTCTGTGGGGAATGAGGGCAGGAACTTCCTACCCCACTATCTGGTTGTCACCTCCCCTTAGTATTTTATTTTTAAAAATATATATATTTTGCCGAAACCATTTTGGCTCAGTGGATAGAGCGTCTGTCTGCGGACTGAAGGGTCCCAGGTTCGATTCCGGTCAAGGGCATGTACATTGGTTGCGGGCGCATCCCCGGTGGGGGGTGTGCAGGGGGCAGCTGGTCGATGTATCTCTCTCATCGATGTTTCTAGCTCTCTATCCCTCTCCCTTCCTCTCTGTGAAAAATCGATAAAATATATTTAAGAAAAAAATATATTTTATTGATTTTTACAGAGAGGAAGGGAGAGGGATAGAGCTAGAAACATCAATCAGCTGCCTCCTGCACACCCACTACTGGGGATGTGCCCACAACCAAGGTACATGCCCTAGACCTGAATCGAACCTGGGACCCTTCAGTCCGCAGGCTGACACTCTATCCACAGAGCCAAACCAGTCAGGGCCCCTTAGTATTTTAAGAAGGGAAACAGGACCAGGCTATGGAACCCAGTATGACTTATATAACACAAATAATTTACTAAGTACTACGAAGTAGGGTGTATCCTTTAATATTATAAGGCCTTGCACGCATGGAGGTAACAAAGCCAATTAGCAGATATATAAGATCATGTGTAAAAAGTGACTGGTATGTAGTAGGCACTTACTTAAAAATGGAAACTATTTTTATTATTTCTTTTATACTAAAATTTGAGGTGGGGAAATTATTGGAGATTATCATGTTGTGACCAATGTAATCACAAGGATCCTTATAAGTAAAAGAGGCCATGAGCCAAAGAATGTAGCTTCTATAAACTAGTAAGGGGTAGGAAACTGATTCTCTCCTGGAGCCTCCATAGGGAATACAGACCTGCTAACACTTAGAACAGTGAGACCTACTTTTGGGCTTCTGACTTCTAGAATTGTAAGGAATTTGTGTTGTTTTAAGCCACTAAGTTTGTGGTAATTTGTTACAGCAGAAACAGGAAACTAATACAGAAGTCTGAGTTAAAAAAAACTAAAAAGACATGTCATGAAATTACTTAGGAAATATTTTATTGTACAAAATTTACATTTGTTGTATATGATGAAAAGCATAGCAAAACCAATTTTTTGCTAATCCTTTTTTTCTGTAAAGAGTTAAGATTTATTTTCTAATACATTAGATAATACAACTTTTATACAGTTAACAGCTGTGTTGGTAATAAGTGTCTTGGGACATAAGATATAAAAATGAAAACAGATCAGAAAAGCGCAGGGGGAAGACCACTGCCAAAGAGTAATCTCCAAGAACTTGGCATTTTCCACGGCAAGGCAGATGCTGTGGGGTCATCACTCTGTAACTGAAGAACAAAATGTTTTAATCCTTCATCTTTACCAACAAATTACCTTTTAACATGTAAGTATTACATGTTAATCTCTAGCTTTTTGGTTCCTTTGGTTTTGACACTTTTAGCTCCGTTTTATTGTAAAGAAAAACAAAGCAATAAATTTCTGTCTTTATGTCAACTTAAGATAAATTTCCTCAAGTTTCAAATCATAAAGATATGCCAGAAAGGCTGTGTATAGATTCCACCAAGTAAAATCAAGTTCAAAAGAAATAGGTATTAAAAAAAAAATCTGCTATGTGAGTGTATCAATTTGTTCTTAGCAAAATCATAAATTAAAAAGACAGTTTCCTACCATATAAAACCGCCTTATGGGACTTAAAATAGCCTAAAGGCTAACTGATTTCTCTGGGTGTGATGTTCTTATTTCATAATAGAGAAAAGTATTTTAATTATAATGTGTATTCGATAGCTGCAGTATTGCTCATATAACAATACCTTTTGTTTTCTAAAAAAGGAATCCTGAATTCCAAAAAGAACTTGTTTATTTTCATAAGAAGCTTTTTGGTATAAATGCAATATGAACAATGAATACAATGAAGTACTTAAGATATTCCTTTTTTGGAGAATTAGCCTTAATGAAACAACTGTAAACAGCAGGCTGGTTAACTGCTCTCCTTTAAAAAGTTTAGTTAAAATAAATTTTATGTAGAAACACGTTTATATTCAACATAAACTTTTACTTATTTGGTCTACTTATACAGCATATAAAATACAAGTTTATTAATATATAACCAGAGAAATCAGAGGCTTAAGCTATAGGAAAAACTTACATGTGGTTTGATTATCTGAAGCCATTCATTAAGATATTCAACAAGACCTAATGCATCTGGGATATTGTCTCCTTCTGAAACAAATTTTAGCAGAACAGCCATTGGGATTTCCTTAGAACAGCTACAAGAAATTAAAAAAAAAAATTAAGTATTCTACTGATAAAAGACCCTGATTTCAGCTAAGAACTTTGAGCATGTAACTATAGCTACATGTGTCTGTTTTTATAGCTAAGATAATCTAGGTTTTGGGCAAGGAGAAGATACCCATCATAAAATCACTTATTTATCTCCTGTTACCCCAGATACATTCTTCTGTTTGTGTGGACAGGACTTGGAGCCATCCATGTAAGCCCACCCTAGGCATATGCAAGTTTGTGCCTCACACCAAGGCTACATGAAAAACCACTCCTCTATCCTTGGTTATAGAACATGAGGTATGTTCTGATCTACTCCTGAAACCTACTGTAGAAACAGCTATTTTTCAGAAGCACCACAGCAGAGACTGAAAGATTTTAACACCTTATTATTCAAAAGCAGTGAAAGAAAACTGTGGAACAGAATAAAAGGGGGTTGGGGGGGGGGGAACCTTACTATTACTTCTTACAGTTATTGAGTGATTATTATGTGCTAAGCAATGTCTGCATATTTTATTACTTAATCCCTACAACAATCCTTGAGAAAGTTATAATTATACCGATTTCATAACTCAAATCAGTTTGGAATAATGGGAACAAGGACAGAGTACCTGGATTCAAATTCTAGCTCTGCCACTTACCAGATTATGTCGGGCAAGTTACTTAATCAAGGGTTTAGTGTTCCTCTTCTGTAAAAGAGGGATCCTAACAGATAACAGAACTGACTTCATAGGGTTGTTGTGAGGTTAAAAGCGGTAGTGATGCCAAATTGCTTAAAACAGTGCCCATAATTAATGTTAGCAATTAATTATGAGGTAACTTAGGTTCACAGAGATTTCAATACAGTTAACAGGCTCAAAGTTCTATATGTAGGAAGTGGCAGCGGTGGCACTTGAAGCTAGGTCTTTCTGACTCCAAACCTAAGTCTCCTAACTGTTCTGTTATAAATGCCTCAAGCTAGTAACAAGATGGAGAGCTTACCAATGCAAAAAACTTCCTGTTTGCCAACAAAAGCAAAAATCATTTCTAACACCCTAAAACCAAGCACCATGAGAAAAACTATACCAAAACTTGAGAGCACATGACTGACAGAGAGCTACAGATTTAAGACGTGGAGGAGAATTTGACGTTTAAGTTCAAAGGTCTCAGCTGTACAGGGAGAGCCGACCACAGCATTTCAGCTTAAAAATTAGAAGCTGGAAGTTGTTAGCACTAATTATACCATCTCAGTACACAGTTCTGAAATATCTTAGAGACTCTCTGGCTTTGTATGGAAGAACTGTGAGCAGTGTTGGCTCAGAAGATTCTAATTCCTGAATACTCATGTCATGACAGCCTTAGAAATGGCTCATGCTGAGAGAAAGCCAGCCACCCTGGTGTGCCTTCATTTTAAAGGCTCTAGCTTAAAAAGTGCTGGGTTATGGTCTTGAACTTACAGTGTCCAACACTACTATTTTGTAACAAAAATCTATATATATAAAAGCCAAGCAACTGGAACGGAACATCTGGAACGACCGGTCACTATGACACATATTGTGGTGGCCAACCAGCCTGATCAGGGCCCTGATTGGCCCCCTGCAACCTCCCACAGCCCCTCCCCCTGGCTGGCCTGTCCCCCCACCCCCAACTGGGGTGGGGCCGGCTGGCCAACCCCCTGCAGCCCCTTCCCCCTGCCCCTGATCGAACCCCATCGGGGCAGGCGGGCTGGACCCCACCTATGCATGAATTCGTGCACTGGGCTTCTAGTAGTAGAATAAGAGTTTTAATATCATCCTCTGGTCCTCTCTGTAAAAATGGAAGGTGGAGTGTGACTCATTTTATTACTTTTTGTGACAATAAAATCTAACACATGAGATATATCCATTATTCATTTACAATTAAATACAGGAGTGGACAAAAGTAGGTTTACAGTTGTTTGTATGGAAAATAACAATAATTAATAAGTGATAACACAAGAATAAACTCTGTGTTTTGTGTACTCACAGCTTTAAACCTACTCTTGCCCACCCCTGTGTAAGGGCTCTCAGGTCAGCCACACCACTGTCACTAGGAGCAATATTTTCTTTCTTTTTTTTTTTTAAAAAAAAAAAAAAAATTTTATTGATTTTTTACAGAGAGGAAGGGAGAGGGATAGAGAGTTAGAAACATCGATGAGAGAGAAACATCGACCAGCTGCCTCCTGCACATCCCCCACTGGGGACATGCCCGCAACCAATGTACATGCCCTTGACCGGAATCGAACCTGGGACCTTTCAGTCCGCAGACCGACGCTCTATCCACTGAGCCAAACCGGTTTTGGCTAGGAGCAATATTTTCTTATCCAGAGATCAGAATATATATTTGTTCTGATAATGAGAAGGCAAAATATGTATATCACAAAAAATTTAGCAAATAATCTTAATATGCATTGAGGGAGAAAAAAGGATTAAAAATTGTATGAGTTATATGATTTTTTTTCAATTTTAAAAATTATTTATTGTGCCAGGCTGGTTGGGCTCATTGGTTGAGTGTGGACCTATGAACCTGGAGGTCACAGTTCAATTCTCAGTCAGGGCACATGCCGGGTTTCAGGCTCAATCCCTGGATGTGCAGGAGGCAGCCAATCGATGATGTTCCTCTCTCATCTATGTTTCTATCCATCCTCTCCCTTCCTCTTTAAAAATCAATTTAAAAAATATATTAAAAATTATTTATCGCAATGAATGTAAAATTGCATTGAACATTAAACACAGGTCTTGCTATAGCTGAATAAAAGAAAATTGATTTTATGAGAAACAATTTCAAATAGGATGAACTCTAAAGTTATGTTTTGTAGGATCTTGCAGATACATATATTCAATTCAACTATATTTTAAAGAACGTGGGAAGACTCAAATTACTGATTCAGAAATAAAAGTGAGGACATTACTACTGACTTTACAGAAATAAAATAGGAATTATTATTTAATGCAACAGATTTTCTGTTTAAAATGATGACAATGTTCTGAAAGTGGTGATGGGTTCACAACACTGTGAATGTATTTAATGCCACTTAATTGTACACTTAAAAATGGTTAATGTTATGGATATGTTACCACAATTAAAAAAAAGATTATAGCCCAGTTGGCGTGGCTCAGTGGTAGAGCGTCAACCTGTGAACCAGGAGATCATCGTTCGATTCCCAGTCAGGGCATGTGCCTGGGTTGCGGGCTTGATCCCCAGTGTGGAGCGAGCAGGAGGCAGCCAATCAATAATTCTCTCTCATCACTGATGTTTCTCTCCCTCCTCTCCTTTACTCTCTGAAATCAATAAATCAATAAATATAAACAAATGAAAAACAAAAAAAACCCCAAACCAAAACATAAAAAAAGATTATAAAGGTTGCATTGAACAAGTATCAGAATCCCTAACATGCCATACATAATAAAGTGTTAAATAAGGCTTTTCAGGACCTATTGTCCTATAATCAAATTTCAATCTTTCCCCTGAATGTAATTTCCATTTTATAAATATACTAGAGGCCTGATGCATGAGATTCATGCACGGGGGTGGGGTGGTGGTTTGTCCTTCAGCCTGGCCTGTGCCCTCTTGCAGTCAGGACCAGGACCCCTCAGGGAATGTCCGCCTGCCAGCTTAGGCTCGATCGAGGGGATTGGGGGATTCCCCCTCCCCATCCCCCCGATTCCCCCCAGGGATCAGGCCTAAGCCGGCAGTCAGACATCCCTCTTGCAATCCAGGGCTCTCACAGTCCGGAATCCTTGCTCCTTACCGCCCACCTGCAGTGGAGGCAGGAGAGGCTCCCGCCACCCCCGCTGGGCTCACCAGCCGTGAGCCCGGCTTCTGGCTGAGTGGGAACGCACAGACCACCAGGGTGCAGCTCCTGCGTTGAGCATCTGTCTTCAGTGGTCAGTGTGTGTCATAGTGATCAGTCTTTCTGCCGTTTGATCGATTTGCATATTACTCTTTTATTATATAGGGTTTTCAAAGTTCCAATAAGCAATCCAACAATTCTCTAAATTATCTTACTTTCATTTTTAAATAAAGCGGGAACAAATGAACAAAGAGGCAAACTCACCCTTCATCATAGAGTGTTTTTGTGATACCTCCTCCAGGTATACGGATGCAATACTCAGAATCACTTATTTCAGGAATGCATGGGCTTTTTTCCATTTCTTCCCAGTTAAGGCTTTTTATTTTATTTTGAACACTTTTTTGCAGGGAAGGTGTAAGTAGATACCTAAAGGGAGTACTAGAAACAATTACATAATTAACTTTCTAAAAACTCACCAATATAAACATGAAGGCAAAAATCAGTTCTTTTAGAAAAAATTATCTTACATTCTCTATTCCATTGCACAAGGCAAACCTAAGTTTTAGCAATCTTTGGAAGAATAACATGTAAAAAATATTGCTCTGACTTGCTATTTACAGAGAGATGGTAAAGAGATAGGAATATTTAAACTAAGGTAAGACCATCACGAAGATAAATTTAGTTTTCACAGCTCTGCTCCCTTCTGGCCATGAGGCCTATTGTGAGATTCCTAGAAATTAGCTCCAGTTTTGAAAGGTTACTCTTGGCTGATATTTTTCATCATGATTTTACAGGTGCATAAATGATCATACAATAAAATAGATTAGCTCTGTGATGTTGCAGGCACAATACCACACAATCAAAGCAGTTCCAGAACCATCTGTGTGTGTGTGTGTGTGTGTGTGTGTGTGTATATATATGTGTGTGTGTGTGTGTGTGTGTGTTGTATATATATATATATATATATATATATATATATATATCCTGACTAATTATAGACAAACATGCAAATTGACCATAACTCTGTCACACCCAAAGCCATGCCCACCATCCAATCAGAGTGAGTATGCAAATTAACCCAGCCAAGATGGCTACAGCCACAGAGAGCAAGGTTTCCTAGGTAACAGAGGAAGCCAAGCTTTCCGCCTGCCTTTGCCAGGCCTAAGCCTCCACTCAAGCTACAAAGTTTCAATTATAGAAGGTAAACAAATTCAAACAGAAATGGCGGCAGAATGGAGCTTGAGAGAGCAGGCCAGGGTTGCCGGCGGCAACAGGGGAAGCAAAGCTTTCCACACACCCTGTCCGGGCCCAGGCCTCCACTTAGGGCTACAAAGTTTCAATTATAACCCCAACAGAAATGGCTGCCGGCCGCGGAGGGAGCCCCAGGCTTGGCTCCGCTCCAGGCTACGAAGTTTCAATTGTAGAAGGAAAATAAATTCCAGATACCAGGGCCTCCGCTTGGGTTGTCAGGGGGCGTGGCCGGCCTGCAAACCACCACAGGCCCCTCGCTCAGGCCACCCCACGTTCCAAGGGAACCCCACCCTGATCAGGGACACCCTTCAGGGCAAACCAGCTGGCCCCCACCCCTGTACCAGACCTTTATCCTATCTAATAAAAGAGTAATATGCAGATTGATCACCACTGCAACACACAATATAGCTGCCCCCATGTGGACACAAGATGGGCAGCAGGAGAGGGTAGTTGGGAGGCACCTGGCCTGCAAGGGAGGGCGGTTGGAGGTGATCAACCCTGCAGGAGAGGGCAGTTAGGGGTGACCAGGCCGGCAGAGGAGGGAAGTTGGGGGCAAACAGGCTGGCAGTGGAGTGGTTAGGGGGTGATCAGGCTGGCAGGTGGAAGCGGTTAGGGGCAATCAGGAAGGCAGGCAGGCAAGCAGTTGGGAGCCAGCAGTCCTGGATTGTGAGAGGGATGTCCGACTGCCCGTTTATGGGATCGGGCCTAAACAGGCAGTTGGACATCCCTTGAGGGGTCCCAGATTGGAGAGGGTACAGGCTGGGCTGAGGGACAATCCCCCTCCGTGCACGAATTTCGTGCACCGGGCCTCTAGTGTATATATATATATTTTTTTACTGTCCTAAATTGTTTATTAGATAAGAATTTTACAAACATTACTTATATTAGCAGTAATGGTGGAGCCGGAGAGTATTGCGCCTTCTCCAAGCTGCAGGGCGAGAACCACCAATAGTGGGGTGAACTTGTGGCCCTTCCCAAGGCCACGGCTCTTTTGGCCCGCAGATGTCAGCCCTCGCATCTCCCTGTGCTTGTGGACTGGTTTGGTGATCCACTGGGTGTCAGGATTTCTTCTGATAGCCTTATGGAATGGATCAATGAGGATAACCTGAAAGAATTTGTACGGGGAATCTTCACCAACCCAGTAAGAATTCAGGACTCTCAGAGCCCTACAGTGGCGTCCAGCTCGCTCTTCGGCAACAGACTGAAGACTTTGAGCAAACATTAGCTGGTTAACACCGTGATGGACAGGCTTGCTGTAGGTCGCGCCCTTAGGAACAGGGCGTTTGCGGCCACCTCGGCGCACAGAAATCTGATATATGACATAACCTTGCTTGGCCTTGTAGTCAAGCCTGTGCGCTTTGTCGGGCCGGGTGGGGCGGGGGGCCCTGTGGAGCGCAGAGAGCTGGTGGTACTGCCAGCAGCGCACCCTGAGAAGGAAGCGCATTGCATCAGACTGCTTCTTCCTCCATAGCTCCTGGATGTACTTGTAAGCGCCCATCTTGGTTTACCTGATGGCTGCGGCCAGACAGAAAGGCCAGAACCATCTGTATATTTACACCAAAGCTTTCCTTCTGTCCCAACTATGGAACTAAAAGAGTCTACCTAACTGTGCTCCCTCCTATCTCTTGACTTTTACCTTCTTCTTTCTGAATTTCAGAGAGGAGAGGTAAGGATATACATGGCTTGTAAAACTTATTTTAACCTTTTAATAGATAAATCATAACAATATTGCATAATCTTTACAAAAACATTTTTTCAAAGGCAAAAACATACCTGCGAAGCTGTAGATCATTACAGTGATATGAATGACTGCTCGAAAGAACAATAACTTTGGCACAGTTACTACTTTTCACCCATGAAAGCAGTTTTTCACAGAATGGCTTTGATTTATACTTTGTATATGTTGGGGGGGAAAAAAGAAAATAAAAAAGTTAGATCCTAGAGTATAAGAAGATTCTCTATAATATTTCATCAACTTTATCTCATGATATATAATGTAAATACACTAAAATTAGAATTATTTTAAAATCCACTTACAGTCCTTAAACTGAAGGTGAAAAATGAAGAGCAATGAATTACATATTATATCTTTACAATCTATATACTAGTATATAAAAGCCTAAGCAACCGAATGAACAGTCACTATGACAAGCATTGACCACCAGGGGACAGACACTCAGCGTACAGGATGGGGCTCCCTCCTGTCTCAATCGGGTCTGCGGGGATTGGGCCGAAACAGGCTATCCAACATCCCCTGAGGGGTCCTGGATTGCGAGAGGGCGCAGGTCAGGCCGAGGGACCCCACCGGTGCACGAATCTGTGCACTGGGCCTCTAGTTTAGAAATAAATTGTGAGGAATCTAGATTTAAAAAAAATTTTATTTTGACTAACAAAGGAAAATTTCCAAGTACTTCAATTAAGTAATCCATTATTACTTAAAAAATTTCTGACCTGTATTTGATCATGATGAAACAATTAAATAAATCCAGAATGCCAAACATCTGGTCTTATTTTCTCAAAGGAGTCAATATTTTGAAGACCAGAAAGGAGAGCCAGTTCTATAGTGAAGGATACCAACTAAAAATATGTAACAGGCACGTGCAACATATGAATCTTGAATGGATCCAAAATTAAAAGATATGTTGAAGACAATTAGGGAAATTTGAATATTCTGGATGACACTACTGAAAAATTGATTAAATGCTGCTTTTCTTAGGTGTGGTAATGGTGTAGTGGTTGTGAAAAATAATGTCCTTATTCTTGAAAGATATGTGCTAAAGTATTTTGGGGGTGGAATATGATGTTGCTGGCCTATTTTTGTATTGCTTAGCAAAAGAAAACTGTGCAGAGAGAATCAAGCAAGTGTGACAAGATGTTAACATCTTGGTTAATGTGGAATGTAGGTTATAAAATTATGAGGGGGAGAACCCACTTTACGGAAACTCTTCACATACTGTTAATTCAATAAAATTTAAAATGCAGATAAGGAATTTTTAATCTTTAAAAATAGGAGTGCTGGATAGTATAATGGTTAAGAGAGGCAATTTCTTAACTGTACATACAATAAAAACTCAAATTACTTTTGACTCTTAATTCTTAATGATACTTAGTATTTTCTCATTATATTTTACTTTAATAAATTTTAAAAGGCAAATATAATATGCTAACCTTAATAAAAATGGACCTTAACTGAAGAACCACTAGCTTCTTTGAAGGCAATGAATATACTGTAAAGACAAGAAGAAAATGAAATCATACAAAAGTTAAAATGAAGGAGTTATAGAAATAAAACTATTAGCCACCCAAGTGCCTGTAAATAGACAAAAGGATAAAGAAGTTGTAGTACATATACACAATGGAATATTACTCGGCCATAAAAAAAAGAATGAAATCTTACCATTTGCAACAGCATGGATGTACCTAGAGTAATATGTTAAGTGAAGGGATTAAGAACTTCAGATTGGTAGTCACAAAATAGTCCTGGAATGTAAAGCACACCCTAGGAAACAGTGAAAATAACGTAATAACTATTTGTCAGGTGGGTACTTGAAATATTGGGGGAACTAATTTGTAAAGTATATGACTGACTAACCACTATGCTGAAATTAATACGAATATTGAACGTAAACTGTAATTCATGCATGGGTAGGGCCCCTAGTGACTGCAGGCTGGGGCCTCCCTTCCCTTGGCTGCCTGCCACCGGCTGGCTCCGCCCCTTGGCCAAACTCCTGGTTGAGGGGACAATTTGCATATTAGGCTTTTATTATATAGGATGGTATTTTACTTTTGTAAGAAAATGTTCTTAAAAGATAAGAGATGCACACTTACATATTTAAGGTGAAATGTCATGTCTATAATTTATTTCAAAATACTTCATCTTAATAAAAAATACACAGCCTGGCCGGTGTGGCTCAGTGGTTGAGTATCAACCTATGAGCCAGGATATCACGGTTCAATTCCCAATCAGGGCACATGCCTGAGTTGGGGCTCAATTCCTGGTGTGAGGTGTGCAGGAGTCGGTCGATCAATGATTCTCTTTTATCATTGGTATTTCTGTCTCTCTCTCTCCTTTCTTCTCTGAAATCAATTAAAATAAATAAATAAATAAATAAAGGAGATTAAAGCACTATAATTGACTTGTTGCCAGTTTGTGTCCATGAAAATCGGTGGGTCCTCCTTTAGAATGAAGGTACTTTAGCAGGGTGGTTTGGTACTTAAGAGTCAGCCTCAGGGACCAGAGTGGCTTGATTAGAAGCTCAGTTATACCAATCATTAATCATGTGACCTTAACTTCTCTGTGCAATGGTTTCCTTATCTGTAAAACTACCTATGGAATAACTGTGAGGATTAAACGAGTTAACACATATAAAAGCACAGTGTTCAGTTTGTAGATAATAATAAATATTAGTTGTTATCATTAATAGGAAATTAAAAATTCTAGCTCTAATTTTTATAGTCCTTTATCCTTTAAGGAGATAACTGAAATTGCATCTTCTATTAACAAAGCCATCTTTCCTGTAGGAATTTCATTAAGATGATTTTTTTCAGTGTTTTTCATTATCACAAGTTAATGACATGAGTAATAAGACTAACAAAAAACAAAATGCTTTTTCATTTGTCTTTCAATCCACCAACAGTCTTTCATGGTCCTCTAGCACTTCTTGACTTTGACCTTAAAATGATAAAAGAGGACTGAGAGGCCAACAGAGGAACTGGCCCATCAGACGAAGTAACTGGATGCTCCTAAGCTTCATGATCAACAGCTATACCCTTACTCATTCAGTGCAGTACTCCATTATAAACAAACAGTGGTCAGTGCAATATAAACTGTGTTCCTGATTAAGCCTGAAAGTCCAATGAAAAATTATGGGAAAGGCCTACACCTACTAGCATCATTAGGCAATTCAATCTTTCCGAGCCTTACTGATATCATATTATGGATTATATAATAATATGAGAGGATGACTGAAACTTACATGAGATAGTACATACTAAACATACTGAGGACTGAGCCCAATGGAATACTCTTTTCTCCTTTCCTTGTATTACTGATGCTTACACATGCTAGTAAGAACAGAAAATAAAAGTGAGGATAAAAGGAAAAAAAACACACCCCAGGTTAAAAAACACAAAATTTTCAAATTCTATCCAAGGACACAAGTACAATCACACTTCTCATAGGAGTTGCCATTTAGAAAAGCCTATGAGAATAGGACAATGTGACTGGGTCGTCAGTTCTGCACAAAGCTGGCATCAAGGAAATGTCTGCTACCAAACAGGGTCTATAGCGTCTATTTCAAATGTAAAACAACTCTACCTTGTAGTAGAATAAAATGTGCAGAAATCTTACATACCTTCAGCATTTATACTGAGTTCTGTTGAATTTTCTTCTGATGTTGCATATGGATTATTTCCAACCATCGGCACAAGACAATCGGTATAGAAGTAACCAATTTTACACATATTCAATGTAGAAATGATCAGATCTATTGCAAGCTGGCCAACATTTCCAACGGATACTGCCGGCTGAAATAATTTAAAAAATATAATAAGACATCAACATTAGCGGCACTTTTAGAAGTTTAGACAGAAGACAATAATGACAGCACTAGTACTGGAAGTTTATGCTCAGCTGCATCATTGCTACATACTGATTCTCTCATTAACTGCAACTGAGGTGTCAACAGGGAGCCTCCTCCACATTTGAGACTATTGATTTAACACTTATTGAACACCTACTATGTGTCAATCATTACTCTAGGTACTGGGAATGCAGTAAAACAAATCAACAAAATTCCTGCCTGGTGGAGCTTCCACTGTAGTGAGAGAGCAATTTATCTGTAAGAAAATAAATGGTAAAATATACAGTGTACAATAGTAATTACAAAAGTAATATGACCAAAAATTAAGTGACTGTAAACATGTGTATATTTGTTTGGCTGTAATTTTAAAAAGGTTTGGTCAAGAAAAGCATCACTTCAGGTGACAAGAAACTATAGGCCTGAAAGAGGTAAGGGAGAGAATATTTCAGGCAGTGGGAAAGGAAGTATAAAGGCTGTGAGGTATGAACAAAAGTGCCCTTGGATCTTCTATTTGCTTTGTTAGTGCCTAAAGGTTGGTGTGAGCTCCTTTTCACACTAAAACCACACACACACACTATCCCCATGACTAACAGTCCAACTGCCAAATCTCTAGCTACTTATCTGAAATGGAGAGCCTACCGGCTATCTCCCCATGGTTATGTCAAAGGTAACACACTCAACATGTACAATATTAAACTTCTGCTCAAACTTGTCCCCATATTTTGTATTTCAGAAAAGAGCAACAATTACTAAGCCAATTACTTACACTGGGAAACTTCTTCCCTTTCTTTTACTAAGCATACCTAATACATGACTAATTTTCATTGATTCTACTTTATATTTCCCCCCTCCATATTTTTATGGGTCCTTCAGAGTGGTCTCCCACTTTTCATTGTTGTCATCTATTAATCCTCTGGTTACCTCCTGTATTTCCCTTTCCACTTCTCAAAGATTTTGCTACTTTGGTTAGACCCTCACTTCCTTTATGATCCATCTTTTCCTCACTACTGGATTCTTCCCATCAGCATATCTTTCGAACCTGGGACCCTTCCGTCCACAGGCTAACGCTCTATCCACTGAGCCAAACCGGCGAGGGCAGCTACTACCTCTTTTTTAAGGTGTCCCTCCACAGCCCCAATTCCCCACAGTTGTTCACTAAAACATAAACAGGCAAAAGTAGGGTTACGGTTGTGATACAAACAAATAACACGATAATTTAAAAATACAAGAACAAACTATTTCCCTACTCATGGCTGTACACCTACTTTTGCCCACCCCTGTATGAAATGATTACCAAATACATTTAGTTTTAAGATCCATCACCACAGTTACAATTTTTTTCTTGTAATGAGAACTTTAAAAATATATATATATTGTATTGATTTTTTACAGAGAAGAATAGAGAGTTAGAAACATCGATGAGAGAGAAATATGGACCAGCTGCCTCCTGCACACCCCCTACTGGGGATGTGCCCGCAACCAAGGTACATACATGCCCTTGACCAGAATTGAACTTCAGTCCCCAGGCCGACGCTCTATCCATTGAGCCAAACCGGTTTTGGCTGTAATGAGAACTTTTAATTCTCTCTTAGCAACTTTCAAATATACACTACAGTATTGTTAAGTATAGATTCCATGCTGTACATTACATACCTCCCCCTCCCCCGCCCAGGACTGACTTCTAACTGAAAGCTTGTACCCATTTCACCCACTCCACTCTACTCACCACTCCATCAGTTCTCTGCAGCTATGAGTTTGGTGGGGTTTTCTTTCTTTTTTTATTTATTTTTCCTCTTTTTTTTTTTTTTTAAGATTCTACATAGGAAGCTTTTCTTAACAGGTCCTTGTGTCCCTCCCTCTCCCAGTAAATCCTTGGGCCTTTCTATATATTTTAAAATCTTCTGTCCTAGCATTTATTGCCTTTATTGATTTACGTGTTTCCAACGAGACGGTAAAACTCCCTGAGGACAAGTACCTGGTCTTATTCTAATATTTTCACATACCAGAAAGTTTATTGAAACAATGAACGAACACGGGCAACTGTAGGAGCCTTAAACCATGTTAGCTGCTGGCAAAGCTGCTCTCATCACCCTATCCGCAGGTAGTTTTTCTGGCTAATGACAAAGACCTGTTTGCTTAAGAATGACTCTAAAACTAGTTGCGAAACGCTTTTTCTAGGATAAAATGTAAAGAGAATGTCCCGCACAGCAAATGCACAGCGTACCTGTAATATCCAAATACATTACGTTGTACAGTCAAAAAAGACTACAAACTGTAGACTTAGATACAAGGTTTGGTGATAACGCCCACAAAGGTTCAGTTTGGATCGAGACCTCCAGAGACAACCTCACCCCGTTTTCAGCGCGGGCTGAAAACCCGAAATACAGTCCCCCAAACACACTCTTCAAAACAGTTCAATTTTGAAGATGAAATGTGTCTTTATAACCACTCAAAGTGTGTGTATACATTTTTTGGGGACACCTTATAGAAACAAGTACTCTCTTTCCCCCAGGGCCGGCGATACCCCCGAGTTGGGGTGGCGGCACTGCCACCAAGCGCCTTCCGAAAGGCAGCCCCCCGAAGTCGGGCCGCGGAGAGGTCGGGGACTCACCATCAGGAGGGTGAAACCCGCGAGGTCGCAGACCGACTCACCGCAGGGAACAAACATGGTCGCACTGAAGTGGGAGGACGGAGGTAAGCCCCGGCCTTGGAGGAAGGAGGGAGGCGGGAAAGCGAAATCCACGAGCTCCCGCAGTGTCTGCGACCTCGCGTCCCTAGAGCTCCGCGTGACGCACGCGCGGCGGGGCCTGGCGATCGGGGTCCTTCGAGTCCCTCGGCGCGGGGTCCTGAGGGGCCTGTCCAGCTACCTGCCTGTCCAGAGGGCAGAAAGGGCCCGCGAGGGAGGGCGATATGGCGGATAGCGGGGTCCGGACAAGGTGTTGGGGCGCGCTGAGGTCGTGAGGCGGGAACCGTGAGGGCGGGGAAACGGCAGGTGGAGGTGATCCGGCAGCGCGGGGGACAGCCCTGACGCCTGGCCGTCCGCGGCCGTTTCAAAACAACAGTTGGGCGCCACCGCAGCGGCGGCCTCGCCTCCTGCCCAGCCCCTCGCCTGACGCGGCGTGGCGTCCCCCGGGAGCTGCGCGAGGCGAGCGGTCGCGCCGGCTCCGTGCTCAGCCCGGACTGAGGCTCCGAGGCGGGCCCGGGCGCGCCGCGTGGTGGGAGCCCCTGCCGCGGAGAGAGTCGGCGGCGAGGCGCCGGCCCCAGCATGTCGCTGCCTCCGGAGAAAGCCTCTGAGCTGAAGCAGCTCATCCACCAGCAGCTGAGCAAGGTGAGGGCCACGGGCCTCCCCTGCCCGCCGTGTGGCCCCGGGTCTGGGTCCCCCGGCCCGGCGACTGCGGCACCTGCTTGCGGCGGGGGCGGGGGGGACGGACTCGAGCCGGGGCTGGGAGACGCCGAGCGCGGGATGGGCACAGCCTCGGTGTGAAGCGGAGCAGCTTTCTGGCCGCCATACAAAGGAAGTGCTAGGAAGAGTCGGGGGCGACAGGATTAGGGGACGGTTGTGAAAAGGGAGCTTTATTGGAGGTCGCGTCGGGTGTAGGTTGTTTTTGGAGAAGGTTTACATTCAGACGCCAGGAAATGGAAGTACTTGCGGGATGAAACTTGAGGGGTCGTTGGTGTTGAACCACATCATCAGTTCGTAAGTCGTGGGAGGGTTTGGAATGACAGTGTCAGGGCTGGAGGAAGAGCCGTGTGTGTCGGAGGTGCTCAGTGGAGCGCCGTCCGCTGAAGTAACAAAGCCCCCGCTCGCTGTGCACGCGTGTGCCCGGCTTTGTGCTGTAAGCCTCCTCTCTCCTCCCGGGTTCAGGGAGGGTTAGTGAGCTAACTGGGGGCCACAGCTAGGAAGTGGAAAGCTGACATTCATGCTTTGCCGCCTCCAGGTCTGTGTTCTTTTCCTTACACCCTACTTTCGGAAGTTTGTTTGGGTTGAGTGTTATCTGTAGGGAAATAGGAACAAAGGTAGTATATAACCAGGAGGGGTTATTTTCTAGAATTTGCACCAAAAATTTTATCTTATTATTTTTTCCTTTTGCAAAGCTACTTTGTTCTCATTGAATTCTGGTAACCATTGTTACGTTTACGATGAGCTGGCGAAGCCTTCCTGAATTGCGTCTATCTAGTCTGCCATTATAGTTTTCTTTGTCAGTGTTTTAGAAATAGATTAACTAAGTGTCAGTTGCCATTAATTTTTTGTCAGTATTTAGAAGAAATTAAGTAGCAATCTTCAACTGCTTTGTAATGTTGTAAGTTGTAATGCGAGTTTTCTGTGTATAGATGGACGTGCATGGCAGAATAAGAGAAATCCTTGCTGAGACTATACGGGAAGAACTGGCTCCTGATCAGCAACAGTTATCAACAGAAGACTTGATCAAAGCTCTTAGACGACGGGGAATCATTGACGATGTGATGAAAGAACTTAATTTTGTTACTGTGAGTAATCTTTTAGGGGGAAACATTTGAGGGTATAAATATATGTTTGGGGGGGCCTCTCCTTTTAGTAAAGCCACTTTAAAATAAGATCTTTTTTGTCTAGTAATACCCTTGTTTCAAGTATAAGCCAATGTGCCCTGGCCGGTGTGTCTCAGATGGTTGAGCATCGCCTCATTTATCAAAAGGTTGCCAGTTCAATTCCTGGTCAGGGCACGTACCCAGATTTCGGGTTCAATCTCTGGATGGGATGTGTATGGGAGGCAACCAATCAATGTCTCTTTCTCTCTCCCTCTCCCTTCCTCTCTCTCTAAAATCAATAAAAATATTTTTTTTTAAAGTATAAGCTAATGTAACAAGTAGGATTATGTATCAATGAAATTGGAGTTATATACCATATTTCTCTCTACAATGTCAGAATTTTCTCCTTATTTATTGTTTAGGTCTGTAACTTTAAGTATGTATTTTAGTCACGTTAGTTCATCATAACCTGTTTCTTTTTCACTAATATTGTTCTAGGTATACTTTTTAAGATTAGGCTTATTTTTTAAATAAGCACTGTTTTGGGACAATATTCTCTGTGATTAAGACATTATCAATTTAAGAAAATAATTGGCTACATAAGAACTTTCAAATCTTTTCATATAAATAGGTCAGTAGTGGGATGATAGCCTTTCAGTGCACAAATTAGTAAGTAGGCCTTCTTTTGAAAATGAGGCAATAATGAGAAACTGTGACCTCAATACTGGGTAACATAATGTAAAAATTGGATGGACTTCATAATACACCAGGGAATAAGTATTTTAATACAGCATCCTTTTTTGCTTTTTGAGATTTGTAAACCCATTTGTTATAAAAGTTGACCTAGTAACAGCTTTTGCTGTGTGAATGTACTTCCTTATTTAAATCAGTTCATGGCAGAATCATAAGCCAAATGTTATATGAGGTTTGGAGAAAGTTTAACCTTGTTTAAGATATTAGGGATTTGTTTTTAGCATTCTGTGGACATTACTTGAAGACAGTTTAATTTCTTAATAGTAGACTTTAGGAGTAACCAGTTGCATTACCTCTTTTGAAGGCTTTTCATTATTTTAATTAAGGGGTCTTTTGAGGGGCTTTATCCTGTTTACTTTTGTTGAGTTCTTAAGTTCCATTATTGACATTTTTCTTAACTATAATTTTGTTTTCTAATTTGTTCTGATTTTCTTTCTGCCTTTCTAGGATAATGTTGATCAAGAACTCCCTCCCTCTCCAAAACAACCAGTTTGTTTTACTGATAGACAATCAACATTGTTAAAAAAAAGTATGTGTATTTTTTTTTTTTAACATTTAGTTATGGATAGTACTGAGGATAGATGTGCTACAGTATTTGGTATTTGTTAGAAAACTTCTCAGTCCCCCCCCCCCCAATGAAATACTTATATTTTTATGAGTAATCATCAAAAAAAACTTAGATTCTATTTTCCATGAAGTATGTCAGAAGATTTAATGTATAGCACAGTGGAAGCAAAAATACCTATTTCACATGTTTTAATGATACATTTTATAAAAATTGTATAGCCTTGCTTTTTTAATGATAATGTAATATTTCACAAGTGCACTTTGCTGAGTTGAGATAATTGTCTGAGTTGGTTTGTGGAGGTGAAGGAATGTTGGATAAGCAACTAACAGCAAAGGTATCCTAAACCTTGGCTCTGACTCCTTTCTAGCTGGGAGAAAGTAGCCAGAATGTAAACTCAGAAAAAGGTGTCATACTATGTATCTTTTCTTCCCTGGGTGCAAATGGTCCTGGTATACAGTAAATGTGTTATGTTTTTGCCCCCCCACCCACACCTCATGCTGTCTTTGGTTTTATTTCTGTCAAGTTATTATTTCCTGTTGTCTTGATCACATTTCTTAAGTTATTTGGCAGTTTCCTCATATATATTGCTACACTTTGCAGCTAATATTGATCCAACACGGAGGTATCTTTACCTTCAGGTTTTGGGTGGAAAAGCTTTCTTGGAACATCTGCAAGAACCTGAGCCTTTACCAGGACAAGTTTGTTCAACCTTTACATTATGTTTGCATTTTCGAAACCAACGTTTTCGTTCTAAACCTGTTCCATGTGCCTGTGAACCGGATTTTCATGATGGCTTTTTACTTGAAGTACACAGAGAAAACTTAGGTAAGGATCAATAATAAATTGTCTTTAATTGAGTAAATCTTTGTGAGGTTTTATTGCAGAACAACAATAACTTGCTGTAAGGAGAGATTTATAATGGATGACCTTCCTTCCCTAGACTTTAAAAAAAAAATTTTTTTTCCCTCCATTGCTCTTTTCTATATAAACTACTTCTGACTACTTTCTTGCTTTATTTTCTGCAATTAATTTTCCCTGAAGATTATGTTCTGACTGTTTTAATGGTTGGTTGTTTAGTAATAAACATTTAAATACATATTAGGTGCATGGTACTATGCTAGGCAAGTCCCTAGAGATATAGTGGGGAATGAGATATGATCCTTCTCATTTATGAAAAGTGACTACGTTTGCTGAAAACGGTTTGGCTCAGTGGATAGAGCGTCGGTCTGCGGACTGAAAGATCCCAGGTTCGATTCCGGTCAGGGGCATGTACCTTGGTTGCGGGTACATCCCCAGTGGGGGGGCGTGCAGGAGGCAGCTGATCGATGTTTCTAACTCTCTATCCTTCTCCCTTCCTCACTGTAAAAAATCAATAAAATATATAGAAAAAAGAAAAGTGACTACGTTTATGATATTATCCAATTTTAAAAAATCAAAGTTTAGATGTGAATCTGTAACTCATTTTTAGAACTTTAAAATTATAATACTTGATTCCTGTAATTGTTTTACACTGTTTCTTCCTATAAAGTTATTTTGTACATTTTAATTGTCAGTATAGAAATTTTTATAATATGTATATTTTTTTCTTCAATTTTTTTTATTAAGGTATTATGTGTACATATAAAATTTTTATAATATATTTGTAAACTTAGCAAAGTTGTAGAATTATACCTTCAGAATTTTAGATTACTAGGATGGCTAATGCAGTACTAAAATGTATTATTTTTTTCCCCCGGTGAAAAAAATGGCTTAAATTGCTGGCTCCAAGGTATTGGATCTTTCAGTTTTGGGTAGATAACACATTGATTATTTCTGGAGATTAGGGATAAAAGTAGTTTTGGAATTAATGTTGACATATTTGAATTATCTTAGTAACATATAGTGTTGTAGGAAGTACTTTTTAAAAAAATATATTTTATTGACTTTTTACAGAGAGGAAGGGAGAGGGATAGAGAGCTAGAAACATCAATGAGAGAGAAACATCGAGCAGCTGCCTCCTGCACACCCCCCACTGGGGATGTGCCTACAACCAAGGTACATGCCCTTGACCGGAATCGAACCTGGGACCCTTCAGTCTGCAGGCTGACGCTCTATCCACTGAGCCAAACCGGGTTCGGCAGGAAGTACTTTTAATGTATAGACTTATCCCTAGAGCAATCCACCAGTTGGCAGACCTCATGGACCACTGCTCCAAAGATTTCCTTAAACCAGCGGTTGCCAACCTTTCGGACCTCATAGACTACCAGTGGTCCATGGACCACCAGTTGGCGACCGCTGTCTTAGAGATTAGAAAATACTGATATTCATTAAGTGACAAAATAACTCATTACAATCTACCAGTCCTCTTAAAAGTTGTGAGAAATAGGACTGTACTTTTTTTTTTTTTTTTAGGACTGTACTTTTATTCCCAGTCTGTTGCATGCTTTCTGAGTCATTACCAAATTATTCTACTTGGTTTTATATAAGTTTATTAATACTTTTCAGTAAAAGTATTTTATGTTGGCCTATCTGAATATGTAATATGGTGTAATTTTTTTTGGTTTATGTTGCTAGGTGATGGAACTAGAATGGCTGATTCAACAACGATGTTATCAATAAGTGATCCAATTCATATGGTGCTAATCAAAACAGATATATTTGGTGAGACCACTTTAGTAGCATCCTATTTTCTTGAATGGCGATCAGTTTTGGGCTCAGAAAATGGAGCGACCAATCTTACTGTGGAACTTATGGGTGTAGGTATGATGATTAATATCATGTTACCTTTTTATAGCCCTAGTTTGTTTATAACTACATTTTATATTTTGAAAATGCCTTTATAAATCAAGAGGCAAACATGTAAAAAGAATTTCTTTAGAATTACAGTTGGACTTTAGTGTTGTAGTCTTGGGAAATGTCTTGAAGACTAGTGTGAGTTGTAGAACTTCACAGTCATTCTGGCCTTGTCTTAAAGAAATTTTTTCCCTTGGGAAATGAATAAACAAATTTTGAGAGTTTTTCACGCCAATTCATTTGATTATATATAAGGCTGTAAAGAAAATTAAGATTCTACACATATGCATACACATGCATGCATACACAAAATACCTCCATTCCTGCACATCCCGGGATATAGTGCATCCCCATTAGTACCAGTGGCTTCCTGCAGCAGCTGTTCCTGTGGAATATGGAGTGGCTTTTCTTCTATCTCTTTACATGTGGAAAAGTGACACTCAGAGGTGCTAACCTGCTCAATGTCAGTATCAATAAATAATATTTGAGGACAGAGATGGTGCCTATCTTATTCACCATTGTCTCCTCGGATTCTCACATACTACTTGATATATAATACATATTTACCAATACAGTGAAAAACAAAAGCTACCTATCTTTTATGCATAACATAAGTACTTTGGTATTGAAACTTCGTCACAGAGATAAATCTGGCCATTGGACAGTATAGCTTTAGTAATTTAGATTTTGATAAGTCAGACCCTGAATGTGTTTTTACTTAAATAAAAAGTAGAGAAAAAAGTTTTAGGTATGATGTTTATTTTCAACTGATACCCATTATTTGTTTTCTAATTCTTTAAATACAGGCATGGATTAAAAATTTGTATTCACATGTGATGTGAAAAATGGGAAGGGATAAGTGGGAATTACTATATGTGACAAAAAGTATAAATATTTTCTGAGAATGAGGTGTTAACAGCTACTTTTACTTTGGTTTTAAATGTAAGTCTGGTTGGTATCAGACATTTAATTAATATAAAAATTAAGACTTCTGAATCCTTTAGCTTCTGATTAGAAAGCTAAGAAAATAGGTAATCTCCTTAAAATGAGATGAAGGCCTTGGTACCAAATAAAAACTAATTTGATTTGGTTCATTTTTAATATGAATATTAAAGGTAACGTTGAATATTTATGTAAGTGGTAAAGCACAAAATTCTTAAATTATTTTGGTTGACTAAATATGCATAGCATTAAAACCTCTGAAGTTCTAAATATCTATTTATACTTATAGGCACAGAATCAAAAGTTTCTGTGGGAATTTTAAATATAAAACTTGAGATGTACCCATCACTCAGTCAAACATTATCTCAAGAAGTAGTGAACACGCAGGTAAAAAATTCTGAATTTCTCTTCTTTGTGTAATTGTTTTCATAATAGTATGTTTCCCTATTGATCCCAGAAAGCACTTTCTTTTTAGAAAATTACAATTAGTTTTAAGCAAGAGAATGACAATATAATTTAATATTTAAAAATGTCTTGCGAGAAAAAGATTATTCTGATGTTGTCTGGAGACTGATTTGTATGGGGGGAGGTATAGAAATAGGCAAGTCATTTTGAGGGTCTTAAAAATGAGATGACGGTGGCTTAGATTAGTTAGGGTAGTGCTAGAGATGGAGAGAAGTGCATAGATTTGTTACATATAGTAATTAAGGAGAATGAATAGAAATTGAAACTTTTTTTTTTAAATTTCAAGCTTGCTTTGGAACGTCAGAAAACTGCAGAGAAAGAGCGATTATTTCTTGTATATGCTAAGCAATGGTGGAGAGAATATTTGCAAATTCGACCCTCACACAACTCACGGCTGGTTAAGATTTTTGCTCAGGTTTGTAAATTATATTAGAAAAATTCCACAGCTGTATTTGATATTTACTGTATTTTTAAAATACATTTTATTTAACTTGAATTTGTAAAATGTATTTATTCCAGAAAAATGAAAATTTATTTGTAAGACAATGCTACTTTTGTAATACTCTTTCACTGAATGATATAATACAATCTTTATTTTATTTTGCTTTTCATTTTTTTTGTTTTTTTAAACCCTTTTTGAATATATATCATTTAAAGTAGATGAAAACCCTTTTGTCAGAGTGTATCCTTGATTGGTACTTAGTACTAAATAATTACTAGGACATTTTGCAATTCATATGTAAATTCAGCTTTTGTGTGCAGAACTGGGGCTCCACATATATATTTTTTCTGGTTAGGGTGTGTTTTTTTTTTAAAGACAAACATATATTATGTGTAGTAATCCTATATAACCAAGATCCCTAAGCCAATGACCAGTAATATTTAGCTGCAGCATTTCAACTATATATATCTGCTTCTATTTTTCTTGTATGCTAAGCCCATTTTCTATCTTTAACAAACATACAACATATGATCAGATCCATATCTTTGTAACTTAAGAACTACTTAAATACTTTATATATATTTAGCCTTTATATAGATGTATTTTTATGTGAATATAATGTAGTATTGGATTATATTTCTCAGATCCTTTGCATTTGTCTAGCTTTAACCTACATTCCCTAGATTTTTAGGACAGGCTAAAAGTGTTTCAATTTCTAGAAGAGGAGCTTGGGAATGGGAGACCCTAGTTGACTAGTGGTGGAAATGAAGGAAATGGCTTCTGACTTTACAGTAACATTTTCTATATATTGAATGACTAGGCAGGCAAGGTAGCAGTGATGTCAGATCAAGGGCAAAGAGAAACCAGTCAAAATATAACTGGTTCCTGCCCTAGCTGATTGCTCAGTGGTTAGAGCATTGGCCACAAACTGAAGGGTCGCAGGTTCAATTCTGGTCAAGGGCACTTACCTTCATTGCTGGCTCTATTCTAGATCCCTGGCCACCGGCCCCAATTGGGGCATGTGCAGGAGGCAACCAATCGATGTGCCTCTCTCACATCAATGTTTCTGTCTCCCCCCCCACCTCCCCTTCCACACTCTAAAAAAAAAATCAATGGAAGAAATATCCTCTAGTGAGGATTAACAACAGCAACAATGCATACATATAATGTTCCTGCTGTTTATTTAGTCTGAGATTGCCACAGGGAATCTGACCAGTTTGGGGTGGTTGGTGGGGGAAGGGGAGGAAGTAGATCAGAGAAATGGCAAATGAAAGAGGAGGAAGGAAAAGAATGGAATATGCAGTTAAGGGAATCAAAGAACTGAGATTGTCTTTTAGGAAATACTAAGGTTCCTGACTCAGAATCTATACTAATAAAAGGGTAATATGCAAATTGGTCACTATGCCCTCACAGTAACAATCAAACAGCAGGCTGCGTGGGGCGACCAGGCTGGCAGGGGGGTTAGCGAGGGACGACCAAACAACTGATCAGCAGGGCGGCAGTGAGGGGTGACCAGAGCAGAGGGGGGCAGTGAGGGGCAACCAGGCTGGTGGGGGAGGGGCAGTTGGGGGTAACCAGGCTGGCAGTGGTGGTAGTTGGGGGTGATCAGTCTGGCAGGCAGAAGTGGTTAGGGGTGATCAGGCTGACAGGGGGGGCATTTGGGGGCGATCAGGCAGGCAGGCAGGTGAGCAGTTAGGAGCCAGTGGTCCCGGATTGTGAGAGGGATGTCCAACTGCCGAAACTGGCAGTTGGATATCCCCTGAGGGGTCCCGGATTGGAGAGGGTCCAGGCTGGGCTGAGGGGACCCCCTCCCCGTGCACGAATTTTGTGCACCGGACCTCTAGTTCATTATAAGAAGATTTGAACCATGTAAGGTCATTTAGCCTCATGGTAACCATATGAGATTGTCAAGTAGCCAGGCATTGCTACTTTTTGCAAACGGCATGAAGTGAGGATTTTTTTCTAAGTTCCAACACCAACTTAGTCATGGCAAACTATTATATTGCAGTTTCAACTATTGCTCTTTAGTTTGTGCCATTTCTTTTCATATAGAGTTAAATATAATTTACTTTCTTAGGTTCCTTTTCCAATAGCGTTTCTTGTTTCTTCTTCCTATATTTGGCTAGATATGAAATTAAGACACAACAGCAGTTATTTAAGGCATCAATCTAATTACAAAAACTATAGTTTGAAATATAGATATTATTACACATGGTCTTAAAATGAATTTCCAGTGCTTCCATGCACAAGAGGAGATAGTATACAAGAACACCATCCAGTAGAGCTTTCTGCATTGATAGAGATGTGCTGTCCAGTGTGGTAACCCTTAGCCATATATGGCTATTGAGCACACAAAATATGGCTAAAACAATTGAAGAACTGAATTTAAAATTTTATTAACATTTATGGGGCGGTGTGGAGCTGCGGCCCAGAAGGCGGAAGTGCTGAGCTTCCGGTCATCTTGAGTGTGTGGGCTATAAAATATGGCTAAAAGCTTACGGAGTAAGTGGAAAAGGAAGATGCGTGCTGAAAAGAGAAAAAAGAATGCCCCAAAGGAGCTTAGCAGACTTAAAAGTATTCTTAAAGTAGATACTGATGTTTTAATGAAAGATGTTCATGAGATCGCAACTGTGGTGGTCCCCAAACATTCTGAAGAGAAAACCCAGTGTGTAGTGAAAGATGACAAAGATGACATGAAAATGGAGACTGACATTAAGAGAAACAAAAAGAGTCTTCTAGACCAGCATGGACAGTACCCCATATGGATGAACCAGAGGCAAAGAAAAAGGCTGAAGGCAAAGCGAGAAAAAGAAAAGGGGAAAAGCAAAGCAAAAGCAGTGAAGGCGGCTAAGGGTTTGGCCTGGTAGACTTTTAAAAACTTGAAAAGTGCCACATGGGACAGATCTTTGATTAGAATGTATACACCTATTTCAGCTTCTATCAAATGAAAACCTTGTTTTCATTTTTTAACTGGGCCTTTTTCTCTAAACCCTTTTTCTTTAAATATAACATCTCAAATTTGTTTTAGGAATTTGAGTAAAATATTTCCTTCAATGAAAAAAAAAAAAAAAATGTTATTAACATTTAAATAGCCACATATGGTTAGTGGCATTCTATTGAACAGTACAGGCTTAGAGGTTGAAATACTGAAATTTTCTAGATATTTAAATAGTTTATGGGGATATATTTAGGTAATATTACAGACATTGCTATAATGAAACAAGTAATGGTGTATCTTGTATTCCAAGGTGCTACTATTGATAACTTGTTTAGGGCAAATGCATCTTTTTTTTATTTCTTTTACGTTTTCATTTCTTTCTTGCCTATTAGTGGAGTTGTAAGAGTAGAACAAACCCGCCCACACAGGAACTAAATTAATTACCTTTATACAAACAAACATCTTTAGAATATCCAGGGTTATCATATTTAATAATCCATTGTTCTTTTTCTTTCGCACTAGCTGGTTTTGCTATAGTATAATAATAATTCACTTAATGATAGCTTTTACATTTCCTGTGCAAAAATTTTTTTAAATGCCCTCAGGTTCATCCATATTGCAAATGGCAGGATCTCTTCCTTTTTTTTATGGCTGAATGTTAATTCCGTTGTATAATGTATACCATATTTTCTTTATCCATTCATTTGTTGAAGGACGTTCTGGTTGTTTCCATATCTTGGCTATTGTGAATAATGCTGCAGTGAACATGGTGTGGAATCTTTGAGATACTGATTTCAATTACTTTGGATATATATCCAGGAGTGGGATTGCTGGATCATATGATAGTTTGAGTTAGCTCAATGTTTGGATCCTGGCCCTGTTGCATAATGGTAGCTTTAGTTTTTTCATCTATGAAATGAAAGTAATAGAGATGTTATGAGGATTAAAAGGGAAATTGTATGCATAGCACTCAGCAGTCTAGTGCTGGGTACAAGGTAAGCAGTTAGTGATATCCAGAATTATTTTACTCTACATTAATGTACTCTGAGAACAGGTGTTAAAATTGAAAATGATTAATCAGTCATTACAGATAATGTTTTCCCTCTCTTTCTCCAGGATGAAAATGGGATAAATAGACCAGTCTGTTCCTATGTTAAACCACTTCGAGCTGGGCGGCTTCTGGATACCCCAAGGCAAGCAGCAAGATTTGTTAATGTCCTTGGTTATGAAAGAGCCCCTGTTATTGGAGGAGGAGGTAAACAGGAACAGTGGTGCACTCTGCTGGCCTTTCTCTGTAGAAACAAGGTATCCTACACACATAGAATTAAAAGCAGTACGTCATAATTGTGAATTTATGGTACATTTGTAAAATAATTAACTTAGAAAAATGTACATATTATCAACTTGAACAAGACATAATCTTTTCACCATTTTTCTTAACACTTAAATGTTAATGCATAAAGAAAAAACAGCATCTTTATTTTCTCATGTAGCTTATTATTTAATGTAATGTGATTTCTGTGAGGTAAGGATCTATAAGTACTGTTATGTCAGAAACCAAGATACAGAGGTAAATGAAACTGAATTAGAGAGAGCAGCAGGACCACACTATGGTCTTCTAGTACTGTAAATGTATTAAAATTTGTTTAGATTATGTGTTTTTTAAAAGAAGAGAAAATGGCAGTACAAAATGAATATGGAAAAATTACTAGATTTATTGGTGTTTTGATTAGATCAAATATAAATATATATTTAAGAATTTATCTAAATTTATTGATCTTAAACTTAAATGAATTGATTTCACTAAACTAATTTTATAGATTATGGGATATTTCCTAATTTTATGTGTTCCAAAAATGTTGATATTATAAAAAACAAGTCAGTACTTGAATGTGTTCTGCAGAAATTTAGAGAAAGCTGGCAATATTAAAGCCATGTTACAAGCCTTAAAGACACTGAAGTCTTTAAGGTCCCTGAAAATGGCTATAAGAAGTTTTAATAAACAATTTTCATAAAAAAAACAAAATACAAGTCAGTCTGTCTTAAGCATTCCAGTTCTGTTGAAACAGAACAGAAAAAAAAAACTGTATTGTTGTTTTGAAACAATTTTGTTTAGTCTTGAAGTTGTGTAAATATTATAGGTATTCATAAGGCAAGCTTATGCAATGGAAGAAACTTTATATTAGAAATTGATTTGTCAGAATGATTTTGCTTAGACAACTGAAAACAGTTAAACATTACTTAGCAAAATTGTTTTGATTTATTCTCAATCTATAGTTCCCAAAAATTGTGTGTATGGATTAAAAAAATTTTCTTCAAACTTAGTAGGAATGGTACATATTTAAAATTATTATGTAAATAATATTTTTTGTAAAGCAAATAATCACCCATTTGATTCACTATGTTGTTGTTGTTTAAGTTTGTTTAAAGAGAAAGCACATCTTTAATTAGAAATTTGAAAATTACATAAAATATTTTTCTGGCACAAACAGGTTTACAACAGTGAAAGTGAAATTTCATCCATAATCCTATTACCAACATATTATGTCTTTTTATGTTTTTCTCTTGTTATGTATCATTTTTTTCCATAGCTTCTCCTGTTATGTATCATTTTTCCATAATTAAGATGCAAGTAAAATTTTGTATCCTTTATAATTTAGCATTGTGCTGTGAATTCTGTGTTGCTAGTCTTTATGATCTCTGTCTTTTAATGGCTGTATGAAATTTTCTTGAGTTGATATATAAAATCTGCTTAACTATTTCCCCAATGTAGGCACTGTTGCTCTTGGCTGCGTTAGGTTTGCTTCCATTTTTTGATATCATGGAGAATGATATTTTGCATTGAACATCGTTGGTTGTATTGTTGGGGATTTTGAAAAAAAATTAGTATAAAACCTCATTATAGAAATTACTGGGTCTGTCAGGTTGTATATTATGTTTTTCTAAGTCAATTTAATGATTATAAAATGCTGTTTGTTTTATTGCAATTAGGTAAAAAGCAACAGTGGAGAACCACTATTGCAAAATTTTGGGGATGAAGATATATCATCCATTCTAATACTGAACTCAATAGTTACTTTTACTTTTGCATATTACCTGTATTCCTACGTTTAAATACATATCTTCATGTAATTGTAGTCTTACTGTTTAATATTTTAATAATGTATTTCACAAAAGCTATCATATTTTTTATTTTTTGTAGTTTTTATAATTTTCTAAAATTGTGAATGTAATGTAACATTATTAAAGAGAGTCCTATCTAATAAAAAGGTAATATGCAAATTAACCATCACTTCGTCACAAAGATGGAGGTGCCCATAGCCACAAGATGGTGGCGCCCAGCCCTGCTGGAGTCCCCCAGTCCCAGGGGTGGCAGCCACTGAGAGCGGGCAGTGTGAGCGGCCTGACGGAATGCTTGCTTTGTCGCCACAGCGACGAGGCAAGCGTTCCACCCTGGCCATGGAGGGCCTCTGGGCAGCAGGCATGGAGCGGCCGGAGGGGGGTGGGGAATGCTTGCATTGTCGCCCCAGCGACGAGGCAAGCGTTCCGCGCCCAGCCACAGATGGGCCTCTGGGCAGCGGGCGCGGAGTGGCCAGGCCCCGCAGAGAGCTACTGGTGCACGGATTCATGTGCAGGGCTACTAGTTTAGAAAATAAAAGGGAAGCCCTGACTGGGTAAACTCAGTTGGTTAATGTGTCATCCAGATATTCCAAGGTAGCAGGTTCTATTCCTGATCAAGGCACATGCAAGAGTCAGCCAATGGCCCTAGCTGGTCTGGTGTTCGCCCACAGACTGAAGGGTCCTGGGTTCAATTCCGGTCAAGGGCATGTACCTTGGTTCCAGGCTCAATCCCCAGCCCTGGTCCTCAGAGCGCATGCTGGAGGCAACCAATTGATGTGTGTCTCTCACATTGGTAATTCTCTCTTTCTGTTTCTCCCCCTCCCTTCCACTCTCTCTAAAAGTCAATGGAAAAATATCCTTGGACAAGCATTGACAACAACAAAAAAGAATGAACCAATGAATGCATATAAATAAATGGAAGAACAAATCAGTGTTTCTTGCTCCCCCTCCCCTTCCTTTCTCTTTCTAAAAATCAATTAAAAAATAATTGGAGCCTGAGCAAATAAGTGCATTGAACATTGTATCAGTCATGTACTAAAAGTTGTATTTTAATTAGATTTCAAAGTAAACATACAGGGGGGAAAATATATAATCACCTTAATTATAGCTGCTGTTGTCATTTTGTTGTATACTATAGGTATACAACATTTGCCTATGTATTTCCTTAAAATAATAATGTATAGATACTATAACTCATTGTTTTCAGTTTGTGTGTTTTCCCATTTATTTGCATTTTCTGCTTTATGATTTGTCAGCTTGTCCATGTTCATTAGCAATTCATTTTTAAAATCTTACTGTTTTTCTTTCTGTATTTCTAAACTTTTGAATCTGAATGTTCCCTCTTAACGTATACATATTATAACTATTAGATTTCTGAGCTCTGACTTTGTCAAATAATTTAGGCTCTTCTAAATTTTGTATTTTATTTTTCCACTCTTACTATTTCAGATTAACACTATTTAATGATTAAAAAGGAAACAATTAATAATAGGTTTTATTGTCATTTTGTATTTCTATATTTAATGAGGAGGCAATATGAAGGAACAGATACTTAATTTTTAAATTAATTTTATTTTTATAGGGTGACTGTGAAGATCATGCTAACCTTCTGTGCAGCCTTCTTCTTGGATATGGGTTAGAAGCATTTGTCTGTGTTGGGACTAAGGCAAAAGGAGTACCTCATGCTTGGGTTATGACTTGTGGAACCGATGGAACCATCACTTTTTGGGAGAGTTTAACAGGACACAGGTTAGCCTAAGTTTACAAAGATATGAAAATGAAGATGCAAATGTTTTATATTATAGGTTCTTTGTTTGGATTGATGATATCAAAGGTACTTGTTGATAATAACTACTTCAATTAAAATAACTATGTAATTAAACTCTTAAGAAAGTTTGTACAGCTAAAATATTTTTTACCCACATAATATTGGTAAAAATATACATTATATTTACTTTTAATTTTATATAATTGGCATATGCTTTTAAGGCTCTAAGCCTGAAAATAAACTCAAGTTGAAATCATGATTTCTTTTGAAAATTTGATGTGGTAACCAAGTCTGTGTTAATAAATTCATTAGACACTTTTTCAGGCTTTTTTCCCCCAATTTTTTCATTTATTGTTTTTAGAGTGAGAGGAAGGGGGAGGGAGAGAGAAACATCGATTTGTTGTTCCACGTAGGCATTGCTTGGTTGATTCTCATATGTGCTCTGATGGGACATTAAACCTGTAACCTTGGCATATAGGAACTGGAGGCTCAGTGCATGACATTTGTGCACTGGTCAGGTCCCTAACAGCTGCTGGCTGCTGGCTGGGTACACCCTCCCTTCCCCCAGCGATTTGCATATTATGTTTTTATTATTATAGATTATTATTATAGATGATGCATATTGGGATGTGGTATATTGGGATAAAGCCACAGCCTTGAGCCCTCTTCTCATTTTTTGGGGTTCTTTTTCTTTTCTAGTTGATAATCATTTTTATTAATCATACCTCATAATATATAACCAAATTATTTTAATTGTGTTATCTAAGATAGATGTTTTTTATTTTAACAATATGCATAGAAATATATTTTCATTTTAAAGGGGTAAAGTTGGTTTCTATAGCATAAGATATGCTATATAATTTATATAGAGTAATCAAATTATAGAAAGATAAGAAGGAAAAATGAGTATTAAAACTCTAGTCCTGGGAAATAGGGTTTTAAGTGTCCTCAATAAGATGCTGACTTCCTAATTTTTAAGTTCTTACTATATAAAATTATGATTTGCCTTTTTTAGGTACATCCATAAATCTAGTAATCCTGATGAACCTCCAGTTGCTGAACAGCCCAAACCATTGTACCCATATCGAACAATTGGTTGTGTTTTCAATCATCAGATGTTTCTGGGAAATTGTCAGCCCTCTGACTCAGTAGAAATCTGTGTATTTGATTTGAATGATGAATCTAAATGGAAACCCATGAGTGAAGAAGCAATCAAATCTGTGTGTGCTCCAGGAGCTACAACATCCCTTCCTCCCTTTCCACCTCTTTGTGCATCCACGATTGATGCTTCAGTAACAAGTAATGAAATAGAAATGCAGCTAAGGTTACTAGTGTCAGAACACAGGAAGGTAATTAACACTGAAATTTGTAGATTCATGCTTGCTTTTTTCATTTGTTTATGGATAAACAATTTTTGGGGTGTGTATATGATTGTGCCAGTCACTATTATAGCCCTGAACCAGGCAAATACTGTCCCTGCCTTTAAAAGCTTATAGTTTTGAAAGTCATGAGATAAAGCTCTGACACTCAGAAATTTCTAAATTCACCAGTATTTCTAGAATTTATTACTTCCTTCTAGAAATAAAGAGTAAATGCTCAGTAAATATTTGAGTTTACTTATATATGCAATTTGTTGATTTTTCTCTCCTCCTATAGTTGAATTTATGGTAGGAGCAATCAAATTAAGCAGATTCAATCTTACTAAAATGTGAAGTTAAATAAAATGTGATCTCACAATTTATTGTTACTGTCTTCCATAGTAGGACTATTCCATATGATCTTTTCTAGTGGATAGTAAAGAAGTATAGAATTTGGAGCCTGCATTAACATTATATTGAATGTTTTGTTTTTTGTTTTCTTTAAGAATTTTCTTTAAAATCTGATACCTATAGTTTATTTTTCATTTATGTATTTTTATAAGAATAGGAAGTTTTAAAAATTGGCATATAGGAACTGGAGGCTCAGTGCATGACATTTGTGCACTGGTCAGGTCCCTAACAGCTGCCAAATCTTGGCATATATTAGAATAATCAACAGTTTTGTTATAATTGGTTGTTAAAATATTGTGTTTTACTTTTTCTCTTTTGATTGCTATAGGATCTTGGCCTCACTACTGTTTGGGAAGACCAGCTTTCTTATCTCCTATCACCAGCTTTGGCTTCTTATGAATTTGAGCGAACAACAAGTATATCTGCAGGCAATGAAGAATTTCAAGATGCCATAAGGAGGGCTGTACCTGATGGTCACACATTTAAAGGGTTCCCAATACATTTTGTGTATAGAAATGCAAGGCGTGCATTTGCCACATGTCTTCGGTAAGGTGGAATTTATGAATTCATAAATGTTTTGGGGTAGGGCTTTAAGAAATCAGTTAGTCTGGTAGTTATTTAGAAATGACTTCAGATTCACATGGGGAACTTTTATAAATAAGACTTACCTTCCTTGCCACAGATTGTGATTCATTTAGTTTGAAATGTAGCTTTTGATAAGTTTGGGATAATTTTCCCAGTGATTTTTGTGCAATCTCCATTGAGGATCTCTGATCTTGACTAATTTTTTAAATGTATAGATTATGAGGAAATAGTCTATAATTTGATTAAAATTACAGAGCCCTTGGTAGTAAAGACAGGATTTTAAAATATTATTTAAAATGCTGACTTACTTAAAAATAAGAAAGTAAAGCCTATGTTTACTTCCTAAGTCAATAAATTTTCTTCCTTCTGTAGGTCTCCTTTCTGTGAAGAAATAATCTGTTGTCGTGGAGACCAGGTGCGACTGGCAGTTCGTGTCCGAGTGTTTACTTACCCTGAATCTGCATGTGCTGTTTGGATCATGTTTGCTTGTAAATATCGCTCGGTATTATAGGACTAACATTTGTATAAGAATATACCTGTATTTTATTGGATTTTTACACATTGTATATTACTGCCTGTTTAGAAGTTATTTTAAAAATCACAATCTGGCTTGGGTGTCATATTTCAGTTTTGTATATACTTATAGTGTTTAAAAAATATGTGTGTATTTAAAAATTAAGGATGAAAAACTTGTATAAATTTGAGTTGAATTTAGTATAAATTAAGTGCATATTCTATTTTAATAAATAGTGTTTTATTTTTAGGAATTCAGTAGTTTAAATATGAATATAAAGTTCAGTTTTCTTTACATTAATAAGTAATCAGAAAGATATATGTCTGAGAGTTTGAACCATAGTAAAATCAGTAAGATAATTATTTTTCTTAGATTGATGGTATTATTTGATATAAATTAGGAGAAATTAACCTCACAACAGATTTATTTATTACATAGGTTAAAAGACATTTTGATGAATTATCACTTTTATGGTTTACCCATGACCATAGGGATATTTGTGACTTTCCAGAGATTTATGGGAAGACTTGATGCAAGAGTAGGAAAAAACTAGTACCGGAAAAGCACAAATATTAATAAAACAAACCTCATATGAAAGTACATGAATAATTTGTAAGTATTAGTTTCATTCATTATAAAAATGGATTAGGTATTTTAGAAAAAATTCATTATACCCTTCTGTTGTGATCCTGACAAATTGTTTTCTGTAGTTAATATTGGCATTCTGTTGCTGATTTTCTGTGGTCAAAGGATTCATCATTAGCCTTTTCATGGATTCCATCTTCTGAAAACACATTTTTTCTTTATTTTTTAATTTCATTATGATAAAAACATCAGTGTATATGTGAATAATCTAAATCAGAGAATCATTGTGTGAGGCCACTTAAAAACAAGCATATAAGAATGACTTCATGATGTTGGTTTTAAAATTGAGCAAGTTTTAAAAGTGAGCATTAAAAAAACTATAGCAATCTGACCTTTTTTGTAAGAAGCTGCAAATATGAAAGATTTGACTGTCCTTCAGCATCTCTGTGCACAGATTTTACCTTTGTCCTTAGGAACAGTATACCAGTTGGTTCTGCAAGTTATTCTTTTCATTAATTTACCATTGTGAATACAATTTAATGTTTTTTAAAAAATTAACTAAAGATATCTTAAAATTTACTTTTTGTTTCATTTTATTTGCATAGGATAAATATTTATGATTTAACTTGTTTTAAAAGTATGAGAATATCCTTTTTGTGTCAATTTTCATTGAAAACAATAATTAGATGTTTCTTGTGAGACTGACATGACTTTAGAAAATTAGCAAAATAAGAATTAAGACTTTTATTCTGTTGCCAAAATTACTCATAAAGCTATCCATAGAGAAAATTGCTTGTTAGGGCTAGGACTTTTCAACTTTGGGAACAAACTATTTATGAGGCATGTACTAAGAGGCAGACTATATTAAGATTAAGGCTATATTATCTTTGAGACTGGGCTTCTTGTATTTATAAGAGCTCCTGTGATATAAATTCTAAAATAAATTTCCTTTTTATGCACTTTAATAGTCAGGCATGAATTAACGTTTTTCTCTGAAAATGGTTTATTTCAAAAGATTATATATTTTAGTGCATTTATCACTAAAATTCCACTACTATTACGATAATTTTTCTTTATAAAAATTAAATTTACCTTGTGTATTTAGCTTGTGTATTCTATTCTGGAATGTTATCTACTTATCTATTTAATTAGATAAGTACAGGAATTAAGTGATCTTTTTAATATGCACTTTTATACCAATGAAATTAGCATTGCTTTCCAGCTATTGGTAATTAAGAAACAGATTGGCTAAAGCCTATATAAAATCTTTTTTCTTTTTTAACATATTTTTATTGATTTCAGAGAGGAAGGGAGAGAGAGAAACATCAATGATGAGAATCATTGATCGACTGCCTCCTGCACGCTCCCTACTGAGGATCGAGCCCACAACCCAGGCATGTGCCCTTGATCAGAATTGAACCTGGGACCCTTCAGTCTGCAGGCCAACACTCTATCCACTGAGCCAAACCAGCTAGGGCTATACTATAAAATTTTAAAATAGACATAAAGTAGAAGCCATCCAATTTTTTAAAAAAATCTTCAAGGATATATCCGTTTTTATTGATTTTAGAGAGAGTGGAAGGTGGGGAGAGAGAAAAACATCGATGTGAAAAAGAAATATTGGTCAATTAAACCCTTAACCTAGGAATGTGCCCTGACTGGCAATTGAACCTGCAACCTTTTGGTGTACAGGATGATGCTCCAACCAACCAAGCCAGCTGGCCAGGGCAAAGCCATCCAATTGAGAAGGACCTTAACAGACTGTTTATATAGCATAGTGTACATTTAAAACACAAGTTGTTATAATCATTAATGCATTAAAGGTGGGTTTTAAATGTTTAATATTTTCTTCTGAGATTTGGTTGGCATAATCATTGTGATTACATTTGAGTTGTAAAATTGGCTTGTGAATTAACTACTTGACACCAGTGTTGAAATAGTCATGGATATTAGAAGGAAAGGGGAGGAGGTTATTAGCTGGTAGGCAGTTCACATACATTTCTATGAAATGAGAGATTTCTTTTTCTGATTCTACTGAATTTAGACTTGTACTAATATTCCAAAACAGATGTTTGCTAGTGTTTTTGAAGGTACTAGTCTAATCAAAACTAGAGTTTTAAATGCCTTTATATTTATGCTATTTTTACACATGATTTAATATTTCATGGCCTGGAATAACAGGGTTTTGGACTTGATAGGAATCCTAGGTCTTCTAGTCCACTTTATAGAGAAGTTAAGTTCTCTGTCCAAACATACATATCTCTAGTAGCAAATTAGTTCTAGAACCAAGTTCTGAATTTGAGTTTACCTTTTTTTTTTTTTTTTGTATTTCTGTGTACACAAATATGAGTTTTTCTTCTATGTGGGGATGGGATTATTAGGTATGGCCATTCAACCTATAGTATGTAAAAATTTTGTTGCTATAATGCTATCTCAATTTTTTTTTTAATAAAAGGTGCTGTTCACTCCTTGAGCCACCATTCCAATCCAGATTTCCATTTTTCATATTAGTGGTTCTGCCCAAGAGGTATGAATATGGAAGGCATCTATCTGTCTTTTATGGTACCTATCACATAATCTAATACATATATATATGGTATCAAGTCACTGACAGATGAGGCCAGAATAATTGTTCAGGGAGGATGACATAGGGAAGCTGAGGCCCTGAGGCGGTGAGCTGCCTGAGTGAGGTTCCTTGTGGTATGTCAATTATATAAAGACATGTAGAATCTTACCATTTGTTTGGGTAAAGATTCAGTAAATGACTGAGGTATGTGGATAGTAGCCACTAATAAGCATCTAGAAAATGTTTGAGTAATAGTCTATATTCTGAGAATTACTTCTGAAATCCATTTATTTACAAATTAGTTGTAACTAGCCAGTTATTTAACTTTTACAAAATTTTTTCTTTGCCAAAATTGTATGGTGAGAGTATGGGAATAATGGTAAATACAAAAGTAGTTAATTGTCAGAGGTTACAAAAATCTATTCAATTTGAACATAAGCAAACAGATTTTTCATTTTAATTTTTTAACAGCTTTATTGAGGTAATTTGCATACCATACAATTAACTAACCTAAAGTACACAGTTCAGTGGTTTGTACTATAAACAGATAGGCAACCATCACTAGTTTTTTAGAATATTCCATCAACTCAGAAAATAATCCTGTACCCTTTAGCTATTATTCCCCTGTCTCCACATTACCTACCCCCATCCCCACTACCCCAACCTCTTAAGCAGCTACTAATTTATCTTCAATATAGATTTCCCTATTCTGGAATGTTATATGAATTGAATCATATAATAGATCGTATTTGGTGTCTGGCTTCTTTCACTTAGCATAATATCTTTAAGATTCATCCATGTTGTAGCATGTATTATCACTTTATTGCTTTTTGTGGCCAAATATTTCATTTCAGTGATATACCATATGTGTTTATCCATTTGTCAGTCAAATAGACATTTTGGTTGTTCCCACCTTTTGGCTATTACGAATAATGCTGCTTATAAGTATTCAGTATACAAGGTTTTGTGTGGGCACATGTTTTCATTTTCCTTGGGTATATATACCTAGGAGAGGATTTGCTGGGTCATATGGAAACTATATTCAACATTTTGGTTAACTGCCAAATAGTTTTCCAAAGCAGCAGCACCATTTTTCAAGCTCACCAGCAGTGTGAGGGTTCTGATATGCCCACACTCTTGCTAACACCTATTATTATGTGTCTTTTTTATTCTGGCCATCCTCGTGGGTGTAAAGAGGTATTTCATTGTAGTTTTTATTTGCATTTCCCTGGTGACTAATTCTGTTTAGCATCCTTTCATGTGCTTATTGGCCATTTGTATGTCTATTTGGATTCTTTGCCCATTTTTTAATTGAGTAATTTGTCTTTTTATTATAGAATGTAAGAGTTCTTTATATATTCTAGATACAAGTCCCTTATTAGATATATGATTGGTAAATATTTTCTCCATTCTGTGGGTTGTCTTCACTTTTTAAAAAAAAAATATTTCTTTATTGATTTCAGAGAGGAAGGAAGAGGGAGAGAGAGCTAGAAACATCAATGATGGGAGAGAATCATTGACCGGCTGCCTCCTGCACGCCCCCTACTGGGGATCGAGACCACAACCCAGGCATGTGCCCTTGGCCGGAATTGAACCTGGGACCTTTCAGTCCGCAGGCCAACACTCTATCCACTGAGCCAAACTGACTACGGCAGCTAATTGATGGTTCTTTCTCATTGATGTTTCTCTCTCTCTTCCTCTCTAAGATCAATAGAAATTGCTGTCTTCACTTTCTTGATTGTGCTCTGTGAAGCACTGGTTTTTAATTTTGATCAAATCTAGTGTATTTTTTTCATTTGTTGCTCCTGGTTTTGTTGTCATATCTATAAGAATTAATTGCCCAATCCAAGTTCAAGAAGATTTATTTATCCCTATGTGTTTTTTCTTTTTTTGTTTTATTTTATTTTTTATTATTATTATTTTTTAATTTCTTTATTGATTAAGGTGTCACATATTTGTCCTCATTCCCCCATTCCCATCCCACACCCCTCCCCACAGATGCCCCAACCCCCTGTTGAACTTAACCGTTGGATAGGCTCATATGCATGCACACATGTCCTTTGGTTGATCTCTGCCCCCTCCCCCCAACCTCCCCTATCCTCCCTCTGAGGCCCGATAGTCCAGTCGATGCCTCCTTGTTTCTGGTTCTGTTCTTGTTCCTCAGTCTATGTTGTTCATCATTTCCCCTAGATGAGCAAGATCATGTGTCACTAGAGATATACTTATAAGAACTGAATGTGAGACGAGCAATAATAGTTATGCTGACAGGCAGATGAATCAGTCTGTAGTGAGTTTCTTTCTGGACCAACAGTTCTTTAGAGACCCAATTTCAATGTCCACCAGTTCCTTATGTGTACATGTCAGCACTGACCCCTCAGCTCTGGATGGTGGACAAATGGTGGTAACGGAGGTCTGACTCCCTCTGGTTTGGTCTTGGCCGGACCCAGGGGCACGGCTTCACCCGGACTCAGGTGAACGTGGCCTCACCCAGACCCAGGGGCGCGTGGCCTCTCCCAGACCCAGGGGCGCGTGGCCTCACCCGGGCCTAGGTGCGCGAGGCCTCACCCGGATCCAGGGACACATGGCCTCACCCGGACCCGGGGGCGTGTGGCCTCTCCCAGACCCAGGGGCGCGTGGCCTCACCCAGAGCTAGGTGCGCGCGGCCTCACCCGGACCCGGGACCCAGCCTCACCCGGATCCAGGGACACATGGCCTCACCTGGACCCGGGGGCGCGTGGCCTCTCCCAGACCCAGGGGCACGTGGCCTCACCAGGACCTAGGTGCGCGAGGCCTCACCCGGATCCAGGGACACATGGCCTCACCCGGACCCGGGGGCGCGTGGCCTCTCCCATGTTTTTTCTTTTTAATGTTTCATAGTTTTAGCTCTTACACTTAGGTCTTTGGTCTACTTTCATTTAATTTTTGTATATGTTGTGAGGTAAGGGTCCAACTTTATTCTTTTGCATATGAATATCCAGTTGTCCTAGCACCATTTGTTGGAAAGAAAGAGGATTCTATCCCTGTTGAATGGTCTTAGCATCCTTGTCGAAAATCAGTTTACCATTGATGTATGTGCTTATTTCTAGACACTTAATTCTGTCCCTATTATGCCAGTCTATTCTATTATGCCAGACTAAAATTTCCGTAAGTGTAAAATACTGGCTTGGCCTGAAATTTAGATTTATATGCAGTCTTTTCCAAATCAAATCTTCTTAACTAATTGAAGCTAATAATTCCACCTACATTCAGAATCAGAATGTCATCGCTCCTTGTTGGTTTAAAAATAATTGGGGGCATGCGGGAGGCAGCTAATTGATGGTTCTTTCTCATTGATGTTTCTCTCTCTCTTCCTCTCTAAGATCAATAGAAACATATTTAAAACAAAGTAATTGTTTCAAAGGAGAATTACCTTAAGGTGAAACATGACTTGTTTGGCCTTGTATTTTCCAGAGTCCCTCATGAATACACTGTTAAAATACTTTACCTTATTCCTCTAACTTTTCCTCAATTTTTATTAGTGGGTATGTAACTTTATCTCAAGGTAGAATAGGTAAATTTATAAACTTAAATGTTACAGAATGAAAATGTGGAAAACAATGGCTTAGTATATAACTTAGCAAAAAGGTATTAATGGTTATTTTCCAATAAATGTATATCTTGGCTACAGGAAAGAAAAAGTTAATTCTTTACAAGTTTATAGGGCAGAGGAAACCAATTTTGTTGTGTTCTTCTCTGGCCTATGTACTTACAGTTCTGCGTATAAGGTCACATGCTAGTTTTCATGACTAATTTTAAAGATTTTTGGTTAATATTCAGTCTGATTATCAAAATTATAAAAGATATATTTTAAATTGCTGTGGTGAAACTTAAATTGCCAATGAATTCACAAGGATATGGGGTATCACATCATTTAAAGTGTATAAAATATCAAAAGCTTATTCACTCTTATCAGTATGTACAAATTTTAAAGCATCTGCTTGTCATGCACTCATGTTTGGTGGACTGAAGGATGAAGTGTCAGGACTTTTTTCTTGCTCTGTGCAAGTTTGGAGAGACATTGTAACACAGCAAAAAGAGCTGAGCTGGTCAGAGCCCTCGATTCCAGTCCCACCTCTTTCATTTACTAGTCCTGTATTTTATAATCTGTAAGATAGGGGTAATAATATCCTACCTTCATGTTGTATAACTAAAGAAAGCACTTTGAAAGTATAAAATATCACTGTAAAATTGTATTATAATTGTGGGCAATGAAAATTTAGGTTATGATACTGAAAAAAATGCTGTTCTATTTTTTTCCTTTTTGGTGCACTTTTCTAGGTGAATGTGCCTCTTAGGAGCAATTGTCTGGGAGTGTCTGGGATAAGCTTGGGCTGCATAGGCCAGTTGTGTTCCCTGAAGGCCGTGCTCCCTGAAAGACTCAGAGCAGCTGAGCCAGCACATCCAGAGTATGAAGCATGAAGTACATTTATTCTGCAAAAATGATAAGTAAATATGAGATAAGAAAAAATGTCAAGGATTCCATTTTTTTAAATCAGTACAACAAAATCAACACAAAATCATATTCAGAGTAACACATGCCACCATTTTTCACAGATCTCACAACACTTTGAAGAATACACTTAAATATTTATTTGAATTATTCAGACATCTTAATTATATAGAACAATTATTTAAAAGTGGTGATGCCACAGACCGGCGTGTGACTCAGTGGTTGAGTGTTGACCCAGGAACCAAGAGGTCATGGGTTCTATTTCCCGTCAGGGTACAGGCCCTAGTTGCGGGTGCCATCCCTAGTAGGGGGTGTGCAGGAGGCAGCCAATCGATGTTCTCTCTCATGGATGTTTCTATTTTCTTTCCTCATGGATATTTCTATTTATCCCTCTCCCTTCCTCTCTCTCTAAAATAAAAAAAAAAAATGTATTAAATAAAAGCGGTGATGCCTCAGAATAAAAAAAATTGACATATTTGGGACAAAATATACTGTACATAACAGGTATTTGAACCTGAGAAAATGGAAAGGTGCCAAGTTATTCCACATTATTTCTTGAACCCCTGAAAATATATTGATTTCTGATAGTCTTTGAGTTGTCAACAGTCACTTTTTAAGAGTACTGTGATGATGGATGGTGGGACTTATAAAATTTCAAAGGGTTATAATAATCATACAAAAAGTACTAGAATTATGCTGTCTGTGCAAAAAAAGCATCAGGTGTTTAGGTTTTTAATGACTAGATTTTTAATAGAACAGCTAGGATTTTTAAGGTTTACCTTTTATTTTTTCTGCATGCAGAAGAAACATCAAATAAGCTTCTACTTGTCATTTTGCCTCAACTTTATTTCATATTAGCTCACAAAGACAAGAAATTCACTTAGGAAAGGAAAAAATTATTCTGTTGTGAATTTGTTTTAAAGATTAAAGAAGTTTTTTTTTCCTTCCCTAAGTGATAAATTTTTTCTTTTTCAATTATAGTTGACATACAATATATTAGTTTCAGGTGTACAACAGATTAGACATTTATATACTTTGTGAAGTGTTTACCCCAAAAAGTTATGTTTTTTAAAAATTTAAATACATTTTAGGAAGAAAAATAATATGACACTGAATCACAGGAAAGTTATATACTACAGAAGGGCTTTCATAAATTTGTATTAGGGGGAAAAACGTCCATCTTTTAAAGATAAGGTTTGGATTTGTTTCTTCACTTCCACTCTCTTCCTTCTTCCCTTCGTTATCTTTACTTGGAGATTTATTTACTGCCCTAGGCCTCATGGATTCTTCAGTTTATTAATTCACTGAGCTTGTCTGGAGGGAGTGGGAGTAAGGTAAGGACAAAAATGCAATAGGTTTTTGGCTGTAATTATCAGTGCAACATGGCAGCAATATCCCATAAGGCCAGAAGATGGTGATGTTGTCTACAAAAGTAGACCATTTCCAAGTTTTTCTGCATTGTTGAAACTATTTTAAAGCTCCCTGCATTTTCAAAATTCACACAGGATCTAAACTTTTAAAATATGGATTTGGGGGGAATGTTTTTCCATGTTTTAAATAAAAAGGTTTTATAAATCTATCGTTTCTATATCATAAAAGGAATTAGACCTTTTCAGGGTTTTGACTGATATATAGTGCATTTTCACAGACAGGATTATGAATCCATCCCTAAGTGAGGTAGGTTACTTTAAAGGGTTGTTTTGTATCTCTTGTAGTGAAATTATAAGGTGCCCTCTTTAAATTTCTCCCTCTTTCAATTTCTTACCCTTTTATATCCTTTTGCTTTTCTTCTCCCCACTCCTGCTGTATGTATTGTGGTATCTTAAGCATTAAGAATCGACCATTGTAATTTCTTCGGCAAGATATTAAGTGTGCAATGTCTAGTTTCACACATAAAGCTGCCTTTAAAAGATTTATTGGTACTTAACTATGAATAAATTTACTTGTTTGATGCTTTCAACTCTGTAAGATTCTCACACAGGCCTAGACTCAGAGTGAAATGTTGCCAATTAAAATTTTTACCAGTGAGTGATTATTTTGCCTAAGATTTATATTTTTTGCATACTTAATGAGTTCAGCAAGGCCCAGGAGTATTTCTTTTATTCTTTGGCTAATTGCCCTCCATTCAATTTTGCCACTGTGTTATTTCCTCCACATCATAGGAACAGACTAGGTTAACTGGCCTTTGATGATAGTAGTCATTGCAGACATGATCTTAGTGAGGAGAATGAATCTGGAAGGAGGCTGATACTAACGTCTGCAAATTACTTACAACATGCTTATATCCCAGGCCCTGGTCTTTGCGTTTGGGAGAAGTCAGTAAGCAAAACCCATAGATCCCTGTCCTCATGGAGCTTACATTGTAGTTGGGAGCGAGTGGGAGGTATTCAATAAACAAGATGAAGTAAAGGATAGGGTTTGTTGGTGGCAACAGCTACCCAAAAAGAGCAGAGCTGGGTGCAGGGACGAGGACGCGGCGAGGCCCCAGCAGTACCAAGTAGCCTGATCAGGAGAAATCGCCTCCGGGGTTGCGGGAGGCGCGGGAGGGGGCCCGGCGGGAGGCCCAGGGAGGGTCGCCCGAGGCCGCGCTGCTAACACAGACCTTCCTTTTCTTGGGAATTCCCTGCAGGCTGGGTTCGAGTTCCTCATTACACTTTCGGCTCGCCAGTTCCGAGCGGGACTCTGCCAGTGACCTCCCCATTGTGCTGGGGTGGTGACGGGTGGACGCGGTGGGGGCCGGGGCGCAACGGCCGCCGGAGCCCCTGACCGCGCGGACCAAGGGCGGAGAGCTCGGCGGCCCCCGCTCGGAGCGCGGCGGGAGGGGCGGGGCCGGCGGACGCCATCGCGTCGGCTCGGGCTGGCGGCGGCGGCGGCGGCGGCCTGGTCCGGACCGTCGCGGAGTCCTCGCCGCCCTCCGCTCGCCCACGGCTGCCCAGGCCCTCGGCCGGCCCCCGCCTGGTCCCTCGCGGCGGCGCGCGCGGCCGGGCAGGGCGGAGCCGTCCCGGGGATGAGGAGGCGGTGGCGGCGGCGCGCCAGGACGATGCTCCGGGGCTGAAGAGACGCCGGCACAGGCGCGGCGGTCAGGCGCAGCGCCGAGCCGCGGGATGGCTCAGCCGGCCGGCCCCGCGGGCGGCGGGGAGCCGCGGGCGGCGGCGGCGGGCGGCGAGGGGCCGCCGGAGCCCGGGGAGGCCGCGGGCGCGGCCGGGGGCTCGCAGGACGCGCTGAGCCTGGAGGAGATCCTGCGGCTCTACAACCAGCCCATCAACGAGGAGCAGGCGTGGGCCGTGTGCTACCAGTGCTGCGGCTCCCTGCGCGCCGCGGGCGCCGGCCGCCAGCCCCGCCGCCGCGTGCGCTCGGCCGCTCAGATCCGCGTCTGGAGGGACGGCCAAGTCACCCTGGCGCCCGCCGCCGGCGACGCGGGAGAGCCGCCTGCCTCTGCGGGTGAGGTCGCCGCCCCGCGTCCTCCGGGGGCCCCCTGCCCTTCCGCCCCGCGATCCCCCATCTCCCAGGGGAGGACCCCCGCCGCGGTCCCCGGGCCCAGCCCTTCCGCCCCGCGACCCCCTGCTCCCGTCTCCCGCGGGTAGACCCCCCGCCGCGGCCCATTTTCCCCGCGCCGGTTCCAGGCCCTTGCGCCCCAGACTCCCGTTCCCCCCACCTCCCAGGGGAGACCCGGGCCTAGGGCCCACGGCGGGGAGCGGGGACGGTGCTTGCGCTGTGGCCGAGCGGACCCTGCGTAGGTCAGAGAAGGGGGTGGGGGCGGGCAGCGGCACAAAGGGGCGGGGAGGGGGCGGCCGAGCGCTCGGCCCGGGCGGGCCTGGCTGCGCCCCCGCAGGACGCGGACCTGCCGAGGGGGCTGGGCTCGCACGGGACCTGCCGAGGGGGCGGGCGTCGCACGGCCCGTCGCAGGGCAGCTGCCGGCGGCTGGTGGGGAAGCGGGTGGGCTGTCCCGGTGAGGAGCTGTGTGTGCACACTCCACAGGCCTGCCATTCCCTGTGTGTGTTTGTGTTTGTGTGTGCGATGTGGGAGGTGCTGTAAAAGGTTCGCCCGAGAGCTTGTCAAGGAGAGTTAATTCGGGTGTCAGGAAAATTACACCTTTCCCAATGAGGAGTCATCTAATAGTATTTTTTAAAAATTGGCCACAATATTCTTTCGGTTTGGAAATATAAAGAAATCTGAGCCCTGAGGAGAGTTCTGCTATTTTGGGAGATACTGAAGAAGAGACTAAATAACGATTTTTATAGTACCCGAAAGTTGTAAATTAACTACTATTTACCTGTATATTAAAATTTGTTGTGATGGAAAAAAAGTCTTATAAAGTAAGAAGTAGACAGGATATCAGATAAATAGGTAAAATGGGTTTTAGGTCATTGTGTAGTGTAAATTTCCCAGATTATCACATATTATCACATACACAACAACACATAGCTAGGGCTCACTCACATATTTATTGATGATGAGGAGGAGGTTGGTAATGGTTTCTCCTATCAGTTTTACTCTAATTCTGTCTTTTGAGAGTCAACTCATAAAAACATTAAAAAAAATCCACCCTCACTTTTAGAAAGTTGATGGAAGTGTCAAAATGCTTAAGGTGAAAGATGTAATTCAGAACTAGTCAGTAAAATGACATTTAATGAAAATCCTTCTCTAAATTGATTAAATAAAGAGGATTCAAGATTATGTTGTCAGTTCTTTCAATTCCAGTAGAACACTTATTATTTTTAGTGTCAAGTATAGTTTTTTACATATATTTTTTATTGATTTCAGAGAGTAAGGGAGAGGGAGAGAGAAACATCAGTGATGAGAGAGAACCATTGATAGGCTGCCTCCTGCACGTCCCCAGCCGCAAGCCAGGCTGGTACCCTGACCTGAATCACATGGTGACCTCCTGGTTCATAGGTTGAAGCTCAATCACTGAGCCAAGGGGGCGGACTAGAATTTTTTTCTTTTTTAATTTAAAGCTAGCATTCGTGATTCTTTTGAAATTATTTCAAAAATTTCTTAGTTTACTTCATCTATTGTGTTTAAACTTGGACTTTATATTAGTGGGGACTACTTGCATTTATAATTTATTTACAATATATTGTATGATATGAAAAGATGCATTTATAAAATAAAGCAAAGCCTTGCCTTGAGAACCAGTGTTTCAAGGGGAAATGGTTGTGTGCAACCTGCTTTTAGATGCAGCATTGGTAGTGGGGATTTTCTGACGGAACAAACCCAGTTCACATTGTCTCTTGAATTTAATACTGAAGAGTAGTTTAAGTTATGTTTGTGGACATACTAGTAGTTTAGCGTCCAAGACTTGGATTCTGGTGGTAGGTGTTTTGTTTTTTTTTTTAAAAATCAGAACCTGATATTGAGATGAAAATGTTTGCATCATTAATATGCATGATAGTATGTTGTCCTCAGTGTAATATTCCACCTTTATGGAGAGAAGAGTTCTTCCCTGCGCAGTAGTAATACTCCTGCAATCCATCCTCTTTCTGCTTAGTTTGGCTCATGACCTCTGCTACCAGTTGTGGAAAGAGTGCAAACAAAGTTGTTATAGACTTGAGCATTTTAGGGTCAATTAATTTAATCTTTAAAAAGTTCATACAGCCGAGGCTGGTTTGGCTCAGTGGATAGAGCGTCGGTCTGTGGACTGGAGGGTCCCAGGTTCGATTCCGGTCAAGGGCATGTACATTGGTTGCGGGCGCGTCCCCCGGTGGGGAGTGTGCAGGAGGCAGCTGGTCGATGTCTCTCTCTCATCGATGTTTCTGTCTCTCTGTCCCTCTCCCTTCCTCTCTGTGAAAAATCAATAAAATATATTTAAAAAAAAAAACATGAAAAAAAAAAGTTCATACAAAAATATTATTTATATTAGGCAGTTTATTTCCTTCTAGGTTTTAAGAGTAGTTGCATGGCTATGGAAGGCGCAATGTCTTCTGAACATTTAATTCTGATTCTTAAAAATGCTGTTTAATTTGGTACTGTGCACATTTGTACAAATTCTGTTTTTAAGGGAAAATGGTAATTGTGACACCTTCATTCTAAGAAGCAGGTGTGTGTTTTTTTCCATTGATGATTATATGTTGTCAGCAATTAAAAGCACGTTTTCACGCACAGTTCATTGAGTTATTTTCTAAATGGAGGTTTAGGGAAATTGGGTGACTTGCTCAAATTCATATTGGTACCTCTTTGAATCAAAAATCCAAGTCTTTTAACCTCTAGAGTTTGTAATATTGAGAAATGAAACAAATTTGGTTTGAATTTGGATCATGATTCCTCCCCTTCCTAGCGGAGTGACCTTGAGTTCAGTCTTCTCATCTGTAACATGAGGTCACTTTCTTCACAGGATAGAAGTTTCAGTTAGATAATATATGTAACGTGATGAACACACGGCTTGGTATGGAGCAGGTCCTCCGTTAGTTTAAGTTCTGGTCCTCCCCGAACCCTGTGTTCCTTTCACACCACCACGGCGCCTCTGATCTAGCTGTTTGGGACGAATGTCTGGGTCAGGGTTTCTCAGCCGTGGCACTATTGACATTTTGTCTGAATAATTCGTTGCTGTGGGAGCTGTCCTGTGCCTGCATAGGATGTTTAGGAGGATCCCTGGTCTCTACCCCCTATATGCTAATAACTGTCCACCACCTCCCCCTAGTCGTGACAATAAAAAAAATCTCCAACATGGCCAAATGTCTGTGGGGGCAAAATAATCCCCTATTGAGAGCCACTGGTCTAGCAAATACATGATGGGTGGTGCTCAGGATGTGTTCAGTGTGGAGAAATGGATCTTGTCTGTAATCCTCAAGCGAGTGAAATTTTCAGCGGGCCGCTGCTTTTGCTGCTGTTGAGTTGAGTGAATGAATACTATTGATTCTTACCCCATCAGCAATTTTACTCCACTTAGTCCCATAGAAAGAAATAGCACCTCAGACACTTTCTTGACTTGTTTTGGGATTTAATGTAGTAGTAATAGATTTTAGTTCTTTTTTACTTTTAACATTATTGATACATCCAGAATATTCACATTCAGTTTGAATTAAGAAATTAGAAATACATTATTAAAAAATAGAAAAATGATGAAACGTGTGGGAAGCATGGAAGTGAGACCAATATTGGAAGAAAACAATGAAGATTAATTTTATTTAGCCGTCAGATACAACTTAGAGCCCTGTACCAGGGGTGCGGAATGTCCCACCGGGCCGTATAAGCCCTCGAAATCATTTGGTCTGGCCCTGCCACGGCCTTAGGAGGAGTTAAATGTTTGACCAAAGGTAGCAGGCTAATTTTTAAGTTGATAATTTTGTACGGCCTGCAAATGATGTTATAAATATCTTAATGCTTCCAATGTTTATGTACTCTTAGTCATAATATGACCTTATTGTTTGGTAAAAGTTTATTATATACAGGTTTTCACAAAAGTTACGTTTTCACTTTTATACCATTAGTAATGAGTTAAAGACATTCAGCCTCTTGAAATACAACCTGCTGTTTGTCAGTATACTGGCATTTAGAACACATTTTGGTATACACATTCTTTAGAAACTAGTCATTAATGGAATTTAGGTTGTATTCCAGATCTTCACAAGATTAGAACGCTTTTTTCCTGGGATGCCACGAAGAACTATTAATAACAGTAGTATTAGAGATGAGACTCATTGCATGGACTCAGCAGCCTCTTAGGCCTAAATATCCATCTGACAAAAATAACTTTTCAGATTTTGGTTTCAAAATTTTTGATGTACCTTTAGCTTTAAATGTGTAAAGAACATTAAAAAATTATGATCATATCTTGAGTTAAAGTAATCTTAAGATTGGTGACAGGTTTTCCTAGGAGGAACAATGAAAGCCTGCATGCATACTAATAAAGGGGTCCCTGGGTATAGAGAACATTCAGGCTTTGTTTGGAATTTGAAAAGGGGATATGATCAGTCAAGCTTATCAGGTTCATGCTAATTTGGTGGGGGAAAGGGTTTTGGAATAATATACTATTTGATTTGAAAGAAAGAATATTTGTGGAGAAGGTTGAAATAGTGAAATCATGTTTAAGAACATTAATTTTTTGTTTTCATTTGGTATATTTCCCGAGTGTCCGCTTCCTGATCATTAAATGAAAGGAACACTTGAAGTATATGTGTATGTGTTTAGGGTAGAGGTTGGGGGTGAATGACATTATTAGGGGGTTGGTGAAATGCCTTTTCAATTACTATAATAGGTAAGAATTATTCCATTTGAACAATATGTCCAAATATGTGGGTTTGGTTCAGCCTTAAAAACATGCATTGAGGCATGCATATTAGCATAACCAGTGGTCACAAACACTGGGGCTGTGGGGGCTTGTCCTCGGGGGTAGGAGTGGCGGGGGAGGGGGGGTGGGGAGGAGACACGTAATATTTTAAACAATAAAAAAAAAAAGAAAAACATGCATTGAGTGTCTACTATGTGCAAGCAGTGTTTAAGTTTCCATGGTTGATGTAAACGTAAATAGTCATAGTCATTAAAGAAGACAAAATAAAACATAAACACTGTGGTAAATTTATCATGAAGCTAATGCAGCTTCAACTCAAAGCCCACTCATTTACACAGGCCCTTTCTAGGCTCCTGGGAGGAGCTTTAATAATATGTTCAGATGGTCATTTGCAAAATTAAGATATTTTAGTTATCAGTTCAGATTGGAGAGAGAGAGAAACATTGATGTGCACTATACTAGATGTTGAAGATACAAAGAGGATGAAAGTGCACCCATACCTTCAGGATGATCACTGGTGCATAAACTAACCCTTACAGTACAGTACAGTAATTCCAAACAATAGAGACATGCACAGAAAACTCTGAGCCCAGGGGAGAGAGTGGCTTACTCTGCTTGGTGTGATGTTACGCAGGTTTCACAGAGATCTGTTTTCTGGAGGTCTTCAAGGATGAGCAGTGGGATAAAAGGCGAAGGACATGTTAGGCAGAAGCAGCAGTAAGCACAAAGGATTAGAAATGTGGAAGAACTATTAAAAAAAAAACAGTAATGCATGCAGTGTGGCAACAACACCCACTTCCCCATATCAAAAGCAGACACTGCTTAATCCGTCATTGCATTTTTGCTGCTAAACTTATAAGCAGCTTCAGAGTTCTTAACGGGGTGCTTCAGGCAGTCACTACCAATTACTTGGAGTTGGCACATGAGGTTAAACCTGTTTGTCTTCTATGCAGTGGGCATCCACTGCGCCTGGAGCGTAGGCTGTGTGTGGGAGTGGTGGAGAATGAGAGAGGCTGGCGCGGTATGTTGTCTAGGATGAGGCTGTGGGACTTTTTTGTGCCACACCACTGAGTTTGTACTTACAGTCTGTATAGGTGGTGGAGAGCCATGTAAGGATTATAGCAGGAAAATGATGTAAGCAGGTTACTCTTTTTGGAAAGATTACTGGGAGCTTTGTAGAATACAGATTGAACTGGGTAAAACTGAGGGCAAAGACACATAGGCATCTCATTCTATTATTAGGTCTCAGTAGCCTTTAAGTTGCCAAACCAGTTAGGAGTGTTATGGCTGTTCAGACCTGAGATGATAAAGCTCTGAATGAGGGCAGTAGGAATGGAGATGAAAAGTTAGATTGAGAGTGATTTAGGAAATAGAACAGATCATGGCTCTTTAGTTTTTTGCTGTGAGAAAGAGGAAGGAATCTTGAAAGGTTTTCAGATTTTCTGCCCTGGTGCCTGGATGGTAGGGAAGACAGGATAGGGTGGGAAGATGATGACTTATACTTGTTGGAAATTAAAATTGGCCTGGAAAAATATTTTTTCTATGGAGTCATGTTGATTTTTACCAAGTGCCTTTGCTCTTCTAGAAGGTTGCAAATCAGTTGTTTAATGTCACATGGTAATATGGAAAGAACATGAGTTGGTTGCAAAAGTGGTTTTGATTCTTGGCTCTGACTCTTATTATCATCACTTAGTCATCACCTCAGGCAAGCCATGTAAACTTTCTGATTACCTATTTCTTTCTTTTTTGTTAAACCTTACCCCGAGGATATTTTTTCCATAGATTTTTAGAGAGAGTGGAAGGGAGGGAGGAAGGAGGGGGAGGAGAGAGGGGGGGGAGGAGGGAGGGAGAGGGAAAGATGGATGTGAGAGAGATGCATTGATTGGTTGCCTCCTGCCCACACCCTAACTAGGAATCGAACCCCTGACCCTTTGGTGCATGGGCTGACACTAACCACCAAGCCATACCAGTCAGGGCTGACTCCCTATTTTTTTTTTAATCTGTAATATGGAAATACTATATATCCAGCCCTTATAAAATTTTTGTAAGACCCAAATGAGGACATTTATGAGAGGGCATTTTGTCAACTCATACATGCTACACATACATGTTTTTCACTGAGCCATTTCTTCCCTTTGTAAAAAGAGTATTTCAAGATACTTTGATTCAGGATTGATAAAGAATTTCTACAACAGTCTCAAGTAGATGTATGCTTGGAAGTCCACAAAATTATTCTTGAGGCTGAAACAATCTGAAGTATCAGTCTTCATATTATCATTAGATCTTAGTTACCTTAGATTTTTAGCATAGATTGTGCCGAAACTGGTTTGGCTCAGTGGATAGAGCGTCGGCCTGCGGACTCAAGGGTCCCAGGTTCGATTCCGGTCAAGGGCATGTACCTTGGTTGCGGGCACATCCCCAGTAGGGGGTGTGCAAGAGGCAGCTGATCAATGTTTCTCTCTCATCGATGTTTCTAACTCTCTATCCCTCTCTCTCCTCTCTGTAAAAAATCAATAAAATATATTAAAAAAAAAAAAGATTTTTAGCATAGATTGTAATGGGCTGGGGAGAGTCTAGTAGAATGTCAAGGAACGTTTAGTGTTTGACCACCATTTATTTATAGTTTTAAATGATTTCTATATAAATATTATATATTCTTGAATTTAGATTTTTCTCACTTTACCACTTTTTAACTTGTTTGATATGATATTCACTTATAATTTAATTTAGCCTCTTTGAATCCTTTGGGGAGTGAACAGAGGCTTTTTGTCATTAATAATATAAATGTAAATGTGACTTTCCCTCTAAACTCTTGGAACCAATTTCATTTGAGATCTGTAAGATTACATGAAATAGTTGGCCTATTTATTGCTGATGTGTATAAATTTAAATTTTATTGGTTGGAAATTATTAAAGTTCATTAAAAATTTGTCTAATGATAGTTGTTCTTTAACTCTGACCTTTTGTGATTGAAGATATAAATAATCTATTTGTAATTTAAAGAACTTAGTATTTTACTCATAGGTATAGTAAAAATGTGTAACTTATGAAGTTAGTTACCGAAAGGTGTTTCTTAATATATATATACTAGAGGCCCGGTACATGAAATTCGTGCACTAGAGGGGGGTCCCTCAGCCAGGCCTGCGCCCTTTCACAGTCTGGGAGCCCTTGGGGGATGTCCGACTGATGGCTTAGGCCTGCTCCCTGTTGGTCGGACATCCTTAGTGCTGCCGCGGAGGCGGGAGAGGCTCCTGCCACTGCCATTGCGCTCGCCAGCCATGAGCCCGGCTTCTGGCTGAGCGGCACTCCTCCTGTGGGAGCACACTGACCACCAGAGGGCAGCTCCTGCATTGAGTGTCTGCCCCCTCGTGGTCAGTGCGTGTCATAGCGACCGGTCGTTCTGCCGTTTGGTCGATTTGCATATTAGCCTTTTATTATATAGGATACACGCGCACACACACACACACACACACACATATGTATATGGCTAAATAGCTAAAAATGTATGCCTTTGTCATTTTTAAAATATACACAGTCTTGACAGAAGATAAGTAAATATTTGGATAAGTGATATGGGTGGCAGTTATGGTGCTGTATCTAAAGGACCTCAACTTTGGGATAGAAGTACCTGAGGTAACTCTCTGGCAGGGTTCTTTTTGACTAGGATGGTCTCATGCATGATCAGATGCCACAGTGGCAGAGGAGATTCTAAGAATACACAGTGGTATGTACAAAATGCATGAAAACTAGAATTCTTCAATTGACAGGAAATATGAGAACATTTGGGATTGGCACATACTTTTTATGATTTGGTGTGGGGGAGGTACCCCTCCAAGTTCTTGCTCTGGGAAAAGTGATATAGTGCTGTGCAGTCAGTGTATTTTTGAGGTTTCATATATTTAGGCATAATTAATATCACATGGGAAAATTTTAATCCAAATGTACACTGTTTACAGAAAGACCACAACTTCCATCATACTGTCCTCTAGCACAGGACTGTCAGAAATGTGGCCTCAGCACTCTCACTCCCTTCTGTTCCTGTGGCAGATGTTGCTAAAAGGACACAGGCACCTCCCACCTCATATTTGCCTCAGAACTTTTCTGAAGGTAGCATTCTGGACAACCACTACCAATCCAGTTAAAATTGGCACAAGAGAGGAAATCCATTTGCAGTAAGTACAAGCTTTAAGTGTTGCCAAATTACATAAAATAAAGATATATTTGAGTTTTGTTGAAAAAAGTTATACTGAAACTGAAGTAATTATTTTTCAGTGGAATATACTTGACATTACATGATATTTGTTCTGTGAGATGATAGGAAGTTAGTTAATTAAGTTTGCTGAATAGAAAGAGGAAAAATAACACTAATGATTAAGAAAACATGTTTAAAACGTTCATTTTAGAGCAGGGTCCGTTCTAACATGCTTATTTACTCTAGTGCATGGAATGGGTTTGGAGGGTTTGAGATCTGGACCAAACTTACTCCTAGATTATTGCGGGGTGGCAGTGATGTTGATGAGACATAACTTCATGGAGGGACAGAAATCAGGGGTGTTAGTTCTGTAAAGCAGTCAGCCTTCCTCAAGAAGTCCAGGTACAGAGCTTGCTCATCTGATGAGCATAGCCAGAAAGGGCAGCTAATCTATACTAATAAAAGGGTAATATGCTAATTAGACCGGGTCGACCAGACATCTTCCGGTTGTCCGGTCCTCCTTCCAGACAAAGCCACAGTGGCAGTGGCCGAGGCAAAGGTGGTTAGGGGCGATCAGGCTGGCAGGGGAGGGCAGTTAGGGTGATCACACATTTAAAATGCTCATAACTTTTTTAAAAATTGATTTCAGAGAGGAAGGGAAAGGGTGAGAGAGATAGAAACATCAGTGATGAGAGAGAATCATTGATTGGCTGCCTCTTGCACGCCCCCTACTGGGGATCGAACCCGCAACCCCGGCATGTGTCCTTGACTGGAATCAAACCTGGGACCCGTCAGTCCACAGGCCGACACTCTATCCACTGAGCCAAACTAGCTAGGGCAAAATGCTCATAACTTTTGAGAAACTCTGAAGTTTTGCCTTGCTATGTAAGTTATCCCTCTACCTAGTGTTTAATTACTTTGATAATGTGGAAATATTTTGAAACTTAATGTTTAAATATAATTTCAGTTATTTATTGGCATTGTATGTCATCACATAATTAATCTAACCTTCTGATTAAACTCAACCTAATAAAAATCAGTAAAATCATAAAGTTATTTTATTGAAAGAACTAATTCACCGCATTTAATAATTTGAAATCTCAATTAGGCCTACCATCAGTTTAGGTTACTGGAACTGTAGAAAATAACGCCATGGGATTCTGGAGTTTAGAGGGACTTTTCAGGTCTGGTTCTGTAAAGAGAAGTGGCCAACTTTTGAAGAAAAACTAAAAAATTTTCAAATGAAAATTCTTTGGTGCTATACTGGCAGTTTCTAACTGTTAAATAATGTTTTCCCATGTTATAAATGGTATGTAGCTGGGACAGCACCCCTGTAATCCTGTACCCTAACCCCACTGACCCCTGCAAGTGGGAATGCAAGAACAACACAACTACAGCAACACATGGTAGGAGGTTAGGAGCCTTGGAGTCTACTCTTCACTCTGTCATTTTGTGCAAGTCATTTGACTCCTCAGGCTCAGATTACTCATCTATAAAATGAATGGATTAGGCAAGGTCATTTCTAAGGTTTCTTTAAACTCTGCTGTCATGTAATTGGGATTTTCTGATTCCTGGGTCAGAGACTGGGCAGGGATTTGGGTGGCAGAGTAGTGTAGGTGTCAAGCACTTCATACTCACCACCTTTCCGTATTTGCATGACTTAGTCACCAGTTCAGATTGAATAACCAAAAGATACTGTATGTTCTCACAAAAATTTTTGTCTTTTTTATAGGAGAGCATTTTCAGTTTTATAATAGAGGTCATTGAAAAAAATCTTATTTCATAGGACTTGTGCCCTTTTGACATCACTCTATCATTCTTTGAGCACTTTATTACTTTCTGGTGCAAAGATGTTCCAGCTTATTTTATAACTAGAGGCCCGGTGCACGAATTTGTGTACCAGTGGGGTCCCTCAGCCTGGCCTTCGGGGATCAGGCAGAAACTGGCTTTCTGACATCCCCCGAGGGGTCCTGGATTGCGAGAAGGCACAGGCCAGGCTGAGGGACCCCACCGGTGCACAAATCCGTGCACTGGGCCTCTAGTATGCATGTAAGAGCTTTGGGTAATCTCTTCCCGCCCTCCACCTCCCCGCTTCCCTCTGAGATTCATCAATCTGTTCCATGTTTCCATGCTTGTGGTTTCCACTCCTGCGTTGAGCGCCTTCCCCCAGGTGGTCAGTGCATGTCATAGCTACCGGTCGGATGGTTGCTTAGGCTTTTATATATATATAGATAGATTGCCAATTTCCTAAGGAGTCCTGGTTCCTTTGAGGGGGAATGGACTAGGTGTGCCCTTTCATAATGGGATGTTGTTGCTTCTCCCTCATTTGGAGGGCAGAGCTGGGAAATGTATGGTTTTTTTGAAGTTGTGTAATACCTCTAGTTCTAGTTCACCACTGCAGGGCTCTTCCTCTCCTTCCCATGTTTGGTTTGTATATTCCTTCTCTCTCCATTGGGATCCCCAACAACATCTCTGTATTTATTTATCTGCTCAAAGCTACAGTAAATACAAAATAATTTTAGGATTTTTCACCAACACTACTACCAGCAACAAACCTACTACACAAAATTCTAGATTTCTCTTTACCTTAAGAATATATAGCTCTGGCTGGTTTGGCTCAGTGGATGGAGCGTTGGCCTGTGGACTGAGGGGTCCCAGGCTAGAAAAAAAAAAGAATATATCATACTGAAGATGTACATCCATGTACTCTCAAAGAGATTACTCTCTCTTATAACTTGTCTGGATACCATCTTTTCCCTTCCCTCCCTTCTTCCCCTTGTACAGAGTAGATGCTCAATAAATATTTGTTCTCTTCTTGAGCTAGTTCTGTCCACAATACTTTCCTAAGTTAAATTCATTACCATTTCTTTAGGAATTAAGTATAATTAATCTGACAGAGCACTAATGTTTTGAGCAAACAGTTATATAACTAAATAAAAAGATGATATATGATATATATATATAGCTTTATAGCATATAGTTTTACATAACAATAAATATATAAAGTTATATATTTATCAAATCCTGCCACATAAACCCATATATATTGAACTAATTTTATCTATATGTTCATGTACTCTTTAATTATGGCTTATATATCTTTTTTTTTCTGGTTTTGATTTCAGCCAACATTTCATATTAGGATCATTAATTTATCAGAAACTGGGTTTCAACTTTATTTTTCATTTTACGAATTGGAAGGCATATAAAAACATTTTTATGATTTTTTTATGGTATCATTGCATACTCTAAGGTATATAAATTCTAGTTAAGCATTTAATAAATCACAGGCTAATAGATCAATGGGCTAGGTGCAGGGGTAGTAGGCTGGGGAGAGGTAAAAAGGAGGCTACTGTTGGTGGAAAGAAAGAAGTGGGGCTAAAGTATATTTGAACTTAATGGAATTTGAGAAGTGTAGACTGGGGAAATAAAGATTTTTAGGCCCCAATATAAATGTGTTAGCTAGTCTTTCTGTTAAAACTATTTAATAAATTGTTCTCTTAAAATAGCTTTTTTATTTTAAAAGTATGTTTTAGTCACCCAAATTGACAGAAATATATACTTGTATATGTTCTTTGATAGTATGTCTCAGTGATGAAGAGAAAATATTAATGTTGGAGCAGCCAAATATGGTTCATTCTAGTTGTTCTTTAGGCTATCTTCTATTGAAAGAACTATTAGATTAATTATATGGCTTTACCTAATCCTATATTAAAGAAAAACAACCATGTTATATTAAAGAAAATATGAGTTTGAAACATGTATGCTTTAATTGAAATGATCACTGTACCTTTAAACTGGTTTATGCTAATTGAAATAAGCCAGTCAGAGAAAGGCAAGTACCATATGATTTCACTCATACTTGGAATTTCATGAACAAACTGAACTACCAAGCGATATAGAGACAGAATCGTAGATAGAGAGCAGGCAGACAGCTCTGGGGATGGGATTAGGGGATGAATGTTGAGGGAGTGGTTATAGGGATTAAGAAAAAAAGAGAGAGAGAACTCATGGACATGGATGACAGTGTGGTGATTGTGGTTGGGGGTGTGAGAGTGGAAGAGGGTATAGAGGGACTAAATGGTGATTGAAAAAATAAAATAAAATAAATACATTTGTGGAAAAGTCCAAGAGTCTTTTAAAGTTCTTTAAAAGACATTTCAATTTTTAAAGGCATTTCAAAAGTGTTTTAAAAGGTACCCTTTAAAAGTATTTTAAGGTATTTTAAAAAGAAAGCAAGAATTTTAAGAGAGGGAGGAACCAAGATGGTGGCAAAGTTAAACAACTAAACTGCCGCCTCACACAACAATTTCAAAAATACAACTAAAAAAACAAAACGTCTACCACCCAGAACCATGGGAAAGCTGGCTGAGTGGTAGATTTACAACTAAGAAGAGAAGGGAGTGCAAACGCTGGAGAGCTGAAGTACAGAGGCGCACGCGAAGCGGGCTGGCAGTGGGCGACTGGGCGTGCCGCTTTTCTTCAAACCGAAGGAAGACAAACTCCCGATCACTCTGAACTCCAGTTTCTGGGGACACGCGGGGGACCCAGACACCTACGGGGAGAAGCTGGACTCTCGGCCATCGGTCAGAGAGTGAGAGTGACTTTTCTGCAGAGGTGCGCCCAGCAATCAGGGTTTGCTGCGCTGGAGCGCGGGACATGGGGACTTGGAAACGTGGAAAGGCAGAGACGGCTGAAGGCAGCCATGGCCGTTGGCCATGCCCCAGCCTAGTGACGCCCTGAGACCCCGCCCCGCCCTAAGACCCTGCCCCGCACATTCTACAAACCCGCCCAGGCTCCACACAGCAGCTTTTACATATAAATGGCCTGTTCTGTGGCAGCTCAACCAAATTAACTGCAGCTCCAGTCAGACTGCTCCAAAACCGCCCAAGCAAAGAGGAGAAAACTGCAGCTCTTGCTGTAGCTCCTGCTGGGAGGCCTCAGACCTGCACCCCATTGGAGATCCAGACACTAGGGTATCTCGTGGTCGGTGTGGATGACACCAGATTTCAACCACTCTCATAAGGGACGCATTCAAGAGGCAGACTCAGTGAGCACCGAAGCCCTACTGTGTCTCCAGCACAGCAATTCTTCCATTATAGACACAGCAGGTCCTCACAGCCAATTGGCCTGGAGGTCAATTCCTCCCAGTGTACCAACAGCAATCAAGGCTTTTAACTACACCAAAACTTTCCACTCAGCCCACAAAGGGGTGTACCAAGAGCAACCACCTAAAGTGATTGGGAAAGCTGAGCTACTGGCCCCTTATAGGTCACTGACCACACAAAGCCACTCCATCAACACAGGGAGGCAGCCAAAATGCGGAGACACCGAAGTATGTCACGAGTAGGAGAGATGGAGGAAAGCAAACTAATGGACGACACAGTGTTCAGAACCACATTTATAAGGTTACTCAAGAATCTTATAAAAACTGCTGAGAAACTTGAAGAGACCTTCAAGGACCTTAATGAGAATACCAAAATAATGGAAAAGGACCAGTCAGAAATTATGCATACACTGTCTGAAATAAAGAATATACAGAGTAGACCACCGCACCCGAAGAGTCAAACCAAAGATCTGGAATATGAGGAAGAAAAAAACACCCAACCAGAGAGGCGGAAAGAAAGAAGAATCCAAAAGTGTGAGGATAGCGTAAGGAGCTTCTGGGATGGCTTTAAGCGTACCAACATCCGAATTATTGGGGTGCCAGAAGAAGAGAGAGAGCAAGATACTGAAAACCTATTTGAAGAAATAACGACAGAAAACTTCCCCCACCTGGTGAAAGAAATAGACTTACAAGTTCAGGAAGCGCACAGAACCCCAAACAAGAGGAATCCAAAGAGGACCACACCAAGACACATCATAATTAAAATGCCAAGGGCAAAAGACAAAGAGAGAATCTTACAAGCAGCAAGAGAAAAACAGTTACCTACAAGGGAGCACCCATACGACTGTCAGCTGATTTCTCAACAGAAACTATGCAGGCCAGACGGGAATGGCAAGAAATATTCAAAGTGATGAATAGCAAGAACCTACAACCAAGACTACTCTACCCAGCAAAGTTATCATTCAGAATTGAAGGGCAGATAAAGAGCTTCACAGATAAGAAAAAGCTAAAGGAGTTCATCACCACCAAACCAGTATTATATGAAATGCTGAAAGGTATTCTTTAAAAAGAGGAAAAAGAAGAAAAAAGTAAAGATAAAAATTATGAACAACAAATACATATCTATCAACAAGTGATCCTAAAAATCAAGTGAATTAAAAATCTGAGGAACAGAATAAACTGGTGAACATAATAGAATCAGAGGCATAGAATGGGAATGGATTGATAATTCTCAGGGGGAAAGGGGTGTCTGTGTGTGGGGTACGGGAAGAGACTGGACAAAAATCATACACCTATGGATAAGGACAATGGGGGGAGAGGTAAGGACAGAGGGGGGGTGGGAACTGGGTGGTGGGGAGATATGGGGGGAAAAAAGGAGAAACAATTGTAATAATCTGAACAATAAAGATTTATTTAAAAAATAATAAAAAAAAAGAAAGCAAGACTTTAAAATTATTTTTGGTTTACTTTCATTAATTTGTATATATGCATATTAAAGATGTGTATATGCTTTAGATCTTATTACAAGTAAGCATATCCTTCCCGTCTTTTTCTTTATTATTTTCTTACGGGTCTATGTAAACTTAAATCTCTAAGCAACTCCTTCTAGAATATTTGGTAATTCTAGCACCTTTTATTTGCATAGTTTCATAAATATAATGAAGCCATGGCCAGAGTAGCTCAAATATTTTTTGTAATCAATGATAAAAAAGCTAAAATCCTCTGAAAGTAATTTTTTTTTATTTTTATTTCAGGTAAATTGGGATATTCACATTGTACAGAAACAGAGGTAAGAGAATGCTCAGATATTTCTTAGTAAAGCAGTTTTGCAGTCCTGTATAATTTAGCTTTGAGTACTATCAGTGTCACTGTGGGTTTTGGTCTGATAAGAATGTGTTGAGAGCAGGTCTATCTTTTACATTTAGGAAGAGTAAACTGTGAAGAAGTCAGTTATCTTGTCCATGTTTTTAAAATGTCAGGCTGTGATACAAAAATAAGCTTAATCATAGTCTAAATCTTTTCTTGAGTTATTTGTGAAATTGAGTTAGCTAAGATTAAGAGCCCTTAATTTGAAATAGTTTGTGGTTTTTTCTTAATCCAATCTTGTGTGTCATGATAAAGGAATAATTTAAATGTGTTGGACTCCTATGGAGCTGCCTTGGTGTAGGAAAAAATAGGGATGTGGAAACAGTGTTTCTGTAAGATTAATAATGAATTAATTGCTTTGTTATTTGTATAAGTAGGATTTTTTAAGTTTTAATAATTTAAATAATATATATAATTTAAAATTCTAATTGTGAAATTTAAGGAATTCCCACGATTCCAGGTGCTCCTTGAAATATGAGGGCAGCCTCCATGCATTATGTGTGTGTGTGTGTTCCTTTCAGGAACTGTTGCATCCTTCTTTTTTTTCTTCTTTTTTTTTTGTTTAAATTTCTTTATTGATTAAGGTATGACATATTTGTCCTCATTCCCATCCCACCCCCCTCCCTGTTGCATCCTTCTTACACGAGGAGTCTTAAGTCTTGAGTTTATAGCAGTGCCTAATTTTAAGGATTTAAGAAGTTACTTTTCTAACACATCTACATGTTAAAGCAGGTGTTAGTAAATTTTAACTGTTACTTTAAAATGCAAGGTTCCTAAGGGATTATATTGAATGATAAGGGAGCAAAAATAATTTACTATTTTTGTATTTAAAAGTTATACAATTCATTTTTTGTATTTTCTATTCAACTTTGAAAATAGAGATAATTTTTTCCAAATTAGCTATAAAAATAGTCAAGAACTTAATATTTTTATGTTGCAAGGATTTTTGATGTACTGTTCAATATGATATAAAGGAGTGGGATATGATTTGAGTCAAAAGATTTAAGTTCTATCTATGATTTCTGGTGTGCGTCTTTCTAGCTATATAATTTAGAGCAAGTAATTTTTTTCTTAGAACTTTTGCTTTCCTATCTATAATATGTTAATGATAGTCCCTGTTAACCTCATGGGTTGTGAAATTTTAGAGAGACAATATATGTGAAAATGTTTTGTAAACGCCAAAGACACTATTATATTTAGCAAGATGACACAAATGTAGTCAGCATTTATCTGCATTTAGGTAATGAAATGTGAGGGTTTTACATACAAGGCAGAGTCATAAGTCTTATCATTCTGTCTTATGGCAATACAAGCCATAAAATCAACATGGTTTTAACATATTGTTTAGCCCTTTGCACTCGCTTGCTTTTTTCTTGATTCCTTTATTCTACTCGGGATTTAATGCTAACCGTGTCGAGTCACACTTGACATCCGAGTGCAAAAGGTTAATACTTGCTTTGTATAGGAGTATCATTTCATTTTATCTCCTAACCCTTATCCTTTGATCTAACTCGGCCACCAAAAGAATTGGAATCTAAACAGAATTTTCTTCCAGGTTTTTAAAAAAATTATAACTACTTAAGAAAAATCACAAGCAAATAAAAATTTCAGTCTGATATTTAGTTTACAAAATTGGTTCAGGGTATTTTCTAAGGGTGAACAGTGGTGGTTACCTCTGAGGAGATTGGGATTTTGAGTGGTGATTTACCTATATTGCGTGATTTAAAAAAAATGAGACTGATCTCACTTATATGTGGAATCTATTAAAAAAAATAAATGGATGAACAGAATAGGTCCATAGGCATGGATACGTGGAACAGAATGACAGATCTCAGAGGGGAAGGAAGGAAGGGGAGGGGGCGGGAAGAGATTAGCCAAAGAACATATATGCATATATGCATAGCCTATGGACACAGACAGTAGTGTGGGGAAGGCCAGGGGTGGGTCGGAGGCTAAGAGGATGGGGGCAAAAGGGAGGAAAATGGGAGACATCTGTAATACTGTCAACAATAAATAAATAAATAAAAAGAAAAAAATTAGACTGTCTCTGTATATACTTGAGTAATTACAGTAATAAAAAGGAGGGGCAGTAGAGCAAGTGGGAACTTTTTCAAGAAGTTTGGTGACTTAAGAGAAGGAGGAGAGAGCTTAAGTAGGAAGTTTTGTTTTGTTTCATTTCTGTTTTTAGGTTAAGGAAGACAATATATGCGGTGGTGGTGGTGGTGGTGGTGGATGGTGGTGGTGGTGGTGGGATGGTGGTGGTGGTGGTGGTAAGGGAACCAAGAAACAGTGACCCTGGAGTCCAAATTAGAGAGTGGACATTTGCTGAAACCAGACGTAGGACTACGTCTAGAAGATGACTTGACTAGAGCAGTGGTGCTCAAAGGGCTGTGGGAAGGCTCTGGGGAGGCGGCTTCCTGTCACCCTTTCAAGGTCAGGAGAAAGATATTTTCAAAGCAATACTAAGACATTCTTCGCCTTTTGACTTTCATGGTCTCAGGAGTGTACATTGGAGTTTTCAGGGGCTGCATGAATGTGGGACTATGACTAATACCAGACTGCAGAAGCAGACATGAGATCTAGCCAGCTTTTATTAAACATGACCTTTAAGAGTTTTGCAAAAATGTAAAACAATATCACCCTTCTCACTTTTTAAAAAAATAGCTTTTCCATAAAATGTTACTGATATTGTTTAATCTTATTTTAAAAAAATTTTTTTTTATTATTTCAGAGAGGGAGAGGGAGAGGTTAGAAACATCAATGATGAGAGAGATCATTGATTGGCTGCCTCCTGCACACCCCCGACTGGGGATCGAGCCTGCAACCCAGGCATGTGCCCTTGACCGGAATCATACCTGGGACCCTTCAGTCCACAGGCTGATGCTCTATCCAGTGAGCCAAACCAGCTAGGGCTAATCTTATTTTTAAATTATTTAATTTAAATAAAAAATTTCTCAGTTTTCATTTCTAATACAGTAAATATTGATAGGTTATAGCTCACATAAACAGAGGCTCCTTGACTCCTCAGTAACTTTTTAGAATGTAAAGGGATCCTAAAACTAAAATGTTTGAGAGCTGTTGGGCTGGGAGATAGTAGAGTTGCTTATTCCTGAGAAACAGAATTGAGAGTTAAGAGAGGTAAAACCAGAGCAAAACCAGGAAGTTGAGGAAATCCTTGATGCAAGGATTTTAGCCAATCTTTTGTCAGTGAGAAGACAGGGTTATTTTTTTTTTTTTTTAAATATATTTTATTGATTTTTTACAGAGAGGAAGAGAGAGGGACAGAGAGCTAGAAACATCGATGAGAGAGAAACATCGATCAGCTGCCTCCTGCACACCCCCCACCTGGGATGTGCCCGCAACCAAGGCACATGCCCTCTACCGGAATCGAACCCGGGACCCTTCAGTCCGCAGGCCGACGCTCTATCCACTGAGCCAAACCGGTTTCGGCGACAGGGTTATTTTTGAGTGAGAGGTTACACTGGATCAGAAAGGTGATTGCTAGAGCCTCTTTTTGCCCTTAAATTGTTTTTCTATTGAGAAGAGATTCCTAGTTCTTTTTGTAAGTTAAAAGCCCCATCAAGCTCTTGCTAGTATGAAGTCCAGATTAAGAAAAAGGCTGCTAACAAGTTGTGTAGATAAGTGGAAGTGAGTAAGATCTCCGATAGATGGAATAGCATATTGCTAGTTCCACATGTAATACAGGCTTACCCCAGCCTTTCTGAATTGGAAAAGGTGTTGTTGGGAAGAGGAACTGGTGGGAAAACAGAAGCTCCTCATTTTTCTGGGTCTCTAGGACCCTCATCAAGGTCTGTGGTTGAAATACATAACTTTAAGTTCGACTGTTTTTATAGTACATAAAAATCGCTACAAATTATTTTCCAGTTTTACTTTTAATTTTCTCTTTGTTTCTCATACAAACCAAACAAAATTGTGACTTTAGAGAAAGCAAGGAGGCCATATAAAGGTATTTAGTCAACTTTTATGTGATCTTTTACCTCAAGATTACTTGAATGTTTCTTAAAATCAAGTACAGGTGACCCTTGAAAAACTTGGGGGTTAAGAGTGCTGATCCCTTACACATTAAAAAATCCATTATAATATTTTAGGGGGAGTTAATCCTCACCTGAGGATATTTTTTCCATTTATTTTTAGCAAGAGTGGAGAGGGAGAGGAAGAGAGAGAGAGAAACATTGATGTGAGAGACACGTTGATTGGTTGCCTCATGAACGAATCCCCTACTGGGGCTCGGGATCAAACCTGCAACCCAGGTACATGCCCTTGACCGAGAATTGAACCCAAGACCCTTCGATACACAGGACGATGCTCTAATCACTGAGCCACACAGGCTAGAGCAAGCATGTCAAACTCAAAGGCTAACACGGGCCAAATAAACAAAGTTTAAGTTTATGTGGGCTGCAAAAAAATAAAAGCTTTAATTTTAATTGAAACGTAGGTTTATTTTGATAGAGACATGCTGAATACAAAGGGCTGAAATAAATGAGTAATTGTTAATGAATATTCCTTGTGGGCCACATGTGGCCCTGGGGCCACGAGTTTGACATGCTTGGGCTAGAGCCATTATAATTTTTTACTTTACAATGGGCCCCTCATATCCACAGTTTTTTCATCCATGGTTGGCAAACCAGGGTTGGGAAATGTAGGTAGATCTGAAGTTGGGAAAGCAAAAATATTGTTTTAAAAGACATGCACTTTTTTTGTTTTTGCCTTAATAGGTAATTTAATTTTTCTCTACAACTTCTTTTTTTCCCCCCCATTTTTTGAAGGTATAATTTATATACAGTAAAATTTAACCTTTTGAATTACAATTGAGTTTTGACTAATACATTAAGTTGTGTTAACTAACCCCACAATCAAGTTCTATCACCCCTCAAAATTCCCCCCATTTCCCTTGTAGTTAGTCCCTCTTCTCCCCCAAGCCCTTGGCAATCACGGATCCGTATTTTGCCCCTTTTATTTAAACAGTGTATTACTGTCAGTTCTCCTTCTCTGGGAGTGGCTCAGACTGATATTTATAAACTCTTGAGTGATTGACCTGTACTTGTGGGTACTTGTCTGCCAAGGAAGCAGTCCTGATCCATACTATATGGGGAGCTTACATCCCCATTTTACAAGTTTTTTCTACTGCCATTATTTAAATAGTTTTGTGGATTAAAGTTAAAGAAAATTGCTAAGCACTTAAAAATACTAAAACATAAAGTATTTGAATTTTCAAATATTTAATTGTGGCCTTTCACTGTTGTTTTTAGTTTTCCAAATTTCATCACATTCCTGTCTTCTATTAACCACCACTAATTCTGAAGCACTCAGAGGCCCTTAACCTTTAGCAGGAAAGAAGGTTAAATGAATAACTAAAACAATCCTGCTGTTCCCCTTGGAGGATTAGTTGTATTTTAAGTGGAATACGTTAAAATATTATATAAGGTTAACTTTTGTCAATACTTTCATCTTGATAGAGCTAGTTTGTAAAAATAGTAGAAATATTTAAGCTTTACTGAGGGAAATTATTAAAAACACTCATGTTTATCCCTGACCAGTGTGGCTCAGTGGATAGAGCATTGGCCTGCACACAGGGTGGTGGGTTCGATTCCTGGCCAAGGGCAAGGTACCTTGGTTGCAGGGTTGTTCCCCGGCCACAGTCAGGGTGCGTTGCATTCAAGAGGTAACCAATTAATGTGACTCTCACATTGATGTTTCTCTCTCTCTCTTTATTTCTCTTTCTCTCTCTCTTCTGTCCCTTCCCTCCCTCCCTGCCTTCCACTCTCACTAAAAATAAATGGAAAAATTATCCTCAGGTGAGGATTAACAAAAATAATTTAAAAATAAAAACACTCATGTTCACATCTTGGAAATAAACTTCACATATACTTTATATACTTTGTTTTATTCCCACATGCATCTTTTTCAAAATAAGTTTTTATTTTTCAATTATAGTAGATGCACAATATTATATTAGTTTCAGGTGTGCAACCCAGTGATTAGACATTTATACAACTTATAAAGTGATCACCCTGATAAATCTAGTACCCGTCTGACACCATATATAGGTTATTATAATATTATTGGCTATGGTCTCTATGCTGTACTTTATATCCCTGTGACTGTTCTGTAACTACCAATTTGTACTTCTTTTTCACCCATCAGTCCCCTTCCAATCTGGCAACTGTCAAAATGTTCTCTGTATCTATGAGTCTGTTTCTGTTTTGCTTATTTATCTTGTTTTTTAATTTTATTACTTTTTAAAATATATTTTTATTGATTTCAGAGAGGAAGAGAGAGAGAGATAGAAATATCAATGATGAGAGAGTATTATTAATTGGCTGCCTCCTGCACGCTCCCACAAACTGGGCATGTGCCCTAACCAGTAATCAAACTGTGAATTCCTGGTTCATAGGTAGACACTCAACCACTGAGCCATACCAGCCAGGCTATCTTGTTTTTCTTAGATTCCACATTTAAGTGAAATCATATGGCATTTGTCTTTCTCTGACTTATTTCACTCAGCACAATACCTTCTAGGTCCATTCATGTTGTTGCAGATGGCAAGATTTCATTTTGTTAGTTAATTTTCACCTGAGGATATTTTTCTCATTGATTTTTAGAGAAGAGAAAGGGAAGGGAGGAAGGGAGAAGGAGAGAGAGAGAAAGAGAGAGAGAAGGAGAGAGAGAGAGAGAAACAGAGAAACATCAATGTGAGAGAGACACATCGATTGGTTGCCTCCGACATGCACCCTGACCATACCTAGGGAACGAACCTGCAATCAAGGTGGCTGCCCTTGACTGGGAATCGAACCTGCAACCCTTTGCTGCATAGGCTGATGCTCTAACTACTGAGCAATGCCAGCCAGGACTTCATTATTTTTTATGGCTGAGTCATACTCCATTGTTTACATGCACTACCTCTTTATCCATTTTAGTATTGATGGACACTTAGATTGTTTCCATATCTTGACTCTTATAAATAATGCTACAATGAACATATGAATGATAGATATGTATTTATTACCATTTTATTATTCATACTTTTGATCTTTTTTTTCTTCTTCTTAAAGAAGACCCTTTAACATTTCTTATAATACTGATTTGGTGGTGATGAACTCCAGCTTTTTCTTGTCTGGGAAACTCTGTCTGTCCTTTGATTCTAAATGATAGCTTTGCTGGTTGTAGATCCTTGCTTTTCATTACTTTGAACATTTCTTGCCAGTCCCTTCTGGCCTGAAAAATTTTGGTTGAGAAGTCAGCTGACACTCTTATGTGCCGCACTTTTTTTTTTAAAATATATTTTATTGTTTGGTGTGGGGTTTTTTTTACAGAGAGGAAGGGAGAGGAAAAGGGTTAGAGAGTGTTTTGAACTCTGAATCTGGTAGATTGCTTGTCTCTATTTGTTTAGGTTTTTTTTTTCTGGAGTTTTGTTCTGTTCTTTCATTTGGGACATGTTTCTTTTTGCCTGTCTCCCTGTGTTTGTTTCTGTGTATTAAATAGAGCCCCACATTAATTTTTAAAATATACTTTAATGCTTACTATGTAGTAAGTATTGTTATAGACATTAACTAATTTCTCATAACAAATTTATGAATTGAATGCTATTATTATTCATATTTTAGAAATGAGAGCTAAAGTATAGAGAGGTTAAGTAACTTATCCAAGTACTATAGTCAGTTCATTCAGGTTTCTCTTAATCAGCCTTTATTTATCTGCAATGTAAGGTATCTGCATAATGCTGATCGTTAATTTAGTGCCCCATTTGGGACAGTGAAATGCCTACGTGTCTCCTTATTGTGTATAGGCCTCTTACCTGTGACTATTTCAACTCCTAGCATTATGTAGGCAGGGAATGTGTTTCTGCCAGATGTAAACTGGGCCAAGGAGTGAACATAGTCCATGAACTTTCAACCCCAGTGGTTAGTTGAATATAGGGTTCTGTACCATAGTAATTTGAGAAGTAGTTTGGTTCTAAATTACTCAGAACTACTCAAGTCCTTTCAGTCCCTGCCTGCCAGCCCCTTCTATACTGTGCCCTTCCTGGCCAGGCCTAGAGTGACACCACCACCATCATGCCAGCCATGTTCAAAGCTCATGGGATGTGGGGGCTTGTAGTATTCATCTCTGACATCTGGAACTTTAAGAGAATCAACCAGGAGCTGGCTATCATTCACTCCAAGTTCAAAGAGGGCAAAGCCTTGAACGGCTACAGTAAGAAAAAAAATGTGTGTAAACTGCTCTTCATCTTCCTGCTGGGCCATGACATTGATTTTGGTCACATGGAGGCCATGAACCTGCTTGGCTTTTAACAAGTACACAAAGAAGCAGATAGGTTACCTGTTCATCTCATTGCTGGTGAACTCTTAACTCCGATCTGATCTGGTTCATTCATAATGCCATCAAGAATGACCTGGCCAGCTACAACCCCACCTTCATGTATCTGGCTGTGTACTGTGAAATGGGTGAGGCCTTTGCTGCTGACATCCCTTGCATCCTGGTGGCTGGAGACAGCATAGACAGCCTGAATCAGAACTCGACCATGTGCCTAATGAGGCTCTACAGGTCCTCGCCCGACCTAGTGTGCATGGGCAAGTGGGTGGCCCACATTATGCACCTGCTCAATGACCAGCACCTGGGTGTGCTCACAACTGCTGTCAGCCTCATCACCTATCTCTAGAAGAAGAACATGGATGACTTCTATACTTGCATTTCTCCATATGTGTCCCACCTGAGCCAGATTGTCCCCTCAGCCTCCACTGATCTCCAGTACTACACCTGTTACTTCATCCCAGCACCCCAGCTCTTGGTGAAGCCTCTGTGGCTGCTATAGTGCTACCCCTGCCGGAGGATGGCTCCTGGGCCTAGCTGAGCACTATCTCCAGACTCTCGACCAGCCTCCCTTTCACATCGGCATCCTCCGGCAGGGGTAGCACTACAGCAGCCACAGAAGGTCCAGCGCTCCAATGCCTACAATGCCATCCTTTTTGAGACCATCAGCCTCATTATCCACTATGACAGTGAACCCAACCTTCTGGTTCAGGCCTACAATCAGCTGGGTCGGTTCTTACAGCACCGGGAGACCAACTTGTGCTACCTAGCCTGGAGAGCATGTGAACGCTGGCCGACTCTGAAGTCTCCCACAAGGCGGTCAAGACCCACATCGACACTGTAATCAATGCCTTCAAGTTGGAGTGGGGCTGGAAGAGATTAATGGGGGGAAAAGGAGGACCTATGTAATATTTTAAACAATAAAGATTAAAAGAAAAAAAAGATGATAATAATATGCTAGTTAAATTAACCCTAAAAAAAAAAGATGGAGTGGGACGGCAATATGCCACTGGGCACTTGACCTTCTCTACCCATGTGCCAAGCAGATCGTGTTGGAGGTGTGGTACCTGGAGACAGCTAACTATGCCATCTGTGAAGAGATCATCCTGCAGATGGCATCCTGGCCAAGAAGTCTGCAGACTGCAGCTGTTGTGAACACCATCCTCAACCTCATCTTCATCGCAGGTGACAATGAGTGAGGAGGTGTGGTACTGTATGCTGCAGGTTGTTATCAACCATGATGATATTTAAGACTGTGTTTAAGTTGCTCCAGACCACAGCCTGTCACAAGAACATGGGGAACCTGATTGCTGGGGAGCCCCGCTCCAGCCCCGGTGCAGTTCTCACTGCTGTATTCCAAGTTCCATCTGTTCAGTGTGGCGATGTGGGCCGTTCTGCTGTCCACCTACTTCAAGTTCATCAACCTCTTCCTGGAGACCAAGGCCACCATTCAGGGCATGCTATGGGCCTCCCAGCTATGCAGTGCAGATGTGGAGCTGCAGTAGCATGTGGTTGAATTCTTCTTCCTCAGCTCAGTGTCCACCATGGACATCATGGTCACAGTGCTGGAGGAGATGCCACCCTTCCCCAAGTGTGAGTAGTTCATCCTGGCCAACCTGAAACGCAAGAAGGGGCAGGGGACGGCTGGAGGGATCCAACCAGCAATAACATCAGTAGGGGTGTGGAGCCCACCTCCAGCACCTTATGGATGCCTTCCCCCTCCCACAACCTTTTGGGGCTGTGGGCAGCCCCTGCCACAGCAGCACCCTAGGCTCCCTCCATTGTAGGCAACCTCCTGGTGGATGTCTCCTCTGGTGGCCTGGCCGCTGAGCCCAGCCTGGGGCCCACCCCTGAGGAGGCCTTTTTTGGGACCTGAACCCCTGAGGACATTGGCCCACCCACCCCAGAAGTTGAACTTCTGAATAAATGCGTGTACAAGAACAATGGGGTCCTGTTTGAGGACCAGCTGCTGCAGATTGGAGTCAAGTCGGAGTTCAGGCTGAACTTGGGACACATGCATCTCTTCTATGGCAATAAGATCTTGGTACAGTTCCAGAACTTCATGCCCACTATAATCCACTCTGGAGACCCCCAAACTCAGCTGGCTGTGCAGACCAAGCCGTGCAGGTAGACGGAGGGGTGCAGATGCTCAACATTGAGTGACTGTGAGACTTCCTGACACCCCTACTCCTGTCAGTGTGCTTCAGGGCTGGGGAAGCCCCTCAGTCCTTCACCCTGAAGCTCTTGGTGATGATCAACAAGTTCTTCCAGCCAACAGTGATGGTAGTCTAGGACTTCTTCCAGCATTGGAAGCAGCTGAGCCTCCTCCAACAGGAGGCACAGAAAATCTTCCAAACCAACCACCCCACTGATGCTGAAGTCACTAAGGCCACGCTCCTGAGGTTTGGCTCTGCTCTCCTGGACAACGTGGACTCCAACCCTGAGAACTTCATGGGGCTGAAGTCATTCAGACTCAGCCCTGAGCTGGGTTGTTTTTTCAGCTGGAGCCCAGTTCCTAGGCTCAGATATAGTGGCTGACCCTGCATAAAAGCAAGGAGCCTGTTTCTTGTCATGTGTGTGAGCTGCTGGCCTAGCAGTTCTGACCACTGGACTCTGCCCCCGGGGATGTGGCCAGCACAAAGAAGTCCCTTGGACTGAGAGCTTTGTTGGATGGGCAATGAGAGGACCTGTGCTGGTGACAGGTGTGTAGAGGATGTCTGGGACCTTCCTCTGGTTTTTATTTTTGTTCACCTGCTTCTGTTTACATTCTGGGGGTAAGGGACAGCCTGTCCCTGCCTTCTGCTCCCAAGCACAGAGGGGAAAGGGACCAGGGAAGCAGGTGCCTCTTGTGTCCCCTGTTGTGTCCCCTCCTGCCCCTTCCCTGTCAATGGACTACAGGAAAAAAATAAACTGTAGTAGTATATAGCAGTTATAGTATCGGATCTGCTCTTTTAGCAAAAAGCTTTGTCTGCTTTTAAACTTTAAGGGTTTATAAATGGAATTGCATGTACTACATCTGATAAGGGTCTCAACACCTGGAAGACAAACATTCCAATTTCAAAATGGGCAAAGGACCTGAATAGACACTTCTCCAAAGAGGATATACAGATGGCCAATAGACATATGAAAAAAAATGCTCATTAATCATCAGAGAGATGCAAATTAAAACTACAGTGAGATATCACCTCACATCTGTCAGAATGGCTACCATCAATAAATCAACAAACAAGTGCTAGTGAGGATGTGGAGAAAAGGGAATGCTACTGCACTGTTGGTGTGAATGCAGATAGGTATGGTATAGCCACTGCGGAAAACAACAGTATGAATTTTCCTCAAAAAATTAAAAATGGAACTGCCTTTTGACCCAGTGATCCCACTTCTGAGAATATATCCTAAGAATCCTGAAATACCAATCAGAAAGAATATATGCACCCCTATGTTCATTGCAATGTCTATAATAATAAAAGCGTAATATGCTAATTAGACCGGACAGCCGAACGACCTTCCAGACATTAGAAGGACGAAGCCGCTGTGGCGGGGCTGAGGCAGAGGCATTTAGGGGTGATCAGGCAGGCAGGCAGAGGGGTTAGGGGCAATCAGGCAGGCAGGGGAGTGGTTAGCAACCAGTGGTCCCGGATTGTGAGAGGGATGTCCGACTGCCAGTTTTGGCCCGGTCCTGCTGCAGGATCGGGCCTAAACTGGCAGTCGGACATCCCCTGAGGGGGTCCCAGATTGTGAGAGGGTGCAGGACATCCTCACCCCCCCCCCCCCACCGGGCCTCTAGTTATTTACAATTGCCAAAATTTGGAAACAGCCCAAGTGCCCATCAGGAGATGAGTGGGTAAAAAAGCTGTGGTACATTTACATAATGGAATACTACTCAGGTGTAAAAAAAAGAAGTTACTCTTCCCTTTTGTGACAGCATGGATGGACGTGGAGATTATTATGCTAAGCAAAATAGGCCAGTCAGATAAAGACAAATACCATATGATCTCACTTATATGTGGAATCTAATGAACAAAATAAACTTACAAACAAAATAGAACCAGAGGCATGGATACATGGAACAGACTGACAAATGTCAGAGAAGAGAGAGTAGGGGGATTGGATGAAAGAAGGGGAAGAGATTAGCCAAAGAACATAAATGCATAGCCCTTAGACATAGACATCAGTGTGGTGAAGGCCAGAGGGGGGCGCCAGAGGGAGGGCCTGGGCGGTGGTGGGCAAAACAGAGGGGCGGGGGGATGGGAGACATCAGTAATAGTGTCAACAATAAAAATAAATAAATAAATAAAAAAAAAGGGGGCCCTAACCGGTTTGGCTCAGTGGATAGAGCGTTGGCCTGTGGACTGAAGGGTCCCAGGTTCGATTCCGGTCAAGGACATGTACCTTGGTTGTGGGCACATCCCCAGTAGGGGGTATGCAGGAGGCAGCTGATCGATGTTTCTAACTCTATCCCTCTCCCTTCCTCTCTGTAAACAATCAATAAAATATATATTAAAAAAAAAAAAAGGATTGGAAGCTCCATTTACTGCTGGTAATGACAGCGTTTTCTCCTTGGTCAACAAGTAAAAGGAACAGGAAGGATGCTCACATTCTGCTTCCTGTCTTTTTGTAAATAAGCCTGAATTTACATAGCCATTCTAATGACATTAACTTATATGGTCTGGAAATGGGTTTGTGTGTCCTCAGAGTAAAGGTGTCTACCTTTGAGTTGCTGTTTTTTAGTGTCCTTATTAGTAGAGGTTGGTAGTGAAATATTATTGATGTGATAAATAGGTAATCTCACTTAGATTTCATGTATCATTAGATATAGACTGAGGGAATTGATAGTTATTTGGCACATTTTAAATTCATTTCTCCCTCCAGCCCTGCCCTCCTCTTTGTCTCCCCCATCCTTGTCTCTTCTCTTCTATCTCTCTATCTCAGATAATATTTATTACCAAAATGGCCTTTCGGTTTTAGTCATAGATGTCTTAAATAGAGGGGACACGGTGTGACCATAGGATACAAAATTTTTACAAGTAGTGTTCCTTTGTTACTATATTTGAAGATCAGTAGCAGTTTATATATGTATATATTTGGCAAAGGATTTTAGAATAACCAGAATTATCTGGAAGTAAATATTTTATTCTTTATTTTTATTGTTTGCATTTTATTGAATTTATTGGGGTGACACTGGTTAAAATTATACAGGTTTCAGGTGCAAAATTCTACAAAACTAATATATAAGTTTAACAAGGTTGCAGGATACAAAATCTTAATAGAAAAATTAATTATACTTCTAAATACTTGCAATGAACAATCCTAAAATAAAATTAGGAAAACAATTCCATTTATAATAGCATCAAAATTAATAAAATAGTTAACAATAAACTAAGTAAAAGAAGGGCAAAACTTACACTCTGAAAACTACAAAACACTGTTGAAAAAATTAAAGAAGATCTAACAAATGAGAAGAAATCCTGTGTTGATGAATTGGAAGCTCAGTACTACGATTGTAATACTACCCAAAACCACCTACAGATTCAAGGCAATCCTTGTCGAATACCAGCTGGCTTTTTTGCAGAACTGACAAGTTGATTCTAAAATTCAGATGGAGATTGAAGGGACCCAGCAGAGCCTAAACGAAGAACACAGTTGGAGGACTCACACTTCCAGATTCAGAAGACTGGGCACTGGCCTTAATTTAGTCTATACTTTGGACACAAATATTCCCTCTTTACTTTAGAGGCAACAGTACCTGTTTCCTAATTATATACTAGCTCTGTTTCTTTAAAACTGTTATTTATATACAGTTTGGTTTATTAAACTTAGAATTTTATTAATTTTTTTCTGTATAGTTAATAAAATTAGGTAGTTAATACCAAGGCAATAAAAAGGAGCAGGGCAATTATAATTTGCATTATTTGATACTTTTTTATTAAGATATTTTCAAATGTATTTTTCTATTACTGTCCTGTAGTTTACACAAGAAAGAAATTTAATAAATTAATAAAAAATGGATCAACAACTAGTATTTGTGAAATGGGCCTGGTGTCTCATGGTATGGGCCAGTAGGGTTGGCCTTTAATAATGACTGCCAAGTATAGAAATGGCTGCTGTTGGTTTTAAAGAGGTCATGGTTACCAGATCTGACTTTACCTTGAGAAGGAGAAGAGCAGAATGCTTTGAGGAAAGGAGTTGGCAAAAGAATTGAAGGAGATTGTGAAACCTCCTTAAAATTTCTATTAAAGAGCTTGTTAAGTTTTCTGTGTTAAATTTCTTTGTTCTGGAAGGGACACTGGCCCTTTTAAGAATGGGAGATCTCTGCAACCCATGACAAGCTGTGAAAGGTTGCTAAGGAGATTCCTATGAGAAGGAGTAGTATGTAAATGATCTGTTTTTGAACTCTGACTTCTAAAGGCAGGAAATGAAATGAGGGAGGATGCTTTTATTTCACTCCTCTAATATTTTAGGAAGCAAGCAAAAGCAAAAGCAAAAATCTTTTTTTTTTAAACACAGACATAATTTGTTTTGGACAAAATTAATTTGTGTCGTGTTAACATTGTATTTTTAAATATTTTATTGAAATATAGGACATTGAGAAACGTGCACAGATCAAGTTATAGCTTGATGAATTTTTACAGATAGTTATAATGTTTTTTTAATGTCATTTAAATACACTCTATTATATGTGTTTGTAAAAATATCTTATAAAGTTTTATTTCAAGTGAAGATCAAAGTGATCATTTCAAAGCATTATGGAGATTTTCAGTTAGTTTCTATTTTTAATTGAATGTTGTATTCCCCCACCTTCTTTCCCAGTCTCCTGCTTATTAAAACAAAATCAGGGAAAGAATTTCTTCCAGGGAGGAAGGAGCCATTCTGATTAGAACTGGTTTAGTGCAGTGCTGTCCAATAGAAATCTAATGGGAGTCACATGTCCAATTTACAATTTTCCAGTAGCCACATTAAAAAGTGAAAAGCAACAGGTGAAATAAATGTTATAGTATATTTTATTTAACCTGATATGCCTAAAACATTATCATATCAACACACATTCAATATGAAAATTATTACTGAACTACTTTATATATTTTTTTATAGTAAGTCTTTCAAGCCTAGTATGTATGTTTTACTTCAGCTCCTCTCAGTTTGGACTAGCCACACTTAAGGTGCTTTGTAGCCACATTTGGTTAAAGGAGTAGGGAGAAGAAGAAATGGAAATGTTGAGGAAATGAGAAATTTGAAAGAGCCTGAAACTATTTTTTAAAAACTATGAAGCTTATTGGGGAGTCAGTAACAGCATGTTGGGTGGGGTGGAGTCTTATGGAATCACCAGGGGAGGGCAAACAGTGTGAGCCAGTTTGACGGTGACTCAGATATAGTGTCCACCAGCCGGCTCTGTGCGGGGAGGGCTCATCAAATGAACAATGAGCTCGGCCAGCACTTATTCTGGGAGAAAGTTGCCCCTCACCCCTAGTTCTCCCCCTGATGCCGGTCAATTCAGTTCCTTCCCACATGTCTTTGATGCCCTTCAAGCTGCTGCCCCAGTGTTGGAGCTCAGAGGGAGCGAGTCTGGGTAAATCTGTGTGTGGGCCCTTTAAGAAGACTCCAGCAGCCCCCCATCTCACTCAGGCTCAACCTCAGCTGGTTTTTACAGCCAGAAGTTATGGGAACTTCTCTTTCTGGCACTGGAACCCTAGGCTGGGGGCCTGCTGTGGGGCTGGGACCCCTCACTCCTCAGGGGGTACCTCTGCAGCTGAGATAGCCCTCCCGGTTTTTATCCACCACAGGTGCCTGTGGGACCAGCACATTTGGTTTCTCCACCCTTCCTGCCAGTCTCCATGTGGCTTCTTATCTAATTCCCTGGTTGTAGGACTTCCATTTATCCAGATTTCAGGCAGTTCTGAATGATGGTTCTGTAGTGTAGTTATAATTTGGATGTGGTTGTGGGAGGAGGTGAGCATGCACCACATTTACCTATGTTGCCATCTGGACTGGAAGTTCTATAATTTGTTACTTGATTGGGCCCCAGTTTCCTGTCTGTAAACTAAACATATTATCACCTGCCCCTGAAGTGGTTGTAAGGACTAGAGAGATCAGGTGTGAAAAGTAACTAGAATAGCAAGCATTTCTTGGGATGGCTGATGCTATTACTTTCGTCATCACCTGAATGTAAAATTTTGTTAAAAGGAATTCAGGTATCAGAGTATGTATTTGTATTTTCATATGCAAATATAGGAGTATAGATTGTAAATAACTTTGGAGAGCAATTGGGCAATACTATATGTACTAGAGGCCTGGTGCACATTCATGCACTTGGGGAGGGTCCCTGATCCCGCCCTGTGCCCTCTTGCAGTCAGACATTCCTCTCCCAGTCCGGGGTTCTAGCAGTCTGGGACCCCTCGCTCCTTACCACCTGGGAGAGGCTCCTGCCACCACCGCTGTGCTCACCAGCCATGAGCCCAGCTTCTGGCTGAGTGGCGCTCCCCCGTGGGAGTGCACTGACCACCAGGGGGCAGCTCCTGCGTTGAGCGTCTGCCTCCTGGTGGTCAGTGCGCATCATAGTGACTGGTCGTTCAGCCATTTGGTAGATTTGCATATTAGCCTTTTATTATATAGGATTATTATATAGGACAGTGGTCGGCAAACTGTGGCTCGCGAGCCACATGCGGCTCTTTGGCCCCTTGAGTGTTCTAATGCCACTTCTTCAAAATAGACTTGTCCAGGCCAAAAACCGACTTCTGCACATGGGCCACGAAGTTTCAATTGCACTGTCTGTGCACGCCCGCATGTGGTATTTTGTGGAAGAGCCACACTCAAGGGGCCAAAGAGCCGCATGTGGCTCGCGAGCCGCAGTTTGCTGACCACTGGTGTATGTGAAGAGATATGGCCCATTATAGTATAAAACAGGTTATAAAATATGTAGTAAGTACCGAATGATCCAGTTTTTCTAAAATAATATTCAAAGGACAAATATAGTAAACTGTTAACAGTGATTGCCTCTGGAATTTTATATATTCTTTTGATTGCTTGTATTTTCTGAGATTTATAATGAATATGTTTTGCTTTTGTAATAAAAAAAAAGAGGGAGACATCATGGGTTTGTGTCGGGGGATGGAAGGTCCTGTGAAGAGAAAAACTAAAGATGGAAGCATACAGTTTGCCTTCTTATAAGTCATGAGTAACTGTAGTAATTTGCTCAATTTTGCTGTCCAAACTCGAGTCCAGTCCCATGACTAAGCCAGGTGAGGCAGGGGAGGCAGAGCCTTGCTTGTTGCCTTGGGGGCCTGGCTACAAGTCAAGAACTAGAGTTAGTTGATTTCCATAACATTCTGTCTCTTTAGGGATTTTGATGATTTTCAGCTACAAGGGAAAATCAAAATAGGGCTGAGGTGGAAAGCATCTATTGAAGGCAACACAACGGAAGGAAATGTAAGATATGAGGGAAAGCTAGCAGTTCCAGGCCAGTCTAAAAAGATAAACTGCACTGCCACTTCTTCTAAAGCCTTTTCATGAATATTGTTGAATTGGCACAATCCAGTTTTGAGAAACAGGACCTTGTGATTGTCACAAGTTATTCAAGCAATTAGAAACCAGGAAATGTACTCTGATGTAAACCAGTTCATGAGTCACCGTTAAACAAGTACAGTAATGAAGCTTTCAGATCCAGTGCTGTTCTTGTATCAGATGACTTCCCAGATAATTGAAATATTTTCCAAAATTTGTTTTATTTACCTTGATTTAAGTTAAAAATGAGTTGCATGTCCTAACAAAATTATTTTTTATTCCATCGTTTAGCAGATGTGAGAGTAAATCAGATTTTTAATTATGTGTATAGTACTAATAAAAGAGAACATTAGCATTTTTAATTGTAAGTCAGGTAACCAAAGGGAAAAAATAATTTACTGGTTATAGTAAGATGAGCCCTCCTGAAAACAAGCTAGACTAGGGCATAGCCCTGAGCTATGAAGGTACATAGACACCTTCTCCCCTCTCCTCCCTTTTCCTCCTCCCTCCACTTCTCCCTCTCTCCTCCCCTTCCTCCTTTCCTCTCACTCCTCCTTCCACTCTCTCCTTTTTTCCTTCTTTCTACAAAGAAAACACCTGCCCTGTGCCAGCACTTTTCTAGTCATTGGAGTTATAACAATGGACAAAACAGATAAAAACTGCTTGCATGGATTTATATTCTATTAGCTATAAACAATATACAGATAAATTTATATAAAATATTATATTAAGTGCTATGAAGAAAAATAAAGGATGGCAAAGGATAGATTACACTGGAGTAATCTGGCAGAACTACTTTGTGAATATTCATTTTGTGTTCTTGCGTAGTAATGGCGAGAAAGTTATTAACATAAATGTAGCAGCTATAATAATTACACATTTATTTTGCTCGTAAACGTGAAAGAAGACTTTCCTATACTATTGGCAGATAAATGTTCACATTTTTCTAGTATTTTAAAAAAGAAATATGTTTGTCTTTACCTGAAAATTTTGGATGGTTCATTGTGAAGGATATTACTTTATTGTTTTCTAAGATGTTAACTAATGATTCTTCTTGTTTTTACTGACTTGAAATGGAAAGTTTGTTACCTACTATATTTTTATACTATGGTTAATTTATGGACTTATTTTTGTTATTGTATTAACCTTACTTTAAGTGGCATGTATTTACAAATCCCATATAATAAAACCCTAATATGCAAATCGACTGAATGACAGAGTGACCCGTCTCTATGATGCGCACTGACCACCAGGGGCAGATGCTCAACGCAGGAGCTGCCCCCTGGTGGTCATGCGCTCCCATAGGGTGAGCGCCACTCAGCCAGAAGCCAGGCTCATGGCTGGCAAGCACAGTGGCAGTGGCGGGAGCCTCTCCCACCTCCACTGCAGGTGGGCGGTAAGGAGTGAGGGGTCCCAGACTGCTAGAACCCCAGATTGTGAGAGGAATGTCTGACTGCCAGGGGGATCGGGCCCAAGCCGGGAGGCAGACATCCCCCAAGGGGTCCCAGACTGTGAGAGGGCGCAGGCTGGGCTGAGGGACCACCCCCCCTCCGAGTGCATGAATTTTGTGCACCAGGCCTCTAGTAAATTATAATTTATACTAAATAATTACATTTGAAAAGTTTATTCTGTGACTTAAACTTTTGCTAAATTGGCAGTTAATTTGACTTGATGAAGTTTTATTGTTATTTAGAAAACCAAATTATGTAAACAGTGATTTATATTACAAAGATATGTTGGAACAGATAGAGCCTGAAAGCAAGTGGTGATAGAAGTACACTTCTTCTGTATGGCCATTAAAATGTAATTTGAATTTTATATGTTCTCTAAAGGACTTCATAGGCAGAATTCAAAATACTGCTTTTAATAAAGAACCAAGCATTTGGGGAGTATTCTTTTTTTTTTAATCCTCACCCAAGGATAGGTCTTTATTGCTTTTAGAGAGAGAGAGAGAGGAAGGGGGTGGGGGTAAGAGAGAGAGAGAAAAACATTGATCGATTGCCTCCTGTACATACCCTGACTGGGGATCGAACCTGCAACATATGTATGTGCCCTGACCAGGAATCAAAACCACAACCTTTTTGTGTATGGGATGATGTTCCAACCAGGACTGGGGAGTATTCTTTTATTTTTATTTACTTATTTATTTTTTAATTTTAGAAGATGATATAATATCAAATGTTAGAGAATTATTTCAAAAGTTGATAGAAGATAGTAATAGTATATAAATTAACATGACAAAATTATTTTACCTAAAACATCATTCACAACTATAGAAATGACTGTTGCATAGCTATCAAAATAGTTTTTTAGATCTTTTGATGGGGAGTATTCTTGAAGGAATTATTGCTTCTAACATAATTTGAAAGGAATTTTAGGTTTGAGGTATCTTATAATCATTGTACCATTTCTAATTTAGTTTAAAAAGTAAATGTGGAAGAGGACCAAGATGGTGGCATAGGTAAACACCTGTACTTGCTGCCTCTCACAACCACATCAAAACCACAACTAAAAGACAAAACAACTATCATCCAGAATCGTGGGAAAGCTGGCTGAGTGGAAGTTCTACAACTAGAAGGAAAGAGAAAAGTGCATTGAGACTGATAGGAGGTGCGGAGGCGCGGAACAGGCTGGAAACCGGGTGTGCTGTTTTTTGTTGTTATTTTCAATTGGGAGAGAGATACAAGCTCCCGATTGCTCTGAACTCCAGTTCCGGGCGAGACTCTGGGGACCCAGACTCATATGGGGAGAAACTGGACTGTCTGACATCAGGCCAGAGTGCAGGGCAGCTTTCTCTCAGAGGTGCTCACAGTGAGCATTGTTCCTGCGCGGGGGCACAGGACACAAAGATGCAGTGACCTCTCCAGTGCAGGGCTGACTGGCAGCCATTGCTGTTGGCTCCGCCCTGGTGATTCCCTGAGACCCTGCCCCACCCAATTTACAACCCCACCCAAGCTGTGCGCAGCAGCTTTTGCATATGACTGGCCTGTCCTTTCTCAGCCTAAAACCTGTCAAACTGCAGCTGGGTCAGAGAGCCCCAAAGCTTCCAAAAGTAGGCCCAAGGCCCGGCAGCAGCAGTCTGCCTTGCTTCACAGCTGGGCCTTATCTGGGCACTTCCAAACCCCATACAAAGAGGAGGAATCTGCAGATCTCTCTGTAGCTCCTGCTGGGTAGCCTCAGGCAGTGGCTGACTTTGTACCTCCTTGGAGATCCAAGAGCCAGTGTACCCAGTGGTCGGTGTCAGACTATACCAGATTACAACTCTTCACATCCATAAGCAACACACTCAAGGGGCAGACTCAGTGAGCACCAAAGCCCCACTGAAGCAAGTCCTTCCCCATAAGGGTGTCTCCTGCATAGCAGTTCTTCCATTGTAGACACAGCTGATCCTCACACCCAATTAGCCTGGAGGTCAATTCTTCCCAGTGATACCAACAACAATCAAGGCTTAACTACAAGACTGTGCACACAGCCCACAAAGGGGTGCACCAAGAGTGTCCACCTCAGGTGATTGGGGAGGCTGAGCCACTGGGTCCTATAGGACACCTACCACACAAGTCCACTCTATCAACTCAGGGAAGCAGCCAAAATGCAGAGACAAAGAAACATGTCACAAATGAAAGAAATTGAGGAAAGCAAACTACTGGATATAGAGTTCAAAACCACAGTTATAAGGTTACTCAAGAATCTTCTAGAAACCTCCGAGGAACTTAGTGAGATCTTTAAGGATCTTAGTGAGAATGCCAAAAAAATGGAAAAGGACCAGTCAGAAATTAAGCATACACTGACTGAAATAAAGAATAATATACAGAGGTTCAACAGTAAACTAGAGGATCCCAAGAATCAAGTCAAAGATTTGAAATACGAGGAAGCAAAAAACACCCAACCGGAAGAGCAAAAAGAAAAAAGAATCCCTAGCCAGTTTGGTTCAGTGGATAGAGCGTCGGCCTGCAGACTGAAGGGTCCCAGGTTCGATTCCGGTCAAGGGCATATGCCTGGGTTGTGGGCTCGGTCCCCAGTGGGGGGTGTGCAGGAGGCAGCCTGTCAGTGATTCTGTCATCATTGATGTTTTTATATCTCCCTCTCCATTCCTCTCTGAAATAAATAAAAAATATATTTTAAAAAAAGAATCCAAAAATATGAAGATAGTGTAAGGAGCCTCTGGGACAACTTCAAGCATACCAACATCCTAATTATGGGGGTGCCAGAAGAAGAGAGAGAGCAAGATATTGAAAACGTATTTGAAGAAATAATGACAGAAAACTTCCCCCACCTGGTGAAAGAAATAGACTTACAAGTCCAGGAAGTGCAGAGAACTCCAAACAAGAGGAATCCAAAGAGGACCACACCAAGACACATCATAATTAAAATGCCAAGAGCAAAAGACAAAGAGAGAATATTAAAAGCAGCAAGAGAAAAACAGTCAGTTACCTACAAGGGAGTACCCATACGACTGTCAGCTGATGTCTCAACAGAAACTATGCAGGCCAGACGAGAGTGGCAAGAAATATTCAAAGTGATGAATAGCAAGAACCTACAACCAAGATTACTCTACCCAACAAAGCTATCATTCAGAATTGAAGGTCAGATAAAGAGCTTCACAGACAAGAAAAAGCTAAAGGAGTTCATCACCACCAAATAAGTATTATATGAAATGCTGAAGGGTATTCTTTAAGAAGAGGAAGAAGAAGAAAAAGGTAAAGATAAAAAATTATGAACAAAGTGACAACAAATACACATCTATCTAAAAATCAAATGAATAAAAAAATCTGATGAACAGAATAAACTGGTGAATGTAATAGAATCAGGGGCATAGAAAGGGAGCGGACTGACAATTCTCAGGAGGAAGGGGGTGTGGGGGTGCGGGAAGAGATTGGACAAAAATCTTACACCTGTGGATGAGGACGGGTGGGTGAGGGCATGGGGTGGAGGGGAGCTATGGGGGGAAAAAGAGGAACATTTGTAATAATCTGAACAATAAAGATTAAAAAAAAAGTTAATGTGTATTTAGGAAGATATAATTATACCAAATGAATATAAGAAAAATATGTTAGGAGCAAATGATATACATATTACTTTGTTTTCTTATTTAATGTCATATATTTCAAAAAGTTTAAATGTCAAAAATAATATATACCCTTTAGTTTGGTGACTCAAACTAATCTCTAGTGTAAAAATCCAAAGTATGTGAAATCTCTGCCGCCTCTGCACTGCATCGCTGGCCAGTACAGTCCTGGCTGACTTCTCACCCACATCACCACTCCAGTGTTGTTCAGTCCCTCACTGGATGTGAGTGGATGGCGGTCAGCTGGGGGCAGGAAAGGGGCCTACACATTGAGCTATGCAGTCATGTGGTCATCTGTGCCATTTGAGTCCACTCTTCTTTCCCCAGCCTGCATGTTTAATGATGCCCTCTAGAAAGTGGACCAAAGAAATTAGGCAACCATTTCAGACAGGTGGGCTGATTTAAAAAAAATTAGTAGAGACCATACTTACTCTGCTTTTTGAATACTCTTAGTGCAAGAAGAAGCTAGGTGTTGAAGTTAGTATTTAATTCTCAGCATATTATTATGTGCAGTTTTCTTTTCTTCTTGCCAAACATTCCTTAAAGCTGTTGAATTATTGGAGGCCCTGAGATGAAACCATTAATTTGGCAAATGTTCAAAAGTACCAGGCACAGATACAGAAATAAACATATAGTTTCTCCTTAGTTTTGGCACCAGTTGGACATAGGAAAGCTGTTCTGGCTCTTACCTGTTTGGGTGAGTCTTCAAGGTCTATCTATAGGGGTTGAAACAGTACCAGCTCACCCCCTCTCCCACCACAGGTATCTCTTACCTGTGGTGATGCCTGATTCATTGGGATTCCAGACCTGTCAGCTTCTTCAGTTGTCCTTCAGGCTTGCTCCGATACACAGGCTCAGAAAAGAGGGAATGGCGACATGGGTAGGCTCTCTTCAAGCTGGCAGATGTAAATAAGCCAGATGGTTGAGTAGCAAAAATGAAATGTTGACTAAAAGCTGTGAGGTAAGAGATGATTAAAATGGTGCACTTTGGTTATGTAAAGGAACAAAGGAAGAAAGAAAGGAAGGGATTTGTCAAGAGGTGTTATTGGCCAGAAAAAAGTAGTGGGGTGTTGAAGATTGTAGCAGGTTTTTGGGTCACTCATTCTTACAGGTGGAGGAGGAAACAGGAGAAAGGGGTTAACAGGGCCGTGAATTGCTGCAAATATGGTATCAACATATCTACATTGATCTTTTTAAAGAATCTATACTAATAAAAGCCTAGGTGGTCATCATGCCCTCATGCTGTCACAATCCATCACCAGAGTGGGCGGGGCTTGACGCTGCATGTGCAGTGCGGGGGCGGGTCCCAGAGGCTGCTCCCTGCGGCTTCCACCGGGGAGCCAGCGGCCCCCCACAGGCCACAGAGGCAGGACGCCTGGCTCTGGCCTACCTCTTTGAGGCAATCCATTGAGGAGCCCTGTATGGGTGGGTGGGGCCTACCTCTTTGGGATGATCGATCCCGGGGCTCCTGCACTGTGAGATGGCACAGGCCAGGCTGGGGGACCGTCCCCTCCCCCGAGTGCATGAATTTTGTGCACCGGGCCACTAGTATGTAATAAGTTGATGTAAAGTAAATGACATGCCTTGCCTATGGCTCAGTGGTTGAGTGTCGGTCATGGTTCAATTCCCGGTCAGGGCACATACGCGGATTACAGGCTCGATCCCCAGTAGGGGGTGTGCAGGAGGCAGCTGATCATGATTCTCTGTCATCATTGATGTCTCTCTCTCCCTTTCTCTGAAATCAATAAAAACATATATGTTTTTTAAAAAGTAAACGACAAAAGTCAGATCTCCCAACTGTATATTTTGTGAGTTATTTGACAGAATCATTTTAAATATTAAAGTGTGTGAGCAAAAGTGTTTTTAAATTAAGTCCAGTGCCAGAGTCATTTACAATATGTAGATTTTGATCCACAGATTTCTCCTTCTAATGAAATTTTACAGTAAATATCTGACATGGGTAATAACTCAAATTACAATTACTTATGTGATTTTCACTGTCAGGATATTTTTTATTCCAATTTTAACTTCGTAGGAAAACCCTCCTCCAAAGTTTCTGTATAAAAAGGTTTAAATACTCAACATGGCCAGATTGATATTTATATTTCATTGTTCCTACTGTATTTAAAAGAAAATTGGAAGTAGTATGGTGAAAGAGAAAAATGAAATGTCTGTGAAATGAAAAAGGAAAATAAGTGTAGGAAATAAGTGTAGCAACTGTTTTAAGAGTTGGTGATAAGTTTTTAAGAAGGCAGCAGAGGGGAAAATCATTGTTTTGGCTTTTTGGAGCAGATGAAACAAGAGCAGTTTATAGTCTTTTAAAAATATACATATATATTTTTTTAATTGATTTCAGAGAGGAAGGGAGAGTGAGAGTGAGATAGAAATATCAGTGATGAGAGAGAATCATTGGCTTCCTCCTGCACGCCTCCTACTGGGGATTGAGCCCACAACTTGGGCATGTGCCCTGACCCAATCGAACCTTGAACTCATAGGTCAATATTCAACCACTGAGCAACACCAGCCGGGCTCTAGTCTTCTTTCCTGACTTTTATATTGCCCTTCATTTCTGTTTGCTTTCACTGAAAGATGAGTAAAATTGGGCTTCCTTTTTTCTAACTATATGGCTTTACTAGAAAGCTCCCTGTTCATACGTAGTCTGACTGGACTGCATGTCTGCCCTTGACAACCCAGAGTGCTCAGGAACAGGAGACGATCTGATAATGTATCTCTTGAGTGGGTCATTGTGTAGTTCCTACAATTGGCTCCTTGTAAAGCCGGTTTAGTACATCAGCATTGCTTTGTGAGCCCAGTTTGTATAATTGGTGCAGTGTGTCCTCCAAACTCCCTCCCTTTTTTTTTCTTGTGGCAAATAGGTCAAGGTGAGTGGGATAAATGGGACTCACTGGAGTGCATGGGGCAGATATTAAAGAGCAGTTTCTACAATGTCAGGAGTGGCATACTCACATATTTCTGATACTTCCACAAAAGTCTGTCCTCAGTACTTCCACAGAGCTTTGTAATATCTCTAATATTTCCCTCACCCTGTTGTACTTTCTGTTACTCTGCTTGACTGGAAGCACTTTCAGGGCAAGGGCTGGTTCTCATTTATCTTTGTATCTATATTTCAGTGTCTTGTACAAAGCAGGCATTTGATAAAGGTTAGTCGGTTTTAAAACACAGACACAACTATAGAAGTCTACCATTTCCCCGACCCTGTAATGGGTGAGTTACATGTATACTTTTCTTTTCATAGTACTTGGCCATATGGAAAAAGTTCTAATCTAATTTGGATTGTTTATACTAACTTTAATAATGGGAGGAATGGTTAGAAAATAAATGTAAGCAAAAAAGAAAAGCCACCCGTAACCCTCTTTCCCCCAGCAGTAATTGCATTTAGCATTTTGTGATTTTTATCTTTTTTCCTATGTACATGTATATATTTTTCATAAGTTGTATCACATGAACATGTGTAATCTAATCTAATTTTCAGTGTAGTCATAGATGCTCAATAGGTATTTGTTTTAATGAATATTTTTCATGTTTTCAAATATACTATAAAATTTTTATGGTTACCTAATATTCTATTATATGAATATACTATAATTTATTTAACCAATCATTTATTGCTTAATGGTTAGGCTGCTTATTCATTTAAAGGAATGTTTGATCATGCACACTTCTCTGGTTTCATTCCTTTCCCCTCCCACTCTTTACTTTAGTCAAATTAATCCACTTTTAAGGCTTTGAAAGCCTCATCTTTTACGTCCAGATATTTGCAATGCTGTTCCTTCTGCTCATAACACACTTCCCACTTTGCCTAGCTAATACCCTATGTTCAGCCATTTCTTCTTCTTGGAAGTTTCCCCAGACTGGATTAGTTGTCTCTCCAAAGTGCTTCAAAGGTGGCATTTTGTACTTACTCCTAGAAGCACTCAGTCTGCTGTATTTTAATTGCATGCTTTCTAGACTATAAACACCTTCAGGAAAGGAGCTATGCCTTATTTCCTGTTGCATTTCCCAGCCCTTAAGTGCAGTGCCAGGTATATAGCAGGAACTTAGTAAATATATTTTTGAATGAATGAATACATGAAGGATCCCCCAGTTTCCAATGTGTATCATTAAGTGGTGATCTTCAACAGTCTCATATTTTTTATTTATCAGATAAGCATGTCTTTTATTTATAAAGTGCTTTATAGTATACAAAATATTTTCAAAACTATTACATCATATTGTTAAACTTTGACTAACTTTTAGTATTATGCATTATAAAATGAATTGATATGTTTAAATTCTTAATATATTAGTCTTTATTGGTATTTAAATGAAAATGTTAGTAATTCTCATATCTTATCTAAGTTGAGAATTTGTTTTCTAAGCAAATAGACTATATTTTAACCCTATCTTAAGTTATGATTAACTATTAACTCTGATGAGTGTTTTGTAATTATGGTTAAATTGATTTAAAACTATAGCATAAAGCTAAAGGCCATTATTATTATTATTATTATTATTATTATTATTATTTTGTGGCTAATGATTCATAATAATCAGGCTTTGATCAGGTAACAAGAAGAATAGTCATACAGCAGATACTTGATTGGACAGGGATCAGAGAACCTAATAATAACTTCAAAAATAAAAGCACTTGATTAGGCTCAGAAAATAGAATTGAATTCTTCACAGTTCTCATTAAGTGACAATTATCCTTTCTTTTCCTTCTTCGTTCATCTTACAGCAGTGATTCCCACTTGGACATGCACACCTTTGGGGGTAGAGGGGGTGGTGCCTGAGTCTCTGAGGAGCTTTTTCAGCCCCTTTAACCCTCTCCCTATATTGGCAATTATATCGCCATCTGTGATGAATGATGATCAGGTGTGTGAAGATAGAAACAGGCTGGGAACCACTCCCTTTCAAGATAACCAACTGGAACTCCTCCCTCAGAAAAAGCCATACATAGTGTTAGAGTAGACGGGATGCTAGATATTGTAGTCTGCCACTGATTGATTAGTTGTGTGAATTTAGGCAGATCATTTCTTCTCTTCACCTTCAGCTTCCTTTCAGTAAAACGAAAGGATTGGATTAGATGATCTGTAAACTCACTTTTAGAAATGATCTGATTTTTCTGATGATCAAATATACAAAAATAACCTTACTCTTGAAAGAAGAAATATATGTGAATGAAAAATGGGATTATTTCTTTGTGTAAAATGTGATGGCACTGGTTTAACAGATTATAAGTAGTATTATACATTTAAAGAGCTCTTTAAATGAATCTTCAGTAAGTAATTTCAAATTGCTGACAATTCTTCATTATCTCAGAAAAAGAACATTCCTGGTGATTTCTTTTATCTTTACTCAAGCTCTTGAATCTAGGACAGTGATCTCATCTGGCCTGATTGTCTTAAATATCATCTCTGTGCTGACGACTTGATACCTGAAAACTGCATTGCTCCTCTGAAATTGCCGGCCAGTTTACCAGTCCTCTGAGATATCAAATGGGCATCTCAAACTTAATCTGCCTAAACGGAATTCCTGATTTCCCTCCAAACCTGCTATTCTTTAAGTCTTCCATATTTGATCAAGACAGAAACTTTGGAGTTTCTTTGGTTACTAATACTTAACCATCAATCTATTGGCAAAGGTTTTTTTTTACTTCCCGAATATAACCAAACACTGCCCACTTCTCACCAGCACTCCTTCCTACTGCCCTATTCCACTAGAGTCTATTTTCAGTCAAGAGCCAGAAGCATTCATTTTTAGTTATAAATTATGTCATTGTCACTCCTCTACTCATAACCTTCAGTGGCTCCCCATTTCCCTTAGCATAAAAGTCCAACAGTCAATGAAGTTTTGTATGACCTGGCACTTCATTACTTCTCATTTCATACTTTCTCTCTTATTCACTTTTCTTCAGACACACTGGTCACCTTGCTATTGACAGAATATTCCAGACACACTCCCTCCTCAGAATCTTTGCATCGGCTGTTCTTCTGCCTGAAACTAACTCCCCAGATATTCACAGAACTGCTCTCTCACCTCCTTCCAGTTTCTATGTTAACTATTTGGTGTAAGGTCTAAACTGACTTTTCTATTTAAAATTGCATGCTACTACTACCACCACCCTGCACTTTACACTTTCCTTTCCTCCATAGCATGTAGCACCATCTAATAATACTGTAATTTATTAATCTTGTTTATTGTCTCTCTTCTAAAATGTCAGCTTTGGAGGGCAGGGATTTGTTTCGGTTTGGTTCACTGCTGTATCACTGGCTTTGTGACATTTGGCAAATAATCTGCAGAATCTCTTTTCTCATCTGTAAAAATAAAGGGGATAGTAAATGGTTATATATTGTTTATAGATATAATTTTGGCTAAGTACTCCTTAGTGAGTTTATATTAAGGCTGAAGAAGTCATGAGTTGCAAACTACAAGCAGTAACATATGCATATAGGAGGGCGGGACTCAAGAAAAGGTGTCCCTCTGGCCTGTCTGGCCAGGAAGCAGCAGCACTCCTGCCCACCTGTGCTGAGAATAGCTTCCTCTGGGAATCCTCATGCTTTCTTTTCTCACTGCTACTTTTCACGGCTGGTTCTTAAGACCTGCACAGCACTGATGCTGCTGTTCTCTCTGCTCGGGGCTCAAAGGGTTAGAGGGGGTGCATGGGGCCCAGACCACTTTTGCAGTGCACTTTCCATTTAAGAAACAGTTTATAACTTTTTTATTGAAAAAAATTAATTCCTAATTTCCAGGCTTCATCAAAGGGAACTCTGGAACATAACCCATTCAGAAGTTATGAGATATGCCTTTTAAAATGGCATTTCAGTTGCCACATGTTACTGAAAGAGGAAAAATGTTACCAGAAGAGGCAAGATTAAAATATCCTCAGAGCTCAACTAGTCCTGAAAGTATATTTATTATGTATTTAAGCCTTTAAAGGTTGCAAATCTGTTATTTATTCATACAAATTTGCTTTATGAAGATAAAATGTCTATGAGGACAATGGAAAAGTACATATTTTGATAACCTAATATCGTAGTGACATGAAAGTACTCCATGTGTAGCAAAACATAATTTAATCCTTAAAAATATTGGTCCCTGCTTCCCTATTTTGACAGGTGAAAGGGAATGTTGAGGGTGGTGGCTATGACTGGAGTAGGACCAGAAGGAACTGGCCGTTGGTTATTAGCGGCTGTCCTTGCCTTGACTCTTCTCAGGTTGTACTTTCTTGTTTGTTTTTTTGTTTTTTTTTCAGTTTAGCACAGAAGCCTTCGCTTCAGAAATTATGAGGTGAACTCCTCAGAATGAGCTAGTTTTACACAAGAGCAATTCAGTAGCACCTGGGGCTGAGAGAAACAGTCTATGTACTGTGGAAATTTTTGTGCCTTTTCTGTCCTGTGTGCCTGTGTGAAGAAAGGTTGTAGAAAGAGTAGGTCTGCCTTCTCTCCTGACACCCCAGAAGGGCAAGTTGCCATTGGACCTCCTCCCTCAGTACCCACTAGTGTGCTCTATGGTCACGAGTGTCTTCCTTCTTCACTTTCTGTTCCTGGCTTTAACTGTGTTGCCTTTGACTCTGTGAATAGAGCTGTGCATTGGTTAAGTTCATAGGTTTTGAGGCAGACCTGGTTTGAGTTCTGGCTCCATTGTTTACTTAATTATTTTCTTAATCTCAACTTGTTTATCTCTAGAATTGGGAGGGGATAATATGCGTAGTACCTCCATATAGTACTATGATGAGAATTAAATAAGATAATGCATAAAAATGTTTAGCACAGGCCCTTACACATGTAAATAAGCTCAATAGATGTTAGCTATTACTATAAAATCTACTTTAAGCTGCATTTCTTTTATTCACTTTTTTTTTTTAAGCAGGCTTAATTCACTTTATTTTTCTTGCATAAAATTATTTGGTTGGCCACAGCTGGAGCTTGGGTCCTCTGCACAGAAACTCTGGTGTGGGTCTTTACAAGATGGTCAGTGAATTCCTAATAGGGAGACTTGGTGAACACAGTCTCTGTCCAGAGATCCGGGGTGAGATAGCTGTAGGTCTTAGAGATGGCATCAAAGGTGGCCTTGGCGAAGTTGCCCAGGGTGGCAGTGCAGCCCCTGGCCAAGGTGTAGCAGTCATCAATACCAGCCATCATCAGCAACTTCTTAGGCACAGGGGCCGAGACAATGCCAGTACCCCGGGGACAGGGATGAGGCGCACCAGTACAGAGCCACAGCGGCCAGTCACCCTGCAAGGAACGGATGTGGGGCTTGCCGAGCTTGTTTCCCCAGTAGCCTTGCTGCACAGGGACAACAGAGAGCTTGGCCGGGATGATGGCTCCACAGAATGCAGTGGCTACTTCCTTTGAGCACTTAACACCCAGACCAACAGGTCCATTGTAGTCCCCAATGGCAACAAATGCCTTGAACCGGATCCTCTGACCAGCACATGTCTGCTTTTGCACGGGCATAATCTTCAAGACCTGATCCTTGAGGGATGTCCCCAAGAAAAAGTCAGTGATCTCTGATTCCTTGATGGGCAAGGAGAATAGACAGATTTCCTCTAGGGATTTGATCTTCATGTCCTTGACGAGGCGGCCTAGCTTGGTGACAGGGATCCACTCCTTGTCCTTGTCCTTGTCCTTGCCTTCACTAGCTCCGCTGCCTCGGCCCCTTCCCCAACCCCAGCCATGACCCAGACCCCCGAATGCCACTGCCAAATTGCCACAACCTCCTATTCTGGGGGGCCCCTGGGGCCTCTTGGCCCTCCCACAGCACTGGCATCAACCGCCATTTAGTGTTTCGTCGGAAAAGAACTATTCACTCTCAACAAAATATTAATAATATACATGAATAACTATCCATACCCTTTGCTGGGTGCCAAGAATACAACAGTGACCTAAACAGATGTGGCCTCGACCACACTGAGTCCAGTGAGATTTTTGTGCCTTGGAACTTGTCAATTAGTAGAAGAAAACTTTTTGACTCCGTCTAAAGCAGAAAAATTTAAATTGAAGCAGGGATGAAGTTTTAAATTAAAAGCTTAATAAAAGACTGAAGTTTAAAAAATAAAAGACTTAGGAAAATCAGTGTACTTTTGCAGCGTTTTGAATAGAAGTGCTTCTACAAGATTTAGATTGCCTGTAAGGACAATTAGTAGGTCAGCACTGTACAAGTAAGAAAGGGAGTAGAAAGAAATAAGGTCTGTGAAGTAGACTGGAGCAAGTCCATGGAGGTTTTTTAAAAAAAGTGAAACAAGGAAAGCAATTGTGAACTGAAAAGTGAAGTCAGTAATTTTCCAGCACAAAAGTCATAACCTCTGGTGCAGAATCTGAATTTAAGAACTAGTTTGAAAGAGGCAGGATTTGGTTTAGAAATAAAAACTTCTATGTGATAGTTATATTCATATTTTGGTAACTTGTTTGTTTTAATATCAATAAATAATATGTCAGAATATGCTATTAACAATAAGTAGTACATTTTATATATTGTAATAACACATTTTAAATATATTTTTTACTATAGTGAACAGATTATGTTGATATATTTATTTACTTGGAAAAATCTTACTGCAAAATATTTTTATATAATCTTATCTATTAAAATTAGGCTATTTTAGAAACAAATGAATATCAATCAACTGATAAATGGGTGAATAGAATGTGTTACATTCATGCAATATAATGTTATTTGGCAATAAAAAGAATTGTAGTACAATATGGTTGGAGTATGTAATGAGCCATGCTAAGTGATAGAAGCAGGTCACAAAAGATCACATACTATATAATTCAATTTATAGGAAACATCCAGAATAGGTAAATTTATAGAGACAGAAAGTAGATAATGGTTGTATACTAGTCGGGGAGAGAATGGGGTTAGGGAAAAATGGGGAGTGACTGCTAATAGGTATGGGGTTTCTTTTGGGGCGATGAAAATTTTCTAAAATTTGTTGTGGTCATGATTGCATAACTCTAAATATACTAAAAACCATTGAATTGTACAGTTTTTTTCTTTAAGATTTTTAAAAATTGATTTTTGGAGAGAGAGAGAGGGAGCGTGGGAATGAGAGCAAAACATCAATTGGCTGCCGCCTGCATACCCCCTACTGGGGGATTGAGCACGCAATTCGGACATGTGCCCTGACTGGAAATTGAAATGTAACCTTTTGGTTCATGGGTTGATGCTCAACCACTAAGCATCGTTTTGTTTTAGGTATATTTATGGTGAACAATATGTTGCTAGATTATCTCTCTTTTTAATCTCATCTGAGAGTCTTTTTAAAAAATTTATCTTTATTGTTGAATGTATTTTTAACAATACATTTTATAAATTAATTTTTTAAAAATTAATTGCAGAGAGGAAGGGAGAGGGAGAGAGACAGAAACATTAATGATGGTAGAGAATTATAGATCGGCTGCCTCCTGCATCCCACTGGGGATCGAGCCCTCAACCTGGGAATTGAACTGTGACCTCCTGGTTCATACGCTCAAACCACTGAGCAACATGGGGTAGGCCCCTCTCGCTTTTTTGTCCCATTGACCCCCTCCACTCCACACCAACCCCTCCCAGGCCTTCACTTACACTGTTGTCTGTGTCCAGGGACTACGCATCTATGCATATAAGTTCCCCAGTTCATCTCTTTTTTTGACTGTCTTATTTTGCTTAGCGTAATACTTTCCAGGTCCCTCTATGCTGTGTCAAAGGATAAGAGATTCTTCTTTTTTACAGCTGCATAGTATTCCATGGTGTAAATGTACCACCGCTTTTTTTATCCACTTGTCTACTGATGGGCACTTGGGCTATTTCCAGATCTTAATTGTAAATTGTGCTGCTATGAACATAGGGGTGCATGAATTCTTTCTGATAGGTGTTTCAGGTTTCTTAGGATATAGTCCTAGAAGTGGGTTCACTGGGTGAAAAGGCAGTTCCATTTTTAATTTTTTGAGAAAACTCCATACTGTTTTCCATAGTGACTGTACCAGTCTGCATTCCCACCAGCAGTGTACTAGGGTTCCCTTTTCTCCACATCCTCACTAGCACTTGTAATTTGTTGATGATAACCATTCTGTCAGGTATGAGGTGATACCTCATTGTTGTTTTAATTTGCATCTCTCTGATGATAGTGACTTCAAGCATCCTATATAATAAAAGCCTAATATGCTAAATATCCAGTCGTCTGGTCAGCCATTCAACCAATCAAAGCATAATATGCTAATGATATGCTAAGGCCGCTCAACTGCTCGCTATGATGTGCACTGACCACCAGGGGGCAGATGCTTCAACCAGTAGGTTAACTTGCTGCTGGGGTCCGGCTGATCGGGACTGAGCGAGATGGGCCAGACACGCCCTGGAGCCCTCCCCGGCTGGCCAACCTCCCATGTCTCTCCCCGGACCTGATTGTGCACTGGTGGGGTTTGCCTGCACCCTCTCGCAATCCAGGACCACTTAGGGGATGTCAGAGAGCCGGTTTTGGCCCAACGGTGGAACAACCGGTTGCCATGATGTGCACTGACCACCAGGGGACAGATGCTTAATGCAGGAGCTTCCCCCTGGTGGTCAGTGCGCTCCCACAGGGGGAGTGCTGCTCAGCCAGAGCTGGGCTCATGACTGGTGAGTGCAGTAGCGGTAGCGGGAGCTTCTCTCACTTCCGCAGCAGCACTAAGGATTTTCGACTGCTGGCTTAGGCCCACTCCCCATTGGGTGCTGGCCTAAGCCGGCAGTCAGATATCCCCCGAGGGCTCCTGGACTGCAAGAGGGTGCAGGCTGGGCTGAGGGACCCCCAACCCCCGAGTGCATGAATTTCGTGCACTGGGCCCCTAGTCTATATAATAAAAATCTAGTGGTCATGACACCGTAATGACCAAAGACTGGTCAACAGAAGGCTGCGTGCATGGCGAGGCATGTGCGGGCAGGCGGGGCCATGCGATTTCGCGCGCTGGGCTTCTGTTTTTTTTCATATGTCTCTTGGCCTTCTGTATATCTGCTATGAAGAAGTGTTTATTTAGGTCCTTTGCCCATTTTTTAAATTGGATTGTCTGTCTTCCTTTTGTTGAGATGTGTGAGTTCTTTATATATTTTGGATATTAACCCCTTATCAGATGTATCATTAGCAAATATGTTCTCCCATACATTGGGTTCCCTTTTTATTTTGATAATGGTTTCTTTTGCTGTGCAGAAGCTTTTTAATTTGATGTAGTACCATTTGTTTATTTTTTGCTTTCTATTGCCCTAGCAGATGTATTGGCGAAAACTGTGCAACCTGAGATGTTTGAGGTTTTGCTACCTATGGTTTCTTCTAGGATTTTTATGGTTTCACAACTTACATTTAAATCTTTTACACATTTTGAGTTTATTTTTGTCTATGGTGTAAATTGGTGTCTAGTTTCATCTTTTTGCATGTTGCTGTCCAATTTTCTCAGCACCATTTTTTGAAGAGACTGTCTTTAGTCCATTGTATCTTCTTGCCTTCTTTGTCAAATATTAATTGACCATAATGGTGTGGATCTATTTTTGGGTTCTCTGTTCTGTTCCATTAATCTATATGCCTGTTCTTGTGCCAGTACCAAGCTATTTATTTTGATTACAGTAGCTTTATAGTATAACTACAGTTATGTGGTATAAAGTTATCTGCTATTGTGATCCCTCCAACTTTGTTCTTTTTTCTCAAGATTGCTGTGGCTATTTGGGGACTTTTTTTTGTTCCATATGAATTTTTGGAGTATTTGTTCTAGATCTATGAAGTATGCCATTGGTATTTTACTAGGGAAGGGTTTATTTATTTATATTTAAAATTTTTATTTTTTTATTGATTTCATAGAGGAATGGAGGAGAGAGAGAGAGAGAGAGAGAGAGAGAGAGAGAGAGAGAGATACATCAATGATGAGAGAGATTCATTGATTGGCTGCCTCCTGCATGCCCCCAACTGGGGATCGAGCCAACAACCTGGCCATGTGTCCTGATCGAGAATCAAACCGTGACCTCCTGGTTTATAGGTTGATGCTCAACCACTGAGCCACTGCAGGCGGGCAGGGAAGGGGTTTTTAATTAGACTAACCTTTAAATTGGTAGACTGAGCAAAGCAGATTGCCCTCCCTAATCAGTTGAAGGCTTTACAATTCTATAAAAATGTTTAGTCACCTCCATTAACCACTTTTTTAATGTTTCTAGGTTATTGAATCTTTGGGAATTATTATTTATAAAGCACTGGACTATGGTTTGAAGGAGAATGAAGAAAGAGAATTAAGTCCTCCCCTGGAGCAACTCATCGATCACATGGCCAACACGGTCGAAGCAGATGGTAGCAATGACGAGGGTTATGAGGCTGCAGATGAAGGCCTGGAAGATGAAGAAGATGAAAAGAGAAAAATTTCAGCTATCCGGTCATATAGAGATGTCATGAAGGTAAAGCAGCAGTTTACATAGTACTGATTTATTTCAAGAGTTATTTCACTTAAAAAAATTGATGATTCAGTATTTGATAATAGTTCTTACATTTTCAGCTAAAAGTGAAATGAATAAGGAACTAAAATACTCTCGATTCTGTGATTTGTTCAGAGCTTCAATATGGCCTTAAAAACCACTTTTAGGTATTCATAAAGTTTATCATATATCTTCAATTGACTTATGCATATTTTTTTTGAAATGGAATAAACAACAATTGTGATCCATTTATTTATAGGAAGATTCTGAATCTGAACTATCACAACTGATTATTTTACTTGTTTTCTTGACCTATCCATTGCTATTTTTCTATTATTTTCGAATAGACACTAATTCTAGTAAGTTCGAAGGTGCTGTTGGATATTTGTTAGTTTAGTGGACCACTTACTGATGGTCTTGTGCTGCGTTAAGCTTTGACTAATGGGAATCGCGGAATTGCCTTGCTGTCTGATGTGAAAATACAAATATACTAAGTGTGTCTGTTTTTAAGGTACAAAAAAACCCACAAATAATAAACAAGCATCATTATTTTCTTCTTCTGTAGTTATGTGCTGCTCATCTCTCAAGTGAATCAGAGGCACCAAATCATTATCAGGCAGTATGTCGTGCACTGTTTGCAGAAACAATGGAACTGCATACATTTCTGAGTAAAATTAAAAGTGCAAAGGAGGTAAGTACTATTGCTTTCATATTTATTAGCATTGTGAAAGATAAACATAAATTTTCAACATTGTCTACCATATTATTTAAAGTATTTATAACCACTCCCCTGCCAGTCTGATCGACGCCTAACTGCTCCCCTGCCGGCCCAGTTGCCCCCAACTGCCCTCCCCTGCCGGCCTGGTCGCCCCCAACTGCCCTCCCCTGCCAGCCTGGTCACCGCCAACTGCCCTCCCCTGCCGGCCCGGTTGCCCCCAACTGCCCTCCCCTGCTGGCCAGGTCACTCCCAACTGCCCTTTCCTGCTGGCCAGGTCACCCCCAACTTCCCTCCCCTGACGGTCCAGTCGTCCCTAACTGCCCTCCCCTGCCTGCCTGGTCACCCCTAACTGCCCTCCCCTCCAGGCCTGGTCCCCACCAACTGCCCTCCTCTGCAGGCCTGGTCCCCAACTGTCCTCCCCTGCCGGCCTGGTCGCCCCTAACTGCCCTCCTCTGCCGGCGGCCATCTTGTAGCGGCCATCTTTGACCATATTGGGGCGGACATCTTTGTGAGGGCGTGATGGTCAATTTGCATATTACCTCTTTATTATATAGGATTATGTCTATGAGTTAAAATATTATATGTAGAGTACAAAAATAAGCATTCTAACTTATTTACTAGGTGAATTGCCATATTTTACATTACACAGAAGGTCATCGAGATTCATGAGTTCTGTATAAAGCAGCACAGCATCTGACACACAATAACAGCTCAGTAATGATTGGTAGTGGGTATCGTTCCTTTTATGACTAAAGTAGAGAGTGTATCTGAAATGCTAGTTTAGAACTTAGGATGACACAGTTTATGGAGGTATGCATGTAAGGGAGGAAGAAAGCAACTAGTCTATATTAGTCAAATAAGACCAATTAGCTCTGGTAATCAGTTAATGACAAATGTCTCAGCCAGGTCACCCTTAATAAATCACCTTGAATAAATCCATTGTATATGTATGAATCAGAGCTCTAAGCATTCCTCTTCGATTCTAGCCAGGCTACTGCTTATAGTCTGTCTTTTTATGTTAGGCCAATGAGAAGCTATGTCTATTTCTTTTTAGGATTTTGTAGAGCTGGACCCAAGTCTTCAATAGGGTGGAAAGGGTGAATTACACTGAGTGGCAAGATTACTATGATCTCTGAACGCATAATAATCTGGCCACTCAGTTTGTGTATATATATATATATTAATGAGGCCCGGTGCATGAATTCATGCATGGGTGGGGTCCGGCCAGCCTGGCCAGGGGAGGACATGGGCGGTTGGCCGGCCTGCCTGCTGGTCAAATTCCTGGTCGAGGGGACAATTTGCATATTAGCCTTTTATTATATAGGATATACACTGAGTGGCCAGATTATTATGCGTTCAGAGATCATAATAATCTGGCCACTCAGTGTATATGTCATATGAAGAGTAAAGATACATAGATCACAGAGTCACTTTTCCTCCTGGACAGAACCAGAGGATGTAGGGTTCGATTAGTAAACATCTAAAAGCACATCCTCAATTATGGTTTAGTAAGTAGTAGAAAATATTACTTAAAAAATGTATATATTTTTTATTGATTTCAGAGAGGAAGGGAGAGAGAGAGAGATAGAAACATCAGTGATGAGAGAGAATCACTGATGGGCTGCCTCCCCGCACACCCCCCACCAGGGACCAAACCCACTACCCGGGCATATGCCCTTGACTGGAATTGAACCTGGGACCCTTCAGTCTGCAGGCCAGTGCTCTATCCACTGAGCAAAACCAGCCAGGGCAGAAAAGATTACTTTCTAAGGTTGTAATTATTGAAATTGCCTTATCCAGAAACGTAAGTTTTGTTTTTAGGGTGGAAGTACAGTCCTGTGGGTTTACTAGAGTAAATTAAATGGCCTCTTTGTGTTTTTTTTTTAAGTCCTTGCAACACAGACATTCTTAGAAACTATTTCTGAGGTTAAAGACAGTATTAATAAGTATTTTTCTACTCCAGTGAGCTTAAAAAATTTTTTTTGTCTTGATTAGAACTCCTGACCCTTTGGTACATGTGCTGACCCTCTAATCTCTGAGCCACACTGGCCAGGGATAAGTACTTGCTAATCTCTGATTCCCTCTTGAAAAGCTGCTCTTTCCTCCACATCTTCATATCTCTGGACTCAGGAGAGTTAGTAATATTCTCTCTCTCTCTACTGTTTCCAAACAATTACTCTTTATCCTTATACAAAAAACTCATGAGGTCCACTTCTGTTATTCTTAAATCCATTGTCACTGTCATCTGCCATCACCTTGAGTGATTTCTTCAATAAAAAGGAACTATAGCTTTGTATTCTTGACTTCTCTATTTCAGTACTCTGCATACCTGAATACACCATTGTCCTTGAAATAACCTGCAATCATTCCACCTTGGAAGTTATGGGCTCTCAAACCCCACTTCATAATTGCCCCCTTCCCTTTGAGCTCTTCCCCTCACTGCACCTGACCTAGTTTTCCAGTCCCTTGCCGCCCCCCATGTTCTTCCAGTCTATCACTTCCTGGAATCAATTTCTTTCCTTCACGGACGAGGGTCAGTCATTTTATCAGTTCAGGTCCCCATGTCCAACCTAGATTACTTCACTGCCTTCCGGCTTGTGTCGTCATCACTGTGAATCCTCTCCATCCAGTTCATCTTCCACATTGACAATGAATGATTCTCGGAGATGAAAGAGCTGATGTGAGAAATCCAGCTCCAGGCTCAAACCTCTGTGTGATCCTCCAGTCCGACCATGTGCTGGCTTTCCTTGGCAGGCCTCACAGGAGAAGCTGCCCTCCCCACATGGGACTCAGTGCACAGCCAGTGTCCTGCATTCTGGTTTTCTGCAGGGATTGCAAGGACTCAGAAAATCCCACTTGGCCAGCCATGCTTGAATGCACACTGTATTCCTAGCCCTGCGCTTCCACTTGAAGGCCCTTTGTTGAGACATTTTCCTTCCCTCTGACTCAGAACTTTCCATTCTTAGCCTTCCCTCTTTCCCTCCCACTGGTCCTCAAGTCCATCGAATGGCAGAGCCTTTTCCCAGAATTCCTCAGCAGTCGGAAGATTTCCCCCACCTGCATTGCATGTCACCTGACCCTAGCTCAATGCTGTTCTGTAGGGGGAAAATGGAACACGGGGAACAAAACATCCTTTTTGGCCTCTTGTTCACACTGTTGCAGTAAGTGAGTAAAGGCTTGATTATTACTTTCAGTTTGTCTCATCCTCCCTGATCACTAGACACCTGGCAACTCAACAGAGCTATGTTGCTCCCCTTAATTTGACTCCCCATCACCTTATATCAAAACTCCATTGTATTCCACACAAGGCCTTTCATGGCATTTCATGTTCTTGTGGGGTTTTTTTTTGTTTTTTTAAAAACATATTTTATTGATTTTTTACAGAGAGGAAGGGAGAGGGATAGAGAGGTAGAAACATCGATGAGAGAGAAACATTGATCAGCTGCCTCCTGCACACCTCCTACTGGGGATGTGCCCGCAACCAAGGTACATGCCCTTGACCGGAATCGAACCTGGGACCTTTCAGTCCGCAGGCCGACGCTCTATCCACTGCCAAACCGGTTAGGGCTGTTCTTGTGTTTTTATTCTCCTTTTCAACACTATCTTCTTTGCATTTTAAGTTATCCAATCAAAATTATTTATATTTCTGAATACATCATGTGATTATATATTTGTGACCCTTCACATTCTGTTTTTTTCTGTCTGGAAATTCTTTCTTCCCTTGTCTGCTTGGTGGACTCCTATTTATCCATTTAAACTCTGCTCACATTTTACTTCCACATGAAATATTTTTTAAAAAATATTTTTATTGATTTCAAAGAGGGAGAGAGATAGAAACATCAATGACGAGAGAGACCTATTGATCGTCTGCCTCCTGCACACCCCACACTGGGGATAGAGCCCACACCCAGCATATGCCCTGACCTGGAACCAAACCATGACCTCCTGGTTCATAGGTCAACACTCAACCACTGAGCCACGCCAACTGGGCTCCATGTGAAATATTCATGACCTCTTTCCAGTTTTATGTCTTCCACGATATTTATATCTTATACATCCTTCAGTCTTGCACTTCTGATACTCCATGGCAGTTATTTGCTTATGTACTTATAATTTTTTTCTGCATAAGTGAACCAGATGCTTCTTGAAATAAATGACTGTATTTTAAATTATTTTTATATTAATGACTCTTAATGCAGTACGTGCACATAGGAAGTACCCTGCAAATGTTTGCTAAGCTTAATATATACATACTATGTGTTTTTCCAGATATTTTTCTGTTTGAAAGAAGACAGTTTTGAAAGTATTTCTGACTATTAGGTACATTTTTGCCAAAATATTTCTGGGAAATATGAGAACTTTTGTAGGGTATAGATGAGGTCTTTGAGTGTTCTTGCCATTTTAAAAAATTTACACATAAAATTCATTTAATAATGAGCCTTGAGAAGGCAAGCTGTAAAATATGTGGAAATCCTGACACTTTAAGAACATTCTGGCCAAAACCGGTTTGGCTCAGTGGATAGAGCATCGGCCTGCGGACTCAAGGGTCCCAGGTTCGATTCCGGTCAAGGGCATGTGCCTTGGTTGCGGGCACATCCCCAGTAGGGGGTGTGCAAGAGGCAGCTGATCGATGTTTCTCTCTCATCGATGTTTCTAGCTCTCTATCCCTCTCTCTTCCTCTCTGTAAAAAATCAATAAAATATATTAAAAAAAAAAAAAAAAGAACATTCTGGCCAAAACCGGTTTGGCTCAGTGGATAGAGCATCAGCCTGCGGACTGAAAGGTCCCAGGTTTGATTCCGGTCAAGGGCATGTACGTTGGTTGCGGGCACATCCCCAGTGGGGGGCGTGCAGGAGGCAGCTGATCAATGTTTCTCTCTCATTGATGTTTCTAACTCTCTATCTCTCTCCCTTCCTCTCTGTAAAAAATCAAAAAAAAAAAATAATAATAAAAAAAAATATAATATATATATATATATGAACATTCTGTACCATTTAATTAAGAGATTTTGTGTTGCATAAATTTCCCATCAACACAGGTTTTAAGAATAGTCTTTCAGGGTCCAAATGTATTTCCTTTTCCTCTGCAATGTATATGACTTTCTTAAAATTACAGAATATTTTTATACATGTTAGTTCATGCATGTATGTTAGCCATTTTAACCTTTTCTCAAGAGTACTGAATTCACACTGGTAATAAACTACTCTGTGTTCATTTGGTATTCTTTTTAAAAATATATATATTTTATTGATTTTTTACAGAGAGGAAAGGAGAGGGATAAAGAGTTAGAAACATCGATCAGCTGCCTCCTGCACACTCCCCACTGGGGATGTGCCTGCAACCAAGGTACATGCCCTTGACGGGAATCGAACCTGGGACCCTTCAGTCCGCAGGCTGACGCTCTATCCACTGAGCCAAACTGGTCAGGGCAATTTGGTATTCTTTTTTTTTTTTTTTTTAATATATTTTATTGATTTTCACAGGGAGGAAGGGGAGGGATAGAGAGCTAGAAACATCGATGAGAGAGAAACATCGACCAGCTGCCTCCTGCACACCCCCCACCGGGGATGCACCCGCAGCCAAGGTACATGCCCTTGACCGGAATCAAACCTGGGACCTTCCAGTCCGCAGGCCGAAGCTCTATCCACTGAGCCAAACCTGTTTCAGCAATTTGGTATTCTTTTAAAGACCCCAAATACTTTACATATTTTAAGAATCAGACAATTTTTTATACCTGTGAGTTGGTGTATATCAATTGGAACTTTAAAAGTAATAACCTCTAATTCAGCAAGCTTACCTGATTATCCGTGATGTTTCGAAGTACTGTGTATGTGTGCGTGTTCGTGTATATAAAATTAGGATAAAATCTTAGTATGATAATGTTCCATTTGATAGGAAAAAGTAATTTAATTATATTAAATTTCTCATATGCTCGATTGACATTTTATTAAAATATAAAACCCATAATATATTTCCAAGAGTTATAGTTGTTTTTATAAAGTGGTAATTATATTTACTAGACCTGGCTGATTTACAAAGCACAAGGCTTTGTAGTTCATCATCTATTTAGAAAGCAAATTCCCTTTCATTCTAATCTCTTTTCATGATGTGATGATTTCCTTCTTAAACAATGGTTGGTTTTTCTCCTAATGATAGAGAAGAGTTGGATAGGCATGCTGTTAACTATGTTCAAAAGCAATTTGATATTCTGAAAGTAAATACATATTACGGTGTCTCGTAAGCAATTTGATATCCTTGTATGTAAGTGTAGATGGAGGTACTATCTAAGCAATCCATTAGTGTGCATCGGGTTGTATGAAAGAAGAGACAGCCTGTGCCCTACTGCCAGTGCCCCACCACAGCCCCACACCCTGCCAGCAAGTGTGGCTAGTGAGCACGTGGGGTGGAGAAGAGGAGTGTGCTTGACAGTTTCAAACGTAAATATCTTTATTGGAAAAAAGGAAATTATATTTATGGTAGTATTCTTTAATTTGTTGCTGTCTAGGTAGTTTTTGATCATCAAAACTACCTGGTTTTGTTATTGTTAAATGAAAGGATCAGTTTCTCAAACTTTTTATACCTGCTGCTCTCCGGTATTGTATTCCTAGAGCTTTAAAGTGCCCCTGTTGCCCTGACTGGTTTGGCTCAGTGGATAGAGCGTCGGCCTGTGGACTTGAGGGTCCCAGGTTTGATTCTGGTCAGGGGCATGTACCTTGGTTGCGGGCACATCCCAAGCAGGGGGTGTGCAGGAGGCAGCTGATAGATGTTTCTCTTTCATTGATGTTTCTAACTCTCTATCCCTCTCCCTTCCTCTCTGTAAAAAATCAATAAAATATATTTAAAATAAATAAATAAATTAAAATTAATTAATTAAAGTGCCCCTGTTGCATATTCCAATTAATCCTCATGATCAGTCCTGTGACTCTTACTTTGATATAGACCTCTCAGCAGGATTGGAAAGAAGTATGTGTGAGCCAGAGAATAAGATTTGGAGTTGGGGGAGAAGAGGGTTCACAAGTGAATATGTGTGTGTCGGTCTCTCTGTCTATCTCACACATATACATAAATAGGAATGGGATGGGAAGAGAGAAGGTATCATGTTAAGTTTAGGTATGACATAAAGGAAATGTGAAGTGGGAAAAGCCAAGATGTCATAGAAATGTCAAACACTTGAAAAATAATTTTAAGACTAGGAAGTCAGTTGATTTTATTCCAGTATGTTCCTGCATGATCTAATCATCATTGCCACCGTGTTGAGAGTGTCTAGTGTGCTTGCCCCCACCCCAATTTCCCAGTAAATTCATTGTTTCACATTCTACTATATTTACTACTTGATGTATCAGAGAAAACAACTTGATTTATCAGAGAAGAACACTGTTTAGAAGAATCTTTGTTTTGAAAGAAAACTCCTTTTTTCCCCCAAGTAAATAACTGTTTTTCCATTTATTTTATATTTAAAATCGTTATATTAACACTGGTCATTTTTAAAAAAAACCCTTTATTGTTGGTGAATCGTATTCTTTCACTCATTATTCATGTGGCCTAAGTCAAATAGCCTTTGCTAGATTTCTTTTGCTAAATTTTTGTGTACTTATTTTTAAAACAGGAGAAGGGGGTAATGAAACATGCTAAGGTTCCGTCTAGTTACATTGTCTACAGAAAATATAGTTCATGTGACTAAATCTTTGTTCTATTTATTCAACAAGGTTTTCCTCACTTTTGTACCAATCTGGTTGTGTAGGCAAAATGTATGCAAATAAACATTTTAACTGCATACCCAGTAAAATTTGCTATGAAATTATTATATTATGTTGTAAATTTGAGTTGGATTTTATAGGCAAGCAGTTCAGTGTTATTAATGTTGAGCTGTAGCACTCAATATTGACATTACTACTATATTGATGTCAGTATAGACTAAAAATTCTGTATTTTAAAATCTAATGGTAAAAATCCCTGTAAAGAAGCAATTCCCAATACAATACTATTACTCACAAATGAATAAACAATAAAAATAATTGAGCATAACATATGCTCATATAGTAATTGCAATAAGAATGCAATTTTAGAAGACATGTGAAATAGATTTTTAAACTCATAATTTTTGTTTTGACTTTTCATAATTCACATTTCAAATTTTCTGAAAAGTCTTTTTCCTCACTTCCCTCATCTAGAAAATGCCTACTTATGCTGATGATCTAACTCAAATGTCCACTCTTCTGAAATGCTTTTTCTGATCATGTACTCAAAGTGATGAAAGTGTTCTCTTCCCTTTCACCTTCTCACATCATACATATAAACATCCCCAGAACTAAGGTAGACTATTCCAAACATTTTGATCTTTGAGGGATAAGATGTCTAATATAGTTAAGCCATCTTGGATTTCTTCAGAGGCAGGCTCCACAGGTGTGGATTGCCATTTCTGATTATCTGATTATAATGATCTTTGATCTCCTCTCAAGTGTGACTGCACCTGTGGTGCTTAATTAGTTTCTTGTTGACATCTTAAATTCCTCCTATAAATTGTCTTCATTCACCTATTAATTATAGTTTTTAATTGCTTTCTTCAGGGCTCAGCTGAAAGAACATCTCATCCTTTTATATTTATCACACTCTTTAAAATCATGTTTCCCTATTTATTTCCTTTCTAGTGGCCATCACAGTCTGTAGTTGTCTCGTTGCTCTCTTTTCTTAGTCATTAATATCTTCCACTGGAATATAATCTCATTGAGAGCAGAAACCTTTTTTCTTTTATTTACTGCTATATCCCATTGTAATAGGGCCTTTGTAAATATTTGGTTAGTGTTGAATGAATTAGTGAATCTGTAGTTCAGATGTTGTAGATCTGATGTGTTACCACGAAACTTGAATATTGATCTCCTAACACTGTTGGCTATCTCCGGAATGCAGAACCTCCTTCATATTCTCACTGCTTGCACCTTTCTCATGCAGTGGTCTGGCATCTCTTGCCTGGGCTGTGGCAAAGCCTCTTAACCTTTTTCCCCTTCTCACATACAGTCTATCCTACAGTGTTAGACACCCGTGTAAAGACGTTGTTGGCTCCTTGATACTCGTAGGTGGAAAGTGTAATAGACCCCTTAGCATGATGTAGGAAACCACGTGCAATTGGGCCACAATCTGACCTCTCAGAGCTCTTCATTCACTGTGCCCCACCACATATGCCTCTTCTGCTACCCTTCCTCCAGTCCCTGATCTCCTAGGGCCTCTGCAACTACCCAAAATCTCCTTTTCCTCTCTTCTCTAGCTTAGAAAATGCCTACTTATTTTGCAGACCTAACTCAAATGTCCACTCTTCTGAAATTTTTTTTTTATTGCAGTTAATTTATTTATTCACCATGTTCATTGATAGAACATTTTTCTCTGGCTTCTATCACTTATTGTAATCAGTGTTTACACCTATCTATCTGCTCACTAGATTGAGAACCTAAGAGCAATGACCATGCTTATATTGCCAAGCCTGTCATAGAATTAGGCATCCTAGGACACAATCTCTTGTGCTCTTTTTAGGTATGTTTCCCTTGCTGCTTCCTCAGCTTAGGATAACACAAGGGCCATTCATCAGTGAGATGGGGTGTGTGTGTTTTTTTTAACCTAGTAAATATCACATTTGGTTCTCAAGTTGTATGTTCCTAAATGTTTAGCATATTAACATTCAAGAACAAATAGAGCAGAATAGAATCAGCCTTAAGTTCCTTATAGCCAACTTCTACAACATTTATCCTGCTGTTCGAAGTGGGAATGAACCTGAGGAGTAGGGCGTTGAGATTGAATACTACTCAATTTTTTAAATTTCTGAAACATTTCCACTTTAAGAAAATTTATGTACCTCTGGGGGAAAAAAAGATCCAAAGCCCCCAGCAACAGCTCTGAGCTCAGATAATATATTCACTTAAACAGTTATAAACCCTGAGTATGTCTTATTTATTGCTTATGTGAACACTTCCTCATGATATTCCTATTAATAAGTAGAATTACCCTTTTCCTCCCATCATTTTGAAAGTATTACAGATGTCCCCTTTGTTTGTGGGTTTTTTCCCATTGACCCCCTCTACTCTGCATGCCTCCCATCATTTTGTAGGTAGGAAACTGAAGCACAGTTTAACAGCCTATAATAAATTAGCTGTCCATGGTGATAAAATAATTGGGATTAGCACTACTTTTTAATGTTTTAGAAATAGTGACCAACAACAAAAATGGATCTTGAGAAAAGAAGTCAGGATGTGAAGGAGGTATCTATAAACCTCAATATGGAAGAAACTGTGAAGGAACTGGGGAATTTTGGTGAAGAATTGTGAGAACGTGCCCTAACTGGTTTGGCTCAGTGGATAGAGTGTCGTCCTGCGGACTCAAGGGTCCCAGGTTCGATTCCGGTCAAGGGCATGTACCTTGATTGCGGGCACATACCCCGTAGAGGGTGTGCAGGAGGCAGCTGATGGATGTTTCTCTCTCATCGATGTTTCTAACTCTCTATCCCTCTCCCTTCCTCTCTGTAAAAAATTAATAAAATATATTTATAAAAAAAAAAAAAAGAATTGTGAGAACGTAATAGCCATATTTTGCTGTAGCATATACATGTGAGTGAAGAAGCACTAGGATCAGTTGGCAAAATTAATTAATTCATACTACAGTTATTTAGTGTGTCTCCTACATGACACATGCTACTACAATTAATAATAGCTAGTATTTATTCTATACTTTGTGTGAAATACTATTCTTTTTTTTTTTTTTTTAAATATATTTTATTGATTTTTTACAGAGAGGAAGAGAGAGGGATAGAGAGTTAGAAACATCGATGAGAGAGAAACATCGATCAGCTGCCTCTTGCACACCCCCTACTGGGGATGTGCCCGCAACCAAGGCACATGCCCTTGACCGGAATCGAACCTGGGACCCTTGAGTCCGCAGGCCGACGCTCTATCCACTGAGCCAAACCGGTTAGAGCTGAAATACTATTCTAAGACTTATTTTTTTAAATATTTTTATTGACTTAAGAGAGGAAGGGAGAGGGGAGAGAGAGATAGAAACATCAATGATGAGAGAGAATCATCGATTGGCTACCTCCTGTACACTCCCCACTGGGGATTGAGCCCGCAACCCAGGCATGTGCACTCGACTAGAATCGAACCCAGGACCCTTCAGCCCACAGGTTGATGCTCTCTCCACTGAGCCAAACTAGCTAGGGCCTATTCTAAGACTTTTTATGAATTTATATGGTTCTCACAACAAGCTGTGCCTTGTGCTATTATTATTTCCATTTTCATTGGGGACAGACATAGTGGTGAATAAGATACTTGAGTAGGAATGACAGTGTAGGAGCAGCATTCCAGCAGTGTGAGGAGGGCTGTGGCAAGTGAACGCAGGGCGCCGCCAGCGTCGAGCCAGGGAATGAAACATTTTGTTTCCTCTACCAATACACATAGCTACTGCTATTTAAAATGAGCATTTTGCTGATGTCTTGATTTTCTAAATGTTTAAATGATCCTCACATCTCATTAGTCAAATTCTTCTGAATGGTTAAGGTTACCCTAAATTTAATAAAATCCTATTGTGGGAGGATGATTTCTAGATGCCCGGATTGGAGCCAATTTTTCTTTAACTGCTCTTCTTTGATCAGATATTGAAATTATGAGGTAAGAAGATGAATTGGAAATACTCATGGTTTATTATGAATTTTAAAAAGATTATATGAGTATATTTTATACTATATAATCACACTACAGTGACACTTTAAGTGATTTACATATATTATTTCAATTTGTGCTATACAAGAATCATAATTTCATGATGCAGTCCTTGAGCTCAGTTTATCTTTAATGAGACTGTTGCTAAAATATTTTGCTTCAAAGGGAATATTATACATAGGAATATAAAAAGGAATTTTATATAGAGTATCTTCTGTTAGGAGAAAAAAACAATGTGATTTCTTTGAAAGTATATTAGCATATTTTAACTGAGTAGAAAAACTTGGTTCACGGAATTATTGAAACATTCTTTTTTACACATTTAAAAGTTTCTGAACTTTGCATAGGGGAATACCATTAGATTACAAATAGTTAACAATATGGAGGAAAATGGTGATCATTAAAATGCTGTTATTAAAATACTAGAGGCCTGGTTCATGGATTCGTGCACCGGTGGGGTCCCTCAGCCTGACCTGCGCCCTCTCACAATCTGGGACCCCTCAGGGGATGTCAGACTGCTCGTTTCGGCCCTGCCCCCGCAGGCCAGGCCGAGGGACCCCACCTGTGCACAAATCTGTGCACTGGGCCTCAAGTATGCATATAAGATCTTTGGTTAATCTTTTTCTACCCTCCACCCTCCTTCCCTTCCCTCTGAGATTCATTAGTCTGTTCCATGTTTCCATGCCTGTGTGTTGAGCGTCTAACCCCTGGTGGTCAGTATGTGCCATAGCTAACGGTCGAACAGTTATGCTTTTATATATATAGATAGATTATTTTTATACGTGCATATATTTGTAAGGGTAGTTTAATTTTAGAAGAGACATGTGAATTAAAATTACTCTCTGAGCATTTGATATACTTGTAATTTACAGAGTAGATTTAATTTCTTTATTTTTAACATGCCAGGAGCTGAAAATGTTGGCATGGAGCAGTTCTAATTGTTATCTTGAGACTGGTTATGTTAGAAATGGGGAGAGTTAATTGCCATGTGGGTGCTCTCAGAACTTTTTCACCATATTCCAAGCACAGGTTGGCATCTGTTATTACATTTGTGTAAGCAAAAAATGTTTATTCAGAAGCTAGAATATAACTGACAGAAGCTTATTTCTAACATTAGAAAAATCTGTAATTTTATTTCAAATATCTCATTTGTTTTTGCTGCTAATGAGAAAAATGTGAGATTTTTAGTTGCACATTTGTTGTAGCTTGTTCAATGATAGTATTTATAGATTCTTAACTGTATTATATTGATTTATTGCTGAATCAGAATTTTATTTCATAAAGAAGCTAGAGAGAGATCTTATTTGGAAAAAGAATGCAATGTTTTTGTGATGGAATAAAAGTGTTCACAATCAAATCCTCATAGATATTCATTGGCTTATAAAGTTAATACTTACTATATGCTTATGATGAACCAGGCTGCATGCTGTATTTCTCCTGTATTACTTTATGTAATATTAACAGAATGCTAAAGTTATCAGCATTTTACAGATGAAAACATCAAACTGAGGATTAGAGCAGTTTAATAACTTGTTCAAAGTCACACAGCTAGGAAGTATCTGAGTTACAATTTATGCTACTGTTCAGAAAAATAAACATGAAATTTTTGGACTGTTCATTGAAATTATCTTCTGTGTCATAAAGAACAGATAGTGTTTCTTAGTAGCAGAGAGTTAGAGATTTTATCACAGCACAAGTAAAGGTGGAGATGTATAGAGGCATAACAGTGAGACCATCCTGACTACATTTAGTCAGGGATATGTTGGAGAATAGTAAAAAGTAAGGTTGGATGGAAAAGAAGCCATATGTTTCTTCTGTTCCACCAGAGTAACCCAGAGACAAAGAAGAATGAACTCATATTTCTAGATTAAGAGGACATATTAAATCATAACTGTTTCCATTGCAAGTGACAGTCCACTCAAATTAGCATTGGTGCAGTGGGCCGGGTTTATTGGCTCCCATCAGTGGGAAGTTTAAGGGTACCGTTAGCTTTAGGCACAGCTGGATCCAGTACCTCAAACCCTGTGATCAGGACTGGCTTTCTTTCTCTATCCCCAGGACAGGCCCTTAGGTAAAGGCAGGTAAGATGATAGTGTGCCACCCAAATCTCAGATGTTCTCAGTTCAGTAACTACAGCAGAAAGTCTTTTCTGTTAACTGGGGCAGAAAAGTAATGGAGGACGATAAGGAGTTATATGCCCACTCAGGAACCAGTCACTGACTGGGGAGATGGTATCCTCATCCCTATGAGTAGGTGACAAGGTGCTAAGCATGGCTCAGCCCTACTCAAACTGTAGGGGATGCATTCCCTACAGAGAGAAGGATCTTTATGAAAGGAAGGGAGGGAAAGGGTTTCTAGACAAAAACAATGGATGCCCACTGACATATATATAGTATATATCCTGTAGTTCAGAGGAGAATTAGGATATGCATGTTTTGGAAGTTCCTTTTCCCCAGAGGATGTAAATGCAAGGTTCTGCCGTGTTTAATTGATTATATTTTAAATACAACACCATGAGGTAGATGGTGGTATCTTTCTTTTAAAGGTGGGGAGCAGAAGGCCCGAAGAGGGAACTTAAACAAGGCCATGACTCAGGAGTGGCAAGTGTCTTATAAATAGTCCCAAGCAGGAAACCTGACTTCTTTTTAAAAATAATTATGGAAACACTTCTGAAACAACCAAATATGCTTTTTTTCTTTTAATTTCTTTCCTAGGGAGAGAGGAGATAATGCATTATTTATACCACCTTTTCTTCAGAGTAATTTTATTCTTTCTGAATAAAATTAATACTCCTAGGCATTACTAAGTACAAAAAAGCCAATGGTGTTATTATCATTTTGCAGATGGTTAATCTGAGATGTTGAAAAACTAAAAATTAATGGTTTAGAAATATTTTATATTAAGTATTCATTATTTGTATATAAAACAAATTAGGTTTCCTACAATTCATTTAAACTTAGTCCAAATGCAATTAGGCAAATATGCTTAGCAAAATATATTAGAGTTGAATTATTGTGAGTAGGAATGTTATAACACAAAATTGTAATTAATATGTGAATATATATTTTACCTATCAAAATTTTTTATTGCAAATGTTGAATTAATGCAATTTCAAAGGGTACAAACTTCCATTTATAAGATGAAGAAGTTCTGGGGATCGAATGGATAGCCTGGTGACTATAGTTAACAATATTATATTACACTAGAGGCCCAGCACGCACGAAATCATATGTGAGTAGCTCGATTCCGCTTGCCTCGGCTGGCTGCCCCGCCCTCCGCTGCTCGTAGGTCTCCACCGCTAATAGCTCGTGCCCCTGACGGCGTCACAGCGTTACGGCCACGGGCCTTTTATTAATATAGATACTTGAAAGTTGCAAAGAGAGTAGATCTTAAATGTTCTCACCATTTAAAAAAAAGATAATTATGTGAGGTGATGGAAGTGGAACTAACCTTATTACCTTATTGTGATAGCCATTTTGCAGTATATACATGTATCAAATTAAAAATAAAAGGCATTTTGTATATTGAAATGTATTAAATTATTTGACAAATATATATTGAGCATCAAAAAGTGGCAATGCTTATATTAGCTTCTGAGAACAGAAATCTGAGTCATGAAGTCTAGAGGAAGGCACAAACAAATGTAAAATTAGTGTTGATAAGAACTATAGAGGAAAGGTTTATGGTGCTACAAAGTTGTATGCAGGAAGATTTGGCTTGTTCAAGGAGGAAGGGAAGGTTTCCCTGAAGAATTGGTGATTCTGTTGAACCTGACACTACCTGTATTATCTGCTTCAATAACGGTTTTGTTTATATTTTATCTGAAGGTATCCATTAGAAATTTTAAGTTGAGAAGGTAACTTAATGAAATTTTTACGCCAAATATTTTTATTTCAACTGGTAGAATCTTAAGAAGATTCAAGAAATGGAGAAGAGCGATGAATCAAACACAGAACTGGAGGAGCTGAAAAACGCTGACTGGGTAAGAGCTGGGCATTCTCCCTGTTCTGTTTAGTGTTGGAGAAGAAATAACTGGTTGTTAAGGACTGTAGTATGAATTGATGTTACATGAATTTGAATACCTAGTCTTTCATTTGAGGAAATATCTATTTTCCATTTAATAAAATGATCTGATTTTATTAGAAACACCTCAATATCTCTGGGAGTTTGGTATTTTAAAATATTAATCTTTCTGGTTATATTAATACTTTAGCATAATCTTATATGTAAGTCAAAGTTTATGCTCTGTTTCAGGATAAGGTATGAAACTATAGTGTAGTATATTCAATTATTTAATGAATAGTTACCTGATTCAGGCCCTGGGGATGCAGAATGAATAATATGGGGTCTCTACCTTCATAAAACAGAAGACAGATTTCTAGAGCAGATGATGGTGGTGTATTCATGTGACACATTTGAGTGTCTGCTGTTTTTCCAGCCTGGTACTAGGTCCCTGAATCCCTGTCCTCATAGATGACTTAAAGTCGGGCAGGCATGACGGCCTTGGGGACAGGACAGTGAATGTCAGAGTTAGACGGAGGTATGTTCAGGTGTCAGTGGGAGAACACATTTTAGGATTCTGACTTTTCAGGTTAAGTACACTGGATAAGTAATGACATTATTAAATGAGGGAGTAGGAAAAGATGCAGATTTGGGGGATATGAACAACTTGATTTTGACCATATTAGATCTGCTTTCTAATTACCTAAAAAGATTAGAATGAAATGAGGAAAGAATGAGGAATAGAATGAAGGAGAATCAGAATTTCTTGAGTGGCTGACTCTAAACATCTCAGAATATTCCTAGTGGAATAAGGCGAAGTGATAAAATCTCTGGGAATATATACAGTGACAGTTGTGCATTATCTATACTAATAAAAGGGTAATATGCTAATTACACCGGGAGACCTTCCGGACATCCTTCCGGACAAAGCCATGGTGGCAGGGCCAAGGTAGAGGCGGTTAGGGGTGATCAGGATAGGAGGGGAGGGCAGTTGGGGACCATCAGGCTGGTGGGGGGGGGGCAGTTGGGGGTGAGCAGGCCGGCAGGGGGGGCCAGTTGGGGGCGAGCAGGCTGGGGGGGGGCGGCAGTTGGGAGGAAGCAGGCCGGCGGGGGGGCAGTTGGGGAAGATCAGGCCGGCAAGAGGGGGCAGTTGGGGGTGAGAAGCCGGCAGGAGGGGGCAGTTGGGGGCGAGCAGGCCGGCAGGCAGGTGAGCGGTTAGGAGCCGGCGGTCCCAGATTGCAAGAGGGATGTCCGACTACCAGTTTAGGGGTCTCAGATTGGAGAGGGTGCAGGCCAGGTTGAGGGACACACCCCCCACACCTCCCGTTCACGAATTTCGTGCACCGGGCCACTAGTCTATATATATATAAAAAGCCAGCGACCATAATGGCCATAACAACCATAACGACCGGTCACTATGACACCCACTGTGGCCAACCCCCGATCAGGGGGTGGGGCCCACCGGCCATCCTCGCAGCCCCTCCCCCCTGCTGGCCTGCCCCTGATCAGACTCTCCCACCCTGATCAAGAGCTGGCCGCCGGCCAAACGCCCCCTCTCTTCCCCTCGATCAGCCCGCCCCACCACGATACACCCTCAGCCCTCCCGCTGGCCGCCCCACCCCTGATCTCACCCCCCACCCCAATAGGGGGCGGAGCTGGCGGCCAACCTTCTGCAGCCCCTCCTCCTGGCTGGCCATGCCCCCGATGGGCCCCCACCACCCTGATCGGCCCAAAGCCCCTCCCCTCACTGGCCCCGCCCCTGATTGCCCCCCCCACCCCAATAGGGGGTGCGGCCATCCCACCAATATCCTGCAGCCCCTCCTCCCACCCGGCACCACCCCAGATTGGTCCCTTCACCCCATCAGGGGCTGGGCCAGCCGGCCAACCACCCATGGCCCCTCCCCCAGGCTCCTGGCCCCCGATCGGCACCCCTCCACCCCATTCGGGGGTGGAGCTGGCCAGCCCACCGCCCACAGCCCCTCCCCATGGCTGGCCCTGCCCCCATTCGGCCCCCCAACCCCAATCAGGGGCAGGACCCTCCAGCCAATCACCCGCGGCCCCTTCCCCCAGCCGGCCCGGCCCTGATCAGGCCCCAATCGGGGTGGGCCAGCTGGCCAACCTCCCACCATCTCCTCCTCCCCACAGGCCCAGTCCTGATCCACCCCGATTGGGGGCAGGCCAGCCGGTCCCCACCTGTGCATGAATTCATGCACTGGGCCTCTAGTACTATATAATAACCATTAATTTCTGAAAAGTAATTTGTAAATTTTTGCCAAAAAATAATACATAAAGAACTGGCTACATAAAACAAGGCTGTTTTATTTATTTTTTTAAAATATATTTTATTGGCCAAAGCCGGTTTGGCTCAGTGGATAGAGCGTCGGCCTGCGGGATGTGCCCGCAACCAAGGTACATGCCCTTGACCGGAATCGAACCTGGGACCCTTGAGTCCGCAGGCCGACGCTCTATCCACTGAGCCAAACCAGTTTTGGCAAAACAAGGCTGTTTTAATCCTTTCATAAATTATAGCAAAAGCTATGTGAGTGATCATCCCCTAATTTATCTATTTTGAGAATTCAAGGTTTCATATGTCAGGTTTTCTTAAAGCCTGAGGAGGTCAGAGCAGATCTCTCACATTTTTAAAAGATGAGATGGAGATGGTGCTTGAACTGGATCTTAAAGGAGTAAGTAAGAAAAGTAGAGAAGTTGGGACAAGAGTATTTCCAAAGAGAAAGCTAACTATTTTAGGGATATATTAGAATATCTTTAATGGCAGAATCTAAAAATCTATTTTTTAAAAAAGGAATATTTTTAGAAGATGTTCTGATGGGTATACCTCAATATTAAGTACCTCAAATTCTTTTTGGAATAAGAAATGGTATACATTTTGTTTTTGCTTTTTAATCACAGATTGTTTTGGGGGACATTTTTGAGAAATTTAATCAGAGTTATCTTTATAGACAATTCTTATAAATTATACCACTTGATGTTAAAATATATTTAAGTAGCTATTTGAGATACTTATTAATTTTAACAAACTATAATATTTCAGTTAATATCATATTGATTTATTTTTCAGTGAAGTAGAGACTATGACACTGTAGCTTATAAAGTGGGTAAACAAAAGGGTTAAATTATAATACACATATTTAATATATTTTATATTACTATGAGTATTTCATATATATCTCATTCTTTTGAAGGATAGACAAGGCAACTTGCTATTTGGAGATAAGAAAACTGATATTAAATAATTTGTGCAGCCGAAACCGGTTTGGCTCAGTGGATAGAGCGTCGGCCTGCGGACTCAAGGGTCCCGGGTTCGATTCCGGTCAAGGGCATGTGCCTTGGTTGCGGGTGCATCCCCAGTAGGGGGTGTGCAAGAGGCAGCTGATCGATGTTTCTCTCTCATCGATGTTTCTAACTCTCTGTCCCTCTCTCTTCCTCTCTGTAAAAAAATCAATAAAATATATTTTAAAAAAAATAAATTAAATAATTTGTGCAAAGATAATAACATAAAAATTATCATTTTTATGCATTTTCCATGTACAGAACACATATTCTATGTAGAGAACATCTCTGATCTGCTCAACGAGTTATGAAGTACCATTTTCTTTTAGTGATAAGGAAGCCAGGGTTCAAAAAGGTGAAGCAACTACCTGGATGTCCAATAGCTAGTAGATGGTTGTATAAGTTTGTTATGGCCACTATAATGCCATGTAACCAAACACTACAAAATCTACAAAATCACTGTGGCATTAGGCAGAAATATTAATTTAGCTCATGAGTTTATAGATCAGCTGTAGTAACTCCACTCTATGTGTGTCTCATCCTTCTCCTAGGTGGTCATTCCAGTGGGTATCATGTCAATCCAGGCATGTTGTCCTTATGGCGATAATAGAAGTACGAATGACAGCCCATTGTGCATTTGCTTTTGAAGCCTTGAGTCACGTCATATCCATTACTATTCCAATGGCCAAGCAAATCATATAGTCAAGGTGTGAGAAGTACAGTCTTCCTCTTTAGTGAGCAAAGCTACATAACAGTGTAGACACAAGGAAGCCTGAAGAACTGAGACCATTAATGTCTACCAAAGTGAATGAGTTAGGATTTATACCCAGGTGTCTCAGCAGTTATAGCTTGTAGATTCTCTACTGGGCTTTCTACTCACTTTTTAGTATCCTAAAATTTAATTTTAAAATTGTTTTTGTTTGCAATCCAAGCTCTTCATTTTTTCTGTGTGACTGTAGCTATTTATAGGACACTAATAAATTCATTCATTGATGTCTCTCCACCATTGGTACTTTCAGGCTCGATTCTGGGTACAGGTGATGAGGGATTTGCGGAATGGAGTAAAACTTAAAAAGGTCCAAGAGCGGCAGTACAACCCTTTGCCCATTGAATATCAACTCACCCCTTATGAGATGCTAATGGATGACATTAGATCCAAAAGATACACTTTGCGAAAAGTGATGGTAAGTAACATAGAAAACTATTAATGGATTCAAATGGATATTCTGCAGTAATCTTATTTGTTGAAAATGTTCTTTTCAATGTTATACTTAAAAAATATTTTTTTCTCATAAAAGGAATACATGGTCATTATAGAAAATTTGGAAAATATAAAAAAGCTCAAAGAAAAAAATTAAAAATATGTAATTTCACAATCCAGAGAGAAATTTTGCTAACATGCTGGTGTATATAACCTTCAGTTTTTTTCTATACATTTTATTTGGACAATATGGATTAACATTGGAATCTTTGTTTTCTAACCTGTTATTTTCACTTACGAGCATTTTCTTATGTCATTGTATATTCAACATCATTTCTAAATGACTGTATCTTTTCCAGCTTATGTCTATACCAGAGTTTATTAAACTTTATCAACATCCTGTTTTGTGTTACCTTGTATATAAATTTTTTTGAATAGTTACAATTAAATCCTTGAATTGAGTTCTTAGAAGTTAAATCATTATATAACTTGATCACCTGATAAATCTAGTACCCATCTGACACATACATAGTTAATACAGTATTATTGATTATATTCCCTATGTGGTACTTTACATTCCTGTGACTCTTCTGAAACTGCCAAATTGTACTTCTTAATCCCTTGACCTTTTTCGCCCATCTTGAAACTTTCAAACTGTTCTCTGAATCCATGAGTCTGTTTCTGTTCTTCACATCTTGACCAAATTGGGTATCTTTTCGGTTTGACCAATTTGAGTGAGACAAAATACTCTTTTATTTTTAAAATCTGTATCTCTTTGCTTACCAGGGCATTTAAATATTTTAGATTATATGCAAGGTATATTTCTTTCTTTTTTTACTTTAAAAATTTTTTATTTTTCAATTATAGTTGACATACAGTATAATATTAGTTTCAGGTGTACATCCCAGTGATTAGACATTATATAACTTACTAAGTGGTCACCCGATAAATCTAGTACCCATCTGACATCATACATAGTTATTATAGTATTAATGATTATATTCCCTATGTGGTACTTTACACTCCTGTGACTATTCTGAAACTGCCAATTTGTACCTTCACCTTTTCACCCATCGCCCCCAAGCTCCCTCCCATCTCGAAACCGTTAAACTGTTCTCTGTATCTATGAGTCTGTTTCTGTTCTTCTTGTTCATTTATTTTGTTTTTTAGATCTATTTTGTCTGGTATACGTATTGCTACCACAGCTTTCTTTTTGTTTTGTTTTTTATTTGAAGTGAGTCTTTTGTAGTCAGCATTTGGCCACCGTATATCTTTTAGAGTACATAATTCATTTGCATTTAAAGTAATTATTGCTAGACATGTGCCATTTTATGATTTGTACTTTTGATCCTTTATTTTCTTCTTTTACTTCTTAAAGAAGACCCAGGGATTATGCATATAAATTCTTTGGTTAATCTCTCCCCACCCACCCACCCACCACTGCCTTGCCTCTGAGATTCATCAGTCTCTTCCATGCTTCTATGTCTCTGGATATATTTTCTTCATGAATTTATTTTTGTTCATTAGATTCCACATATGAGTGAGATCATGTGATACTTGTTTCTCTGATTAAGATTGTCATTTATTTATTTGACAATGTAAGAGAAAAGAGGTCAGTGCCCCTGACTAAATAGTCAGGTATTGCTTGTTTTAAAAATTCTTGCGGCACACTGTTGAAAATCACTGCTATAATCAAGTGAATCTTCTACTTTCTGTCTTTCTTTTTCAGGTGAATGGTGATATTCCTCCTCGGTTAAAAAAAAGTGCTCATGAAATCATTCTCGACTTCATCAGATCAAGACCTCCTTTAAATCCAGTATGTAATTTGACGTATTCCTCTTGATTAGAGTTAACAGAATGAATTATTCTCCTGTAGAGTGTGATCTCTAGAACTCAGCTCTTAAAGTGGTTAGTTTTTGCATTGAGCTTTTATTCTCAGAACTAGAGGCCTGGTGTATGAAATTCGTGCACAAGTAAGGTTCCTAGGCCTGGCCGGTGATCAGGGCCAATCGGGGCCTTCTGGCTGCTGGCCAGGGCCTTCCTTCTCTGGCTGCTGGCCACCAGCTGGGGCCTTCCTTCGTTCTGTGCCGCCCCCTGGTGGTCAGCGCATGTCATAGTGAGCAATTGAATTCCCGGTTGAACTCCTGAGGGGACACTTTGCATATTAGCCTTTAAATATATAGAAGATAGATGACTCCCAACTGTAGATTTACAGTTAAGTCCAAGGAAAACTCTTAACATTTGTTTAATACAAGGCTATCTTAGGATGTTTCAATTCAGAACAACCTGGGTTATAGTGCAAAATCTGGACAAAAACTTCCTAGGATAATGGCTAAATATAATACCAAATTGTTCCTGGTGTGGATTGCCTGCCCATCCAGTTTACTTAATAGTGCTAATAACCTCTTTGATTAAGTTGTAATTTCCATACTATTTTGCAGTAAATTTACCCTTCTGTACATCTACTTTTATATTATCTTCCTCTGTTAATGGTTCTTTCTAGTGACCATAGAATCAGAATATTTTAATCTGGATGGGCATTGGTTTGTGTTTCCTTTGTTTCTCACTTCTCCCCTTGGCTCAATACCAGTGCTCACCAGAGCCTCTCAACCCTTGTACATTCATTAACCTGAAAGGGAATGTACACAGGGTCTAAAGCATAATTAATGATCCCTCTTATAAGTCTTTTTAAAAGAAGGGAAAGAGGCCACCTAGGAAATAATTTTAAGAATGCAGGTCATGGGATAGAAGAGAGAGCATGGCGTCAAATAAACCTGGATGTACACACTAGCTCCAAGATTTAGCAGCCATATGTCTCTGAGCAAGTTAATCAGCCTCCTGGAGCCTTTATTTATGCAACTATAGAATAAAGATAATAATAATCTGAGAAGGTTGTGGTGACTTGAAAATACTCTTTTCAAAAACAATAATAGTATTAAACTATAGTTTGCATTTCAGTTAATTGCCTCTCATGCTTGCATATAGGGAACATAATTTTAACTTTAGCAAAATTGTCTCTTTTTTAAAATATATATATATATTGATTTCAGAGAGGGAGAAGGAGAGAGAAACATCAGTGATGAGAGAGAATCATTGATCAGCTGCCTCCTGTACACCCCCCACTGGGGATTAAGCCCACAAATCCAGCATGTGTCCTGACCTGGATTGAACTGTGACCTCCTGGTTCATACATTGACATTCAACCACTGAGCCACAGTTGTCGCTTTAAAATTAGTTAAGCACATATGACTAAATCACTCTGAAATTCAGCAATCTCCCTATTGCTTTAGGAATCTTGATAATGACTTTAAATAGTTTTTTATCAAGCAATGTGTCAATCCAAAAAATATAATTTCATAACACTATACTGTATGAATGGACTTAAGTAAAAACTATTTAAGGACAACTACTCTAAGTCTGCAATCATTATGTGTTTTTTCAAGGCCTCAGCCAGAAAACTAAAACCCACTCCACCACGGCCACGGAGCCTCCATGAAAGAATACTAGAAGAAATCAAAGCAGAAAGAAAGCTGCGGCCCGTCTCCCCAGAAGAGATTAGACGAAGCAGATTAGGTGAGTCACTGCTTTCCACACTCCTGGTCTAGACACACCCGCTTGAAAAGTGTCTTTATACAATCACCTTAGTGGAACTAACGGTACAAGAATAAGAAATTCCTTCCCTACATGATCCTGAACTGTACAGGAGCATCCTAGCAGAGTGGACAGAGCTCTGCCAATCTCTAGACTGTGGTTTTAGGAGAGTGTCTTTACCTCTCTGAGTGTCTATTTCTTTGTCAATAGAAGGGGCATAAAAATTCCTCTACACCTGCATTGTGGCTATTTTGGAAGAATTAAATAGATTGTGGTTAAAATATTTTATAAATTGTGACACATATACAAAGTTATGTTTTAGAATAAAGATATAGTGTTACTTCAAGTTTCTATTGTCTTAATTATGGGTTTAAAGATACGGTATTAGGTGATAAAAGCATCAATTACTATCTGGTATCACTTAACTTATTATCAAACCTCCTTTATATTTAGTAAATTTAATGTGTTTAATGTATACTATAAGCACACGTTGATTTTGATTTATAGATAGATCATATTGTAAAATGTTTGTAAACATTTTGTGTATACAGCTCTCCTCCAATTTGTAAGGTGCCCGAAGAATTCAGAGAAACTTCTGTTAGGAAAATAGATTATAATGGCACCTGAACAGGAAAGGAATCAGTTCTGTGACACCACCCTCTCCTAGTTTCTCCTCTGATTTCTTTTTCTGCTTCTTTGAGACTCTTCTTGATTCTTTAAGTTTCTATCTTGGGCTCACTTCTTCCTGTTCAACCATGCCCTTTTCCATGGTTTTTTTTTTTTTCTGGCTATCTTTCAGCCCCCAATCCACACAGATTTCTCTAAAAGTTCAAACTCATGCATCCATCTGTCTACTAGATAGAGCCTCCTTATATCCTACAAGCAAGACAAGCCCAACAAGTCCACAGGTAAACTCATCTGCTTTCTACCCAAACTCTCTCTTCCTGTTTCCCCATCTCAGTGTGCCCAACTCACACTTCAGCATCATCTCTGACTCTTAACAGCCAAGCCCTGTTGATTTTACTTCTGGATCTTTCTAGTCTTCCACTCAACAGCCACTATCTTAACCTAAGTTGCCATCTTCTCTGGTCTATTTATTGCATCAGTTCTGATTACTCTCCCTGCGTTCAGCTCCGAACTCTTCAGTCACTCCATATTGATGTTCCTTGACTCTCAGCCCTTCTGTTATGTTGTGACCTTCATGATGGCAGGACCCATGTCTGTCTTGTTCATTATTGTGACCCCAGTACCTAGTACAGGGACTTGGCTGTAAAAAGAACTCCCATATGTGTTGAAATTTTTTAATGTACCTTACAATTATTAAACTATAAATAAAAGTTATGTCAATTTATCCCTGTCTAATTTTTATGGCAGCAAGTATTGTCTCTTAAAAATGATGTTTAGCCCAGCCAGCATGGCTCAGTGGTTGAGCATCGACTGGTCAGGGTTTGACTCCTGTCAGGGCATATGCCTGGGTTGTGGGCTGGACCCCCAGTGTGGGATGTTCCGAGGCAGCCGATCAGTGACTCTCTCATCATTGATGTTTTTATCTCTCTCCTTCACCAGTCCTCTCTGATATCAATAAAAATATTTTTAAATGATGTTTATAGTATGCAAAGTGACAAATCCATATGAACATTTACATAATAATGAGCCAAAACATATAAACCATGTGAACCAAGAGTTCTTATCCTGGGATCCTTAACTGGGCCTGAGGAGGGTCTGTGAATCCCCTGAAATGTTTTAAAAATATATGCATATTCCACAGACTATATGTTTGTGCATTTTTTTTTTATAACAGAGAGTTAGAACCACTGTGGAAAAATAAGGAAATTGAATTGTAGGATAATTGTTTTAGACTAGATTTTTAAAAATTTACTACACCTTGAAAAGGAATAATTGAGGTAATACAAACGATTTCAACAAAACTATAGAGTAAAACACATAGTTTGCCATGAGAAAAGTAAGCTTTATGATTTACAGGAATGAAGATTAATTAGGTTTGGGATTATAAACTTTAATGGAAGTACCAATAGAATAGAAAAAGGAACAAGACAAGCATAATGTACTTGCATTACTTAGATGGTATGTGGCATTGAGTCTTTCTTTTTTCTTTTCTTTCCAATACTGTTTTGAACCTTTATTTCCTATTAAACATTGTGCCGGCTGTTGGGGTACACAAATGAATAAGGCATCATCCCTGCCCACAAATGCTTACAGAAGAGTGACTCTGGAGTGTCCTGCATGTTCATGTTGCAAGAGATATACATGAGTGCTAATCGCAGCCAGTGAGAGGTCATTAAGAGAGGTCATTTGAAGGAGTCTGAGAAAGAAACTAACAATCTTTATAGGCATCAAGGGGACACTCTTAAATTGCATGGAATGTCATCACAAACACTTGTCACACACATATTCTTCTGTTTCATTTTAAACAAATCAGATGCTAATAGAATCCCTATTTTACAATAACTAAATATCAGTTTTTGTTGATTATATATCTTATTTTAACCTTATTACTTGGTATTTCACACAACCAGAATTGAGTTGTTATAGAAAGTGATTGTTCTATGAGAGTCTTACTTCTAGACTTCTGTCTTCAAAGTGATCTTAAATTTTAATTGAACAGTAAAAGATTTGGGCTCATTATTTCTGTAGATGTATATTGGTTCTTACAATTTTCCTTTGGGGGGTTTGGTTAGGACAGTGGTCGGCAAACCATGGCTCGCGAGCCACATGCGGCTCTTTGGCCCCTTGAGTGTGGCTCTTCCATAAAATACCACGTGCGGGCGCGCACGTACAGTGCGATTGAAACTTCGTGGCCCATGCGCAGAAGTCGGTTTTCGGCCTGGGCGAGTCTATTTTGAAGAAGTGACGTTAGAAGAAGTGGGGTGTCGGTCGCATGTGGCTCGCGACCACTGGGTTAGGATAAATTTGGCAGAATTAACTTGAAGAAATTTTTCCCTAAATATTTTTATAATCTTTCTTCTCCATGTAATTGCAAGTAGAAAACTACTGTTGAAATGGGGGAAATATGTAAATGTTTAAAGAAGAAATGTTACCCATAGTTTCAACAACCAGAGGCAGTTCCTACAAATCTACTTGTGCATTTTGAATTGAAACAAAAAATTTATGTACAGTATTCTGTCTTCATTTAACATTGTATGTGGCATGAGCACTTCCACTGCCATTAAATATGACTCAAAACATTATTTATAAGGACATGATATCCTCACATATGGCTAAACTGTGTTTATTTACCTATTTCTCTGTTGTTTTACAGACTATTTTCTTATTAAGTCTGAAATTACTATTCTTGTACATAGTGTTCATATCTGATCATTTTCTTTTTCCTAACATCTCTTACTGAGATTTTGGGTTTTAAATATAAGTTGTTACTTTTAAAAGCATCATTTTTCTAAACATCCTAGTGGCTATGATGCTTGATTACTGTCCTCTTCGTGGTATATGGAACTTAGAAAAATCTGAACCTCATCTTTGAAGAAATAATAGCATCTCTTTCTTGTGCAGTAGTCAGTCTATTTCAAAAGATATGTTCATGTACCAGAGAAGAGCAGAATAATATATTGGAGAAGAGTGATGAGTGCTTTTACAATGTGTAGTATTTTATTTACTCTGCATAATTGGGGAACTCTAGATTCGGTAGTATTTGAGTTTAGAAATGCAGCGTTTTTTTAATGGTGTGTGGAGGGTTATTCTCGTCAATGTAAAATCTTGAAAGACAACTAAAACACAGTAAATTGGTTATTTAAAAGTTATAATGTAGTTTGTATATTAGGATAAAATACATAAAATATTATTTCCTGGTTATCAAACAATAAGTATGGTTCTTAACAAATAGTTGCTTTATTTGCCCCATTTAATAGTCACATCCCCTTTGTTGACTTAAGTGCTTTTTAAAACATCTGCATGTGATTCTGACATCTTGCTAAGTTGAGTTTGAGATGTAACTGAATGCTTTTCCTTCACATCATTTTTTTTTTTTTCAAGACACTATATTGAGACTTTGGGTTGTAAATATAAATTGTTCCTTTAAAAAAACATCTGCCAAAAAACATATTGAGAGATATTTACATGCTGTTAAATGTGGGCGTTAGAACGCTATAGGCAATCTACCTGGAAAACTTGAACTGGACAGACACGCCCGTACTTCCTTCCTCACTAGTTCTAATGTTCTATTCTCTTCTGCCACAAAGACGCCTGTCTCCCTGAGCCTAGGTCACAGAGTACATAGTCCTGGTAAGAATTTTGGGCTGTAGTGAAAATAGATAATTCTGACTGTCATGAATACCCAAATTCATCAAATCTTTGTATAACCTTTTTAAAAACAGTTTTATTAAGATAAATCTACCTATCATAAAATTCATCCTCTTAAAGGTATAAAATTCAATGGGTTTTAGTATGTTATAAAAATTTAAAAACAAAGTAGTCAATAGGAAATAAATAAGTTTATTCTTAAGAAAGTATATTTATTGAGCTTTTTACTGTGTACCAAGCACTGTTCTGAGCACCTTTTTTTTTCTTTTCTCTCTTTTTTTTTTTTTTTGGTGCAAAATTATTTAATCTTCTTAACAGTTCCATGAGGTGTAGGTATCATTATTACCATTTTACAGATGAAGTAACTGAAGCACAGAGAGGTTAAGTAACTTGCCCATAATCACCCTGGTAGTAAGTGGCAGAGCTGATGTTCAGATTTAGGCATTCTGGCTCCTGAGGCCTCTTTTCGACTACTAGGTTACACTGCCTTCAGTAGACAATTATTGACATACTAGAGGCCCAGTGCACAAATTTCATGCACTGGTAGGGTCCCTAGCAGCTGCCAGCTGCTGGCCGGGTACTCCCTCCCTTCCCCCAGTTGCCTGCCGCTGCTACCACTGGCCAGGGCCTCTCTCACTTCCCCCAGCCGGCCCCGCCCCCTGGTCGAACTCCTGGTTCAGGGTACAGTTTGCATACTACGCTTTTATTATATTGGATTGTGATGCTTCTAGTTCTTAAATGAGATTTCATATAAAATGTTTCACCTGTATGCAGAAAGCCAAATTTTCACCCTGAAATAAATTATTTAATAGCACGTTTATCTTTAAATTTTAAAGATTTTGTATGTTCCCTAAAACTGTGTTTTTAAAATGGCTATTTTTTTCTTTTGATCAATATTATATTGAAGTCAAAAATTCTATAGTACTATGGTTCTTTAAAATTTTTGTCTTTATCATGCTTATTTTTAACATGTTCTTTAAAAAGTTATTTTCTTTTATTGTTACTTCATTTGAAGTCTGAGTGATAGAGTTGAAACTAAGACTCACGGTTTCATTATATTTTAGATTTTTATTCACTGCCTTCTGCCTTACAGTCTGAAATGTGCCACTCCAGGTCTTCTCGAATTTTCCCTTCTTGTTTGTCCTCCCTGTATATTTCTAACAGCTGAATTATTTTCTTTTTATTGTTTGTTTTCTTTTTTTCAGCAGTGCGGCCACTTAGCATGTCTTACAGTTTTGACTTGTCAGGTAAAAAAAAAAAAAATGCTTTCACACCTGACGTGGGTTTTGTGGTTTCTGTGAAATACATTTCATTCATCTGCTTGTTCAAAGATGTCAAAAAAGAAAATAGAAAGGCTTCTTCTAGGCTGTGGTCAGTAAAATAAGACTTTCTGCTTATACTTTTAAAAAAGTAAAACTGCAGTAAATCTGTTGCCTACCCAAGGGGTTATGGAAGAACCATTACACCATACTCACCCACAGTCTTCTAAAGCAATGATGTCACAGTCTACAACAGGACTTTGCTTTAAGAGACTAGAAAAAACCTTTCGAGAAACGAAGTTTTGACACATCTTATCCTCTAAAGCATTTAAGTAGCTAAACTGCAAACTGTCAGCTACTTCAGGGGACTGACGCTTCTCAGTTGATGGGCAGGAACTTGTATCTCTTTGCTCCCTGTAGAAAGGCCAAGTCACAAACAGTTCTGAGTGCTCATTAACAGTATGAAAACAAAAGCACTGAATGGCTTTGGTTGTAAAGTACGAGCCCCGGGTTTGTGGTACAAGTTTAGACCTCCCCCCCACCCCTTAAGTAGACAGGGATTAATAGTGAAACAAATAATTATTAATGAGTAAATGTAATCTATAAAATCAGCCCTCTTTTTAAATTGAGTTTTTAAACTATAAATGATCGAAGGTTCCAAGCCAACTTAATCCTCATAAATTATTTTGCAAGTTAGAATTTTTAATTTCAGAAGCTGTCGTTTTCAATATAAAATGAGATAAGATGTTGGGACTAATAATTTCTTCCAGAATTTTCTTTTATATGCCATGCAATTGTTGGCATATATTAAATATAAATCCATATTTAAAGATCCAGAGAGTTCTAGTTTTATATTCTGTATATGAATATTTACTGAGTATCTTTCAACTGCTAAACTAGTTCCCAACTGTTTTTTTAAACTTCTTTTTATATTTGTAGGTCTCAGACATGACTAGTATTTGTGCTTTCAAGAAATTCAAATAAATAATTTACACTCTTCATTTACTACTTTTGACTGACCAGTAAAGAGCTTTTCTATTTTCTTTATCCGCTTGAAAATTTTCGTTTTACCAACCATTTGCAGAGTAACCTTATAAAAAATTTTGTTCTGGAAAATAAACTCAGAAATGTTTTGGAATATATAAGTTACTACCAGTCTCGTAAAAGTTGGCAGTATATATTACAGACACTCTACCTCTTCTAAATATCTACTAAAGATGTTTCCATCAGTTGGACTGTATGAGAGTGGCTGGCTACCTAAACACATTGACTATTGGCTAACACAATTAAGCACAGGTTTAGACATTATGCATGCCCATACACATTATATATAGGTGTATTTTGGGTTCTTATAAATTATATGATGGGTTGTGTATTGGGAAGAAGGATATTGGTACTTGACCTCCTTGATATAAATGAGTAACAAAACGTTTTTATGTGCTTTCACTGCTCATCATTTGCTATAGTTTATTTCATAACTTAGTGTATATACTTCATGATTTCTACATGCTTTGTTCTCGATTTCTTGTGCTACTTTTATGTTTTCATAGTTGCATCTTGAAAAATTATAAATGGGCCCTGACTGGGTGGCTTAGTTGGTTGGAGCATCATCCTGGACACCAAAAGGTGGCGGGTTCAATTCCCAGTCAGGGCATATACCTAGGTTGCGGGTTCAGTCCCTGATCAGGATATGTACAGAAGGCAACCAATCAATGTTCTCTCTCACATTGATGTTGCCCTTTTTCTCTCCCTCCTTCCCTCTCTCTAAGATCAATTTTTAAAAAATTATAAATGGAAAAGATGGATCCATTCTTTAACCTAGTGCAAAATTGGAAAACTAAGGAGTAAATATTGAAACAAATAATTTCTCTGAACTCAAGTGTAGAATAAGACATAAAGTATATTCTGTTGCTTAGGTATATCCTAGAAATATTTATTAATCCTTAGTGGAAATTTTTAATCCATTCAACATTAAGGTAAGTATAATTTATTTTTGCAATGCAAATATTAAATATGTAATCTGTATACCAGTTATAGTTACTTCAACTAAGTAAGACAGTAACTGGGTGTATCTAACACACATAAAGTTATTATAATAAAGCATTCAATATCATGGCCATGCACTGAACCTGAGATATGTGACTTTTAAAGCCATATCTAGCATCTTAAATATTTTGCTTAATTATAAATATCAGTTTTTTTCCTCAAGAAATTGTCTTACGTAGAAGTACAAAGTTTCATCTAAGTATTTGGTTTTCTCATTTACACTAAAGTAATGAGGGTTTATTATTTGAACAGAAGAGTGTAAGTAATCAAACTACTTAAAAACATCTCTTAAAATATGTTCAACTGAGTCTTTTATAAATATGAAATGTGAGATGAAATCACACATAATATTTAGTCTTATATGTGGAGATCATTCTGAAACCTTACTGTTACATAGCATATTTTTTATTAATCCTATTTATCTCAAAGCCTTCAATTTAGTACAAGATGTTTATTTTAGTAGTTTTAGTCAGTGAACTCTATCAGTCTCATAGCACAGTGGTTAGGCAGTTAGAGAGCTATTGAGTAGTTTCTCAAATCTCTGCCTTGAGAATGAAATGAACTCATGGCAGCCCTTATTACTTGATAGTGTTTCCTAAGCTTCAGTTCAGACACTACCCTCATGATTTTTGCCAGACTTAAGTGCTACCAGGTACTATTTTAAGTTTTTTAAATCCATCATAAATGACTTAAATATCTTAATCAAAAACATCCATAAAATCATGCATCTGATAAGTATTTTTTTTGAAACATTAAAGTAAATATATAACCATTAAAACTGTTTCAGTGTTCCTCCAGGCACTCCTAAGCGGTCTCACCTGACCTGATAGATTGGGAATGTGAGACCTGCCTTGGGAAGCTGACTGCGCTGCGTTCTCACTATACCTCCAATTTGGGAGCCTCGATTGAAATATGGGTAGTTAAGAGGGATGAAAGAGTGTGTAATTTTAACTTTGTGCTTTCTCTTAAAAGACTAACTAGTACAACAACATGAACAATTCCATAGGAAAGGTATGAAATGAGATACCCTATAGAATCAGGTTTTTAAAAATATGTACTTCTGCCCTAGCCCATTTGGCTCAGTGGATAAAGCGTCGGCCTGCTAACCATAGAGTCCCTGCTTCAATTCCGGTCAAGGGCACATGCCTGGATTGCAGGCTCAATCCCAGTAGGGGGCATGCAGGAGGTAGCCAACCAGTGATTCTCTCTCATTATTGATGTTTCTATGTCTCTCTCCCTCTCCTTTTCTCTCTGGAAAAAAAAAAATTAAAAATATGTATATATACTTCAAGACCATATTTAAGCACTACCTTTTTTCTTGACTAGGAATTAATTAGCCCAATCATTTCCTCCTTTGCTTTCTAGAAAACTTGGAAATTATTCCTAAGTGTGGCAGCCTACCACTCTATTAAAGCTGTATTTGAAGACTTTAACCTATAATTATAATGTGTATAAAAACTTGCTGCTTTTACCTGTTTGTCCCCTTCAGCATACCTCCTTCCCTAATTATTTATTTGTTCTAGCTACTTAATACCTGGAAACATAATAACAAAAGTAATGCACATGTTGTCAAAGCTTCTATTAGAAATCTTATGTAAACTGGTAAATGATTGATGGGCAGGTATGCCTGTCTTCTTCCTTCCTTTTTCCTTTCCTCCATCCTTCCTAGCTTTCTCAAGCCCTTTCTTCTAGTCCACAAGGGAGTGTTCGCTGGCCTTCTTGATCTCTCAAAATAAGCAGAAATTGTAAATATTAAGTCAGATAATGTTATAGAAGGCTGTACTAGAACACATTTATATACTTAATCTTTCCTGAAAATCCACTTCTTAAACTTCAAGCATATAAATATTATGCGTTGGGGGAAACTACTGATTCTTAATTTTATAATAACCAGTTACAATGCTTTTCCCTCGTAAAGGAGCTGAAAGCATGTCTTTTTCGTTTAGTGCTTAGTGTACCCTTACCCCCAACTACAGGGGCTTCAGACTGTTCCATGTGCACAGACCTGCTCACGGTGCTGATCTGGAACTTAAATTATACAGTGACTGCTTTTCCCCATCTTTAAATACTCTAATTTGGTAGTTATTAAGCTTTGATGTTTAACACTTCATTTGAAATGCTGAAGAAAAGTGGTTCCACTTGCATTGGAAGATTCCAGGCTACAGTGCAAAAAAAAAAAAGTGGACTTTAGAATCAGTACTGACTACGATTCAGCTTTCCGCCACCCACTAGCTGTGTGATTGGCTCAATTACTCTGATCCTTGGCTTACTCACTTGTTAATGTAGATACAAATTGGTGTTATTAATTGCTAACATTCATGGTGAACTGCCTTTAATACACACAGCATTAAGTATCTTATATACAATTGTTAACTTATTTAATCCTTACAACAAACTCATATCTGTTGTTAGCCCATTTTATAGATGAGGAAACAAGAGGTTAGCAGCAGAGCTTGACTTTGAGCAGAGCCATCTGCATCTTACTATACTGTATACCCTGTGCTCTGCTCTGTACCCTGCATTTCTTTAACTTGTTACATTGCTTTCCCATCCAGATTGGAGCTCTGAATAAACTAAGTCAGCTTTATCAGAGGGATTGTATCCCAGATTCTTTGTGTTCATGTTTATATGAATATGGCATATTAGCTATTTTAAATCAAACGATGTTCGTACCTGACAACCATACACTTAATTGGGCTTCATGCATGCCGTCACTTTGATCCACCCATCACTAGCTCTTTAGAGTCTATAAAGTAAAACTAGCCTCTCTGAGCCTCTGGAAAATGAAGAAGTTAAGTCAGTTATCTGTAGGACTTCTTTCAGCTCTAAATTTTAACCTATAAATGTGAATATATCATTAGTCAGTTAAAGGTTTTCTTCAATTGAATCCGACAGGTATTATCTAACAAAAATGTTTTGTATACATAGGTATATCAAGCTTCTGTGCTCTATATGTGTGACATGGAAATGCTATGTCACTGGTGTGTGTTTCTGAGTGCAGGTACTTGGGGAAGTGTGTTTTGTCCACTGATTACCTTTCTTAGGTCAAGAAAAGCTTCTTTCTTTCTCTTACCAGATGTAACTACCCCTGATTCTCCAAAGAACACTGCGGAATCATCAGTGGTGAATGGAGGTTTGACATCACAAACAAAAGAAAATGGGTTAAATGCTGCACAGCAGGTGCCTGTGCAGCGGAAGAGGCTCCTCAAAGCTCCGACTCTGGCTGAACTGGACAGCTCTGACTCCGAGGTGAGGTTCCCCGAGGCCCTGGTTCACAAAGCTTGACTCCAAGTTCAGGATGCTAACACTCGCTGACCTCCCCATTTTTCAAGCAATAAAGTTAGGGTTAAAATTGATTGGTTTAGCAGGAAATAAAACAGAGGATTATATACTGTCACTTAGTAAAGATCAATATAATTACCATAATATATAGAATAAGTATTAAAATATTGATGTAGTCTTAGATTATGGTGGGGTTAAAAAAAAGTCAACAATTTTTAGGCTTATATTATCTTAAATACCTTTTATATGGAGGAAGGGAAAAGAAAAACATATTTACACTAAAAACACAACACTGTAGAATAATCATCCATTTACTTCTCTCTCTAAAATACACACACACTGACACATCCCTACTGAAGGTTGTCCTTTCTGTAATAACGTCAGGCAGGCTCGGAAAGAAAACTGTGCTAGTGTTCTCAGATTTTATCTTTCACTACTGCCCTCTGGGCAAGATCTGACATCCTTGTTTTCAAGAAACAGGAAGGATGCTGTTGCTGATGCTTTCCAAATCTCTCAGTCCTCTGTCTGCAGCATCAGTATTGTATATCTCCTCTGCTCCATCCTCAAAATCGACAAGTGTAAAATGAAATCACATTCCCTCCTTCCTCCTGCCCTCCCCCCCAACCGCCACCACACCAACAGCACACACAGCCGGCTTCTCATCTTCTGTTTGCTATTGTGGTTGCTGGCTCCACCCTCTCCACATCCATCCAGGGTAGAATTTAAGGCATTTTTCTTTAATTACCCTCTCATCAGTCTCCACCCCTAACCCAGAAGATACCAATAATAACAATTTTGTTACTAAATGTTTTTCAAACATTAAGAATAATAAAGAAATATCCTTACTACTGCCTGACTTCAGTGCATACTGTCACTCATGCTGTCTCTCTCTTCAGGCCCATCTTACCTTTCTTCTTTCTAGCCTTCCCAATTCCATCTGACATCACTCATGCTTGACACCTTTTGAAGGGTCCTTGACACTTACAGGATTAAGTTCATGTCCCCAAATAACCCTGGTGATCTGATGCCTGTGCCACCACTCCCTGCCTCAGTCTACACCTCAGCCACACTCAGCCATTTGTTCTTCCCTGTACATTCCCTCCTTCCTCAGCTCTGCTTAGTCGTGTCTGCAGTCTACCCTCATTCCTAACTCCTGTTTATCCTTTAACAGTCAGCACGTACTTCGCCTTCTCTTTTCCCTGACATCCCTAATCCATTAGGCCCCCCTTCTCTGTGGTTCCATAATAATCTTCCCTTCTCTCTGTTATGTTAGGCCACTTAACACTGTAGTATCATAACCCATGTATTTCTCTCTCCCACCAGAGGGCAAGCTCCCTCAGAAGAGGGACTGTGCTAAATTCACTTTAGATCCTCAGTTCTTAACACCCAGTAGACACTTGCAATTTAGATAAATTTATACTAACCTGTGAGAACAGCAATTTAAATTAAAAGACTATCTAGCTCTGTACTGTTCATTATAGTAACCACTGATTACTGTGACTGTTGAAATTTAAAATGTATTAAAATTAAGTAAATTTAAAACTCTCATTTCCAGTTCCTAAGTGCTCAGTAGCCACAGGTGGCAGGTGGTGACCACACTGGATGGCACAGACCACAGCGCCACCCTCAGCGGAGCTCTGTTGGACAGCACTGGTCTGAAGGACAAGCGGTGCTCCTCCTCCACCTACTGAACCGTTTTTAACAACTTCCTTTTCCTCCTCCACTCATCTCACATACCTGGCCGCCCTGAGATGAATGGGCAGCCTCTACAACCTTCCTGGTGGTCCTTTTTTTGAAGATCTACTGCCAGAGTCCCAAAACCAAATCTTGAGATGATTTGCTAGACACAATTCTTTTAATCAGAGAGAGGCCATTTTTGAGCATCTACTCATCATCAGTTCAAATATGAAGCAAGAAATAAGATGCTGATTGTATGCATATATGCATAACCCATGGACACAGACAGCGGGGTGATGAGGGCAGAGGCAGGAGTGGACTGGAGGGAGTGGTGGGGAGGACGGGGGCATAGGTAATACTTGTCACAATAAAAGTTAAAAAGAAAGAAGGTGCTGAAAAGAGATGTGTTAGAGCGGGTTTTCAGCTAACTCAGACCTTTGTCGCTGGCTGCTGAGTTAAGCCTGGATGATAGTTTCTTAGTCATTGGTAGTGGAAATCTCAGACTCATGGAACAAGTGAATGTTCTTAGACACTGGCCTAGAACTAAGCATTTTTCTCTCTTCCTCTTCAAATTAAAATGGATGTTTTTAAGTACCAAAGATAGACTAGTCAAAAGTGTACTAAATGAGCATACTTATGTTCCTTTCTGCTGAATATAGAATTTTAAAACTTCTAAATACAATTTTAAAACATCTAAATATGTTCAAACTTTAACATTTAGAAAACACAGATCCCTCGCCTTTTTCTCTGAGATTCGACAGTCTATTCCATGCTTCTATGTCTCTGGATCTATTTGGTTCATCAGTTTATTTTGTTCTTTAGATTCCACATATGAGTGAGATCTCTTAAGACTTACCTGGCAGCTTTGTACATTTAAATAATAATAGTTAAATAATAAATAATAAGCATTAACTGCAAGCTTTGCAAGTTCCTAGTTATTAAACTTGGCCATTTGTTAAACTTGGCCCCAGAAACCACTTTTGGCCTTAGAAATAGGTTGTCTAACCTGTCATTTTGCCAGAACTAGAACTAACCTGTGATTTTTATTTAAAAAAATGTATCATGAGCATTTTCCCATCTCATTAAATAACCTTTTCCAACATGATGCCTAATATCTGTGTGGTATTCCATCATAATAGTTTACCATATTTTATTTAACCAGTCCCTTATTTGGAAATTATAAATAACACTATTGTAACTATGCTACATTTTTGCTTTGAACTATTTCTCAAAATATTTCTAGAAATATATTTTGGTCAGTGTCCCCACATTTTTTTCTGTCTCCTACAAACTGGCTTGCATTTACCCCACCTGCCCCAGGACAGGTTGGCTGTTCGTAGTGGGAGAATTCAAATCAGTAAAGAAGAGTAGGGTGAAAGGTGTAGACATACCTCTCAGAGTTCTGTTAAATTAGGCTTTAAAAAATGTTTTTTGGGAAGGTGGGCTGAAGTATGTGAGGCAGGGGGCTGATTTCTGCTGTTTAAATCAGGGTAGCACCCACCTCATAATTATTTGGAAAGTGCTGTGTATGACTTATTTTCATTTCCTAAGAAATACTCTTGACTTTTATTTCCTTTTGACCTTCCATAAGCAGAAGGAGGTCATTCTAGTTGTTTGATAGCCTTTCTGGAGATTTGTGTGACTCGGAGGTTGAGGATTTGCTTACATTGCTTGATTTGTTTTTCATGGTAAGTATCAAGAGCGTGGAGGTCACTGTTCCAGCCTTCCTTGTTTGAACCGTGTGGTTTACACAGTCTTTTTTCTTCTGTTCTTCGATAAGATCCTTTGAATTGTAACTTGTTTGAAACTAATGCTTTCAGCAGTAGGTTTTAGGTGAGGCCAATTTTTAGTGAATGGCTAATTCTTAAAGTCACCTGAACTAAGTAGATCTAAGAGAATTTTCACTATTTGTCTTACATAATCATAGATTAATATATTAACCTGTTACTGTTATAAATGTGTTAAATATTCCCCTAATAAAAATATTAACCACCATTTATTATAGACCAAGTAATGTGTTAAGCTTTTTGAATGCAGTATCTCATCTGATCTTCCCAATAATACTAGGAAAGATATACCCTCTTAATTTTAAAAAAAATATTTTTATTGATTTTTAGATAGAGAGGAAGGAAGAGAGAGAGAAACATCAATGTGAGAGAGAAACATCGATCTACTGCCTCCTGCTGCATGCCCTTCACTGGGGATCAAGCCCACAACCCAGACATGTGCCCTGACTGGGCCCCAAACTGGCACCTTTTGATGCACAGGACAGTGCCCAACCAACTGAGCAGCACTGGCCAGGGCAATATGTACCCTCTTCTAAAAATGATGAAACTAAGAGTTCTGTTCAAGATGGGTAGAGTAGCTAAGTGCTGTACTTGCCTCCTCCCATGACCACATCAAAATTACAACTAAACTGCCCTGGCTGGTGGTTCAGTAGTTAGAATGTTGGTACCTCCAAGCCCAGTACAAGTGGCATCCATCTGGAGATCACTTTGTAGCTCATACCATGTGGCCACAGGCAGTGACTAATTTTGGCCTGCACCACCCAAGAGGCCCCAGAACCATTGCACCCAGTGGTCAGCTTCCAGACCACATCCAGAGCATCACCCAACCACCTCAACAAACAACACACCCAAATGGCAGATTCAGCCGGCATCAGGGCCCCACTAAAGTGAATCTAGCTCCATAGGGTCAGCCTCTGCACAACTGCTCCTTCACTATAGTCATGGCCAGTCCTCACAACCAATCAGCCTGAGGATCAATCCCTTCCATTGACATGTCTCAAGGCTCAACTACAGTAAAGGGGCACATACATCCCACATGAGGGACCCAACTGGAGACCCAGCTCAGGTGACTAGGGAGACCGTGCTACTGGGTCCCATAGAACACCTACTGCATAAGGCCTCTCTGCCAAGACCAGGAGATGTTGCAGCTCCACCTAATACATAGAAACAACCACAGGGAGGCTGTCCCAGTGAGGAGACAAAGAAACATGTCCCAAATGAAGAACAGAGCAAACCTCCAGAAAACGAACCAAAAAAAATGGAGACAAGCAATCTATCAGATGCAGAATTCAAAACATTGGTTTTAAGGATGTTCATTGAACTTAGAGGAAGAGTATATGAATTTAGTGAGAATTTTAACAAAGAGATAGGAAGCCAAAAAATGGAGATAGAAAACATAAAAAAGAAGCAATCAGAAGTGAAGAATACAATAACAAATGAATGATAATATATTAGGGGGAATCAATGGTAGATTGAATGAAGCAGAGGATCGAATCAGTGATTTAGAAAGTGAGGTGGCAGAAAACACCCATTAGAATAGCCAAAAAGAACAAATACGTTTTTAAAAATGAGGATAGAATAATATTGAACTTGGTAACATTTGTATCATAGGGGTACCAGAAGTAGAAAAGAAAGAGCAAGGAATTGAAAACCTATTTAAAGAAATAATGACAGAAAACTTCTCTACCTATCAAAGGAAATAGATGTACAAGTCCAGGAAGCAGAGAGAGTCCCATGCGGATGAAGCCAAACGAGCTCACACCAAGACACATCATAGTTAAAATGGTAAAGGTTGCCCTGGCCAGTGTGGCTCAGTGCTTGGAGCATCATCCCATGCACTGGAATGTCATGGATTAAATTCCTGGTCAGGGCACATGCCTAGGTTACTAGTTCGATCCCCAGTTTGTGCGCATATGGCACCATTTGATGTGTCTCTCTTACCATTGCTATTTCTCTCTCCCTTTATCCCTCTCTAAAAATCAATTTTTAAAAAATGGCAAAGGTTAAAGACAAGGATCTTAAAAGCAGCAAGAGAAAAGCAATGTTACCTACAAGGGGGCTCCCCTAAGACTGTCAGCTGATTTGTCAACAGAAAATGTGCAGGCCAGAAGGGATTGGCATGAAATATTCAAAGAAGAACTTACAACTAAGATTACCCAGCAAAGTTATCATTTAGAATTAAAAGAGATTTTCCCAGACAAGAAAAAGCTAAAGGAGTTCATCAATATCAAACCAGTATTACAGAAATGTTGGAGGAGGAGGGGAAAGGGGGGCGGGGAGAGGAGTTAAAAGAGGAATCAAAAATATAAATAATAAAATACAATAATTACATATCTGTCAGCAATTACTTTAGATGTAAATGGATTAAAGCATTTAATCAAAAGACATAAGGTGGCTGAATGGATAAAAAAACACACCTTACATATACTGTGTACAAGAGATTCACTTCAGATGACATACACAGACTGAAAGTAAATGAATGGAAAAAGATATTTCATGAAAATGGAAAAAACAAAACAAAACAAAAACCTGGGGTAGCAATATTTATACCAGACAAAATAGACTTTAAAACAAAGACTATAACAAGAGACAAAGAGGGACCCAGCAATTTCACTTCTTGGTATTTATCTGAAGAAACCCAAAACACTAATATGAAAAGACATATATGCACCCACATGTTCATTGCAACATTATTTACAACAGCCAAGATAATGTAAGCAAGCTAAGTATCCATCAGAAGATGAGCAGATAAAGAAGTGGTACATATATACAATGGAGTATGACTCAGCCACACAAAAGAATGAAATCTTGCCATCTGCAACTATGTGGATGAACCTAGAGGTATTGTGCTGAGGGAAATAAGTCAGACAGAGAAAGACCAATGTTATATGATTTCACTTATATGTGGACTCAGAAAAACAAAATAAACGACCAAACAAAAAGAAAATCAAACTCAGATACAGAGAACATTTTAATGGTTGCCAGGTGGGAAGCGGGTTGAGGGCTGGGTGAAAAAGGTAAGGAGTTAAGAAGTACAAATTGATAGTTACAAAGTAGTCATAGGGATGTAAAGTACAGTATAGGGAATATAGTCAATATCAGGGTGGTCACTTCATAAGTTATATATTTAATTACTGTGTTGTACACCTGAATCTAATAAGATATTGTATGTCAACTGTAATTGAAAAATAAAAATTGATTTAAAATAAACAATGAGCCGAAATCGGTTTGGCTCAGTGGATAGAGCGTCGGCATGTGGACTGAAAGGTCCCAGGTTCGATTCCGGTCAAGGGCGTGTACCTTGGTTGCGGGCACATCCCCAGTAGGGGGTGTGCAAGAGGCAGCTGATCGATGTTTCTCTCTCATAGATGCTTCTAACTCTATCCCTCTCTCTTCCTCTCTGTAAAAAATCAATAAAATATATTAAAAATTAAATAAATAAATAAAATAAACAAATGATGACATTAAGAAGCTTGCAAAATGTCACATCACTCTAATTAGGGACAAAGCTGGGACACAAACCCAGACATACCTAATTTTAGATCCTGTCTAGCTTGTCTTCTACTTCCTTTGATTTTTTTTTTTACATTATAATTTGGTGCCTCGTGTAAAAATAAATATTTAATAGCAAAATGTTATTAATTAGCAGGAGAGCACTAATAGTAAAGTGTTATTAATTAGTCTAGGGCCGTGGTCGGCAAACTGCGGCTCACGAGCCACATGCGGCTCTTTGGCCCCTTGAGTATGGCTCTTCCACAAAATACCACGGCCTGGGCGAGTCTATTTTGAAGAAGTGGCATTAGAAGAAGTTTAAGTTTAAAAAATTTGGCTCTCAAAAGAAATTTCAGTCGTTGTACTGTTGATATTTGGCTCTGTTGACTAATGAGTTTGCCTACCACTGGTCTAGGGAATCTCACTATTTCTCTGTTCATTGCTTTCCCAGGAAGAGACTCTGCACAAGTCAGCCAGCAGCAGCAGTGTGTCTCCCTCCTTCCTTGAAGATCCCTTACTGGAGGCTGTGTCCACAAGGAAGAGTAAGTATTTGTGGCACAAAGAACTAGCATCAGATACTTTAAAAAACACACTTGTCCTCGAGTAGGGGATCCCAAAGTGCCTTGTAATTATTTGAGGTATAAAGAACTAAGCCTGGAACTTCACTAGTCCAGAACAGAAATATTCAGTTATATTCCTAGAGTGACAGGACTCAGGTTTTTAACTTAGATCAGTCACCTTTGGGTTTACAGATAACAGTTGTAGGAAATAAGTCAGTTGTCTGTGTGTCTGTGTTTTGTTTGTTTTGTTTTTATTGATTTTTTACAGAGAGTAAGGGAGAGGGATAGAGAGTTAGAAACATCGATTAGCTGCCTCCTGCACACCCCCTACTGGGGATGTGCCCACAACCAAGGTACATGCCCTTGACTGGAATCGAACCTGGGACCCTTCAGTCTGCAGGCCGATGCTCTATCCACTGAGCCAAACCGGTCAGGGCTGTGTGTGTTTTTTATATTAATTACCTCCTTGTCTGAATTTAAGCAAGAAGTCCAATAATCACACTTGTTATTACCCTCCACACACATATACACATATTCCATATCTATATATTCATACCCACAGGACATGTGTAAATAGTAAAAGCAATTTATAACTTTAGAATAGAAAGTTAAGTGGCTTCTAAATGCTTTTATTACGTTTTTATTTATAAGATTTTATAAAGGCATAAAATTTGTATATTAAGAAGATTCTGGGGAGATGGTGGGAGTCGGTAGTACCAGACAACAGTTGCTCTGGCAGACTTTGCTCTGTTTTGGAACTCTGGAGTCTGTTAAAAGCTTTCGACTTCCAGGGGAAGACTTGGATAGTAAATTGTGGTTAATTCTAGTCAGCTATTAGCATAGAACCAGCTACTCACCCCCGACCCCCAGCCCCTGGCAGACAGTGTGTACTGCTTCTGGAGCAGCTTGCACAAAGCTTGCGTTAGCCAGGGTGGACCAAAGGGACCCTGTCACCAAATGCTCTGCCCTGATTGCTGCCTCTGACTCCAAAGGTGGGCAGCCTTTGTTGCATTTCTGCCAGCTACCCCTCTGCTCCAGCTCAAGGCACTTCCAAAGCTTTTAAAGGCTGGCACCCCCCTTCTTTCATTTTTGTATTTTCCCCCCTTTGAGAGCCAGACATTATACATTAGGACATTCAAAAGCAACTGCATATCAGGGAAAATTAGAGAGTGACTATGCATGCCTAGAAAGGAACACTAGAATTTTGTTAATGTCACCCTGTAAAGTACATGATTGTTTAACCACTATGCTGGCTGTATATCTGAAACTAACACAGAATAATATTGAAAAATAAAAACATTTCTTAAAAGAATTTTGGTTTGATTTGGGAGACTTTTAGGTATAAAAAATGCATATTTTACATGATTTGTTGAATAATGCCTGAAACTCTTTAATTGCAAAATTCCATGGAAAACAACATGAGGGCATTTGTATGTACAAATTTGAGACTGTACTTATATTGCGTTTCTAGGTAGGAATTTGAGTGAATATTTTTTGCTTTTTCCTTGCAATTTCTGTAGCAAGTTTATCTTGCAAAGATTCTTCTATAATAATCCTCATAGTAAGAAAATTCATTTTAATTTGGTTAATTCATTTCTTTAGCACCTCCGAAATTCTTGCCCATATCATCAACGCCCCAGCCAGAGAGACGGCAGCCTCCCCAGAGACGGCATTCCATTGAAAAGGAAACGCCCACTAACGTGAGACAGTTTCTGCCACCGTCCAAGCAGAGCTCCCGGTCTCTTGTAAGTAACTAAAACACTGCATAGTAACTGCAGGGCCAGGTAGGGGACCTAGAATCTTTAGCTTTCTTGAGGTGATGATTAGGAGAAAAAACTTCCAAAGGTTAGAATGAACTTTAAATAACCTTATTTTTAATACCTAAAGAAAACCAACCCTAACAGCAACCTAAATGAAAGTTGGTCATTCTTTGTTCATTTAAAGCACCTTTTTGCCCCCCAGAAGACATCAGTGATAGAAAGTATGAATTACTAAAGAAATGTTTTCTTCCTTTCTAACGGTATTGATCTACTTAAAAATTGTTAAAACTAATAATAAAAACAACAAAGTTTAGCTACAGTAGACTAATTTATTATGCAGAAGTACCAGGAGAAAATTTTGATTCATTGAAAGCCATTATTCACTGTTTCCAAGTATATTTTGGAGCCGAAGCTGCTGTTTGGACTGGTTGACAGTTTTTGCTGTTTTCCAGAGACTTGGATTCATGTAGTGGCCACTCGTTTCTCAGAACAGTGGGACATGGGACACAAGGCCCTGCCAGAAAGAATAGATCACCAGCCAAAGGAGGTCTGCAGAGATTCTTTTGTAGTCCCGCTTAACTTCAGAAATGTGTGCAGGCAAGACGCAAGGCTTCAGTCAATAGTTCTACTGGCAACCTAACATCTCATGTTTTTTTCAGATATTCATGAATAAACTGGAATATGCTTAGTCCATATATTTAGGCTGTGATGTATCACTCCAAGTAGAGGAATCGAGTGTGGATAGTGTGAAGATACTAAGGTTGAACAGAGCTTACAGTGTTGAAATTTAATCAGTCATCTCTGCTCCCGAACGATACAATTAAAGAATTAATGATTTTATGGCAATTCTTGACAGGATTCCTCTTAGTCACCAAAACACTAATATTTGATTAAATATAGCAGGAAAACAGAATTCTAACGAGACAGGTTCAAACTTTTAAAATCTGAAGACTTTTGTTAATGTGAACAAGTTATTGCTTTAGCAAAATAGAGAGTTACTGTCACAACTTAAAAATATGTACGAGGGAGATCCTTAGTGATTATTTTTTACAAGTCTGATAATTAGGCGATTCTTCTGTTCACATGGCTTTTCCTAGAAGCCAGTTTATCATGTAGGTGTGTCCCTGCCTTGTGATCATATATGACATCATTGTTGAAGTTAGACTTAAATTTTAAAATTCTCAATCAACCATCAGATCAACTACAAAGGAGTTTCAGGTAGCAATAACAGCTTTGCCAAGAAAGACTATCAGTCCACATCAAGAGCCCATGAAGTATACTTCCTGGCAAAGGGGACCTCTCAGAGTGTGGTTGGTCGGGCTATGAGTTGGGTTTTTCTGTGGGGAAAAGAGCAAAGGAAAACCAGTCTGCAATCACTAAGAAGGGTCTCAGTGAAAGGCATTGCATTGGCTATTCAGGCTCCACACGGAACTACACTCTTTCCACGCACCAGCTGAGACAAAATAACATCCTGGTCAAGTAATGACTTTTCTTGCTAGTAGCTTATCTCAGGAAATCTATCAAATCCCATTTCTGTGTGTAGTACCCTCCAGCTTGATAAGTATTGTTTTTAAAGTATGCTCATTTAAAATCTTAGCTGAAACAGAATCATTTTGTATTTCTAACCCCTTTACTGAAAATGGCAGAAATGTCTTTGTTGTTATTCTCTTATTTTTATTGTATCCCCCTCCCTTTCCTTAGGATGTTTTAATATGTAATTTTTTTGTCCATCATTTGGTCAAATGATTGAAGGTGATTGCCCATCTAAATGAAAGCTACTTGTCATAAGAACCTTCCCTGGGGGAGCAACACTCCCACACTCTCTCCGGCACAGCGGCAGTTGCCCTGTCCTGCATCTCAGCAAGCCTGGTTTAGGAAACTCAGTGTTCACCAGACAACATGTTAGGAAATTTGAAGTTCAGGTCTTTGCTGTATAAACTTTGAGATTCCCTAGGATTGACTTCATGATTTGATTGCTGACTTATACATGTGGGCGCAGATGTTGGTGTGGACACATGCATGGAATCTACCATTAACATCCTTTGTGGTGTTTTTGTTTTGTTCTGTTTTTCTTTCATGCTCTGTAATCACTATTTGTAGGTCACTCATGTTCAGCATTATTTTCTCCTTTTCTTTTCCCCCTGCCATATTCTTTTCCCTTATCTGTTGTTCAGGTTCCTAGGATAACCAGTGTATGGCCATGGACGCCTTTCCGACCACTTTTTTCTACCATACAAACAGCTTCTCTGCTCAGCTCTCATCCCTTTGAAGCAGCCATGTTTGGGGTAGCAGGGGCTATGTATTATCTATGTGAGAGAGCTCTTACCAGCAGGTGGAAATCCTCAAAGGTTGGCCTCTTTCTGCTGGTTCTGGGAATTATTTTGCTCTATCTCTGACAGCGATACCTGAACTCCTGCACTCTGCAAGAATTAACAGCTTAGATGGGCACTTTGCTTCTGATCATTGATTCCAATCATTTGTAGGATGCATAGAGCACACCATGATCTCAGTTGAGAGGAAAATAACTTTGAAAGGACAACAAACTCAAAATGCAGCATCAGATTCAAGGGACCTGTGAGTGTTTGTCTCTTGGAGTGACCCACTTTTATAGCAGGAGGAATGCTGCCCCCGTCTCCAGGGGCCGGGGCCCCCTGAGAGCCTGTGCTTTCACCCCAGGGCCTCGCTGCCATCCGAGGAGACTCTGCCTCCCACAGAGCCCTGTCACTGCCTGTGCCCCACACTCCCTGCCCTGCACTTCCAGGGCCGTGTGCCCATCACGTGTCTCCCCTGCGCTCAGACTCCTCTCTTCCCCAGCACCGTTCATACAGCTGTGCTGTGATGGTCAGGGTGTTATATGGTTGTTATGATAGCTCCGTCTCTGTAAAGAGAAACTTCAAGTTTTCTTTTTATTGCTCTGGTTATCTTAGATATTTTAGGTAATCTTGCATTTTATTATTGTTTTTGAGGTTTTCATACAGAGTGTACTTTTTTAAAGAAAGTACAATAATTTCCAACCGCAGTGAAATGGAAAGCCTGGGGCCTCGTGAGGCTTCCCCACCCAGTGTGACGCTGCTGGTGACAGTGTTGGCGGCAGCCTTGCCTGTTGCACTGACCAGGGTCCCTTATTTCCTAAACACGCCTTGACTGAACCAGTGAGCCAGCAGCTGGTTTCTTTGTTATTCTTCATTACCCTTGATTTAGAAAGGAAACTGCGAATGTGAATGAGAAACAACAAATCCCTTTCCCTGTTTATTTGTCATGAAATGTAAGATAAATCTCTGACCTTTTCCCTATTTTCAGATCTGCCATTTGGGCAGTATGGTTAAGTGCAGGAATGACATTTTAACTCCTGTCACTCCTTCTGCTATTATTGAAGATCTGTCAACATTTTTATTTTTATTATTCATCCTCCCCAAACACAGATATATATATACTTAATCCACATACTACTTTAGGCAAAGAATTCACTTAGCATTTTAAAGTTAAACTTGAAAAAAGGAAAGAACAATTAAACTTAATAGTTGCTATTTTTATTTAGTTTAAAAACACAAAAATTTATCATTTTGGACAATTTTTAAACTTATTAGGAAGTTTTTTGTAATTAAGAACATGATATAAAATATGACTATTCCCATTTCTCTCTGTGACTCAGTAACCAGATTACACATTTTGTTCTCTAATTTCTGTGCTGCCTAACTTTGACCTGTTTTTTGTTTTGTTTTTGTTTTGTTGGTTTTTAAATATATTTTTATTGATTTCAGAGAGGAAGGGAGAGGGAGAGAAAGATAGAAACATCAATGATGAGAGAGAATAATTGATTGGCTGCTTCCTGCATGCCACCTATTGGGGCTGCAACCGGGCATGTACCCTGACCTGAAATTGAACCATGATCTCCTGTTTCAAAGGTCGATGCTCAACCACTGAGCCTCACTGGTGAGGCTCTGACCTGTTTTGAATGGTAAAAATAACCAAAATCTTCAAAACTTTGTGACATACATAAAAGTAAATTCTAAAGACACATCTGCTTCTATAACAAATTGTCATCATTATTAAAACATTTTGAGATTCAACTTCTCTTTCCTAAATTTGAGAGTCATTTTGAAGTACAAAGAAACTGGAGAATTAGAGTTGTGCTGATCTAGTCTGTATAGTCCATGTCCCACCATGAAAATGAGCTCAGTGCTTGCTGAAGGAGTGACTGAGCCACTGTCACTGTGGGGAAATGCTCTTTATGTTTGGAGCATTAGTATCTCAGCAAGATCTGTTAAGGTTTAATTTGGCTTGGGGGATGTTGAATCAATATTTTTTTAGCCATTAAAAAAGTGAAAAATAGTAACTTTCTTATTTTCTTTCATGTTGCATTAAAGTTTTGTTGTCCTTGGGAAAGCACCAGAATTAAAACATTAGCATTTGTCCTGATGGAAATTATCTTACTAAAGGCTAATCTACTTGAAATTTTTTAAAAGAAAAGAAACACAAATTAAAAAGTTCACAATTGATTATTATTTCCTTGTGAAGTACAGGATTTGCCTATGGTTCAAAGCAGTAGGTTGAAAGTATGCTTGACTAAGCCCTTATGTGACTTAAGACTGGGGAGAGAGCAGTTGTCAAGTTTATTGCATGTGCTAGTGAACCCTTGCAGAGGAAAGGATCCCGTCTACCAGAAATATTGACCAGCCCAGGCATCCAAGTTTAAAGTTAATTAAATTGGCACTATTTGCCATCTTTCTGTCGGGCACAACAATAAATCTCAGTAGAGATTATATAGTTACTTGCTAGATTTACACATTATTTTGTTCCAAGTCAACAGTTTTGTCACAGAGTTAGCTATCAGAAGATGTACTGCAGTCACACGTATAACTGATGAATGAAAATTACCATAGGAAAAGTTCCATGAAGTGTATTCAAAGCTGTCATTCAGCTGTGTCCAGCCAACAGTACGTACTTAGTGCAGCTTAAGGTCCTAACCTTCACCGAGTCAGTGCCTTGTCCCATTTGACACTACGCTTTTCTCAGGGTGGAGCAAACAGTAGATATTGAACATGCCTATTTAATCTTATTATCTTTGAAAGCTTTCCCTTTGAAAGAGAAAGTTATGTGGTGGTGATTTTTAACAAGTATTTTAGTCATTTAGAGTAAATGACATAATCTCTGAACAATCTATCTTCCCAGCCTCCAGATTCAAAGTTCTTCATCTTAAAAATTCAATTGCAGGATTTTTTCCAAAACACAATTAAGCAAATTTAACCTTCCTTAAGTTAGCTTGAACAGAGACGATTTGGTATTGACTGTTAGTAAGAATCAGTAGATCTTCAAACTTTTTTTTTAGTAAATGCTAATGTTTGTCAAGTTTGCAACCTAGATTTGTTTTTGTTTTTCTCTGATTGAAAGACAGAACTGAATGTTAAACTGCATTCATGGTCATGTGCTTTCTCATTTGGCTTGTTTGATTCCAGAATGCCTGTGACCAGTGCTATTGTGTGTGTGGGAGTGAATTATAATGTGTTTGTACTGAGAACACTAAGTTTCAGTGTCACTACACCACAATGGCCCTTGTGAGGCCTGGCAGGGTGCGAATGCACAAGACTGTTCTGTCTTTCTGTTAGATCCACCAATCAAGAGCAGGCCGGATGGGGAGCAGATGGGTGTGAGGCTCTTTATTCAGTGGGATCAGTTACATCAACATCTTCCTCAGCTGTTTTGGGGGAAACTATTAACATAAGACGGTCAACATAAATATTTATTGTGAAATTATTCTGATTTTTCCCCACATCTTTCCAATGCTGGCTGTGCATTCAGTAGTTGTTTAAAAGGCATAATAGAAATCTGGAGAACTGTGGAGCAGTAGAGATTGCCTTTTGGCTGTAAACTGCATCAATGTTCCAGCTCCACTCACGCCATTAGGGTTTTTCAAGGTGTGCTGATGTAACTTACCACTATGCTTCTCAGTATAAATTACTAACCACCTTCTTTTGGCTATTCTGGGTACCACAAACCAGTTTTTAAAATAGTACCAATGTTTTTTACTTGCTATTTATCTATTAGCATTTGGTATCAACACAACACTAAATAACGTCTTTGCATAATCATACGAGATAACTGACATAAATTTAGTTTAGAATAACCAATATTTTTTTCAAGATTTCACAGCATAGATACATAGCGAGGGGCTTTCATTTTTTTTGGAAACTTCAGTAAGCTATTTCACATGGTCCCCAGACGTTTTCTGCCATCTGTTATCTTGGTATAATTAGAAATTATGTGGTACCCAGAGTAAGCCAGCTCTGTTCCAGTGTTCACTGGGACCTCTTTTCTTCTCAGAAGCTACTAACCAGGTGTCTGATCTGGAGGGGAATTTTTCAAAGCCAGAAAAGGGGGTGGGAGTTTCTTATTCATGTGGAATTTTGAATTTCAGGAGGAATTCTGCTACCCAGTGGAATGCCTAGCTCTTACTGTGGAGGAGGTGATGCATATTCGTCAGGTCCTGGTGAAGGCAGAGCTGGAAAAATACCAACAATATAAAGATGTCTACACTGCCCTGAAAAAAGGAAAGGTAGAGCTGTTTCAAGTCGATTGATGAGCAGGGGTAGCAGAATGGTCAGTCACAGGCATGGTCTCCTGAGGGAGCTGTCTGCTAGGCAGATGGTGCAGGACTTTTAGGGGATTTTAGGAGGTAAGAGGCTTATTCTCCAGAAGTCAATTCCTGTTCTGCCTTGCTCACCAAAGTAAATATTTTCTCCCTTAGAAATCAAAACCTCTGGAAGTTTAAAACAACCATGATAAATAATGGTATGCCTTCATAAAACCATGTCTGCATGTAGTCACTATACTGGGGAGACTTTTTAGAACCTTCTTCCAATTGCTTCCATGATGGTCCACTCTAGGGAGCTGTGGCCTTTTAACAGTAGAATAAGATTAAATACGGAGCTGTGTTATAATTATCACAGAGCCAAACATAAAAACAGGGTTTGTGAATTCTCCTCTTCCTTCTGTGTACTAAACTTCCCCAGTGTATAAATATAAAATGCATTTAACCATGTAAATTAGGAAATTAACTATTGTCGATGTTTGTTTGTTTTTTTTCTCCTTTTACACTTGTATTTTTTAGCTTTGCTTTTGTTGCCGAACCAGGAGATTTTCCTTCTTCACCTGGTCTTATACCTGTCAGTTCTGTAAGAGGTAAGGTTTTTTGTAATTGATGACAATAGTCAAAGAAATACCAGTTAACTTCATTGTTTCATTATTTTTCTACATAGGAACAACATTAAAAATAATCTGTTATCACATTGTGCTTTGTTTATGGGTTAGGAATACTAATTTCTTCAAAAGAGTGTATCAAACAATTATTTAGTGTTAGACCTTAAAAATGTTTCTCTGCATTTATTTCTTTTACATAACCAAGATCATTCTAATAATTATGTGTCATGTTTGAACAGAAAAAAAATAGGTATGATTGTCATATGACCCTTGGATAGAAAAATAAGAAAATTCCAGATGTAAGTTGATCCTTTTATAGGAAACAGTGTAAGAGTTAAGTTTTACAGATTTATTATCTTTTTGGCAATCCACAGTTGTATCAATTTGTTATATTCTGATAGAAGAACCAGAGAGTTCTTGCAATTTATTGTAGAAATTGACAACATGCAGCCATTGGCTTCTCTAACTCTCCTGTCGCATCTGTGGCATCACGCTAAGTAATACTTTTGATTTTGTATGCAGGCCCGTGTGCTCACAGTGTTGCAAAAAGGTAAGCTATGCTTGGTGACATCATAACGTAATAGTAATTTTTATAGACTGCCTTTTTAACAGAACTGCTCATCCTCAGTTTTGTTTGGGGTAATAGATGCGGCTGCCATCCAAGCCATACTCTACTCTTCCGATCTTTTCATTGGGACCGTCTGCCTCACAAAGAGGGGAAAGTAGTGTGAGGCCCGAAAAACCCTCCACCAGCCACCAGCGGCCACTGCGGAGCATTTCCAGGTGAGCGAGAGGCCTGGATCTTCAGAGCATTCTTTGGAAAAGAAGAATGCTCCTTTTGAGGACTGTGGTGATGTGGCAGGGTTTTGGCTCGAGGGTTTGGGTGGGTGTGTGGGTGGGTTGGTTGGTTGGTTGGTTGATTTTAATACAGTTTTGAGTTACACAAATCTCCAAAACTTCTGAAAGGTAACTTGTCAAGGTGATAGTGGTTAGCTACTTGAAGGATACTTTACTCTCATAGTTTATTTTTATTTCTATTTAAAAATAATTACTTTTTTCCATATTGTATTTTTTAAATGTATCTTTATTATTGAAAGTATTACAGACATCCCCCCTTTGCCCCTTTATTGACCCCCTCCCCTCACTGCTGTCTGCATACATGGGCTATGCATATATGCATATAAGTTCTTTGGTTGATCTCTTCCCTCCCTCCCTTCTTCCCTCTGGGAATCCCCAGTCCACTGCATGCTTCCATGTCTCTGGACCTCTTTTGTTTGTCAGATTATTTCGTTCATTAGATTCCACATATAAGCAAGATAATGTGTTACTTGTCTTTCTCTAACTGGCTTCTTTCATTTAGCATAATACTCTCCAGGTCCCTCCATGCTGTCTCAAAGGTTAAGAGATTCTTTTTTAACAGCTGTATAGTATTCCACTGTGTAAATGTACCACAGCTTTTTTTATCCATTCATCTACTACTCGGACTATTTTCAGATCTTAGCTATTATAAGTAGCATTGCTATAAAACATAGGGGTGCATATATCCTTTCTGATTGGTGTTTTGGGATTTTTGGGATATATTCCTAGAAGTGGGATCACTGGGTCAAATGGCAGTTCCATTTTTAACTTTTTGAGGAAACTCCACACTGTTTTCCAGTTTGCATTCCCACCAGCAGTGTACTAGGGTTCCTTTTTCTCCACATCCTTGCCAGTGCTTGTTGTTTGTTGATTTATTGGTGGTAGCCATTCTGGCAGATGTAAGGTGGTATCTCATTGTCATTTTAATTTGCATCTCTCTGATGATTAGTGACATTGAACATTTCTTCATATGTCTCTTGGCCATTTGTATGTCCTCTTTGGAGAAGTGTCTATTACTCCTTTACCCATTTTTTGATTGGATTGTTTACCTTCCTTTTGTTGAGTTGTATGAGAACTTTATATATTTTGGAAATTAACCCCTTATTAGATGTATCATTGGCAAATATGTTCTCCCATTCAGTGTGTTCCTTTAGAAATAATTACTTTTGTATGCCCTTTAAAAGTCATCTTTAGAACTGCCCTTGTTTTCAATGGAGTTGAAAATGTGCACGTAACAGTTTAATCTTTCTTCCCTTCTTTAGTTTGAAGGAAAATCTGTTTAATCCTATGTTTACAATGATCTGCAATTTAGTTTCCTATTGTAAAGGCAGAAATGAAGCTTTTTAAAAGAAAACAAAAGTTGCCTGAGCATCAATCCCTTTGCATTTGATGCAGAGTAATAGTAAAGTTAGTGTTGGTCCTTAAGAAAGGTGGAAGGAGGTCAGGCCAGCTTTATAGTCTAGCCACCATGACTAAATCAAGCCACAATTTGGTAGCTAAGATCTCAAACTAAAATTTATTTATTTTGTTTGCTAGTTCAGTTTGTTCATTAAAGTCCACATATGAGTGAGATCATATGGTACTTGTCTTTCTCTGAGTGGCTAATTTCACTTAGTATAATGTTCTCTAGGACCATTCATGATGCCACAAAGAGTAAAATTTTCTTCCTTTTCAAGGCAGAGTAGTATTCCACTGTGTAAACATAGCATAGCTTTTTCATCCACTCATCTACTGCTGAGCACTTGGGCTGCTTCCAAATCTTTCTTGGCTATTATAAATAACTCTGCAGTGAACATAGGGGTATATATTCTTTCGAATTAGAGTTTTGGGTTTCTTTGGATAAATTCCCAAAAGAGGAATCACTGGGTCATAAGGCAGTTCTATTTTTAATGTTTTGAGGAAACTTCATACTGCTTTCCACAATGCACCAATCTGCATTCCCACCAACAGTGCACAAGGATTCCCTTTTCTCCACATCCTCTCCAGTCAGTATTATCCTGTCTAATAAAGAGGGAATAATTGACCATCACGCCCTCACAAAGCTGGTGGCACCCACAGCCAATAAAGAGTGAATATGCTAATTGACTGCCACACCCTCAAAGATGGTGGCACTCACAGCCACAAGATGGCAGTGCCCAGTCCCCTCAGCCCCACTGGGGTGGCAGGCGCACGGCATGGCCGGGCCCACCCCCAGGCAGGTCTGGCCGCTCTGCATGCCTGCCTCTGGAGTCCCCCAGCCTCCCAGGGCTGGCCTGAGGTGCAGGCAAGCCTTGGATGGCGGCTGCCCAGCCGCCCGAAGCTTAGGTAACCAGGGCCTGCCAAGGCTTGCACTGCCGGCAGTGGCAGCAGCAGAGGTGTGATGGGGGCGTCGCCTTCCCCTGATCGCCAGGTCACCTCCCGCCCGAGGGCTCCCGGACTGTGAGAGGGGGCAGTCTGGGCTGAGAGACCCCCCTCCAGTTCATGAATTTTCACGCACCGGGCCTCTAGTTTCTTAATAAAACATGTTCCCTTTATCCTCTCCGCCCAACTCTGCCCCACCCCGGCCTTCACTGCACTATTGTCTCTGTTCATGGGTTATGCATATATGTATATACGTTATTTGATTAATCTCTTCCCACCCCCCACTTCCCTCTGAGATCTGTCGGTCTGTTCTATGCTTCCATGTCTCTGGACCTACTTGTTCACCGGTTTATTTTGTTCATTAGATTCCACATATAAGTGAGATGATGGGATTTTTGTTTATTTTTTTTTAATATATTGAACCTTTTCTCCAATTAGAAATTCTTTGCAAGAACATGACATGACTAAATCACTCACCATTCCATAATGTTTTTGCAACAAATTTTCTTTTTTTGCATTTATTTTTTTAGTATTGCAATACAACTATGAGTAATAATTCTGGATCTTTTAAACATTTTGTTTTATTCCAGGTTCTCCTCAAAATCTAAGTCTGTGGACAAATCAGATGAAGAACTACAGTTTCCCAAAGAGTTAATGGAGGACTGGAGTACTATGGAGGTGTGTGTAGACTGCAAAAAGTTTATTTCGGAAATCATCAGTTCAAGCCGGCGTAGCCTGGTGCTGGCCAACAAAAGAGCCCGATTGAAAAGGAAAACACAGTCTTTCTATATGTCCTCACCAGGCCCCTCAGAGTACTGCCCTTCAGAGAGGACGATCAATGAAATCTGAGCCCGTGCCTTTCAGTTGCTTTTGTGTTCAGTGTCGGTGTTAGCACAGGAGAACACTGAGCTGGACTGTCTCTCCTTGCTGTGGGCTTTAGTTAATAGGCTTGATTTGCATTAGATCAGGTTTTTGCTGCATCGCATTGTTCCACAGACTGAATGCTGTGTTCATATCAATTGATGATATGTGACAGGTCAGCCAATTGCTCGTTTGCACTGAGAGGACAATAATTTGAAACTTGCTTTTGTGTGTGTGTGTGTAGATTTGGAGGCCAGAAACTTTTTCCTTAGTTCAGTTCCTTACTGTTCCTCATATAATTTTCTGACTAAGGTAAAAATCTTCTCATGTGAGAAATCAGCCTAACAAAGGTGTCGATGTTAGCACAGTTCTAAGCAGTAAGTCATATTGGCACTTCCACCTGACAGTGTTCCTATCTAATGTACATAGTGATCCGGAGCCCTGCCACTCACCAGATGTCTGGGGGTGGGGCCCCGCTACTTATCATCTCACAGCACAAAGCCTAGAAGGATTTGCTCATACTGTCAAACTGATTGTACATTATTGCTGCTCTGAGATAAAGACTACAGGAGGACTTCATGCCTACATTTTAGTGCAAAACATCTGAATAAGCTGTCCACCCGAGTGGATGGCCATTTCCTCTGAGCTGCTGTATTTGCCCCAGTGCAATGGACCAGTGTCTCTTGAGTGAGTGACAGGTTTTCATTCCCTATCTTACATGTACTGTGGTTACTTGTAGTTTTATATTGGAGATCTAGGAGTTAAAATTTTGTAGGACTAGAAGACTCAACGTTGGTCAACAAGTTAACTATAAAAAGGGTTGTAACAGCATAGGGTGCCAGCTATCGGCCACACTGGGAATGAGCTGGAGCTCATGCATTTTCAACTATGTTTTTCATAGCTTTATAGTCTAGCCACCATGACTAAATCAAGCCACAATTTGGTACCTAAGGTCTCAAACTAAAATTTATTTATTTTTATAAATGAAGTTGAAAAGAAAACAAAAAACATTGTGTAGTTCTTTTTAAATTACAAGATAATTAACCTGCTGTTAGTCTTTTTGGATGCTTTTTGCACAAGTTTTCCTTGTAAACAACTGAGCAAGTGGGGTGGGCTTTTGATGAAGGTAGGTTGGAGGACAACATTGTATACCTGAAATTTCTCTTGTTTGGCCCATACCATGGGCTATACTTTATTATTTTGGTATGCTTAGAAATGACCAACCAATCAAATTGCCATTAATGTTTGCAAAGTCAGTTAATGCACATGCACAATAATTTCCTAAAAGCTGTAAGACACGTCTGTAGTCAACACTACGACAGCACCATTTAATAAAAGGCATGGCAGTCACACTTCATACCACATCAAAATGTAGTAACATTTCTATATTAAATTAACAGTAATACCTCAAAACTGCTCTGGTAGTAGTTCTTAATGGATTGAAGTTTACAATTTAGTAAATGGCTTAAAATTACTTATGAAATAAATCTTACCAATTGACTAAAATAATGCATGTTAACAGTTTGTCTGTATTTGCATGTAAAGTGGGCCACCAGAGAACCCTTATTGATTATGCAAATGTTTAAATTATTTTAAAGACTCTTGTCTAAGAGCTGTACACGGTATATTGGGTGAATCTCATTTATAAAATTTTCCCAGGGACTATTTGAACTCTACCCCAGATGGTCTGGTGGGAGCCACACCTTTCGAAGGCCCAGGCCTGGGCCTATAAAACAACTACCAGGAGGGGTGCCAGGCAGAGGGAGTGGTATTTGATATGACCTGGGATAGTGTGCCTTTTAATAGAATGACACACTATCCCAGGTTATGTGGTTAGTTAAACATAAGAAACCAAACCCCCAAAATGATCATTTCATTCACCAGGCAAATATCTAGCACATCTGAATCTTTGACTTGACTTCATATGGGCAGATTTGGGCATTATGATCAACTCATACCAGAGCATTGCAATGTAAATTCTTCAACAGCATTATTGCATTAAAGAGGTTACATGGATGATATATCTGCATGAGACAATTTGCAGAAAGTAGTGTAAGGAAAGAGCACATGATATAGTTAAAATTAGAGAAATCAAATTATCACTTTTTGTTGCCAAAATAATTTCTTGCATTTAATCCTGTCCTATCCATGACATGTACCAAACACCTCCACTAAATTAGGTAATTTCCAGAGAGCAATTCACTAACAGCTTGTAGAGTGTGGTCTTACAATCCTTAGGCTGACCTTAGGTCTCTCTTCCTCCTCTTTCTACTAAAATAACATACCTTTACAGTGTTCCTCTTTGTCCTGGTGTCCAGCTCTTTGGCATTTACTTCTGATCCAACAACAATAAAAGAGTTGTTGGCCAGCTGGTCTCACTTGGAGCCTGATGTGTCTTAGAGCTTGGACGCACCCCTGAGCAGCCCTCCCTGCGCACATCCCACCTCTAACTCTCACCCTGACTCCCTCCAGGCTCAAGCACCCACCCGCTGCTTTGGTCCCAGACCTCATGAACTCACCCTGTTGGAAGATCTTTGTTTTCTTCCCCATGGCTTAACTTTCTACCAGTGTCAGAGTAGATAAGAATGCTTGTAAATACTGTAATATATTTATTAATATTTGAAAGGCATTCATTCAGTGGACAATGGAAATTAACTCTCCCAAGACAAGTAAAAATTAAATCAAGTAATTGATATGTACATCGACTTAACAGTCCTACTCGAGTTTGTCTTAAGCCTTTCAAATTAAACCAGAAGGTTGTTGTGTAGAAATGTAAAAAATGATCTTACATTTGAAGAGATTATGTGATTAACACCGTGAACTCATACCATGAATTTTCTAAGGCTTTTATTTTTCTAACTGTATTAATAAATATAGGACTGGATTTTAGGTGTCACATAGGAGACATGAACATTTTAAATTATGTTGCTATTTGCTAAAGCAAAATAGCAGAAAATTTTGTACATGCAAAACTGTGGAAGGGCCATGGAGAAATGTGTATACAGACTGGGCCTGGACCTGGCTTCCTACATGTATGAAAGACAGTGTCACTGGCGTTCAGGGTGACATGGCGGTACTAGAAGTTTTCCATTAAAATCTTTTATTTTAAAATTTATCTGGGGGAAAATAAAATGACTTTCCATCATACCTTCTGTGTTGAGTTCCTGTTGTAAAATGGCGATGTCTTTTGATAACTAGCTGTCAGCAACCACCTAGGTTGTGAAGGCAGATACTTTTATCATCAGCACCTTATGATCAGTTTGAGAAATACAACCTAACAAGGACCACATTGGAAAAATAAACAAAAATGGAGCCTCCAAGATAACTGCTGTGTTACCAAGTAGGCATGAGTCCTTTTTCACTTCAACAGTGTAGAAAATTAAAATTTTATAAACACTTTATTGCATAAGAAGTTGTATATATGGAGAAAAATTATGTCTACAAAAAGATGATAAAGCTTTTACATATATTCTTTTTCAGCTCTTTGTGTTGTTGTTGTTATTGTTAATCCTCGCCCGAGGATATTTTTCCATTGGAGAGGAAAGGAGGGGGAGAGAAACATCAATGTGCGATAGACATATCAATCGGTTGCCTCCCACACATGCTCTGTCTGACCAGGGCTGGGGATCCAGCCTGCAACCGAGGTATGTGCCCTTGACCAGAATCAAACCAGGACCCTTCAGTCTGAGGACCGACACTCTCCACTGAGCCAAACTGGCTAGGGCTTATTTATGTGTTTTTTTTGTTTTGTTTTGTTTTATATTACTGATTTTTTACAGAGAGGAAGGGAGAGGGATAGAGAGCTAGAAACATCGATGAGAGAGAAAAATCGACCAGCTGCCTCCTGCACACCTCCTACCGGGGATGTGCCCACAACCAATGTACATGCCCTTGACCGGAATCGAACCTGGGACCTTTCAGTCCGCAGACCGACGCTCTATCCACTGAGCCAAACCGGTTTCGGCTTATTTATGTTTTTTAAATAGAATTCCTCAAGGGATGTATTCCTGAAATGTCCCATGGTAAGAAAACTTATTGTTAGTGCACTTCAATTGTTTGAGAAAAAATTGGGAAGATCAAACCCAAAAATGAACTTTGGAAAGTTATGTTTTAATATTAACTAAGTAGAGAGAGAGAGCGTGCATCAGTTAAGGTATTTACATGTCTTAAATATTACATGATACTGAGTTTGATATTCATACACACAAGCTACTCCCTTTTTTCCAGACATATTTTAGGATCTCCTTCCACTGAAGTTTCTCTGTGAGATGTGTATTTTTTATGTATGCAGCTCATCATCCAAATATTCACTGACTTTCCAGGCTAAAAGTCTTTGCCTCATGCCTCCTTGGATTCCAGAGATACAGAAAATTCAGATACCATAAAAGGGAAAGCTTTAGGTAACTGTTATTTAACTATATCTTTTTAAAGTAAGGATTACAATTCTTTTTTAAAAATATATTTTTATTGATTTTAGAGAGGAAGGGAAAGGGAGAGAGAGATAGAAACATCAATGATGAGAATCATTGATCGGCTGCCTGCTGCATGCCCCCTACTGGGGATCGAGCCCACAACCCAGGCATGAGCCCTTGACTGGAATCGAACCCAGGACCCTTCAATCCACAGGCTGATGTTCTATCCACTGAGCCACACCAGCTCGGGTGGACTATATCTTTTTTAAAAAAATACGTTTTTATTTATTTTAGAGAGAGGGAAAGAGAGAAACATTGATGAGAGAGAAACATTAGCATTGATCAGCTGCCTCCTGCACTACCCCCACTGGGGATCGATCCGGCAACCTGGGCATGTGCCCTGACTGGGAATTGAACCAGCGACCTCCTTGTACATGGGTCGCTCAACCACTTAGCCACCTGGCTGGCTGGGCAAGCTCTATCTTCCTTTTTCCTTTCCAGCTCCAGTGGAAGAAAAGATACATACTTGTAAATCATCATTGTCTAGAATTTAATAAAGAGAACTACTTTTAGGAAAGGGCTTGATTGCACATGTGATGTGTTTAGAGATTCCAGTTCTGCTATCTCTACAGAATATGCAGGCACACACACGGAGATACTCATTATAAAGCTCATAAAGGGTGCTCCCTCTTCCCTGTGTCAGCCAAAGGCCATGAGTAGAAACATCTCCCCAAAATGTTTACTAGCTAAGAACCCACTTAATATAAAACTGCATACATTAATTAAATGTTTAGGTGCGGTTACCTGTCAGACCGACTTGCACTATTATTCTGGCTTATTCCATTAAAATGCATATGTTGTATAATTTAAGTATTTAGAGTCGGTCTTGCTGTGCAAACAAAAGAATTATGCAGCTCTGTTTCTGCATGGCATGGCAAAATCTGAGCCACTGCAGCCTTACTGAAGCAGTGGAAAGAAAAGGGCTTCAGAATTATAGGACATAGCTCTTGAAAAGTGGGCTTTGGAAAATGGGGCACCAAGAAATTGCTTTGCCATGGCCCTGTGTCTCAGTTGGAGCGTCCCATACACCAAGAAGGTTGTGGGTTCGATCCCCAGTTGGGACTCACACAGGAGGCAACCAATCTCTTTCTCTCTCTCTCTCTCTCTCTCTCTCTCTCTCTCTCTCTCTCTCTCTCCTCTCTCTCTCTCTCTCCTCTCTCTCTCTCTCTCTCTCTCTCTCTCTCTCTCTCTCTCTCTCTCTCCCTCTCCCCCCTTCCCTCCTCTCTCTTTAAAATCAGTAAACATATCCTCGGGTAAGGATTAAAAAAAAGAAGTTGCTTTATGTCCCTGGGGCTTAAGAGCTGAAGAATCATCTTGATGTTTGAACCCATGCCATGTTCAACACAACTCAGTGTTCAGATTTTGTTTGCCACCCAGAGGGCCAGACACTGGGTTGTGAACTAGGAATGCTCCTGCAAGCTGTTCTAATACACCTGATTCTCTAGGATTGAAGCCCTTGTGTGTGGCTGGCAAGAGGGACAACCTTGAGCAAGCTTGCTCACTTGCAGTTTGCTCTTGTATATGTTCTTTGCTTTGGTGTTCCCTTGTGACTGCAGGAATTGTCTATCAGTCCCTGGCCTACCTCCTCTCCTCCCCCCGCCCCCCTCTTTCCCTAGGGCAGGGTGACAACAGAGAATGGCACCTCCCCACTCCTCCCAGGAGCAGCAGTGTGTGTAAGAGGGGAAATGCCAAAAAGGACCTGGGGGTTTCTGTAGAGCTAACCTGAACTTAACATGGGAGAAAGAACAGCAAGATTCTGCGCAGGTAAATCTTAAACAGTGTGGCTACGCAGTAGAGAATAGAAACGTGTAAACAGGAAACAGTAACAACTTCTAAGGGGAAGAAGGTTGATCTCGGGCATTCCAGAGAAAACAGCCTTTCACCTTGCCCACCAAGGAGGACACCAGGACAAGGTAAAAAGCCCCTTGGGTTATCCTCCCACAATCTCAAGGTTGTTTCAGGTCCACAGACTTAGAAGCTTGGACTAAGCCCTGGGTGTGATGGCTGGACACTCCCACCTCCAGGTGACTCCTGTGGCAGCCTACCATTTCCTTGTAGCCAGTGGTAGACACACTTAATCGTAAGAACTGGGTCTCTCTCTGTTCCAAAATGGTATCCCCTAGCACAGTGGTCAGCAAACTCAGTCAACAGAGCCAAATATCAACAGTACAACGACTGAAATTTCTTTTGAGAGCTGAAAACCGACTTCTGCGCCTGGGCCACGAAGTTTCAATCGCATTGTACGTTCGCGCCCGCACGTGGTATTTTGTGGAAGAGCCACACTCAAGGGGCCAAAGAGCCGCATGTGGCTCGCGAGCCGCAGTTTGCCGACCACGGCCCTAGCAAAAAGGACTTTTTAGGCCCCAACAGCTTTCACCCTGCCTTGCACGAGGCAGGTTCGTGGAGTGATCTACTGTACCTGGTTCCGAGTATCTGAACTGGTTCCGCTTAAACTGTGCCCCAGTTTGGCAGCAGCAGGCCTACCCTGACATTGGGGAAGTTCTGTAGCATTTCTGGACTTCCATCTCCATTTTAAAGCAAGAGTGTTGGACAAGGTGGTCTCTAAGACCACTCTTTTTCTAAACAGTGTTTCTCTGTCTTGATGAAAAAGTGCAAAATATGCTACATTTATTTGAAACTTGGGGAGGCAAATTAAATTTTACTAATTGCTATAAAGAAACAGTCCACTTCCCAAAATTAAAACCGCACAACGATGAGTTGACATATATTAAACAGACACAAACCCCTTTGCACCAGCCATTTTGCATCAGCAGCATGTGGTTACTGGTGGTTCACCTCCCGCGATGGAAAGACCTTGTCTGGTTTGGCGAGTCTTTGTTCCCACAGCGTGATGCGAAGAGAAGCAAGTAGCTGGAGTGGCAGCTACATATAACAGACTGCTTTAATTGCATTAAAAGGGAACAGAAGTACAGACAATGCATCATCCAGCTCGGTCTAAGAACTAGTTACCAGAGTGCCCAGGAGATACGCCTCCCCGGATCATGATGGGATTCCCAGCCAAGACGTTTGTCTCTGGCTTGACACACACCCAGCACTGCCTGAGCTCTACCACATTGGACTTTCAGAGCTGAGAGTGGTCCAAGAAGACATGCGGTCCAACCTCCAGCCAACGGTAAGCTCCCAGCTCCATCACTGCACAGGTCTAACAGTTGAGAAGTTCAGCCCTCCTGGAATTTACTCCCATGGAATACTCCCTGGCCCTGCCTCATGTGCCTACTCTCCCTTCCAAGTGACGGCCTTAAATAGCATCTTAATTCTCACATCTCTCTGCAAGCTCCCTACTCCTCCTCACTCCCCTCTGCATTTCCTTTTTCTCCGTTGCAGTTAGCACCTAACAGCCTATTACATTGTCCCGTGAAGATGGGGATCTTTGTCAGATTTCCTCACTGCCACATCCCCAGTTTCTGGAAAAATACCTGGCATGTAACAGATGCTCAGTAAATGTCTGTGGAGTGAATTAATGAATGAAAGCAAGTTCAGTGTAGAAATGAGAATAAATATAAAAATGGAACCATGAAGATGTTTTTAGGACAACTGATGTAGTGTGTTGTCTGTTAACAGAGAAATGCCATGTGAAGCCCTGTGTTTTTCCTTTATGTCAGGAATACAATTCTAAACCAAGAAATCACCACAGCCCTAAAGTAGCTGATTTTTAACAATCTTTATTGTTGAAAGTATTACAGATGTCTCCTTTTTCCTCATTGTCCCCTTCTAGCCCACCCCCACCCCAGGCCTTCACCACACTATAGTCTGTGTCCTTGGGTTATGCATACATGCATACTAGTTGTTGGAGGGTGGGTGGGTGGGAAGAGATTAACCAAAGAGATTAAAGTAGCTAATTAGAACAGTGATCGCCAACCTTTCAGACCTCACGGACCACTGGTTGGTGACCGCTGGAGAACCTTAGAGATCTATAATTGAAGCTGCTACATAAATGTAGAGGGTATATTTATCAGTACTGAGTTCATACTCATTAACTTTTACTATGTTTAGAGTATGGTAATTAACTCTTACTAGTAATCATAGGATTTTTATTAAAATGTACGTGCCAGACTGAAGCATTAAACTATTTCAAATTTGTCATATTAATACATTTGGCAAATAAAATAATAAGAAAAGATATGAAGCATTAAACTATTTCAAATTTGTCATATTAATACATTTGGCAAATAAAATAATAAGAAAAGATATGAAGACAAGCTTTATTATATTAGGTATTCTGTGCTGTGTGTTATGAATACATAATTTAGAAACCATTTTGGTAATTTTCAGTAGCTAATAATAGCTACCAGTTATCAAGCACTTACCTATATCAGTATACTGTGCTAAGCACGCTCAGCCACATTATCTCCATTAATACTAACTGTGAAGTAGGTAATATTAATTTCCTCCTTTACAGACGAGAAACAGGAACAGCTAGGGCATCATTCGCTCAAGGTCAAACCGCTAACTAGCCCAACATCAAACCCGAGGTCTCCCCACTTCCCTGCTGCTCTCCCACCTGCTGCATTGTCAGCTGCTTCCCTGCTAGCTGCTGTGGTTCTGAGCCGAGTCCTCAAGTCACCAAAGCATTCAATGAGCTGTGCATGCAAAGTAACAGCTCCTCTTGGCACCCAAAGAACTTTAAATTGGTCAAATACATATGTGAACAGTTTTTAAAAAGCCCAGGAAATATAAACCTCTAGGAATTTATAGTAAAAGCTGTGATCTGGTGTCAGCTTCAAGTGCAGCTTCGTGGAAGCAGATTTTAGATGGGGTCAGAGGAGGAAGGGCCCAGTATTTCCCCAAGTACAGTCTGATGACCACCTGTATTGGAATAATCCAGGCCCATGCCTCGGCCTTAGTTGTTGGTTTTGGTTTTTTAATCTTTTTTGTTGAAAACATTACAGATGTCTCCTTTTTTCCCCATTGACCCATTCCAGCCTGAACCCACCCCACCCCCCGCCCCAGGCCTTCACCACACTTTTTTTTTTTTTTTTTTTTACCATCACACTATTATTGTCTGTGTCCATGGGTTATGCATATATGCATACAAGTTCTTTGGTTAATCTCTTCCCACCCTCTAGGCCTTGGTTTTGACTTTTTCCAAAAAAAAGAATGAGGAACCTCTCTAACTTTTTAATCAAGGGAGGTTATGATAGGATTATTTTTGATCGATGTAAGGTGGTTGTACTATACAAGTTTAGTATAAGGTGAAGTATGTTATCTATTGCTGTGTAACAAATTATCCCAAAACTCCGTGGCCTTAAACAACCAACGTTCTCTCACGGGTTTCTGTGGGTCAGGAACGCAGGAGCAGCTTCAGCTGGTGGTCCCGGCCTGGGTCTCAGGAGGCTGCAGTGACCACGTCAGCTGCCGCTGCCCGGAGTCGGAGGCTTCGCTGGGGCAGAGGACGGCTCCCAGGATGGCTCCCTCCCTGCCCCTCTCTTCGGGCTCCTAGCTGGCTTGCCCCAGGGCAGCGATGCCAGCCGGAGCAGGGTGCAGGCTGCACTGTGTCCATGGCCTGGCCTGGCTGGGAAGTCACACACCATCGTGGAGCCGTGTGCCGGGTCCCGCTGACCCACAGTTCAGCCTGCTCTGTGGAGACCGCGTGAGGACGTGGTCACCGGGAGGAGGCCTGTTGGGGAGGTGGGGGGTCTTGGAAGCCGTCTGCCCCAGGCGGGAAGCACCCGAAGCAGCCTGAGGCAGTTACAGTGAAGGCAGACTTGGTCTGAGACCTTGCATAGGAATGTTGGGTTTCCAAATGGAGACAGAGAGAGCAAGAGGAAGACATCGGGTGAGTCAGGTTTGTATTAGGGAGGTGGAAGTAGCACTAATGAGAAATGGGGGAAGGAAAGCAGTTCGGTGGAAGAAACCAAATTTAGTTTTGTTTATGCTGATTGAGAGATTTAGTGGGACCTTTACAGCAACTTTCTCTGAAGGGCCAGGGAGTAAATACTGCAGGCTTTGTGGGCCTCTTACAGTCTCTGTCGCATACTCCTCTGTATGGAGAGGGGGAGGGAATATTTACAATCCTTTAAAAAATGCAAAAACCAATTTTGCTCACATGCTGTGGTTTGCCGGCCTCTGCCCGAAGCACACCGCCCTGGGACAGCGGGACACAAGCACAGAACGTGATGAGAAGCCAAGGCTGGAATCCCATCAGTACTGAGTGCTCATCACTTCCTTAACCAGCGCCTCCTTTCTTAGTGTGGACAGTTAACTCTTACTAGCGATTATACAAGTTTTAGGAAAAACAAAACGCACCCTCACTAAAAAGTAGTTCCATCAATAAAGCCTATTGTTTCCGAGTCCAGCCCTGCCAGCAGTCCCCCCCAGAGACTCCACAGCCCAGTGGTGGGCCAGGGCCAGGGCCAGCAGTCAGCACAGTGCACCCGACCGACCCGACCCGACCCGACCGGACTGAGCCACAAGCCCATGCGCAGGCACTTCACAGCCTCCTCTGGCTCAGTCCTTTGAGGTGGTCATCAGCGTCTGCATTTTACAGATGAAGCAACAGCTGCGTGGTCACCTGATCTGCCCAGGTTTACTCCTCACACCTCAAGCCCAGGGCTGCTTCACAAAGGGCCCCCTCTGTAGCTGCCACAGTCACCAGAATAACCCTGCCTCTTCTCTAGATACTGAAGTAACAGAACCTCTCAATATCTGTTCTTAATATATTGGTCATTCGCTCAGGCTCAGCCATAAGTAGAGATCTAACAGGGAAGACTGTCCAAAAAACCCATTTTTAATAGAGACACCCAGCAGATAACTGCTGTATCAGAGCTGCCCACCCCTTCCTCAACATGAGGACAGAAATGCTGGAGGCAGTCACTCGATCTTTAGAAGCTCAAGTCAGATAGATACAGCTTTAATAGTTGGTTCTAATGCCAAATGGGTGGAAGAATCTTCAAAGAATATTTGGTGCCATTGTTACCAGTGGGGGGAGGAATTCTTGCAAAAAAAGAATTGTCTGAGACTCTGAAGGGAGAACCGATGATTTTTATTTGCATGTAATTAAATCCTTGAGTTTCCAAGGTCCCATTTTCCTCAGTCCCACCACAGAAGAAGTCCCATTTTGCTTTTTTAAAAAACATATTTTTATTGATTTCAGAGAGGAAGGGATAGGGATAGATAGAAACATCAATGATGAGAGAGATTCATTGATCGGCTGCCTCCTGCACACCCCCTACTGGGGATTGAGCCTGCAACCTGGGCTTGTGCCCTGATCAGGAATCGAACTGTGACCTCCTGGTTCAAAGGTCGACACTCAACCACTGAGACATGCTGGCTGGGCCCATTTTGCTTTTAATAGAGCTGAAATAAAAGCCAGTGTCCAGAGTTTCCATTCCATGTCTTCACAGTCTACTACAGCATCAGGCCAGCTTAACGTGTACTCCCAGCTACAGTCCATCAGTCCATTGCATGTGGGGTCTACAGGGACACATGGCTATGGAGAAAACATGGGTGAATACAAGGACGCAGGAACAAGAGAGCCCCATGAACCCAGAGCAACAAGAGAGAGAATTCCTTTGTTTAGGGGATTATGTATTCCCGAATTTTTGTGGGTTTACAGTGGCCCTGCTCATTCTGGCCAATGATCTTTTTTTCAGGTTTGATTGACTAAGTACCTTCCCTAGGTCACCCCAACTTTACTGCACGTGGGCCCATCTCCCTTTGTTGGACCCCTTCCCAGTGACCTGTGGGGAATGGGCCAGTGGTTCCCTGGAGAGTGTGAAATTGCAGCTTCCTGGTGAAGCTGCCCAGATGACATGTCTCTAATGTCTGGCCTTCCCTTGGTCCTTTTCTATTAATAACTAGCTCATTACAACAAATCACCACTTTTCCTACGAGAAGGGAAGCCTGTGGCTTCTCTAGTCAGGGTGCGGCGGTGGCAGCCTGACCGGAAGGCAGGCTCGGACACACAGCGCCCAGGACGGCCCGGCGGGCTCACAGCCCTGGTTTATCTGAAGAGTTCACACAGTGACTCACACATTCATCCATTCCTACCAAACCCAAGGGCCACCATCACAGGGATATAACACTGGGAACAAGGGAAAGGCAGCAGAATTCTGGATTTATTTCTATGCTTTTGGCAAAATAATGAAACTTTAGGCCAGTAATACAACATTATCAAAGTAACTAGTTTTTCTGACAGTCATTTCTCCTCTAAAAAACTTAAACTGATTTGATTAAAACATAAATAAGGAAAATTGTATCCCATTTCATGTTCAGGAACCAAAATGAAATAGGGATGCTTTATGTTACTTTCTATATACCTATCATTAACAACCATCTCCTACATGAGCTCTCAGGGCTGTGGTCAGGGGAAGATAATGAAATCTGGTAAATAAAGTGCATGCAGAACGGCTGTGACACTGGGAGAACAGGAAACCAGTCCTGTCCGTCAGCGGTCAGCGGCAGAGCACCAGGCACGCGATGGGCGTAGCAGTGCCCCTCGGCCTGGTGAGCTCCCCAGCCCAGACCTGGCAGGACCCCTGGGGCTCACGGCCTGAAATCAGTCAGTAGTGTTAACCAGCTCCCAAGGTCAACCTCGGCTCCACTGTTTAAAACCATGGTGCCAGGCATTTTTCTGAGGAAGCCTAGGGGACTATCCATGGTCCATGATCACAGCAAACTTGAGGATCAAAACTCACAAGAAACTTCTATTTGAGGGTTAGGCTAGAGAGTGTGAGAAAGCCGGTCCCTTTTTCACTCTCATATTTTGGTTTCTGGGAAAAGGATATCCAAGATTTAAATTAACTTCTTGTTTAGTAAACAAAAAACCTTTCCACCAAAAACAAAAAGAACGAAGGTAAGCCATAGGCCAAGATGTGGCAAAGTCACTCCCTTTCTCGAGTCCCTTTCCTGTGTTTCCCGGCTGCATTACCACAGACGTTCCCTCTGGTACGTGTCCAGCCCCACAGCCCAGGGAGGAGGGTGAATCCAGGTGAGAGAACACCGAGGAGCCTCTCAGGGGGCTGTGTCTACATTTGTTTCTTAGCTTTTATTTATTTTTTAAATTTTATTTTTATAATAAAATACAATTTATTTCTGCATGTGGTTTGTATCACAAAATTCAGATTGGAGCACTCAGACCAGAAGCATATCTTAGTCTCTACTCAGCTCTGAGCTGGGCATGGCCTGAATCAACCTGATTTGACCTCCACAATAGTCCCCATTGGGAAGTTTTTATCTCTGAGCAGGGAATTTCTGCTTGTAAAAAAAATGAACTGTGGGGCCATAGCAGTGTAGACAGGTAATCGTTATGAAACAAGACTATATGATTAAAGTTGAGCTTTTGAATATTTTCTTAAATTAGAAGTCCAGGTTAAATTTCACATGGCTATCTGCACCTGGCTTTCACAATGTCTTATAAAACATTTTGTTCTGATGGTGAATTCTAAATAGAGTTGCACAAATAAATACTGAATCCATGCCCAGAACAAAACCAAAGTCCTCCAGCCAAACTGCTTCACACTAAACAAATTTCAACAATAATCACCATTGCTTTCTTACTTCGTGGCTGACCCTAAGGAAAACCATATTTATTGATAATGAAAAGCCTAGGAAGATAAAAAAAACACCACCAACACATGTATGTGCTTATTTTTACTCCACCAAACTCTGAAGTGGCCGAATAACCTACATGTACAACTGCCCCTGCGCCGAAAAGCAGTCTTCCTCCACAGCTGCCCTGGCACCTCTGCTCACCTTCCCCGTCGTGCAGCATTCAGGTGACTGACTGCCTGACGCATCCTGGCTTCAAAACATGGTTTCCCAAACCACGAGTCTCTAGATTTCCCTGCAGAACCGAACTCCGTCCGTGACAATTTTTGAGCATTGTCTCTAGGAGGTTATACAGAGCTACTTACGAGTGGAACAAGAGGTCGTCGCTGGAGGAAGGGTTCGGAGTGTCCAGGGGGATGCCCGCCACGAGGGCACCAGATGCTCTGTCTGCACCCACCGCCTTTACAATCCGGGACTTATCTGCAAGGAGCCCTCAAATCTCTCAAGAATTAAGATTTTGGTGCTATATAGCTAATCCTCAAGAGGGACCTTTTCAAGATAGTGGTGCTTAAAAGCAGAAAAAAAGACGGACTCAAAAACAATGCATATAGTATGATCCATCCGTGTTTAATAGAAGAAAAAAGAAAAACTTACACACATACTTCCATATGCACCAAACATTTGTAAAATCTGGGAGTCAGCTGGCAGAGGCCAGCCATTCTTTCTCTCAAGGGGAGGCTTTTACCCTTACAGACACTCCTATTTTTCTTTAAATCATAGACATGGATTGCTTTTATGTATTTTTAAAATTTGTATTGTTTATAAAGGCGATACAAGATGGTGGAAAAAGGACCTTCTGCCCTTGTCTCCGAAAAGTCCATAGAACTACAAGGAAAAGAACAGAAACACAGACTTCAGAAACCACGTCGAGTCAGCAACCTCCCACCCACCACATGAAGCTGGAAACGGGCAGGAGCAGTGACGTGGCACAGTGGGGCAGACACCACCATTCAGAGCCTGGGGAGTGTCCAGAGAACAGGACCCGCAGGGAGGGGCAGGGACAGGCTGAAGAGGAGGATTTCACAGCTGGGCTCTTAGGCCCCTGGGAGCCCTACCCACACCCCAGTAGGCTGAGGAATCTTGTTGAGAGAACTGAACCATTCTAGAGGAAAGTAGTTGGGGGTCAAGGGAACAGCTGCAGGACACCCTCTGGTGGCAGCCCCGAGGGGAGCCCAGCTGTCCGTGACCTTGCTCTGCCAGTGTGAGCGACACCTGAGGAGAGCCTCCAATGTAAAGGGACGGGGAGGAGGCGGGGAGGTAAGAGGGAAGCTTTGCTCCACGTTTATTTCTGCAGGGAGAGGAAAGGCCCACATCTGTGAAGCAAGAACGGGATGCTATAACCAACAGAAAGATTTAGAAATTAAAAGTGCAACTTGCCAAAATGAAAGTGAGTGAAAGGGGAAATCTCCCAGAAGGTAGAAAAAGAGGAGAGAAAATATAAGAAAATTACAAGATCAATCCAGGAAGCTTAACACATGACTAAGAGGACTTCCTTCCAGTAAAAGATAAGAGAGAATGGTAGAGAAATTATCAAATAAATCATTACCAGACCCAAGACCACCAACTTTCCCACACAATGATTTTTTTTAACTTGACCTCAGCTTTATTATGTGTGTATATATATATATGTATTTTTTTAAAACTATGTATTTCCGTATTTTTTACTGAGGTGAAATTCACATACCTTAACCATTTTAAAGTATACCCTCAGTGGTATTTAGTACAGTTAGTGTTGTGCAACCATCACTTCTATCTAATTTCAAAACATTTCCATCACTCCAAAAGGAAATCCTGTACCCATTAAGCAGTCTCCCCCACGTGTGCCTCCCCCACCTCCTGGCAAACACCAATTTGCTTTGTGTCTAAACAGCTTTACCAATTACAGATACCGTGTGTAAATGAAATCATACAGGATGTAGCCTTCTGTGCATGGCTTCTTTTACTTAGCATAATGTTTTAGAGACTCACCCATGTTGTAATATGTATCAGTACTTCATTCCTTTTTATGGCTGAAAAATATTCCAGTGCATGTATACACCACATTTAGTTTACCCATTTATCAGTTGAAAAACATTGGGCTGTCTCTACCTTTTAGCTATGAATTCTCCTGTGAACATTCCTAGAGTTGAGTACTTGTTTTCAATACTTTTGAGTATATAACTAGGCGTGGAGTGGCAACGCCGTTTTACATCACCACCAGCATGCACAAAGTTTCCAGTTTCTCCACATCTTTGTCAATGCTTGTTCTTTTCCATATCTTCTTCAGAGAAATGTCTCTCTAACAATCAATAACCATATCCTCGGGTGAGGATTTTTTTTTTTTAGGGCAAAAGACCTGAATAGACACTTTTCCAAAAAGAACATACACATGGCCCATAGGCATATAAAAAGATGCTCAATGTCCTAATCATCAGAGAAATGCAAATTAAAATCACTTCACACCTACCAGAATGGCTATTATCAATCAATAAACAAGTGTTGGTGAGGATGTGGAGAAAAGGGAACCCTAGTGCACTGCTGGTGGGAATGCAGACTGGTGCAGCCACTGTGGAGAACAATATGGAGTTTCCTCAAAAAATTAACAATGGAAGTGCTTTATGACCCAGTGATTACAATTCCAGGAATATATCCAAAGAAACCCAAACTCTAATTTGAAGGAATATATGCACCCATGTGTTTATTGCAGCACAGGATTCCTGCACTGGTGGGGGGCGTGGCCTGCAGGGATCGGCCGCTGTGGGAGCACCGCTCATCCCAGTCAGCTGGGCGGCTGTGAACCCGCCCTCTGAGCAGCCGCTTATTCCAGTCAGCCTAGTGGTGCTCCCACTGTGGGAGCGCACTGACCACCCGGGGACAGCTCCTGCATTGAGCGTCTGCCCCCTGGTGGTCGATGTGCATCATAGCGACTGGTCGTTCCGCTGTTCGGTCGATTTGCATATTAGGCTTTTATTATATAGGATAGCCAAGATTTAGAAGCAGTCCAAGTGCCCATCAGTCGATGAGTGGGTAGAAAAGCTGTGGTACATTTACACAATGGAATAGTACTCAGCCGTAAAAAGGAGGAAATCTTACCCTTTGCGACAGCATGGATGGATCTGGAGAGCATTATGCTAAGTGAAATAAGCCAGTCAGAGAGAGACAAGTACCATGTGATTTCACTAATATGTGGAATCTAATGAACAAAATAAACTAACAAACAATTTGATCATGCCAGCTTATTGGTTGTTTCATTGGAAGGACTGATTTTTGGAGCACCCACCACTGCCATTTTCTATGATGTCACTATTTATATATTTTTTTAACTTTTAATTTTGACATTATTATCGATCCACAGGAAGCTGCAAAGGTGCTACAGGAATACCCCGTGCACGTTTCACCCACTCCCCCCTAATAACATCTTATGTAATTATAGTATAATATCGAAACCAGAAATTTAACACCTACAACACAGTGAATTTTAAAAGATCACTTCAGACCAGGCTTAGCCTTATGCAATTTCCCAGGTCAGAGATAAAAGATCCTAAAAGCTTTGAGAGAGAAAAAAGCCCCAGGCGGAGATCAAGAACCAGAGTGCAAAACAATGGGGCAATGCCTCTGCACTTGGAGTGAAAGCATTTTTTATCTAGAATCATAAATGAGAACAGAAGAGACATTTTCAGATGTGCTAAGTCCTAGGTGCTACCAGAAGATGTCCTTCCCGGTCGGGAACCGGAAAGAGAAGAGGCAGGGAATCCAGGAGACAAGGTTCCTGGACAGGCGGCGGGCCAAGGAAGTGCCCGGGAGAGCAAGAGCAGGCTCCCAGGAAGGGCAGCTCCAGGGAACCGGGAGAGGGAACACCTGTGGGCAGCGATGTGGCGGGGTACTGCAGAGAGGGTGAAGAGCGTAGAAGGGCTCAGCCAGACTTTTAAGAAATTAATAGATGAAGAGAATGAGATTAGTTTACCTTCAAGGGAAAAAACTTAGATAAGAAAACATGATTCTGGTATTTACGTTTGGCTTGGTAAAAAATAACAGTAATGTATTTTCAAAATGTTGGAATTTCTGAATGTGCTTTTAACCATAAATTACAATATAGCTGTATTGGGGAAGTGGGGGAGGGAGAGAAGCTGTAAGAGAGATAAAATAATAGTCCACCACCACGGGAAGTCAACAGACCGCATCTAAAATTATTGAATCCAAAAAAAAGTAGAATATGCCGATATATTTAGAAATCTAGCAGTAGATGGCAGAAACAGCCAGGAGTTCAGAGTCCTCTCAGAAGGGGCAAACCCTGCAGTGCAGAAGGGGTACGAGTGTTTGTTTTTGTCATAAAAACTCTATTTTGCCTTAAGCTATATGCATAAAACAGTCTAATAAAATAATAATTTCATGTTGGATTGGAAGTACTATTATCAAACAAAAAGCAATACCTAATAAAACATAGTGAAACACAGTTCTACCATCCTTTATGGAGGAGGCCTTCTCTAAAGACTTTATAATTTGAAAGAGATTGTACATTTTACTTTTGAAAATGGGAAAATGAAAACTCCCAATTTGGGAAGCGCCGCCAAGCTGACAGGATAGCGGTGGCTCTCCCTGAGGACAGGTCTGAATGGGGGGAAGGGACACGGGCCTTCAGCACTTGGGGTCGCCGGTCCCAGGATGGCAGGACAGACTAGGTGCAGGCCGAGGACAGAGCTTTGCTCTCCTGACCAATTCTGCCTCTGATCGGAGAGCTCACGGCACTGTCAACCACACGTCACCGTTGGGGGTGGACGCCCCTACTCTAGCGTGTGCAGATTTGTGCAGTGATGAGGGGAAGAGAAGGGTACATGGCAACACCATCTGAGATGGCAGATGGTAGCCAGACATGTGTGAAGGGACTGGTGTTGAAGACTGTTATTTAAGAGGCAAGGGAGGGAAACGGGCATTGATCTGAGAAGAGAAGAGCTATTTAGTGCTTCCCCAGGAACTGGCAAGGAAGAGCCGGGAGCGGTTGCTAAGGAGAAAATAGACAAAGGCACAAGAACAGTCTGACTAAACGCTGGCGTGGGGGCGGCTGGGCTGAGGGCAGGGCCGGCTCCCAGGACCCTGCTGAGCAATCGGGATGACAAAGTGGCAGCTTCATGGCCCCTGTCCTCCTCCTGTTAGAGGTCTTCTTCCTCTGGGTCTCCCTCTGCAACAGAGAAGCTCCTTCTGCACCTCGGCCGAGCTTCCTGTCCTGGGGTCACCACGGAGCTTCCCGTCCTGGGGTCACCTCGGAGGAGCCTGGCGGAGGCTGTGAGCAGGCAGGAGGCGGAGTCCAGCAGATTCCACACCTCTCCCAGACTGGGCCCTTGAATCGTATTCAGGACTCACTTCTTTCTTCCTTTCTTTCTTTCCTCTTTGATTTTTTGGGCATCTGATTAAAGATTGAGGCAGTTTAGCTCTAGTGTATGAGGAAACTGAATGTGGCAGAGTCCACAGCTCAAACTGACACCATCCCACACACCACACTGCCCACACACACGGTGCTCAGCCAGCCGTCACCTCAGCGGTGCACCCATGGAAGAAAGGATAAGCCGCAGACCATGACCTTGGGTTCAAGGTAAAGGTGTATGGCAAGCCTGAACCTCAGTGACTTAAGAAAAATCAGCAAGAAGTTCTTAAAGAAGCCTGAACCCCGTGTCTGTGGTTTGCTGACTGAGGCGCCAAATGTATACCCAGACGCTGCAGACAGACGGACCGCGGGAAGCGGGTCCCAGAGCAGCACAACGGAGAAAGTCAACAGGGTGAGGAGTTTCAAGGCAGGAGGGTAAGGATCCCATAAACGGAAGGCAGCGGGAAACTTCGACTTTCTTATGAGATATGAGGATCACTGCCGACCATTAAGTGTCAAATCCGTGCTGACAATCCAGCCCCTGCTGACCTAGGAAACCAAGGGGTGTGTGGGTAGCTCCAGGCGGTGCCTTTGCCACTCACAGGAAACAGCCAGTGGCAGGTGCACGGCCGGGTGCTGGCGTGCAGGGCGTGAGGAGGTGGCCCACTTTCTCCCCTCAGCACTGGCGCCAGGGCACAGCGTCGTCTTTATAAGAACATGTGCAAATATCCAAATCCCACTCCAAATGAAGCAATCCTCCCGTGACCAGGCCTTTAACACTGCCTGGACCTACTAATGGAAAAGCCCCGTGCTCTGCACAGGCTGTGGGAGATGTAAGCAGGTACTTCCTTAGAGACAAGATGACAAGTATTCAGGTTTCCCTTGAAAACAAATCCTGCCACGAAACAAGGAGATGGATGAGGACGAGGACAGACCTAGTGATTTTTTTCTCACTACAGAAGACACTGTGGAGCACAGGGGTGGAGACTCGCACGCAGCTCCAGCTCATAAACCGCTTCCGCACCGCACACCATGCACGTGGTTAGCAAGCTGCTGGATTCTCCACCCGCTTAAAGAAGGTGTAGTTACCATGTTCATCCTGAGGCGCAGGTGCAGACCCCGTTAGCTCACAGCGCTTTCAGGATTTTCAATTATCCACTCAATAGCAGCCCACCCCTGGAGCAACACAGAAGGGTTTCAACATGGTGTGAGAGCGCTGCCTCCTGCAGCAGGCAGCTGCAAGCCTGTAATTTAAACGGCAGTTTTAAAGATACAACAGTAACCATTTGCGAGCAATCTTTCCCTGTAAGCAGGCAGTGTCTCAAGTTCAAAATTAGGGGGTATGCACTCTGCCTAAAATTCCTGCCCCAGGTTGGCTCTACGGACACTGCGCCCCTCATCCGCACCGCCACCTCCTGAGTGCAGGGCGAGGGGAAAGGGCAGCCACCCTCCCGGCCTCCATGTGTTGTCCCTAAGCTCTGGCTCCCGAAGCCCGGATGACCTGACTCCCCAGCTCCCAGCTCCTGTGCCCACCCTCGGCCTACCAGCTCTCCCAGGCACCTCCCCAACTGACCAGGGATTCTGTCAAACCATAACTATAACGAGAGGGAGGACTGATTCTCTACCAGGCCTTCAACACCAACCCCTATGATCAGTGAATAAAAGAATTGTATTTGGCTGCATTGAGTTTACCCCCGATTTTTCTCATAAAAGGTCTGAGGTGGCTCTGGCCTCGCCCAGTATTGACTTTCTCCTGTGTTTTTTTCACAAACCTGAGGGCGCTGCCCTAAGCCAGACCCTGGACACACGGGTAAGGCTGCCACCGCCCCCTCCACCGCGGAGGGCTCCCACTGGGGACACGGTGCGGTGCGTGCGGCGTCAGGCACTGTGGTTCCCCCTTCCCTGAACGGAGCTAAGCGACGGCGTACACTTCTCAGATCTGGGTTCTTCTAAACAGTGGGGCCGATTGGCTCTTCCAGACTAAATGCGAGCAAAAGTGGTTTCCGCTAGGATCTGACTTAAGCGTGGTAGGAAGGGAAGGACGGCGTAGGCAGCAGCTGACCGATGACCAACACGAGGCATCACTTCTGACTGAGACGAAGGGAGAGAAGGGGAGGGAGAGCCAGGGTGGGAGCAAAGGGAGGACGCCTGGGGAAGGTGGGAGCCCGTGAAGGAAGCTCAGGTGAAGAGCCCAGGCCCTGCCCTGGTGGGCGGCAGGCATTACCTTGAACTTGCACACATCCAAGCTCTCTCTTCTGCTGCAGAGGAAGGCAACCTGGACTCCGGGAGTAGTCCCTGAGGCTGAGCCCTCCACCCGGGCACCCGGGCAGGACCTGCCGGGCGCATCCTTTCTCCTCTCACCTCCAAGCTCACTCCCTGTCCTGCCAGAGAATGCCAGCTGCCTCCAGGGAAAGCTTGCAAATGGAGAGGGGGGGCCAAAGCTACACAATGCCTATTTGATAGGAAACCGGTGAAAACCCCGAATACCCTGCCTGACTACGACGTAAACACACAGCATTTTGATGTGTGGGGTTTGTTTAATAACTGAGCCGATTATTTCAGCTCTGCGCCTCGGCTGGCTTTACCCTGCACGTTTCCCTCGGATGGGCACGCCTCCCTTGCTGCCAGTTTTGAATGTAAACGTGGAACATGATGCAGCGGTACAAGCTAAACTAGACAGCGGGCCCAGCACGCACGGACTACGGGACCTCGCATTCACCCGCTGCCCCTGGCGCCGAACAGCCAGAGCACACACAGGGCCGGACGGAGAGCCATACCTTCTTTGCGTTGGATGATATTGTGTTGGCCATTAAACCTTCCAGGTAGCTACCCAGGCTGATCCCCTTCACGGTGATGATGGCTTCCTGGGTGAGCACCGTCCTACAGAAGAGCAAGAAGCACAAGGCTGAGCTGCCCTAAGAGAGGGGAGGCTCCACCCGCCCTGACCTTGGAGTTCACCATGTGGAAGCCGGGGCGAGACCACGTACATTGCAGGGTTCTTCGGATGGGGTGTGTACACCAACCTCTCGTTCACCGACACAAAGTTTGTGAGCGTGATCTTAAAGAAAGGAACAATGGCTTTAGGTTCTGCTTCTCTTCCATTTCTTCCCAAACCATCCGCCCATACTCTTCCATCCCCAAAACAGAACAGAAGAAACATTTTGGCCCAGAAGGCACCACCGTATTAAGTCCCAGGGAAACCGGATCCTGGCTGCTGTCACCGGCCTCTCTCCACCCACACCTGAGCTGGGCCTGGCCTTCCAGGGACAGGCAGCCCCCACTTTTTGAAAGTTTGCATATGCTACTTTGCTTTTAGGAAAGACCTACATTAGTCCCTGTTTTTGCTAACTGATAGAAACTTGAAGAGGATCTTTGCTTTTATGAAAAAAGGTGACAAGCAAAAACAGCGTTCAGGAGCCACGCTCAGCATCTCAGCAGCAAGCCCCGGCCGGAGCTGCGACCTGTCGGTGAGCATCTGTGCTTTATCTCCATTTATTTTGTGCATCGTTACCAGGATGTGTCCTAATGAAACTGCTTCTTCACTTGACACCGTTTCGGCTTACCTAAGGTTTTATTGGAACACTCGACTTTTGGATAGTGAGGGAACTTGTATTTTCAAACTTCCAAACCCTCAGCAAAAAAAAGGACAAAATATTCCTGGTTAGCATGCAGGTAAACGAGCGGGAAGCTTCTCGCCCACCAGGGGCAGGCTCTGGCTTTGGGACACTGTGTCCTGGGGTTCCGCAGGGCAGCACCCTAAGTCTGCACAGACTGTGAGAGCAAGGTATATAGATATCTCCTCAGTGCTGTGTCCTGTAAACCAACTAGCCCCCCCATGTATATTTTTAATATTTTCTATTAAAAACTATTTGAAAACTGGAGCTGTAGAACAGCATGGTCCCACAGAATTTTCTGTAATATTAGAAATGTCCTGCCCAGCCAGCGTGGCTCAGTGGTTGAGGCTCATCCTATGAACCGGGAGGTCATGGTTCAATTCCCAGTCAGGCACATGCCTGAGTTGCGGGCTCGATCCCCAGAGTGAGGCTGTGCAGGAGTTAGCCAATCAGTGATTCTCTCATCATTGATGTTTTTCTCTCTCTCTTCCCCTCTCCCTTCCTCTCTGAAATCAATAAAAATTAAAATATATATATATATAAAAATATATATATATTAGAAATGTTCTATCTCTGAGCTGTTCATTGTCAAAGTCACTAAATATGTGTGGCCAGTGAACACTTGGAATGTGGTTAGTGTGCAGGGGAACTGAATTTTTAATTTTATTTAATCCTAATTAATTGAAATGGAAATAGCCACATGTGGCTGCCATATTGGCCAATGGAATTTCATCTTTGTTTAACCCAATTTACTTTCTTAGCAAAGAGCCAATTCCAATATAAGACCTTTTTTTTTTTTTAAGTTCAAGTGGTCAAAGGCAATGTAATCTTCCAGCAATGATAAGCTTAAAGCACTTATACTCTGCTCATGTAATAATCTTTCACGGAGCTCCCCAGCCTGGCCTCTGTTCTGGCAAAGGGGTTAGCAGGGAAATCTCCTTCCTCCTATTGAGTACAGAGTAGTCAAAAGCTCATTAGTTACAGTGAATACAGTGTATGGAAATATTTATCAACATTAACAATGAAACTCCGATGAGCCATTATCTTTTTATGTGCAATATTTTTATGCCTGGCACTGTATTTTATAAACCTTATTTCCCTTCATTAATCCTCATAACAATACTATGAGATTTGTTCTTTTTTTCTTTTTAAGGCAAGGCATGTGGGACCCAGAAGAGGTTAGTCAGGAACATATGCAGTCCTATAACCATTCCGTGATAACTTCAGGATACGGGTTCACGACTGTCCTACGCCATACCTCACTGTAGCATGAACAATCCTTCTTTGCTGAAAACTAAACTTTCGTGAAGGACGGAGTGGGATTTTCCAAGCAGAGGAGAGGAAACAGAATGTGTGAACTGTCAGCGGGCCGAGGTGGGGACACACTGCGAGGCTCCCTGTGACTTTACAGCAGGGCTGCCTGGGGCGAGGGAAGGTCAGAGGTGGTATGCCCAACACTGTAAGCGGTTCAGGACCTACCTTCCAGCACAGAGACACAATCCACAGTGAGATTTCATAAAGTAAACCATGTTCCGAGCCGATGCATTCTCCCCAACGTGTTTTTGAATGTGCATTAAGCCAATGTACAGTTTTTTAATTGAGAGAAGCGAGAGGGAGTGAAGGAGGAAAGTTGCTTTTAAAATTTCTGCTAAATCCAAAGAAAAATGGAATTACTGCTAAAAATCACCCTTGCTAATGGAAGTCAGGATAGAGCTGTGGTCGGCAAACCGTGGCTCGAGAGCCACATGCGGCTCTTTGGCCCCTTGAGTGTGGCTCTTCCACAAAATACCACGGCCTGGGCGAGTCTATTTTGAAGAAGTGGCATTAGAAGTTTAAAAAAATTGGCTCTCAAAAGAAATTTCAATCGTTGTACTGTTGATATTTGGCTCTGTTGACTAATGAGTTTGCCAACCACTGGGATAGAGGTTATGCCGGGGGCAGGGGGCGGGGGGGGGGGGGAAGATGGGCGATTCTGGAAAGAAGCACGGGCGGGGGGGAGGGGCAGTCACATTCTATCTCTCCATCTGACCGCTGGTTATATAGGTGTGTTCACTTTGTGACAGTTCATCATTACATGCATTTTCTAGACACTTATTGTACTGAGATAAAAAGATAATAACGTACTACTAAATAAGTTCCCCTATAAAAAACAAGCGATCACTCAGACCAAAGGTGGGCTGAACATAAAGTGAAATGAAGCCGTTACGCACCATCACCAAGCCATACCAAGCACCTTTCTCATCCTAGGCCATTGCTTACATTGGTGGAACAAAGCTCCATTTTCTTTTCCACTGGATCCACAACAGAATGTTCTTTGATGTATGTTAAAGTCCTACTGGTTCCCAAAATCTAAAAAACAAAGCAAAACTAGCATAATGGAATGTTACAATGTCATCTTGTAGCATCAAACACAAAATACCATTCCATTTACTCATTTGTACACGGGTGGGGGTGCGCCATGAACCTGTGCGGTGACCTCAGGTTTCTGTCCCAGCAGGTGGGAGAGACACTGGACAAATGAATGAATTCAAGTGGACTTGAGTGTCTGAGCGTAACGAATGCTTTGATGAAAAAGAAAATGGGGGTGGGGGGCAGGAGTGCAGAGAAGGCCCCTCTGCCAGTGGCAGAGCCGGGGAGGGAGGAAGGGTGCCACGCAGAGTTCTGGGGTGGGCAAGGGTCCAGCATGTGAGGAGGTGGTGGGCGGGCAGGCGTCTCTGAGCCAAGGAGAAGCTAGAACAGACCCGTCCCTCACGGTCCTCAGAGGAAACTACCCTGCCGGCACCTTGCTCTTGTACTTCCAGCCTCGAAAACAGAGAAAACAAACGTCTGTGGTTTAAGCCCCCAAATCTGTGGTGGTTTATTTCGGCAGCCCAACAGGTGCAAGCGAGGCGGGAGGGGATTCTGTGCCGGCGGGGGCTGAGGGCGGAGCCATGCCAGTGTCAGGAGGTGTGTCGGGACCATGGAGAGGGACAGCTTCCCGACGTTTGCAGGGGAACAAACCATCTCTTGGGCTGCCTAGAAATCCCGAGTGGGCGCTCTGAGGGAAGGTAGTCATTTCCTCAGATGGTGCCGGCTGGGGCAGCGTGGGTGTAGCCGGGGTGAGGCAGGGGTAGTGGGACAGAGCCGGTACCAGCTGGGTGGTGCAGGTGCAGCGGGCCGGGCAGGACCGGCGGGGGCAGCAGCCGTGGGCTCACCGCTTTCACGAGGGCAGGCAGCCCCCACTCGGTGCTGAGGAGGCGGTGGCTGTGAAGCCGGCCGCGGCGGTCCACGCTGCGCTCCAGCACATCGACTCCCACGACACAGGGATTCATCGGATTCGGGTACTTCCTCATAGCAGCCTTGATGACCGTGTCCCATGGGTGGCTGGAGGGAAGATACAATCGCCTGGCATAAGCAAGCAAACCGTTTGCAGCGTGTACCAGAGGGGCGCTGGGAGCCAGAGGTGCCGTGTGCCACAGAGTGAAATGAGTCAGGTTTTTCCTTTTGGTTTTAATTAAAGGTATAGCCAACAAATACATATCAGGAGTCCAGCTCCGACCTAAATCCTGGATCCTGGGATCCTGCTGAGCCAACCAAAGGCAACCAGAAGGCTTTGCCACCAGGCTGAGCCAGGAACCTGAGACAAGAGCAGGAACAGGAACAGGAACAGGAACAGGAACAGGAACAGGAACAGGAACAGGAACAGGAACAGGAACAGGAACAAGAACAAGAACAAGAACAAGAACAAGAACAAGAACAAGAACAAGAACAAGAACAAGAACTCGGGCCCCACCCTGACCGGTTTGGTTCAGTGGATAGAGCGTCAGCCTGCAGACTGAAGGGTCCCAGGTTCGATTCCGGTCAAGGGCATGTACCTTGGTTGCAGGCACATCCCCAGTAGGAGGGTGTGCAGGAGGCAGCTGATCGATGTTTCTCTCTCATCGATGTTTCTAACTCTCTATCCCTCTACCTCCCTCTCTATAAAAAAAATCAATAAAATATATTTAAGAAAGGAAGGGAGGAAGGAAGGAAAGGAAGAAAGGAAGAAAGGAAGGAAGGAAGAACTCAGGCGCCTAACAGCAAGTTTTTTTAAAAAGGATGAGGGCAGCCACAAACAAAGCGAAGTCACCTGCACCCTACTTGAAGCAACTCGAGGCCCACATCTGGGCGCCGTCCACACACCCAGAGGTTCCCATACTCTTTCAGGAGGTCTGCAAGGCCAACACTGCTTCATGATGCTACCAAGACATGGTTTGTCTTTTTCACTCAATTGACATTTACGCTTCAAAAGCATCGGCGGGTAAGACTGCTGGCCTCCCCCCACGGACTAAAGCCAGGGCCCTGCTCACCGCTGTGCACGCGGGGAAACCACGCCACTGTTTCTTAAGACTATCCATGATGAAGGAGTAAAATTACGTTTGATTATTCTAAACCCCTGAGTACTTTTCTTTTCATATTCTGACCACAAGAAAGCTAAGACCAAACTGGGATTAGATGCCCCACTATGCTTAGCCCTAAACAACTTATGTAACAAAATTATTCCCCGGAGTACTACTAGCTACAGTCTAAAACTCAGAGGACCTCACGGTGCTTTATATCCCTCTAGAGGAGCCTGTTCTATAATTGATAAGCCCCGATAAACCTCACCAACCCTTGCCAATTTAGTCTATATACCGCCATCTTCAGCAAATACTAAGAAGGGATTACAATAAGCACAAATACTATAAGACACAAGCACAAATATCTATATATATAAAAGCCTAAGCAACCGTTATGACCAAATGACTGGAACAACCAGTTGACCAGTAGCTATGACATGCACTGACCACCAGGGGGCAGATGCTCAATGCAGGACCTGCCCCCTGGTGGTGAGTGCACTCCCACAGGGGGAGCGCTGCTCAGCCAGAAGCCGGGCTCATGGCTGGTGAGCGCAGCTGCCGTGGCATGGCGAGAGCCTCTCCCGACTCCTCAGCAGCCAGCTGTGGCAGGCAGGCGCAGCGTGGGCTGGCCAGGATGAGCAAGAGTGGGTGCAGCGCCCGGACCCAGCTTGGGCTCCTCCCTGGCCACCTGCCACTTGGCGCACTGCTACATCTCCTGAGCGGTCCTGGATTGCAAGAGGGGCGCAGGCCAGGCTGAGGGGACGCCCCCCCCCGCCCGAATCTGTGCACCGGGCCTCTAGTAAGACATAAAAATGTTTTGCTGTCTAAGGAGGCCGGGGAAGTGCTGGGCAGCTGTGGGTGGTGGGCCCAGCTGGCTGCTTCCTTCCACGCCCATCACTTCTACTAGCTTTGGTGATCTGGCAGACATTTTCTCAAAAATCAATTAAATGGGCCCATCACTTCAAGGAAAACAACTGATACTATTTGTTGCCAAAGATAAAACTTGGGTTTTGAGTGAAAATTTCAAAAACTTGTATCCATTCCCTGACGCCTCATACTGTAACCGGGTAAACCCATACACTCCCAATGAGCAGAGCCAGATGCCACAAAATCACACAATAGTGAGAGACTCATTTAAAATGTTGGACAGGCCAATTACTCTGGTCATTATGGTTTCAGATTTTACATTAGTTTTGTTGTAGTAGCAAAAATAGCCACAATTACTTTAAAAGGCTATTAAAATACTCCTACCTTTTCCAGTGTTTTATTCACACACTATGTGAGGCTGGGTTTTACTCACATACTTCAAACAAAACAAGAGTGTAAACACTGAATGCAGAAGCAAGATATGAATATCAAGCCACCTTCTATTTAATAGAATCTATTAAGTCGGACACTATAAAAATTAGCATAAAAAATAGTATCACTTTTCTTACTAATTTGGGGGGTATCTTGGAAAATACAGGGTTTTAAAATAAAAAATGTTATGTTTGTGTAATGGGTTTATTGTTCATTTTAATTCATTAATAAATATTACTTGTCAGTTTTAATTTCTAATATGGTAAATATGGATAGCTATAATTCACATAAACAAAAACTGTTAGGGTTTCCCAACATTTTCTTAGATAATAAAGAAGTCATGAGGCTGAGGGGTTTGAGAATTGCTGGCCTAAGTGGGTCCTTGATTAAGTGGACCAAAAATATATACACAGCTGGTCACTGCAGTATGATGTGTAATAAGGGGGGAAATGATGTTCTTTCAATAAGAGAAAGAATAAATTGCAACACATTCATACAATGGAGTATTATATAGCTATGATACATATACGTGTGTGTATACATACACAACACACACAGATCTCAAAACCATACAGTTGAAAGGGAAATTTTTAAAAGATGTATACATCTGATGTCACTGATTTCTATTTTAAAACAATAAACACATGCCCACATAGATGTAGTCAAATGGAATATGTATATTATCTTCAGAGGGATACCCCCAAATTCATAATTTTGTCTGCCTGTGGAGAGAGGGGATACCACACTGGGGGGGGTGTGCTTCAACTCTTATCTCTCTTATCTGTAATGCTCAATTTCTTATTTAAAAAAAAAAAGTGGGGGGAGGGGCGTTCTTTTCCCTGCTCCTGGCTAGAAAGCAAGTTTGTTTTAGGACATCATGTCCTCCAGAGCCCTTAATTCCCTGAGATGAACATTACCTACTAGAGACCTTTCCTGGTAGGTGTTAGAATTCAGAGTATATGGCCTTGAATCTCTGCCTGAAATCTACTTGTGTGGGCTCTGTTCCTGAAGATTTTATAGGTCTACCTGAAACCCAAGTCAATGCTGTGAGGATGAAGTTTATAAGCCTATTAACTTTTAAATGCCCCTTTTTATATTTTTATATTTCAGTCCTACCTTTTTTTCATTACTATTAAGACAATCTTAAACCCTGGCTAGGTAACACACACTAAATCCAGATGGCTTTCTCAACGGGGTCTCCATTTCTGTAGGCCTGTTTATATTGCTCTCTGCTGGGCCTGACCTCCAGTCCCTGGGGTTTCTATGCCATGTGGGCTAAGAAAGAAATCTTGATGTGTTCAAAAGGTTTTGGGCCTACTTATTTCTTGCCTTTCCAGAGCAAATTTATTAATTTTCGGTCAAATATTTATCTGACAGTACAACAAATATATAAAGGAAATACGTATAAAAAGAAATCTATAACCCTCAGAGAAAAAATAAATTGGTGATTTCTGACGGACTAAGCAAGGGGTGAGCTCCACAATCAGCCAGAAGGCTGGGCTGCCCATTTTGTGCTGTTGCCGCCGCACAGGACTATGTCACTCGCAGCCCGGCAGCCACAGGGGCCCACCCCACACTGTCCTTGGCCAGCTGCACTCCACGTTTGTCAATTTTCATCACAGCCCTTGGCTTTTAACTTCAAAAATCAATGGCAGGGGATCAGCGCCGAGTCCACAGCGGCTTGGTGTTGACAAAGTTCTTTGGCGGGTAGCCACCCCCATTTTGAAATGGCATCTAACCTCAGCAAGATCCCTCAGCTCCTCACGGAGCACCTACTGTGTGCCAGGCCGCAAATTTGTATTTGCCCGGAATACAAATCGAATGAAGTACTGATACAGGATACCACACAAACGAACCTCAATAAAATGATGCTAAGTGAAAGAAGACAGGCACAAGGGACCACATGCTGTGTGATTACATTTATATGAAATGTCCAGAAAAGGCAAATCTATAGAAACAGAAGGCAGACTAGCAGCTGCCTGGGGCTGGCAATGGTAGCCAAGACTGACTGCAGATGGGCACGAGGGGACTTTGTAGGGTGATGGAAATGTCCTAAAACTGGTCTGCGGTGGCGGTTGTACAACTCTAAATTTACTAAAAATTATTGAATTGTACACTTCAAATCAGTGAATTTTATCAATAGTGACTTTTCACAGTTGACAATTCACTTCTGCTTGTCAGTCAGCATTTCATGAGCTTCTAGGGCAGTCCTTGTCAACTATTCCATGACAAAACAGCCCCACTGCCCAGGCATCTACAGGATGCAATGACTTCACGTCTCCCCGCTGCATCTAGCCCGTGCCAGTTAGGTCCCAGCCTTGGGAGAACTGAGAATAAAAAATCAACACTAAAATTGGATCCCATCAAGTCTAAGGATTTCATTAAAAATAATTTTAGAGGTTCTAACCTCTTGATATATTTTTAATTATAATTTTACATTTAAAACGCCAAAGGATGACAATTCCATTTCATGAAGTTTTTTAAAACATTTTTAAAAATTTCTTTTTAAATTACAGTTGACCACTTTTCCCCCCCCAAAAAAAAAAATGTTTTTCTAAGTGGAGTTGGGGATATTTAAAAATCTTTATTCCTTTAAAAGATATTAAAGAATGATTTCAGAGGGTCACAGATAAATGACTTAGACGAAGATACCACCTAGGTCACGAAGGCACTTTTACATAGCTCCCAGCTTCCCATGCGCCCGGAGGCCTTCCATGCCCACAAGTGCACCCCGCGCCACAGCCCCCACTGCTTTCTCCACATCTGCTTCCTCCCGAGCTCCTGGGCCGCCGTGGACCCTTCATTTGGAAAACATGCTTAATGTTCGTGATCTGCTGCACTGCATAACAAGTCCGCACGCCCCTGGCCCCAAAGGAGAACGGGGTGTAGGCGAGATCAGGCCTGGGGGGAGGGGGGGGACTGAGGGCGCACTGTCACCTTGACGGGTCCCCTCCCAGCCGCGTCCGCCCCGCTAGGGGCGCGCGCCGAGGAGGGCGCCCCGGGCCCCATAGGACCAGCTGAGATGCATCCCGCGGCTCCGTCCTCCTCCGGCCGCGGAAGGAAAGGCCGACCCCCTCCCCGGCGCTTCAGGAATCCCACCACGGCCTCCACCGGCCGGGCGGCGACTCCATCAAACAGCTGAGGACGCCCCTAGAAGGGACAGAGAGCCTGCGCCTCTTTGCAGGAAGCCGAGGCCGCGGTCTGGGAACGGTCCACGCCAGGCTGGGAAGGCTCTGCGAGGGCCGGGTCTGGGGTCCGGCCTTCCTCGGCCTCCCCCAGCGGCGCGGGGGCAGTGCCGGCGCCGGCCCGGAGCCCACGGCGGCCCGCAGCCCCACCTCACCCGAACACGTGCTCCGAGCTCCAGATCTTCATCGCCGCCCGGCACCCGCCGCAGAGCGCGGGTTCCCGGTTCCAGACCCGGAGTTGCCGGCTGCTCCGGTCTCAGCGCCGCGGGGGCGTGGCCTGGGAGGGACGGGGCGCCGAGGGGCGTGGCCTGATGCCGCGGGGGCGTGGCCTGGGCGGGGCGCTCTCGGGAGCCGCCAGCTTGCGTGTCAGGTGACCACGCGAGCTGCAGCGGCTAAAAATAGGAATGCGGGACGCCGCTGTAGGGGCCTGTTGGGGAACTGCTCCTCCATGTTTGTTCTGGAAGCATCTTTCAGAGAAAGAGAGCAGAATATGCAGAAGCCCAGAAGCATGAGGAGGTACAGTGCTCTTGGGGGGCTGCAAGTCACCTGTGAGGCTGGATTGTGGGGTCCCAGAAAGAAGTGGCAGGAGTTGAAGCTAGAAAGTTAGGAGCCATGCTGAGAAGGGCCTTATACACCGCCCTCTCAGCACAGCCTCAGGCCCTTCCTGTGTGTACCACCACATGCATGTGACACCTGCTCTTCAACCTCATAGCCATCTCCAGCCTCCCCCGTTCCACCAGCTCCTCCAGACCTTTCTGCCTCCAACCCCCCAACCTCCGCATTCTAGGCCACAGTTCACAGAGAACTGACCCCCAGTTCTCTCCCCTCTATGCTGGACAGTCTGCAATCTGCCTCCTCTGGTCCGAGCCCAAGCACTCTGTGGTACTGGAGAAAAATCACAATCTTACAGATTATCGCACAGGGAATGACAGGTGTCCTGTTTCATTCAGGCCCTCAATGGAAACTTTACTTGCCCCTGGTTAGCATCCTCCCCCAACCTCCTCACTGACCCGCCACTTCTCCCATTGTCTTCATGCCTCCCTGGGACAAAGGCTCTCGGGTCTAACACTGGGTAACTACTTACTAATTGTATGACCCTGAGCAAGTTGCTTAACTTCTCTAAGACCCAGTCTCTGTAGAGTGGTTGAGTTGACCACAGATGGCTGTCAACGCCTAGTATGGTATCTACTACTGTGTTTTGGACACTAGCAAGTGTCCAAAACACAGTAGCAAGTTGCTTAACTTCTCTAAGACCCAGTCTCTGTAGAGTGGTTGAGTTGACCACAGATGGCTGTCAACGCCTAGTATGGTATCAGATACATAGCAAGTGTCCAAAACACAGTAGCTATTGTCCTGATCTAGACCCTGGCCAAACTCCCTTCCCACCCTCTAGTCTCAGGCAACCACCCCACTCTCCTTGGTCCCCTCTCCGTGGGCACCTGCTCCACTAGTCTTCCCTTCTATAGTTTCTGTTTCCTCCACCCACTGGTCATTTCACCCCACATTCCACCCTTGATTATAACTATGGTCAAGTTTCTCAACTTGAAAACAAAACAAAAACATCTCCCCCTTGACTCTGCACCTGTATGTGGGTCCTGAGAGGAGCCCAAGACCTGAGCTGCTTCACCAATCTGTACCCATGCTCATCCCAAATGAAGCAGGGGCGGACGCGGCTGGGAGGGGACCCGTCAAGGTGACAGTGCGCCCTCAGCACCCCCTTGGGTGCTCCTCACTCCTCCTCCTTGTCTTCCCGTAATTGCTCCCACATACCTCCAGCATTACTCTCAGCACATTTTTTTATAATTACTGTACTTGTTTGTGTTTCTGTCTCTCCCACTAGATTAATACTCATTAAAGAGGCAGATTCCTAAGCTCCACCTCTTACTTTTGGAAATGACATCTCTGGGATAAAACCCAGAAATAGGCATTTTTAATGAGCCACCCACCCACTTAGAAAGTTCCCTAAAGTTTGGAAAGCAGTTGTGCTCTAGATTATGTAAACTCTTCAAGGATGGGGATTTAGCCTTCCTCATCATTGTGTACCCAGGATCTATCCCAGTGCCTGGCAAACAGAAGCACTTGATAATTGCTTGTTCAGTGAGTCAAGACTGACTCCTAGGGAGTCATGAACCTGGGAGCGGCTGGGTGGGGTTCCATCTGGTGTAACCACAGACAGAAACATCTATTTGATGGTTCTGGGGAGCCCTGTTGCTTTTGGAGGTCATCTCTGGGATAAATTAAGAGGCTTTTCAACTAGTCCTACTTCTATTTCTTATCTATTTAGTTTCTATGTATTGAGATTCTGTGTCAAATTTTCATTTTTACAAGAGTCTGCTGCTGAAAAGAAATAAGTTTGAAAATTGCTGTATCAGAATAGATTTTTAATTTAGGGAGAAAGTCAATCTTCCAGCAGGTAAGAAGTTTTGAAGAACTTTTGGATCTGTTTCTTTATTAATCTGATGTTTAATTGATCCCCAAATAGTGATGGTAAAGACTCAATTTACAGGCTCTTTACCCTGCCACGCTGGCAGAATGAGATGGTGGAAAGTCAGCAATTCTGAGCCTGTGCCACTAGCATCTAGATTTTCTGAGATCCTACGCATAGATTATTTGAATCTAAGGACATGTTCTCTAACTAAACTCAGAATTACCCTGAGCCTCAAAATAGCCAAGATGTACTAGCATATTATAAAAACAGAGTATGCTTTCTATGGTATAAAGTCTATATAATTAATTCCTCTTCCAAACACAATTTCTGAAGTAAGTCTCTCCAATACGTATTTTCAATTTTGTACCTTATTTCTGCTTCTGAGCACTTTAATTTCCTCCATTATAGCATATGTAGTTTTTCATCGGAAACCTAAGACACCATTTCCTTCCCAGCTTGGAAATCTTCTTTCCCCTGATGCCGTCTGGTATTACAGTAACGTATTCAAAAAATGGCTCATGACTAAGGGGTCTTGCGATAAATAAGATGATATAATTAGGGAAAATCTCAGAACTTTATGATTTATGTATACTCTATGGTCAACAATTTAAAAAATATTTGATCACTATCAAGTAAAGTAGTAATTAGGAATATTCTAAATGTTCTGCTATTGTCATTCGTAAAACTTGCATTGATGTACCTTGGTGTTGATATCATAATGCATTCTTTTCTTAAAAAATATATTTTATTGATTTTTTACAGAGAGGAAGGGAGACGGATAGAGAGAAACATCGATGAGAGAGAAACATCAACCAGCTGCCTCCTGCACACCCCCTACTGGGGATGTGCCCGCAATCAAGGTACATGCCCTTGACCAGAATCGAACCTGGGACCCTTCAGCCCACAGACTGACGCTCTATCCACTGAGCCAAACGGGTTAGGGCTCATAATGCATTCTTTATTTGTTAACATCTAAGTGGTATTAATCAGACATTGTGATTTTTTGAAAAAATACATTTCTCTATTGATCTCAGAGAGGAAGAGAGAAGGAGAGAGATAGAAACATCAATGATGAGAGAGAATCACCGACAGGCTGCCTCCTGCACGCCCTCCACTGGGGATGGAGCCCGCAACCCAGGCATGTGCCCCCAGCCGGAATTGAACCCGGGACCCCTCAGTCCGCAGGCCGACGATCCATCCACTGAGCCAAGCCGGCCAGGGCAGACATTGTGATTTTTTAAATAAGTATGTTTTTATTGATTTTTAGAGAGAGAGGAAGGAAGAGGGAACGAGAGGTAGAAACATCGATGGTAGGCTGCCTCCTGCGCACCCTCTACTGGGGATGGAGCCGGCAACCTGGGCATATGCCCTGAACTGGAATTGAATCATGACCTCCTGGTTCGTAGGTTGATGCTCAACCAGTGAGCCACACCGGCTGGGCAGACTGTGATTTTTTAGATTCTGTTACCTGAGGTACATTACTGGAACAGCATCACAAGCCCTGACCACGACTGGAAAATACCATGTCAGCCTCACCTTATAGAAAACAGGGCATCAGATTGTTACAGATGAACCGGGAACACTACCAACATCATTTAAAAAAACAACAAAACATTTTAAGGTTTTGAAATGCACAATACTTGGTTGTCTTAGAAATTTATAGATCTCTCCTGCCACCTAGTGGGAAAACATCAAGCACAGTTCTGCATGTGCTGTCTCAAGGTCCAATCCCCATAACACTTGCAAACTGTTATTTTTAAAATATTGTTTACTAAGTAATCTCTCTGCTAGGAAGTCATCCTCTGAATGGCTACTGGCACATGCGTATATATGCATCTATAAGAATTTAATTGTAGTGTCGGAAATAGAAGTAAATTGAAAGCAGTCTGAACCACCTTGGTTAGGAATTGCTATACCAAAGAATACAGTGGAGCTGATTAAAGAATGGGGTGGGACTATATGTTATTAACATACCAAAATATATGTTAATCAAGAAAGCAAGATGCATAAAGTAAAATTTTATTCCTGTAAAAATACATTTAACATACTTGCAAATACATATGTACAGATATAGAAAAAAAAACAACTACTTAGAGATACCTTATTATTATTATTATTTTTTTTAGAGATACCTTTAAGCAAGAATAAGTGAGAGACTTTTACTCTCTTGCAACTTTATACACTGCTACATTGATGGGAAAAAATGATCCCAGACTTTGTATATTAAACATTTTATTTATTTATTTATTCATTTATTTTTTAAATAACTACTACTTTCTTTTTTAAAAAAAATATTTTTATTGACTTCAGAGAGGAAGGGAGAGGGAGAGAGAGATAGAAACATCAATAATGCCCTAAATGGTTTGGCTCAGTGGGTAGAGCGTTGGCCTGCAAACTGAAGGGTCCCAGGTTCGATTCTGATCAAGGGCATGTACCTTGGTTGCAGGCACATCCCCAGTAGGGGGTGTGCAGGAGGCAGCTCATCGATGTTTCTAACTCTCTATCCCTCTCCCTTTCTCTCTGTAAAAAATCAATAAAATATCCTATGTAATAAAAGAGTAATATGCAAATTGACTGTCACTCCAAGATACAAGATGGCTGCCCCCATGTGGTCAAAGATGGCTGCCTCCATGTGGACACGAGATGGCCGCCACAAGATGGCCTGCAGGGGAGGGCAGTTGTGGGCAATTAGGGGTGACCAGGCCAGCAGAGGAGGGCAGTTGGCAGGGGGGAGCAGGCCTGCAGGGGAGGGCAGTTAAGGGTGACCGGGCCAGCAGGGGAGGACAGTTGAGGGTGACCAGGCCTGCAGGGGAGGACAGTTAGGGGTGACCAGACTGGCACGGGAGGGCAGTTAGGGGTGACCAGACTGGCACGGGAGGGCAGTTAGGGGTGACCAGGCCAGCAGGGGAGAGCAGTTAGGGGCAATCGGGCCAGCCAGGGAGCAGTTAGGCATCGATCAGGCTGGCAGGGGAGTGGTTAGGGGGTGATCAGACTGGCAGGCAGAAGTGGTTAGGGGCAATCAGGCAGAGGCAGGTGAGCGGTTTGGAGCCAGCATTCCTGGATTGTGAGAGGGATGTCCAACTGCCCATTTAGGCCTAAATGGGCGGTTGGACATCCCTCAAGGGGTCCCAGATTGGAGAGGATGCAGGCTGGGCTGAGAACCCCCTTTGCCACCCCCCCCCCCCGTATACGAATTTCGTGCACCGGGCCTCTAGTATTTTAAAAATAAAATAAAATACTTAAAAAAAACACATCAATGATGAGAGAGAATCATTGATCTGCTGCCTCCTGCATGCCCCCACTGGGGATCTAGCCCACAACCTGGGCATGTGCCCTTAACCAGAATCGAACCTGGGACTCTTCAGTCTGCAGGCTGACGCTCAATCCACTGAGCCAAACCAGCTAGGGCTAAACGTTTTATTTTTTCTTGATTATAAAACTAATGTGTATTTACTATTGGATATTTGGAAAATATAAATAAGCATAAGATTATTTTTTAAATTTATAATTTCAGCACTAAAATAGTCTCCTTTAATATTCTTAAATTTTATGTTTTCTTTGAATAGGTAATATGGTCACATGACTCAAAAAAGGTCAGCAATATGAAAAGTACATTCTGGGAAGTCTCAGATGATCCATGCCACCCTGCCTTCTGTAAGTAACGACTTTTATTAGCTTCTTGTATAGTCTATCAGCCATACCCTCAGCTCTTGGCAATCACTGATCAGCTTTATGTCTTTATGGCTTTGCCAATTTTGGGCATTCCATATAAATGGATTCATACAATATGTGGTCCTTTGTGACTGGCTTCTTTCATTTAACACAATGTTTTCAAAATTCGTCCATGTTGTAGCATGTATCAGTATTTTATTCCTTTTTAATATATATATATGTATTTTTTAAAATATATTTTATTGATTTTTTACAGAGAGGAAGAGAGAGGGATAGAGAGTCAGAAACATCGATGAGAGAGAAACATCAATCAGCTGCCTCTTGCACACCCCCCACTGGGGATGTGCCTGCAACCAAGGTACATGCCCTTGACCGGAATCGAACCTGGGACCCTTCAGTCTGCAGGCTGATGCTCTATCCACTGAGCCAAACCGGTTTCGGCTAATATATATATTTTTTATTTTTTCACTCTAGCCGGTTTGGCTCAGTGGAGAGAGCATTGGTCTACAGACTGAAGGGTCCTGGGTTTGATTCTGGTCAAGGGCACGTACGTTGGTTGCAGGTTCCCCGGCCCCGGTCAGGGTGCGTGCAGGAGGAAACCAATCAATATGTCTCTCTCACATCAATGTTTCTCTCTGTCTCTCCCTCCCCCTTCCACTCTCTCTAAAAATCAATGGAAAAATATCCTCAGGTGAGGACTAACAAAAAAAAATTTTTTTCAATTACAGTTGATGTACAATAATATATTAATTTCAAGCGTACCACCCAGTGATTAGACATTTATGTAACTTACAAAGTAATACCCCAATAAATCTAGTACCCATCTGATACCATACATAGTTATTACCATATTATTGACTATATTCCCTGTATTGTAATTTATATCCCCCATGACTATTTTGTAACTACCAACTTGTATTGCTTAATCCATTGCTTTTTCATGCATACCCAACCCCACAAGCCCCCTCCCCCCACCCATCATCTGTCAACTGTCAAAATGTGCTCTCTATCTATGAGACTGTCTCTGGTCTGCTGGTTTGTTTATTTTGTTTTCACATCTAGGTGAAATCATATGGTGTCCATCTTTCTCTGTCTGATTTAATTCGCTCAGCCCAATACCCTCTAGGTACATCCGTGTTGCTGCAGATGGCAAGATTTCATTCTTTCTTATGACTGAGTCATTTTCCATTGTATACAGGCACCGCTTCCTTATCCATATGTCTATTGGTGGACGTATAGGTTGCTTCCAATCTTGGCAATTGTAAATACTGCTGCAGTGAACATATGGATGCATGTCTTTCAAACTAACATTTCAGGTTTCTTTGGATAAATACCCAGAAGTGGAGTTGCTGGGTCCTTCTTTGTCTCTTGTTAGAGCCTTTGTTTTAAAGTGTATTTTTTTCTGGTATAAGTATTGGTACCCCAGCTTTTCTTTTGTTATTGTTTCCATTTTAATGAAATATCTTTTTTCAGTCCCTTTACTTTCAGTCTGTGTCTTTCAATCTGAAGTGAGTCTCTTGTAGACAGCATACGTAAGGGTCTTATTTTCGTATCCATTCAGCCACCATGTCTTTTGATTGAAGCATTTAATCCATTTGCATTGAAAGTAATTGTTAATAGAAAGTAATTTGTAGATATTTCCATTTTATTATTCATAGTTTTAATTTTTTCTTCTTTGTTTTTCTTGTCTGTGAAGCTCTTAATCTGTCTTTTAATTCTAAACAATAGCTTTGCTGGATAGAGTAATCTTTTTAAAAATATATATATATTTATTGATTTCAGAGAGGAAGGAAGAGGGAGAGAGAGACAGAAACATTAAAGATGAGAGAGAATCATTGATTGGCTGCCTCCTGCATGCCCCCTACTGGGGATCGAGCCCACAACCCGGGCACGTGCCCTTGACTGGAATCGAACCCAGGACCCTTCAGTCCCCAGGCCAATGCTCCATCCACTAAGCCAAACCAGCCAGGGCTGGATAGAGTAATCTTGATTGTAGGTCCTTGCTTTTCATCATTTTGAATATTTTGTGCTAATCCCTTCTGGTCTGCACAGCTTCTGTTGAGAAAATAGCTTATAGTCCTATCCCTTGTAGGTAACTAACTGCTTTTTTTTTTTTTTTTTGCTGCTTTTAAGATTTTTTCTTTGTCTTTAAAATTAAAAATTATGATGTGTCTTGGTGTGGGCCTCTTTGGGTTCATCTTATTTGGGACTCTCTGCATTTCCTGGACTTGCATGTCTATTTCCTTTACCTGGTTAGCAAAGTTTTCAGTCATTATTTTTTCAAATAGGTTTTCAATTCCTAGCTCTTTCTCTCTCTTCTCCTTCCAGCACCCCCATGATGTTAATGTTTCTACCCTGGCAACACAGACACAGACTCTGGTTTCCTCCTTGCTGAGGTACCCATGTCACTTGGATGGAACTAGTTGGGTCCTAGGACAGGCTCAACCTGGGAAAGCCGTCCTCCTTAGGTTCTGGTTCCAATTAGAGAAGGGTGCTGAGACCTATTCTTCCTCCACTGAACAGCAGGCTTTGGGATGGTATAAAACATCGCAGCAAACAGAACCCATCATTGCCCTACTGGTGATAGTGCTAGTACAGGCAGACCTCCCAGTTAAGGGTTAGACCAGTGGTCGGCAAACTCACTAGTCAACAGAGCCAAATATCAACAGTACAACGATTGAAATTTCTTTTGAGAGCCAAATTTTTTAAACTTAAACTTCTTCTAACACCACTTCTTCAAAATAGACTCGCCCAGGTCGTGGTATTTTGTGGAAGAGCCACACTCAAGGGGCCAAAGAGCCGCATGTGGCTCACGAGCCGCGGTTTGCCAACCACTGGGTTAGACAGAAGAGTTATTTGCAAGGCCTCCTTCATCTGTTGCCTTCACCTTACAAAACTGGCATGCATGTCTGGCCGGTGTGGCTCAATGGTTGAGCCTCAATCTATGAACTAAGAGGTCACAGTTTGATTCCTGGTCAGGGCACATGCCCGGGTTGCGGGCTCGCTCCCCAGTGTAGGGCGTGCAGGAGGCAGCCAATCAATGAGTCTCTCTCATTATTGATGTTTCTATCTCTCCCTCTCCCTTCCTCACTGAAATCAATTAAAAAAAATTTTTTTTAAAATAGCATGCATATTTGCAATAGCACAGTGCCCTTTCCACAAGTCCTTTGGGTAATGAGTTACATGTCATTTTGAGGCCAATGTATTACATGACCACTTCAGCCCTTACTGTAGAGCTCCCACACCAAAAAATGCCCTCATCAACAAGTTACAATGGCCATTCTTAAAAATACATGGCACCGAGAGGGGTCTAGCCGAGGTAATCCTTGTGTAACGACTGTGGGGGCCATACAATCCCATACAACACTGCATGGTTTCAAAGAGGAGTACAACAGAGTAGCCAGTGTACAGAACTAAGGGCCGTGTGACTGGTATTTACACATGAGCCATAGCCTACAGTCCCCTATGCAGACAATTGGGCTATATTTAAAGGTCTCACAACTTGGCTGGCACAATGAACATGTGACAGCTGGCAGGTACTAAAAAAGCCATTGGGGGTGGGGGGAGTGCCACAATGTGGAAGGAAATCTGAAAAATGTTACAGGAGCCAACTGCTAGTCTGACAGTTGATCATGTTTCTGCTAACCAGTCTGACTTGCCTCCTAGAAACGTGGCGGCTGATGTGCTTTCAGAGATCAGGACACTGACTGCCTCACAAAAAGCCAAACCAGCAGATTGGGTGCACAAACATAGTGACCACCACAGTGCCTGGGAGGAATGGCAAACAACGAAGGGGGCCAATTGCCCCTCCCATTATACTGATACTAGAGGCCCGGTGCATGAAATTCATGCATGGGTAGGGTCTCTAGGCCTGGCCGGTGATCAGGGCTGATCTGGCCCTGTGGGGCAACTGGCGGGGCGATTGGGGAGGGGGACCCCCTGCTGGCACCCGCCTTGGCCAGCCTGGCGCACCTGCTTGCCGGTCCTGCCCCCCTCCACTACCGCCTGTCGCCTCCCTCTGCAAGGCAACTGACGGGGCGATCAGGGGGCCCCCACTTGCACCCGCCTTGGCCACCCTGAGGCCTCTGGGCTGCTCCTGCATTGAGTGTCTGCCCCCTGGTGGTCAGTGCGCGTCATAGTGACCGGTCGTTCTGCCATTCGGTTGATTTGCATATTAGGCTTTTATTATATAGGACTAGAGGCCCGGTGCAAGAAATTCATGCACGGGGGGCGGGTGTGTCCCTCAGCCCAGCCTGTACCCTCTCCAATCTGGGACCCCTCGAGGGATGTCCAACTGCCCATTTAGGCTCAATCCCAGTAGGATCGGGCCTAAACGGGCAGTAAGACATCCCTCTCACAATCCAGGACTGCTGGCTCCCAACTGCTCGCCTGCCTGCATTCCTGATTGCTCCTAACCGCTTCTGCCTGCCAGCCTGATCACCCCCTAACCACTCCCCTGCCAGCCTGATTGATGCCTAACTGCTCCCCTGCCAGCCTGTTTGCCCCTAACTTCCCTCCCCTGCAGGCCTGGTCACCCCTAACTGCCCTCCCCTGCAGGCCTGGTCCCCCCCAACTGCTCTCCCCTGCAGGCCTGGGACCCCCCCAACTGCCCTTCCCTGCAGGCCCAGTCACCCCCAACTTCCCTCCCTTGCAGGCCTGGTCCCTCCCCTGCTGGCCATCTTGTGGCAGCCATCTTGTGTCCACATGGGGGCAGCCATCTTGTGTATTGGAGTGATGGTCAATTTGCATATTACTCTTTTATTAGATAGGATAGAGGCCTGGTGCATGGGTGGGGGCCAGCTGGTTTGCCCTGAAGGGTGTCCCGGATCAGGGTGGGGGTTCCCTTGGGGCATGGGGCCACCTGGGTGAGGGGCCTGTGGTGATTTGCAGGCTGGCCATGCCCCCAGTGACCCAAGCAGAGGCCCTGGTATCTGGGATTTATTTATCTTCTATAATTGAAACTTTGTAGCCTTGAGTGGAGCCAAGCCTCCTGCTCGCTCCATGGCTGCAGCCATCTTGGTTGGGTTAATTTGCATACTTGCTCCTGATTGGATGGTGGGCATGGCTTGTGGGTGTAGCAGAGTGATGGTTAATTTGCATATTACTCTTTTATTAGATAGGAGGATGGTGGCAGTAGCAACCAATTGTCTGGTATGTTCTCACTTGTGCCCCTGCTACACCCCTCCCCCACCAGGATATATATACAAAGTGGCCATTCTGGTACAAAATTGACAGGTCTCCACTGCCTGGAGAACTCACCCTATTCTCTAAAAATCATTTATCTTTTAAATGGTTCCTGATGGGCCCAAGCTAGATGTCAGAGTCCCAACACTTTAAAAAAATATATTTTTATTGATTTCAGAGAGGAAGGGAGAGAGTGAGAGAGATAGAAACATCATTTATGAGAATCATTGATCGGTTGCCTCCCCCACAATACTGGGGATCGAGCCCGCAACCTGGGAATCCAACCGGGACCTCCTGGTTCATAGGTCGAGTCTCAATCACTGAGCCACACCGGCTGGGCCCAACACTTATATTATTGCAATTAGGTTTGTGCTTCTTTGCATTGCTCTCCTAGGAGTTAAGGGATGTGTTTTGGCACCTCTAGAGCCTAGAACGATGCCCATCACTGAGTAGGTGCTCAAAATATTTGACCAGTGAGATGTTTAAGGTGGCTTTGCCCCCTAGCACAGTGGTCGGCAAACCGCTCGTGAGCCACATGCAGCTCTTTGGCCCCTTGAGTGTTCTAATGCCACTTCTTCAAAATAGACTCGCCCAGGCCGAAAACCGACTTCTCCGCACGGGCCACGAAGTTTCAATCGCACTTTACGTGCGCGCCCTCACGTGGTATTTTGTGGAAGAGCCACACTCAAGGGGCCAAAGAGCCGCATGTGGCTCGCGAGCCGCGGTTTGCCAACCACTGCCCTAACAGGTCTGAGGCCCTAGCAGCCTTCTCTACTCCCACCCAGCAGCTTCTGCTGGTCCCGCCCTCTAACTAAGGCCCGCTCTCCCACGCCCCCTTCGGTCCCGCCCCAGCACGGCACCGCCCACCGCCTCCCAGGCTCCTCCCCTTAGGCCCCGCCTCCAGCCCCGCCCTCCACTCCCCGTTCTCCCTTCTCTCTTCCGCTCCGCCCACCGCCCTCCGCGCCCTCCACGCTCTTCTTCTTAGGCTCCACCTCCAGCTCCGGTTGAGTGACGTTGCGGAGCGGCCTGAGCGGCCGGCCCCGAGGGCCCGCCTTACGGCTGACGTCAGCGCGCCGGGGTCGGGAAAAGCGCGCGTCGGGGGCGTGGGCTTGCCCGAGAGCGGCGGGCCCACTACGCTGTCCTGTGCTCGCTCAGTTCCGAGCGGTCCCCCGCAGGCCGGAGCCACCGGTCGCAGTCCGTCCGCGGCCGCAGAGCCGCGCCTGCGCAGCGCCCCCGGCCCGTGCGGGTTGCGCCGGCAGCCATGGCGCACCGCTGCCTGCTGCTGTGGGGCCGGGGCGGCTGCTGGCCCCGCGGCCTGCCTCCGCTGCTCGTTACTGGCGGCGGCGTGGGCCCCAACAAACAGGCCTACCTCCGGACGGTGAGTCCCGGGCGCTTTGTGCCCTCCGCCCCCAGCCGGGTCCGCTTCCGGGTCCGGAGAGCTGGGCGTCAAGGTCACCGGCCCCTGGGCGCGCTCGTGGACCGCCGGGCGTCCGGGGCGAGTTCCTCGGCGAATGAGGCCGCGTGCGCTGCCTTGAGATACCTGGGCGCCCTGCGTTCGTGGTCGTGTATCCCGTGGTTCTCGTAAGCACGCTTGTGCTTGTCTGAGTCTGAGTATCGTGTTGGATTTTTGAAAATATGTATCTCCGATGGAATCAGATCTTTGTATCCGGGAACTTCAAAAGATCATCTTGGAAGGTCCTGTGACTTCATTCAGGGTGAACATGGCAACTGAGACCTAGAAAGGTTAAGAGGAACTTACCTGTCATATCTTCGGCGTTGGTTGCCTTCGTTTTTACCTTTGATGGCATTGGAAAATAGGATGCATGTGTTGTGTATGCGTTTTAAGAGTCTGTACCTGAGCATGCTGTAAGAAAAGCACAGGTTTTGGGAGTTAAGTTCGGTAACCTCTCTGAGCCTCCACTTTCCCATCTGTTGAGTGGGGCTATTGCTGGCATTCTGTGTCTGGCACATCGTACACACCGGTAAATATTAACCATGGTTATAGATAATGCCCCCTTCTTCAGGTGACATGCGGCCTGCCTGTCCTCAGTGGAAGGTGGTTTCTCTCGGTGATAACCAGCAGATGCGGGGCTGCACGGTGACAAACTGGCAGCCATCTTGGTGCGGGGCAGGGGACCTGGCCCTGAGCAGGACTGCCCAGGGCCAGCCCTAGCGTCTGGGTTCTTGACTTGTGTAGGGAAAGTTTCACAACACGGGTCCAGGTGACTTTGAAGGTCCGTTCATTAAAGCCGGGCATAGTAAAACAGGGAAGGGCTTAGCATAGTAGAAGCAACAGGAGAGCCTAGGCAGGGGCTTTAGCTCACTAGGAAGTCAGAGAAAAGGGGGCCTTGGGACCAGGTTCAGGGGTCAGTCTGGAAGGAACTGCTGCGCCATTGCTCCCCCGGTTACAAGTCTCCTGGAGTTCTTAGAGTTGAGGAGATGCGTGCCTGTGGGGATGCCTCTTCTGGGAGGGAAGGGGTGGGCTCAGGCAGGCCCCCTAGGGGAGAGCACAGGCTGGGTCCCTTTTCTTGAGGCTTTTCTCTCTTGCCAGTGGGAAGTTTAGGGCCGGTCTGGTCTCAGGAGGGTTTCAGCAGAATATTCATCAGTTTTCAGGGTGTGGTCTCTACTGATTGGTCAGTATTGGTCAGTGCTGGGGCCGGGGGTCGGTTCAGCTGGTCCTGGTTTTGCTGCTTTTCTGGACCTGGATTTGAAATACAACTGAGGCTTAGGTGTTATCTCTAGGGAGGTGACCTTTCTGTATCTGGTTGTAAATTGCTTGGCCACTTGGTTCAAGTTATCTGTCTCAGTTTCCTTAGTCCACTGGTCCTGGCCTCAGTCTGTCTCCAGTAAAGGTGCATGTAGTAAGTAGTGGAGGTCAGCTATTTCAGCGACACAGGTTCTTGCTGTCTGTCAGTTCCTTAGAACCCAGCGTTGTTCTGGTTTACCTAGAGGTACACAGAGAGGCAAAAGAGCGAGGTGGGTTAAGGCCCTGGAGTTAGCCTCTCCACTTAAAAGGGGCTATTGATAGTACCTGTGTGGAGGTAAGAAACATCTAAACCTTAGAGAATTTTTATGAGTTTATTTGAACCAAACTGTTGACGGAAACAAAATCTGAAATGCTCAGGAGAATGGCAATTTACAGTTTCTTTTATACATTTAAAATTAAGGAGGGAACACAAGCTAGATTACATGAAGGTGGGAGAAGGCTAGGTGGGGATTGGATAACAGGATGGTTAACAAGATGGTGAGTTCTTTTGAGGGTGGTTATGCTTCTGAGGGGTCTGAAAAAGGCATTTCAAAAGTGTGTTAGATGCACAGAAGCAATGGACAGGGCTTGCTTAAAGGAAAGATAAAACTTGTACTTGAAGTTATATGCCTGGGGTGTGGCTGCCCTCCATGACCTGCCGAGTTCGGAATTTAATGATCAGATTACTCCATAAGGTTACTTTCCTTTAGATTTATTACAGCTTTTCTTTTTCATCCACACCTGTCTCCTGTATTCATGGTTTTTACTCTTTGAAGCTCCCTCACCAGTCTTGAATTATCTTCATCTCTTTTCTACTCCATACTGCCCTGTACTATCCCTTTTCAGTTTCTTGCATTGCATTCATTTCCCTATTTTGTTTTACTGTAATTCCTTTCTTTTTGCCTCTAGAGATTATTGGACTTAGATATAATGAGCAGGTAGGATCTGCCTTTTATTTGCAGTTTTTATGTCAGGAATCTTACCTAAAAGGCCTTTCTTTGGAGTAACACTATTGTCCTTGTGCATCATTCATGTTGAGATATAAGGAAGTCCTCTGTGCTGACAGTGATAACTGTCAAACCAGCATTGCTGTCAATCAAGAACAATATCAGTGTTTCTGTCCTGTTTTGCTGTGTAGAATTGTGTATTAATTTGAAGTTAAATAAGCTCATTTTTTATTTGTTTTTTTTAATTGACATTTTTTCTCATACCATAAACTTTATTATCTTAAAGTGTGATTTTTTGGCATATTTATAACCATCACCACTGTCTTAATTTCAGAACATTTTCATCACCCCAAAAAGATGTCCTGTAATCATTAGCAGTCACTCCCTATTTCTCCCCAACCGTTCCTCGTGGCTACTAATTTACATTCTCTATGGATTTACCTATTCTGGACATTTCATATAAATGGAATCATAATATGTGACTTTTTGTGTCTGGTTTCTTGAACTTAAGCATCATGTTTTCAAGGCTTATCTATGTGGTAGCATTTATTAGTACTTCATTTCTTTTTATGGCTGAATAATATTTCATTGTATGAATGTACCACTTTTTTTTTTTTTAAATCTTCACCTGAGGATATATTTCCATTGATTTTAAAGAGAGAGAGAGAGAGAGAGAGAGAGAGAGAGAGAGAGAGAGAGAGAAAGAAACATCTATGTGAGAGAGAAACATCGAACCTGAAACCTAGATATGTGCCCTGACCAGGAATCAAGCCCATAACCTTTTGGTGAATGGGACGATGCTCCAATCAGCTGAGCCACCTGGCCAGAGAGACATTTAACGTTTTGAGAATTCCAGACTTTTCCAGGTTGGCGGCACTACTTCCCATTCCCACCAGCAGTGTATGAAGATTCCACCTTTCTCCACATCCTCACCAACACTTGTTATTGTCAGTCTTTTTGATTATTGCTGCTCTAGTGAACGGGAAGTGGTTTTGTGATGCTTTACTTTTCTCATCAGACCATAAAGGAGGCTAACAATGATGAATGCTAATGCAGATGCACTTCACTTTAAACATTCTCATCTGTGTTTAAAAGCTTGTCCTCCCAAAAAATGGTGGTGAATTTTTACTTTGCAAAAGGATAATATTACTTGAACTTTTTCACTCCCAAATTTGGATATACCCCCTCAATGTGCCTTACCTTTGATTGCTGTTAACTGTGCTAAAAATGTAATGGGAAGCTTCTTCAGTTGGTTTACCTTATACTTTTATTTACCTCGATTATATTTACACACAACTTTTTAGCAACAAATGTTATTTAAAACAGATGTATCTGTAATGTGTAACAAAGGTTCTCACTGGGATGACAGTATATTAAATATCTTTATCAACTATTACTAGTATAAGTATTATCAGTGATGTTGGACTATAACTTTATCTTTGAACTAAGGTAAATTGTTTACAAGCAGCCTTGTTCTGTAATTTCAGATGAAGAATCTTTCAGTATTATAGACCCTGCAGATTATTCAACATGAAGCAGCAGGTTTTCTGTGTCCGAGTTTGTCTTTTGAATGCTGCAAATTAAGTAAACAGTACCCAAGAGAATGTGTTGGCAGAGAGTTGTAGTTGGGCTACAGTTCTAACTTAGGTGTGATTTTGAAGTATTCTTGGTTCCGGATCGTGATATTTGTCTATTGCTGGATAGAGTAGCAGGTACCCTAGGAAGGGTCTATCTATGCTAGTCTGTGACCACCTGTTGAAGGGAGAAACATTTCATCCACTTTATGATATTAGGAAATGAAGCTTTTTAAAAAAATTCTTCAGTATAATTCATGCTTTCATATGTCATGTTGCAGCTTTGTCGCTATGCTACAACTCAAGCAACGACCAGCAGAAATTCACTTTTGACAGATGTAATTGCTGCTTATCAAAGATTCTGTTCTCGTCCTCCGAAAGGTAAACACTTCCCATGTGACCATAATGTCCTACCTTCTTGTTAAAGAGCCGTGCCCCAGTAGGTGTTTATTACACAGGTGTATAGGTGGTCTTTCAGGTTGTCTCCCCCTGTAACTCACCCCTGCCTCCTCCTGTCTGATTGCAGTGATGAAAATGTGTCATCTTCACATGTGAAGATAATGAAATTGGCATGCAAATGAGACTTCTTCCTTTTACACCCCTGGGTTGTGAACTGTATTTCACTGATTTACTCCTACATAAGAAATGTTATACTTTTAGCTTATGCTTGTTAATGATGTGTCAGTTGCTTTAAAAATGAACACACATACACCAAACCTGATGACTTTTAGTTTGAGGATATGTATTTTTTTATTCTTTTCTAACAGGATTTGAAAAATACTTTCCTAATGGAAAAAATGGAAAAAAAGCTAGTGAACCTAAAGAAGTTACGGGAGAAAAAAAAGGTACCTTTTAAAAAGATTTATGTTTGAACTTACCATTTTCCTCTAACACATGATGTTGGTGATAGTTTTCATTGAACAAGAGTGTTGTTTTAAAGCAATTCTGAAACTAGTAGGTTACAAGTACATATAGTATTACACCTGGTGTCTTATTTTACCTTTAATTTTCTCTTTACATTTTCTTGTCATTTTTCAAGTTGAATTAATTTGTCCCCTTAGAGATATTGACTGATCAATATCAGTCATATTTAACGAATATATTTGACACATAATTTAAGTCACTGAGAAAAATCTTAGAAACCTAATACAGGCAGTTTATTTGACACATATGGTGGTATAGTGCATTTTTTCAAATTGTTCTTCATTGTCTTCAGGGATTCAGATGGCTGTCTTTTCTGTGTCTTCACATCAACTTTTCTTTATTCATGTCTGTGTCCAAATTCCCCCCCACCCTTTTAAAAATTTTATCTTTATTGTTGAAAGTGTTACAGATGTCCCCTTTTTCCCCCCATTAACCTCCTCCACCCCACTCCCACTCCCTCTCCAGACCTTCACTGTGCTATATACATATAAGTTCTTTGGTTAATCTCCCCTCACTCCCTCTGAGATTTTTCAGTTTGTTCCATGCTTTTGTGTCTCTGGATCTATTTTGTTCATCAGTTTATTTTGTTCATTGCATTCCACATATAAGTGAGATCATGTGGTACTTGTCTTCTCTGACTGGCTTAATTTGCTTAGCATAATACTCTCCAGATCCCTCCATGCTATCTCACAGGGTAAGAGATCCTTCTTTTTTTACTGCTGTGTAGTATTCCATTGTGTAAATGTACCACAGCTTTTTTATTCACTCACCTACTGATGGGCACTTGGGCTGTTTCTAGGTCTTAGCTATTGTAAATAATGCTGCTATGAATGTAGGGGTGCATATATGCTTTCTGATTGGTGTTTTGGGATTCTTAGGATACATTCCTACAAGTGGGATCACTCCATACTACTTACATAGTGGCTGCACCAGTCTGCCTTATGAAACACCAGTTATATTGGATTAGGACCCACCCACAGGACCTCATTTTAACTTGATTATTTCTGTAAAGATCTTATCTCCAATATGACCACTGGGGGCTAGGACTCCAACATATGAATTAGGAGAGGAGGAACACAATTCAACCCACAACAGTGACTAATTTCAGATTCTTGCAAACTAATTTTATGTGGGTAGGGTTTTTTATATTTTGTTTTGTTTTTAAAGCCAGTTTTCAGAATCTTGTCTTTCCTACAGAAAAACCTGTTAACTGTTCACTTCATGGGAGTAGGAAAGCAGAGTCCTTTTTACCTTCAAGTGGGAACTCAGGAATTCACTTTCCTGCATTCACACCCTCTCTGTCACTTACTATCACTTAACACTATAACAGACAATTCAAGTTTTAAGTTACAATTTCTTCATCTGGAAAATGGGTGTAATTACCAGGTTATTGGATTATTTTGCAGATTTCATGAGATAATGTACGTAAAGCACTGACAAGTCTCCTTAAATGTTTACTCTTTGTATTAGTCTCATCCTTCCTCATAGTACTTTATTTAGTAACTGATCAGTTGCCATAATGTGTTTTGTAATATATCTTTTATTAACTATTAACGGAAACATTGTTGAGAGATATAAAAACCTGCTATGCTGCTGTATATGCTCTTTGTTTATGAACAGAATCAAAGCCAGCTGCTACCCCACGACCTTCTGGAGGAGGAGTTGGTGGCGGTGGAAAACGAGGTGGCAAGAAAGAGGATTCTCATTGGTGGTCCAGGTTTCAGAAGGTTTGATTCTAAGCTGTTTGTTAATTTTGAGGAACTGGGTTGGCCCCAGGAAAGTTAGGAGGCGTTAGTGGCATTGGGAGAGGTTTGTGTCTAATATAACATAGATCGTATTGTGACATTTCATTCTTCACAGAAACGGTCTCTTTTTTTTGCCCAGGGTGACTTTCCATGGGATGACAAGGAATTCAGGATGTACTTTCTCTGGACTGCTCTGTTTTGGGGTGGAGTCATGTTTTACTTCTTGTTCAAGAGCTCTGGAAGAGAAATCACATGGAAGGACTTTGTCAATAATTATCTTTCCAAAGGAGTAGTAAGTATTTTATGGGATTGGTGGCTACTGTGGTTAAAAAGGTAAAATCAGTGTGTTAGGTCAATAAAGTGACAGTCAACAAGTTAGCCAGGCTTGTCCATTGAAGAGTTACTTTTTTCATATTGGAATTTTTTAATGCTGAAAAGTACTGCAACCAAAAAACCTGTTTGTTTTGACCCAGCAATCCCCAAATTTGCTACAAAATCCTTTTTTTTAAAAAAAAACATATTTTTTTTATTTGTTTTTAAAGAGAGGAAGGAAGAGGAATAGAGAGTCAGAAACATGGATGAGAGAGAAACATCGATCAGCTGCCTCCTGCACACTCCTTACTGGGGATGTACCTGCAACCAAGGTACATGTCCTTGACCAGAATCGAACCTGGGACCCTTGAGTCCGCAGGCCGACGCTCTATCCACTGAGCCAAACCAGTCAGGGCTACAAAGTCCTTTTGTTTCACTTCATATAAGAACCTAGTTTTGGAACCACTGCTCCCAACTCTTGCTCTGGCAGCACTCCCTCTGCTGGCACCGTTTTCTCGTGTGCTCTTGGCTGCCTCTTTTCCCTGGTCTAGCGTGCCAGCTTGTCACAGTTCCTTTACATCTTTATGGCTGTAATCTCCTGCGGGCTTGGATTGGATAAAGAAGCCATGCAGCATATTTAAAGTGGGACTGGACAGGCTCTGAGGGCTGCTTGGGAGCCTTTGTTCCTGCAGGCTGGGTCTTTACCCACTAAGACCCTATTTCAGCATTTTTAAGATGCTGTGGAGTGTAAGACATACATTATTTTGGTATTACTAAGAAAAAGCCTCCACTGAAACAAATACCATCAGTTGTGAAATGTATCATCGTTTCTGAGATATTAAACTATGAAAAATGTCCATCTTAGAAGTGATGAAATAAAGAAGAGAACCAGAATCAGAATTAGGCCTGTTTTGTAACCTTGGGAAATTATTTAACCTCTCAGTACTGGATTTTTCATGAATAAAATGGATAAAATAAAGATTTTAGTACTTACTATTAATGTATAAAGAATTTAAAATTATTTTTGAAGGTTGGACAGTAGGGTGAGGATGGAAAAAATGGAAATGATTATTCAGATTTTTGGAGCAAGTGTTTCTCTCATGAAAGTGACAATATTATATCTATAATTTCCAGATTTTGTAGGGAGCCTGCTTTGGTGTGAAGGGGGCTGTAGCTGTCCTTCCAGGAGGACTCTCCTAGCTGTGTCTCCTCCTGACATGCTGGTTTTGTGGAATCAGCCTACCATAGTCCTAACAGCTTTATGGGGCAGAGTACTGTAGTTGCTCCTTTCTAGAAGGACTGCCTTTAGGAACAGTTAGTCCCCTGTTCCGACTCCTGGAATTATCTGGGGCTCCCTCACTTTCCAATTTGACTCGTACCTTCCAGACTTGCTGCCAAGACAGACTTTATTATAGCAGAAAGGAAGCTTATGCTCCAGATCAGCCAAAGGCCCTGGGTTGAGGTTAAGGGTGTTCTTAAGAATCTGATATAGTTAGCAGGGTACAGAAAAACCCTAACTATATCAGAATGAAATGGATAAACCAATTTATACCCATAGAGTGGCAAAAATTAACAAGTCCTATAATAGCAAGTGAGGATGCAGAGCAATAGGAATATTTTTCTAGGGAGTGTGAATTGGAGAGCAATTTGGCACTGTCTAGTAACACTGAAGATGTGTATACCCTGCAGCCCAGCCTCACTGATCCATCTACTACAGGTACATATCCCAGAGAAATTTCTGAAGATGTGCCCAAGAAGGTCTATGCAGGAATGTTCATAACAGCATTGTTTGTGATAGCGAACCTTTTCAAACAGCCTCAATGTCTGTTAAGACGAGGATGGATAAATAACTTGAGGTGTGCTCATAGAGTGGAATACTCCACAGACTGACATGTCAGCATGGATAAACCTCACAGACAGAACAAAAGGAAGAAAGAATGCTGTGGAAGAATACATACCAAATGACACCATTTTTATTGTTGAGTGTATGTTTAGGGTTACTTTTGTGCATTGTACAAGTGCTTTGGGATGGTCAGCACGTAATGCAAAGAGTGGCCACCTCTGCAGGAGAGGGCAAGACTGGTGTGTGATGTTTTATTTCTCAAGCCAGAAGGGAGAAATGGGTTATCCTTATGTTATTTATCATTATTCTTTGTATGCCTGAAATATCATGTGCATTTTAAGTGAGCTTAAAAGAATATCTCAGGTCTTTCCTGTACATTTATGTTTGAATATTTAACTTTTTAAAATTCCAGGTAGACAGACTGGAAGTCGTCAACAAGCGTTTTGTTCGAGTGACTTTTACACCAGGGAAAACTCCTGTTGATGGGGTAAATGATTTTATTAATTGATGTGCATTAGCTGTAAATTAACTTTTCATATTTAAAGCTGAAAAGCAAACATTCCCTCACATACACTGGACATACCAGCATTGGGCAGTGCAGAGTTGTAATCTTCACCACCATAGGTGAGAATGTGCGTGTTGCCTACGTAATTGTGATCTGAGGATTGTTTTGGTTTTAGTAATCATTTTGGCTGTACATTTAGGAAACAGTGAGTGAAATCCCAGTTTTTAGTAGTATTCCAAGACTTTATTTTTCAAGCTTGAGAAAACAATTGTTTGTTGAAGAAAAATACGTTAAAATCTGAATTGTTTACCTTGAGACAGCTTTTTAAAAAATCAGTCTAAGAAGCATTCTGCTCATATCTCTCCCAACCATTTTATTATATTTTAATTTCTTTTCTTGTTTTTAAAATAATTTTGATTTCCTGTCCAGCGATTTGAACTCTGTTCCAGAGACCCTAGACTTGTTTAGGGGGTGTTGGGAGGAGGAAAGGTTCCCAGGTGAATCCCAGGCCTCCTCTGGGCCTGACCCCTCCCTCCTGCCCCTCCCTAGTCCTTTAGTCTTGCAGTGTTACCACCCTCCCCCAGGGCCAGACCTCGCTCCAGGCTGCTTCCCTTCTCTGATAGGATGATTTTGTTTAACCATTTCCTAGTCATCCTGCCTGGATGGGGCAATATTTTAAGGGAAACTAGAGCTGATGGTGACCATCTCTCCGATAAGCATTAATAAATATAAGAATATCTGTGAAGTCATATGACTGGTATTTGTCATTTTTAGAAAAGTTATTTTATTTGTCTTTTTTTTTTTTTTTTTTTTTTTTTTTTTTTTTATATTTTTGAGTATATGTCTTTATTGATTTCAAAGAGGAAGGAATAGGGGGAGAGAGAAACAGCAATGATGCCAGAGAACCAGGCGGCCTCCTGCACGCCCCCTCCTGGGGACTGGAACCCGGGCACAGCCCCAACGGGAATTGAACCTCAGCCTCCTGGTTCACAGGTCGAAGCTCAACCACTGGGCACACTGGCTGGCTAGCGCACACATACTTAGAACACGGCTAAGTTTCATATATGTAACGACCCATGCAATAAGCCGGGTTTGCCTAATCAAGACACAGAATGCTCCTGCCTCCCCAGAGGTCTCCCCCGCACCCCTTCCAGTTCATAATCCCCCCAAGAAGCCCCAACGCTGACCTCCAACCCCAAAGCGGTCTTGGCTCGCTCTTTAAGATTAAGGCACAATTACGAGTGGTTTGCACTGCTCTTGGGTGTACAGCGTGGGGACGGCTACTCACAGGCACCCCGCGAAGCCACCGCCCACCACACCCCCCTTCCCTCCAGCCCAGGGGCCTCCCTCTGCCCTTTCTCCGTGGTTCCCGTCTTCAACCCTTTACCTGCCGCCGCGTGGGCTCCATCCACGTGGCTGCCCCGCCCCTACAGGAGCCCCTCCCTCTCCCGGGTCAGGGGGTCCACAGCCCCGCACCCTCGCTCCCAGCCCGCACCCACCCCAGGGCCTGGGTGATCGCCCACGAGTTCCGGGCGGCCCCTCGTCTCCCGATGCCCGGGTCTGTCTGGGCGGGGATACCCATCACCCTCCTCCCCGTCACCCCAACAAGCCAACAGCCTCAGTTGGGAACCGGGGCTGGAGACGAACAGCCGGCCGCTTCCTACCCGACCGCCGCCCCGAGACGTGTGTTTGCGGGCGGGGTGCGGGGGGCAGTGCGACTGGCCGTGGCCACGGCGCGGGCATCGCGAACGCGCCGGGCGCGGTCCCGGCCTCCCGTCCGGCCAAGGGCCGCTCCGAGCTCGGACGTCCCGCCGCCGAGGCGACCGGAGCTGCGGCTGCGGGGCGGCCCCGGCGGCGCCAAGGGTCAGCGTCGGGCTCCCCGGCCTGGGACCCCGCCAGCCGGTCCGCCGGGCGCTCCTATTTGTCTTTTTTTAAAAAAATATATATTTTATTACAGAGAGGAAGGGAGAGGGATAGAGAGTTAGAAACATTGATGAGAGAGAAACATCGATCAGCTGCCTCCTAAACACCCCCTACTGGGGATGTGCCCAAAACCAAGGTACATGCCCTTGACCGGAATTGAACCTGGGACCCTTCAGTCAACAGGCTGACGCTCTATCCATTGAGCCAAACCGGTTAGGGCTATTTGTCTTAATTTTTAAAAAATTTCATTTATTTTAGAGAGAGGAAGGAAGAGAGAGAAACATTGATGGTTGCCTCCTGAATGTGCCCCAACTAGGGATCGAACGTACACCCTGGTACGTGCCCTGACAAGGAATCAAACCCACCACCTTTCAGTGTATGGGTCGATGCTCCAACCAACTGAGCCACACTGGCCAGGGCTATTGGACTTAATTCCCCCCCCGCCCCATTCTTTTCACCTATGGTGCATTAATAACCATGCTGCTTTTTTGTTTTCCTGTGAACTGTGCTTCAGACTTTTAGTGTTGGGAATTAAATTGGCACTCCTTTCAAGAGCACAAGTTTGGCAGTGTACATGTCAGCCAGTTTTGAAAGTATGCACACACCCAGTAATTTTGCTGTAGTAGTAATCCTAGGGAAATCATTAAAATGCATCTGAAGATGTCTATATAAGGATGTTCTCCAAATCATTGTTTATGGAGCAAAAATTATACATAGATAAATGTCTACCTTAGGCCTGGTTACCATTAGGGCTCCTCACTTCCTGGAGCATTAATCCCTCTGCTGCAGTGGGGCTCTCAGTGGGCAGTGTTCTTCCCAGAGGGCAAGGGTCACAGTTAGTATTGGCAGGCACAAGCATTGACGTGTGAAAGTCATACCATTTTATTATGAATTACTTTCTCCTTCATATTGCAGTTAAGGTTTTATTTTGCTGTCTTTTCAAAATTATGCATATACTTAAGATTGTAAAAGGGGGTATTATGAAGTCTTGAAGAAATGGCATCAAAATTGCTAATAGTGTTTATCTCTGGGTGTTGAGGTTATAGATGCTTTTTATTTTCTTAGTTTTCAATGGAGAACATGTATTGTCCGCTTGACAGACTTTATATTGAGCTTTCAGAAATGGATATAAGATTTTTAGTGTCCTGCTTATGGAGTAGCAACATTAATTACTGCTCTGTATAAATACAGCACAGGCTTTGGAGTCTGACAGATTTGGCTTGACATTAACTCTACTCTTTATTAGCTGTACGGCCTAATTCCTCCACACCTCAGTGTCTTTATCTTTAAAATGGGAACAACAGTAATATTGTTTTAGGGCTTAGTGCTTAAATGAGAATTGTGAAAGTGGTGGTTTTCAAACTCCAGGGTGCGTAAGAATCATCTGGAGCACTGGGACCCATCCCCAGAGGGTCTGTCCAGACTTTGTCCCCACAATCTCCGTGCTGCTTTGCTGGTCTTGGTCCACCCTGATTCTCTGATGTGAGTCGTGCATTTAGCATATTGCCCAGTTGATAGTAGATTCTAATTTGGAATTGTCGATCACATGTGGTTAATCTATTATTGTCATGTTTTGAGGATTGTAACCACAGGAATTTTGGAGTTGTCGGTGAACTTACTCTCCATCTTTGTTTTTCTGATATGTGGAGAGAGATACCAGTGAGATACCAGTGATATTTCCCATTCAGAAATACTGGTTGGTGGGAGGAATATGGGATGAAATGTTACACTCTTTTGTGTACACTTCTGAATTATCTTCAGTTTTTTTGTTTGTTTTAAATATATTTTTATTAATTTCAGAGAGGAAGGGAGAGGAGAGAGAGACAGAAACATCAGTGATAAGAGAGAATCACTGATTGGCTGTGTCCTGCATGTCCCCCACCAGGGACCAAGCCTGCAACCCGGGCATGTGCCCTTGACTGGACTTGAACTCGGGACCCTTCAGTCTGCAGGCCAACGCTCCATCAGCTGAGCCAAACCGGCCAGGCCTAAATTGTCTCAGTTTTATGTCACAGACATTGTTTTGATGTAAAAAATATTTTGAAAAGCAATTGCATGTACTAGGATGAACAAGGTCTTTTTTGTGCTGTGAAATGTGGCTAATACTTGCAGAGTGCTGGAACAGGGTCTGCTATATAGTAAAACTCCATAAATGTGAGTTGTTATGATTAATGTTTATTGTTGTTGTTTTTGTTGTTAATCCTCACCCAAAGATATTTTTTCATTTATTTTTAGAGAGAGTGGAAGGGAGGGGGAGAGACAGAAAAAGAAAGAAAATTGATGTGAGAGAGACATATCGATTGGTTGCCTCCCACATGAGCTCCCACTGGGGCCTGGGATTGAGCTGCAACTGAAGTATGTGCCCTTGACTGGAATCGAACCTGGGACCCTTCAGTCCACAGGCTGACGCTCTATCAACTGAGCCAAATGGCTAGGGCTTATGATTACTGGTGTTTTTTTCTTTTTCTTTTTTTCCTTTTTTTAAAATATTTTATTGACTTTTTACAGAGAGGAAGAGAGAGGGATAGAGAGTTAGAAACATCGATGAGAGAGAAACATCGATCAGCTGCCTCTTGCACACCCCCTACTGGGGATGTGCCCGCAACCAAGGTACATGCCCTTGACCGGAATCGAACCTGGGACCTTTCAGTCCACAGGCCAACACTCTATCCACTGATCCAAACCGGTTTCGGCTGATTACTGTTTTTGTAGTATAAGAGAGGTAGTATGATGTGCTGTTTATAATCATTGGCTCTGGAGTCAGACTGCTTGGATTCAGATTCAGCCTCTTATTACTAGATGTATGTAATAATGGGAAAGTGAAGTCACTCCTATGGTTTTCTCATCTATTAAACGGGGTCAGTAATAGTCAGGGCTGACATAGCACTATATGGAATTCTTCTGTGCTGGGGGTAAAATAGCCATTGCCTTGGGCCCTTCAGGTGTTCCTCCCAAGGGCCTCAGTAAATCACCAGATTGAGTGAATAGCAAGCTAACAGGGTAACTGAGGGTCCCTTCCTAATGTGCAGATTTGAGTATCACCCCTGGTGATAGTACTTACTTCTTAGAGTGGCTCTGAAGGTTGAATGAGTTAATGTATCTAAAGGGCTTAGAACAATGCTGACATTTAAGTGCGTAATAAACTTTGGTTGTTATTACTGTGTCACATTAGCTTTTACTAGTAGTTTGGTAATAGGTAGCTGAGAAATCACTGGGAAGTGGAGAAGAGGTAAAATAAGCATATCTTTATGAAAAGATAAAAAAGCGTTGTGTTTTCAAATAGATTTTTTATTCTTTTGAGTTTATACTTTTAGAACCACTGTGGAATATTGCTTAAGAAATGCTTATTTGCCAAGGATTGCCAGGTGTTCTCACGGAGTGAAACTTAATCACTGTGTCATTAAAACCAGTCTTTTATTATTGTTGGGTTTTTTAATTCGTAAACTTCTAGTATTTCTTGAAATATTCTTTAAAAGCTGAACCCTTTAATGAATTAAACTCTTGTTTCCCCTTCATTCTTAGGATATTTTGTTTTTCTGTTTTTATAGCAATACGTCTGGTTTAATATTGGCAGTGTGGACACCTTTGAACGGAATCTGGAAACTTTACAGCAGGAATTGGGCATAGAAGGGGAGCATCGGGTACCTGTTGTCTATATTGCTGAAAGTGATGGGTAAGAAGCAGTGAAAATACATAAACATGTTGAAGACTGTTCACCATGCTCTACATGATTCACTGTGTGTTCTGTCACCAAGTGGCCGGTTACACATTACATTGTCAAATAGGCCTTTTTCACTTTGGCCAGATTTTTTTAAAACCATTGGTAATTTACTAGTTTTTGCTAGTAACTGATTGATTTTCTACACATTTATAATGATTAAGCAGTGGTTTGGGGTATTCATACCCAATGCACTTTTAGTAGGATTTTAGCATAAAGAGCTATGTTGTGTTAAAGAGGGGCATTCCTACCTTTTAACTACATTCACATTTATATTCCATAGTTTTCCAAGATTTTAAAGTAATTCTTTTTCTCTTGTCAAAGCTGCTGCTTCCCTTAGGGGTTACTTGTCTTTAACAAAGCCACTTAGAAGTCTGAGTCTTTCAAGAAGTGATTTCAAAAGTCACTTGTCTTTAAGTTTATTTAGGAATTATATTGCCTTTGAGGGGTCATCAGGGTACAGCCAGGTAGATCACCTGGCAGTTACTCCATTTGCATTAAATACTGAAGGTATACCTTGCTCTAGAGTTACGAATTTGAAAGTGAAAATAGAAATAAATGTTCATTTTTTTTGTATATGAAAGAGCAGAAAAATGGAGAGTTGGTGTGTTAGTTGAGCTGATAGGTTGCTCATTAGGGGCTTTCTTGAATCCTGGTTTATGTAAACCTACACTCTACCTGCAGTATTTAGACCTAGAGAGCTATTGAAATGGTCTCACAGGTGATGTATCTCTCAGCCCCTGAGGCTATAGTATAATTATTTAACTTTATAGGCTGGTGTTGAAACATTACAAAAGTATTACTGCACCATTCTTTACATTTTTATTGTCAGTGCTGTTGTCCTCCAGAAATAAGCCAAATGTAAATTTTTCATGGTTCTTGTTGCCTGCTGTAGGAGCATTTATCATATTGTAAAGGATGAAAAATTAAGACGTAAATACTAGTTTTTGACCTAAGACAGTGTTCGGCAAACTCATTAGTCAACAGAGCGGCAAACCGCGGCTCTCGAGCCGCAGTTTGCCAACCACTGACCTAAGACAAATAGACAAAAGGCATCCCCATGCTTTAAGTCATTTCTGAGCACATCCCCCCCAGAGCAGACACGAGGTTTGGAGGGCTAACCAGCTCTCCTGTGAATCTCTCTCAAACCGCACAATCTGGGCAGAGTGGCTGTGCAGCGTACATCATCACTGATACAGCACAAGCAGCACAGTAATTAATGCTACTGCATAAGTAGTGGGACTAAAAACCTTATATCCATATCTGAGAGTTCAACAGAAAGTCTGTTAAGCAGGCAGTATATGTTCTCTGTTGAAAACTAAGAAAGTACAAAGAAAATAAGCATTTATAACCTCAACACCCAGAGATAAATACTATTAGCAGTTTTGATGCCATTCCTTCAAGATTTCATAATATCCCCTTTACAGTCATTAAGTACATGCACAATTTTGAAAAGAAATCAGTATAAGAACTGTAATATGAAGGAGAAAGAAAAAGAAAGTAATTCATAATAAAATGGTATGAATTTCAGTATGTAAATGCTGCCCTGGACAATGTGACTCAGTGGTTAGAGCGTTGGCCCACACACTGAAGGGTGATGGGTTTGATTCTTGGTCAAGGACACGTACCTGGTTGGCAGGTTCGATTCTGGTCCCAGTCAGGGCACGTGAGGAAGGCAATCATTCATTGTGTCTCTCACATCATTTCTCTCTCCCTCTCCCTTCACTCTCTCTAAAAATCAATGGAAAAAGATATCCTTAGGTGAGGATTAACGACAATAACAAAAAAGTGTATCTTGCGAAACATTAAAAAAGCCAGTGATTAACAGTCTTAAAAGTATGTTGCCCTTGTGTATGGTTCCCTTTTTAGTTCCTTCCTCCTGAGCATGTTGCCCACGGTGCTCATCATCGCTTTCTTACTGTATACCATACGAAGGGGGCCTGCTGGTATTGGTCGAACAGGCCGTGGTATGGGTGGACTCTTCAGTGTTGGAGAAACCACTGCCAAGGTCTTAAAGGATGAGATAGATGTGAAGTTCAAAGATGTGGCTGGCTGCGAGGAGGCCAAGCTAGAGATAATGGAATTTGTGAATTTCTTGAAAAACCCAAAGCAGTATCAAGACCTAGGAGCAAAAATCCCAAAGGTAAAGTAAACTTTCAGAAGGTTATTTCCAACTCATTAACCCCAAAATCTTTTGAATTATTTCTTGATCTCTGAAGTTATAATTTTATGAAGTTTGATTACTCATTATAAAGAAGCTGTTTTCCTCCTTTCTCTTAACTTACTAGTCTCTGCTTAACTCGAGGGTCTTTTTTGGGTTGCTTATCTGTGGGAATGTGTGGTCTTGCATGTACTATGTATATTCCAAAAGATTTGTATTTTCTGCTCTTGGGAGCTTTCCTTGAGTTGCCTTGCTTCTCCCTCCAGCCTGCTTTACATACCCCATTTCTTAGCAGCTGTAGTGCCCTGAGCATATCCCTCCCTGCTGTCACCCAGTTGCCCTTCCTTCAGCAGGTCTGCATAGACCCTCTTCCTGGGCTTGGCTCTGACTCGGTGGACAGGAGCCAGACAGCACTAATTCTTGCCTTCCCTCTTCTTAACAGACGTCCTTGTGACCACAGATGGTGATCAGCTGGCCTTGCTAATCTTTATACTCTCAGGGCCAGCCTCAGTCATTAAGTAAATGAATCAGAAAATTTTAACTAGTTCTTTTAAAAATCCATTAATAGCATTTTACTTTAAAGGAAACCTTGGAAAAAGGGAATCATCGTTTCCTTGATTTTGTATCCTACCTATATGGATAAAAAGCCATTTTCGTATTTTTATAATTTGCTATTAACTTACTTAATTGCCTTTATACATCGTACTTAGTCATCTTCACAACTTAAATAATTATAGTGTTAAACATTTTTTTCTTTTTTAGTTCACCATTGGTCAGTAAATTTTTATTTCATTTGTGAAATTTTGAAGGGAATAAAATAAGTAGAATGTAAATTGGGAGTGTAATGTTTGTGTCTCTTTAAATTATTTAAGTAAACCTTAGTTGGTTTATTAGTAGTTTCCTAGCTTAAGTCATCCTTTATGTACTGTTAGAAAGGTCTAAAAAGCAGCACTAAACATCTTATAAGATAAGGGAAATATCTAAGGTTTCACATTCTGATCAAATTTTTAAAAGTAATATAGTCTAATAATCCTTTTCTTCCTCTTCTTACTACTAATATTCTACCTTCAAATGTTTAAGAAATATTTAGTGTATATCACTAAAATTTTATATAATTTATACCTAGGAATTATCTATAGATGTGCAATTTACTTTTCTGAAATTCTAGTTAAATATACTTTCTCTTTTTTATATCTGAAGGGTGCCATTCTTACTGGTCCTCCAGGCACCGGGAAAACACTGCTGGCTAAGGCCACAGCCGGAGAAGCCAATGTCCCTTTCATCACCGTTAGTGGATCTGAGTTTTTAGAGATGTTTGTTGGTGTGGGTCCAGCTAGAGTAAGTCTTTTGTTTTATTCTGATGATGAACTTCCTTCTCCTCCTTCTCCTCCTTTGTTCCCCTGAAATGGGGATTTGGTAAGGATGGCCCTTTGCCTGGAGTCCTGTGGAGTGACCCCTCCGCAGTCACTGCCTTGCACACTCTTCCAGGGAAAAGCCTCAGCAAGGCCTGTGACTTCACCCCACCTTCCCTCACTCTGACCATGATTGCAATCTGTTCATTGGGTTCTCTCTTTGTTGACTTGTAAGAGTTCTTTATATATTATGGATACTAACTGCCTAGTCAGATATATGATTTGCAAATATTTTCTTTTAAATATATATCTTTATTGATTTCAGAATGGAAGTGAGAGGGAGAGAGAGATAGAAACATCAATGATGAGAGAATCATTATCAGCTGCCTCCTGCACACCACACTGGGAATTGAGCCCGCAACCCAGGCATATGCCCTTACCTGGAATCAAACCCGGGAGCCTTCAGTCCTCAGGCCAATGCTCTATCCACTAAGCCAAACCGTCTAGGGCCAAATGTTTTCTCTTTTTCTGTGTGTTGTCTTTTCACTTTCTTGAGAGTGAAGCACCAAAGTTTTAAATTTTGATGAAGTCCAATATATCTGGGGTTTTTTTCTTTTGTTGCTTGTGCTTTTAGTGTCAACTAAGAATCTATTGCCAAATCAAGGTTGTAAATATTTTTCCTATGTTTCCTTCTAAGGGTTTTATAGTTTTAGTGGTTTAATTTAGATCTATGATCTATTTCAAATTAATATGATCCATTTTGAGTTAATATGATGTGATAAAAAGGTCGAACTTCATTCTGCATTTCTGTATACAGTTTTCCCAGCACCATGTGTTGAAAAAACTTCTTTCCCCCTTTGAATGGTCTTGGCATCCTTGACCATAGATACCTGGGTTTATTTCTGGACTCTCAATTCTACCTTATTGACCTGTATGGCTGTCTTTATGTCAGTACCACACTGTCTTGATTACTTTGCTTTGTAGTAAGTTTTGAAATAAGGAAATGTGAATGTAGATTAATTTTTAAAGAAACACTTAAATTTTTACTCTTGTGTATTTTACCAGTGTCTAAAATGTTGACTTTTTTTTTTAAGCACAATAGAAATGCTCAGTGCTATCATAATTACTTTTCTAATCATTGGGATACAACTTGCAATCAATAATAAAGTATTGTGTTATCAGTGGGAAGCATTTTTTTCTGTTCTCAGTGGTAAGCAGAGTAATGATGGATCTTACCATTATTGGCATTTTAGATTAGATGAACTATGTATGATAAGTGGAGTTGGTGGATTCATATGGGTTTTGTAAGGCAGATAAGTCTTAGTAGAATAAGGGAGCATGGGGGAGTTTAGTATTTATATGGAATCTAATATGGGCAAGGAGGGAATTAAAGATTAGAGAGGAGCTGTGGAAGGGAAGCAGTGGGCCCGATGGGATGGAGAGCTAAGAAATAGGTGAAGAATTGGTTGTGGCAGGTGCTTGAGTATCTGGGTGGGCCCAGTCATCAAGAGGGTGGATGGTCAGAGAGTAGATTGCCTGAGGCTGGTTGTTTAGAGGGAACCGTGGTATTGCTAATCATGTCAGAGTGGAGCAAAAGTGATCGAAGAGGTGGGTCAGGGAACTAAGACACCAAGACCCACAGGAATGTGGAAATCACTAGGAAGAGAGTTCTGGTGGGTGTGTGGATGGGGGAGTAGGGAATCAGGCGGGTGGATGACTAGATGCTGCCCTGTGGCAGGAGCATCAGTGAGCAGGGGGTTTTCCAGCAGAATTATTTTGGCAGTAGTGATGAGGTGTGAAGTGGATCCCTGACTCAGCGTGGCCTGGAGGGAAAGATAAAAAACCTTCTGGTTGAGCCTGGCTGGCATGGCTCAGTGGTTGAGCATTGACCTATGAACCAGGAGGTCACGGTTCAATTTCCAGTCAGGGCACATGCCCGGGTTGTGGGCTTGATCCCCAGTGTGGGGCGTGAAGGAGGCAGCTGATCAATTATTTTCTGTCATCATTGATGTTTCTATCTCTTCCTCTCTGAAATTAATAAAAATATATTTAAAAATAAACAAAGAAAAAACCCTTATAGTTGAGAGCCTTGCAGGGACAGCCAAATTTCAGTTTAGGCAAGGAGGTGAGGGAAGTATTCAGGGAAGAGCTTGAGAGGATGGGGTCTGTTGATCACAGATCTGGAGTTCAGATTGGAGGCTGTAGAGGGACATGAATTATGTTAAGGGATATGCTCAGAGCAGTGTAGGCATGAAAATCCCAGAAGTCCAGGCCAGGGAGGATGATGGGAGACTTGGACTTCTGGTGAGGGAAGTTAAAGTTATATGAGGCATAGGGAGTTTGTCTCTGAATCTCTCCATAGGGGCAGGTAATAGGGTGAGACCCTGAACTGTCTCAGCAATAGTGAGGCATGGGGATGGCTATTCCTTCTTCAACCCACCTAAACTAGCGGTCTGAGTGGTCATGCTTTGCAGGACAGAATGTGGGTGCAGGGACCTTGCAGTTGCTCCTATTGCAGCAGTGCAGAAGGGAGGGCACTGTCAGACACCCGGGGGCGATTGTGGGTGTACTTGGGTAGGTCGGCCCTTTGCTTTCTGTGTAAGCTTTGCCTAGAATCAGATCTTTTAGTAAGTCCCTCAAGCATGAAATGTGAACCTCAGAGTAGTTTGAACTTTTAAACTGAATATAAAGTTTACAGCACTACTGTGTTATCTGTTTGTAGGCCAAAACCATGTATTATTAATTTGTTGGTATTATAAAAATAGATATTGTTAGTGCTTATTACATATAAAAGAATTTATGAGATTATAGAAATAATATTTGCTCACTTTAAATCAGTTACCCACCAAGTTACTTGCCACTTCTTTGCTGCTTGTAACTTTTAAAATATGTACTGTATAGTATAGCACACACAAAAAAATTTTCTTCCTGTGGGATAGGAAACTTGATGTTTATTTTTTTATTAGGAGGATAAATAGTATTCATTTGTCAACTGACTCTATTATTTATATTTTTACTCAGGTTCGAGACTTATTTGCCCTTGCTCGGAAGAATGCCCCTTGCATTCTCTTCATTGATGAAATAGATGCCGTGGGAAGGAAGAGAGGAAGAGGCAACTTTGGCGGGCAGAGTGAACAGGAGAATACACTTAATCAGTTGCTTGTGGAAATGGATGGTGAATTTTCAAGTCTTTTGGATTTTAAACTACACTGTTTTATATATTACGAGAGGCCCGGTGCATGAAAATTCAAGCACTAGAGGGGGCGGTCCCTCAGCCCGGCCTGCCCCCTCTCACAGTCTGGGAGCCCTCGGGCAGGAGGCAACCCGGCGGTCAGGGGAAGGTGATGCCCCCATCACACCTGCTGCTGCCACTGCTGGCAGTGCAAGCCTCGGCCGGCCCTGGTTACCTGAGCATCGGGCCGGCCCTGGGTGGCTGGGCAGCTGACATCTGAGGCTTACCTGCGCCTTGGGCTGGCCCTGGGTGGCTGGAGGGCTGAGGGGACTGGGGGACTCTGGAGGCAGGCTTGCAGAGCGGCCAGACTCGCCTGGGGGCAGGCCCGGCTGTGCCATGTGCCTGGTGCCCTGGCAGGGCTGAGGGGACTGAGCGCTGCTATCTTATGGCTGTGGGCGCTGCCATCTTTGATGGTGTGACAGTCAATTAGCATATTCCCTTCTTATAGGCTGTGGGCACTGTCATCTTTGTGAGGGTATGATGGTCAATTAGCATATTCCCTCTTTATTAGATAGGGTATCTCAAAGGAAAATCCTTGTGCTCACATTGAGTACCAAAAAGATAAAAAGCATTTTCTTTAAGAAATAGCCTTTTTAAAGGCTCTTTTTAAAGGCTGGTATTTGTATCTGGGGCTGAATAAGAGAAAAATTGGTGAAATGATTTACAAAAGACTTACAGTCTCATTCTCAAAGCTATTTATGATTTTGAAGCATCAGGAAAACCCATTTGTAACCATGTGAATTTGGCAAATTTTGAATACTTTTACTTAGAGAGTAGCAATCTTTCCATGGTAGTCAGCTTTTTAAAATTTATTTGGGAAAGCCAATTCTTAGGATGTGCCAGTTCCTTCATGCTATAAGATATGTGGATGCTCTTGAGTGCTCGGAAAGGGGAGGCATAGTGTCGAGTATTGAGCCAGTTTGCATTACTGAGTGGGCATTGTGTCCAGAATCAGAAGGTGGTCAGTCCAGGAGTAGCACCACATATTTCAATCAGAGAGCCATCTTTGGGGGAAATTAGCTTCTGAACTCTTGAGGTGCCAAGGTCCTGCAGCTATGGCCTTGACAGGCTCTGCAGCCATGGCCTTGACATTTGAGAAATGGCCAGTAAAGCTGAGCAAGGTTAGCCTGGAGAAGTCATTGGAGGTGTCTTCAATTATGCAGTGGCTGTCCCATGGCCCAGGGAGTTTAGACACATCATTTGCAAGTTTTAATCTTGTTGATTATAAAACATTTTAAAAATTAACAATATAATCTGAATTTTTAGTTAAATTAAAATCTTTGATCATTTGTCTTGAGAAATTTGATTCGTAATGTTTTGAGTCTTACTAGTATATATGACTAGTATCATTAAGGACAAAATGAATAGTAAGATCATTTATGTTTATGACTTAAAAGACATTGGATAATAAATTGGGAAAAAATATTAAGTGGCATATGTCTATAGTGCTCATACATTCTTCACAGGCACACTGTTACTTTCCGCCTCATGTCATTTAATAATTGCATCTTTGTTATCTTTTCAGGTTTTAACACAACAACAAATGTAGTCATTTTGGCAGGCACCAATCGACCAGACATCCTAGATCCTGCACTGATGAGGCCAGGGCGCTTTGACAGGCAAATCTTTATTGGTAAGATGGTTTTCGTTGGGTTAGTCCAGTTTTTGTGAGGATGTCACTGTTTCACTGATTTTTTTTCCCCCCTCTTAAAAATAATTTCTCAAGGACCACCGGACATAAAAGGAAGAGCCTCTATTTTCAAAGTTCACCTCAGACCACTAAAACTGGACAGTACCTTGGAAAGGGATCAGCTGGCAAGAAAGCTTGCATCCTTAACCCCAGGGTTTTCAGGTGAGTGGAAAATAACCTACTGTCCTGTTTATAAGTCCTTTAAATCAATGACAGTTGCCAAGTACCAGTTTACTTTGTTACTTCACATCTTGGGGCTTCCTAGGTGTATATTTTTACTTTTTATTTGGGAAATTTCAAACATACAAGTTGAGAAAATAGTGTAATGAACCCCTCTGCACCCATCACCTAGCTTTGGGACCAATTCTTAATTCATATCTAACTTTGTCTATACCTTCACCCTCTTCCCTTTGTCTCTGGATAACTTGTGACAAATTCCTTGACAGCATATCATTTTATCCATTAATGTTACAGAAATTATTTAAAAAAAAACACAAAACCTTAGTACTGAGATAAAATTAAGATACCATCAAATTCACCTCTGTTAAAGTGTACAATTCAGTGGTTTTTAGTAGATTCACTAAGTATAGTTTTGAAGCCAATCACTATAACTTAAAAACATGTTCATCACCCCAAAAGAATCCATAAGCGGCCATTCCTTCCACTCCTAGCCCTAGGCAACCCCTAATCTATTTTTTGTGTCTATAGGTTTTTCTATCCTAGACTCTCATATATAGAGAATTATATAATACTAGAGGCCTGGTGCACAACTTTCCCGCACTTGGGGGAGGAGGGGTCCCTCAGCCCGGCCTGCGCCCTTTCGCAGTTTGGAAGCCATCAGTCAGACATCCTTAGTGCTGCCATGGAGGCGGGCCACTGTGGCTGAGCGGTGCTTCCCCTGTGGGAGCATACTGACCACCAGGGGGCAGCTCCTGCATTGAGCATCTGCCCTGTGGTGGTCAGTGCAAGTCATAGTGACTGGTTGTTCTGCCGTTTGGTTGATTTGCATATTACCCTTTTATTATATAGGACTAGAGGCCCGGTGCCAAATTCTTGCGTGGGTGGGGTCCAGCCAGCCCGCCCCCAATCCCGCTCCCTGGTCGAACTCCCAGTTGAGGGAACAGTTTGCATATTGGCTTTTTATTATATAGGATTGTCTTTTGTATCTGTCTTCTTTCATGTAGCATAATGTTTTCAGACTATACATGTTGTAGCATGTGTCAGAATTTCATTTTTTTTTAATGGCTGAATAACATTTCATTATATGGATATACCACTTTTTTTTTTTTTAAATATATTTTATTGATTTTGTACAGAGAGGAAGGGAGAGGGATTGAGAGCTAGAAACATCGATGAGAGAGAAACATCTACCAGCTGCCTCCTGCACACCCCCTACCGGGGATGTGCCCGCAACCGATGTACATGCCCTTGACCGGAATCGAACCTGGGACCTTTCAGTCCGCAGACTGATGCTCTATCCACTGAGCCAAACCGGTTTCGGTGATATACCACTTATTAAGATACATTTTTATTGATTTCAGAGAGGAAAGGAGAGGGAGAGAGATATAGAAACATCAATGATGAGAGCGAATCATTGGTTGGCTGCCTTCTGCACACCCCCCACTGGGGATTGAGCCCACAACCCAGGCATGTGCCCTTGACTGGAATTGAATCTGGGACCCTTCAGTCCGCAGGCCGACGCTCTGTCCACTAAGCCAAACCAGCTAGGGCTACCACATATTATTTATCCATTTATCAGTTGATGGACATTTGTTGTTGTTTTTTGTCTTGGCTATTGTGGATCATGCTGCTATTAAAATCTATGTACATATTTTTATATGGACATATGTTTTAATTTCTCTTGATAATATATTTAGGAGTAGAATTACTGAATCACTTTTTGAGAAACTGCCAAGTTGTTTTCCACAGCAGCTGCACCATTTTACGTTCCCACCTGCAGTGTATGAGGCTTCCAGTTTCTTCACATCCTCACCAACACTTGTCATTGTCTTCTTTACTATAGCCATCCTAGTGGGTATGAAGTGGTATCTCAAGGTTTTGATGTGTATTTGTGTAATGTGTAGTAAAGATGATGTTGAGCATCTTTTAATGTGCTTTTTCCAAGAATTCTTAAATGCAAAATGTTTTTAAAACATTTATGCAAGATAGATTCCCTATCTCCCTCTTCCAAACTCGAATAAAAAGGAACATTTGAAAAGTATGAGGAGATTATAACAAGTTCATTGTTAGAGGAAGATAGATATCTCAAATGTCTCAGGGTCCTAACTTTTTATTTGCTTTTTGTTTTTGGACTTTGCAGTTTATAGCATTTTAATATTTATTTGCTGAGCACATATATTATGTTATAGTTTATTTGTATTACCGTATACTTTGTCTGAAAAGTTAATTCAAAGAGCCTTATGGCTCTAGAAAGCATTTGGCACATTTCACAAGTTTAACTTTCATTGTTTGAATGCACTAGGTTATTTTAATGCTTTTGTTTTTTATTTTATGTCAGCATACTGTGTAATATCCACATAAGTAATTTTCCCAACAGAGATAGGACTAAGTTAATTAATGAGCATTTTAAAATACTATCTTTGTTTTTTTATATATATATATATTTTTTATTGATTTCAGAGAGGAAAGGAGAGGGTTAGAGAGACAGAAACATCAATGATGAGAGAGAATCATTGATCAGCTGCCTCCTGCACACCCTCCACTGGGGATCAAGCCTGCAACCCAGGCATGTGCCCTTAGCTGGAATCAAACCTGGGACCCCTCAGTCTGCAGGCCCATGCTCTATCCACTGAACCAAACTGGTGAGGGCTATCTTTGTTTATATGAGCCATATAACTACTACTAATACTTCTACCTTAGTTCAGTGGGCCAGGATTATCAGGGTGTTACTGAATGCTAGAATACCTTAGGGTTATCATCAGTGAAACTGAATTATATTTACATAAAACCCTTATCCAATCTGCTGGTTGAGAAATTGACTATGGATTTGGTTGTCCGTAATGTGTGACTAATCAGTTTGAGTATACACATTTGGTGGGTAAGCTATTCTGTATATTCATTTTGTAGGAGCTGATGTGGCTAATGTCTGTAATGAAGCTGCTTTGATTGCTGCAAGACACCTTTCAGAGTCCATAAACCAGAAACACTTTGAACAAGCAATTGAACGAGTGATTGGTGGTAAGGCAACTGAATATAACTTAAGTCAAAAGGCTGATAAGATGAATTTGAGGCCAGGGGTTTTTTGGCAAGATCTAGAAGCAAAGAAAGGTATATTTGCCTAGCTGTGGGGTTCACCGTTCACCTGCTGTGTTCCTTTGGTGTTGCGAACCCCTTCCCTCCTCTGCAGTCTGCAAGGAGATGGGTGGTTTAGGTGTTGGGTGAGTCTGAGAAGGCGATGGCAGCCTCACTCACATGGGTAGCTAGCAGTGAATGAGGTGTCTTCCCTTGAATTATACCAATCTGGTTGTTGTTGTTTTTTTGTTTTTTCCCAATCTAGTTTTTTTATAAATGCTTACAACCTTCCTATTTCCAAAAAGTTCATCTCATGAGTTAAATGTGTTCTATGCTAGATATAGGTGATGTATAAACAGCTCCGATGACTTAATCAGGAAATGCTCACCCTGCCAGCACAGTTGGGGATGCACATAATGTGTTTTCCTTGCTTTCTAGAATGGTTGCAACTTAATATTCATAAAAATATAATTAGCAATTCAAAAACTTGGGCATTTGAAGGAGAGAAAAGACTGCAGTCAAGAGGGCTGCACAGAAGAGGTGGGATTTAAATTGGGTTCAGTAGACAAATGGGAAACCGTGTGAAAGGGGCATGAACAGAAGGTGGTTTGGAAATAGTGTTACTTATACCTTGTGTTTCCTGGAGGGAAAGTAAACTGATCAGACTCAAGTTCCTGTGGAAAGTAAGACAAGGTTGAAGAACGTTATTTAAGTCTAGATTTTAGGAAGCCTTGAATGTTTTAACCTCAAGGACTTTTTAAATGCCCTATAGCCAGTTGGTTTTTTCTCCTGAGCCACTGAGTAATATGATAATCAGTAGTAGTCTGGGAAAGTGAATCTGACTCAGAAGAATAGGGAAGCATCTGGGAACAGAACCTTGGAGTCATTCATGTGAGATAGCAGGCTTTAGCATGGGTAGTCCCAGTGGACAGAGGCAGGAGAAAAGGACAGCCTGACAGGCTGCAGGGGGCTCTGAGGCAGCTGGTTCGGCAGAAAATGAGATGTGCTGAGTCTGAGTTGCAGGGTGTCCAGTGGAACTCGGGAGCACTACAGGGGTTCAGGCCGGGTTCCTGTGGTGCAAAAGTGGAGGAGAGGCTCAGGGAGCAGGTGCCTCCTAGGAGGAACAGGGACCCACATAGTAAGCATGGCCAGATGTTCACATTTGGTAGCAGAGGGGGGGAAAGTGAGTCAGGAAAGTCACCAAAGCTGTATGCTACAGACCCTGAAGGTGCATCGACACTTAAGACAAGGAAGACGTACCGTTAAAGGAGACTCAGGTGGAGGAGAAGGGAGCCAAGGGCAAGGACCTGCTTATTAAGGAAGAGTTGGCAGCAGGATCAAGTGATGGGATGTTAGGGAGACAGTCCTTGGGATTTGGCAGTGAGGCTGTTCTTGGTGACTTTTGATGTGACAGTTTGAACTGAGTGTAGAATACAAAGCCAGATTAATGGAGATTATAGTGAGGATCTAGAGCTAGAATAGCCGTGTGCTCAACCTGGGTTACATGCTAAATAACTAACTATTGAATGAATAAGTAGACCACATATTCTAGAAATGTGTTAATGAAAACAAAAAATCTAAAATGTAGAGTTGTAGATGGAATTAAATCACTACAGAAACATGTGAAACCTGCATATTTGTGCCTTTATTTTTTAAAAAAATATATATTTTATTGATTTTTTACAGAGAGGAAGGGAGAGAGAGTTAGAAACATCAATGAGAGAGAAACATCAATTAGCTGCCCTCTGCACACCCCCCACTGGGGATGTGCCCGTAACCAAGGTACATGCCCTTGACCGGAATTGAACCTGGGACCCTTCAGTCCGCAGGCTGACGCTCTATCCACTGAGCCAAACCAGTTAGGGCTATTTGTGCCTTTTTAAGTCAGGGCGATGCTATTAGTGCTTAGTACAAAGTGAGAGTGTGAAAGAAAACAGGGTGGCAGGTGGAGTAGGAGGCCTTGCTCTGAGGTGGGTAGAGTCTGGTTGAAGTTCAGCCACTGTGAACTAGCCATGGGCAGTCCTTGTTCTGTAATAATATACTGAAAATGAAAAATTCCTATGATAAACTATGGGGGAAGTTTTTGTTTTTCAGGTAAGTTAAGAATTGCTTATCTCTGGAAAAAAAAAGGCCTTGTTAACACAGCCTTTATAACTTCCCATCCTTGTATATACTTTCTACCTGTGGTATATATGTACTTGTCTTATGTTGTGTTATCGGAAACATAGCACTCTTTTTTTTTTTTTAATCTTCTAGACTCATTAATGTGTTACCAGTTGAGAAATTCTAGTTATTGAACACAACAAAACTACTTCTGTCTTGGTGTGATGATCTGTATTAGTACAAACTGTGTAGTTAGTTTCTACATTACAGAGGTGCCCACGAGGTTCAGCATCCACTGTTATCCAGGCCAAAGAAGAGTTGTGCATAGGTTAGGGGCCCTTCAGCTCTGTAGTGGGCACACAGGCCCAGCTCCGGTCTCCTGGGGTCATCTTCTCTGGTCTACCCTGCTGCTGCTTTGTCTGGCTCTTGGAACCCCTTGGGCTATTTGTTGAGTGTGTTGGGTGCTGCAGCCTAACTAACTCTCTGAGTCAGTATGTCCTGATCTATCGTCTACCCTCCATTAGGAATAGAGCAGGCACTTTGCCTGAATACCTAGACTAGCAGTGAGTTCTTTCTGGACTTTGTTTTCTGTGAATTGTATGTTTTAAGTTGACTTAAGTGCTGAATTTTACTATGTCCCTAAACAATATATGTGGCTCAAAAGAGTGGGAAAGTTAGGGGAAAAGTGGGCCTAGGGGTAGGGGTAGTGACTGCATTTTCCCTGTAGCTGGGTGTATTTTGAAGTTGATCCTTTATTTTTATTCTGACTTTGATTGATAAATTTTGGATTGTTAAAGCATCTTAATCTCTAAATCACCTTTTAGATAAGGAAATGTGACATATTGAATAACTTTTTATGTCAGTGTCACTAACATACAAGTGGTTTTGGTTTTTTGTTTTTGTCAGGCTTAGAGAAAAAAACCCAGGTTCTGCAGCCCGAGGAGAAGAAAACTGTGGCGTACCATGAGGCAGGTCACGCGGTTGCTGGCTGGTATCTGGAACATGCAGACCCACTTCTAAAGGTAAAGAAGTTGTTTGAACAGTAGGAGAAAATTGCACTCCCTCAAAGGATAAATAGATGAGATGTTTAAATTTAAAGAAATTTAGCAAAAACATCTAGTAATAACAGAGGAACAAAGTGGTTACACAAACTCTCCCACGGGTAAGTTATAAAATTTTGGAAAGAAAACTATTCAAAGGGACTGAAAAGTTTCCAAAAGCAGACTAAAACTGAGGAGAGTTTACCCTCAGAAAGTAGCAGCTACAATGGCTTAGAATTGGGTGCTTGTGGCTTTCTTGCCTGAGGGTTTTCCACAACCAGTGTTGGAAATGGCTGGCTTTACCATGTTGAGGTGCCAGAGGAGAAAGTTCAGGATTTGAAGAAAATTTGAAATTTAACAGGGAAATCCTGGAAATACGAACACTACAGAGGGGGTGAGACTCAAACCCAAGTAAAAATGCCCTGGCTGACTACTAAACTGTGCTTGCAGAGGGATTCCCAGAGAGCCTGGGAAAGTAAGCAGAGACCAAAGCCATGGTGCACCAAGTAATACTGTTACGGTTTCTGCTTTTTCAAATGAGTGTATTCCCCAAACTGGTGCAGCATGGATAACAGGAAGCAATGAGACTGACTTCCTATGTTGGGACAGCTGGAAATTGAGTGGGAGAGGGTCCCTGAAACAAGGAGACCACAGAGAAGACAACATTAAAAGTGTACACAAAACATCCTAATCTAAAAGAAGTCGCTAGAACTAATAAGTGGAGTTATCATGGCTGCAGAATTTAAGTTCCATATACAAAGTTCAAATGTATTTCTGTATATTAGCGATGAATAATTGAAAGGTGAAATTAAAAAAAATTCATTTCATTTACAACAGTATCCAAAAGCATGAAATACATAGGGATAAATTTACCAAAATACAGGGTAGGAATTTATATGGGATTGCAGGTATCAGCTAAAATAGTCAGAACAATTAAATCGAAGGGATTACACTCTCTGATTTTAGACTTTGTATACAGCTACAGCAGTGAAGACTAGTATTGATGAGAGAATTTAACACATAGATCAATGAGATGGAATAGAGTCTAGAAATAGACCTTCCTACATAATAGGTTCATTGATTTTCAACAGAGATACCTAGGTTATTGAAGGTGGGAAGGATTGTCTTGCCAACAAATGGTTCTGGTAGCTCAATGTTTATATGAAAGAAAGTAAACGTTGACCCTTACATCATATGTAAAAAAATAATTTGAAGTAGATCATAAAACTATAAAACTTCTAGGAAAAAACGTTAGGAAAAAGTCTTTGTAACTTTGGGTAGTCAGAAATTTCATAGGACACAAAATCATGAACCACAAAAACAGTTGTTAAATGGAATCTCATCAAACTTAAAAACTTGGTCTTTGAAAGATACCATTAAGAAAATGAAAGGCAAGCTACACACTCTGAAAATACTTGGCAGTACACACATATGAAAGGAATTGTATCTAGAATATATTAAAAACAAAAACAAATCTCTTAAAACTCAATAATAATGCCTTGGCCGGGTGGCTCAGTTGGTTGGAGCATCGTCCTATACACCAAAAGGTTGTGAATTTGATTCCCAGTCAGGGCACAGACCTAGGTTGTGGGTTTGATCCCCTGTTGGGGCACATGCAGGAAGCAACTGATCAATGTTTCTTTTTCTGTCTCTATTTCTCTTCCTTTCTAACATTAATAAACATATCCTTAGGTGAGGATTAAAAAAACACCAACTCAATAATAACAAAACAAGCAACCTAATAAATTGTGCAAAAGATTTGAGCATATACTTCACAAAAGATAGTATATGAGTGGACAATAGCACCTTAAGGTACTCGATATCATTAGTCATCAGGGAAGTGCAAATTAAACCTCAAGGAAATACCAAATGGTTAAAATTTTAAAGCCCGTCCTAAAGGATTGGCAAGAAGGTGGAGCAACAAGAACTCTCATATGTTGCTGATGGGAATGTGAAATGCTACTGTCGTTTTGGGGAACAGTGGCAGTTTCTTATAAATGCTTCCATATGATCAAAGATATTTACCCAAGAGAAATTAAAACATAATGTCCACACAAAGACTTACACCGCTTTATTCATAATAGCAATAAACTGGAAACAACCCTGATGTTCAAGAATGAAATGTTTATTTGGTATGATTAGACAATGCAGTGCTACACAGCAGTAAAAATGAAACAACACACAACTGTGGGGATGAATCTCAGAAACAGAAACCAGACACAATGAAGCACATACTGTATGCTGCCATTGATACGCAATTCTAGAAGTTGTAACTAATCCATAGGGACTGAAAGCATATGTGCAATTGCCTGGGAGTGGGGGAAGGGTTGAATACAGAGGGGCACAAGGGAACTTTGGGAGAATGAAGAGTATTTTGTACCTTCATTGTGGTAAGAGGTTAAGTTTGTCAAAACTCATTGATCTTAGAAATTGATGACTCAAGAGCAAGTTTTTGCACAACTGCATGCTATTAACTCATACCTCTAAATAAGCAGCTCCATCAGTTTTGATGTGTTCTGATGTGTTCTCTCCAGGCCTTACAATTCATGTTTTATATGTCAGTATTCAGGTATAATTAGAAAGAGCCACCCAAATTTTTCAGAAACTGAAGAGTTGTTTAAAATAAGTAAAAGTTGCCCTAGCTGGTTTGGCTCAGTGGATAAAGTTATCTGCCTTCGGATTGAAGGGTCCCAGGTTCAATTCCGGTCAAGGGCACATGCCCGGGTTTCGGGCTTGATTCCCACTCTGGGGCATGCAGGAGGCAGCCAATCAATGATTCTCTCTCATCACTGATATTTCTGTCTCTCTCTCCCTTCCTCTCTGAAATCAATAAAAATATTTAAAAAAGAAAAGTAAAAGCGCTTCCAAAATGGGAAAAAACAAACGTATTGAACTGTACACTTTAAATGGATGCATTTTTTACATGTAAATCATCCCTTAATAAAGTGGATTTTTTGAAAATTAAAGGAATTGACTCAGTTGCAAAAAGAGGACTAGAAAAGAAATTGAAAGCTGCTGAATGCCCTGCTCTGGTCAGCCATACCTGCCTCCTGTACAAAGAGAGCGTGGCCATCGCTCACAGTCAAATTGAATGGAGCCTTCACTATATTCAAGCTCTCAGGAGGAGTCACCACATGCCAGCAGCCTTTTTGTCAAGACTGAATCATTTCAATTGAGTTTATAAAAAGACAATTTCTAGAACTCTTAAGGTGAAGTTATCCTAAGAGCAAATACTTCTGCATAGTCACTCCTGCTCGATCTCATTTAGCCAAAGCTGATGGATTGCCCATCTGCTGTGCTTTTTTTTCATAAGTGAGTTTATTTATCTGTTAATGCTGTGATCAAGTCTACATTTGGTGGTGGAATCTCCAACAGTTTTTATGTTTTGTATTTGTCAGGTGTCTATCATCCCAAGGGGCAAAGGTCTGGGTTACGCTCAGTATTTACCCAGAGAACAGTACCTGTACACCAAAGAGCAGCTCTTGGATAGGATGTGCATGACTCTGGGTGGCCGGGTGTCGGAAGAAATCTTCTTTGGCAAGATTACAACTGGTGCTCAAGATGACCTGAAAAAAGTGACTCAGAGTGCATATGCCCAAGTAAGTACGAAATGGAGTGCTTCTTCCTCATCTCACGTTTGCATGAGAAATAGTCACGAATGGCTCTGGAACAGTAACACTGTGTTTGACTGGTTTGGGCTTCTTGGGCCAAGGTTATTTCTTAAAAGAAATCCATTGTAAAGCAATCAAAACTTACGAAAAGAAATGACTTTTTGGGGGCACTCCTGTTCCTCATATGTCAGCTCTTTTGGGTCTGTCACTTTCTCAAATCCTTTTAATGATGCATATAATTTTTTTTCCTATTGTCTTTACTTTCTATTTCTTAGGACATTATTTGTTGTATTTGCTCATGTTGTTTCTGGCTTAATCTTTATTTTTAAAATAATTTTTCTTTTATATCTTTTTCCTTTGTTCTAGCACCTCATCTGAGCTTTTCTGATTCCGATTTATGCTATTCTACATTTTCTATCATTTTTCTGATTTCTTTTAGCCTTTTCTGGAGTCTAGGCTATAGCTTTCATCTGTTTTATGGACATCTTTCCATCTTGCTTTTCTTATCTATGGAGACATTATTCTGCTGCTCTTTTTTTCTTCTCGGAATAACTTCATAAGGGATTTTCCTATTGTTCATTTTTACATTAAATTTGTTTTCCTGGCCTCTTAGGAAGGAGGAAGATGAGGACAGCTAGCTTTTCTATTTTGATAGCTTTAGAATTCCCTTTTCTGATGTTTTCATGAAGTTTTAAAAAACATGGCCTACTGTGCTCGCTTCGGCAGCACATACACTAAAATACATGGCCTACTACTTTTGGAGTCCTCCTGGCTCAGTTCCTGCTCCTCACTTTTATCTGGGCCTTCCCTTTTCTAGTCAGTTTGGATTTTACTTCCAGAAGCTGCTGCTTTTTTCTTTTTTAAAATCTATTGGGGTGACTTTGGTTGCTAGGATCATATAGGTTTCACGTGTACATTTCTGTGGTACATTATTTGTGTATTGCATTGTGTGCCTATCACTGAAAGACCAATCATTTTCCATTACCATATATTTAGCCCCCTTTACCCTGTATGACTCCTTCCTAATCACCATACTATTGTCTGTGTCTATGAGTTTCAGTTTTATATCGCACACACGAGTGAAATCATATGGTTCATAGCTTTTTCTGACTTATTTTGCTTAGCATAATTTTCTCAAGGTCCATCCATGTTGTTGCAAATGGCAGTATTTCATCTTTTCTTATGGCTGAGTAGTCTTCCATTGCATATATGTACCACATCTTCTTTATCCAGTCCTCTATCAAAGGACACTTTGTCTCCATATCTTGGCCACTGTGAGTAACGCTGCAGTGAACGTAGGGGTACATATATCTTTGTGAATAAATGCTTTAAAATTTTTCGTGTAGATGTCCAGAAGAGGGGTTGCTGAGTCATCTGGTAATTCTATTCTTAGTTTTTTGAGGGACTTCCATACTATTCTCCATACGGCTGTACATTTACATTCCCACCAGAAGTGAATGAGGGTTCCTTTTTCTCCACAGCCTCTCCAATACTTGTTATTACTTGTCTTGTTAATAATCTCGAAGCCGCTGCTTAACGTGGGGCTTCTTCTTGTTAGCTTTGGGGCTCTTATGGCCCAGACTGGACCAACCACTTCACACAGTCTCCTGGCCCTGCGGCTCAGGGAACGGGAAATGCACTGCCCTTTCCGGGGTCAGTTGTTCTCAGGTTGACATGACGCTCTTTGTAGGAAGAACCTGGAGGGTTTGGGGTTCTTATCCTCTCAGGTCTGTCAGAAGCTTCTTTTCTACTTCCCCTCATTCAGAGAGGATCATGCAGGTCTTACAGCTTTGGGATTTGTCCCCTCCTGTTTCTCACCTGATTTTGTGTTAGGTTGTTTATGGGCTTCTGGTCTGGTATTCCTTACTGAGGAATTTAAAGCACTAGTCATTGCTGCCACTGCACACAGAACGTTCAGCCTATTTCAGGCCCCATGTAGATTTTGCCAGGTTAAAGAGTAGATTACAATGAAATGTGTGGAGTTAATTCTAAAGACTTATGGGCATTTTATGAAAATATGTTAGCCTGTCAGCAAAAATGGATGTCTACCACTAATCATGTATTCTTTTTCAGATTGTTCAGTTTGGCATGAATGAAAAGGTTGGGCAAATCTCCTTTGACCTCCCACGTCAGGGTGACATGGTATTAGAGAAACCTTATAGTGAAGCCACAGCAAGACTGATAGATGACGAAGTACGAATACTTATTAATGATGCTTATAAAAGAACAGTAACTCTTCTCACAGAAAAGAAAGCCGATGTGGAGAAGGTAGGTGCCAATCATACAAATAATTCTAAACACAGTTTTGCAGGATAAGTTCAAAGTGATACTGACTCTTGGTGGGTTTATAGAAGTCAGCATTTCTCGTATCTGGCTGACTCTTGGGTTCCTTCCTTCATTCTGATGTTTCTGTGTGTCTTTTGCTTCTGAGGTGGTGGAAATATGTTGATAAGCAAAAGTGGGCATGATCCCAGTTCTTGTGGCCCTTAAGAATATGAGTGAGGGATTCATGAAGTCTATTAATAGTTACCCAATAAACAATTGAATCTGTACTGTTCCTCACCAGGTATTTTACCAATATAGTAAATCCTCGGTTAATACCATTGATAGTTTCTGCAACCTTAAGTGAAATGACATATAATGAAACCAGTTTTACCAAAGGCTAATTAATATAAGCAAGAGTTAAGTTCCTGTGGCCTCACATCAACGTTATAACAAAACAGTGTTGAACAAAACAACATTATTTGAGGCCCTGCTGTACTCCTAAGTATGGAATACAATGGACTAATAGAAATTTACCATTGTTTCTCACCTCTGGAATAAGTAGTAAGTGACAGATGAAAGGGCACATAGAGAATTAGCTAAACTTGATAAGCAGGAAGTCAACACATGAAAACTACATTTGGCTTAATTATAAGCGTCCATGGATAAGCATGCTTCATGTGTTTCATTGTTCCTCATTTGGATAGCACCTGCAAAAGGCATGGATCCTTTTATTTTTTAATATATTTTATTGATTTTTTACAGAGAGGAAGGGAGAGGGATAGAAACATCGATCAGCTGCCTCCTGCACACCTCCTACTGGGGATGTGCCCGCAACCAAGGTACATGCCCTTGTCCGGAATCGAACCTGAGACCTTTCAGTCCGCAGGCCGATGCTCTATCCTCTGAGCCAAACCGGTTAGGGCACGGATCCTTTTTAATTGAGTGGATTTCTTGCATCTAGTAAACTTTTAATTATTCAGACTCCATGCCATCAAAATTACAATTTTTTGTTCTTTGAACATTCTTCACTCTAATGAGAAAAACACAGATGAAGAAGCCTGATAAGGGATTGACACAGATAACAGAATATTCTAAAGTAGACTATTCATAAGCAAACCTTCAGAGAGGCCTTCTGTGAGCCTGCGCTGTGCTGTGCAATTCTAAAAATCTATGACATCTTTTCACAAAACTGCACAGTGTAATTGGGAGAGAGCTAGTGTCTGTGAAACACCAGAAAGCAAGCAGCAGGAGGTCCGAGAGAGAACAGTGGTCAGAGAAGGCTTTATATGGAACATAGGGCTTAATTTTACCTGGAAGGATAGTCAGATTCCGGTCCATGGGAAAGGAGCTCAGCATGGAGGCCTGCTGAGCAGAGAAGGGTATGGGGAGGAAGGCAGGATTGGGCCGGCCTGCCTGGAGCAGATACTGGGGGAAAGGGATACTGCAGTACCCAGGTCCTCAAAAGCCAGGTTGAAAATTTAGAAACATAATTTTAGGCATTTAGGTATAAAAGTGATTTTCAAAATGGTCTAATCTAACCACCTTGTTTTATGGGAGGGAGTCCTTAAAGAACCTTAAGTAGAAATGATTCAAGTTCATCACTTACAAGGAGAGTGTGGCAGCAGTGGGATGGAAGAGACTAGAACAAAGACCAGCTCAGAGCTGTTGCAGACCTGTGTAACATTCCTGAGATGGTGCTGATGGTGACATCTAAAAAACCAAGAGTTGCTGATTAAAGTTAATAAGATTGATTAAGTGGCGAATGGATGGGAGGGAAGCCCTTGGAATGACTCCAGGGCTCCTCCTACTGGCAAATACAGCCTGGGGTGGGAACGGGGGAGAGATTCAGCCTTGACATCCAAGAGGACATAATCAGTAGGCATTTGCAAGTGATATATGGATAGGAGGTCCAGAGCAGATAAAGGATTTGTTGGTTATTCCCCTACAGCCAATTGTTAAAGAGAAAAATGAGCTGTAAAAGACAATAGAGGGCGGAAGTGCTCACCGAAATGAGATGACCAGCTCGGGGATTCCACATGCACACCATAGATGCTCAAATGGGTCCAGAGAATTATACTGTTATTTACCCTTCCATATGTGCAGTATGTGCACTGACAGTGGTAACAAAGAAGTAACTGTTTGTGAAGGGAAAAGTAATCCTCAGATCTTGAAACACCGTAGAGTTCTGAAATCCTGCTTGGTCCATCAGAAAATTAAGTCCATTAAGAATAATGTGGAGCCAGCCAGGAGCCATCAAAAGGAGAAGTGGCTGGAGCCTTTGCTGCTACAGCAAATGCCTTCCAAATTCTGGGCCTCAGTTTACCCATCTAAGGGCCAAGATTTAGGAGAATAAGAGTAATCAGCTAGCATTCACTTAGTTTAGTATCGTATGTATACCAGGTACTGCCTAACTTCTCTAAAACCCCCTGCAACCTCATGAAGTAACTATATTATTATCCCCATTTTACAAATGAAGACTCTAATACATAAAGAAACAATGTTGCTTAACTTTGCTTAAGGTCATCAGGCAGGTAGTTGGTAAGTGTCAGGACCAGGATTCGGACCCAGACGTGCAGTCTGCAGAGCCCTTGCCATTAACTCCTAACCAAGCCTGTACCTGTCGATGTGACTGATCTGGGTTGAGATGGACTGTGAGCATAAATTGCATGCTGGTTTTGAAGACAGAATGAACAAAAGAATGTACAACATATCAATTCTCAAAATGATTACACTTGAAATGACAATGTTTTTTACATATTGGGTTAAGTAAAATATCACAACTTAAGTGATTTCTCGTAACTATAAATAGGCAAATTTGAGAATTAAAGATGGTCTAGGAAGAAATCCTAAAGCTTTTATTTCTTCAAATCTATACACAAACAATATATTAAAGAATTAGATCATTTTAGTATTCTGGTTATGTTTCTTTAAGAGATTTTATCCCTTAAAGATGTAGACAAAAATATATAAGGTGACCAGGCCTACTGGGGAGGGCAGTTAGGCCTGCAGGGGAGGGCAGTTGCGGGGGGGACCGAGGCCTGCAGGGGAGGGCAGTTAGGGGCAACTGAGCCGGCAGGGGAGGGCAGTTAGGGGCGACCAGGCCTGCAGGGGAGGGCAGTTAGGGGTGACCAGGCTGTCGAGGAAAGTTAAGGGTGACCGGGCCAGCAGGAGAGGGCAGTTAGGGATGACCAAGCCAACAGGGGAGGGCATTTAGGGGCAATTGGGCCGGCAGGAGAGCAGTTAAGCGATCAGGCTGGCAGGAGAGTGGTTAGGGGTGATCAGGCTGGCAGGCAGAAGCGGTTAGGGGCAATCAGGCAGGCAGGCAGGCAGGCAAGTGGATGGGAGCCAGCAGTCCTGGATTGTGAGAGGGACATCCCTTGAGAGGTCCCAGATTGGAGATGGTGCAGGCTGGGCTGAGGGACCCCCCCCGCCCCGCACGAATTTTGTGCACCAGGCCTCTAGTTAAAAAATAAAAATAGAAGGTGATTCATCAATGAAAGATGTAGTTTCCCTCTTTTAAAAAGCAAATATTGTAAACTACAGACATTATGCATCTCACTTTTCATTGTGTGGATATACCAAATGTATTTAGCCACTCCCTTACTGCTGGACATTGGTTTTTATAGTATTTTGCACACCTTACTCCAAAATTATGTGACCTTATATATATATTTTTTCAGTGGTTCTTAAACCCTTTTTGGGGTGGGGTTGTCTATAAATATTGTTGAGTAACTGTTATTCATATTTCAGGTTGCTCTTCTATTATTAGAAAAAGAAGTATTAGATAAGAATGATATGGTTGAACTTTTGGGCCCCAGACCATTTGCGGAAAAATCTACCTATGAAGAATTTGTGGAAGGCACTGGCAGCTTGGATGAGGACACTTCGCTTCCAGAGGGCCTGAAGGACTGGAACAAAGACCGGGAAAAGGAGAAGGAGGTGTCCCCAGAGGAGAAAATCGCCAATCAGATCCGAGGAGGGAGGCCGTTTTAGCTTGTGTCGTGGGTTCAGTTTGCACGTTATTTCAACTCTGGCTTTCTCAGAAGAAGGAGAACACTGCTAAGTTGATCTTAACCAGCTGCTGACCAGTCGAAGTGGTGGGGAGAAGAGTACTTAATCCTCAGCTTCAGCAGTCCCAGTAGGGGTGGCGGGGTGATTTCCCAGGCCCTGGGCTCTTGGACAGCGGCTGGGAGAGGGGAGCTTGGTGCCCGGCACTGGTCCCGCTCCACCATCAGTGAAGCCAGCAGAACATGTCAGGGAGAGAATCGGAAAGCTGGCCAGCGCGGGAGAGGCCTGTATTTCACTTTCCATCGCCCCACCCTTCATTCCCATTTCCCGTAAGAGGCTGTGAAATTAAATTGAATTCCTGATAAGAATATTTAAATTGGACTATTACTTTGAAGATTGAATCCAGACCACATGTTGCTGTTTTACTGGAATGATTTTCTACAGAGAGCTGTAACATATTAAAAAAATATGAATGTATTATGTAAATACGGCTTCTTTACATCAGAAATAAAGTGTAAACATTTTACTTTTTTCTCCTGACCACACACAAGGCCACTGTTTATGCTTGGGATACTTCCTTTTAGTCTCTGGTTCTCATCTGCTCCCACACGAGGATGAGGAGCTTCTAGGTTTGTGTGTCCTGGAATGATGAACTCAGATACCAGCTCAGGGCGAGAATCCGATTTACACCCTTACTCGACCAGTCATGGCCACGTGTTGGTCACACTGGGACTGGGAGTCGGTGTGTCATAGCAGGTGTGCAGGCTGTCCCAAGCCATCACCTGGACTTCAGAGAAGGGCAGTGACAATAAGCTAGAAGGCCCCTGTGCCCTGCGTCTTCCATGACTTGCCTGCTCTGAATTGTAAGCTGTGACCATTACTGTTAGAAGGGTGTGTGGGTCCAAAAAAGTGGAGGTTTGCAATGCTGCAAACGTAGATGGGCTAAAACCTTACAAAGCCACTATTTGGACTTGGAAGTGCCATACATTTTTGCATTTATTAATACATATTTTTAGCAGCTTCTTTTAATGTTCCACTTGCCTTGTGTATCCTTGATGTAGTTAAGTATGTTGTGGGAATAGTGACTCCTCAGACTTAAGACACAGAATCAGTGGCATCTGGAGCAGCACTGAGCTGATGGGATGGGAGGTGGCTCAGGCAGTGACCTGCAGAAGTCACACTGACTGCCCTCTCCTCAGGGGATGCTTGTGGGAAGCAGCTGAGTGAAGACTTGTTTTAAGGCTGTAGGAGGACTCGGCCATCAGGGTGTTAGGGTGCTGGGCTCCACCTAAGCAGTGACGAGGAGATGCTCAGTGCTCCTTCCTCTTCCCACTGCAGAGGCGCCAGTGTGCGGTTCTGTCTGGGCGGAGTAAAGGGGTGTGCCAAGCATGAGTCACGTTTGATTCAGTAAGAAAACTGACAAAGCTGTGTGGGAGACTCGGATGGTAACCCACAACTCAGCAGGACTCGTCTGCAGAGTGGTCACACCTGCATTCTAGGCACTGGAGTGAGCGTTACCTATGTTGGGGCCTAAATAGAGCCTGGCCCACAGCGGGTGCTCGGAGGAAATCAAACCTAGCACATTTCCAGGTTAGGTGGGAACGGTAACGTGTATTTTTACTGTAGTCTCACAAAATAGTTCAGACTTCTGCAAAAAAGATCTGTTCTCACCTCAGTTCAAGTCATGCTGTCTACCCCAGTCAGACTGCCCGCCGGTGTTGCTCAGTTGTCGAGCATTGACCCATGAACCAAGAGGTCACTGGTTTCGATTTGGGTCAGGGCACATGCCTGGGTTTTGAGCTGGATCCCCAGTGGGGGGCATGCACGATATATCTCATCAATGTTTCTATCCCTCTCCTCTCTAAAAATAAAAACTTTTTTTTTAAAAAAGGCTAGGGCTGCCCTCGCCAGTTTGGCTCAGTGGATAGAGTGTTGGCCCATGGTCTGAAGGGTCCCGGCTTCAATTCCGGTCAAGGGCATGTACCTAGGTTGCAGGCAGGAGGCAACTAATCAATGTATCTCTGTCACATCAATGTTTCTCTGTCTCTCCCCCTCTAAAAAAATCAGTGGAAATATATCCTTGGGTGAGGATTAACAACAACAAAGACCCTTAAAAGAAGGCTAAGGCTTAACACAAATAAATGCAGTTGGTGGGTGTGAGCCATGGCACCACAGCACCGGACGGGGCTAGGTCACACTGAGGTGGCCCGAGATCTCGGTGGCTCCAAATGGCAAAGACTCACTTCTCTTCCTTCTTGTCCAACAAAGGCCAGGAGGCTTTGCTCCACAGTCACCGATGGAGACGCTGGGTTACCTTTACAGGAGGAATTGGGGTCCCCCACTTGGGAGTCAGAGCAGAGGGCCAAGCACTAACATTCGCTTCCATCTGGAAGTGACATACCACCACGTTCTTTTGGCTAAAGCAACACCACTCGCTCCCAGCGAACTTTGGCAGTGCTGGCCAATTACTAGTAAAACTAGCCTGGTCCTGTCCTGTGGAATTTGACTTTACAAGACCTGTTACAGAAGTGGCTAGTTTACAGGAACCATAAAGTGATCATTTGTTACACAGACAAGAGCCTTCACCCTCTGTGCTGGGCCAGGCTGCTGGCCTGGGGTCCTGCTCAGAGAGCCCACCTACCCCGTGCCCCTCACCCACCAAGAGCTAGCTGGAAGCCTGAAGGTAATGGGTGGCTCCTCTGGCAAATCCCAGTGGTTGTTAGGGAAGGCTGGACCCACTAGCCCAGGGAGATGGGAAGTTCTCTGGGAGGTCTAAATGCTGTTGCACACGGGGCTGACGGGCTTTTCTTTATGCTCGCACACCTGTAGGCTCAGAATTCTGGCTCCCGCCGGCAGAGCCTGCAATTCAAGAAAAGCCTCTTTCCTTTCAGTGAGCTGCAGGGGCAGGTCACCCAGGGCGGACTAGAGATCTGAGCAACCATCGTAAGGGTGCAAAGTAACAATCTATCACATAAGCAAAGGCTGGGAGAGACGAAGGAACGGTTTTAGTGTTTTATTACGAATAAACTGTTTCAAAGGTTCAATATTGCATATTCAAGATAAGGCAACACGGCGCAGCTTCATTTCACAAAGGATGAAAAAATACTGTTTCTAACTTCCCTGCTAATTCTCAGACATGGTTGAACACTTAATAGAAGGTGAGGTTTATTCACTTAGCCCTTTACTGGTGGCCCACAAGTTCTTTTAAGTCCTCCAGTAGAAAATGTCCCTCGTCTGATCTGAGTGGGGAGGACTGCCCATTCTCTGCTATTTTAATGTACTTTCTTCGTTCTAGATGACCGAGAGTACAATTTGATTGCCTTTGGGAGGGGCCTGCACCCATATATTTAGAGACCAGTGCGTCATTGAACAGCCATTGGAGTTAAGACACATCCGAGATAGAGCAAGAAAGTCTGAACTGTCGTATCTGAGACAGGGACACGCCTCTATTCGTTGATCTCCTCTTCGTCGTCTTCAAAAGCTTCTTCACCATCATTGGCCGTAGCTTCTTGATATTGCTGGTACTCAGACACCAGGTCGTTCATGTTGCTCTCGGCCTCGGTGAACTCCATCTCATCCATGCCCTCGCCCGTGAACCAGTGCAGGAAGGCCTTCCGGCGGAACATGGCAGAAAACTGCTCCGAGATGCGCTTGAACAGCTCCTGGATGGCCGTGCTGTTGCCGATGAAGGTGGAGGCCATCTTGAGGCCCCGGGGAGGGATGTCACACACGGCCACCTTGACGTTGTTGGGGATCCACTCCACGAAGTAGCTGCTGTTCTTGTTCTGGACGGCCAGCATCTGCTCGTCCACCTCCTTCATGGACATGGGGCCCCGGAAGACGGTGGCCACGGTCAGGTAGCGCCCATGCCTTGGATCACAGGCCGCCATCATATTCTTGGCGTCGAACATTTGTTGAGTCAGTTCGGGCACTGTCAGCGCCCGGTACTGCTGGCTGCCTCTGGCCGTCAGGGGGGCGAAGCCGGGCATGAAGAAGTGAAGGCGGGGGAAAGGGACCATGTTCACCGCCAGCTTGCGGAGGTCCGCATTGAGCTGGCCCGGGAAGCGTAGCGAGGTGGTGACCCCACTCATGGTGGCCGACACCAGGTGGTTGAGGTCCCCATAGGTGGGCGTGGTCAGCTTCAGGGTGCGGAAGCAGATGTCGTACAGGGCCTCGTTGTCGATGCAGTAGGTCTCGTCCGTGTTCTCCACCAGCTGGTGGACGGACAAGGTGGCGTTGTAGGGCTCCACCACCGTGTCCGAGACCTTGGGGGAGGGCATGACGCTGAAGGTGTTCATGATGCGGTCGGGGTACTCCTCCCGGATTTTGCTGATGAGCAGCGTGCCCATGCCTGACCCTGTGCCCCCGCCCAGGGAGTGGGTCAGCTGGAAGCCCTGCAGGCAGTCACAGTGCTCACACTCCTTCCTCACCACGTCGAGCACCGAATCCACCAGCTCTGCTCCTTCTGTGTAATGCCCCTTTGCCCAGTTGTTTCCGGCACCCGTTTGTCCTGGAATAAGCAAAAGAGTAGCACACCATTTAGACAGGGCAAGACAGGCCCTGACTGGTTTGGCTCAGTTGGTTGGCTCATCCTCCCATATACTGAAAGGTTGCAGGTTTGATTCCCAGTCAGGGCACGTACCTAGGTTGTGGGTTTGATCCCCATTTGGGGGCACATAAGGGAGGCAACTGATGGATGTTTCTCTCTCACATCATTGTTTCTCTCTCTCTCTCAAATTGATAAGCATTTCCTTGGGTGAGGATAAAAAGAAATATAATAAATAAATAGGGCAAGACCATAGGACCCACTCATTGATATTGATACATTTTAAATGGTGATGGAAAAGATGCATTACCGATTAGATAATATGGTGTTAGCCGAAGTCAGCAGGTGGGTCAACAGGCACCACCAATACTGCTGGTGAGTACACGTATTAGTACCTCTTTAGACAAGTTAAATACTCATCAATTTTTTAAAAATATATTTTTATTGATTTCAGAGAGGAAGGGAGAGGGAGAGAGACAAAGGCTATTAGCATGACCGGACCTGTGGCTCAAAGTAAATTGCAGAAACTATCTATTTAATGATCAACTATAGAAACATTCCCTCCGTGCCTGCCTCAGCCCCTCAGGTGGTCATTACTTGACCAGGAGGTGACTGTGTTCTCTTACTTCTCTCTTCCCGCCCAGTTGGGTCGCACAGTGAAACTTGGCTGCCTACTCTTACTAGGATCAAAAATGATCATTGTCCTTCCTATGGCCCTGCTAACTCCTGTTTACCCCTCCCCACCCAACCCAGCAGCCGGCAGCCCGGCCAGACCACAGCAGAGGCCCTGGGAGGAACAAGCTCGGGGCAGCCTTCTACTCAGGGCTAGCCTTGCGCCTGGGGCTCACACCTGTAAAAGGAAAGACTGAGTGTAACTGTTACAAAGAGACAGGAATTATTTCCTTAAACTGGAGTAGAAACTAGTAAATGAAAAGAAGCAGGTGGCTTTAGGCAGACATACAGCCGCAGTGAATCAAGCTTGCCCGAGTGGTCAGGGTAGATTCTGAACTGGACCCTTTCTCTTCCTTCAGCGCACACCACGCTCTTGGCGCCCTCGGTGTTTATAACATGATTAGCCGTAAGGTTTTCTCTGCTCGTGTCAAAAGGAGGAAGCTGGTGACTTCTGAAAATATTTTGCCACTGTCTCATAGCAACGGACGTTCCCAGTTAAATATTTGGGGGTCATGAGTTGAACATCTTCTGTAATGCAATGTTGTGACATTAATCAGCGGCTCCAGAGGGTGGAACACGAGGCCGCAATCTCGAAGCTTGGCAGTCGGGTTGCAGCAGATCCCCTGGGTCCTCTCAGAGTCCGCCCTCTGGTGTACCTCCAGAGCGCACCCTCTGAGCTGTGTGTGTGCTCTATGACCCTCTCCTAGCACCAAAATTGGAAGAAAAAAGTGCAAGTGCAGAAAGAGGCTTAAAGGAAAGTCTCTCTCTCTGGTGTTTCATTTTCTCCCACAAGACTGTTTCCCGCTATCTACTAGGCATGATGGCTATGCAGCCAGCAATTCATTGGGAAAAAAGGTTTTTTAAAAAAATAGTATTTTCATGTTTAAAACTCAAATGCAGATCATTTTCACTTTTAGAATTATACACACTTCAAGTCTATTTTTAGAAAGAAAACATTTCAAACTATATTTGAAAATGGACTGACTCTGGCTTATTTTAATTTGCCACCTTGGAGACAATGAGCTAGGAAGCCACAGGGGAATGAACCATCTCCCACTCAGAGACAAGTCTGCCTCTTTTATTAACTGGAAAATGCCCTGAAAACAACTGCTCAGCCAAACAATATAGTATGTTCCTACATTCCGGACGCCCCTCCCTTCCACCAAACAGATGTGCAGTTTTAACAAAGTAAGCATACTCACTTAAACAATTCAAAATTCTTAATAAAAAGAACATCAATTTTTTAAAAAATTACTAAAGAATAACGTTATTTCACATCAGTACAATGTGTTAAAATTTTTAAATATTCTGAGTCAAAGACAGGTATGCATGTTCTGGCAAGAAGCAAAGATGCAAGAAATAATCCCGGGGACAGTGTAAATGCCAAGCATCAATTCTAACATTTTTCAAAGTTTACACGGATAGTGAGTGAATTGGGTAACTTAGATAATAGTTATTATAGGTCTACCTTAATTTGTTCTTAAACATTTTGATCCCATCTACTGACACCTAGATAGATGAGATCAAACCTTTCTTACACTTTAATATTCAGTTCAATTAAATAAAACCAAAGCAAACTTCCACAATTGCTAAATTTGCTGCCCTGAGAATCTAGTTTAGCACGACGACTTCAATCGTTTGTGATAATTCAGTCACATAAAAATTGGCTCACGGTTTCGACTCTCTGAGACCTCAAATGCCCTGGCTGTGCAGGAGGGATGCTGAGGGCGAGGCCTCATCCTGAGCAGACGTCGGGGCTGGGAGAGGGAGAGGGGAAGGCAGAGAGGGTGCATGGCCTCTGGCGTCCCACTGAGACCTTGCCCAGAAAGGGCATCCACGGGTGCCATAGCCTCATCCGTGACGTTTCTTATGACAGATTGAAGGCATGTAAAAGGATATGAAGAGTAATGTAGTGGATATCTACTTACCCATCACCCATTTTAAGAAATAAAACATACCAATGTTACATGAAGCCCCATAGAACATATATAAATGGGAACATCTTAAATTTAAACCATAAAGAACAGTCTTTTTCTATTTTCTCTCCAACCTCCATGGGAACAGGGTTCGAGTTACATTTGAACCTTTGTGTTTTTATGTGGGAGTCCTGTCCATGTGTGCCTGGGGCCAATTATGGTCTCTAGTTCAGTGAAAGGTAAAGAATATAAATGTTCCCATTTGTGAACAATAAAAATATTGGCAATTTAGGTTTTCTAATATCAGAAAAGGGTCACCAGAGTCCCGATCTATTTGAAATATTAAAGGTGAAAGAAAACTCTTGAACAAGTTATTATTAGAAGCTTCACCTGTCCCATTGGTTGTGTAGGTTGTCATGGTGATGAGAAGTGGATGATACCCAGAGGACACATAAAGTCTTTGTGAACTTGTCTTCTTCCTAACAAGTCACTGCCTGATTCTGCTACAAGGTCATTAATTCGTATACCAATAAAACCTTCCCGATTCTGTGTCCTCTTATAGAGCAGAATTGTCTATGAATGGGAGATGGTTCATCTCCCTGTGGCTTTGACTCTGAAACCTATGGCTACAGGGTGATGGAGGCTGGTAACACTAACGGCGCCACTTTAATTTTATTTAATTAATATATTATTTTTTAAAATATATTTTTATTGATTTCAAAGAGGAAGGGAGAGGGAGACAGAGATATAAATATCAATGATGAGAGAGAATCATTGATTGGCTGCCTTCTGCACCCCTCCTACTGGGGATGGAGCCCGAAACCAGGGCATGTGCCCTTGATCGGAATCGAACCCGGGACTCTCAAGTCCGCAGCCCGACACTCTCTCCACTAAGCCAAACCAGCTAGCACAATTTATTTAATTTTATATAATTCTCTTTAGAAGTTTATAGAGAGCGGGTGCTATTATTGTGTGTTTTGCTTTGTTTTTAGGTAGAGGAAGGGAGGGGAGGATTTGCCCATTCTGCTAGAACAAAACTCCTATGGCCCCAGTCTTTAGAAAGAAAGCAGAACTGCCTACAGACAATGAGAAAGAAATACAGGCCTAAACGTACTGAAGTTAAAAGATGAGCACTATAGGAACCAAAAATAAGTTACTATTACCATATTATAATAATTTATGAAGGCGGAAAAAAGTTAATGTCTAATTTTTTTTTTTAAATAAAGAACTATCAGGATAAGCATTTCATTTAGAAATACAGAGGTTACTTTCCTTAAAAAAAAAAAAAAGTCAAGAATTACAAGAGGTGCCTGTGATCAGTTTGGGGTCTGCGCATTTCCATTCGCGATTTCCTGTGCCATGTGAGGCTTTTAACCTTGCACACCAATTAGTTCTGATGTTTAGGAGAGGAGCGCGCGGGGAAGAGGGCACGTACCGAAGATGAAGTTGTCAGGCCGGAAGAGCTGGCCGAAAGGCCCCGACCGCACACTGTCCATGGTGCCGGGCTCCAAGTCCACCAGGGCAGCCCGGGGCACGTATTTCTGGGCTGGAAGAGAACAGAGCCACCCACCAGAGGTCATTTTCCGGTTTCTAGCGTAACTGACTTCCCCACAGCAAGTCCCACCAGCTCAGCGGCCTGGCGTGTGGGAAGCAGGGTTTCAGAGAGGGTTCCCTGGCTTCCTTAGAATCACAGACTCCTAGCACGGGGAGCACAATCCCACCCTGGACTGTTCAGATGAGGAAACCAGCCCAGGCATGGATGGGCAGAGGGCGCTCCAGGAATAAGCAGGGCGGGAAATCAAGTCTCCTGACTTCCTGCCTCCTGGATTTTCCAGTGCACCCTACCACCTCTTTCCTGTTGGGCAGTGTACGGTTTTAGCTCCGTGGAAATAAACCTTGTCTGTGGTGGCAAATTGTGCTGTGCCCGGCCGGTGGGGCTCCGTGTTTGAGCGTCCGCCCATGAACCAGGAGGTCACGGTTAGATTCCCAGTCAGGGCGCATGCCCAGGCTCGGTCCCCAGCGTGGGGCGTGCAGGAGGCAGCCGATCAATGATTCTCATCATTGATGTTTCTATCTCTCTCCCTCTCCCTTCCTCTCTGAACTCAGTAAAAAAAAAAAAAAAAAAATATATATATAAATAATATGTATTTTTTAAGAATTGTCGTGCTGCTGCGACGTTCTTTCTGCTTTTTGGCACCTCCCTCACGCACACACGTACAAGAACCCAAGCTACATGCCATGGGCCATTTTCAAAACAACAGAAAACTAAGACATTGAAAGAATGAGACACTTCCATTTTCGTATAAACTAGAAAGTACACTCTTGTGCCAGTTGGGCGAGAAATTGTTCCCAGGGAGGATGGGGTTAATGGGATCTGCTCTTCACCTCCTGGCCTGCTCGCCCACCCCCAGACTGAGGAAGGCTGGAACCGGGCTGGCCCTAAGGGTTAACAGGAAGTGCCATATGTGCTGGAATTTCCCGTAATGCTATCTAGAAGTTTCCTCCTCGAGGGCCTTCTTGTCCAGACCTTTTGTCATAGCTGCTTATCGAGTAAAACCCAGCGAGTTATGGGTCCTGCTCTTCTCAGCTCTCACGTGGACAAGCGGCCTGTGACTCCGGAGCACGGGACGTGACCCCTCTGGGAATACGTATGGCTTGTGGAAGGGCATATTCGTCACCTTCTGGGCATTCTTTCACGGTCTCAGTTTTCTGTTGTGTTGAAGGGCATGTGTCACTTTTATAATAGAGAAGAATTGTTACAGCAATGATGTGCACGTGTGTGTGGGTATCCAGGACAGGGCTACTTCCAAACGGAGATAAACCAAAGCCCGGATTTTTGCCCAGGTTCCCAGGGAGTGTCAAGTCTTCCTGGAGGTCTGCGAAGGGCCCGGAAAGCCGGTTAAGGGCGTCCTTTGCACATTTTTAGCCAAGAACCTCCACTGAGAGGTACATCTTAAACTGGAGAGAAAGAAGAGGCCGGATGTCGCCCACGAAGCTGATTTCACAACGCTGGCGGGCGGTCTGGTTCAAAAGCTCAGAGCCGCGCGGCATCGGGCTGTTCCAACCCCACGGACCGAGCCTTCCCGCCCGGCGGGAGCGGGGGCGGAGCCGGCACCCGCGGAGGCCCCGGCGGGCTTTCCCGGCAGCAAACCGCCCTCCCGAGAAGGCGAGCCCCGGCAGGACGCGGGGGTGGGGGGGGGGGGGGGGGGACAGGGACGGCCGGGGTCCCAGAGACAGGATGGCCGCGGTCCAAGAAGGCGGTGGCCGGGGTCCGGGCAGAGCTGGTCGGGGTCCCAGAGGGGGAGGGCCGGGACCCGGGAAGGGACAGCCGGGCTCCGGCGGGGAAGGGCGTGGTCGCGGAGGGGAGCGGTCCAGGGTCCGGAGGGGGACCGTGGGGGGGGGGGGACTGGGGTGTGGCCGGGGTCCGGCGGGGAAGGGCGGGCCCGGAGGCGGCGGGCGCCCGCGTACTCACAGGAGGACTCATTGTAGTACACGTTGATTCTCTCCAGTTGCAGCGCCGAGTCGCCCACGTAGCCTCCGGCCGGGTCGATGCCGTGTTCATCGCTGATCACCTCCCAAAACTTTAGGCAGGACGGGGGGGGGGGTGGGGGGGGCACAAGGTCAGAGCCGGAGCCCAGCGCCCCCCCGCGGCTCACCGGGGGCTGGCGGGGCGGGGGCCGGAATTCCAGGCGCGCCCCAGCCCCGCGGCCGCTCCCAGCCGAGTGGGGAGGGGGCCGAGGCCGGGCTGGGGCGCCCCCACCCCCCCCGGCAGCGCCCCCCTCCAGCCCGTCCCGGGGGCGGCGCGGGCGGGACGGCGCGGCAGGGGCCGAGGACCCAGCGCCCCTGCGCCCCCGGGCAGGCCGCGCAGCCCGCACCGGGGGTCCCTCCCGACACCGACGGCGAGCTGCCCCGCAGGAAGCCCGGCGCCCGGCCCCGCCGGCCCACCTTGGTGCCGATCTGGTTCCCGCACTGGCCCGCCTGGATGTGCACGATCTCCCTCATGGCGGGCGCCGGCTCTGCGCTCCGAGAGCTCGCTCTGGCGACTGCGGGCCGGCGGCGCGCTCGGGGACTCGACCCTCCTCCCGCCCCCCACCCCACCCCCCACCCCGCCGCCGGGACCAATGGCTGCGGGCCTCGCCCTCCCGGCCGCGTCCCCGCCGCCCCGCGGGCCAGCGCCTCCCTCCGCTCCTCCCCGCCCCGCTCATCGCTCCCCGCCCCGGCGCCTGCGCCCCCCTTCGCTCGCCCTCCCCAGGGCCGGCCTCCCGGGGCCCCCGCCCCTGCGCGGTCCTAGAAGGGGGCCCCGGCGGGACAGCTGGGCCCCGTGCGGGGAGGCCGGGCCGGGAAGGGAGCGGTCCCTCGAGCGCCCCCGGAGCGGGTCACCGGTGGGAGGCAGAGGAAAGGACCGACGCCCCGGTCCCTCTCCACCCCATCCTGCTGCCTCCGTGGCCGGCCCCGCCGAGGGAGGCCGGAGACCCTGGCGCTCGGGGAGCGGGGCTGCGGGTCAGAGTCCCGCTGAGCCGACGCGGGCGGGCGCGCTCCCCCTGGGCCCCTGGAGGGGTTCCCGGACCGCGGGCCTGGGAGGGAGCACACGGTCCCCGCGCGCCCCGGGCTCCAACCGGCGGGGGGAAGGGCTTTGGGACACGAAGGGGAGTTTTTCGCGGTGACTCTGACCCCCGGGGACATCACCGCGGCTCACGTCCTTAGGTTTGGCCCTCCTGGAGCCTGGCCGTCTCGACAGACAGGTACCATTCCATCCTGCCGCCTCCGGCCCGTTTGCAGAGGAGCTCAGAGTGAGTCTGTGGCTGGCTCTGAGAACGGACACCCCGGCGCCGCCGGCTAGGCCGTCTCTCCAGCCCTTTGCCCACCCCTCGAGGCGGCTCAGAGGTCTGGGCTCCGGGCTTCCCTAGTCCTAGCCCAGGGGCTTCCTTGGCTGTTCTGTTCGCGGGGACGTGCGCGCTGAGTGTTGTTCGGGTAAGCGCAGTGCTGGAGGAGTGAGGACGCGAGGACAGTTTAATCCCACACAGCGTGTCTTTCTTGTCTCTCCTCCGGGGGCCACAGCAAGAGGGGGGATTCCCTGAGGACTTGGGGGCCATTCTGCTCTGCAAAGCATGGCTCCATGTTTGTTTTTTTTATAACATCATGCAGCCCTGACCTCTCTGAACTCCAGCCTTCGCAGTTCCCAGTGTTTGCTGGCAGGCATTCCAGCAAGTAAATGAAATCTTCATTTTTAGTGGTTTGCATCCAGGTCCTGCCAGGTTCTGAGCCCCCCCCCCCCACCGGGCCCTGCTCCCCCAGGCCTCCCACAGGTGTGCTCCACCTCTCAGACACCTGGAACGCCCTCCAGCCCACTCCTATGGGCAACTCCAGCTGACAGGGCTCAGCAAATCCTTAATGTCTGGCAGGTGCAAATCATGGCTACTTCTGGGCATGCATTTGGTCCTTGGGGACCAATAGTCCCTCTTCCGGGAGGTCTAATGTGGTAGAAAGGAATGACCACTGGCTGGTGAGTCAGGGTGACTTGGACTTCAGTTCCGGTCTGTTTCCAGTTAGCTCTGTGTTCAGTCATTTGAATTCTCTGGGCTTCAGTTTGCTCGTCTGTAAAAGGAAAGGATTTCCCTAAGGGACCCGGCTCTGTGGCACCTGCCGTCCGAATGGGCACCACCGAGGACTTCTGCACGTGTTTTCCCAGGTGAACACCTCATGGAAGCCTCGGGCTGCACCCCTCGCAGGTCGAGAGTTCTGTCATTTGCACCAGCAGTTTCTATTTAGATACGCAGAAACTTTGGGGAAATCCTGAGTGTGTGTACGGTCGGAAAGAGGCGAAGGACGTTTTTAAAAAATTTCTTTTGGAGTTTTTCAAACGTTTCCAATTTTACGTATTAATCCTTTAACCTTTGGATGCCTGCCCCTGTCCCCCTCTGAGTCCCCCCTCGATGCTGCTTTTCTGCCCTCTTGTAGGCCCCCATCTCTACACACAGGGCGCATCCCTACACGCAGGGCCCATCCGTACACGCAGGGCGCATCCCTGCACGCAGGGCGCATCCCTGCACGCAGGACGCATCCCTACACACAGGGCTCATCCCTACACACAGGACACATCCCTGCACGCAGGGCGCATCCCTGCACGCCGGGCGCATCCCTACACACAGGACACATCTCTGCACACAGGGCGCTGGCAGGGAAGCAGGTGAGGCCAGAGCTCCGCCCATGCTGCCCTGTCAGACCAGCCGCCGCGTCCTTGGAGTACTCAGCACTCTGGTTTAGACTGTTGCCACCACACAATGTAATTATGGACTCCAAGTACACGCTCCCTTCATCTGTCCGCCGGTGCGGGGAACCTGGCGAGTGGAGGGCCTCAGCTCTGCTCGCTCGGTTCCTGAAGGGTCAAGCCACTAAGTAGCAGCTTTGTGGTTTGTGAAGCGGCCACCTTTTCCGTGCTCGTCCTTGGGCGGGAATTCGAATCCAAGGTACGGACGTGCCGGAAGCAGTGCCAGCGCCGCTGCAAGCTGGATTTGGCGGGGGAGGTTGATCTCCTGGTTCCTGGCGGACACCCCTGTGGGCTGGCACCCAGCCTGCCATCCACACGGGAGGGGAGGTAACTGACGTGACGAAGGCTCGTTGTTGGGTTCTTTTGTACAGAACTCGGGGTCATCACAGTGACCCCCCCCCCAAGGTAGGTATCATTGCAGATGACAAAACAGAGGACCAGAGCGGGCCCTGCCACCGTGCTGGCAAGCGGGGGTGAATGGCTCCCACCAGGAGGCTGAGGCCTGTCCCTAATATTGCTGGGACCAGGGCCAGGGTGCACGAATGTCTGCAGAAGTTAGAGATCAAGCTTACAAACTCACAGAGTGCCTTCGGTCCTCCTGCCTTAAAGACGGGCCTTCCTTCTGGAAAGCCAGGCTCCGGGAAAAGACTCTGAGTCCTGGGGGTTTGCATCAGGAGTGGCAGTGGGGGAGGCTGGCCTCCAGCCCCAAGGTTCAGCTTGCCGCCTTTTGTCTCCCCACCCTCCACCCCCCAACTCCATCCCACACCGGGAAGGGTCCGCTGCACACACCTGTGGACACCGCAGTCCTCAGCTCAAGCTCACCCTCCCACCCACACCCCTGGCCCACCCCCAGGTGCACAGCGGGCGGTGTCACAGTCACCCTTGGGAGGAGGTAAGGACCCAGTAGCTAAAATGCCAGCGAGTTCTGTTAATAACTTCTGTGGTAAGTGTGACGGAGGAGCTGGAGCCCCAGACACGACCTGCAGCTCTTTTCTGGGGCCTCCATCAGGGGCCACCCACTTCCCAGATCCTTCTTGCATGAAGTGAAGAGCTTAGGCCGGCCGGCTGTGAAACTGCCCGCAGCTCTCCAGAAGGCCCAGGCTCATGAGACTGACCAGGAGAAGGGGGCATGTCCCACCACAAGGCTAACACCACATAACAAGCAGAGGCATAGAGAGACCCCTCCTTGGCGCAGCCGTGCAGGGACGTGAAAGCGGAGGAAGGAGCAACACTGAGGAAAACCCTCTGGCACATGTTCACACAATGAAATAGTGTCCCGTGTCAAAAGGAATGAAGTGCGGATTCATGCTTCCGTGTGAAGGAACCCTACAAACAGTGTGCTCAGTGAAAGAAGCTGGACGAAAAGACCACATAGTGTGTGATGCCATTTATGTGAAGGACGGAAAGTGGGTAAGTGGTCATCGGGTCTGGGGAGGATGAGGAGCAGGAGGTGACGGCTAAGAGGAGTGGGGTCCCTCCTTGGGGTGATGAAAATGTTCTAAAATGGATTGTGAGAATGGATGCCCAGCTCTGGGAATATACTGAAAAGCTGTGAACTGAACATTTTAAGTGAGTGAATTGTATGTTAGGTGAGTAATATCTCAATAAAGCTCTTTAAAAAACCCTTCTGGAGGGATTTGAAGTTGTGGTGCCTTGAGGGTTACTATAGCAACAAGAAAACCCAAATCCAGTTCAACCACTGACTAGATTAACAAACTCTTACACTAATGTCCTGACAAGAGAAGAGGCATGCCCTCTCAGTGGGCAGAGGGTTGCTGCAGCTGAGGCAAGATAGTAAGGGAAATCTTATTTCCCTCAGTCTCTACTGTGCTTCTCTACAAAAATTACACAAAAAGTCAAGGAAAACCCCAGCCATTTTAAAGAGATAAAGCAATCAGTAGAACCAGACCCAGGCATGGCCCAGTATACAAAAAGTCAAAGAAAGGACCGAGCTCATTTAAAAGAGGTAAAACAATCAGCAGAACCACATTCAGGCATAGCCCAGATGTTGGAATCCTATCCTATATTCCTATATAATAAAGAAGTAATATACAAATTGACCCTCATGCCCTCGCACAAGATGGCTGCCTCCATGTGGTAAAAGATGGCTGCCACAAGATGGTCGGCAGGGGAGGGCAGTTAGGGGCAACCAGGCCAGCAGGGCAGGGCAGTTAGGGGCAACCAGGCCTGCAGGGGAGGGCAGTTAGGGGGCCCGGGCAGTTGGGGGCAACCAGGTCGGCAGGGGAGGGCAGTTGGGGGCAACCAGGTCAGCAGGGGAGGGCAGTTGGGGGCAATCAGGCGAGCAGGGGAACAGTTAGGCGTCGATCAGGCTGGCAGGGGAGTGGTTAGGGGGTGATCAGGCTGGCAGGCAGGCGAGTGGTTGAGAGCCAGCAGTCCTGGATTGTGAGAGGGATGTCTGACTGCTGGTTTAGGACATCCCCCAAAGGGTCCTAGATTGGAGAGGGTATAGGCTGGGCTGAGGGACACCTCCCCCCACCCAGTGCACGAATTTCATGTACCGGGCCTCTAGTCCTATATAATAAGAGAGGAATATGCTAATTATCTGTTATGCCTTGAGGCATAACGACCAACCATGTACTGACCAGATCACGGATCTGCAGGAGGGTGGGGCAGCGAACTACATGTGGGGCAACGAAAAGCTACAGGAGGGGGCAGGGAAGCAAGCTAAGGGGGAGGAGGAGGGCTGGGGGAGCTACAGGAGGGCGGGGCAGCGGGTGGAGAGCTACAGGAGGGTGGAAGAGAGCTACTGGCACACGGATTCGTACACAGGGCTATCCTATGTAATAAAAGGCTAATATGCAAATTGACTGAACGGTGGAACTACCGGTCGCTATGACGTGCACTGACAACCAGGGGGCACACGCTCAACGTAGGATCTGCCCCCTGGTGGTCAGTGCGCTCCCATAAGGGGAGCGCTGCTCAGCCAGAAGTCAGGCTCAAGGCTGGCGAGTGCAGCAGTGGTGGTGGGAGCCTCTCCTGCCTCCACGGCAGTGTTAAGGATGTCTAACTGCCAGCTTAGGCAGGGAGTGAGCCTAAGCCGTCAGTTGGACATCCCCCGAGGGCTCTCAGATTGCGAGAGGGTGCAGGCCAGGCTGAGGGACCCCCCCCCCGAGTGCACGAATTTCGTGCACTGGGCCTCTAGTTAATATAATAAAAGCGTAGCATGCAAATTGTCCCCTTGACCAGGAGTTCATCCAGGAGTTCAATCAGGGGGTGGGGCTGGAAGGGGGAAGGGAGGGAGGCCCCGGCCGGCAGCCGCTAGGGACCCTATCAGTGCACAAATTTTGTGCACTGGGCCTCTAGTTATTAGATAAGGGCTTTAAAATAACCATGATTACTATATTAAAGATCTAGTGGAAAAGGCGAGCAACATACATGAACAGATGAGGGATTTCATCGAAAAGAGAAACTTGGAATGAATTTTAGGAAGAAGACTGTGGCAGTGGGATGGAGGGGAGGGGACCATGAGGGAGGTTAGGACATTACTGCAGGAGGCAGCAGGGGCATTCTTATGCAGGGAGGGTGTTGTAATTACTTTGAGTTACTGTCATGATAGCTTTATGAGAAGTAAGGCACAAACTACAGAAGTATGTTTTAAAATAGAATTAAAAGGTTACAATTCAGGCACTCCCTTCTAACAGCTGCCTGGTCCGTCTGGAGACACCATGCTCTGGCACACAACCCTTCCAGCACCCTGACTCACCTGCCTCCTTCTCCCTTGCACGGCCACTCCCTTGAACATGAAGCCCTCAGGACAATGAGGTTCTGATCAGCATCTAATAATCTTAGGAACAGAGCCTGGGTTCTGTTGAACAGAGACAGAGTAATGTTCAAACTAGAGATAACATCTAGGCCTCAGTTGTGTTTCAGCTCCAGACACAGAAAAGCAGCAAAACCGGACAAAGTGATGACATGGCTGACATCAGGACCAGATGCAATGACCAATGACCTCCGACCCTAGCACTGACCAATCAGTAGAGACCACAATGCTGACCCAATATGCTCATTTTGATGAATCAGCATATTAAAGGACACACCTGGAAAGCTGATGAATATTCTATTGAGATCCTCCTCTGAGACCCTCCATAAAATTCCTGCCTTTAGAAAACAGATAAAAACCCTTAAGACAGAGGACCCAGTGTGTGCTCCGTCTCTAGAGCATGCCCATGCCTTCTTTCTTCAGGCATGCATCTTTGCTTTCTTTCTCCTACGCTTCCTCCTGAACTCTAAGGGTCCCCAAGGCCAGGGGAGCAGTGGTCAGCGGCAGCTCGTTCCAGGCTAACCCCCTGAACCTGTCTCTAAGGGCCCTTCTTTTGCCTCTGTAATTTGTTTCCTGAGTCCACACAGCCCTGCTGGCTCACTTCTTCTGCCTCTGTAACCTTCTTTCTAAAAGGCCAGGGAGCCCTGGCTGGTTTGGCTCAATGGATAGAGCGCTGGCCTGTGGACTGAAGGGTCCCAGGTTTGATTCTCTATCAAGGGCACATGCCTGGTTGCGAGCTTGATCCCCCATAGGGGGCGTGCAGCAGGCAGCCAATCAATGATTCTCTCTCATCATTGATGTTTCTATCTCTCTCTCCCTCTTCCTTCCTCTCTGGAATCAATAAAAATAAATTTAAAAAAAACAACAACCACTTGTGGCTATAGGCTGGCTATGGTCTAAGGACCACCGAAAAAATAAAAGGCCAGGGCAGCTCTCTGAGCAGCCCACTCAAATCTTCTCCTCGAGTATACTTTCACCTTGCATGCTACGTAAACTTCCTTTTGCTCTAGAGCTCTTGGCTCTAAATTCTTTCTTTGCCAAACTCAAGAACCAAGAGCCAACATTGCAGGTAACATGGCTGTTGAATAGCTCCCAACAACCTCCTGGTTCTGAACTGTCCTTCTCCCGCAGTGCCATGGTGTCCTCCCCTCTTTTGTCAGAGAACTGATGGCGAAGAGGATCCTTCTCTTTGGTCAAATATTCCTGCCAGGTGACACAGCTTGTTCTGGGAATGAAAAAATCTCTTTAACTTGATGGGGCTAGAGCTGGAAGGTGGAGAACATGACTAGATGCAAGAGCTTTGGGAAAAGAGAAGAAAGAACTGAAGTGGAAGACAGCACTCTTCCAAGAAAATCAGCCTTAATCAGTGACTTTTGAGCTGTTTTGGACTTGACTCACTTGTAACAAACATATTTGTGATTCAGCCCATGGGCACACACACTGAACTGGAATAGAAGCTTCACAGAATAATCTAACCCTCACTATGCACTCTATTCATACTTCAATATTTTCTCGCTGAGTCTATCCCATTCTTTAAATGCTGTCACAACCTCTGAAATTGATTTCTGAACTGTCCTTCTCCCTTTATGTATGCATCGCATACATGCCATAAAACCTATCCATTTGTTTTGTTGTTGTTGTTGTTAATCCTCCCCTGAGAATATTTTTCTCATTGCTTTTCAAAGAAGGGAGGAAGGGAGGGAGAAGGAGAGAGAGAGAGAGAGAGAGAGAGAGAGAGAGAGAGAGAGAGAGAAACATGACGTGCGCAAGACACAACTGGTTGCCTCCCACACACTCCCCCACTGGGGCCAGGAGTGTGCAGAAACCCAGGTACTTGCCCTTGACTGGGAACCAAACCCAAGACCCTTTGGTAAAAGCACGGAAGATGCTCTAACCACTGGGAACACCAGCTAGGGAGGGAGAGGAAAAGAGGTGTGTTCAGGCTGGGGCCCCCACCCCACTTCCCTGCCTTCCAGATCCCCAGAAAACCACCCTCTCTGGCTGCCCTTGGCACTCCCAGTCCAGGGCAAGAAGCACCTGGCTGGCAAGAAGGTCCCCTCTGCTTTGCGGAGGATGTCCCTCCAGGCCCACAGGTCGTGGGGTTCTGGTTCCTCCCATTTTTTAAAAAGGGCAGGAGTCACAGCCGGTTTACTTTTAAGATGCACAGCCTCCCTTTCCCAAGTCTGCAGAGGAGACTCGGAGGGAGCGCCTGCTGCGGAGCGGCAGGGGTGCGGCAGGACCAGAGACGCCTCAGGGCCTCTCTCTGCTCTGAGGAGGCGGCTGCCAGGCCATGGGAGGTGCGGCAGCGCCATTCCCGCTTGGTTCCCGCTGCCACTTATTTTGGGGTTTCTGTGTAAACCTAATTACAGAAGATCTGGAAAACTCAGAGTTCAAAACAAACCACCAAGATTGCTCAGGATTTTTAAAAAGACATCTAAGCAAGACAAAATACCCAATGCAAGCATGAACCTTGATTGGATCCCAATTTTTTAAAAATTCCCTAACAGGCATTTGGAGGACAATTGGGGAAATTAAATGATATCTAATTGATTTTTTTTAAGGTGAGGTGGTGTTGTGGTCATGTAGGAGACATACACCAAAGTGTCATAGTGTGCAGCTTGCTTTCAAATGCTTCATAAAGAAGGATGTATGTGTGTGTTTGTGTGCAAAGAGAGGAAGCAAAAGTGGCAAAATGTCAACAATAGGTGACTCCAGATCAGTGGTTCTCAACCTTTCTAATGCCGCGACCCACAGGTTGAGAACAGCTAGCAGGGTCGCCTAAGACCATTGGAAAACACAGGTATTTACATTACGATTCATAACAGTAGCAAAATTACAGTTATGAAGTAGCAACGAAAATAATTTCATGGTTGGGGGTCACCACAACCTGAGGAACTGTATTAAAGGGTCGCGGCATTAGGAAGGTTGAGAACCACGGCTCTAGATGAAGGGTATAGGTGTTCGTTTTGTTATTGTTGTTCCTTCAGCTTTCCTCTAGGTCTGAAAACTTGCGGAATGAAATGATGGTGGTGGGAGTGAACTGTCAATGATTTAGCTCAGTGAGTGGAGGACGCAGACAGCCTGGCGACAGCCCCAGGTTCTGTGGGTCAGAAGCTGCTGCAGAGGCATGAGGCATGGCGAGGGCCTCCTCCCTTCATAGACGGAGAAGGGACAGGTGAGTGCACGGGGCCTGCGGCTGAGAGGCGGCTCCAAGGGAGGAGGAGGACTTGCGGGAAGCGCTTCCAAAGGCTGGAGTCTCCGGACATAGAGCTCGGTCTGTTGGACCCACTATGAGTCCAAGTGTGAGGAGGGAGGAAGATGGGAATCCCTGCTCATTTCCGAGCTCTGAGGTGCCCCCATGACGTTTGCTGGGCAGGTGGGCACAGCCTTTGGATCTGATTCAGCCCCACCAAGATTCACTGCGCATCCGTGGTGTGCAGGCACCATTCTGGCTGGGAAACCGAGCTGCTGCACCGCCTCACTGGGGAAGGTGAGTAACCGAAGGGCCAAAAACCGAGGCCCTGGGCTCAGCCCCACCCGTCTGAGCGTCCGTGTTTGGGTTCCTGTGGACCGTGGTGATGGGCACACCTGCTCCTGCTGCCCTGGGGCTGCTTTTGTGTAGGGTTGGGAATAGAAAGAAAAACCCTGTTTTATTTTCCCTTCCTAGACAAGAGTTCACACAGAGTTGGATTAGAAACTATTTTTGTTGTCATGGATTTGCGCCCCCTGCCCCCCATCCGTGCCAGGGAGGGCCCACGTGGAGTGTGGCTGTTTTGTTCTACAGGGGAAATGCATCGGAAAGTTAACTGTGACTCTTAGCCCTACAATCTGGCAGTTCTAGGCTCAGATGAAATCAGTTTCCTCCTTAGCCGGTGAGGAAGGACGATGATCGTCAAATTCCCTAGCAGCTCTCACGTCCTGTGACTAATCAACACCCGCTCTTAACTGAAGCAAACCTCAGCTGATCTGAAATGCACCCTGATTGTCCCATTTCCTCTATTTCTAAGAAAGCAGTGAGCAGATACACATGACGTACACAGAGAAGAATGAACATCCATGTGTTAAACAAAAAAATTGAACTTCCTCTGCCGAAAGTCTTTAATAGAAAGCGTTTATTAGGCCATTGCTGGCCGAAAAAGAAGACCCGCCATGGGACGCGGAGTCTAAACCACCAGCAGCATGGCCAGGCAGGAAAGATGACCCCCCCTCCCCCGTGCATGCACACACTCTCACACACACACACACACACACACACACACCGCCCTGAGTTTTGCAGGCGTTTTTGTATGTCAAGTAGGGGAGAGAAAGATGTAAGCTGTTCTGAAAGGATTTACTTTAGCTCCAGACAAAGGGGATGGGGGAGGGGCAGGGGCCCAGTCCGGGGACAGGCCAGCACCTCTGCAGCAGGGGCTGGAAGGAGCCAAACAAGAAGAGGCCCCAGGGGCTTCAGGGCACCTGGCTGTTGTCTCTTTTTAGATCATCTCAGAAATAGCCACCTGGAAAAGTTACTTTACTAATCGATTCAGACTCTAAAGAGCGGGAGCAGTCTTCTGTTGGCTTGCACTTCAGTTGTTAACTGATTAACTCCTGTAGAATGAGCCACGCTGAACTGTGCCTCAGCGGTATGAAGATTTTAAGCTGGGGCAACTGAGACCCTGCAGGCTGAAAAGGAACCTCTGCTCCCCCCTTGAGTATCTAGAATGATGTAAATCAGGAGCCTGGCTCACGAGAAGAGTTATCAGCAGGAATGCCTTTTTACCCATCTACACTAATAAAAGAGAAATATGCAAATTGACCATACCTCCACAACGTCCACAAGCCAATCAGGAGTGAATATGCAAATTAACCCAACAAAGATGGTGGGTTAATTTGCATACGCAGGCATGGAGCGGCAGGGCGGGATGCCTGCTACGAGGGGGAGGGCGGGGGGCAGAGGAAGCTACAGGAGTGGAGCGGAGAAGACTGAAGTTTCTGGCCGGAGAGAACACTGAAGGCTCCAGCCAGAGCAAAGATGGAAAGCGGAGGCCAGAGCGAAGACCTGGGTCCCGGGTGCCGGAGGAAAACCGGTGCTGGCAGCCAGGGGAAAGAAGGCCTATTGCACGAATCTTCGTGCAACGGGCCTCTAGTCTACTATATGTGGCAGTGCAAGCCACACACTTCTCAACATGTGCTCTCACTGCAGTGGCCCTTGAAGCCCAAGGCACCTTACCTCGTCCCTAGCTCAAATGTCTTATACACCTCAATCCCCCTTTTTATCTCTGAACCGCTCCTGCATGGGGGGGGGGTCTCCGGCTCTCTTGTGTGTATAGGATTCCCATTCGTAGGTATTGTTAAATTTGGCTGCTTGCTCTTGCTAATCTGTCTCATGTCTATTGATTATTAGATCAGCCAGAAGAACCTTGAGGGTAGGAGAAAGCTTGTTCCTCCCCCACTCCCTTTTTTCTCTTCCTTCCACCCCCGGGCTTGCTATAATTTAATTTAAGGCATTTCAGAATTTTCTCTTCGTCACATGCATAGACCTGAGTATAGTAAACCAAGTTCATAACAAATATGATTTGACAATTACCTGATCATAACAGAATTGTTACCGTGTTGTATAGCAATGAGGCAAAAATGTGCAGCATGCCAAATGGCCTTTTTCAGCGCAACCTAACTGTTCATTTATTTTCCCAGCCCAACACTGGGAAATCAAGTCCAACACTGACCATTTTCTCTGATGCCGTGCACAGTACAACAGCCTTCAGCACTTTCTAGAGGTGCTGAATGAGGTGACGGCACCCTGGGATCTAGTCCCTGATGAACCCTTAGCAAGCTGACCTCTGAGCCTCAGTTTCCTCTTCTGCAACATGAGGGGATTGAGTGGAGTAGATGCGAGGACCAGAGCTTCCCCAGCAGCCCCCGGCCATGCTCAGGGGACCGTCCACCTCCACCTTCCCTCACCCTGGCCCCGTATCTTGAGCACACACAACAGGGTGTGCGGGCCTGGGGGCCACGGCCTAGCAATCAACCCAGGCAGGCCAGGGGAGAGCACTGGGAGGGGGGCGGGGCAGAGGCCCCATGAGAGGGCCTCCCAGAGAGAACAGGGTCTGGAATAGCCCCACCAGGAGACTTAGGGTGGAGGGCAGGGGAGGCCCTTCAGTGTGGGATTTTTAAACCAGCTGAAGCAGGGCAACTTTCAGGACTAGTCTTGAGCAGTTTATATTTTATAAAATAGTCTTTATTTATTTATTTTTAAAATATATTTTATTGATTTTTTTACAGGGAAGAAGGGAGAGGGATAGAGAGTTAGAAACATCGATCAGCTGCCCCCTGCACACCTCCCACTGGGGATGTGCCCACAACCCAGGTACATGCCCTTGACCGGAATTGAACCTGGGACCTTTCAGTCCGCAGGCTGACGCTCTATCCACTGAGCCAAACCGGTTAGGGCTTATAAAAGAGTCTTTATATTATTTTTCCATTAGAAACTAATACTTTTTGCAAGATAAAAAGTTCTGGAGATCTGTTGCAAACCATGTGAATATACTAATGCTACTGAATTGTACATGTAAAGATGGTTAAGATGGGACTTTTTAACCCTAATTTTTTTTAAAAAAAGGCTAGGGGAGTCACAACCAAGCTTCACAAAAATTGGAAAGACTGAAAAATAACAAAAGACAACATCCAATCCCCCACATTAAGCAAAATAGAAATTAATCTAAGTGATTATGTGATTTAAAAGGTAATTGCTTGTGTGTGTGTGTGTGTGTGTGTGTGTGTGTGTGTGTGTAATAGAGAAATGTTCTGGTCCCAGACTCCAGTTGGACATGACATCACCCTACAGGTGTCAAAACTGAGCTTATCGTCTGCCCCAGGTCTGCACTAACCACATTATCATGACCTCACTAAGCGCTGCCCGCGACCAGATTACCCAGGTGCCACATTCAGGAATCCTACCTCCTGGATCAGATTGTAGACTCCTAAGGTTGCGACTAGACTTCCTGTACGTTGTCCGTAATACTCAGCACAGTATATGCTGTGCAGCTGCACCTAGCGAGTGACTGCGAGGGAGCAAATAGGATGGCAGAGCATTTGCAGGGCAGAAGGACTTCCCTCTCTGAAAGGAGCACCCCGGATATTGTGGTGGGAAACCAGGAGAAAGGTCATACTGCCTCCCTAACCCAGGGCTTTCTCCAAGGAAAGTATCAATTCAGATGGTGGGTTAAAAATAGAGTCAGGATGGTTCACAACTGATTATGATCACCCAGTTCTTTGCCTCAATCCTTTCCTCGTCATTCCCCGCTGGTCTGGGTAGGAACTAGTCTTTTTTTATTTTTTAAATATATTTTTATTGATTTTAGAGAGGAAGGGAGAGGGAGAGGTAGATAGAAACATCAATGATGAGAGAGAATCATTGATCGGCTGCCTCCCGCATGCCTCCTACTGGGGATCGAGCCCACAACCTGGCATGTGCCCTTGGCTGGAATCGAACCTGGGACCCCCTCAGTCCTCAGGCCGACGCTCTATCCACTGAGCCAAACCAGCCAGGGCAGGAACTAGTCTTGTGTCTAGTTGTAGTCTTGGCCCTGAATGTTCCATTGCAGGGGCGGTGGGGCAGGTGGGAAGGCCAGAGCCCTGCCTTCCCTTTGACAAGCCTAGGGGTTGTGGGTGGGTGGGCACTCTCTCTGCCTAACAGGTTTGCTAGGGAAGCAACGGAGATAATGTAGGTAACGATGCCCGCAAATCGCAAACTGCCAAACCAAAGTGATGCAAAGTTCTTGTTACTTCTCCTCTCACGTAAAATTATAGCTATTTAGAGAGCTGCACCCTGTGAGGCTGAGCCCACCCCTCCCAGCTGTCTCAGCTGTTCTCAGGAATTCTGTGGCAGCCACTCCCTCCCTTCTCAGCTGGCTCCGTGATCCAGAAAACATCTCTCCCCACCCGCCCTAGCGGCTCATCGCCCAATGCTTTGGCCCTTCCCTCCTGAGGTATATTTGTGACCAGCTCCCAAATAGAAGCTACATGGCTCATTCGTTAAATCGGGCAGAAGCAAAGCAATCTGGCGCTGAGTCCGCGGTGCTCCAGGCAGGAGCTGCATCTCAGTTAATGATCACCCTTCCCCCGCAGGCAGTACTCACAGTTACAGGGGAGGAAACCGAGTCTGAGAGAGGCCAAGAAACTTGTCCTGGCCACACATGCAGACTCTAGCCCAGTGATGGGCAACCTTTTGAGCTTGGTGTGTCAGACTTCGCCAAAAAACTGAGCATAACTCGGGTAGTGTGTCACTTTGAGGAAAAAACATTATTTCGCAAATGTTTCATCCTCAGGAGCAGCAAATGTTTCATCCTCGGCATGCGGCCGCCTCAGCGGCGCGTGTCATCAGAAATGGCTACGCGTGTCATCAGAAATGGCTACACGTGTCATAGGTTCGCCAGCACTGCTCTAGCCTCTCCTTCTCCTTTTTAAAAGCTGTATTGTATTCTGGTTAGAACACTTAACATGAGATCCATTCTCTTAAGGGAGCATCCACTCGACGCTTGTTGACTGCAGGTACAGTGTTCCACAGCAGACCTCTGGAACTTACTCATCTTGCTCAGCTGAGACTTGATGCTTGCTGATTAGTGGATCCCCATTGTCTAGACCCTAATTTCTTGAAGAAGCAGGGCTATATGTGTACTGACACAGTTCAACAGAACTTCTTAGCTGCAACAGAATTGATTGGAAACGGATGAAACAGAAAGAAGCATTTTATCCAGTGCTCACCCCACGGGGGATGCACTGAGCAGCTGGCCTCTCTCCAAGGCCCGGAGCGAGGCCAAGACTTCTCCACCTTCTCATCTGGCTCCCACGCAACAGAACAGCTGGAGAAGTGGCACCTCAAGGGCTCCCGACTATTTTTATGTGGCCATCTGCCCTCCAGACCAGGCCTGGCAGGCAGCAACAAGCCCCAGGAATGCCACAGCAGGTGGGCGACGCCCTGACAGCTGAGGACACCCAGCCCTGCTCCTGACTGCTGTCCTGGGGACACTGGAAGTGAGGTGTGAGGATAACGAGGAGAAAGAAAGCCTTTTATACGTCATGGTGTGGGGTGATGTGTGTGCCCTTGGTTCGCTGTCTATTTCTAGAAGGAGCTGAGCTCTGCCCTGCCGTGGCCAGGGGAGCACAGTGCGCCAGTCGGACGCCTTGGCCAGCTGCTGACCGCAGTCAACCAGAGGAGAGGGCATTGCACATGCTCTGCAGAGACGGGGCCCCCAAAGAAAGCCTGGGCCTCCGCTTGTAATAAGACCTGGGTGTCCCTGGAGGCTAAGCTTGGAGCAGTCAGGCCTTGGCAGGGCTGCCGTCAGATGTGTGGTTAGAGGATGGGCGTGCTTCATTCGCAGGAGGAAGCATTAAAGTCAATCAATAAAACCCCCTTTTCATTATAGGACATGGTAAACATACGCAAATTGGAGATTAGGATAATGAAACCCCATGTATCCATCCCCCATAGAAGCAGCAGGAAGCTAGGTGCAGCATCCTGGGGAGGAGATCCTAGGGAGACCCTTCCCCCCACTGCTGGCTCAGGGCCAGGTGCCTCGGCCAGCTCTGCCCCAGCAGCCTCCCCCGGTGGCACACCCAGGACCCTCCTGAGCAGCCCTCTGAGCCGGGACCCCCACAGTCAGCGACATGGGCTCCCTGTGTTCTGCTCCTACAGAAAGCTTGTGTTACTTAACGTGTCCACCACACTGCAGAGAGGGCAGGGGAAGCAAAAGAAATGAGTGACAGGCTTCCTGTAGGTTTGGGGGTCGGGACAGGGTGGAGCAGGGAGAGCTCAGAAGTAAGAGGGACTCCACACCGGCTGCTCGGGGAGAGAGTGCCGGAAGCCCCGTGCTACCCAGGCGGCTGGTGGGAGGACGGGAGGCACCGGGAAGGGTGCTTTGGGGAAAACGAAAGACAGTGTCTGGGGAAATAGATGGGATTCATTTTTTGTCATTCCAGAGCACAGAAGTAGGACCTGTGGGCAGAAGTTTTAGGGACCCAGACCAAACAAACAAACAAACAACACCCCCCGCCCCCCGCCAACTAACAAAACTGTCCACAAGTGGAATGAGCTGCTTTTGTGAGGGTTGTCACCCCTGAAAGTGCTCATGCCAAGGGTTGAGACTTTAGAGGGAGCACAGGGGTCCCGTGTGGGGTGGGAGGTTTGAAATAAAGAGTGGTACACTGACAATCAGATTTAAAAAGCCACACTTCTTTAAATGTCGTGCATATTTTCACACACACACACACACACACACACACACACACACACACACGTTGGGGTGAAGAAAGCTCCACTCTTTGCCCACATGAGCTTGTGGGCTGCTCAGAGTTTGGAGGCGTGTGCAGCAGGAAGCTAGGTGAAGCATGCTTTGACCTTGGCCCCTCTCTGAAGGACTCCCCTTGGGGTTGTACTCTTTTCAGGGTGTGACAAAACCATGAGCCCCCAGATCGAGCCAGGTGTTTGCAATTGTTCACCTGAGGGTGGTTCCAACTCCTTTATAGAAATTAGGGTAATTGTAGCAAGAAACAGGAGGCCTGAAAGAGAAGGGTGACAGAAAGGAGAGGAGATGCTACCCAAAGCTTTCTTTCTTCTTTTCCCCCAAATTGATTTTAGAGAGAGAGGAAGGGGTGGGGAGAGACAGAGAGAGAGGAGGGGAGAGAGAGAGAGAGAAACATTGATGTGTTGTTCCACTTATCTATGCATTCATTGGTTGACACCTTGTATGTGCCCTGACTGGGAGTGGAACCCACAACCTTGGTGCATCAGGACGACGCTCTAACCCACTGAGCTACCTGGCCAAGGCCCAAAGTTTTCTTCACATAGGAGCTGTTTATCACAGAGCAGTAGGAGCAGGAGATAGACGCCCTGAGTGGGAGCAGCACTCCTCAGATTAGGAGGCAGGTCCCCGTCTGTGGCTGGTTCCTGGGCTGTGAGCAGGCTGGGCCCCTCCCGGAGAAAGGCCACAGTCCCGCAGGTGTAGGGGGGCACTGAAGGACGGGAACCCCGTGTCCCCAGGTGGGCCACGCACAGGCAGGGCCAGGCCGTGGCTCTGTGAGAGGGGCAACTCTGAAGGGTGGACATGCCCACCTTAAGTCTCTGTAGGAAAAAAAGCAGGTAGAAGCTGCCCCGTGTGAGGAGAAGGAGAGCATCCGTTTGCGGAACTGGATCCCAGTTTTTCGAATTCTAATGTCATTGACTTGGGCCCCGGGCCGCCCAGGTGGCAGGGCCTTCTCCAGGGCTGGAGGAGAGGGGAATTGTGGAGAGCTGAAAAGTGACGGGCTGGCAAAGACACTCTGTTTGCATTTTTGAAAACGGTGCCGAGAAAACCTATCGGGGGATGGAATTCCTGAACCACCTCATTTTGATCCTAACTTGATAGATGGAGGAGGAGACTTGTGGGCAGGGAAGTCTGTTCAGGATGATTTTAACCAGAGTCTGTCTTTGGCCATGAGGTAATGACGTCTATTTTATATATTTTTTAAAATTGATTTCAGAGAGGAAGGAAGAGGGAGAGAGAGAGAGATAGAAACATCAATGATGAGAATCATTGATCGGCTGCCTCCTGCACGCCCCCACTGGGGATCAAGCCCCGCAGCCTGGGCATGTGCCCTTGACCGGAATCAAATCTGAGACCCTTCAGTCCACAGGCTGACGCTCTCTCCACTGAGCCAAACCAGCCAGGGCAGGTAATGGCTTTTAGAAGATCCCATTCTAACAACACCCTTAGCTCTTGCCAGGGCAGTCCTCGGTGCCCTGCTCACGAAAGAAACTGACCCTGAATCTAGAACCAGGAAACATCAGGGCGCACCCAGACCCGGAAGGGTCACGAACACTGAGCTCATAGGAACCATTTCGTGTTTTCTGAATGACGATCCCAGAAGTCAGTGGAGTGGAGCTCTGGAACTTGGCCTCTGGAACGAGGGCCCACAGAAAGACCCTGAACCCTGGATAGGGACACATGCTGACCAGCACGGACTCAGCCGAGGACTCAGCTATTGGTGACACCTAACACCCCCAGCGCCTTCTCCTCGGAGTCCGCCTGGCTGCCCTTGGCTGCACAGCTGGTGAGACTGCAGCTGAAGCCAGCCCCGCCCCCCGCTCCCCCGCCCCCCCCAAACCCCGCCCCGCCAGCCACGGGCCCCGCCTTCCTCTGAGCTGGTGGGCTAAATGTGGGTCCCAGGGAAGCTAAGATTAGCACCAGAAAGCGTCACGTTTGGAATGCACGGCGCCTAATCCGAACCAGCGGCGGGAGGGAGCAGCACCTGTCGGCAGGTTTCAGTTCTGCCCGTTTCCTCCCGTCCGAGGCCTCGGAAGGGCTCCCCAAAGCCTTTGGTGTCGGCAGAAGCAGCCTTCGCGTCCTTTCCCCGCTGGGCCTGTGCCCGGGAGCCGGGCGCCCCCGCGAGCTTTTCAGAGTTCTGGAGGGGCCCCCCCCTTTCCCCCCCCCCCCCCCCCCCCGGCTGGCTCGAGCTCAGGAACTCCGATGGGAAGAGTCCTTCTGAACTAGTTGCCCCTGACGAGGAGAGATGCTCCTTTCACTCCGCCCCCCTTAAGGCGGGCCTGGGGGCCCCCCCGGACACCGCGAGGAAGAGGAGGCGCCGAGGGAGCGCGGCGGTGAGTCAGGGACGGGCCGTTCGGGGAAAACTCCTTTTTTGGAAGCCGGGCGGTCGCGGTCCGGGATGCGGCTCCCGGGGAAGTGACGCCAGCGGAGCCGCGGGAGGCCCCGCCCGCTGTGCGCGCGGCTGGGGCGCCGAGGCCCAGGCTCGGCCCCGCTCCGGGGCGGGCTCCCCGCGGGGCTCCTTATACAGCCACCGCTGCACACAGGGCGCCTGGGAGCCGCGCGGGCACCGCCCCGGGCCCACAGCGCGGGCCGGCCTTGGCCTCGGCCGTTCCCCGCGCCGCCCCCGCCCGCGGGCCGCCGTGTCCCGGCCTCTGCTCCCTGCAGGCAGTTTGCACTGAGCCGGCCCGGGACTGGGGTGGACGCGAGCCGGGACGCAGGGGGGCTCTGGGCGGTGTTTGCAGGGAGGAACCAGCTAGGCTCACTGGGGAAGGTGTGACAGGGGGCGGGAGCCGCAGAAATGGTTCGGGGTGCAGGGAACCCCTAGGGTTCCGGGACAGCCTGTAGTGTCTTTACTGTGTCGGAGCTGTCAGCCAGCAAAGGAGAAAGGTATTGTGGCAACATTTTAAAAATGTGCTTTTTAACTGATTTCAGAGAGGAAGGGAGAGGAGAGAGAGAGAGAAACATCAACGATGGGAGAAGCATGGATCCGCTGCCTCCTGCACGCCCCCTACTGGGGATCGAGCCCGCAACCCCATCATGTGCCCTGACTGGGAATGGAACTGTGACCTCCTGGTTCATAGGTTGGTCGATGCTCAACCACTGAGCCACACCCGCAGGCCTGTGGCAACATTTCTTAATAGGAAACCCACAAATCTGAGCAGGGGTAGATTTGTTTCCTAGCATCTGCTACCCTTATTCTAGTAGCAGCACCCCCATTTCCTTGGGGAGCCCCCTGTGGTTGGGGCTGGCCTTCCCTGTCTGCAGGATCGGGTGTGCGTCCCGGTGTGCCACCAGCTGCAGTGTCTGCAGTGAGGGGCCCTGCAGGGTCCCCTGACCGCAGCCCAGGACGTCCTGCCCCGGAGTGGGAGCGGACTTCTTGCTTCCACGTGAGGAGGGCCAGCTCAGGGGACGGGGAGGAAGAGATTCCTGCCACCCTGTGTGAGTGCCCGGGGTGGCTGTGCCTGCAGCTCGGGGCGCTGCTCTCCTGGCTGCCTCGGGTTTAGGGCAGCCCCAGTCAGAGTTCTGTCACTTGTAATCGAGGGTCCCAGCTGAGAACACAGGTGACATTAGGGAGTGAAGACATGATCCGCTAGCACCGTACATCAGGTCTAGGTGGGAAGTTGTTTTTGTTTGTTGGTTTTTTGTTTAAGAAAAAGGCTGAAAGTGCTGCTTGAAGACCATCCTTAAGCTTTTGGGTCCCTTTGAGCTCACTCAGGACCCTCATTAAAAATCACACACCCACAGTAACATTTACCAGCTCGTTGTTCTGCTGCACCAAGTACTAATAAAGACTTAAAAGTGATATTGCCCGGCCAGTGTGGTTCTGTGGTTGAGTGTTGACCTATGAACCAGGAGGTTCGATTCCTGGTCAGGGCACTTGCACGAGTTGTGGGCTTGATCCCCAGTAGGGGGTGTGCAGGAGGCAGCTGATCAATGATTCTCATTGATGTTTCTATCGCCCTCTCCCTTCCTCTCTGAAATCAATAAAAATACATATACAGTATTTTTTTTAAGGTGATTACATTGTCTTGGCTGGCGTGACTCAGTGGTTAGAGCATCAGCCTGAGAATCGAAGGGTGAAGGGTTCGATTTGGTCCAGGGCCTGTACCTGGGTTGCAGGTCCCCTGTCCTGGTTGGGGCACGTGGAAGAGGCAACCAATTGATGTGGCTCTCTCACATCAATGTTTCTCTCTCTCTCTCTTTCCTCTCTTCCCTATCCCCCTCCCTTCCACTCTCTCTAAAATCAATGGAAAAAGTATCCTCCAGTGAGGATTAACCCCTCCCCCCGCCCCAAAAACAGTGGTTATATCTGTTAGCAAAAGATTTGTGGCTGAGTTTTGCTTCTAAATGAAAGTTTTATTTTTTTGGAAGGTGAAAGAGACACCAGAAAGTATTGTACACATTAAAAGTAACTCTTGTGATTGGTTTATTGCAGGAAGTGAGGAGTCAAAGGGGCCTAATGCACGGGGTGTTGCTCGTTAGCCACCCAAGACATTCCTGCTCTTGGGTCCCTTCCTCCCCACACGGGGCACCTACACCTTCCCTCCTCCTCCGGGCGTCCTGCTGCATGGCCCCTTTCCTTCCACCTGGGTACCCCTCCAGAGCAGAAGTGATGGACAGCCTACAAGTACATGTGTGAATAATGCATAAGTGAACATAAGCATCTTCAAAATTCGTCATTTGTCAAGGCCGGCTGAGCTCCTCAAACGGCAGCCCTACCCAATGGTGAATTTATGCCTGGAGCGCAACCCGGGAGAAGTCTGCTCTTCTGTGTCGCCCAGCACTTGGAGCATGTGCTTGCCTGCGTAGATGAGGAAGTGCCCGGCCACCTGGGCAGCGTGGGACAGGAACCGCAGCATGCTTCTGCAACAGAAGGGGCAAGGACACGCGTCAGGCTTGGAGGTCTGAGCCAGAACAGATGGAGTGGGAATTTTTCACAACCCCTTTCCCCCAGAGTAGGCAATGCTCACTCCACCCTCCCGCACCCCCCCCCCCCCATCCTGCCTGGGCTAGCTAACATACAGGACCCGGGAGGTCCGAGCAGGACCTGGCACTCTGCATTTCTGGTGAGCTCCCAGGGGACGCTGATGACACTGACTGGGACTACCCTTCCACTAGCCACTTCCAAATGTTGTTCAGCGGCTAGAAAGAGCTGAGTAGGTAGACTGTGCTCCTGGGAGTACACTTACGTCCTACCCTTCAGCCACTTGCTTATTCTGGAGGCCTTGGGTGTGCGAAGGGGAGGGGGTGAGCAGGGGGGTGAGATTTAAACTGCTGCGTGACAATGTGAGTTAGCGTGAACTTCAACGGGTACAGCCCGGTTAGGGCCTCCGAGGGGCGGGGCCTGGGAGTGTAGAGGAGCAAGCGGGGGACAGGCCGCCTGGGGACAGGTGGCGTGGACCGAGCCACGTGCAGTTTCCAGACCCCTCAGTTGACCCCGAAGTCTGTTACCTCACCAGGGCCTTGAGCCCTGTACACCGGAAGTCGTAGGACACCGAGTACATCTCATACATGGTGGCCTTCACGTTGAGGCAGCCGATGAAATCCTTGGGACTCAGCTTGTACAAGTCGAAGGTGACCCTTGCTATTCCTGATTTCTTCGGTTGCTGGCGGGCGGCGATGTAGTTAGTACTCTAGACAGTAAGGGAGGAAGACGTGTAAGGAGCATCCCACTGTGACATGCACGTCCTGTACTTCTGGCTTTATGCTGGTTTCCACTCTGTTGGTTTAAAATCTGGTGGTGACTAAGCTGCTGATTATTTGAGGAATGTTTTTTAGCAGAGCAAAATGCTTATGTGGCTACCAGGTCCACACCCGAAAGGAAGTATCCTTCCTGAATCCGCCGAGATTAGTGGCTCCGGATGACTGTGATTCGGCGGTGGGGCCTTGGTGTCAGGACCCAGACATTAATGAATGGCTGTGCTGTTGGCACATGGTGTTGAGAGGCACTCACACTCGTCACTGAGGGTGACCACAGTTACTTGATTGACATGGACAGTCTCATGACTATGACACAGTCTGTTCAAAGAGAAGCAGGCAGCCTTATTTCCATTTGATAAGAGGCTTCTGGGCAGAGAGTCTCAGAATCACATGGCTACCGCAAGGGGCAGTGTGAGAACTTTCCTAGGGTGCCCCCTCTTTTCTAGTAACTGCCCTGGGTGAACCCTGACTTCCTGGGGAACGCTGTTTGGTTACAGTATCCACGCGCAGTCTCCCCGAAACATCATAGACCCTTCAGGTCGGGAGGAGAAAGTGTTTATAAACAGCACTGCAATAGAATCTTCCTCACCAAGAGCTTTGAAACAAAACAAAACAAAACAAAACAAAACAAAACAAAACAAAACAAAACAAGAGAACAGAGCTGTCCCGGGGGACAAGTGCCAGACTCAGGGGCTACTCTTCCTGTGGGTTTGCCCCTCACATGGTTCTTGCAGGGTTTAGGATTCAAATGTACATAAATCAATAGAGTTACCAAGTCGCGTGACCCTCTGGGGTTGGGAGTAGTTGAGGCTATGACTGTTAAGTTCATAATGACAATAATCTACTATATTTGAAGTTAAAACCAGTTCTCCTTGAAGTACTCAAACCCTTCATGCTGGAGCCACTCTTTCCTCCCACACAGAACACACACAGGGAGAGATCCTGGTTGTTGTCCAATGTTTCAGGCCCAAGAGGCCCTGCAGCCTCTTTACTTTAGGGGGTGCAAAGTCTCCATCATTTAGGAAACATTTTAAAAAACCAAGATTACAGCCAAAACCGGTTTGGCTCAGTGGATAGAGCGTTGGCCTGCGGACTCAAGGGTCCCAGGTTCAATTCCGGTCAAGGGCATGTACCTTGGTTGCGGGCACATACCCAGTAGGGGGTGTGCAAGAGGCAGCTGATCGATATTTCTAACTCTCTATCCCTCTCTCTTCCTCTCTGAAAAAAAATCAATAAAATATATTAAAAACACACACACAAAAAAACCCCCCAAGATTACAGAATCAAAAGGAGTTTTCATCTATAATCCTGCCACAACTCTTTTTTTATTGCCTTGTGTCCCTTTCTGCTGTATGGAAGGTTTTATCTTACTTTCCCTAAATGTCTTCCTTGAGTCTTGACCTTAAATCAAAACCAAGATGTGCTCACAAAGCTAGTCCGCGTGTGACCTCACCCGGGGCCTGTGGAGCTCTGTGCTGCTGACCGAGGAAGGAGGAAATGACTGCCCCGCTGCCCTCTTCCTGAGCGTGCTTTAAGCAGCTGCTTCCTCACAGGCTTTAGGCATTTAGACTGAAGAACGGAGACCCCTGGCGGCTATTTCTGGGCTGGAAGTTCTATTGGCCTCACTGGTTAAAAACACACATTTCCAAATGGGGCAGGATCTATAATTGGCTGGAGGTGCACATTTCCACCCTGAGAGAAGATGGATGGAAAGTGGAAGTCAAGTAAAGGCTCCAGCCCAGCCAGCGTGGCTCAGTGGTTGAGCACTGACCTATGAACCAGGAGGTCACCTGTTCAATTGCCCATCAGGGCATATGACTGGGTTGTGGGCTGGATCCCCAGTGGGGGGCATGCAGGAGGCAGCCTGATCAATGATTCTCTCTTATCATTGATGTTTCTATCTCTCTCCCTCTCCCTTCCTCTCTGAAATCAAAAAATATATATTAAAAAAGAATTATGCTTTAAAAAAAAGAGATGAAACCATATAATCTATATTAAAAAAAGAAGAAAAAGAAGAAGAAAGAGAAGACTCCAACCCAAGCTCACACGTCACCCAGGCCACTACTAGACCGAGACGGCTTCAGGCCTCTCCTTGAACCATCATTATTTGTCTCCAATACACTCTATCACCGCCCTGTACTTTGCTTGGCATCCCAGCAATTACCCACTCCGGGGCTTCATCGAAGAGGCTGTCCTGTGCATTGTAGAATATTTAGCCTCATCGCTAGTCTCTACCCACTAGATGCCAGTAGTATACCACTGCCCAGTCGTAAACACCAAAAGAGTTTTCAGACTTTTCCTAATGTCCCCTGAGCGGCAACATACTCCCCAGTCGAGAACCCCTGATGGATGAGTATCTAAAGGTTCTATTGATAGAAGAAATAAAGCTATTTGGGTCTTCATTAATTTTTAAGAGTGGAAGGAAAGATAAAGTTTGAGGACCACTTGCTTAATGAAGTATTCTGCCATGTTTCCACTCAACATAGTTGATGCGATTTGTCCACATAGATGTCTGTAGCTGCACTTCATGCATTTTCACAGCAGAGGAGTATTCCATCTGATGATTACACAACAATGTGTTATTTTTATTTATTTTTAAAAATATTTTTTATTGATTTCAGAGATAAAGGGAGAGGGAGAGAGATAGAAACATCAATGATGAGAGAGAATCATTGAATGGTTGCCTCCTGCACGCTGGGGATCGAGCTCAAAACCCAAGCATGTGCCTTGACCAGGAATCGAACTGTGACCTCCTGAATCATTGATTGACGCTAACCACTGAACCATGCCGGCTGGGCCAACAGGGTGTTTATTTCAGTGTATTTACATGGAAGCACATGGCTGGGTATCCTGTGCTGGGTATATGTCTAGGAATGGACTTACTCAGTTCAACTCCATGGGATAAAGGCAAGTTGTTTTAAATAGTAGTTGGTGGGAGCATAAGAGAGTTCATTGTCCCATATCTTAAAAACGGGAAAGGTTTCAAAGCCTAACAATACCAAATCTAATAATGGTGTAAAAAAGTACCTTATGGTGCTCTTAACTTAGGTTTTCCTAGTCACCAATGAGGTTGCATATTTCCCCTGTGTTCTGTTGTCCATTTATTGTGCAGATGCCTGTCCCTGTTTTTGCCCATTTTTCTATTGGATTGTCTATTGTTTCCATTATTGATTTGTGTGAGTCCTTTATATTTGTGGAACACTAATCCTTTGTCGGGTTATCTGGAAACACCTTTCCCCCACTTGTGGCTTATTGTTTTGCTTCCTTGATAGTACCTTTTGATAAAAAGAATTCTGGACGGAGTTGAATTTATCATTTTTAAAAAATCGTTTGTCTATTGTGTTTTGTTTTTAAAAAAATATCACACCGAGAGTGCCAAATAGGCATATATTAGATCTTCTCAGTCACATCTCCAGCTGCTTTCCAGCTTTCCACTCTCTTTGTGTTACATCATAGGCACCTTCTGTAGGCATATCTTCCAGGTCTTTTATCATCATCTACAGTCCTGCCTGAGTTTTCATTTACTTGAATTGCTATCTTTTTTGTTTCTAGAAATTGTATTTATTCTTCCAAGTCTATCTAGTTTTTAAAAATTTCTTCTTGTTCCTTACTACTTTAGATTACTTTTTATATCTTTTTGAACATTTTAAGTATAGCTATTTTACAGTGTCTCTGATGATCCCACATCTGAGGTTTTGCAGGCCTGACTTTGTTATTTCTGCTTCCTCTCATATTTAGTGCCTGGAGTCCTTATGTTTTATTGTAAATTCATGTTTGTTGGAACTTTAGGAACAAAGATTCCCTGTGGCCTAGATCAGTGGTCGGCAAACTGCGGCTCGCAAGCCACATGCAGCTCGCGAGCCGCCGTTTGCCGCTCTGTTGACTAATGAGTTTGCCGACCACTGGCCTAGGTCAATGTCCATTCTGAGCCTATTTGCTCCTGCTGGTTACATGGGACACAGCAACCCGGATCACTAGGACGGCTGGGAGAGGCTGTTTGAATGAAGAGAATTTAATGAGTAAACTCCTCCCTCTGATGCTTCCTCCCTGGGTCTCTGTAAACGAAACTTTTGGCTTGGGTGATTTTAGAATCAATAGTCCCTATAAGCAGTAAGGACAGCTGTCTACCAGACTCTCAGGAGAAACCGTTACATTCTCTGCTTTATGTGGGTGTCTCTAACCTGACTCCCTTTCTGTTACCCCCCAAGACTTTGTTTCCTGTCCTCTCAGCAGCCATCAAACCGAAGCCCTGAGTCACTGAGGTCAGCGGAGGCCCACAGGTGAGACGCCTGCAGGGGAGAGCCAGCTTCAGTGTTTGCTTTCCTTTCTGGATTCTGGCTCCCATAAAAAATGTGGCCTCGGAGGATGTCCCTTTCTTGAAGGACATTTAGTCATATAAGAAGATGTTTTCAGCCGAAACCGGTTTGGCTCAGTGGATAGAGCGTCAGTCTGCGGACTGAAGGGTCCCAGGTTCGATTCCAGTCAAGGGCATGTACATTGGTTGTGGGCACATCCCCAGTGGGGGGTGTGCAAGAGGCAGCTGGTCGATGTTTCTCTCTCATCGATGTTTCTAGCTCTCTGTCCCTCTCCTTTCCTCTCTGTAGAAAATCAATAAAATATATTTAAAATGTGAAGCCTTCTTAGTAGAAATAGTTGGGTTATGTTTGAGGTAAATTAATTTCATTGGAATCATTTAAAAAAAAAAAAGAAGATGTTTTCATATTTGCTTTACATTTCTAGTGGGAGGCTTTTCCAATATATATATAATCTATAGTTTTCTCAGAAATAGAAAACTTGATTCTATATCTTAACTTTTCTAAATCACTGTAGACACACACACACACACACACACACACCCCTACCTAATTTCATTGGCTTGCTGGCCTCCTAAGGAGAGAGACAGTGAATGGTCACTGGGTCATATCTACAGGCTTTAATCTATATATATAAAAGCCTAAGTGACCAAATGACCATTCGACCATTCAACCATTCAACCAGTAGCTATGATGTGCACTGACCACCAGGGGGCAGACACTCAATGCACAGGCATGGAAACATGGAACAGACTTATGAATCTCAGAGGGAAGGGGAAATGGGGAGGGCAGGAAGAGATTAACCAAAGATCTTATATATATACTAGAGGCCCAGTGCAAGGATTTGTACAGTGGTGGGGTCCCTTAGCCTGGCCTGTGAGGATCAGGCTGAAACTGGCCCAGTGCACGAATTGAGATGGACCGGACATGCCCTGGAGCCCTTCTGTGGCCCCTCCTGGGCCCCGATCAGGACTGGGCAAGACAGGCCAGCCGCTGCGGGGATCAGGCAGAAACCGGCAGTCTGACATCCCCGAGGGGTCCTGGATTGCAAGAGGTGCAGGCCAGGCCGAGGGACCCCACTGGTGCATGAATGAATTCATGCACCGGGCCTCTAGTAGGATCATAAGCTACTTGCTGCCCAAAGCTTGTCCCTCAGTATTATTTGCTTTAAGTCAAACAGCCCATGTTCACAGAGATGCTATATTTCCTAGAAATATTTATAAGAATCCCTTCAAGGGCAGTAGATCCAGTTATTAGGGGAATAGAAAGGATCTATCTTAAAAGTGGGCAAATCAACACCAAAGTAGGGAATTCACTTTCGTGGGTAAGAAGTCTACCCAGTAGCTGGATGAGAGTGCGCTTGCTTACCGGTGTCCACTTCTGGCCTTTCTCCAAGATCATGAAGTGTGTGTTATCTCCTAAGGTCTGAAAAAACTCTTCCGTGTCCACCACGGTGCCGTCCTCCTCCAGCACCAGAGTGACCAGCCCGCTGGTGATGAGCAGGGCGTCCAGGGTCTGCGTGGGCAACGCATCAGAGACACGGAATGAGCGGGGGACTCCGTTTTGACCACTCACAGCCCTGGCTTACATGACAGTTTCAGCAGAGCTGGCTGCTTTTGATAAAATGTTAATGGTCACGATAGACCTTAATGGGGGTCTATGATTCAGTCCTGGCTTGGGAAAAAAAAAAGTTAAGATTTTTTCAGGGAACTATCCTCTTCAGAGATTTCAATGACATGAGATACATGATTACATTTAGTAATATTTACAGTTTCTAAAACTGCCTACTTATTTTGACCAATAAAAAGAAGAACCTTGTGGTATTTAAGGAGCGTGGGTCTTGTGTGGCATATCTGAATGTCGCTTAGTCAGAGCCTGCACGTTGCATGCTTTTCTCCTTTGCATGGGCGCCGGCGTCTAGGTTAAGCCTCCACGCGAATCTTCCTTATTAGGTGATCTAGGTCACTTAGAGTAAGGACGATTCTTCCCTGGCTTTTATAACAAAAAACAGATTTCCAAAGTCTGCTGCCTCCCTGTATTTTCTCTTGTCAAGTCAATAAAGCTACATTATCCACTGGTGGCTGTTTTTAAGGTTTTTGTCTCTGCGCCTAAATCTCTTACGGTACAAAGATGCAATAATGTTTCCTTTCACCTTTTCACTTAGAAATGGTCCCCCCCCCCCCCCACCCCTTTAGGCTTTTCAAGGCCACGACATGGACATTTCCGTCTCTGCATTGGCTTACTACCCAAGAGCCTGGGCCTCTGAGCACAGGTGGGGAGGCACAGCGCTGGTGGTACCTTGCTGAGCAGATCCTTCAGATTGCTTGCCATCACTCCCCGCCGGCTGCTTCGGTTGTGGTTGGAGACTCGGAAGGGGCGAGGGGACTGCATGAGGGGAGTGAGGAGGACTTTCTTAGTTTGTGAACCCATGAAAGTCAGGGGCCTGGAAATGGAGAAGAAAATGAAAAAATATATTTGACATTACTTTTTCAGAGTCTCTAAAGACACACACACACACACACACACACACACACACACACAGAGTCATTTATTTATCTGTGTTTTATTTTCCCAACTAGATTGGCATTTCTTTATGGACAAAGCCTTCTTTGTTGCATCTCCCATAATACCCAGCTTAGTGCGAGGCATAGAACTTTTACGTAGTATGTTGTCTAAACTGAAGTTCTGTAAATGAGCATAAGTGGAAGTTCAATGACGCGCCAAGTAATGTGCTCTATGAAAAACTGGTTGTATCGTAAGGAACCAGTTTTCCAACGTTGTCAGTTAAGTTCCTGCTACCAGCAGTTTCAGGAGGGGCCTCTGAGAGGGAGTGTCTGTGCCTCCTCCCGATGCCTCATCGACAACCTGGCATTCTGGGAAGAGCCTGGATTATTAGCAAGTATCGGGCCTGGAATATATTCAGCCAGCATCACATTAGTGCCTCAGCAGTGCTCGTATCTGAGCACCTGCTAAGTATTACCCACTTCTCAGATGAGAAAACCGAGGCTCAGAGTGGCTTCTCAGGGACACCCAGTTATAAAGGAAAAGAGGCGGGACGCCATCTCTCCGAACTTCAAACCTCAAGCACTAAGCATCAGTCGGAAGCATGAGAGGAAGAGCTGCTTCATGGCTGGAAGGAGGCGGGGTTCCCAGTCCACACCCTCAGCCCCTTTCCCTTTAGGCCACCAGAGCCTCTGCATCCTGTTTCCAGGGAGGCAACTGCGAGGGATGGTGCCCGGTGAGGGTCTCCGGTGGGGGCTCCCCACCAGAAGGACAAGAGACCCTGAGTAAGTCAGAGCCGGAACCCAGGCAGCAGTGGGCCTGGCGTCAGCCTCTGAACCTTTGCCCTGATTCTCAGGAGTTAAACCAGGTCCCTGGGTTACGCAACACGATGAACAACATGCCCACATTCTGCTGAGCTGATGCTACAGAGGACTCGCTCACAGTCTCATCCCTGCTGACCCGGTGGGCAGGGCGGCGAGGATGATCCATAGTATGCTTTACATTTAGAGCCTGGCTTTGTTCTCAACCTAAACGTTGCATCTGAAACTTAAACTCACTGGCTAAGTCCTATGAGAAGGAGAGAGAGAAAGATACAAGTTCCACTCTGTGCCAAATACTATATACCTTAGCACATTGCCTAACAACTCTACAGGACAAGCATCACAGGTGAGGAAAAGGGAGGCTCAGGACATTAAGGAATTAAGAAGATCAGCCCGGCCGGCGTGACTCAGTGGTTGAGCGTTGACCTATGAACCAGGGGGTCACGCTTCGATTCCTGGTCAGGGCACATGCCCGGGTTGCAGGCTTGATCTCCATGGGAAGTTAGGCAGGAGGCAGCTGATCAATGATTCCTCTCATCATTGGTGCTTCTCTCTCTCTCTCTCTCTCTCTCTCTCTCTCTCTCTCTCCCCTTTCTGAAATCAATAAAAATATATTTTAAAGAAAGAAATTAGTAAGATCAGAATTGGCAAGTGCTAGCACAGGGCTTCAAATCCAGCTGCGCTTTCCCAGCATGGTGTCTGCCCTGCCAGGTACAAACCCTCCTACAGCAGAGGGGACCCTGGACCCTCACCGGCAAGCTTCTTCTCACCCAAAGTGGCAAGTCATTGCCATTGCCCACGAGGCCTTCTAGAATCTATGCCAACTGAGACCAGAGTCTGTTGGTACATTTTTTATTTCCCCACAGCACCTCGCCCCCTGCTGGCGCATGACCTAGTCACGGAGTAAAAGACAGGCTGGGCCAAAATCAGAGAAATGGGAGAGCAAAGTTCATGTCTTGGAATGTCAGGTCCAGGCCCTGGTGGCCAATGGCACGTCTTGGGGGCACGAACAGCACTGACCTAGTTGTTGTGGTCCCATATCTCCCCATAGGACACAAACGCTCACAGCTTAGTAAGCGCCGATGCTCCGGGGACCTAGCACAGCTGATTATACGGAGTTCTTATTGTCCTTTAACTTCTGACAAGGCAAGAACTGGCAGTCACGTCTGGTCCTCCCTCTTCACACTGCCCTCAAGATAGTCATCCTTGATTTTTTAAAACAACATACAGGCTATTGTTCTGCTTACCTGTTACACAAGAACTGGGCCATTGTTGGAGAAAAGGCTTAGAGAGCACACATAAAAAATGTCTGAAGACAAGAAAATGAAATCCTTCCCTTCTTTTCAAGGAACTGGGTGAGTGATTTGATGTGCCAACTTATATAAAAACCAAGACTGTCTTATGTACAACGCAAAAAGGGGTTAAATGAAATTTTACACACATTCAACCTATTTAACAAATACTACATGAGTGCTTATCTGCTGCAGCTAAATGAACAGCAGGGCGAACCAGCTACCACATGAGCAAAGACATTCAGAGTGGGGCAAAGGTAGGTTTACAGTTGTGAGCACGGGAAACAGTGTATTCTTGCATTATTATTTATTGTTGTATTACTTTCCATACAAACAATTACAACCCCACCTTTGCCCCACCCTGTATATTAATCTAACTCATTTTTGGTTCTCTCTCAGTAGAATAATTTACGTCACTGGCCAGTAACACAAGGCCTAAAATATGTTGCCACCTCCCCCTCAATTTCTTAATGTGTCAGTGTTGAAATGGGAGCACTAGAAGCCTGAGAATTCTGCTTTTAGGTACAGCACGCCTCAGTCACCTCGAGCTCCCGGGAAAGCGCAGGCAATCATAGGAAGCAGGAAGGGAAACAGCGTACTAAAAGGAAACACACACACAAGGAAATACGCTTTGCTGTTCAAGGAAATAGATCATTTCGGAGAAATCAAGTCGGTAAGAGAAGCCAGACTTCATAGAATTAAACTTGAAAACTGTGAAGGGACATATCTTTTCTTCTCTGAGGAAAACAGAGAGTCTTTGGGTTTTTCCTCAAGGGAACTGAGGCGTCCTCAACGTACACAAGTGTGTGAAATAGAGCAACAAACACACGGACAGTGGATGTGAACTCGACTCCAGTAAAACAAAGCTAAACCCCACAGGCCCCAAGAAAGAGTCTTTATATGGCACCCCGTGGATTGCCGTTCATCCTGAAAGAGCCGGGGGAGAAGGCAGGCCCAGGAACAGGTTTCTCACAGCCAGAGAGAAACATTTGGTGTCCGCAGTGATGAGGGTAAGACACTGCCCAGGAACTATTCAGAGTGAGACAATGACTGAGGGAACCCCACACTTCGCTGCTAGGTGGAAAAAGAGGAACCTATATGAAGTAGTAAAGCACAGACCGGGGAAGGATATAAGTCAACTGAGTACTACCGCCAAAGCCAGTGTTAAGAAGGGAGGTATTGATGGCAAACATAGGAACGCAGAGAAATGAGGCGGCTGGGACGTCTTCGTCAGCCCCGGCGAGGTCTCCGTGAGCTGCAGAAACGTACCTGTAGGAAACTCGGTTCCTTGCTTCTGTCCCTGAGACTACTGTGGTAGAAATTTGCACTGCAATGGCAGCTAGACAGAGAGCTCCTTGTTCAAGGAAAGGAAAGATGTCCTAAAACAGCTACAAAATCAGCGATGCTGCACAAACTATGATACATCAGCTTCAGAAGAACGTCGGAGTTGGCATGAATGTTATCACGGACAGGGCACAGAGACAGGGCCGGCTTTCTCTGGGACAGCACACCCCGCGGACATCCGTGAAGTCCAGAGTGCGCTCCGAGACTTCATTCTGCTTTCATTCTGACGGCGGTCCTCAGGGATTGCAGGGGGTAAAGGAACTAATAATGCCTGGCTTAAGACCTGACCACTGCCTACACATAGCTGATCTCTGAAGAAGGTGTGATCAGCTTCCTTCCTTGGCAAAATTCAGCTAGTTGCTAACGAAAGACAGAAGCAGGACATCTTTACCGGCTGGTTGAAATGAAGGCGCATCGAGAGGAGGCAGAGGTCCTGCGAGACGGTAATCACAAATGTGGCAGCACCTGGCTCACGTGGCTCTTGAGCCCGGACGTGGTTTTCTCAGAAGGGCCAGGAAGAAAAGTGTGTTCCCTTTAACAAGCACTGCAGATGGCTTTCTTCCTGTTTCGTTTGGAAGCAGGTCGATTCCAAAGAATCATAGTAGCTCGATTTTGGGAAGCAGGTTGATTCCCAAGAACTGTGGCAACAAGTAGCCAGTCCCAGCGAGAGCTTGCCAAGCTCAGCAGGAACCTGTTTCAGGAGATAAGCTATTTCCTGACGCGTTGATTTGCCAATATTTCATAAGCCAGTGGCTGCCACCACACACTTGACCCAGTGGGAACCTCACACAGATACATTTTGGGATCTGGGGACCCTGTTGCTGGGGTCAGGGGCAAGGGCAGGGCCAGCCTCAGCGCTGCAGGTGTGGCCTCCTCCGCCTGCCCCAGGCGATGCCAGCGCCAGCAGCGAGGGGTCCGTGCCCTCTCACCCATCCCTAACACAGCCCACCAGCTCCTCAGCGCCCCGAGGAACGTGGAGAGTGGGTGTTTGGATGTTCCTGGGAGAAAAGTTTGGAGGATTCACTCCAACCTGTTCACAGTTGTTAGGTCTGGGAGTGGGAGTGTGGGGTGGGTGGCACTGGAGAGAGAAGACAGACAGGAGAGAGACAGAGGGCTTTACCTTCATGCTTAAACCATGTTAGGGAAGATGCACGGGTCAAGTCTATGTCTCACCTTCCCGGGATCCCACCACTTAACTTCCTTTTTTGTTGTTTGTTTGTTTGTTTGTTTGTTTTAAAAGAGAAGGCCAGCACAGGGCAGACTGATGGCCTGTACATCTGGGCAGCTGTTTTGCGAACCGTCAGTATTACACACAGCTGCGTTAGGACCCACGTTCAGAGCCTCTAGGTCAGGCTAGTTTTGTAGAGCGATTCTCCCTTCCCTTCCCCTCAGCCTGCCCTTACCCCTCGGTACAAAAGGGATCCATTATCTCTGAAAACCTGCCTGCTCACGTCGGCAAAGGGTTTCTCCATCCTCTCTGAAGCACTTTAAAGATCTTCGGAGAAACACGATCTCTCCTTTGAATTTATGAAGTTACTGCCACGCAGAATCGTTAGGATTTATCAGCAAGGATTGGGTAGGATGTGCGGAGGTGAAATGAACCCAAGACAGGGAAAGGAGTGGAGCCGGGCCAAGAGGCTGCGGGGCGAGCGTTCCGGCGCACCCGGGCCCAGCCAGGCCCCCCGCCCCCCATGGGAGCCGCAGCCCGCGCTCGCCCCAGCATGGCCTGGGCCGCCCGGAGGCCGCCGAGCGCCCCCGCCGGCGCTTCTCCCCACGCCCCAGCCCCCGTCGCGAACCGCAGGACCCCGAGAAGCTCTGCCCCACGCACCATGGAAGTGTTGCCCTGGGTCCCCGGGACGGCGCCCTCACCTGTGTCCGCAGCTAAGGCAAGAGATGCGGCCACCCGCGCACTGACCGCTGTCACCTGTTCCGCGGACGCCCGCGCACTCGGGAGGCCACACCTGACACTTGCAGCGGGAGGCGGAGGACGCGCGCCTGCCCAGCTGGCCGCGGCGTGGGCGCCAGGGGAGTGGGGGAATGCGCGGGAGCCGGGGCCTCGGGGAGCGTGGGGATGAGGGCGCACGGGCTGTAGGGGGGAGGGGTGGCGGAGGGGAGGGGATGAGGGCTCACGGGGTGCCGGGCAAAGGAGCCTGCGGGGCACACCGGGATGCGGGGCGCCCCGGCCGCGGGGCTCCCGGCGTGGTGCTCAGCCTGCGATTGCGGAACTCGCCTGATGAGGGCTCCCGCGTAGTCCCGGGCCATCTCCATCGCTCGGCGCCGTGGCGGGCAGCGGCCTCCGCCCGCGCGCGCCGCCTCTTAAAGCGCCGCCGCCCGCCCCGCCCCGCCCCGCCCCGCCTCGGTCTGACCACGAGGGCGAGGGCCTTGGCAATGGCCTCTCCTCTGCCGAAGGTCATAGCTTAGCGATCTGGGAGCGCGCCGGGGCCCGGACCTTTCCAACCCCTCCAGGGAGCGGCTCTCCGAGGCCGCCGCAGGGGACGGCGCCGACGACCCTGGACCCGCGATGCTCCACGGGCCACTTGATGGTCGCGCGTCAGCCTGTTTGCCTTGCGCTTTCTGGAGGTTGGGGCAGTGGAGGACATCCTCAGCCCCGACAGAATGGCCTGGGCTGTGGGAAGGCGGAGGCGCTGTTTAAACCCCGGCCACGGGCGGGGAAAGTGAGGCGCAGGACGTGCGCAATGGAGACCCCCAGGCCGCGCCCAGCCAGCGCTGGGGCTGGGCCCGGACGCGCGGTTCTAAGCTCCTTGCAGAGGTGAGGACCTTGCTGCAGACACTCGGTCACACCGGCGGCGCCTTGGCTTCCTTCCCGTTAGGTCGCCTCCCGGCTGCATCTGGACATTCCCGGGCAGTAAGAAGGGCATTCAGAATGAAGGAGTAACGGAACCGTTTGGGCTTCATTGACAATCTTTTAGCTGAAGGCAAGGACTTGCTCAGAGTGAGGAATGAAAGAGGGAACCGAGCCAGGGCTTGGGGGGGGGGGGGGGGGCGGGTATCCATCTCCCTCTTGCACAGATGTCCCTTTGGGAAGGTACAGTTCCGCATGTTTCAGACCTCTGAAGAAGGCGGGTAGGGGTGGCGCTTCTCGGGGATCCAATAGAACCCTTAATTACAAAAGCGAAGCAGAAGTCTCTTGAGCAGGTTTAGGATTGGAACAGACCCTTACTTCCAGCGCTTTAAAAGATGCAGACTTCCCGCACATAAGCAAGTGATTGGCTCCTCGGATCCTAGCGCTGCCCGCCTATGGTGAGCCGTGCTCCCTAAGCTCACTTCTCCCCACTCAGCTTGGTTTTAGCACGTGGACTGGATCACTTAACCCGTGCCCACTCCTGCTTTTCCTCCTCCTGCAGTGAACGCACGGAAACAAGCACACACTTCTTCCCCGTTAGGGTCCCGGTGCCAACAGGCCTCATTGGACTTGCAGGAATGTTGGAGCCAAAAGCAATTTCCTCCCAGAATCCTGGAGCCCAAGGGGCCTGCTGGGAACCGCCCAGCTCCAGGGCTCTTGGGGGGCGTTTCCTGCCCAGAGCCACTAGGGCTGGACACGGGGTGTCAGCTGCCCCCCACTGACACCCTGCTGTGGCCTGAAGGTTTGTGCTCCCCACTCCCGCTCCAATCCCAAGGCCCAATGTCATAGTTGTGAAGGTTTGGCCTTTGGGAGGTGCTTACGTCTCGAGGGTGGAGCCCTCAGGAATGGGAATAGCACCTTATAAAGGCGGCTGCAGGGAGGTCCGCGGCACTTCAGCCACGTGGGGACACAGTGAGGAGACAGCCAGCTGTGACCCAGAGGAGTGTCCTCACCAGCCCCGCCCATGCTGGCACCTGGGCCTGGACTGTCAGCCTCCAGAACTGTGAGCCATACATTTCTGTTGTGTGCAGGCCACCCGGTCTACAGTATTCTGTTAGAGCAGGCGGGTCAGACTAAGCCCCACTGCCAATTTGATAGATGAGAAAATGGATCCAGTCAATTCACCTTTAAAAAAACCTCTTACTGTGAAAAATTTCAAATATAAAGACATTACACGAGCACCCTTACACCCAGTGCCTGGATCCAACCACTGCTAACATTCCGACATATTTGCTTATTTTTTATGTATATTTTTATTTGAACCCCTTCACACAAAGTCCTTCAACTTGCATCTCCGGAGAAATATATAATATACACTATAGTGACATTATCACTCCTAATGAAATAAAAATGATCTAATAGCACCCAATAGTCTGTAGTGAAGCTCCCCAACCATTCTGATTTATTGACACCTTATGGATAAGGCAGCATATCCATGCCTGAGATGCAGTGTATTAGACCTGGAGCAGTGAAGGTCAAGATCACAGACGATGCTCACACACCACTAAGCAATCAGGGCTATGGGTGCTATTCGTTCACTTACTCCTAGGGCCTAGAGAGGCCTCCGCTGTTAGAAGGCTTGTTAATGGCTGAATGAATGAAGTCCTATGTTAGCAGTAACATGTGAATGCAAATTGCAAAAGGAACAGCAAGTAATTGATTTTGCTAAAAGGTGATCGGGAAGGGCCAAGGATGAGTGAGGTGAATGATGTGTGGGGTGGTTGTGACTATTCTGCACTGCTTTCCGAAGACCAAAGGCAAAGACAGTAATGGCAAGTCTGGAAGGGCTGGGAGGTTATAGGGGGTTCTGGGTGGGTGTAGGGGGTTTTGGAGGAGAATGGTAGGAACCAGTGAGGCAGCCAAGTTGGAGCAAACATGTGTCGGCCTGAACACACAGTGGGAGTTGCTCTCAGTGGGGAATGAGCCAGGAAGGCAGGGTGACCTGTGGAGACATAGATTTGAGAAGGACATCTGGGGAAGCCTGTAGGTGATCCAAGTAAAAGAGTCAAGATTCAGACTGGGGCCCTGACAGTGGCATAGAGAGGAGCAAGGAGCCAGGGGAGATTTTGTAGGATGTGGTGATGAGTAAGCAGGGAAGTGGCTGGAGACAACTCCAATATCTCCAGTTTGGGAAACTGAAGAGGTGGCATGCCTTAATTAAGATGATAAATACAGATGGGAAAACAAGTTTGTAGTTGGGATTGAGATTATGTTGAAAGCTATAGGCCTGTGGACCACACTCAGCAAAGATGCGGAGAAGGACACATGGGCCTGTGGGCCACCCTGGACAGAGATGTGGAGCAGGACCCAGGGGCCTGTGGGCCACACTCAGATGTGTGGGCTGGTGCTTGGGGAGAGGCCATAGCTGACGTCAAGGCCAGCCAGCTACCTGGCTGCTCCTAAGGGGGGATCTGTATCATATGAGTGGGTGGTTCACTCCAGGAAGGTGTCTGGAGGGGAGAGGGGACAGGGCATGTTGTGCTCCAACGAACGGCCACAAGGAAAAGGGGTTAAGAGGAGCTGTGCTGGGAGGGTGCCTTTCCAGCCCATGTCCATCTTGTGGCTCTCACACAAACTCCTTTCTCATTCACCAGCACTTACTATACCTTCATTCAGCAACTACTATGCTCCAGTGCCACCAAGATTAGAGATCTTGGGGACAGATTTTGTGCTTCATTCAGCCATCGGTTGCTGACAGGGTGCCTGCGGGAGGACTTCCAGCATGCTGACCTTCCGGCTCCCTGCAGCTGTCTGTGGGGTGGATGCTGCAGTTGCCTTGGCCCCTTCTCCAAGGCAGGGCTTCCTCTGTCCTCTCAGTCCTGGCAGGTGATTGGCAGAGTGCATACTCTGGAGCACAGAGACCTGGGTTTCTAGCCCGGCTTTACCTCATTCCAGCAGGGTGACCTCACGCAGCCTCAGATTTCATCTATAAAAAGGCACAGGGTTCTGTGTCTCATTGCATGGGGGAGAATCAACTCCTGTGAGGGGCAGGCTGCCTCGCCCAGGGCCCAGCTCAGAGTGAAGGTGGCTACCATGCAGGTGATGGACAGCTGGCCTCCAGCTCCTAGCCAGGAGGGGAGTACCTGATCCGGAAACTGCTTCTCGTGTATGGGGCTACATTACAGAGAACATACCTGCCTAAGCTCAAAGAAACTTTTCCAACCTTCTAAACCTATCTTACCTAATAAAAGAGAAACATGCAAATTAACCATCACTCTGCTACGCCCACAGCCAATCAGAGTGAGTATGCAAATTAACCCAACAAAGATGGAGGCTAATTTGCATATGCAGGCACAGAGTGGTGTGAAGCCTGCTATGAGGGGAAGGGGGGTGGTGGAGGGAGCTACTGGAGTGGTGCTCCAGACAGAAGGGAGGACTTGCCGGCTCCCAGGCGGCTGGGAGTGAAGCCAGGGGAAGGAAGGCCTATTCTTGCACGAATATTGTGCAACGGGCCTCTAGTTTCTATATATTTTTTAAAAATCTTTTTTATTGATTTTTTTTTTTTATAGAGAAGAAGGGAGAGGGATAGAGAGTCAGAAACATCGATGAGAGAGAAACATCAATCAGCCACTTCCTGCACGCCCCCCCACTAGGGATGTGCCTGCAACCAAGGTACATGCCCTTGACTGGAATTGAACCTGGGACCCCTCAGTCTGCAGGCTGACGCTCTATCCACTGAGCCTGACTGGTCAGGGCCCTATTTCTATATTTTATGAACAAAATAGATAAAACTATGAACACTGAGTCTGAACCCTGGCCTTGCTACTTTCAGATTCTTTGACTGTGGGCAAATTTTCTTGTCATTTCTTCTTTTTTTTATAATGAGCTTCAATTTCTTTATTTCTTTTTAAAAAAATCTTTATTGTTGAAAGTATTACATAGGTCTTCCTTTCCCCCCACCCCATTAACCTCTTCCAGCCCGCTCCCATCCCACCAGTTTCTTTATTTCTAATAATCCCTGAGGATCAGTATTCTGTCGAAACTCTCAGTGGGTCGCAATGAGGGTTAAATGAGATAGTGCTTTTGAAACACACTGCAAGCTACCAAGCACTAACCAGTGTTAGGTCTTGTTATAACACTGATGAGGGGATAGAGTCCTGGAAAGGTACCAACTCAGCTACTGTTGACTTCCTAACGAGGGTATCTCCCACAGAATTATCAATAAGGCAAAGAATTCCTTTCCCTTTGCTCCACAATTTTCCACAGCCAAAGTTCTCGGGGTCCTCCTACTTCCGTATTGCTTTCCAGCTAAGGTTACTGTTAAAAATAAGTCTACATATTTATTCACACTAAGGTGTAAACGATTGCTGTCACGCTCAGCAAATGTTTACTGAGCACGATGCTAATTATGCCCCTCCCCACCCCCGAGTCCATTCCCTGCCCGGACTGCGGGATTGCGCTAGACGCGCCTTGCCCTTTGGCTTCAATTGGTTTCACTAAAGAGAAGCACGGGAGGGCTTTTTAAAAAATTAAAACAGTTGTATCGCAGAATAACATACATACGGTGGAGTGCGCAGCTCTCTAGCGTACAACTCAGAAAATGTCTATGTGTATAAGCAGCTAGATCAAGAGAAAGGATATTTGCGACACCCAAGTGGGCTCCCTCTTGCCCCTTTAGGGAGTGCTCCCCGCCCTCCACCAGCAATAAGGCTGTTACTGTTCTTTATTTGAGAGGGACATGCTGGGGGAGGGACACGTTTGAAGAGCGGGAAACTGCACATCTCAGGAATGCGGTTCTGCTGCGAGATTCACTTCTCCAGAGCAGCTGTGGAAGGTGTGGCTTAGGCCGGTACACAGGCCTGGCCCGGGCCGCGCGCCCCCCAGCGCAGGTTGGGTTCTGGCACCGCTGACCCCAAGTCACAGACACACAGAACGATGTGGGCCCGGCAACAACATTTGAGGTGAATTTTCCTAAAATTGGGGAGCATTGCTTGTGACCGACTAAGCTGTCTTTTTTTCACATGGGTTAACTAAAGAGGTCAGGGGACCACGATTAGGAAAGAGGAACTGGGGGCCCAGCGATGCATTCATAGTCAGGAGGGGCGGCCCATGGGCGGGGGCTGAGAAGACCCCTGGGTGGGGAGGGTGCCCAGGCAGTGGGCGCCCCGTCTCTCAGTAGCGCCCGGTGGTCTCGCCCCCACGCAGGGCACCGGGATGGGGAAGAACGCGGGGCGGCCGGGGGCGGAGCTGGGCGGGAGCCAGCCCCCTAACCTGGGCCGGACCCTGGACAAGTCACCCCGGTGGCCTGAGGCTCAGCCGCGACGCTGTGGGAAGGCGATGCGTGGCAGCGCCCCTCCCTCGGCACCGGATCTCCGGGCGGAGGCCGGGGCCTGAGCGTGGAAGCAGCGCGGCGCCGAGGGGCAGGCGGCCGGAGACTTGCACCAGGAGCCTCGGACTAGACAGCCGAGCCTCCAACCAGATGAAAAGCGGTGCCTTCCAGGCTGGAACGGCGTCCAGCTGTTCACAGTTGCGGTGGAGCCTGCGTGGCCGGTGCAGCGTGCGCCCTGGCCGGTGCGGCGCGGTGGCTGCAGGGCCTGGCGGTGCCCCTCGGGCTGGGCTCCATCCCTGGTCAGGGTGCAGGGGAGGCGCTGGTCGCGGTTTCTCTCTCAGGTCAATGCTTCTCTCTCACCCCCGCCCCCCACACCAATAAAAACACATTCTCAGTGAGGACTGAGAAGAGAACAAAACGCAGTATTGAGTTCTTACATGCCTAGGCCAGTGGTCGGCAAACTCATTAGTCAACGGAGCCAAATATCAACAGTACAACGATGGAAATTTCTTTCGAGAGCCAAATTTTTTAAACTTAAACCTCTTCTAACGCCACTTCTTCAAAATAGACTCGCCCAGGCCCAGGTATTTTGTGGAAGAGCCACACTCAAGGGGCCAAAGAGCCACATGTGGCTCGCGAGCCGCAGTTTGCCGACCACGGGCCTAGGCTATTCAATGAGGCCTTTTGGTTCTTAACCTATTGGGGCACAAGTTCTCCTCAATATCTGATGACAGCTAAGGCCTTTTCTCCAGAAAGGCTCATATAATCGCCCAGGGTCCGTGTGCCGCAGGCTGGAGGCCGGCCCAGCGCCCAGCCCTCGCTGGGCTGTGAGCAACCTGGGGTCATGGGCCCTGGGCCCAGCCCGACTCTGGTTCTGGTTGTTGTTACTGGATGTTTCTTTCCTCCCAAATGTAGGAACAAAGGTGGCGTTCTTTTCCACTGACTTCAATTTGAATCTTTCTCCTCAAAGAAAGTGCCCGGCGGAGCCTGCATTTTGGGGCTAATTCCAGGGTGAGCAGTGGCCTTTCCCAACTGGGCGGGAGGGCACGCGGAACTCTGCTTTGCGCAACCGCCTGTGCCAACGTCAACAGCATGACTATGGAGCCCAGCACCGACTCTTCTACAGAGCGTGCTGGGCTTTCCATAGGTCTCAGTAGGTTTTAACTCTATAAATAATACACAAGTGCCCTGTCATTAGGAGACATTTTTGTCTTAAAACATTACAGAATAAGGAAAAATCTTCTCGGACCACGGTCACCAATTCTGGCTTCTTTCCTGCCCAGTTCCTCTGCTCAGTCTAAATCCTTACACACCCTTTTCTATGCTATTATATACACACGAAATATGAGTATTTCTTTGTGCGGTTGGTTTACATAAACTGTATATTTTATTTAGTGCTCCGAAAATTGCTTCGTCACTGAATAAAATGTAGCTTTTCCTCTCTTAGCACACATCCATCTAACTCAACTCAGACATTTTAGCTGCTACATAATATTCCATAGCATTTATGTAACATAGTTAGCTTTCCCCTTTTGCTGAATGTTGAGCTGCTTCCAACTGCTCCTCAGTATGGAGAGTGCTGTAAGTGCACCCTGTGTGCCTGTGTGTTTCTCTGGGATATGAAATATAACCTCAAGAAGTGACCTTGTTGGTTCTGCAGGTATGTACACTTAAGTTTTTAAAGAGATAGCGCTTCGCTTCTTCTTTCTGGCAGGTATGCAGGCTTACTGGTACCTCCCCAGGCCCTTTCCCTGCCAATGACTGTGCTGACTGGGAAGCTGGCTGACAGATCTCTCTGGGATGTCCTTCTTCCTCTCTTCTGTTAAATTGTCATCGTCACAATTATAATTTAACTAGAGGCCCAATGCATGAAGATTCATGAAAGAATGGGTTTTCCTTCCCCGGCTGCCGGCACTGCCTTCACTCTGGCCGGAGCCGCCTTTTTGCTCCAGCCTGGAGCCACCTTTCCGCCTTCCCACATTGCCCAGAGGCCCAGAGCGGCTGGGGTGGTACGGAACGCCCCGCCCCCAGTGTCTGCATATGCAAATTAACCTGCCATCTTTGTTGGGTTAATTTTTCATACTCAATCCTGATTGGCTGGTGGGCATTGTGAAGGTATGGTCAATTAGCATGTTACTCTTTTATTAGTGTAGATAGCTGTCATTTGTGCTTCCTTCAAAACTTATTTAGAACTTACCTTTACCAAAGAATATAAAAATAGTTTTCAAAAGTGGAAACACAAGTGGCTTGTGAGAAATAGACTTGAGAAAACGTCCAAGCTCGCTAATGATCAAAGGAATAGAAATCAAAACAGTACCTGATGCCACCTTTTGCCTAGCCTTTAGTAAATTAAAAAACCCCACAAACCTAAATACTGATGAGGGTGTGGCAAAATAGGAATTCAGATTCTTACTGCTGGTGGGAGCATAAACTGGCCCACCTCTTTGGAAAGTAAATCAGGAGTATGTATCACACACAGGAGAAATGGCCATCAGCTTTGTTCTGTTAATCCTACCTCGGAGACTCTATTCTGGCAAATACCAATATCCTTTATGCGTGTTTTATCTTCTCAATCTGTTAACTCTGTATTTCTCTCACAGAACTGGAACATCAGGAGGATTCAGTCCAGGCTACCAGATCACGTGGTTCTAAACGTTTGCTCCTTCCCCTCAACTGTCCCCTCTTTCCCTCCAATGCACCCTGCCTTGGTGCTGATGGCAGCCTTGCCCTCTGCTGCTTCCAGCCTCGAACTCATTCTTCTGTTCTCCCTGGCGCCCGCACTTCCACTCTGCGGGAATGTTCCTCTGCGGGTTGGAATGGCCCTAACTGGAAGCCAGTCTCACCTCGTCTGTGGCAGGGTTCAGTGTCTTAGCGGGTGGATGGAGCGCAGTGACCTCGGGGCCAGGGTCACTGAGCCTCTGCATGTTCAAGGTGACCCCTGCCAGATGGGATGCACCCTCGCTGTGAGGGCTCAGGGCTCCCGCACATTTGTGGGGTGGGTAATGTTCCCGGCACCCACTCTCCCTTTATAGGTGGGGTGAGCCCAACTGACTGCTGCTCTGGGACCAAACAAAAAGGTCTTGTGTGAAAAGGGCGAAGTTTTGACATTTCAGGAGGATTTATAGTAGAGCAATAATGGAGCATGTGTTTCGAGCTCCCTCATTTTATGAATTAGTAAGCACATTTGTTAAATGATGTGTCTGGATTCAATGGCCCAGAATTCAGAAAAAGGGTAGCTTTCATAAAAAAGAAATTGCGTTAATGCCACCTGAATCTTCACTACTTCATTATTTTACAACACCCAGGATTGGCACCAGAGACAGGTAGTTCCTACCTTTTCATTTTATAATTAAAGCAAATAGGTAGTGGTGGGATCCCAAGGAGCGTGCGAATAGGTGATAATTGCTTAAAGAGGAGAAGAAATCAGGACCCCACTAATAAAAGTTGTCTTTAGATGAAATTATCTTACTGAATCTATACTTTCTTTTTTTTCAAATTCAATGTATTTTTATTGATTTCAGAGAGGAAAGGAGAGGGAGAGAGAGATAGAAACGTCAATGATGAGAGAGAATCTTTGATTGGCTGCCTCCTGCACGCCCCCTCCTGGAGAAGAGCCCACAAACCTGGCATGTGCCCTGACCGGGATTCAAACTGTGACCTTGTGGTTCATAGATTGACGCTCAACCACTGAGCTGGCTGGGCTGTACCTTTTAACTTAAGCCACATACATATATTACCAATTCAAAATATTAATTGATCAGTTATTTCTTAAAAATTAGCTCAGAAAGTTCTTAGTTGCTTCTGTAAATATACAGATATAATTATGGAGAATTCTTTCCCCCCCGCCACTTATTTATGCATTTTTTTTAAATTTAATAAATCTTTATTGTTCAGATTATTACAGTTGTTCCTCTTTTTTCCCCCCATAGTTCCCCTCCACCTGGTTCCCATCCCACCCTCTTCCCTTACCTCCCCCCCACTGTCCTCATCCATAGGTGTACGATTTTTGTCCAGTCTCTTCCCACACCCCTCATACCCCTTTACCCCTGAGAGTTGTCAGTCCACTCCCTTTCTATGCCCCTGATTCTATTATATTTACCAGTTTATTCTGTTCATCAAATTTTTAATTCACTTGATTTTTAGATTCACTTGTTGATAGATACGTATTTGTTGTTCATAATTTTTATCTTTACCTTTTTCTTCTTCTTCCTCTTCTTAGAGAATACCTTTCAGCATTTCATATAATACTGGTTTGGTGCTGATGAACTCCTTTAGCTTTTTCTTATCTGTGAAGCTCTTTAGCTGACCTTCAATTCTGAATGTCGGCTTGGCTGGGTAGAGTACCCTTGGTTGTAGGTTCTTGCTATTCATCACTTTGACTATTTCTTGCCACTCCCATCTGGCCTGCATAGTTTCTGTTGAGAAATCAGCTGACAATCGTATGGGTGCTCCCTTGTAGGTAATTAACTGTTTTTCTCTTGCTGCTTCTAATATTCTCTCTTTGTCTTTTGCTCTTGGCATTTTAATTATGATGTGTCTTGGTGTGGTCCTCTTTGGATTCCTTTTGTTTGGGGTTCTGTGCGCTTCCTGGACTTGTAAGTCTATTTCTTTCACCAGGTAGGGGAAGTTTTCAGTCATTATTTCTTCAAATAGGTTTTCAATATCTTGCTCTCTTTCTTCTTATGGCACCCCCATAATTCTGATGTTGGTACGCTTGAAGTTGTCCCAGAGGCTCCTTACACTATCTTCAAATTTTTGGATTCTTTTTTCTTTTCCAGTTGAGTGATTTTTGCTTCTTTGTATTTCAAATCTTTGACTTGATTCTTGCATTCCTCTAGTTTGCTGTTGGGTGTCTGTATAATACTTTTTATTTCAGTCAGTGTATGTTTAATTTCTAGTTGGTCCTTTTCCATATCCTCGAGGATCTCTCTCATATCCTCGAGGGTCTCGCTAAATTTATCGGCCTTTTCTAGGAAATTCTTGAAAAACCTTATAACCGTGGTTTTGAACTCTAATTTCAGTTGTTTGTTTTCCTCCATTTCTTTGGTTTTTGATCTGTTTCTTTGTCTCCGCATTTTTGCTGCTTCCCTGAGTTGGTAGGGTAGCTTTGTGTGCTAGTTGTCCTATATGGGCCAGTGGCTCGGCCTCCCCAGTTACCTGAGGTGGACACTCTTGGTGCACCCCTTTGTGGACTGTGTGTACAGCCTTGTTGTAGTTAAGTCTTGATTGTTGTTGGTATCACTGGGAGGAGTTGACCTCCAGGCCAATTGGCTGTGAGGATCAGCTGGGTCTACGCCGGGAGACAGACTTATTCGACTAGACTTGCAAAATTGCAAAAGCCTCTGTGCTCAGCTTGGATGGGGCAGAGTTTCAGGGTGGAGCCTACAGCCTTGGCTTCCCATCAGCCCCGCCCTATGAGGTTCCTGGGTCTCAGTGTCCCTCAGTGTCCCTTGGTACTCGCTGCAAGCACCTCTGAGAGAAAGGTGCCCTGGAGTTTCACCCACTGCCAAACAGTCTAGTCTCTCCCCCAATGAATCTGGATTCACAGATTCTCGCCCAGAACTAGGGTTCAGTGCAGTCAGAACTGGGATTCAGCGCAGTCCAGAGCTTTTATCTCCTTCCTGCTAGAGAACGCCAGCCAGGCACTCAGCCACCCCGTCCTCTCCGCACACACGCGCCCGTGTCTCCGTACCTCAGGCTTTTACAGCTCCTCTGATTTTCCTTGTTGTTTTCTCTTTCCTTCTAGTTGTAGGATTTCCAGTCAGCCAACTTTCCTGTGGTTCTGGATGATGTCCGTTTTGTCTTTTAGTTGTAGTTTTGAAATTGTTGTGCAAGGCTGCAGTTTAGGTGTTTAACTATGCTGCCATCTTGGTTTCTCCCCACTGGTTACATTTATATTTCTAATTATGGAGAATTCTTAAAAGGGAAAGAAAACCGACTGAAGGGTCAAGTCAATCCAATGGGGGATAGAAAAGTGTTTTGTAACAAATGAGGCAGGAACAGCTAGATATTTATATAGAAAAAAATAAACGTTGGCCCCTATCTCACGTCATCTACAAAAATTAATTCAAGATGGATCATAGATCTCAACATAAGCATCTGAGCCATACAACTTCTAGAAGGAAACAATAGAAAACAGTCTTTGTAACCTTAGGACAGACAAAGATTTCTTGGACATGGTACAAAAAGCATGAATTGCAAAACAAAATTCGATAAGTTGGACATCATTAAATTAAAAAATGCTCCAGTTATCAAACAATAATCTCAAGAAATTGATAGGCGCCCTGGCCAGTGTGGCTCAGTTGGTTGGAGCGTTGTCCTGTGCGCCAAAACGTGGCAGGTTCAGTTCCCCATCAGAGCACATACCTAGGTTGTGGGTTTGATCCCCAGTCTGGGCTTATGGGATGTAATCGATTAATGCCCCCCCACTCTCTCTCTAAGATTAATAAAAAATAAACTAAAGACATTGATAGTCAAGTTACAAACTGAGGGAAATATTTGAAGAAAATATGTCTGACAAAGAACTTTTAGCCAGAGTATTTAGAGAACTCCTGCAAATTAACAACAAAAAGATGAACAACCCAAATAAAAAATGGACAAGAGACTTGAACAGTTACTTCACTAACAGTCACTTCATGAAACATGGCCAGTAAATCCGTGAAAGGTGCTCAGCATTACTGGTCATTACTGGTCAAGGCAGCTCAACATTTAAAAATTAATCAAGACAATTCTCTATATCGACAGATTAAAGAAGAAAAGCCACACTATCATCTCAGTAGATGCAGAGGAAGCATTTGAGGAAATTTAACACCTATTCATAATAAAGACTCTCAACAAACTAGAAATGGAAGGGAACTTCCTCGATCTGATTAAGGACACTTAAGAAAGAAAGAAAGAAAGAACTACACTGGACTTCATCAAAATTAAATATTTTAATGCATCAAAGGATACTAACAAGGAAAGTGGAAAGACAATTCACAAAATAGGAGAAAATATTTGTAAATCATATATCTGATAAGGGTTTAGTATCCAAAATATCTAGAAAGAACTCTGACAACTCAACAATAAAAATAACCTAATCTTAAAATGGCAAAGGATAGCCCTAGCCAGTTTGGTTCAATGGATAGAGCATCAGCCCATAAACTGAAGGGTCCCAGGTTTGATTCTGGTTACGGGCACGTACCTCAGTTGTAGGCTCCATCCCCGGCCCTGGTTGGGGCATGTACAGGAGGCAACCAATCAATGTGTCTCTCTCACATTGGTGTTTCTCTCTCTGTCTCTCCCCCTCCCTTCCACTCTCTCTAAAAATCAATGGAAAAGTACCCTCAGGTGAGGATTAACAATAAATAAATAAATAAAACGGCAAAGGATATAAATAGACATCCCCCCCCCCCAAATAATATGTCCAAATGACCAATTGGCCCAGGAAGAGATGCTCAACATAGTCATTAGGGAAATGCAAATCAAACTACAATGAGGTACCCCTCACACCAGCTAGGATGGCTATAATATGAAAAACAAAAAACACCAGTGGAAGATAATAGGTGTTGATGAGAATATGGAGAAATTGAAACCTTCTTCCATTGCTGGTGGCAATGTAAAATGGTATAGTTGCTGTGGAAAACAGTTTGGCGGTTCCTCAAAAGCTAAATAAACATAGAGCTACCAGAGCCCCTGCAATTTCATTTCTAGGGACATATTCAAAGGAATGGAAAACATGTGCTCACACAGAAAATCTGTACATGACTATTCATTGTTTATTATAGCAAAACGTGGAAAGAACCCAAATATCCATCAATTAGAATGGATAAACAGAACGCGATAGATGATTTCATACAATGCAATATTATTTAGCCATACAAAGGAATGAAGTACTGATATATGTTGAATCTTAAAAGCATTCTGCTGAGTGAAATAAACCAGCCATTAAAAAGCACATATTGCAGGACTCCAATAATGTGAAGTTCAAGAAGAGATGCAGTAATCTGTGGGGACAGAAAGGAGAAGAGTGGCTGCCTCAGACAGGGGAGGTCACCGACTGGGAAGGGACACGGGGAACTTTCTAGAGTGGTGGAGAAGACCCAGATCTTGATTAGGGTGTTGGTTACATGGCACAGACATTTGTTAAAACTCACAAACAGTATCCTACAAATTATGTACTTTATGTAATTATAAACTCAATGAAAAATACTATATATATATAGTGATAGACGCCAGAAAGTGATTGTCTGGAGGGAGTTGCTGACAGGAAGGGGCACAAGGGAACTCTCTGGGGCCATAGAAATGTTTATGTCTTGTTTGAAGTAGTCAAAACTCATTGGACTGAACACGTAAGAATGATGTAATTTATTGTATGTAAACTATACCCCAATACAAAAGAATGTAAAAATATGAAATAAATAAACAATGCTGCAAAAAAGAACAGTCAGACCAATAGGCATATGTTTAAAAATAATTTCTAAAATATTTTAATTGTGGTAAAAAATACACATAACATAAAATTTACCATCTTAACACTTTTAAGTGTCCAGTTCAGTAATGTTGATATATTCACACTATTGTGCAATGGACATCCAGGACTTCTTCATCTTGCAACCTGAATCTCTATACCCTTTAAACAATTATTTCTTACCCCCCTCCTGCCCCCACCTGCCCTAGGCCTTGGCAACCACCATTCTCCTTTCTGTCTTTGTGAATTTGACTACCCTACCTATCCCATATAAATAGAAGCATGCAGCATTGGCGTTTTTGTGACCGGCTTCTTTTACTTAGCATAATGTCCTCAAGGCCTATCCATCCGTGTAGCAGATTGTGGAATTTCCTTCCTTTTCATGGCTGATTAATATTTCATTGTATGGATATACCATGCATTCTTTTTTATCCATCCATCTATCCATCCATCCATCAGTGGACACTTGGATTGCTTCCACTCTTGCTTATTGTGAATAAATGCTGCCATGGACATGGATGTATGCACATGGCATCGTGTTTTTTTTAAAAAATATATTTTATTGATTTTTTACAGAGAGGAAGAGAGAGGGATAGAGAGTTAGAAACATCGATGAGAGGGAAACATCGATCAGCTGCCTCTTGCACCCCCCCCACTGGGGATGTGCCCGCAACCAAGGTACATGCCCCTGACCGGAATCGAACCTGGGACCCTTGAGTCCGCAGGCCGACGCTCTATCCACTGAGCCAAACCGGGTTCGGCGGCATCGTGTTTTTTAAAAATAAAAAAACAGGGTCACATACTGTTTTATTGTCCCCTTTTCGCTCCTGCGTTGACATTGCTGATGACTAGGAGTTTTTCAGAGACCAGTGCAGCAGCAGGGTATGTATGACTATGTATGACACCCATGCCAAGCATTGAAAATGACAGTGACCCAGGGTGCGCAAAAGTTCGTGTTTTTCTCAAAGGCTACAAGGTGTCTTTGAAGGCAATGTAGAAATACACTTGGAGGGACTTCCAAGCCAAAAGATAGCAAAGGTCATCTTTTGTATGCGCCAGGCACAAGCCCCGCTGGACTGTCAGGAGTAGTAGCTCTGATTTTCTTACACAACACTGACTCCTGGCCCCATTTGGCTCCTCACATGGCCCTCCACCCCCATCAGGAAGGGCAGCAGGAAACCTGCAGGGAGATTGGTTCCGTCACCAGCCACCAGGGGGCAGTAAGTAGGACACTCTCTCAGGCACACTGCCAGGCTTAGGTGTCCAGCTGAGAGGTGAGACACTAGGTGACTGGCCGGTGTTTCTCTGGCCTGCTGTCCTCTCTTCCTTGAATCGGCCCGCCTTTCCACACTCTATGGTTTGCACGAAGATTCTTCAGCCATAGCTGTCAATAGGTGACACCGCTGGGGAGCACTGGCTTATGTCCTACGTCTGTTGCTTTGCAAGCTACACATTCTGTAAAGCTCTGGAGGAGACAAAATTGTGGTGGGTTGTTGTCCAATCATCCGGGTCCTTTCGGAGCCTGTAGTAATGATGACACCCTATTTGCCTGCCCTGCACACACGCCCAGCGCAGGTACAGCTTCTGTGCCCTGAACAATCCCTTCCAAGTCCACGGGAGAGCGCAAACCCCAGCTCCGGGTGCACTCACAGTTTGGCTGGGAAGCTAGGGATTTGGCTTCCACTAAGTAGACGTGATTTCCCACATATCCTTAGACAGGAATGCGGAATGCACATCCCTCCGGCCCAGGATGGCCCCTGTCTGTCCTGGCTCAGGGGTAATCTCCTCCTCCCCACTGCCTCGGGCATAAGATCCTTCACTCAGATGCTCTGTGCTCCTTATGTCCAAGCTTTGTGGGGCCAGGGCCCTGGTTGGAGAAAAACTGCTTCCGTACTTGTCCTCATAGTTTTCATCGGTTCTGAAACAAGTCATGCATCTTGAATATTGTGCCATCTCATTCCTTCTAGGTATCAACTACACTTGGACAATGCCATTACTAGGCTGTCCATTTTATATCCTTTTGTACCTGTCCGGGACTTGCCTCCAGATACACTCTTTTTACCACCATCCAGTTCAATTTATTTTAACAGGCATTTACCAGGAGCCTGCTGTGTGCACCATCCTTCTGCAAATAGGGAACTGCTCCGATCTTTTTTTAAATATCTTTTATTGATTTTTTATAGAGAGGAAGGGAGAGGGATAGAGAGTTAGAAACATCGATGAGAGAGAAATATTGATCAGCTGCCTTTTGCACATACTGGGGATGTGTCCGCAACCAAGGTACATGCCCTTGACCGGAATCAAACCGGTTTGACTGGAGACAAAATTGGAGGAGACAGAGTGGGATTAAAGATGGCGACCGGCAGGAAGGTAGGGAGAGAGAGAGTGTGAGTGAGGAACCCATAGAGAAGAGTGTAGACGTGTGTGGTGTGTGTGTGTATAAGCTAGGGTCAGTTAGATTCTGCACGTCTTCCAAGGGGCTGCCTAACCGGGCAGTCCTAGACAGTCGAGCCCCGCGCACAAAGCGGACACATCTCCGCGGCTGTTGCGGACGCGGAGACCACGCCATCTTGAGAAACAGAGCTGCCTGAGACTCGGATCCTGGCTTCTGACACAAACCAGGACCCTGCAGCCACTGGGGACAGAGAACTGCTATCACAGCTTCAGACCAACAAACAACAAGAATCCAGACTTCCCAGCAGAATTCCGTGAGTCAAAGAGCCTACCCCCTCCCCGCAGGCGCGCAGACAGGGCCATTTTAACTGATAGATCCACCTCTCGCCCAAGCCGCAGAGCTTTGCGCAGGGACTCGCTCCCCCTCAGGGAATTTGGCGCGCGCGCACACAGGAGAGAATCAGCTCCCTGTTGGGGAAATCTGTCAGTGCGCACAGACGGCTCCCCTTCGGAGAATTTGGGGGAATTTGGCTTGCGGGTCACAGCTCTCCCTTCAGGGAATCTTAGTGCTTGCACAGAGGGGCTTTTCCTTTGGGGAATTTGGCGCACAGGACAGACTCTGCCCCCCTTCCGGGACTCCGGTAGAGTGCACAGAGCCAGCTCACCTTCAGGAAATCAAGAGTGTGCGCCCTAGCCGGTTTGGCTCAGTAGAGAGAGCACACACAGGTCGCAGCTCCACTTCAGGGAATTTGGCACGCCGGACACAGCTGCCTGGGATCCCTGACTCACAGCGCATTCACACTAAGAGCCAGCGACCTCAATTGTTGGTGCATGCACACATAGGGACCCTGAGTCTCAACGAGAAACCGCACAAGGCAACAGAGACTCTGACACTCTAGTCTTGGTGCAGACACAGGGAAACTCTGACTCCTGGCACATGCTAAGGATCTCATTTTCGGCACATACCAACAGTGTGGTGCAGACAGGGCCCCTGAATCTAAGTGTGCACACGAGACCACACGGAACACTGGGGACACTGACCCTGGGCAAGTCTGGTTCCCACCAACCAAAGGCAGCCACACGTCCTAGTGTCAGAGCACTTCAGTGAAACTCGGGTGGAGCGAAGTCCCCACAGCACACGGCCCAGGTCCATGCAAACGGAAGCTTGAGCTTTCTGGTGATAGCCAGAATGGGGAAACGAAATAACTCACAGAGGAAAGAAAATGTGGAGTCGCCAAGAAAGGAAATCAGTGAAACTGAAGCTTGCAACATGACCGAAAAGGAGTTTAGAGTAATGGTCGTGGAATTCATACATCGGATGGATGAGAAAATAAACAACTTATGCAAGAATCAGGAAGAAATGAAAAGTGATATAGCTACAATCAAAAACACCATGGAAAGTTTCAACAGTAGACTACAAGAAGCAGAGGACCGAATTAGTGAGTTAGAAGATCAGGTACAGAAACAAGCTCAATCTCAACAGCAATTGGAGAAAAAAATTAAAAAGCAGGAGGAAAGCCTAAGGGAGCTTCGGGACAACATGAAACGAAGTAACATGCGTATAATAGGGCTGCCAGAAGGACAAGAAGAGCAGCAGGGATTAGAAAATCTATTTGAAGAAATAATGACAGAAAACTTCCCGGATATGGGAAAGATAAAAGTTACGCAAGTACAGAGAGTCCCAAGCAGGATCAACCCCAAAAGACCCACACCAAGACATGTCATAATTTCAATGGCAAATATAAATGATAAAGAGAGAATCTTAAAGGCGGCAAGAGAGAGACAGAGAGTTACCTACAAAGGAACACCCATCAGATTGTCAAATGATTACTCAACAGAAACACAACAAGCTAGAAGTGAATGGACGGAGGTATACAAAGTGTTGCAAAGCAAAGGACTGAATCCAAGAATACTATATCCAGCAAGACTATCAATCAAAATTGAAGGGGAAATCAGGAGCTTTGCAGATAAAAAAAGGCTTAAGGAGTTTATCACCACCAAACCAGCAATGCAAGAATTGCTAAAGGGAATACTGTAAAAAGAAGAAATAAACAGGTAAGAAGGAATATAGACACAAAAATAGATATGACCACAAACAAATACCTTTCAGTAATATCTTTAAATGTAAATGGACTAAATGCTCCAATCAAAAGATATCGAGTAGCTGAATGGATAAAAAAACACGACCCATATATATGCTGTCTACAAGAGACCCACCTCAGAACAAGAGACTCACACAGATTGAAAGTGAAGGGATGGAAAAATATCTTTCAGGCAAATGGAAATGAAAAAAAAGCTGGGGTAGCAATACTTATATCTGACAAAATAGACCTCAAAGTAAATGCCATAACAAGAGATAAAGAAGGCCACTTCATAATACTAAAGGGAGAAATCCAACAAGAAGAAATAATTCTGGTAAACATATACGCTCCCAATATAGGAGCACCCAAATACATAAAAAAAACTCCTGGAAGATTTCAAGGGAGAGATTAATAGCAATACAATCATAGTAGGAGACTTTAATACCCCACTATCACCACTGGACAAATCCTCTAAACAAAAAATCAGCAAAGAAACAGCAATCCTAAATGAATCACTAGACCAGATGGAATTAATTGACATCTTTAGAACATTTCACCCCAAAGCCACAGAATATACATTCTTCTCAAGTGCACATGGGTCATTTTCAAAGATAGACCATATGCTGGGTCACAGGCAAAGTCTCTTCAAATTCAAGAAGATAGAAATTATATCAAGCGTCTTCTCAGATCACAGTGGCATAAAACTGGAAATCAACTACAATAAATACAATCCAAAGAAATCAAACACTTGGAGACTAAACAGCATGCTATTAAACCATGACTGGGTCACCAGAGAGATCAAGGAAGAAATAAAAAACATCATGGCAACAAATGACAATGAAAACACAACAATCCAAAATCTATGGGACACAGTGAAAGCAGTCTTGAGAGGGAAGTTCATAGCTCTACAAGCCTATTGCAAAAAACAAGAATCAATGGTAATAAATTACTTAACCCTACAACTCAAAGAGCTAGAAAAAGAGCAGCAAGAAAAGCCCAGTGTAACCAGAAGGAAGGAAATAACAAAGATCAGAGCGGAGATAAATGACATAGAGACCAAAGAAACAATACAAAAGATCAACAAAACCAAGAGCTGGTTCTTTGAAAGGATAAACAAGATTGATGGACCTCTAGCCAGGCTCACCAAGAAGCAAAGAGAGAGGACCCAAATAAACAAAATCAGAAATGAAAGAGGTGAAATAACAACAGATCCCGCTGAGATACAAAGGATTGTTACAAAATACTACGAACAACTCTATTCCAACAAACTGGACAACCTGGAGGAAATGGACATATTCCTAGAAAAATATAACCTTCCAAAAATCAATCAAGAAGAATCTAAAGAGCTCAATAGGCCAATAACTATGGACGAAATTGAAGCAGTCATCAAGAAGCTTCCGGCAAACAAAAGCCCGGGGCCTGATGGCTTCACAGGAGAGTTTTACCAAACATTCAAGGAAGAACTAAAACCTATCCTCCTCAGACTATTCCAAAAAATTCAAGAGGAAGGAACACTTCCAAGCACCTTCTATGAAGCCAGCATCACCCTAATACCAAAACCAGATAAAGACAACACAATGAAAGAGAATTACAGACCAATATCCCTCATGAACATAGATTCCAAAATCCTCAACAAAATTCTAGCAAATCGGCTCCAGCAGTACATCAGAAAGATCATACACCATGACCAAGTAGGATTTATCCCAGGAATGCAAGGATGGTATAATATCCGCAAATCAATAAACGTGATACATCACATAAACAAATTGAGAGATAAAAATCACATAGTCATATCAATTGATGCAGAAAAAGCATTTGACAAAATCCAACACCCTTTCTTGATAAAAACTCTCAACAAGGTGGGAATAGAAGGCTCATACCTCAACATAATAAAAGCTATATATGATAAACCCACAGCAAACATCATACTCAATGGGCAAAAACTAAAACCATTTCCCCTAAGAACAGGAACAAGACAGGGATGCCCACTCTCACCTCTCCTGTTTGACATAGTACTGGAAGTATTAGCCATTGCAATTAGACAAGAAGAAGAAATAAAAGGCATCCAAATTGGAAAAGAACAAGTAAAGCTGTCTTTATTTGCAGACGACATGATATTGTACATAAAAAATCCGAAAGACTCCGTCAAAAAACTAATAGACTTAATAAATGAATTTGGCAATGTAGCAGGATACAAAATTAACGCCAAGAAATCTATGGCCTTTCTATACACCAATAGTGAACTTACAGACAGAGAGACTAAAAAGGCAATTCCATTTACCATCGCACCAAAAAAATTAAGATACCTAGGAATAAACTTAACTAAGGAGGTAAAAGACCTATACACGGAAAACTACAGGACACTGAAAAAAGAGATAGAGGAAGACGTAAACAGATGGAAGAACATACCATGTTCATGGATTGGTAGAATCAACATCATTAAAATGTCCATACTACCCAAAGCAATCTATAGATTCAATGCACTCCCCATTAAAATACCAATGGCATATTTCACCGACCTTGAAAGAACTCTCCAAAAATTCATCTGGAATAAAAAAAGACCCCGAATAGCCACAGCAATCCTGAGAAAGAAGAATAAAGTAGGAGGGATCTCAATACCAGATTTCAAGCTGTATTACAAAGCCACTGTTCTCAAAACAGCCTGGTACTGGCACAAGAACAGACATATAGATCAGTGGAACAGAATAGAGAATCCAGATATTGACCCAAACCACTATGCTCAATTAATATTTGACAAAGGAGGCATGAACATACAATGGAGTCAAGACAGTCTCTTCAATAAATGGTGTTGGGAAAATTGGACAGATACATGCGAAAAAATGAAGCTTGATCACCAACTTACGCCATACACAAAAATAAACTCAAAATGGATACAGGACTTAAACATAAGACGGGAAACCATAAAAATACTAGAGCAATCCACAGGCAGCAAAATCTCAGACATATGCCAAAAGAAATTCTTCACTGACACTGCCCCTAGGGCAATGGAAGCTAAAGAGAAAATTAACAAATGGGACTACATCAAAATAAAAAGCTTTTTCACAGCAAAAGAAACCATTAACAAAACAACAAGAAGGCCTACTGCATGGGAGAACATATTTGCAAATGGCATCACTGATAAAGGCTTGATCTCCAACATCTACATGCAGCTTATACAACTTAATAAAAGGAAGATAAATGATCCAATAAAGAAATGGGCAACAGACCTAAATAGAAGCTTTTCAAAAGAAGACAGAAGGAAGGCCAAGAGACACATGAAAACATGCTCAACGTCACTAATTATCCGAGAGATGCAAATCAAAACAACAATGCGGTACCATCTCACACCTGTCAGAATGGCTATCATCAACAAATCAACAAACGACAAGTGTTGGCGAGGATGCGGAGAAAAAGGAACCCTCGTGCACTGCTGGTGGGAATGCAGACTGGTGCAGCCACTGTGGAGAACAGTATGGAGCTTCCTCAAAAAACTGAAAATGGAACTCCCATTTGACCCAGTAATCCCACTCCTGGGAATATATCCGAAGAAACTAGAAACACCAATCAGAAAGGATATATGCACCCCTATGTTCATAGCAGCACAATTCACCATAGCTAAGATTTGGAAACAGCCTAGGTGCCCGTCAGCAGATGACTGGATCAGAAAACTGTGGTACATCTACACAATGGAATACTATGCTGCCATAAAAAAGAAGGAATTCTCATCATTTGCAGCAACCTGGATGGAATTGGAGAACATTATGTTAAGTGAAATAAGTCAGTCAATGAAAGAAAAATATCACATGATCTCACTCATTTATGGGTAATAAAGAACATTATAAACTTGAACAAAAAGATAGATACAGAGACAGTAAAGCATCAAACAGACTGTCAAATTACAGGGGGAAAGTTAGGGAGAGGTGGGGGAGATAAGAGATCAATCAAAGGACTTGTATGCATGCATATAAGCATAACCAATGGATGCAAAACTCTGGGGGGTGAGGGCATATATGGGAGTGGGGCGGGGGGTGGCAATGGTAAAACATGTACACATATAATACCTTAATAAAAAAAATTGGGAAAAAAAAAATTGGAGGAGACAAAATTGTGGTGGGTTGTACCTTCAGTCCATAGGCTGACGCTCTATCCACTGAGCCAAACCGGTTAGGGTGCTCCGATATCTTCGATGGCCCCTCATTGTCTGTCAGGCAGATCCCACATGGCTCACAGGCCCCGGGGTCTTCTTCCTGTGCCTGGCATTGGAAGTCTTCACCAAATGTTCGCTGGCTGGCAGCTGCCCCAGATCCCATCTCTATCTCCCACTGTCCAGCCAAGCTGTCCACTGGCTGCTGCTGAATTTACTGCACAGTCAGGCTAGCTCAGTGCCATTGCTCATGCAACTCCACCAAGAAAACTTCCCTTCCTCCGTCCAAATCCTAACTCATCCTTCAAGATCTAGCACAATGCAACCTCTCCCATAAGTTCTTCTCCGACTCCGACAAAGGCATTTCCCCTCTTTGTCATCCCCCAGCTCTGTTGTGTTTTTACGGCATTGGTCTTTTATAACCTTAGACACCTGTTTGTGTACATTTGTCTCCCTTTGCTTCGAATTATAAACTTCTTGAGGACAGGAATCATGTCTTATTATGAATAAGTCCAGCACTGAGCTCAGAACCTGACTAGCAAATATGAAAATAATAACAAATATTGACTAGCAAATATGAAAATAATAACAAACTCTTAAATGAGCTCTCGGTATATCCAGGAACGGAGCTAAGAGCTTTGCGCGCGCGGTTTACTCCTTAGCCTAGGAGTAGGTATTATTGTTCCCTATTTTAAGGATGATGAAACTGGGGCACAGAGAATACAAGGATCCTACCCCAGGCCTCACACAGCTAGTAAGTGATGTTTTGGGATGTATTAAGTAAAAGATTGTTAGCATGTTGACTTGAGTTGAATTAAGATTTTCCCTAGTATTCTGGGAAGATGGAAAGATAAAAGCCATGGTCCCTGTCCTTGAACTACGTCACTGACAATACTCTTCACCATCACAGAATTGTACATGTTAGTTTCTAGAAGTATAACTCCAATTTACATCTTAAATTTAACTAAAAAATCATTACATGGCTTTTCCAAAGGCCTTAAGAGAACCTCCTTCTGCTATGAAGGTACCATTAAAATGAAGTGAAAGAGAGCCTTCTGCGAAACCTACAATATAGGAAGGAAAAAATAGAAGCTTAAAGAAAAGCAATACCAAAATGTAAGATTCATGTCATTTTGAACATAAATTAATATCTTTGAGGCATACATTTGCAACTTAGAAAACATTGGACCGCTAGCCAGTGTGGCTCTGTCGGGAACATTGTCCCCTGCACGGAAAGGTTTAGGGTTTGCTCCCCGGTCGGGAGGCAACCAATTGATGTCTCTCTTTCTCCCCTTCTCTCTCTAAAATCAATAAAGAGCATATCCTCAGGTGAAAAAGAGAACATTGATGTGGATTATTGGGCATAACTTTTTAATGTTTAAAGATTCCAGGGAAGTTGTACAGAAGTCTGGGGCGCACACTGGACAAGGTCAGAATTCTAGTTCTGTGTTCAAGTCCTGACTGTAACTAAGTAGCCATGATCTTGGGCAAACCATTTAAGGACATGGAGCTGTCTGGGCTCTTTCCAGGTTCTGCTCTTCCGTCTGCGAACCAGTAAGTGCTGCGCCTCACCGCAGTTCCTGGCAGGGAAAGGGGCGAGGGTTTCCCAGCCGTGAGAGTAATACCTTTTGTGTTTAACTTACCCTGGATGTGTGCATGCTTCCGTAAGTCCACTCTAGGGTGAGCCCTGTCTCATCACATTTTGTAACAGTTTTGTCTTTGAAGACATAGAGCTTTGCCCAGTGTGTGATCCGGAACCTTGGAGAAATCCCCCACCCTCCCCAGCACTCTGTCCTCCTCGTCTTTCCAAGCTACTGACTAGTTCCAAAGGCAAGTCAGTCATCTTTGAGGAGACTGGGCTTTCTTTCATCGCTGGAAATAGCTCAATTTGTCCTTATTGCTTTGTCTGTGTACATTTTGTTTAATGGCACTTTCATAAATGGTATAGATTTTTAAATATATTTAGCTCGATTTCAGTGAGATAGAAACACCAATGATGAGAGGAAACCATTGATTGGCTGCCTCCTGCACACCCCACACTGGGGATCAAATTGTACCTCCTGGTTCATAGGTTGATGCTCGACACTGAGCCACACTGGCCTGGCAATGTATGCATTTCTTAAGTGAGAGTATAAGAGTTTATGTTCAGGCGTCACCAGATTGCTGATTATTCTTTTAGGCAGAACGCTGCCCCATTCAGAGCTCTAGATGTAGGGCGGCTGGAGCCGGAGCACTGTCTAGTGACAGAGACTGCGGAGGAGTAGGTACCAGTCTGCTGGGATTAATGGGGAAACAAAACATTCTTTTAATGTCATATTTTCGCCTAAACAGAATTCAGAAAAAATGTATCTAATCTCTAGCTAGTCCAATTGGCTCTCTTCATTAAGCAGCTGTTGAGCACCCATTTAACAAAGCGAACTGAACATGCCCTGAACTTGGAGCCATGGCTTGCTGCTGGGCACGCACGTTATCCTGCTTTAAAGCGTCCGAGGGCAGCTCTGATACAGTTTTGGATGCTGGGGGTGAGCTGGCGCACACTGAGCATCAGGGCAGTCGGCTCTCGCAAACTCCGAGTCCCCTCAACGACCTTGGGAGGGCAGCACCAACGACCTTGAGAGGGCAGCACCCGCAGTTTCCAGGCGGCATCTGAGGCCGGGCAGGAGGCGGCTTGCGTTGGAATCGTTCGGAATCGGGTGTGTTGGCCCCGAGGCCAGTGCTCTTCCTTCTGCAGCAGTCGGTGGGCATTCAGGCGGGGACTGAATATGACTTGTACTTACAAGTACCTCGTGCCGTTGAGAGTCTATTAAACTCCGATCAGACTTTACATGTTTCAGCAAGTAAACTAACGTCTTCTGAGATCCTTCTCCTTTCACCTTTAACCTCCCTGTTAAGCACTGCAACTTGCTCAGCCCTGTGACCGTACTCCCCCTGCCTGACGATGGCATGGATCGTTATCACCGCACAGTGTGGTGTCGCGGTGGCTGCGCCCTCGCCCTGACTTAGGGACACTCCACTGGAACACCCAGATCTGACACGCTTTGTTGATGGGTCCTATGCAAGAACGTAGAAGGGAAATATCAAGCAGGATATGCTGTGACTTCATATGAACTATTAGAAAGGGCAATCTTTCCCCAACTTAAGTCTGCTCAACCAGAACTACATGCTCTTGCTCAGGCTTGTCAGCTATCCCAAGGGAAGTCCGTAAACATTATACTAATAGCACATATGCCTTTGATATGTTACAGAAACAGAGAGTTCCTCAATGGATTCCAAGTAAAGGCATTGTCCTCTGACATTCTATCACCCAAGTGAACTGTAATCATTAAAACGGAAGCTAATGGAACCTGAGTATCAAGGAAATGCTCTAGCAGACTTCCCTGGTAAATCAGCCAGCACTAAGATGGTCCCAATATGAACTTGAATGAATTCCATAAGATTGATTCTAGCCAAACTATTTATAATTTATATAAAAAACAAAATCAGGCACCTGGGCTGGAACAACAATGTTGGCACCAACAATGTGCAAATTTAATATTAAATGAAGACTCACCGAGGGCCCAGGTAGCCTCCTGGTTCTTGCCGAGTCCTTGAAAATGCCATGAATAAAAGCTCTAGATTCTGCAACTCATCATGGCACAGATAACATGACCCAAATTATGAAAAGTATTGGTAGAGTGACTGCTCTAAGGTTGCAAAATTGGTTTATGACCAACATCTGATTTGTCAAACTCATAATGGAAAGACCATTAAGGTATTGGATACAGCATTCCCACCACCTACTGGGCTATTTGAACACTTAAAAATGGATTTCAGCCCTGACTGGTTTGGCTCAGTGGATAGAGCATCGGCCTGCGGACTGAAGGGTCCCAGGTTCGATTCCAGTCAAGGGTATGTACCTTGGTTGCAGGCATATCCCCAATGGGAGGTGTGCAGGAGGCAGCTGGTCGATGTTTCTCTCTCATCGATGCTTCTAACTCTCTATCCCTCTCCCTTCCTCTCTGTAAAAAAAAATCAATAAAATATATTTTAAAAAATGGATTTAATTTAATTGCCTCTGCAATGGATTATCAATATGTTCTCAGGATGGACTGAAGCCGTCCCATGCAGAAAAGCTGACGCCACAACCATGGTTGACAAACTTTTAGAAAATATTTCCTTTATGGGATATCCCCAGAGAAATCTCCAGTGACAGGGGAACTCATTTCACCAGATAAATAACTAAACAATTAAATAAGGCGCTGCTGACACAATGGCAGTATCATCATCCTTACAGTCGGTCCTCAGTCATCTGGTGATATCGAACAGACAAATGGTAACGTAAAACTAAAGCTAGCTAGATTAACAGAATCAACTGGACTGCCCTGGCTAAAACTCCTACCACTGGTTTTTAATGGCAATTAGATCAACACCTATAGGAAAGTGCAAATTAACACCTTATGAAATAGTAGCAGGAAGACTGATACCTTTGATAGAACCATATGTGCCTACTGTACTCATAAATTCTGAGATGACTCAATATTTAAAGCTTTAATGCATTATGCCAAAGTGTCTTTCCATCAGGTGAAGGAAGCTTTCCAGGACCCTCCTACAGAAGGTTGAACCTTCCACAACTTAGAACCGGGAGAGAGGGTCTAAACATCATGGATGTTTCTATCTCTCTCCCTCTCCCTTCCTCTCTGAATCAATAAAAATATATTAAAAGAAAGAAATAAAGAAAGACTGCCCTTGAATCTCGTTGGAAGGAACAAAGACCAGGTTCTCCTCACTACCCAGGTAGCAGCCAAACTTCAGGGATTGAACCTTGGGTCCACAGCTGTTAGTTGAAAAAGGCTCCTTCAGACCCTTGAACTGCATACCAGCCCGAGATCTAAAGTTAAAATTGACCAGTGAGGTTCCTCCCTGAAGCAGACTGCTCTTCCAAGATCATGGATCAGCATCTTCCTCTCCAATATGAACCCTTTATCCCTCCTGCCTATTCGCTATCTGCTTTTTCTTTCCATTAATACATGGGAAGACAACACTATCATTAAGATTTCACAAATAATAGCTATTGCAGGAAACTTAGCTAACTACAGGATTTGTCACGGTAAGCCAAAAAGTACACGAAGGAAGAGACCCCACTCATCCTAAAAGTAATTTCATCGGAATCCTAAATGCCGCTGTATGCCTAAATTGTTCATGAGCCCCTTCTGTAAAAACACTAAAACCACATACCCCCCCTTCCTTGCCTCAATTTAACCCAACCCTGGGTGGGAAAACGAGATCCATATATATCCAGAGCAGCCAGTGTAAATATATGTGACACTGCAGAGCATTTATAGGCTTGGTGTCAGCCCCACATATTTAGGTGGCCTTTCAATACGTAGTAACACAGTATTTGAGTGTTTGTTGAATGATGCTCACACCTCTGCACCAACCAATGGGTCCATGAAGGGTAACGTTTATGAGGGAGCCCTATGAGCACGCCGGCTACTCCTTTACATGTGGGGGTTTTGTCAATGGCCTCTATGCTTGGGCAACTCATTGTCTTGACAGCGGAGGATGCAGGAACAATGTGCTCCCGCTGTGTTTACTATTCCGCTGTCCCTTCACAATCCCTCAGGCTCGACAGCGGTCCGCTCCCGGAATGCACACGACCTGCAGACGTTTACAAGTTTACCAGCAGACGGGTGACATCTGGACGGTCCCTTCTTCCTTGGCTTGGAGTTAGAACAAACAGGTATGTGATCAGAAACTTATCCTCCACTCTGGCAACCACTTCCGAGTTCACTGCCAAAGCCACAGCTGCACAACAGAAGCCCCCAGGCTCTCCTGTGCCGGTGGCTTTAGGTCATAGAATGGCACTAGATTACTTGTTGGCTGAACAAGGAGGAGTCAACCTGGATCAACACCCCTGGTACTGCAGAAACTCAATTATAAGACATTAACAAGCAAGCTACTTGGCTAAGACTGGTTGATACCTCATTCGGTTCATTCACGGGGACCCTGGCTAAGGAGAATACTTCCGACTCGTGGGATTATTCTCCTAACAGTCACCAGTAGAGTCTTAAATGCATCTACAGCTGCGGATTTTGTGTGTTGATTGGGGAATAGGCGACACGAAGGGAAGCAGATAAGTAGAGTGCCATTATTTTGATTTATTGCATTCTGAAGTACCATGGGGTGAGGGGCCTGAGAACAAGTCCGCTTTATCAGCAGTTCTAAAGCCATATTACCTGAGATTTGCATTCGGGGGTGGGGGTGGGGAGGGGGGAAATCAAGACTGAATTATCAATATGTACGTCATGAGATTTGGGTTTTGGCCCTGACAGAAGAACCTGTACGAACCTGAAAAAGGTTACATGAGATTAAAGAAAGAAACCAGCTAAACACCAAATCCCAGTGAAAGACGTGGATTTAACCAGAGAGCCACACACGTTAGCAGAACACCTCTCTTTGGGTGGTTAGGAACGCAGGACTTGATGCGAGCGTGGGCTACTCAAGGCAGTGCCCCCCAGGGATCGGCTGCCGGCGGCAGCATCCCAAGAAGAGCCAGTCCTGGGGTCGCATTTCCCGTCTCTGCTCCCTTTCACTTCTCATCGTCCCGTCCATAGTGAATTGTCTGTAAGGCCTGAGCTATGAGCGTAGCCATTTCTCGGGTGCCCGCAGCAACCACTCTGCAGGACATGAGGTCGAGAGGTCCACCTGAGGACAGAGAGAGACCACGTGGGTTACGGAGAGGGCAGAAGAGTCCTGGATAACAACGCAGCACGTCGCATTCCGAGAAAAACAAAGCTCCCAGGCTGTGCTCGAGGCTGGACCGAACAGGTGGTCTAGTCAGAGAGAGAGAGGGGAACGCCTTTCAGCATCAGCACCACCCCAATGAGTGCAGTGGGGGGGCCACGGACCAATGCCGTCCTGGAGGCTGTGCTGGGAGAATGCAGTCTGAGGCCCAACATTGAGGACCAGGAGTCCAGTGATTGTGAGACCAGGACAGGAGAGAGCAGCCCTCAGTCTCGATGCTGCTCGGGAGGCACTCGGGGCCCACGAGTTGGTCTTTCTGACTGGCAACCCGACGTGGCTGCTGTGGGGACCAGGCAGCTGGGGGAGGATGGGGAAGCCCTGTGTCCTTCTGGGGGCATGAACAGGACTAGTGGCCTTGCTGGAGCCCCCCGTGCACACACGTGTGCTCACGTGGTTAAATCCAGTGTCGGACTCCTATTTAATCTGAAACTGGTCTGCCTGGCCTTGCCATCTAAGGCTGATACCTCTTCACCTTTATACTTTTCTGGTAGCTCAATTAAAGCCTTTAAAGGGGAAAGAAGAAAGAAGTAGAAATCAAATGAAAAAAGACCCCTGTCCATACCCACTAGTTAAAAGGGAGCCCCAGTGTTTGTGCCAACAAACTCGGGACTAAAAAGCTAGGAGAGCCGAAACCAGTTTGGCTCAGTGGATAGAGCGTCGGCCTGCAGACTCAAGGGTCCCAGGTTCGATTCCGGTCAGGGGCATGTACCTGGTTGCGGGCACATCCCCGGTAGGGGGTGTGCAGGAGGCAGCTGATCGATGTTTCTCTCTCATCGATGTTTCTAACTCTCTATCCCTCTCTCTTCCTCTCTGTAAAAAATCAATAAAATATATTAAAAAAAAAAAAAAAAAAAAGCTAGGAGAGAATGGGATCCAATAGGACTCACCCAGCCCCTGACTGGTTACCCCTAAATGTCAGACGAGCGGTCTGCCTGAAGCTAAGTGCACGTAACAGGGGCAGGGATGCTCAGTGGAGTCAGATGTGCCCGGTGGGTCAGTCCTGGGATGTGATAACCTTGAAGCGGAAGGAACAGGCACCTTTCGGATCCATTCTAAAACCTCACAGGCACCCGCGCAGCACGCTGCTGAGCCACAGGGCCGCGGGTACCAGCCTCCTCTTGGCCAGCTGGGGAGCGTGACGCCCGTTCTGCCAGCCTCATCGGATTGTGTGCTTAGAAGCCTGTCAAACGGCATGGAAACGGGAAGTGGTGGTGCTATCCTACGGGCCATAGTCTGACCCTCGGCTCTGCCTATTTTCACGCCTCGTGGCACAGAGTGGGAAGGCAGGAAGGGTGGGACCGCGGCTTTCCCAATGCCCTCTCATCAGCAGAGACTCCGAGGAAGGGAGGGACCCTCGGTCTGGAGGGGTCACCCAGTCTAGTCTCCGCGGTCGCACCCCTGGGGACTGAGGCAAGCCCAGGGTCAGGTGGGCCCACCTGACGTGTCCATCACGATGCCTCCTGCTTCTCTGATGATGACGGTGGCAGCGGCCAGGTCCCAGCAGTGCAGGCCAAACTGGTAATAGGCGTCCGCAGCCCCCGAGGCCAGGAGGCAGAGCGCCAGGGTGGAGCTCCCGATCACTCGGACCCTGGGGGAGAGGGAAGAGAGCAGTCACACACGTGTGAGGGCACCGGGCACAAATCAGACTGCTCTTAGACGGTGTTCATGCCTACTTCATCCAGTCACTCCCGCTGTGAGCATTCCCAGGCATTAAGGAGGAGCCACAGGGCTTCTCCCACAAGCTCTAGGTTCCAAGTCTAGACTCTAGAGTGCAGTGCAGTGCATTGCTGTCCAACAGAGCTTTCTGCAGCAACCGAAACCTTCTGCACTCTGGTAGCTCAAGCCACCTGTGGCTGTCGCGCACTGGAAATGCGGCTGGCACAACTAAACAGCTCAGCTGCTAACTCTGTACGCGTTTAAAGCACCTCATGTGGCCATAGCTACCGCACAGACCCAGACGGAGGATGGGAGATGAAGAGGGTTCAATCGGACTTGGATTTATTTTCCCAAGTGTTTACTGGAGGAACATCAGTTAGGCAGGGGTCTAGGCACACACAGGACTGGCGGGTTGGGTAGCTGTGGCTGAGATCAGCTCCTGGGTTTCTCCAAGTTGCTCAGAAAGGAACGAACGTCCCCCAACAGCTGCTGCGTGAGCCCCCGCCACTGGACGGGGCAGCACCAGCGGCTGCCCGGGGCCTCGGCACCGCCGGGTGTGTTCCCGCCACGGGATCTTTTTTCCTTTCAGTCCCCGGGGAGTCTGTAGCAAGACAGTGTGTTTGGCACCTTCCTCCTTGGCCCCAGGTGTTGCGGGATCTGAAGTCATACCCATGAGCCTTGGCGTGGAGTAACCTCTCCATGTTGCTCAGGAACAGTTTCAGAGTAGCGGGGTCACGTTTGGGACCGATTTCTGTTAGCACCAAGGCCTTGGAGAGATCTGCAATAGAAAGAATGTCCCATCATCAGAAAAATCAAGTCTTGGTTCTAACTGAATAGTCGGGGTTTTTCCTGAAGTGAAATTCAAATATCAGACTCCTATTCCTTCTAGAATAAGTCTCTTTTGAGTGGTTTATGCTATAAAATTTTTCTAATAGCTATGTTGAAAAGTAAGGACATAGTAAAGAAACAAAATTCACACTCTGTTTCATCATCATTCCTTTAAAGTTGCTTTCTGATTCAGATTTCAGAAGGAGATTTTTTAGTTCTCTCTTTTCAAAAATGGTTAGTGTGAAAACTTGAAGAGTTTGGTGTCTTAGGAAAATCATCATCATTCAATCATAAATAAAAGAAAATGACTCCAAACTGGGACCACCCAATGTTTGAAGGAAAAAAGAAAAGCTTCATCAATTAAATATCTTTAAACCTTTTTAAAAAATATTGATTTCAGAGGAGAAAGGGAGAGGGAGATAGAGACAGAAACATCAGTGATGAGAGAGAATCATCAATTGGCTGCTTCCTGCATGTCCCCTACTGGGGATCGAGCCTGCAACCTGGGCATGTGCCCTGACCAGAAATTGAACCATGACCTCCTGGTTCATAGGTTGACCTTCAACCACTGAGCCATACCAACTGGGCTGTTTTTAAGGATAGATTAATAGAGGTGGAATTTCTGAAAAAATAAAAAAGTGGTATCTCTGAATGAAAGAGTGCATATTTTAGATTTTGATAATTAAGAAAGACACTGAAGATTTCCCCCCAGGAACTAGAAAGCCAGATAATCAACTTCCATAGGGAGATAAGTACCTGCTTTTACTCAGGTTCATAAGATGTGACTACTCCTTTAGGCCACGGCCTTGCCCAATATGTCCTTATCAGAAGGAAGGCCTGGCTGTAGGGTGCATGGAGAGGAGAGTCCTCGAGTGTCAACCTAGACAAGCAGATACCCCCGCATGCAGGGCTGGTGAGGAAAAGCAGGGATTTTCAAACTAAGTGCCATCAGGCTATTTCACAAGAGAAATTACACAGTGTGGAAACAGCAATCGCTCACATCTTACTCTCTTCCAGACACGTCCACATATGTGCTCAGTCCTCCATCACATTCGCTATCTCACTGTTCTTATTTCAAGGCTGGGAGACCAAGCTTAGAGAAGGGACCTGCATGAGGTCAGGTAGCCCTTCAGTGGTAAGGCCCAGACTTAAACTCAAGCTTGCCTGGTGATAAGTGAAAGAAGGGGTTTCTTTCCATAGTTTTAAATTTGTAAAAAGATATTTCTATATTCTCTTCTAGCTGCAATGTATCTATTCTTTCTCACTCTTGCTAATATATTTTTTCCCAAATGAAATCACGAAGAGTAAAAAGGAAGTCTGAGTGCTGCCACCTACAGGCAAAATGCTCTCTACTGTTTTATTTGGTCCTAGGTAAGGAAAATGAAAAGAAATCTAATAAGGCCAATGTTTTTTAACAGGTCACAAAAACAGAAGAGGGAGCTCTAGAGCTGTGAAAATACAAAAACTATCTTGACACCCTCCCTCTCCCCAAGTTCAGGAATACAGATTTCCAGTAGAACAAAGTAAAAGTAAGCAAATCATGGTTGAATCCCACACACAACTGTCATTTTCATAAGGAAAAAGAATGAGGGTAGAAAGACATCTCTCCAGTCAATCAAAGGATGCCAGAAAGATTTGCCCACACACAGAAATAGCTTTATGTAAAAAAGAAAAAAAGAATTTAATATTATCAACTAATTGAAAAATAAAAATTTAAAAAAGAAATAAAGAATATATGAAAGAACAGCATAATTCAAAAGTAGAGGGGATATAACTTAGGAAAGAAACAGAAAACATGTCAGATGAGAAGATAAAACTAAAGAAATACAGAATGAATAAACCCAATGTATCCATGCTTTACAAAAAATAAAGGATGAAAAAGAGATTTTAAAAATTGGTGAAAAAAGGTAAAAAGGATTCAAAAGAAAATGACATAAAGACAAGATAAGCAGAGAAGACCCAACATACATATAATAAGAGACCCAGAAGACCAAAAAAAAAAAAAAAAAAAAAAAAAAAAAAAAAAAAAAGAAAGAAAGGAAGAAAAGCAACTGAATTGGGAAATAAAAAAATGCTAAAAACTATAATTCAAGATAAGTTTGATGACTTTTTAAAAAAGGACTTGAAATTATATATTGAAAAGGCATTCTATGTACCTAGGAAAACAGACTCAGAAGAAACAACACTATTAAAATTACTGTATTATAAAGATAAAATATCATATGTTGGGCATTCAAGTAAAAAACTAAAGTCCTTATAAGGGAAAGAAAAACTGTCTTCAGACTTTTTGGCAATGTACTTATGCTAGAAGATGATGGAGACATTTTAAGGCATTCAACACAAGAAAATGAGCCATGTGTTTTACTACCAGAAAAATGGATTTTCAAGTATGATGACCACTGATAAACTTATAAACATGTAAGAACTCCTGGAATATTGTTCCCATGAGTCCTTCCTGAGAAATCAATTATAGTAGTTCTCAAAGTGTGGTCTCTGTGTTTCTTTTAGAAATCTGTGAAGTTAAAACAAATTTCATAATAATACTAAGACATTATTTGTCTTATTGATAATAGGGAAGTAATAGACAACCACCCCAAAAAGAGAGGACTAGGAATATTATATAAAATTTTTAATAAAAAGAGAATTATTAGAATATATAAACCTTTCTAAATACCAGAAACTATATGGAAACAGAATAAAAGCAAATAAAACAATTGCTTGTTTTTAATAACATATCAAAATAAACAATGGAACAATAAACTTAAAAATTTTTAATGGTTATCTATAGGGTAAAAAGGACAAGGAAGGATAGAAGCTAAACTTCTTTGAGCCACATCGGTCAGGCTCGGTAATCATTTGATAAGAGAAGAGCTAATATTATTTTTCTGAAACTGGCATGTGTGTGCTGTGGGATGAAGTGAGCAAGGATTGCATGATATTATTAAATTCCTGGTATCACTGCACTAGGGTTTTCAGCATGGGGCCGAGTAGACATACATAGAAGAATTAAGTAGAGAACCCTGTAGTCATGAATTTGAATGGGGCATATCAGTATGGACTCATGATGAATTTCATATTACAAAACAACTCCTTCCCTAGCTCTGTCCACTGAAAAGACAGATCCAGGATCTACAATGACCTCTAGACTCCAGATTGTGGCTCCGAAAGGCCCTTTCCATAGATGAGAAAAGTGGAAATTTGAACCCTGACTGGATAGCTAATGGTTTTAGAAGGGGGTGAGATTGGTATTGTGATTATGTTTTTCAAAGAACTATCTGTATGTTTTGGAGAGTCATACTGAAATACTGGCTAGAAAGTGCTGTCATGTCTGGGATATGAATCAGGGAGTTGTTGGGGTGCTGTGAGTTGGGTGGGGGTGTGCATCAAGCAGAACTGGCCATGAGTTGGCAATATTGGAGTTGTGTGGTGGGTCATTGGGTCATGTGGGTTCATTGCACTTTTTCTGTCTGCTTTGCACATGTTTGAAATTTTGCCTGGTACAATTTGAAGAAAAACGCTACTAATAAAATTCTGGCCTCTAATCCTTTACTCCTAACCAGTGTAGCTTTTTTGTTTTTGTGAACTGAAGACATTCCAGAAAGGTTAAATGGGAATTGAAAAAGAGAAGGCAAAGAAAGCACAGGGGGAAAGTTAAGCGGTGGTTGTATTAATGGCTATTTCTTTCAGAAACTCATCTTAATTTCAGCAATGGGCTGTAACTGATCTCGTGTGAAGACTCAAGTTTCTCCTTTGATAATGACTCTCATTTTTGGGTGCTATGTGCCAGGGACTTTACTGAGTGCTTTCTATAAATAATTTTATTTAGCCTTCCAAGTTTCATCATCATCACCCCACTTTATACATGAAGACAAGGTTTCAGGTCACAGCATTAGAAGGTGGCAGATTCAGGATTTGAAGCCAGGCCTGCATATCACCTAAAGACAGTGCTGCTAAACCGTTCACTCCATCCCCTCCCATAGGAACCTCGTCGCCCATCAAACAGGAAACGACCAAGTTGAAACACACACTGGACTTTATAAATCAGATATTTTTTTGGAAAAAAAAAAAATCACAAAAGAGCTTTGGAACATGTGTGCAGCCAAGGAGGGCTTATGACAGTGAGTGATGGACAGCCTGGGACAAAAGGGCCTATGATGGGCCAAATACAGCGGTGACCCTAAGCCCCCGCCCATGGGAGGGATGGGCAGTGCTGGGCCACGGTCTGAGGGCCCCACTGAGGACGCTGCACTCCTGAGCGACGCAGGCAGCCGACCAGGAGGCCCGAGTGTGTGTGAATGGAGCTGAGTGTTAGATAATCAAATAAAATGTAGAGCAAAGGTCACATCAGCGTGTTTAATAACATGCTTTCTCACTACTGAGTTACACAATTCAGCTTGAGTGGTTGCCTCTTGGCATGTGTGGCTGTAATTAACGCCACTTTTTACTCAGCCAAACAAAACATTTCTGGGAGAGGGAGACATGGGGCGGGGCCGGCACTCTGCGGTAACTGGTTAGTGCGGCCTGCTGCTCCCGCCTCTGTCTGAGCCTCTTGTGACCTGCTCCCCGGCCCCTCACCCTGGGCACGCTCGTGACTACCCCCCCCCCCGCCCCCGCCCAGCCTCCTCAGACTCCCTGAGGCAGTCCTGCCCCAGCCTGTCCTTCACACAATGACAGGTCACCTCCCTAACAGACCAGCTGCTCATGGGGCCACGGCACCGAAGCAAACACCTCCTGGCACCTGGGTCAACACCTTTGGCTGTAGAAACCCAAATGTAAGAAATTAACAACGCAGGGGACGCTGCTCTCACCAGACCATCGTGGGTCACGGCTGGAGAGCCTCACGTCCTGACCAGAGGAGGGCAGGGCCTCTCTTGGTCCTCTCAGCGCCTCTGAGGCCCTCTGGGCACACAGGTGTCATCCAAGGAGGAAGAAAAGGCAGAAAATAGAGACAGTGGAGAAAGGGCACAAGGAAAGACATTTTTAAGAGAAGCTGGAAAAGGGTAGAGAAGGGAGGCAGAAAGGAAGCAGAGGGAGCTCAGAGGAGGAGTGTTGGCGCCACAAACTGAAGCCGTGACGGGCAAGTGGAATAACAGAGGGGGGGTGTGGGGGCACCTTATGATGTCCTGCTGCGGAACACGCGAGTGAGAAGTCAGCAGGGACGGCGCTCTCTACCTTATGGACCCTTTAGAGTCTGCTCCTAATCCACCTTCTCCCAGCCTCAGGCTCAGCTCTTTCCTTGTCTTGCAATTTTCTCCCCGACAGTATCTGTCCTACACAATGCTACAGTATCACCAGTTTAATCAGAGAGAAAGGCCAAAAAGTCAGCAAAGCATCTAAAGCAGCATATTGTGCTCGATATGTGGCAACATGCAGATTAAGTATAACGCAGTCCCCGTATGAGAGCTGCTGGGTGCCCTCGGGGTTCTGCTTGAGGAGTACCAATGACAGTGGGACATCTGTGGTGAGTGAAACATCACTTATGGACAGGGCTTCCCTCGGAGACTGAAGCCGGCTCCACTCCGCCACAGCAGGGGCATCATGATGGCTGACATGTACCTGAGCATGCTTCCGGCTCTGCCCATGGCACTGGACGGCTGGAGACCCACTCCTAACTAATGACGGTGTCTCTAAGCATTCAAGATGAAAGATGCGAGTACAAAATAGAATGAGACTATTTAAAGCTCCTGGCCACATTCACAAAAACATTACGATACAGAACTGGCTCAGCTTCCAGTTCATCAGGGACACGGTGTCCCGAAGAAGAGCTTGAACTCTCGGCAGGAGATGTCCACCACCGTCCCGGGCATTTTCCATGGACATGTCTCAGCCCGAAGTGAACCGAGACCCGCCGCGTGAGGCCCACCTGTCTCCCCGGAGACCTGCAGCCGCTGGCCATTGCAGAAGGCGCCCCGGCCCCGCCGGCCCGTGTACAGCCGCTCCTCTGTGCAGTGGTAGATCACTCCGAACTCCAGCTGCGGGCAGGGCAGGACAGAAGACAAGTTCACTTAATGCAGACAGAAAACAGCACGGCACCTCAAAGGCGAAGGCGTTCTCCGTGTTCTGACGAATGCTAGACGATGTGCTAGAAACTCCTTTCCAAAAGGGAATTAAAAAGCAGCACCTAGATTCAAAACTAGACCTGCATGGAAGCAAGCTTTCTTTTCAAATATTACCACATTTAAAAATGTACTGCCCTAGCCAGTTTGGCTCAGTGGATAAAGCATCGGCCTGCGTACTGAAGGGTCCCAGGTTCAATTCTGGTCAAGGGCACATGCCCAGGTTGCGGGCTTGATCCCCAGTGGGGCGGGGGTGGGGAGGGGGGGGGGAGGGCGGACGTGCAGGAGGCAGTCAATCAATAATTATCTCTCCTCATTGATGTTTCTATCTCTTTCTCCCTCTTTCTTCCTCTCTAAGGTAAATAAATAAATAAATAAATAAATAAATAAACTAAAACTAAAAGAACTATATTAAACCTCAACACCATAATGAAGCATTAGTACTGGAAAGTTATTGAAAAAGCTGAATTCTTTAGAAAGGCCTTTTCTCCCCTGGGGATGGTGGGAGGTTACTTGTGACTCTAATCAAACCACAAGTAACCCTCAAAACTGCTGATGTGTGAAGAATGAAGAATGAAGAATGCATCTGTAATACCAACCGCATCACAGAACCCAAGGGCGGTCCCAGGAAGACAGACGTGCCTCACCAGGGGGCTTGGCCCTGAGCGGCGAGCGCCAGCCAGCGGCCGCACTGCGCCAATCAGTGAGCAGTCCACGCGGCCACGGCCTCCCAATCGGGTGGTAAAAAGAAGAGGCATGAACAGATGCTCCCTGACACCCAGTGCTCTGTGCCTTTCCTCTACTGGCTTCTCACCAGTCAGGGTTAGCAGCGCAAGTGTGCTCGCCCTGGGCTGAGCCACGCGTTCCTCTTCGGCAAATGAAGAGAGACGCAGGCCAAGGCCCCAGGACCGTCGGGCCGGCCCGGGCTGAGCGGGACTGCAGTGGAAGGGGCTCCCCGACCTGCAGGGATCGGGTTTGTTGCTGGGAGGATGGTTCAGCCAGCGCTTACTGAGGGCTCCAGCCTTCCAGCAATCCTTACCGTGCTCCCCGCTCCACTACCCTGCCTTTAAAGGGCTCCCCAAATTCAGGTCAGTCCTAGAACTGGGATGGACTTGGGGAGCCTGTGGTGGGGGCCCTGCACCCCTGGGGCAAACAGGGAACGGAGAGGAAGGCGGGGGGGACGCTCCCCTTGCCCAGGGCCCTCCACTACAAGCCCAGACCACCTGTGCGCAGTCACACACGCCAGACCCATCACGAGGTGGGGGCCTCGCCAGTGGCGGCCTTGCCAGCACGAAGCACCTGGCCCTCCCTCCAATATGGACCCGCGGCCATGAGCACCACCCTGAGGTGACTGCTCGGTTCAGTGGCCACATTCAACAGAGACAAATGAGTCATCAACTCCCTACCCAAATGTCAATATTGAAAATCCTGCTGAGCGTCAACTTAAGTACTTCTACACGGTGTCAAGTTCTCCCCGTTTCCATGCTAGGGAAGCCATGCTAACGCGGAGGATTAAGATGAAAAAAATGGTGTTCTAAAGGAGGGCTGCTTTTGAAAAACACCGAGCCCCGGTCTTATTCAAATCTGACTGTGGTGGCTACAGAGAAGGTAAGGCTGTCCTGAGTGTCATTGCTTAAACTCATTGATACAGTTGAAGCCTTGATCCCACGCCTCTGATGCTGCTTGGCCCCCAGGGTCTCTGGGAACCCTGAAACAGCCACGTTCTCACACTGACAGCGAGAGGAAGATAAAGGAGAATTAATGGAATATTGGGATTAAAAATGTCCTCCCAAAATAGGAGTTCTTTGTGTGTGTGTCTAAATCACACGCCCCAGGGGTCACCCGGAGAACAACTCGGACAATTTGCTCAGCGCTTCCCCTTCCAGTCACATCGGAAAAAAGACCACAGTGAGGACAGGGCCGGCCAGAGCCCCAGCTGCACACCTCAGACTGGTTTGCGTTCGCTGCTTTTCCCAGATTTGAAAAACACATGCTTGGATTGACTAGTCATGACGAAGGCGCAGGACAAAGAGAGGACAACAGGAGTGCGGAGGTTGAGACCAAAAAGGAAGATGACTAAATGAAACCTGAACTGGAGCCCTGGGGGCCCGAGGGGCAGGGGCCGGGCCCTCTTGGTTCACGCACCTCTTGGTTCACAGCAAATCCGATGCTGACGGCCACGGTCGGGAATCTGCGAAGGAAACAGAATGGCTTACCCTCTAAGACGCGCTGCCTCTTGCGAACCAGCACGCAGCACTTGGGAGCCTCTGTGTGGCTGCGCGGCGTGGCCACGTCCAGGCACAGAAGGGCCTTTCTAGGGCGCGGGCGGGCCTGTGTTTTTGAAAGCTGCTTCCCACCATTTCACTCACGGCTTCCAAGACAAACAGGCTTAGCCGCCCGCCCGTGTGGTAAGATAGCTGACCTTGAGGGGAAGCAGTCTTCTGAGACACGTCAAACTGATGGAATTCAACAAGGACCAGGGACCCGCTGGAGAGGGATTGTAATCACCACCTTTCTGGTCCTCAGAGACCTCCAAAGAGGCCAGACTCCTGCCCCAGGCGGCGTGATGAGGGCCCCCAGGAGGCACACCACAGGCCCCAGGCCACGCCTCCACCCAGAGGATGGGTCTGGGTGATAACAGCCCTCCTCACCCCGTCTCTCATGCGAGCCCTCAAGCAGGCGGGGGCCATAGTGGTGGGAGGCTGGCTCTGACGATGCAGTTTGTCTGTGGTTTCATTTTGTGATTTTGTTGTTGCTGCTCCGTGTCTTTAAAATAATCTCTCCTTTATGGGAAGATCATCAGAGCTTAACAACAAGTAGGAACAAGGAAAGGCTGGGTACAGCTAATCCACACGAAACCAGTCATACACGAATCTGGGCTCTGCCTGCCGGGGTGGTGGCCGAGCCACAGTGTCATTGGTGGCCGGCTCCCTGAGCAACCTCAGCCAGGCGCGGCCTCAGTTCCCACTCTCAGAGGAGCTCTCTCCCGGGCGCTTTAGTTGTGACATTGCCACCGCCGGACATAAGGACAAACAGGTCCTGTAGGATCCGCAGAGGCCAGAGGGTCCGGGTGTCTTCAGGCCAGAGACGCGTGGCCGTGGCCCTCGGAGCTCTGGAACCGTAGGGGTCAGCACCACAGCGTCTCCTCAGATGATGTTCTCCATGTTGTCTCTCTGGCCCCCGTTCCCCTTGGCCCTTGGCCCTGTGGACGTGTGGCCTTTACCACACCGCGGGGCTCAGCCGCCCTGTCCCCACCACCGCACATGGAATGGTGAGCAAGACAGGAGGAACCCGTGTCGCCTCAGCAAACACACCTAAGCGGGGCGCCCCGCGATGCCACAGCGACTCCCCAGGGGGTGCTGGCTTTGGTTGAAATGACAGTCTAGTGACACTGTTGCTATCACCAGATGGCACTATTCAGTTGCCTCAAAAGGGTCAGCTGTGTGGGCACGACTGCATGAATTCTGAAGAGAAACCACACTTAGAAAAGGGTGGTGAGTAACACGCTACATCGGAAGTAGCTAACCTACTCACGTATAAACATACTGTTTGTGGCAACACATAAGAGGACAGTGACAAAAGCCAGGACCCCATCATCTGGCTGAGCTCACACTTGATGACTTTACATGAGGAAATGGAGCGTCTCTGTGTCATCCATGACAGGGGCTCTCCACGTATGGTCCAGGAATGCAGATCCCCGGGATGCCCCAACCTACTGAGTGGGGACCTGGGCACGGGCCAGGAACCTGTGCCAGCCAGCAATCCGGGGCTCTATGCGTGCTCCCATGGGAGGACCACCCTCTGTGGAACCCACATCACTTTCAATGCCCTCAGTCCTGGACAAGTGGGCACAGCTCCCACACGGGACCATGTCTCTGTCACCTCCCGGGCTCTGTGGCTCACTTCCCCGCCCCTACCTCCAACGGCCCCTCTGACCTCCCTACAGCCTCCTGCTCTCTGGCTGCTGTTGGTCCAGTCAGATCAGTGCCGACCAGCTTCTAATGGGTTCCTCATCCCATCGCATGGCGACGTGAGGTTTGCTCCCACTCCAACGGTGGCTGCGGAAGGCCACCCTCCCGTGCCCCTGTCCACACCTCAGGCCTTGGCAGCTGCTGGGTTGTATACACTTGCATTCCAACCCTGTTTGCCTCTCCAGGGGCCTTCTTAATTTAACCCAATATTGTAAACATAGCAGTGTCGGCCCCGCGCATTGAAGGGTTATGGATTCAATTCCTGGTCAAGGGAATGTACTTGGGTTGCAGGTTCGATACCTGGCCCTGATAGGGGTGCATTCGGGAGGAAACCACTTGATTTGTCTCTCTCACATCAATGTCTCTCTGTCTCTCTGTCTCTCTCTCTCTCTCCTGCTCCATCCCTTCCTTCCACACTCTAAAAAAAAATAAATCAATGGAAAAATATCTTCGAGTGAGGATCAACAAAACAAAGCAAAACAATCAAGACTTGATCACCTTTTAAATAAGACTGTAAGCCTATTAGAGGTTTGCTCATATACTCCAGCCCCAAAACTGCTGCTTTGGGAAAGACAGTCTTAGAGAAGAGGGCAGTTTAGGCAGGAGAACGGGGGGACCCATGCTTATGCTCACCTGTGCACAAAGTTGCAGGTGCCGTCAATGGGGTCGATGATCCAGGTGGGGCTGGGGGTGAGCACGCACTTGGCCCCTGCAGCCGCGGCCTCTTCAGCAATGAACCTGTGGTGGGCAGGAGCTCAGCCTGAGAAAATGCACCGAGAATGCAAGACAAAGCTTCAAACTGCTTCCGTCCCGTCAAAGACAAGCAGACACAGCAAAGAGACTGCATCCTAATTTCTCCAGGTGAGACAGAGGCAGAGTCTATAACTGACCATCTGTGGGTCCGTCTGTCTGCCAGTCTTCTGACTCAGCAGGACTTAGAAAACCCAAAATGACACCTTGATGCAGGAGTTTTGGAAAAGCATCAGGGAGTAGGAGTGGGCCAGGCAAGACAAGAAATACAGGAATGAAGAACCCTGGGCTGCAGATCTTATAAAGCAACTCTGTCTTCACTTTAGTCTGGCGGAGAGACGGCTGAACCCAACGAGAAGGAAGCGCATGAGGAACGCTGGCCTCAGAGCAGGGCCCCGCTTGGGTTCTCCCGCTAGTGGTGCTGAGCCAGGGAAGACAGCTGGCTGGACCTGAGGAGCTAAATGCTCACCTACAGCTGATACTGCCCAGGTCTTACCCAGCCTGGCCTCTCCGAATGCAGACGAGGTGACAACTGCTTCCGTACCCACGGGTCTCCACTGCATGGGCGCAGTGGGAGCTGACACTTCTCCACAGAGGCCCTCTCCACTCCGGCCTCTGGCCCAAGAGCCCGGGGTGGGCTGCCCCACAAGGCACTCCTGCCCCCTGGGAACCCGAGGGAAAGGAAAAGCGGGCGAGTGAGGGCAGTATTACTGCCTTATCCGTCCCCTGGAGCGTCCCCCACCCGCCATCCCTGGCAGCCCCCACAGGAGCACCCCAGCCTCAGGCCCATGCACCACCCGGCACCAGCTGTAGGGGCCCCTGGTCCTGCACCCCTCCTTTGTAATTAGTCCTCTGTAGTCCACACCCTCCTGAAACCTATTCACTTGAGTGGACCCTCTATATCAGTGATGGGCAACCTTTTGAGCTTGGTGTGTCAAACTTCACCAAAAAACTGAGCATAACTTGGGTAGTGTGTCACTTTGAGGAAAAAACATTATTTCGCGATATTTATAGTTTAAATAACATAAATGTATAATTGTTATATATAATTGTATTTAATAAACCAAAAACTAAATATTTAGTGCTGACACGCGTGTCAGAGGTTCGCCATCACTGCTCTATATCCTATTCGGAACCTGAACAAAACAACCAACATCTCAACATCAGCCTGCACCACCCGGAGCTCCTGGTCATCTTTATTCACGTTTATCTTAGCAAAAGGCACCACCAAGGGCCCAGCTGCTCAGGCTGGAAACGAGGGAAGGCAGCCTCAGATTTTCCCCCCCGACCTCCCTCCTCCAACCACCCGCACAGGCTCGGCACAGCACGGCGAGGGCCACGGGGCTGGTGTCCCCGCAGAGCTGGCCCTTGCTTCCGCCTCCTGGAGCTGTTCTCGGGAGTGAAGAGCACACTCTGCCCAGAGCAGACAGGACGGCGCTCGGCACACAGGAGTGCTCGGTACGTGTTCCTAACTGTCACAGAGCCGGGTTCATGGCGGGGGGTGGGGGCGGGTGCCTCTGCCCCTCACTGCCATGTCACCAGGGCCTGGCCCGTGGCAGGCACCGAGCAAACATTTGTTTTATGTGCTGAGAGGTGTTCCATTAGCATCTCGTGTCACGTCCGTGCCTGTTCTAGAGAAAGAGGGGCCCTGCAGACAACACATTTTTACGAAGAAGGAAACACGAGTGACAAACAAGAAATGCTTCATGTCCTTCTGCTGGCGTTAGGTGTGCTGTCAGTCATGGTCGCCGGACAGCTGCCTAGCCCCTGATGTCAGAGGCTAAGAGGTCAGAGCTGGCAGGGCACTGCCCTCAGCTGCAAGGAGCTCCTAGAGGTCACTCTTCCCAGATCTGTCCTAAGACCTGTCAGCAGTGAACTTGCAGATGAGACTGACATCATATCGTTAATAAAAAGAAAGAAATGGAAAGCTCTGTAACTGCTCTGTGCAACCCAATAGCCACCAGCTACCTGTGACTGTTTACATTTAAATTAAATTTTTAAAAATTAAAAAGTCAGTTCCTTAGCCTCACTAGTCACATTTCAAGTGCTCGCAAGTCACAGGGGCTAGAGGCTATCCCAGCGGACAGTGCAGACAGAACAAGTCAGTCTTCGCCGAAGTTCTATGGGCAGCTCGTCCTGTCGGTGGTGCCGTGAAATAAGAACAGGCACCTCGTGTTCTAACATCGCTTCTCAGTCGATTACAGCGCTGCCGTACGCACTGTAATTCATCTGCTCCCCCACAACTCTGGGCGACCGTTCCCCTTTCACAGATTATGAAACTCATGCTCTGTATGCACACACAGTCCTCCAGCCCCTCCATCTTACAGATATATTATGTGGAAATGCATCAGGGTATATGATGAGTGTACACATGTCATTTTCAGGTTGGTGTTTCCACCTTCTCCGCCCAGCGGTCTCCTGGAGAAACCCGCGCAGGAGCAGGCAAAGCATGGAGGCTGGGAGCACTGAGAGACACCCGAGAAAGCCCTGCCCTGAAGAGCGGCAGCTGTGCAGGAAAGCCGGCGAGCACCACCTGCCCAGCAGCTGTCCATCCAGAATGCGACCAGAGGGAGTGGACACTGGTTCCTCCCTTTGTCTGCTTCGTGTCCCGCCTGCTGCTGGGAGCTGCCTCCCTCCCTTCCCCTCCCTCCGTGGGCTGTCGGATCCTTTGGGTCACACCAGCCAGGCAGGCAAGTCCAGGTGGAAGAAATGGGTGGGGAAAGACTTGAGGAAGTCAGAGGAGCCATGCCGGGCAGGCACGGCCGGCAGTGACACCCGAACTTGCGGCCGCAACAGAAACCCAGGTGATGCGCACAGAGAATCACTGCCCTTAGCTGATGATTCAACATGGAATTAGCTCTGCCGGTTCCTGTGGCCGAAGCCTAAGAGATTCTGTTTTCAATGTCTTCTTCTGCAGCTCCATGATTTCCCCCGGAATGGCTTATGAATACGTTCTTAAAGAAAAGGGTCCGTGCCCGGCCAGTGTGCCTCTGCGTCGACCTATGAACCAGGAGGTCACGGTCCAATTCCTAATCAGGGCACGTGACCAGGTTGTGGACTTGGTCCCCGGTGAGGGGCGTGCAGGAGGCAGCTGATTGATGATTCTCCTTCATTACTGATGTTTCTATCTCTCTATTCCTCTCCCTTCCTCTCTCTGAAATCAATTACAAAAACAAACAAAACTATTTAAGAAAAGGTTCCACACCCTAAAAATACACGAGGATCAAGTGCCAAAGCTTACGTTGGGCACAAGTCGATAAAGCAGTAAGCAGATATTACTAAGGTCAAGTTGGGGGTGGAAATGACTCACATGCAAAGGCCAATTCCCAGGGAACTGAGGAGGAATGTGACATTTTTTTCTTTTTTTGAAATTAAACGTGATTTTCAGTGGAAAGCTGGTACCTATGGAAGTTGGAGGAGAAATTGCTGGGGGAAGAAAGGGCCTTGCAGGACTGACACCTGAAGTGCGGGTCAGAGGGCACGGCCTGCAGCACAAAGGCCATTCATGCGGCACACCCAGAGGCTGCTGAGGTCTGTCAGCTCATTAGCAAGACGTGTTGGGATGCATGCGGCTCTGGGGTCACCCAGCAGCCTGGTTGCAGCAGCACCCACAATGCTCCTGTTAGCACAGCTTTTGCTCTGCACAGCATTTGACAGGAATAACTCAAACCGCCCTGACTAAGCCCTGAACTTGTTCAGTAGTTGGTTATTCACGCCCAAGAGTTCTCCTCCTCTTCCCCCAGATGCCCGAGTGAAAGGAGATGAAAGGTGCCCCGGTCACCGCCCTACCTGCTCGGTGCCTGAGGTCTGGGGCAGGGCCTCCTGGAAGCTAACAGGGGTGTGGACCGTGTCCACCCTTGAGACACTAAAAATACCTCCCAGGTGTGTGGGGAGGGAGGTCGAGGTTTCATTTACTTAAACCTGATTGTCCTTGTGTGGGAAGCGCATACCACGGACGGGAGAGGACATTCCTCAGCTCTCCAGAGGGAGTGGGGACATCAACTTGGACACCGGGAAGTGAGAAAAGAAGACGTGGGAACCTCATAAGAGCACGGGACATCTACATGAAATCAGGGACACAAACAGGAAACAACAATGCACGGGACTAACTGTGAGGAGCTCGAGGGCCATCTCCTGGGTCTATCTAAGGTACAAGGGGAAAATAGCACATAGCAAGGTTCACAGTTAGGTGGCAAATCGGAATGATACTTTCTGCTGCAGATTTAACTCCTTTCCTGTCTTTCTCATGGTCCTAACTGATGGCCAAGCACATCTGGGGCTCTTCTTCCTGGCTAGTGTTTTCTCTGTGACAGGCCAGGCCACTGGGGAGCCACTTAATGTCCCTCAGCCTCATCTTCTCAGGCTGCAGCCCTCCCCACCCCCAGCACCGCAGCGGCTCTGTTCCCCGGACACGTGCACCCAGCGCAAAACACAGTGGGAACACGGAGGAAAGCAAGTGTCCAGCTGGCGGTGGCCGGGAACCTCTTTTTCCCAAGTTCAGGACTGTGCTGGGCACACTGCAGGGCACAGGGGTCACCACGATGGACAGACCCACAGCCCGCCAAGGGGAGTCCAGACCAGAACAGGGCAGGGCAGGCGCCTGCCGATACCGAGCAGCCCAAGCTGCTGTCCTCCTCCCTTTGCCTGTGTCAACCCTGACAAGAGGGACAGAGACAGGTGCACACACATATGGCTCAGTGATGCTACTGAATATTCCAAACTTGCACACCTTGGCTCTAACGCAAGGTGTAAGCACGCAGCAGGGGCAGGCTGGCTGGGGACCGTGGATCTCAGCCTCGGCGCTGGGTTGCTTCTGTCGTTAGCCCCCCCCCCCCCCCCCCGCCCATGGCAGCATTAGAGCAGGAGCCGCAGCGCTGACCTTGGTGGGTCCTTCACTCCGAGGTGAGGAGTCCGGGGTGACTGCCAAAGCTGGAGGCAGAAGCAAGTTTAAACCTTACTCATCTGTGAGTCAGTCTACGCCTGACTTCGGATTTCATGAATGAGTAAAATGAAATCATAAACCAGGGAGCCTACAGCAGGTTGTTAACACAAAACAGTTGCAATCTTTCTTTAATATTGTTTCATGAAGACTAAAAGGAGGAAGGACATATGCTCAGAAAGAAAGAAAGTCCTGCCCTGACCGGTTTGGCTCAGTGGATGGAGCGTCGGCCTGAGGACTCAAGGGTCCCGGGTTCGATTCCGGTCGGGGGCATGTGCCTTGGTTGTGGGCACATACCCAGTGGGGAGTGTGCGGGAGGCGGCTGATCGGTGTTTCTCTCTCATCGATGTTTCAAACTCTCTCCCTCTCCCTTCCTCTCTGTAAAAAATCAATAAAATATATTAAAAAAAAAAAAAGAAAGTCCTTCCTAAAAAAGGCTGATGGGCAACCTTCTGCTAACATGTTTAAGGGATATATTGAAATACTGCGAATGCAGAAAAATTACAACACACTGTTTTATTTTATGACATGAATGCAATTTCCCCATCATAAATTTGTCTAGGATCTAAGACATAATTAAGTGCCAGAAATTCTTAGTCATTGGCAAAAACCAAACTTGCCCATAGATGTGCTGAAAAATGATTTCATCTCATTTGAACTGTCCAGGCACACAGAGCAGAGAACAGGAGCAGGGGCACCCAGCCTCCAGCCATGCCCCCACACTGCCCTCAGAGCAGAGAGGAGAGGGTGCGCGCAGGCCAGCCACGTCTCTGCCCTCGGGCCCGGCGCGATGAGCGTGGGGACCGCAGTTTGGGAACCACTGCCCTAACTCACTGACTCCTGCTCAGGTGTGTGCATCTGCACCTCCCAGGCTTTTGTCAGGAGTGGAGGCTTCTACCCGTGTGCCTCACCCAGGGTGCATCAGGGTCATTGCCTGAGCAGTTAGAAGGAAACAACAGGCTTGGCATTAGTCAGCGGGAGACGCTCCCAGATGGCCCCGATGCACACTCTAGGTGAGGTACACAGCTCGGGTAGATGGTGAGGTACAATGGGGAGATAGTGGGGTACACTGCTCGGGGTAGATAGTGGGGTACACTGCTCTGGGAGATCTTCCCAAGGGGCTTTGGAGCCTGGTGGTCCCCTGGTGACCGTGAGGCCCTGGAGCGGAGGTGGGAGAAGCTGCACTCACCCATAGAATACGCTGACTTCCTTCTGTGACACAGCAGTATTTAAGTTCACCTTGTGAAAACGGGATCCACACCCCTTGCTGACACAACAGTGGATCCAAACCACTAGCAACTGCTGCCAACACATACAATAGGGCTGCAATTTCAGAATTTGGTTTGTCAGAGTACTGTAATCTGATCAAAAACACCCAGAGCCCTGATAATGCCATTACGCCGAGTCTGCAGTGACCTCAGGGTCTTTACCAGGACCCCGCAGAGCCATCCCGCCCTCATTTCCGTCGGAGCCAACTGCCAATCCCACAGCAATCTCGAGAAACAAAATAGTTCCTCATCCAGAACCAGCTGGCTGGTGTTTTTCTTCTCAAAGAATAAAGGCAAACTGTATAATCCTTTTGCCATTGCCATTTAATTTAGATTTTTAAAAGTTAAAAAATATAAACATTTTAGAGCTTATAAAAATTTTAACAGATGTCAGGGATCTTGACCTCATAGAGAATAAGGAAATATGAAATAACAAACACTCACAATGGTTGTCAACACAAGGAAATAAACACAACCCACTGGCAGAGAAGTTTGAAGGGAGCTGGTGACCCTGAGATAACCCAGCCAGTTAGAAGGAAACAACAGGAAAAAAGGAGGGAAGTTTGAATACCAGCTCAGGGGAAGGTCTACTGTGCCTCCCTCGGCCGGATGGACGCTGGGGAGACGGCCTTCCATACCTCGGCGCCTAAGCACGGAGCAATGTGGGCTCTGCCGTCACAGTGATCTATCCAGAAACCAAGCCCTTATGTTCCAGTTTTAGCGATTCTCCATCAGAAAGGAGAGAGACACCCCCCCTCCCCCCCGCAGCCCCCAGCCCCAGGGCAGCTGTTTTCAGGCTGTTCTGCAGAACCCAGGGGGAGGGAGGGGCCTGCGGACCCCTGAGCTCAGGGACCGCCCTCCTCTGGGGTCTGTGGCTCCCTTGAAACTAGATGCAAAATGCCGTGGACACATCTGGATTTTTCGGAGGAAAAGATTTATAGTTGGCACTGGATTCCCCACAATGGTTAAGAATAATGGTGACTCCGAAAAGGTTAAGAGCTTCTCTAGAGAAGGGGGTGGGGTCCTCCTAAAGACCTCGGGCAGGAGAGCAGCCTTCCCCGGGACTCGCGGTGGCCTGGCGAGGAGGCCTGGCGAGGTGGCCTGGGAGGTGGTCTGGGAGGTGGCCTGGCATGGTGGTCTGGGAGGTGGCCTGGGGAGGTGGTCTGATGAGGTGGCCGGGAGGTGGCCTGGGAGGTGGCCTGGGGAGGTGGCCTGGGGAGGTGGTCTGGGGAGGTGGGCTGGGGAGGTGGCCGGGAGGTGGGCTGGGGAGGTGGCCTGGGAGGTGGTCTGGGGAGGTGGCCTGGCATGGTGGTCTGGGAGGTGGCCTGGGGAGGTGGTCTGATGAGGTGGCCGGGAGGTGGCCTGGAGGTGGCCTGGGAGGTGGCCTGGCGAGGAGGCCTGGGAAGATGGTCTGGGAGGAGGCCTGGGAGGTGGCCGGGAGGTGGTCTGATGAGGTGGCCTGGGAGGTGGCCTGGATGTGGCCTGGGAGGTGGCCTGGCGAGGAGGCCGGCACTGCCTGCCAGCAGGGGCACCGCAGCGGGCGGGGCCTGGGCCCAACAGCTGGCGGTGCCACTCAGGGTCACATCCTTAGAAAAGCCGCGTGGCGCCGAGCAGCCAGGGCTGCCCGGGAACATTACTGCTCCAAGTGCCCCCGGAAACATGCTGCGGGGCTTGGCGGAGGGGAGCCCAGCTCTTCCCCGGAGCATGCGCTGTCAAAGTGAAGCCTCGTCCGCATTTACTAGTGTAAGGTAGTACAGTGACCTGAGGGTTCTCAAGACGGAGTAAAAAGAAGGAAAACAAGGGCCAGTTTGTTCACCATGCAATCAAAATACCGGGGGCTTCCTGTCTGAGGTCTGCCCCGTCGACCAGCGCGCAGCCTCCGAGTTGGACCCTGGCCTTCCCATGACCGTGGCCACGAGTGCCTAGGTGTTTCCCCAGGGACACGCCTACCTGTGTGAAGGAAACCGCTTCTGCATCTCAGAAATAATTAAGTCTTCCACCAGGTGGTCCGTTTCTGTCACCAGATCCGCAGCGGATGTTTTTGTGGAGACCTGCTTTTCCTCAGAAAGGGCTTTTCTGATGATCTGCAATAAAAGTCCAGGAGGGCAGGTTAAACTGAAGCCCCCGACGAAGGAGCTCCCCCGCCGGTGGGGCCAGGGCTGCCTCTGGCCAGCACTGGGGGGAGGCGGCGTGTGGGCCAGGGGACCAGTTCCTGACAGGCCTGCCCGGCTTAATCTCACACCCAAGACTTTCTGTTGGGGGTTCTAGAGAGCGTTCATTACCCGCTATTCTTCCCATAAGAATGACAGACTCGCTTGTTGAAGTTTTGTTCTACTTGTGAAACACATTTTCTTGGAAGAAAAAGAGAAAAGCAATGGTTTTGAAGACGGTGAAACCTCCTCCAGTGTAAGGTGATGTAAGCCACCCTTTGATGCATCGGGCCCCCTGAATTTGAATTTATGAGATTTCTGTGTAAAAACATATTTTCCCTAACTCACTGTGTGCATCACATGAGACGGAATATGCTCTTGCACGCAGATTACAGATGCTCAGACTGAGAAGCCTCGGAAAGCTACGATGTTCTTCGAGAGCACGGAGGCGCACTCTGCCCGCTGTTCTGGGTCAGGGCATTCCGGATGCCCCAGGGCACCTGCACCTGAACCAGCTTTGGTGCCAAGTGCCGGAGCCCTCAGGGCTGAGCGCGCAGGCAAGCTCTGCAGATGTGCGGGCTGCCAGCCCATCCCGTCTAAACCCACTACGGCTAAATGCAGGGCCAGGAATAGAGGGCACCCCACCGCTAGTACCCGCCCCCCGGCCCAATCTGGTTCCAGGAAGCGCTGGGAGACCCGAACAGGAGGGCACGTGGAGTGGTCACTCAGTCATGGGATGCGTGGGAGAGGTCAGTTCTAGTTTGTAAAATCAAAACCACCCCTACTCCAGCTCAGGCCTTTCTTGAAATTTCTGTCGTTTCTTACCAAGATGACAAAGTTGGAACACCTAAATAGGACTTCAGATCTTTCCTCCAAAACTGGACACCACCCCAAAATCTTGCATTTCTTTCCAAAGCACCTCGATTGCTCAGCTGCCCAGACTTGATGGCTTTTGCCCATCATGACCCTTATTGTCCGACCTTAGATACATGCTTCCCGATAGCTTTTCCACGTCCAGCCCGTGCTACCTACCAATGAGGCTGAGGAGGAGGCAGGAAGAGATTCACCTGGAAGTCTGCAGGCACGAGATGCTCACTTGGAATTTTAACCCTTTGCACTCGCTTGCTTTTTTCTCGATTCCTTTATCCTAATGCTAACCGTGTCGAGTCACACTCGACATCTGAGTGCAAAAGGTTAAAGAATGAGCAGGAGAACCTTCTGGACATGGAGCAGTCCCTCCCTTTTATGTTTCTCACAGAAGTCCCCGTCCTAGTACTGGCCCAAACAATACTGAGCCTGGACAGGTGTTATATGTGTGTTTGTTTGTTCTTTTCAGCTTAGTTGCAAAGGTAATCAACACAAACTATAGAAAATGTGGAGTGTGATGTATTTTGTAAGTAACACAAAAGACAAAGCACACAGCAGTCGTGCGTAGGGCATTAGCCAAAGACGGTCCCTGTCCTATTTCTGTGCGAGCCCGCGGGCTGCCACCCGGGCCTTCCCGTTCCTCTGTCTGCAGCATCCCCCTCATCGCTGTCAGGTTCATCGCCTAGAAACACCAATTTGCACAAAGCCAGCTCCCACCGAATAAATCTCTGTGGGTTCCTGTTTATGAATATCAAACGCCTCAAATCTAGCTCATATCGAACCTGCCCCGTCCTCCAGAAATCCCTAAATTCGTAGCTAGTCCAGACCTCCTGTCCACAGGTAATTTGACAGTGAGCTTGGGTCTAGTCTAGTATGGTAATTCAGTGTGGTGTGTGTGTGGGAAAGAGTGTATGTGGTTTATGTTGTATATGTAGGAGGGTATATGTGTATATGTGGGGGTTTATGTAGTGTGTAGGGAAATATGTGGTGTGTATGTGGGGTGTGTGTATGTGGTATGTATGTATGGTTTGTATGTGCTTGTGAGGGTGTTGTATACAGTGTGTGTGATCTGTGTGAGTAGGTATGTATACACATAGTTAGAGAGAGGGAGAGTGAAACACACCCTAAACAGGGGACATACCACTGGAGCTTCTTAAATATTAATGTACACGAATCACCTGGGGTCTTGTTGCAGTGAAGACTGTGATTGTACAGGTGTGGGTTTTGGGGCCTGAGATTTGCATTTCTGACAAGTTCTGTGGCGACACTGATGCTGGGGCCACACTTGAGTAGCAGGGACTGGAGCGCTCTGTGAGGAAGGGTTCTCAGGAGGTGGGGTGTTCTGGGACCCCATGTGAGTCCTGGGGCCTCCACCCCGAGAGGACACAGCTTCATTTACACTCACCCTATCCCCACCTGGGGTAGGCACGCATGCAATTCAAGATCATGATCCCCTGTCGTCTCTATGTGTTTTTAAACATCATCAGCTCGTGTCATTTTAATGCTCGAACTACCCAGTGGCTTCCCGTCGCTCTTAGAACAAAGCCCCAGACCCCACAGGAGGGGACCCTCGCCGCCCGCCAGTCTCGCCTCCCAAAGGCCACTGGTTTTCTGGCCCGTCCCAACCAAATCTGTTTCTGTCCCAGTGACTTTGTATTTTCTGGTTCTTCTGTCTGGAACTTCTCGCATCTGAAATCATCCCGTTTGCTTCATGGTTGACGCAATGTCTCTCCCCAGTGGCACGTGAGCTCCGGGAGAGCAGCGTTCACTCCCTTTCGTTCCCTGCCACACTGTTAGCGTCTAGAATTGTACCTGGCAGAGTAGGTCTCCAAAATTCTTTGAATCGTGAATTAAATACACATCAGGCTGCTTGAATAGCTTCTGCACCATTTTATCCAAGTGAACCTCTCGTGTTTGTGTGAATACTAACCACCTTGGTCTTTTTGTTTCATTTCATTGTGGTATTGTTGGTTTTTTGTTTTTGTTTTTTTTTGGTTGTCCTGTTAAAAACAGTCTTACTGTGCTTGAAGTCTGACAAACTTGAGCCTCCACCCACTGGCCCTATCTCTTGGAGCTGGCCTCAGTCTGCTTTATGGCACTCAAGTCCATTCTCCACCCACAGCCAGAAGAGTTTGTTAAAACTCTGATCTTAACCATGGCTCCTCCCAGCATAAAGTTCTTAATGGCTCCCTATTACTCCAAGATAAAAGTCAACACCTCCGTGAAGGTGGCATGCAGTGGCTTTCGAGAATTGGCCTTCTAGCAGACAATCTGACCCCAAAGAGCCAGTCTCCCCTTCTTCCATTTAGCAACAGAAGCCCCGGGTTTAGCAAGGGGTGGAGCCACCTCAGCAGTCTGCCCCTCGGCCTCTCGTGCAGGCAGGTGTGGCCTGTGTCTGCGTTCTACCCAAGAGGATGTGAATGGAAGTTCTCTGTGCAGCTTCTGAGTCACACCCTTAAAAGGCCACTTCCGCTTGTTCTTTCCCCCTTTGCCACCCGGTGTGACGTGGGTGTGGTGGTGAGAGGTCAGTTTTGGTCACATGGACAAACAACATCTCCCTAGAACAGTGGTCGGCAAACTCATTAGTCAACAGAGCCAAATATCAACAGTACAACGATGGAAATTTCTTTTGAGAGCCAAATTTTTTCAACTTAAACTTCTTCTAATGCCACTTCTTCAATTAGACTTGCCCAGGCCGTGCTATTTTGTGGAAGAGCCTCACTCAAGGGGCCAAAGAGCCGTATGTGGCTCGCGAGCTGCGGTTTGCCGACCCCGGGCCTAGAACAAGCAGAACGAAACCTGATCCGGGAGTGACTTCGTGAAGTAGAGGCCCTGCTCCCCAGGCCTCGAACTGGACTTTTATGGGAAAGAGAAAGGAACCTGCCTTGCCTCTGTCATTGATCTCTGTGAGGGAAGCCAGACCATCCATCGAGGATAAACAGGCCTTCCCTAGCCGTTGCATTCCCATCTCCTCTACCCTCCGCCTTGCTGCATTACTGCTATGCTCCAGCCACATATAACTGGCCCCTTGGGATTGCACGCAATCCACTCCACCTTAAGGGCCCCGGTCTGTTTGTCTCTGTCTCCACCTCCCACAGGCCTGTTTTGCAGCTGATACAGGGGCTGCCACACAGTCGGGCCTCAGTGAACATCTGCTGAATGAATGAATGAATGAAGATTTCTTGACCGCTGCACACGGAGTTCAGAGGCCACTAGAGTCTGGAAGACTTTTTAGCCAGTGCTCTTGTGAAGTCACATCTAGCCTCCCTGGTATTTATGCACTTGGTCTTCCGGGTCCAAAATATACACAACTGTACTGTGTTGAGGAGATGCATGCTCAGGGGCGTGTGTGGGCAGTTTGGGGAATGTCTGATGTCATCTGGACAACCTTTCCAGAGGAACCAGGCCCCTAGCTATAAATCATACAAACGGAGGGAAGATTTATGGATTCAGACGGAGCATGTTGTATCATGTTCTCTTTTTAAAGAATTTCTTTTCTGATTTTATTAGCACTATTGGTGTGCTATGTTCATGACGTGTGGCATGTATCCCAAGGAAGGCCACGGGCCTGAATGTTCCCGTGTCCTGTGGCAGCGGGGCAGGCTGCCCGGAGTGCTGCGGCCAGTCCTCTCGCATCTGCTGCTGCTCCTTCAGGCCCTGGCTCACCACCCACTCATCCAGTCACACACCCAGATATTGAGATTGCGCTTCTGAATTACTTTCCTGAAGTACGCTGCCCTTCTCATACTGCCTACCATCACTTGCTGCATTGCTAACACAGCCTCCTACATCCTTTGGTCTTGCTCCCCCGAAGTGCTGTCCACCCTGTGCAGAGTGGCCTCTCTGGAAAGCAGATCTACCCGCTGGCACTCTCTGTGGCCTGTTGGGCTCACCAAGAGGACGGCGGGCCCGTGTCCGGTGTGAGGTCCTCCACAAGCCGCCCTGGCGACACTTGGCCCCACAGCAGCCTGGCCCTGTCCCCTCGCCGTGCCCAAGAACTCTCTGGTGTTCTCCCTCCACACCCTTATGTCTTCGAACATGATGTTCTTCGTGCCTGCAATGGCCGCCCTGGATGCCGCCTGCCCATTTGTCCTTGAGGACGCCACTCAAGCCCGTTTTCTCAGAAAGCTGTCTGGGTAGCCCTCATCCGCCCACTTGGGGGAGGCACCTGCTCTTGGTCAGTGGTTCCCTAGCATGAACGCACGTCTCAGTCACTGCACGGACTTGGTGTTTCATCACTGTCAGGCATGGGCCTGTGTCTTCCACTAGACTGTGAGCTTCCCGAGGGCAGAAGCTCTGCTTTTCATCGTCGTAGCGCCAGACCACCCTTCCCCACAACACTAAGTAGGTCTGCTCTCGCCCTCTTGGCTCCAGGCCCACTGGGGCAATATGCATTGTAATGGAAATTTGCCAAACTCACCTGACGGATTTTCATATATGAGATCGCTATGAAAACTAGATTCCTTTCAGTCACCACGAGTTAATGGCAGTAAACTAATCTAAAAAAATATACAGGTTCAATGTAAACCCTATCAAAATTCCAATGGAACTTTTCACAGAAATAGAAAAAACAATCCTGAAATTTGTATGGAATCATGAAAAACTCTGAATGGCCAAAGCAAGAGAAAAGATGGAGGCACCACACTCCCTGATTTCAAACTATATAACAAAGCTATAGTAATTAAAACAGTATGGCATTGGCTGCAAACCAGACACACAGATCAATGGAACAGAATAGGGAGCTCAGAAATAAACCTACATATATATGCTCAATTAATTTGCAACAAAGGAGTCAAGAATATACAATGGGGAAAGGATAGTCTCTTCAATAAAGGGTGTTGGGAAAACTGGACAGCTACATGCAAAAGAAGGAAACTAGAACACTGTCTTACATCATACACATAAAGTAACTCAAAGTGGATGAAAGACTTGAACTTAAGACCTGAAACCACAAAACTCCAATAAGAAAACAGGTGATAAGCTCCTTGACAAAGGTCTTGGCGATGATTTTTTAAATCTGCCACCAAAAGCAAAAGCAACAAAAGCAAAAAATCAATAAGTGGGACTTCCTTAAACTAAAGCTTCTGCACAGCAAAGGAAACCATCAACAAAATGAAAAGGCAACCTATTAAATGGGAGAAAATAATTGCAAGTCATATATCTGATAAGAGACTAATATTCAAAACATATAGTAACTCATACAACTCAATAACAAAGAAACAAACAACCCAATTAATAAATGGGAGAAGATATGAATATACATTTTCCAAAGACATACAGATTGCAAACAGGTATATGAAAAAGTGCTCAACATCACTAATTATCAAGAAAATGCAAATCAAAACTACAATGAGATATTACCTCAAACCTGTTAGAATGGCTATCATAAAAATAAAAAAAAGAAAAGAAATCAGTGTTGGCGAGGGTGTGGAGAGAAAAGAAACTCTTGTGTACTGTTGGTGAGAATGTAAATTTGGTGAAAGCACTATGGAAAACAGTACAGAGGCTCCTCAAAAAATTAAAAATAGAATTATCATATGATCCAGCAATTCCACTTCTGAAGAAAACAAAAACTCTAATCGAAAAGATCTCTGCCCCCATTTTCACTGTAGCATTATATACATAGCCAAGATATCGAAGCGACCTGTGTTCATTGATGGATGAATGAGCAAAGAAACTGTAATATATATAACCCCAAGCTTACAGATACAGAGAACAGAGTGGTGGTTCTAAGAGGCAGAGGGTTGAAGGGGGTGGGAGAAATGGGTGAACTGTTTGTTTTTTTATAAGTTTAAGAAAATTGAATAAAAACTTTAAAAAAGAAATGGCAGAATGGCTAAGGCTCTAGAGTTAGACTGCTAAGTTTAAAAATAATAAAAATAAACATTTTAAAACTTGGAAACTCTGCAGTTCTTAATGAAGAAAATGCACATGAAAAATTTCCGTCTGAATGTAATTCTTTTTTTTTTCCAATATATTCCATTGATTTTCCACAGAGAGGAAGAGAGAGGGATAGAGAGTTAGAAACATTGATGAGAGAGAAACATTGATCAGCTGCCTCTTGCACACCCCCTACAGGGGATGTGCCCGCAACCAAGGTACATGCCCTTGACCGGAATCGAACCTGGGACCCTTGAGTCCGCAGGCCGACGCTCTATCCACTGAGCCAAACCGGTCTTGGCTGAATGTAATTCTTATTTCCACCGATTCACTTTAGCATCAGACAGATCTGAATTTAAACTCCACTTGGGAGACATTGGGGGAATCACTGAGCTTCTCAGAGCCTTAGTTTCCACATCTGTAATAACAGTGGTATCTAAGAAATTGGACTGTTATAAGAATTAAATGAGGACGTGAATATAATGGTCTTGGTACACAAAATAATTTTTATATAAACTTGGACTGTCACCACTCTAGTTATTTGTGAGAACATGTGTTTGACAAAAACTTTTTAAAAATATATTTGTATTGATTTCAGAGAGGAAGGGAGAGCTAGAAACATCAACGATGAGAGAGAATCATTGATCGGCTGCCCCTCTGCACGACCCCCACTGGGGATCAAGCCCACAACCTGGGCATGTGCCCTTGACCAGAATCGAACCTGGGACCCTTCAGTCCACAGTCCGACGCTCTATCCACTGAGCCAAACGGGCTAGAGCTTGACAAAATTTAATGACTTGTGACAAAAAAAACCCAACATAACAAATCCTACCATATACACAATGTGCAAATCTCAAATGAGATGCTAAAATACTAGGTTAAGAAAATTTTAATTCATAAATGTTTCTACATGAGAGAAAGGCAGTGATAGAATGCTGTATTTTTCAAATTAACTGGTAGACTCAAACAGCCCTGTCCTTTAGCCACAGTTGCATCCACAGGGGACTGGCCTGTAAGGGTGCCAGGTGAGTTACCTGCTGAAAGCCCTTTCCCATGCCCGTTTTCTCTCAGTCTTCGAGAGTTTAAACATTCTCATTCTGCCAGCAATAAGTTAGTGCATGCTGTTTTTCATTAATGTTTTTCAGCTACTCACTAACTATGCATGCACTTCACAGACCTCCTGCCCTGGGTCTCTCCGTCCAAATAACATTCTGTTAATGTTTACTATATAAAATATGTCCTTCAGTCACTAAAGCCTGAATTTCATGTGGGTGAAGAGGGTCCCCTGGATTTGGCATGGGAGGTGGCTGGGTGCCCAGCAGGGCTAGTTCAGAGGAGGACTGGGGTGCTGAATACACCACCCACGTGGCCAAGGGACAGTGGACGCATGGTTCTGAGACTGGCTTAGCTACAGTGGACATGACATTGCCCCTGGGCTGAATTCTTCCCTTATCTCCTTGGGAGAAAGATGTAAGCCAGGCCAGCCTTAGATTCTGGCCCCATGAGGCCAAGAGACAAGGAGGAGCCTGAACTCAAAACTTACTTTTCTCTCTCCAAACCTCAGCTTCTTGGGACCTGAGCTCGCCTACCCAGACCCCACTCCTAGGGCTGGGGGTAGGTGGGGCCTGGAATCCACTAGCGGCGTTTCCATTCTCTGGCTACTCTCCCCGCAACCCCAAAGACAGAACATTCCACTACTGTGCCTCATTTGGGCTAGCGATTAAGTACCCACACAGGCCCACTCACTTCCATGTGAGGGTGACACCAGCCTTTTCTTCTAGCCTTGAGTGAGACGCAGGTGGGATTTCACTCACTCACTCCTGCACCAAGGGTTGGGCTGATGGAAGGGCTGAGGTACAAATGCCTCTGGAAAAAAAGTGCTCCTCATTTTTCTCGAACAACTTTTTAAAAAATATAAATATATATTTTTTATTTCAGAGAGGAAGGGAGAGGGAGAAAGAGATAGAAACATCAATGATGAGAGAATCATTAATCAGCTACCTCCTGCACGCCCCACACTGGGGATTGAGCCCGCAATCCGGGCATGTGCCCTTGACCGGAATTGAACCTGGGACCCTTCAGTCTGCGGGCGGACGCTCTATCCACTGAGCCACACTGGCTAGGGCGCAAACAACTTTTACTAGCAAAATGGGCATAAGAAACATGCCCCTTTCCTTACAATCGTGTATCAGGAAAATGGCAGTTGGCCTTGCAACAGGGTCAGGGACCAGTGGGCCTTGGACACTTGGACCCCAAAAGGAGCAGCTGCTACGCTGCGCCTGCCAGTTGCTGCCCCACGGGGACTCTGTCTCGGCTGAGGTTTTAAATGTTGGCGAAAGTTTTACAACTGTCAGTGCAGGCTGACCCCCACCCTTCGGAGCTAAGCGGAAACTGGAGGCCTGGACTTGGGGCACGGAGCACAGTGTGGGGACACAGTGAGACAGGGGACTAAAGGCAGGGAAATGGTGAAATCATCACCCCTCAACTGTCTTCCTCAAGTGGGCAGGCGCTTCTGAAGCAATGGGCAACCCAAGACCTCCACATACTGACATTTGAGAATCTCCTAGGGCAGTGGTCGGCAAACTCATTAGTCAACAGAGCCAAATATCAACAGTACAACGACTGAAATTTCTTTTGAGAGCCAAATTTTTTAAACTTAAACTTCTTCTTCAAAATAGACTCGCCCAGGCCGTGGTATTTTGTGGAAGAGCCACACTCAAGGGGCCAAAGAGCCAGCCGCATGTGGCTCGCGAGCCGCAGTTTGCCGACCACGGTCCTAGAGGAAAAACCAGGAGCTTGACTTGGGGACCATCCCATGGCAGAGCTCAGGGGTGGACAAGCCCGCTCTCTCCCTGTCCTGGGTCTGGCCTTCATATCATCCAAGGCCAATGGCTCTCAAATTGGAGTCTCCACCCTGAACTTCTCCCCTGAACTCTGGTTCCAAACTCAACACCACTTAGAATAACCCACGGCCAATTCCAGTGAAGCATGCTGGAAACGCAGCACCGGACTTCCACCTCCAATCCTGTTCCTCCTGCAGTTTCGCCATCTCAGGAAGCAGCAAATCCATTCAACCAGTTTTGCAGGCCTGAACCCTGAAGGCATCCCTGCCTCCTCTCTCACACCCTAATTCGAATCCAACAGCAAACTTGAACCTCAGCATGCGGAATACATCTGTTTTTACCACCTCCTTCACTACATCCCAGTCAAACCCACCCTCATTTCTCACCTGACTATTTTAACAGCTTCCTTTCAGATATCCGATTCTGGTCCCTCCATGTCCTGGGGCCCCATGCAGCCCAGGGTGGGCCCCACACAGGACTCTGACCAAAACCTCTCATCACACTCAGAGTAAAGGCTAAAGTTCTTTCCAGAGTTACCCTTCAAATATTTGTTGAGCAAATAAATCTCTAACCATCATTTAATCTCACCAAGTTAAAAACAGAATATACAGGAGGCCAATGAACACACAAAAGATACTTAAGTTCATTAGTCACATGGGACATGCAAATTAACACCACAATAAGCCCTGGCCAGAGTGGCTCAGTTGGTTGAGCATCCTCCTGTGCACCGAATGGTCACCAGTTTGATGCCCTGTCAGGGCACATGCCCAGGTTGTAGGCTTCATCCCTGTAGGGGGTGTGCAGGAGGCAGCCGATGGATGATTCTCTCTCATCATTGATGTTTCTATCTCTCTCTCCTTCTCCCTTCATCTCTGAAATCAGTAAGAATATATTTTTAAAAAGAGTTGAAAGAGTAAATTATCATACATTCACATAACAAAATAGTATACAGCAGTGGTTATCAAAGTGTGTGTTTTTTAATCCTCACCCGAGGATATGTTTTTATTTGAGAGAGAGAAAGGGAGAGGGGGACAGAGAGAAGGAAGAAAGAAACATCGATGTGAGGAGAAACATGGATCGGTTGCCTCCCGTATGCACCCCAACCAGGGATCGAACCTGCAACCTGGGTATGTGCCCTGACAGGGAATTGAACCTGTGACCTTTTGGTGCATGTGACAACGCTCCAACTGAGCTATCAGTGTCTGGAAAACACAGAGTAGTCTGATCTGGCTAGACAAAGGGCTGGTTTCTAGATCGGCAGTATCAGTACCAGCTGGGAATTTGATGGAAATGCTAATTTACTCCAGACTTTAGGAATCAGAAACCAGGGGTGGGACTCAGCTTGCCCTGAAAAGCCTTCCAGGCGCTTCACATACAAAGGAAAGTGTGAGGACCACTTCTCTGCAGCCACCAACCTGATGACTTTGACACAGATAATTAAAAATACTGTTGGGAAGTCGGAAGATGACTATCAATGGGTACAGAGAAAACTAAGCAAAAAAATAAAACAAAACAGAACAACAACAAAAAAACCACTTTATTTTTAACTTTAAGAAAAATGCAGGCTGTGCTGTGGCCGGGTTGCTCAATTGGTTGGATCATCGTCCCATGCACCAAAAGGTCTTGGGTTCGATTCTCAGTCAGGGCACTATCCAGGTTTCAGGTTTCTCTCTCACATCAATGTTTCTCTCTCTCTCAAAATAAATAAATAAAAAATAAATAAATAAATAAATCCAATAAAAACATATCCTCAGGTGAAGATTGAAAAAAAAGAAAATACAGGGTGTATAAGAAATAAAAGACATGTAATATAGCTATACTGCCTGATTCAACCTTGCATTACAATTGCATGGTCATCAGAATGTGATCTGGAGCCCTAGCCGGTTTGGCTCTGTGGATAGAGAGTCGGCCTGTGGACTGATGGGTCCCAGGTTCGATTCCGGTCAAGGGCACGTACCTCAGTTGCAGGCTCCTGGCCCTGGTCTGGGGCATGGGCCCTGGTCAGGGGCATGTGGGAGGCAACCAATCAATGTGTCACTCTCGCATCGATGTTTCTCTCTGTCTCTCCCTCCCACTCTCTAAAAGTCAATGGAAAAAATATCCTTGGGTGAGGATTTAAAAAAAAAAAAAGAAGAATGTGATATGCATACCAATGGAACCACACAGATAACTCAGCCACACAGCGTAATCTAGCATCTAAATGAGTGGCAGAATCCTATTATTTACAAAATGGGTGTAACTCAGAAAACTGAACATAGTGATCTCTGGGGAAAAGTATAAAGGATGACATGGGCCAGGACATTGCTGTTTTTCATGACAGTCCTTTTAGTAGTATTTCACTTATAAAACTCCCTGTGTGAATAACTGATAACAATTAAAATCACAAGTCAAAACAATACTTTGTTGTCAAAAGCAAGCCAGACAAAGAGATGATACTGGGTCAGAGTCCACAACGTGCGCTCTCTGCTCTGGGGAGCTGAGCATTCCGAGCCCACGGTGGGAAGAGCGGCCCAGGGACCCAGGGTCAGCAGGATGGGGGAGAAGCACAGGACAGAGAAGGAAGTCACCCCGGAAGGTCCAGGAAGGAAGGGGCACAGTAACCCAGCCCTGGAGGGACAGGATGGTTTTCAATAAACATAGGCAAGAAGGGCATGAAGATGCAATGTATTTAGAAAAGGCAGACTAGTTTGATCTGGCCGAACAAAGGCCTGGTCCACCCAGGGGCTGTTGGGACAACAGGCCTCACTTCTCAAGCCTGGGCCCTGGGGAGGGTAACCTGCATGGGTGTGTGAGGCCACTAGAGCGGCGCGGTCTGAAGTTCTGAGGGTAGAGGGCTGGGTTTTCGCTTTCTGCCTTTTCCTGGGATGTTCTTACCGGTACTCAGAGATGAATTCACTGGGAAGCTAATGGCAGGGAGGCTTTGCTAGGGACCATAGCAAAGTGGGCTGACAGGGCCGCACAGAAGGACCTCTTTTAAGTTTGCAACACTCAGCTCCCCTAATTGCAGATCTAACTGCTCCTTCCACTATGACCTCCCCGCCATCCTATTTCCTACCCGGTGGCACTGGAGTGGGGCATTAGCTTTTTTGGCTAAACGGAAGTTGAGTAGAGATGGGTTTACTTTGGGTTTGATGGATATATCTGTAGTCACATCTGTCTGTAAGTTATTGTTAGTCATCCTGTGTAGGAATGGCTTCCAGAAATGCTTCCACTGCCTACCACACCAGCTGACCGGGCATGGTGACATGGAGGGCAGGGCCAGAGGAGTGTGTGAGCATGGACAGTGGCAGCTGGCACCAGGGATCACGGAAAGAAACAAGGCTTCAACACTGTGGAGCCAGATGCTGGTCTATGGAAAATTCTCTCACACCTTACAACTAATATATAAAAGAAAAGTGACAGGATTCTCAAATTTGATGGCAATCCTAAAAATTTATATGACCTTACCAGTAACAAGTTTGAAGCCTAAATAAATTTCAATCATCCATGCTCTAAGAAAGCCTAAATTTATCTTTCTATTCTCTCCAGAGAAAATATCCCCAAATCATTGTCATTTGAAGATGCAGAGTATAAAGCCAAAAAAAAAGTATTATAGAAGATTGAGAAGTAGTTAAAGATTTATTTTTATGTATTTTGTTATATTGCTAGCATCTTAAAATTTATACTGTTGATTTTTCTTATTCTAAGTAATTTTTATATCTAATTTTTATATTTTTTTGTAAAGAGGGCCCCTAATTTGTTTAAGCTCGATATGCCCAACAAAACCTGCATCTACCCTTGCAGGACAATTTAAAAAGCATAGTTTTGCCCTGGCCGGTTTGGCTCAGTGGATAGAGCGTCGACCTGTGAACTTAAAGGTCCCAGGTTCGATTCTGGTCAAGGGCACATACCCGGGTTGTGGGCTCAATCCCGAGTGGGGGGCTTGCGGGAGGCAGCCGATCAATGAGTCTCTCTCATCATTGATGTTTCTATCTCTCCCTCTTCCTTCCTCTCTGAAATCAATAAAAATCTATTTTTAAAAAAGCATAGTTTCGTATGATACTTTGGTTCACCTGTCACAAAAAATATGACAGACATCCATTCCCATGAATGCTGCTATATGCATTTGTGGTGGTGATGGGGTTTCCCAAGCCCAACAACTAGGCAGGGGCTCCTGAGTGGTGTGGGTGGCTGGGCCTGCAGGGGAAGGGATGAGTTTTAGAGGGACTGCAGGCTGGGGTGGTGGAGAGTCAAGGAGAAGGGGGGAGAATGGGGAGGCCTTCGTGCTGAGGTGGCACTCTGGGCCAGGGAGGCCACACAGGCTGCGTTTGTGGAGACTCTCAGAAACGGGGAGCAAAGTGTCTAGTGCTGCCCTGACCCGAACCCATGTCTGAAAGATCAAGGGCAGTGATATTTATCTTTTTAAAAAATATATATATTTTATTGATTTTTTACAGAGAGGAAGGGAGAGGGAATAGAGTTAGAAACATTGATGAGAGAGAAACATCAATCAGCTGCCTCCTGCACACTCCCTACTGGGTATGTGCCCGTAACCAAGGTACATGCCCTTGACCGGAATCGAACCTGGGACCTTTCAGTCCGCAGGCTGACACTTTATTCACTGAGCCAAACCGGTTAGGGCGATATTTATCTCTTGGGAGGCCCCCTCCCTCTTGTTTTACCTTTCAGCAAAGAGAACCCAGACTCGGGAATTCAGAACACATAACTGTCTCAGGAGCAGCTGAGGGTAGCAAACTCAATATAATAGCAGAACACTGGGTACCGGTGACGGGTGGGCATTCTGGGCCACAAGGCCACAGAAAATGTGCCAAACGCTGCATTAGTTAAGAAGGACTCCAAAAGGATCACCACTAACTACCTTTTCATTCCTCTCTGGCCTGTCTGGCTAACGGCCACATTTTCCCAATCCGCACCCCATTACTGAGAACACTATTAGACAACTTGCCCCTCTTTGCACAGGTTGCAACGACCTTGTGTGGCTTTTGTCCCAGCCACAGACCATTCGGCCATCCTCCTCACGGCCGGGCAGGCAGGAAGCGTCAGCATAATGCTCAAGAGGGAGCCCGGAGTCCTGGGCTCCCTGACAAGACTCCTAATGGCAGAATCTTTATTTCACCCTTCCCCCTCTTAAAATTTTTTTTTTGCTGTTGCAAACACATAGATATCTTCTAAATAAGTTAAAATTTGTAAGGCTCTTAGAATGGTGCCTGCCGTATTGCAAGTTCTACATAAGCATTTGTTAAATTGTTTTAAACCCCTCTGTAACTTCAAGGATCTAAGTTTGAAAAAAGCCACAGAAACCCGTAACAACTCACCAGGATTTACACAGTAGTGCCTGACTCCTAAGCTGGCTTTTCCTCAAAGCCTCAAGGAAGGAAAGTTTTATGGTGGAATGTAAAAGTTACTAAATATCCTGGTGACAGTCGCTCTGAAAAGGAAGGGAGGGGGCCTGGAGGGAGGGGGGAGGGGCAGGAGAGCAGTCCCCCCCCCCCCAAATACAGTGGCTGTGCTTTCCAGGAAGAATATCCCCAGGAGCTTCATCATTCTAGCTCCTAAGGTTTGGGGTCTCCTTTTGGTGCAGGAGGGGAAGGTGATGGAGCCCAAGGACAGCCTCTCAACACTCCTTTAAGCCACGCATTCCTTCCCGACCGAGTCTTGGGTCTTTAAAACCACAGAGGGAGGGCCCTCCAATACTAAATGTGAAGATTAACTTTTAAAGGGGATCAGAGGATTCATATCCAGGTAAAGCACTATCCACTGTACACAGGACGACTCAGGACTGAAAACAGCCCGATCTGAACCCTGAGGGAAGACTCATAGAGCATTTTAACACTGTGGGAAAAACTTTTTCAGACTGGTAGACCTGAAAAAGAAAACGCTGTCTGGATACCAAGTCTCTCTCCTCTCACAGCTTCCTCTCCTGTTCATCTTCACCCTCCAGATCACCAGAGCACAAGTACCTACCTTAACACGCAAAATAGCAGTAAGCCATCTTCCCACCCAATCTAAGCCCTGCCTGACAGTCCTCGGAGAACCAGTACCCACTGATTCACCCTGCCGTAGGAACCGTGCCCCGATCAGGCACTGAAGACACTGAGGGAGATGTGGGGAACAGAACACACACAAATGAAAGTGAGACAAGAGAGGGGCTGCGTTTTCAAACTCTGGTCTGGGGTTTACGCTCTGCTGCTCGGTTTTCATCCTGCGGGTCGGTTATCGATGTTTCTCCAATCCCTGAGTGGAACCACTCTGAGGCCGTGGGCCGGAGTCAGTCTGCATTTAGGATGCTTGAGGAAAGACAAACAGCCAAGCCTGCCAGGTCTCCACGTAGCTGGGGTTGAAACCTGGGGGAAACCACACCCATGTCCTGGCCTCCCGGATCAATTCAAAGGTCTTTCAACACCAACAGCTGTGACATTCAGGCCTGGGAGAAACATCTAAAGCCCTGGACTGATTTGCATAGTCGGTATATTGTAACTTGCTGTCTCCTACCCAAAGGTCAAGTCACCTACAGTTAGCCATCAACGGCCAAAGGAGAGGGGCCCTGTGCGGCAGGCTTTAAGGGGTGCTTGCCACCACCACGGGGGAAAAAGAGGTGCTCACCTCCCGGCTCCTGGGGTGGAGACGGTAAAGGGAAGGTCTATGCAGGAAACGAGCACAAAGACTTCTTTCACTTATCACGCCTCGGTCAGCCGTCACCAGACGCCCACCGCACACGGCCCAGCTGCGCGGGACCTTCCCCAGCCCAGCCCAGCCCAGCCCCGCGGCCGCACGTGGTCCCAGGCCCAGCTCCCGCAAGCCCCAGAGGAGCCCCGTGGGTCTGACTTTACTTCTGATCGGACTTTCCTAAGTGCCGAGTGGGTGTGATGCGGGAAGCGTGCCGCCCGGCCCGCGGGGCTGCGCTCACGCGGACTCCGCCAGGGCGCAGGAGGGGGGCCGCAGCGCTCACCTGTCCCGCCCGCAGCGCCAGCTGCACGGCCAATTCGAAGCACTCTTCCCAGGGGCCCTCGGCGGACGCCGCCTGGTCCTCGAGGTTTGGCTTCATCGCGTCCTCGCGGGGCCCCGCCACCTCCAGCCCTCCAGGCCGGTCCCCCACCGGCTCCCACCGCTCCAGAACCAGGCTCCGCACTCCCTCTTCTTACTCCCGCCACTCGCGCCTCGGCCTTCGCGAGCCCCACTTACGGTGCCGCGGGAAGGGCGAGGAGCGGACCGGGGCGGGGGGGGGAAGCCGCGCCGCGCGTCCCAAGCCCCGCCCCGAGCCCTGCCCCCCGCCGAGCCCCGCCCCTCACGGCTCTCAGCCTTGCTTCGCGCTTAGCCCTCCCCAGCCCCGCCCCGAGACCCTGCCTCGAGCCCGCCCACCTCCGCCGAGCCCCGCCCCGCCCAGGGCTGAGTGCCGCTTCACATTTCACCAGAGCCCCGCCCCTCCTCTTATAGCCACGCCCCTCACCACCGAGCCACGCCTCCCTCCGCCGAGCCCCGCCCCGCCCAGGGCTGAGTGCCGCTTCACATTTCACCAGAGCCCCGCCCCTCCTCGCCGAGCCCCGCCCCTCTCCGCCGAGCCCCGCCCCTCCTCGCCGCGCATCCTGCTTTCCGTTCCCCCGGTCCCGCCTCTCTCCGCCAAGCCCCGCCCCCTCTAGATGGATCCTGGACTGGCACTCTGGTCATCACTGGGGTTGGGCGGGAGAAGGGGGGGTGCTGGGGACGGTGGGCCTGGGGTAGAAGCCTTTGAGCCTGACCGCGGCCGGGTCCGGGGCAGGCTTCCATCTGGGTGGACATGCGCGGCTGAGGCTACGACTCAGCCCAGCACGGAGGTGCTATCCATCCCACCCGGGGGCGCCCCGGACCCTCTCGCCCAGCCCGGCGGCCCGCGCACGCGTGGCCGAGGGGCGGTCACATCCTAAAGGAACTTTCTTCAGCTGCTAGCGGGTCGCTCTGAGCGGAAGACCACTGGGTGCCCGATGATGATCTCCGCCTGCTCGGTCGGCCGCGGCGCTAGTCCTCCTCGCTCGCGGCAGAGAGCACAAAGCTCCTGTGTTCCCGAAAGCTTGGATGCAAACGAGAAGCTTTCACCCCAGCTCAAAACCAAACACCACGATGACAGTGTCCGGATTTTTATAACTGTCTGAGCTCAGAACTCCGATGTAGAGCCCTAACTGTGTGACTGGCCCCTCTCGGTAATGAGGAATGACCTTTCCCACCTTGGACCCTTGAACGCTGCTGAACCCCGGTGCCGCCTAAACATAAATAAACAAAAAGCATTTCCCAAGAGAGGGACTCCGCGGTGTCCAGGAGTTTCATTTCATAAGCTGCCGTGCCTACTACTGCTTTCTAAAAGATGCTGACCCACATAAAATTATTCTGCAGTGCCATGTCGGAGAGCCTAGAGAACAATGGGAGTTTGTACAGGAAACTTGATGGGATACCTTTTACCCAATTAACCTAATGATGGGATTAAATGTTTTTAGCTTTTGTCCATGAGCACTGTATGTTAAATAAAGTTTCACAATACTTATTGTAGAGCAGCTGTAGGTGTATGGTATGAGACAAAAAGAACAAGGAGGAGTTAGGGATCCAGAGCTGGGTAGGGCTTTAGTCTCTACCTTAGCCTGGCCCAGTATTCTAGTCCCACAGCTCCAGAATTGCCTCAGCTCCAACTATAGGCCAGTTTGGGGCAACTAGGGGCATGCTAGTCTACACCATCATTTTTGTTCACCTTTTTCATTATTTTCAAGATAGGAAGCTGGACTTCTGAAAATATTTAATTAAGACTGTGCTCTCAATGCTGCATTTTAAAATTAAATACATTCAGTTGTTGATTTTCATGGCAGTTTTTCATTAGAGATTACCAGGCAAAATTAGAAGTCATGAAATTTCTCTTTGGCCTCTTTTCAGCTCCCCTTTCTGGTCAGCTCTCCTCTCACGCCTACTTTCCACCTGGATCAATCTGAAAGCTCAGTTGTATCTTTAGATAAACTCTTGCTCCAGATCTCAGCCTAACTAAAAATCTAGAGAGAAAGCCTTCATAACTTCTTTGTCTAACTCCCAAATATCTTTTAAAAAATATATTTTATTGATTTTTTTTTTTACAGAGAAGAAGGGAGAGGGATAGAGAGTTAGAAACATCCATGAGAGAGAAACATGGATCAGCTGCCTCCTGCACACCTCCTACTGGGGATGTGCCCACAACCAAGGTACATGCCCTTGACTGGAATCGAACCTGGACCTTTCAGCCCGCAGGCCAATGCTCTATCCACTGAGCCAAACCGGTTAGGGCTAACTCCCAAATATCTTAAGGCAGAATCTTGTGGTTTTTATCAGTATGAAGTTTGGAGCCCTCCAGATTTCCTTAAGTTAAAACATTGGCTTCATTTCTTCCTTGTGTGGATTCGAGCAAATTACAAACATCCTCTTTGCCTCAGTTTCCTCAACTGTAAAAAAATGTTTTTGGTAAGTGTTAACTAGAGGCCTGGTGCACGACATTCGTGCACTGGCAGGGAGGGGGGAGTCCCCTCAGCTTGGCCTGTGCCTTCTCGAAGTCCAGGACCGCTTGGGGGATGTCCGCCTGCTGGCTTAGGCCCGCTCCCCAGTAGGCAGACATCCCCTGAGGGGTCTTTAGCCCTGCCGCGGAGGCGGGAGAGGCTCCCGCCACTGCTGCTGTGCTCACCAGCTGTGAGCCCAGCTTCTGGCTTAGCGGTGCTCCCCCTGTGGGAGTGCACTGACCACCAGGGGACACTTCCTGCATTGAGCATCTTCCCCTTGCGGTCAGTGTGCGTCATAGCTACTTGTCGTTCCTCTGTTCGGTTGATTTGCATATTAGCCTTTTATTATATAGGATACACATGTGCTTTGTACTTGTGTGTTTACTAATGTTACTCAAAACTTGCTCCCCACCAATGTTGCCTCCAGTGATCAGCATACAGCCTGGCACATAACAGGTGCTTAATAAATGTCTGTGAATCATTGAATATTGAAATCAGCTTTTTTTCTAACAGATTATCCAGGTTTCTCATGCTCCAGTGATGATTCTCCATGGCAACATAAACTATTCTTCACCCCCAGTCTGTACATTGCCTCCTTAATGCAGGAAACCACGTTAACTTTGGGAAGCCCTCAGAGTACTGTGCTCTGCCTGGAAAGACTTCCTAACTGTGCCTGCACACTCCTCCTCCAAGGGGAAAGCCTTGGTGGGCACGCAGCTCCCTTGTCTCCTGTGTCTTGCCCTTTATGTCCTTTTTAATCTGGGATCCCCTCTCTTCATGTCCTTTTTGGAACAAAGCAAAGTCTAAATAAAGTTTTTCCTTTTTTTCTACCTACTTCTCTGGCTTCCCAGTTACTTCGAAATCAGTGTCCAGGGCCAAGATGTGCCACCTTCATTCTGTCAAATTCATATGTTGAGCCCAAACCCCAGGTACCTCATTATGTGACCATTATCTAGAGATAGGCCTTTCATTTATTTATTTATTTTAAAATATATATTTTATTGATTTTTTACAGAGAGGAAGGGAGAGGGAGAAAGAGTCAGAAACATTGATGAGAGAGAAACATCAATCAGCTGCCTCCCGCACACCCCCCGCACTGGGGATGTGCCCGTAACCAAGGTACATGCCCTTGACCAGAATCAAACCTGGGACCCTTGAGTCTGCAGGCCGATGCTCTATCCACTGAGCCAAACCGGTTAGGGCTGGAGACAGGCCTTTTAAAGAGACAACAGGCTGATGAATCTCCGAGGGAAGGGGGTGGGGAGAGAGATTAACCAAAGAACTTATATACACAAATACATAACCCACGGACACAGACAGTATTTCGGTGAAGGCCTGGGGAGAGGCAGGAGTGAGGTGAAGGGGGTAATGGGGGGGGAGAGGATATCTGTAATACTTTCAACAATAAAGATAAATTTTTAAAAAGGGATAATGGATGAACCCAGTTCTATATGAATGGTGGTGTCCTTATAAGAAGACAGAAGTGGACACAGTCACAGAAAGGAGGAGGGGTCATCTGCAAGACAAGGTGAGAGACCTCAGGAGAAGCCAAACCAGAGGACACCTTGATCTTGGACTTCTAGCCTTCAGAACTGAGAAAATACATTTCTGTCGCTTCAGCCCCAGTCGGTAGTACTTTGTCCTGGCAGCTCTAACAAACGGATATAGTTGGGAGCCAAAGACGTTTGCCTCCTGCATTACTGTGTTTAGGGTTATGAGGAGCTCTTCTCAGCCAAGAGGCCGTGTCAAGGGCATCAGGGACTATAGCTCTCCAGAACAGAACAGCAGAGGGAACCCTTCTGCCCACAACCTGGCGGTTACTCAGGGTTACTTATGCAACAGAGTCAGGCAGCGCCACAACTTCTCACAAAATTAAGTCAGACAGGTAATTACCAGCAAGGGCTCTGTATTTCAGTATCACCCAACACTCTGTGCACAGCCCTGCAACAAAGAACAATTCTAGGAGTCCTTGCAAGAGACTCTGTCCCAGCAGAATTGTCTCTAAAAAACAGTCTCTGCAGAGCTATTTCTCCTTCTCATTTATTTCCACTGTAAAATGGACGATGCTTTTTCCTACTCTGGAAAAATCTCCCAAGTCACTATTTCTCATTGAGGAAAGGATTAATGTGGTGGTCATTACCCTGCCTTGTGGGAAACCGGCTATTGTCTTCACTAGCAGAGAGGTGTGGACTAGGATCCCGGAAGGCTGGTGACCCTTGAGCCCTGGCAAAGGTCAGAGCTATGCACCCACTGTTTAGTCAAGACAATGGTAGCTGAAGCAATTTCCCCACCAGACAGTCATGTAAATCCTTACTGATAAGACAGTCTGCCTGTTACTGGAAATTGTCTGCCTAAGGGCTATAGGTGTATCCCAAATTGAATAAAAGGATGCCAAGGCCGGAGCCCAAGCGGAGTCCTTCCTCTTGAGTTGGGCTCCCGCCTGGTCCCCCAATATTTCCAAATTATTATTTCTTGTCTCGTCTCTTTCATTTGCGTGTGGCCCCTCTTCCAGAGCCCGAAACCTGAACCATGCGGGACGTGGGACACACTGCCTGCTGAGTGTGACTGTACCAGATACACCCTGAGAATTCACATAGCGTATTGGCTTTCAGAACATTGCAAAGCTTTTCTGGAACTCCTATTTCTTCTTTTCTATGCCCTCCACTCACTCCAACCATGACCCCACAGTCATAGATAGGTCCTGGAGACGATGAAATTGTACTTCAATAATTGGTGCCACCTTCATTCTGTCAAACTCTAACCTGCAAGGTCTCAGTCCTATAAAAATTATTTATAATAAGTAGATCCTACTGATACCATTGTGATGGATTGGTTATTAATAATTGGAAAGGAGCAAAGCGGGGAGCCAGACATGATAAGCATGGCCATTTGGGCAGCTTCACCAGGAAGCTGCAACTGTGCACTCCCCAGGGAACCCCTGGTCCATTCCCTGCAGACTCCTGGGGGAGGGGACTGGACATTAGGGAGATGGACACATGCACAGTGAGTCGGGGTGACATAGGGAAGGTGCCTGTCAGTCAAACGTGGGAACAGATATCATTGGCCAGGAGGGACAGGGCCACTGCAAGTCTGTGAAAATTTAGGGATACATAATCCCCCAAACAAAGGAGCTCTTGGCTTTCTTCTGGCTCCCTTGCATTCGCCCATGTGGCCCACAGCCATGTGGACCCCACACACAATGGACCAATGAGAAACACAAACTAAGCTCGCCTGATGCTGAATTGGACTGTGCCCTAACATGGCGTGAAAACACTGGACAGCAGTGTTAATTCTTGCCCTATTGAAGTCACAGATACACTTCTGTGGCAGGACAGAGGGAAATGGAACCTTGGAAACTCAGGGGTGTAATTCCACAGAAATAAAGCTTTCGACAATACCCCAACCTCCTATGGGGGCCTCCGGAAATTCTTATTCCAGCAGCACCCCAAGAAACCCACTTCCCCCAGCAACAGGTGAGGGACGAGGAGATCTCCTCACCGATAACACCACCAGGAAGGGACCCAGGCTTCCTAAAATATTTAATGCTTTCAATATTTCCAATTCCATGCATCTGAAATTCTTCATGATGACGTTTATTAAATGAATGATACAGAGCAGATGATATTTCATAATCTATAGACTCAGGGGTATACAACATGCAACTCCCTTTACTGATATTTCCCCATAACTGATTTCTCTTTCTAGCTTCCCCTCCAGCAGAAAACGGTGTAGAGGGCCGCCTGGGAGGCACCTGGGCATTTCCTTAATTATTCATCAGCTGAACTCAGGGCTTAGGCCGAGTCACGCCCTGGGAACATGCTTCCCCAATGAGGCTGGACATGTTAATCAGTTCTGACTTCATAGCAGCCCAGGTGTCAGCAGGGGCGGGTCTAGGTATGTAAATCCAGTAATGCTGGGGCCTAGTTAAGAATGCAAATAAGCTCCTTTGATCCTAAGTTTTGGTGTTACTTCCTGGATTTTTGGGATATAAGATAAACCTGCTGGGTGGCTCAGGGTCGTCGTCATGCTGCCTCTCCATGAGAGAGGAAAGATGGCGTCCCACCCAGCCCCAGCTTCATGAATCTATTTTTGCATCTTGTTTTCTTTATTTCTATTATTTCTCAATCCCTGGCCGCCTCCATTTAGAACCGGTTCGTTCGTCTCTCTTTCCTCGAAGGACGCGGAAAAGGGAGATCCCCGCCATGTCTGGCCCCCGCCGCATCAGGCCCCCGTAAAACGGAATCAATTTATTTCCAAGACAACTCAGATATATCAATGATTTTTCAGACATTTCAAGGTTAAAATGCCATCAATTCAGGGTTGAGCTGTCCCCCTCGCTCCCCTCCCCCCAGATGGGTCCATACAAAAGGGACCGGGCCTTAGAAGGGGCCATTGCCCCTCGGACCCTGCTCTGTTCTGCACTGGCAGATGCTGAGATGAGACCTGCTGGGGCCAGGCTCCTTCAGTCACCTGAGTAGCCGGGCCATCCTAGTTGGGATGTTGACTGAGCAGCATGCCAGTCTCTTCCTCAACCCTCAAGGTCACTTCAGTTCAGGGTGAGCCCTTTCAGCAGCCCCGTGGCTTTGGGAGGCTCCCCATGGGCGGCTCCCAGCCTGGTCCTCTCATCTTGGACATTTTCTACTTGGCTGCTGCTCCTTCCCCAGTAGGGTTAAATTCACTTAATTAACAAGCTCTCAAATAATCATAATAGGATTCACTTTTAATAGTGGTCGTTAAAATTTGCTCTTTTGAATGAACTGAAAACTGAATCATCAAATATTCATTTTTAGGACCAAAGTCAGCTTTGAATAATTTTTCCTCTGCACAAAAATGTCCTTGAGGACGCTAAACAATTCGTTGACTCATCCAACTTTCCCTTCCAAGCACATCTCTCTTGGGGTGATGGCGGGGGCGGGGGCGGGGAGGGGGGCATCACTGAGACCTGAGACAGAACACAAAGGATATAGAGATGTCTCTTTTATTTCCATATAGCCAGCTCTATCAAGGTTGTTAATAAAGTTATATTCTACAAAGTCAACCCCACTTCATGTTTATATCATCAGCACTTGTTCTCGTGTCATCTGCATTCCAGAACTTAATTTGCCTTTGGCTTGGCTATCTGCAATGCTTTCTAACATTCCTAACAGTATACAGTTCACATCAGTATTCAGTTTTACTAACTCGGTGTTCTGTAACACTGGATTCCGAATACTTTCATAATGAAAGGTGAGGACTTCTGGACACAGTGCAAAAAGAGAAAGGGGGGAACCATCCATGGCTCCCTAAATCTCAGGAGAGAGAAACAAGGAGCTGCATGCTGACTCAGTATTGTTAAAGTTAAGCCAGAATATGACTATCCCGAGAGAATGAGACAATAATAACGGAAGTCTTTCTTCGGTTCAGAGCAAAGACAGAATCGCCCCTCGGGAGGGGTGGAGCGCGGTCAGGGGAGGCCTCAGGAGGAGGGGAGAGTAGGTGCCCACAAAGAGAAGAGGAAGGAGAGCAGCGGAAACATCCCAGGGCAATGCGAGCGGATAGGCAGGAACAGATTCCACAAGTGGGACTCAGCCACTCCAGCTGCCGGGCGGGCTGCTTCGCTCCCGTATTTCAACGTTCTCAAGCAGGTGGCTGTGTCCCTCGGGGGACATGTGGCAATGTCCGGGGACCTTTTCGGGAAGTGCTCCTAACATCTATTGGAAGGCGGCCAAGGATACTGCTGCTAAACATCCCACAATGCACAGGATGTCCCCCTCCAAACAAAGAGGTATTCAGCCGAAATGTTAATAATGCTGACTTGGGGAAATCATGTTTTACTTTACCTCTCGTCTGAGGACAAAGCTCTGTGCAGTTTTTCAGACCTGACCGTGGACAGTGGCAGTTTTACTGGCAGGCTTCCCGGTGGTGGGGTCTGCTCTCCCCAGGGGAGACTTGCTACATAGCCAGTGCACTCAGCTTTCTGCAGTCAAGGCCTCAGACACCACACACCCCCCTCCCCCACCCCAGCTATGCTCCTAGGTGTAACTGCAGGCCTGGCCTACGCTCCTCCATCCCCAGGCCTCCTTCTGTGGGGGAGGCATCGCCAGTGAGACATGCCGGGGTATGGAAAGGAGAAGTTTGGGAACTACGGTAAAGGGCACAGGATAGATCAAGTATATCTTTCTGCTTTCTTTCTTTTTTAAAATGTATTTTTATTGATTTCAGAGAGGAAGGGAGAGGGAGAGAGAGATAGAAACGTCAATGATGACAGAGAATCATTGATCGGCTGCCTCCTGCAGGCCCCCTACTGGGGACCGAGCCCGCAACTCAGGCATGTGCCCTTGACGGAATCGAACCCCGGACCTTTCAGTTCACAGCCTGACGCTCTATCCACTGAGCCAAATTGGCTAGGGCTCTGCTTTCTTGATTGTAAGAAATGTCCAAACCTGTAGTGAATTTTTATGAGTTTATTTGGGCCAAACTGTTGATAATTGCCAGGAAGCAAAAATCTCCAGGAATCGAGAAAATGCTCCTGAGAATGGCAGTTTTGCAGCTTATTTTATAAATTAGACTCAAAGGAGAAGACGTAATGAGCACTGCAGGAAACCCATGGCTGGAAATGAAGTGGGTGGGAGGAAGCAAACGGGGGAAATCTCGGGGCCTGGATAAAAAAGTAAAATGTAAGGACACTCACTTCTTTTACATTGGCGGGTACAGAATAGTTAATAATTAACATTTACAGCACACGGAGATGGTATGTGGGGAACAAGGTAACCATGAGGGTTTGTGTGTCTCTTGCTCTGGTGCAGGGGGTTGTGCCCCGAAGGGTCTGGGTAAAAGGGGACTCCTCTGACATTTCAAAGGTATGTTATCTCAGATGCAAAAAGACCACAGACGGGCTCACTTAAGGCAAAGACTGACCTTTGTCAAGGAAGCCACAGGCTTGGGATGTGACTACCCACCACGGCCAGCTTTTACTTAGGAATTTTAATGTTCAGACCAGCCTGTGTGGTTACTTCCGGTCTCTGAGTTTGTGAGGCCCGACACGCAGGCCTCCCTGGAGCTCGTCAGGTTTAGCAGGCGGCCCCCTTTCTCACCCACAAGAATGTGAGTAATTTTGCGTGGCATGAAATCCAGAAGGTCAAAAAGGGGGTGCACGGAATGCCCTCCTCCCACCCCATTTTCCAGTCACCCAGGTCTCCTTCCTAAGGAAAAAGCATTGTTAGTTGTTTCTTAACCAACGGTTTTAAACCAAACAGACTTTCTGACATCTGTAGATCTTGGCTTGGTGGTGGTGGTGGAGTGTGTGTGTGTGTGTTGGGGGGGGGGGGGGGGTGCGGGGGGAGGGGGGGAAGAAGGGAGGGGGACGTGGGGGGGATGGAGGGAGGGAACGGCTGCGAGGTTCTTCCTGAGAACCAGAGCTTGTCCCAGGGGTGGACTGTCCAAGACAGCTGCAGAGGAGAAGGGCCCAGGGCCACCACAGTCTAAGCTAGCAGCTGACCCCACCCCCTCCCCACCCCCACCCTCATGGGTAACAGATTGGGGGAAGGCTTCTGGGCCCTTGGCCACTAAGGAGTAAGCCTCTAGGCGGTTTGGCCCAAAGGAGGGCTCCAGGCCATTGTCAGTCCTGGGAAAGGGGACACAAGGGGCCCAAGAGGGAGGAGGGGCAGCCTTTCCCTGGGAGAGCCTGCTAGGCAGGCAGCACGGGCCAGGTCTGGGAGGAAGAGAGCTGGGCCTGGGGGAGGCTGCCTCTCCAGGGCGGTCCTCTCCCAAGGAAGTCTGGGGGCGTCGTCTCCCCGAGATCTGGGGTGGTACCCGCACCCCCTCACCCTCAGCCTGGGGTGTATGGGGACGGTCCTCTCCCTGCCACAGAATAGCAAGGGGCAGACAAGAGCAGGGCTATGGCCCACGCCTGGTACTTTTATTTGGGGTTCTTCAGGAGGGGAGATTTAAAAATAGCCTGTCAGACACCTGGCCCCTGTTGCTCAGTGGTTAGAGCCTCCCCTCCCCAGCTCCCTGCAAGGATCTCAGGCTCCATTCTGGTCTAGAGCACGCCTTGGGTTGCAGGGTTGATCGCTGCCCTGATTGGGGAGCCTGCAGGAGGCAACCAATCGATGTGAGAATCACAGGGATATTTCTCTTCCCCCTCCCTTCCTCCCTTTTACTGTCTCTAAAAATCAACGGAAAAAATATCCTCGCGAGGGTGCGGATTAATAAAAATAGCCCGGCTGACGAGTGGAGAGTCACATACAGTGCTGCTTTTCATAAAAGGCGACGAAGGCCTGCTCACGTGTGAGCCTGGCGACGGAGTGCAGTGGACACAGAGGGTCCGTGGACTCCTTTGTTGACCTGTCCAGGCGCGGTCGGAAGTGGGGCAAAGGTCGCCAGTGCAAACCAGGGCCCGCGCCATGCCCAGCCTGGTGTTTGTTCCTGAGTCTGAAGATCAGCGGAGGCCTTTCATTTTAAAGATAAAGGAGAAAACAGATTATTTTTTGGGGAGGTAAGAAAACAGAATTTTTTAATAAAAGGATTATTTTTTTTTCCCCTTGAAGAGTGTACACTTTTTCTTGGGTCATCTTTTGGCCTTCCCTTTGTTAATAAAGAAATTCAACCAAATGATCTGTTTCATATGTTCATCTGTTATCTGGTGTCAAATGACGAGCTATTTTAAGGCATGCGTTTTACAGTTTATTTTGAAGCTGATCATCAGGTAACAGATATCTATGGACTCCTAGATCACCCTTAGCTGTGCCATTTTTGGGGTATAAAATAATAAAATTGGGTTTTTGGTCCTCAGGTTTATCATCTAGTTGGAAACACAGAATGAGCACTAGCACGTGTGATGTCACACACGCCACGGAAAGACTCTAAATAGCTCAGTGTTCGCTGTGAAATCAGATGACAATGTGTCTAGGACTTCAGAGAAAGAAAGAGATCAATGGGGGAAGAGGAATCCGGGAAACGGTCCAAGAAGAGGCCTGTTTTCACGTTTAGATAAGATTTCAGTAAGTACTGGCTGGGTTCCGCTGAATCAAAGCTCCAGGAATCTTGGTTGCCATCTGTAACCCGAAGGCTGGGCGTTGACCGCAGGCTATGTCCACGCGTCAGTATAACCATTACCCAGGTTAACACACACACAATGTCACGTACACCGGAAGCTCCCCTTGTGCCCCTCCCCCTCAGGTCACTGCTATCCCAATAGTAACACCATAGATTCCTTTACGTGGCTTTGGAACGTTCCATATCTGCTCTTTGTGCCAGCCATCAAGCTATAGCTTCTCAGCTCACACCCACTCGTCTAGTCTCTGCCTCGGGGTGAGGGCAGGAGTGAGTCCACCAGCCCCGTTTCTGTGCCATCTGCTCCCCTAACCTCGCCAGGAGAATCTAGAGAGAATCTGCCTTTTGAAGGAGAAGGAAGGGACTTGCTTCTTCCTGCTAGCTTCCTGTTGGCTCCCTTTTCTCCCTAGCAACGCTTCTTCCCCATCTCCACCCCTGCCTTACCCGCCAACCCTCAACCGGTGGCAATGCCTCTCCGGAGCTGTGCTTGAGTGAGTTTGTAACTTCTTATGACTTGTGGAGCCAGCCTCAGGGCATCCCAAGCTGCCAGGCCCAACAGCAGAGAGCGGGGCCCAGGAATGAGGGTAGCATTCCAAGAAGAGACCTCACCCACCTCGAAGCTTCTAGATTTCAGGAATTCTAACATTATTACTTGGTTCCCCACCCGAGGGGTAGTAGCTACCTCCCCAGACCTCCTTGTGGCTTGCAGTCATCTAGTTAAAATCTTTATACCTAGTTAGCAATTCTTTATGTTACATCCTCTCTACAGGAATAACTGGTGTGGTTTTGCGCTGTTTATTGGATCCTGACGGTAGAATTATTCAGGGTTCATTCTTTTGTGCCTGGCTTCTTTCACTCAGCACATTAGTGAGACTGCTGTAGTATTACACGTAGCTACGGTTCATGAATTTCCACTGCTGTTCAGCACTCCACTGTGGGGACATGCCACCATTCATTTACCCCGCTACTGTTAGTAAATATTTAGATTTGCTATGAATATTCTTGCACACGAGTTCTGATGCATACGTGTGTGCATTTCTGTGTATTTTGGAAGGGGAATGCTTGCAACATAGGGTATGTAGATATGCAACTTTATTAGATCCCACCGTATGGTTTTACAGAATGGTTGTACCAATTACACACCCACCAGCCGTGGAATGAGTGTTTCCATTGCCCACATTGTAAACAGTTCTTGACATGTAAACTTTTAAATGCTGGCTATTCTGCTGTATGTGTGGTAGTATCTCATTGTATAACATTTATTTCTGTATAACAAATTAGCCCCAAGTTTGGTGGCATAAAAATGTCCTTATCTCCGGGTTTCTGTGAGCCACCAGTTCTTTGGGAGTGATTTAGCAGGGCGGTTCTGCTCAGGGTCTTTCACTCACCCAGCTCTTGGCAGGAGGCCTCAGTTCCTTGCCTCCTGGGCCGCTACCTGAGTGATCCCAGAGGGGGAGTGAGGGAAAGCTATAGGGCCTTAGCCAGCGGAGTCACAGAAGCCTCAGGCTTCCATCTGTTTTATTCTCGCTGTTGGTAGCCAGTGTCTACTCCTAGACCACCCACGAAGGGGGGTGGGTGGAATTAGGCCCCATGTTTTGAAGGGAGAAGTCTACAGTAGCCCCCCCCCCACCCCTTATCCCTGGGGGACATGTTCCAAGACCCCAGTGGATGCCTGGAGCCACGAATCGTACCAAACCCTGTATATACTGTACTATGTTTTTTCCTATACCTACATACCTATGATAAAGTTCAATTGATAAATTGGGCACAGTAAGAAATTAACAACATTAAATAATAATATAGAATAATTTTAACAATACTAGAGGCCCGGTGCATGAAAATTCATACACTGGAGGGGGGGGTCCCTCAGCCCAACCTGCCCCCTCTCATAGTCTGGGAGCCCTCAGGGGAGGGAGGCCACCCAGCGATCTGGGGAAGCTGATGCCCCATCACACCTCTGCTGCTGCCACTGCTGGCAGCGCAAGCCTTAGCCGGCCCTGGTTACCTGAGCCTTGGCTGGCCCTGGTTACCTGGGCCTTGGGCGGCCCTGGGTGGCTGGGCAGCTGTCATCCAAGGCTTGCCTGTGCCTCGGGATGGCCCTGGGAGGCTGAGGGGTGGAGGGGATTGGGGGACTCTGGAGGCAGGTGCACGGAGTGGCTGGACCCGCGGGGCTGAGGGGACTGGGCGCTGCCATCTTGTGGCTGTGGGCGCTGCCATCTTTGAGGGAGTGGCAGTCAATTAGCATATTCCCTCCTTATTGGCTGTGGGTGCTGCCATCTTTGTGAGGGCATGATGGTCAATTAGAATATTCCCCCTTTATTAGATAGGATACTGTAATAAAAGTTATGTGAATGTGGTCTCTCTTAAAATAATATACTGTACTCACCTTTTCATTTAAAGAAAGCATTTGACGGTTTCTCCTGGCATATCACTACTCTTCTGCTTTGGGGCCACAATTAATTAAAATAAGAGTTACATGAACACAAGCACGGCTATATAGACAGTCGATCTGATAACCAAATAGGCTACCCAGTGACTAATGGGCGAGGAGCATATGTCTAGCCTGGACACACCGGGAAAAAGGGTGAGTCTTGCCCCAGGTAGGACAGAGCTAGAAGGCCTGAGATTTTGTCACGCTACTCAAAATGGTGCGCAATTTAAAACTTATAAATAGTTGATTTCTGGACTTTTCCATTTAATACTTTTGGATCACAGTTGATTGTGGGTAACAGAAACTGCAGAAAGCAAACTTTTGGATCAGAAGGCATACTGTATCAAGGAATTTATGGACTTAACTTAAATCCATTACATGCATTATGGTTTTCATTTATAGCTGATTACTAACAAAACTGAGACCTTCCATTTGAGTATAATCCGGTGAAATGTCCAAACCTCTTGACCATTTTTCTTTTTGTTGTTTTTAAATTTTTTTTTATTGATTTCAAAGATAAAGGGAGAGAGAGAGAGAAAGAGAGAGAGAGAGAGAGAGAGAGAGAGAGAGAGAGAAAGAGAGAGCAATATCAATGATGAGAGAGAACCATTGATTAGCTGCCTCCTGCACATCCCCTACTGGGGATCGAGACTGCATGGGCCTGTTGGGGAATCGAACCATGACCTCCTGGTTCATAGGTTGACGCTCAACCACTGAGCCACGCTGGCTGGGCCTTTTTATTGTTTTTAAAAATTAATTTGCAGAAGTTTTTTGGATATTCTGGACACAAGCTCTTTGTCCGAACTATGTGCTGACATTATCTACTCAATCATGGGTAATGTCTCTTTTATACCTTTCAATGTTTTCCAATTTACTTATATTACTTTTACATTTTAAAATATCTTTAAGCCCTAACTGGTAGGGCTCAGTGGATAGAGCATCAGCCTGCGGACTGAAAGGTCCCAGGTTCGATTCCGGTCAAGGGCATGTACCTTGGTTGCGGGCACATCCCCAGTAGGAGGTGTGCAGGAGGCGGCTGCTTGATGTTTCTCTCTCATCGATGTTTCTTTTTTTCTTTTTTTAAAATATATTTTATTGATTTTTTACAGAGAGGAATGGAGAGTTAGAAACATCCATGACCGGAATCGAACCTGGGACCCTTGAGTCTGCAGGCCGACGCTCTATCCACTGAGCCAAACCGGTTTCGGCTCATCGATGTTTCTGACTCTCTGTCCCTCTCCCTTCCTCTCTGTAAAAAAAATCAATAAAATATATTTAAAAAATAATAAAATAAGTTTTACTGGCAGACGGACAGTGAGAGCAGTCTGCAGAGTTCAAATATCAGTGGGTGTGAGGGAAGGAGACAGCAGGTGCCGGCAGGCAGCTGGTCACTGCGAATCGGTCACTGACCTGGACATTCCAAACTCTTGTTTCTTTGGAAACTTAAGAAGCCTTAATCCAATCAGGTTCTATTTTCTGTTCCAGATTGTGAAGATGATCCCAAGGATAACCTGCTATGTTCCCTCCCTTCCCAAAGAGGCTTACCTCTTTCCCAGAGATGCAAAGACGTTCAGTTCTATTGTTTGCTTGCTCATAGAAAAGGCATAGCCTGGAGCAGCGGTCACCAAACGGTGGTCCCTGGACCACTGGGGGCCCGTGAGGTTGAAAGGTGGGCGACCGCTGGCCTAGAGCTCGGGATGCGAGGAGGAGCACTTTATTTATCTGTAAGTAACTACCTTTATTTGAGATCAGCAGAAACATCTCAATAATCTCTAATCAATGTCCCCTTTTCAGTGGTTTCTTTCAGAATTGGTTTATCTTTGTTGTTGTTAATTCTCACCCGAGGATACTTTCCCATTGATTCTTAGAGAGAGTGGAAGGGAGGGGGAGAGTCACACAGAGAGAGACATGGATGTGAGAGAGGCATTGATTGCTTGCCTCCAGCACGTGCTCCGACTGGACGGGGGATCCAGCCTGCAACCCAGGTATGTGCCCTTGACCAGAATCGAACTCAGGACCCTTCAGTCTGTGGGCCAACACTCCATCCACTGAGCCAAACCAGCGAGCGCCAGAATTGGTTTATTCTTTGTTATAGGAAAGCTTTGTCCACTATGAGCCCTTCACAAGTTATCCTACCAGATAATAAAACCTTTTTCAGATGTTCGAATTCTTGGTACTTTGTTGTCCTTTAGGACTTAACCTAAAACTCTGTCCTGGAAGAATTCTTAATTTTTTCAAAGCCCCAAATAACGTGAATGAAATAATATTATTGTTGAGGTCAATGTACGTGTTTAAACAGTTTAACATGAGTAATAAATTAAAAAGCCTCCAGATTTTGTCTTTCCTACTTAGCGTCTCCTGGAATCCCACTGAGCAATTTCTTTCCTCACCTAGCCCCTGACCTGGCCAGTCACCATGTGAAGAGGAACCCTTTTGGATACTAAACGGGTCACCCTGTGAGGTCTCATCACAGCAGAGGGCAGCTTGCGCCATCTGCTGGGGACAGTGATAGTCCCATTCCTTCGTGAAGTAATTGGCCTGAGTCCAGGTAGTTCACTACCTCATCAGCTTTAGTATTTCTGAGTGACAATTACATACCTTGAGACACTCTGTCTTTTAGATTATGTTTCAGATAAAAGCAAAGTATAATTTATCCTGGAGATAAAAATAATTTTAACTCAAAATATGCAGAGTTATCCCAGCCATTGCCTGTTCTTACCCCCAAAGGATGTCCTAAGGAGGGGCTAAGACAGTAGTTATAGCTGGAAACCAGCTAATTTCTTCAGAGCAATCATAGTGGTGTATGCAAGTGTTTCCACCAAACCATCTCCTTTCCTTCCTCCCACCCTCTTCTTCCTTCCTTCCTTCCTTCCTTCCTTCCTTCCTTCCTTCCTTCCTTTCTTCCTTCCTTCCTCCCTTCCTTCCTCCCTCCCTCTTCTTCCTTCCTTCCTTCCTTCCTTCCTTCCTTCCTTCCTTCCTTCCTCCCTTCCTTCCTCCCTCCCTCCCTCCCTTCCTTCCTTCCTTCCTTCCTTCCTTCCTTCCTTCCTTCCTTCCCCTCTTTCTCCCTCCCTCCTTCCCTCTCCCCCTCCCTCCCTCTCTTTCCTTCTCCTTCCCCTTCCACTCCTTCTTCTCCTTCTCCTTCTCCTTCTTCTTCCTCTCTCTCTCCTTTCTCTCTCCCCCTCCCCTTAATTAAAAAAAAAAAAGATTTGAGCTCTAACCCATTTGGCTCAGTGGATAGAGCGTCGGCCTGCGGACTCAAGGGTCCCAGGTTTGATTCCGGTCAAGGACATGTACCTTGGTTTTGGGCATATCCCCAGTAGGGGGTGTGCAGGAGGCAGCTGATCGATGTTTCTCTCTCATCGATGTTTCTAACTCTGTCCCTCTCCCTTCCTCTCTGTAAAAAATCAATAAAATACATTAAAAAAATTATTTGAGACTCTGCTAATGCATCCAGAACAAACACCACGAGTTAAATACTTCTACGTATAGTCTCCTATTGGCAAACTTCCCAGGCCTCAAAATCATGGCAAGACTATGATGTGCACTGACAACTGGCAAGTAACTCGGTCATCTATGGTCTTGGGTGCTGGGCTCAGGAAACCCTGTTAGTAGCCATGCTGTTGGGCCCTCCGCTCCCTAAAGAGACAGAAAGGGCCAATCAAAGACCTGGCCTGGAGGTTCACAACGTGGCCCTGATGACTTGTTAACAATACCAACTATTTATTTGACCACTATTTAGCCTGCAGAAATACTGAGCCCCTGAACTCTATACTCCCAGCTGGAGTCCTGCTGCCCCCGAACCCCAGCTCTTGGCCCCACATCTGCACTCCTCTCTGCCCCCACCCTCCCCTGAGAGCACCCTCCCTGTGTGGGGGTCTGGCTGGCTGGCCTCAGCCTGGCCTCCGTTCCCACTCGTGGACCCTCGCCAGACCCTGCCCAGGGGTGGACTCCATTTGCTCTGTGCTCCCGCTGGCTCTGAAAGAGCTGGGAAAGTTTCTCAGCTTGCAAGAACCCAAGTGATGAAATAGGACCCACTGGGATAATCCAGAATAATCTCCTCTCAAGGTCCTGGACCTTCAGCACAGGCACAAAGTCCCCTTTGCCATTTAAGGTGACTTATTCACAGGTCCAGAGGTTAGGATGGGGACATCTCTGGGGGACCATTATTTTACCAAACAACATTTTGCTTCAACTTTATTAACATTTTGGTGTGCTGTCCCTCCAGGGAGCATGCTCACGCCTCTCCCTCTCCCTCTCCCTTCCCCCTCCTCTCCCCCCCCCTCCCCCTGCCAGCCCCAGGTGAGGTACCTTTGCCTTTGCCTTTCTCTCTCCTAAGCTCCAAAGGCCCTTCTTTTGCCTCTGTAACTTGTTTCCTGAGCTTACACCGCCCAGCTGGCTTACTTCTACTACATCTATAACTTTAAATAAACTTTCTTTTATCATTTGATTTCTGAGCTCTGAATTCTTTCTTTGCTGAACTCAAGAATTGAGGTCCAATTTCGCTGCCAACACCGCTGGTGACAGCAGAACGTGTTGGAGACAGAACTATTTTGTTATACAGAGGTGCTGCGCCTTCCTCTTCATGTCATATTCTCTATCTAGTTCTCTACCGATGCACATGTTGGTCCGATTCTTGTAAACAAACAACGCTGAACAAATATTCTTCTTAGGGTAGGAAACCATAAGTGGCATTTCTGAGTCATAGATGTTCCCTTTTTCGGTTTTAATAGATAGTGACATATCTCCCTTCAAAGTGGTGGTACCAATTTTCACGCACCCCCACAGCCTCACCGAGTTCTTTGGATTCCCCACCCCCACCACTGCCCGTGTCCAGGGAACACCCACTCTGCCTCGTTGCCACATCTTTTCACTGGGCTCCAATCCTCACCTGTGCACATCCACGCTGCAGTCAAAAGAGCTAATCCTGCTGCTGGCTAATTAAAATTCCCCAGGGGCATCCCATTGCTTTATGGGTAAATTCCATGTCCTCAGAATAAACTTGAAGGCGTCTCTTGCTTTGGCCTCACCTCATTTCCAGTCCCTTCCCACATGCCCACATGTACCATTGTCTCCAGGCATATCACAAGCTTCCAGTTTGGTCTGGAATGTTCTTCCTGCTCCACATTCTTTCCCTATATCCGGGAAACTCCTTTCTCCTTCAAGGCTTAGTTCAAGCAAAACAAACAAACCCACATATGTTAACAACATTCTGCTAATATTGTTTCTTCTCCTATTTTTTCCCTGCAGTATTAAAACAAATTTTAGAAATCATATAATTTGCCTGTAAACACTTTAGTATGTTTCCCTAATCTTCAAAAAAACAAAACAAACAAAACCCATGACCACAAGAGATTATAGCAAAATTGCCATTCTTTAGTGTTACCTAGTATCCGTTCCATGTCCAAGGCCCCCAGGCTTTTAAAAAATGTTTCTTTTCTTTTTAAAAACTAGCTTGTCTTAATTATAACCCAAATAAGGCCCACAAACTGCATTTGGCTAATGTGTGTGTCTCTAAAGCCTGCTTTATAACAGATCTCCTCCATCCTCCTTCCTTTGCTTCTGAGGCCATGTATTTATTGAGTGAAGAAACGGGGTCATTGGGTCTGTAGAATTTCCCACGTTCTGGATCGGCTGACTGCTTCCTGGTGGTGTACCGTAACAGGCTCATTTGGCTGCTACATGTCCTTAAGCCTGTCGTTAATTATAGGCCTAACTGGGTTTGCCTTTCTTTCTCCTTTTCTTTTCCAGTTCGTGGGGAGACATTAGAAGTGAGGCTGCATACTGCCTATTGCCTATCCATGTGCATATAGGGTCTGGTTGCCCCAGGTTGGGTGATGTTAACATTGTTCGTCTGGACATATATGAAAAATACTACAATATTCTTAATTAATAAAGTAATTACCTTTTACTGTTTCCTCACCATCTATCAGGCGTTTCGCTGGTTGCTTTCTACATGATTTTCTCGTATCACGTCTCAGGACATTAACTCTACTCACAGATTTGCACAAACATGCCAGGCCTGGCTGGTTGGAAGGCTCTCTGAATGACTGCTCTGACCTGCAGTTTACTTCTTGTAACACGGGCGAACGATTCCTGCTGACTTACAGTAAGGCTTATTTTGAGGGTTATTTGAGATAATGAATGGGAAAGGACTTTGAAGAGTAGACGGGGCTATGCTATATTGTTTCAACATCAGTAACATGAGTTAAAGGAAAACAGAAAGAAACCCCAGGAGAGTCCCTGTGACCCATCACACTTTTCTTGAAGGCACTGGGCCAGGCCCTGAAGTCGAAGATGAGAAGACACAGGATTGGTCCTCCAGGAGCGCGGTCTAGAGGGCGGAAGGCAGAGGGAGCCAGCAATCCGAGGGACCACGCCACAAAGAGGCCCGAGCAGCTCGCTTCCCGCGATCCGCTCCAGAGGGAGCCAGCAATCCGAGGGGCCACGCCACAATGAGGCCAGGGCAGCTCGCTTCCCGCGATCCGCTCCAGAGGGAGCCAGCAATCCGAGGGACCACGCCACAAAGAGGCCCGAGCAGCTCGCTTCCCGCGATCCGCTCCAGAGGGAGCCAGCAATCCGAGGGGCCACGCCACAATGAGGCCAGGGCAGCTCGCTTCCCCGAGGGGGCTGCTCCGGGGACCCGCACACAGTCCGCCAGGTGCGCCTTGGGCCGCGGGTGGTTCTCAGCCCGCCGAGCCGGCCTGCTGGGGCTCTGCCGCGAGCGCAGGGAGCGCGGCTCGGCTAGACGCGGAGGGCGGAGCGCACTGCCCGCGGGAGCCCACCGCTCGGGTCCGAGCCGAGGCCGTACGTTCAAGAAAGGATCACTCAAGCCTCCGCGGCTGCCTTGCAAGATCGGGGGGACCGAGCGCGTGGCAGCCCCCAGCCCGCCGATGCCCGGCCTGGCCGGAGGCAATCTTGCGTCCTAGCGGCCTTTCCGTGCCCAAGTGACTTCTCTTCCGTGCGCTCCCCACGCTTTTCTGGGGTGTCGCTCTTGTCCCAGGCCTACACCCGTTTGCAGCGACTTCCCAGGGGTTCCGATGAGCGACTCGGGACTCAGTCTAGAAGACATTTAAAAGGATGGCCCCGGGGACCAGTGGTGGAGGAAGGTGCAGCCTCGTGTATGTGTTGTTTTTCTGTGGATCTATTGTTGGAGTTGCCAAGGAGCCCGGACTGTGCTTCCCTCGCCGGGGTCGCAGGCCAGCCGGCTCTGCCTGCATCGCCCGCGGGCTCCCGGAGCCCCAGTTCCAGAACGTGGGTGCCGGGCGGGCGGGGCGGGGCAACTCGGGGCTTTTCCGCCTGACTGAGGTCGCAGGGGCGGGGTTCCAGGGCGACCGTGACACGCCCGGCCACGATGCGGAACAGGAAGCATCGAGGATGCGCGGCGGGTTGCAGAGGACGGGGGAGACGTGGGGTCCGGCTCGCCTGGGGTGCTTTTGCTTTCCGATCTGCAGGCGTTGGGTCGTGCTGAGCGCCAGTGCCAGGGGGATTGTACAGGTATCCTTGTAACCGTGTTATAATATTTTTGCTTCTAGGTTAATTGCTATTTCTTGTTTCTGCAAGCTGGAACCTCCCTGCCCTTTTAAGATTGCAAGTTAACCTATTTGCTGGGAAATCACTATTACTTAAGTAAGGCCCGTGTTATTAAATCGTAGGGGTTTCTCACTTCTTAGTGTACGATATAGATAGGAAAAACTTTTGTTTTAAAATACCATTTAAGATAGAAATTTTAACCACAAATAACCCTTGACGACATTGTGGTAATAATATATTTAAGATAACCAGCAAACACGAAAAAAATTACAGGCCAGTGCAGAGTAAACATTTAAAAAATATGTTTTAATTGATTTTTAGAGAGAGGGAGAGGGAGAGGAAGAGGGAGAGGGAGAGGGAGAGGGAGAGGGAGAGGGAGAGGGAGAGGGAGAGGGAGAGGGAGAGGGAGAGGGAGAGGGAGAGGGAGAGGGAGAGGGAGAGGGAGAGGGAGAGGGAGAGGGAGAGGGAGAGGGAGAGGGAGAGGGAGAGGGAGAGGGAGAGGGAGAGGGAGAGGGAGAGGGAGAGGGAGAGGGAGAGGGAGAGGGATAATTGACAAATAAAATTGTATATATTTAACAATACTACGTGATTTGGATGTGGAGAGAGCAGAGTGCCTAAAGAATGGCTCCTTTGCAATAAACACATTCAACAGCAACTTGGGCTTACTCCTCACGGGGGGCAGGATACCATGACCTTCCTGTGATATTACGCCCTATATATATATAAAAAAATACTATGTGATGATTTGAGATTGTGAAATGATTACCACAATTGAGTTAATTAACACATCCATCATATCACACAGTTAGCTTTTTTGATGTGGTGACAATGTTTAAGATTTATTCTCTTACTTTTGCCCAGACTTCTGGCGCTGTTCGCAGAGCTGGAGTGCTCTGTAGCCTCCAGGTTACCATCCATTAAATGTTTGTCTTGAGCATTAGCTGAGGAATCTTCAGTAAAATGCCACCTCTTATATCCTACCTCAGGCCATCCTTTTATTAACCTTTCTCGTCAGAGGTGTCAAAAATAGATGCTTTCTTATATATATTTTATTTTTTTAAAAAAATATATTTTATTGATTTTTTACAGAGAAGAAGGGAGAGGAATAGAGAGCCAGAAACATTGATGAGAGAGAAACATCGACCAGCTGCCTCCTGCACACCCCCTACCGGGGATGTGGCCGCAACCAAGGTACATGCCCTTGACTGGAATCGAACCTGGGACCCTTCAGTCCACAGGCCGACGCTCTATCCACTGAGCCAAACTGGTTTCGGCAATACTTTCTTTATAGGATGCAAAGTCCATCTATGACTCAGATGCATCCATAAACATTCTAAAGTTTCCCATAGAGAACCACTGCGCATAAATGTCTTATTACAGAAGGCCACCCAGAGTTTCAAGGCTAATATGCAGATGGAAAGCCCATATTGTGAAAGTATATATAATCTGAACGCAGTATTCAGAGATGATTGCTCTGTCGGATTCTGTCCCTTGAGCCCAGAGCGAGGGAAAGGCATTGCTTGGATCTCTGAAGTACACTGTGTGTGAATAATCACTTTTTTTGTGTGTGGAAAAGAGTGTAGAAAAATGATGAATTCACACCAACACATTACAAAGGGCTTATGACCTATTGGTTTAAGGTCCTGGAGGGGTGACTCCTTTTAGGAGTCAAATTACACTTCAATAATATTTGAGGACTTTCCCTATTATGTCTGCTATCTAAAGCATCCATCTGATTTCCTAAGTAGTGGTAAAGTTCTATCAGCCAAGTGGGCTGCAATTCTAGTAGTGTTATTCTGGCCTACCTGGTTATCAGTAATCAGACATATTATCATTGTAAGAGTAGAGGACAATTTGTTTAATTGGGAATGTAGATCAAATTCTGTGACTCCTTAGTTCATGAAAAAAAATATTTTTTAAATTGATTTCAGAGAGGAAGGGAGAGGGAGAGAGAGATAGAAACATCAATGATGAAAGAGAATCATTGATTCGTCTGCCTCCTGCAACCTGGGCATGTGCCCTTGACGGGAATCGAACCCGAGACCCTTCAGTCTGTACGCCGATGCTCTGTCCACTGAGCCAAACCGGCCAGGGCTCCGTAGTTCTTAATACAGAACCACAAACCAATCCTTTCCCTTTTCCCTGTAGGTTCATGGCTAAGACCTGGACATCATCTGCACCTTCCCAGGGACTCGACACTTTCCTCGTGGTGAATCCTTGATGGATCTGAGTCGTGGTTGCTGGCAGCTCCTGGGCTGGAGAAATGGCTGCTATCCGATTTGGGTTTGGAAGGCTGAATTTTCATCTGTTGAAGAGAAGGAGTTTCTTGCTGTTGAAACTCATAGCTTTTGTCTGTTCCGTGCTTCTGTTTTGTGAATTTTTCATCTATTACTTAGTGATCCTTCGGTGTAATTGGCCCGAGGTGAAAACTCCAGCCCATGACCGGGAACAAGAGACTCTCGAACCTGTCCTGAAAGCCATGTTTTTGGCTGATACCCACTTGCTTGGGGAAATAAGAGGCCACTGGCTAGACAAGTTACGGAGGTAGGAGCTAACATCAGGCATCTTTCTGAAATTCTGTAGGCGAAAAGGTATCGCGCTCTCCCCACTGGCCAGGCTTAATGGCTTCAGGATACGCATTGTTTTCCTCTCAGAGGAAAACATGGGGCAGTTGACTTCTCCTTGAACTTACTATGTACTGAGCATCTGTTATATCCAAGGACCCGGAATTTGGAAGGGAGGTCTGGGTCTGAGTCTCACGACTTGGGACAAGTTACTGGGGCTCCCTGAGCCTGTCTCTGCCGCCTTGTCTGTAACTGGGTTAACATGAGAGTGCCACAGGCTGTGTGAAGAAAATGCCCACAGCAATGCCCAGCGCATGGCTGTGGTCAGCAAAGGTAGGTTTCCCTTTCTCCTGGGCGGGGCAGACCCTCTCACGGGCACCGGAGTGTGTTTTGAGCTCGCTTGGTTTTGGTCCACTCTGGCAGCAGGAGGAGCAGAGCGGCTGTGGCTGCCTCCCTGGGGGAGGATCAACTCCTGTCTCCACCTTAGACCTGCCCAGCGCTGTCTGTTTCCCCACAGAAGGCTTTTAAGAAATTTTAATGGTGGTGAAATACACATGACATAAAAGTCATCATCTTAAACATCTTTTGTTAAAATCCTCACCCGACAATCTGTTTTTATTCAGCTTTAGAGACAGAGGAAGGGGGTGGGGCGGGGACAGAGAGGAGAGGAGAGAGAGAGAGAGAGAGAGAGAGAGAGAGAGAGAGAGACATCCATGTAGAGAGAGAATCATTAACCGATTGCCTCCTATACTTGTCCTGACTGGGGATCAAACCTGTAACCTAGGTATATTCCCTGACCAGGAATCGACACAACGTTTTGGTGTATGGGACAACATTCCAACCAACTGAACCACCCCACCAGGGCTTAAACTTATATTTTTATATAAGTGTAATTCTAATTGTCCGTTTGTGACTGGCTTATTTCACTTAGCATAATGTCTTCAAGGTTCATCTATGTTATAGCATGTGTCAAAATGTCCCTCCTTTTTAAGGCTGAATAATATTCCACGGTAGGTTTACACCACAGTTTGTTTATCCACTCACCCGTCGATGGACTTTTGGGTTGCTTCCATCTCTTGGCTACTTTGAACAATGCCCACCAAAAGGTGACGGATGGGGGCTTCCGACCACCGGCCAGCAGAGCTCCCTTCTCATCCCCGTGACCTGCAAGCTGACCCCTTTTCCTTACCACGGCTTCATTTGTATCTCGCTGAATAGGTGTCTATTCTTGCAAACAGCAATGGCCTCAGAGTGCTTTGGATATAAGTGAGCCTTACGTTGGATGGCAGGGGAAGATGTGTGATGTCCCCAGGGATGAGTGAAGAAGACAAGGGCAGATGGAGGGGCTGCTATACTTTTTACTTCTAGTTTTAAGCCATAAGAGGCATGACCTAGAGAAGGCCAGGAAGAGACTGAGCTTCTTTGGCTTTGTTTGGGTCTTACAAATTGTGCTTCATTTATGCTCAGTCCCCCAAGTAGCCTTCTTTGTTCCGTTGCTGTGGCTGCTTCTAGATGCTTTCTTCTCCAGGGCAACTAACATGAAGTCAAGAAAAGCTGAGGAATGTATTTTGAGAGGTATCTTGAGTGAAGCTGTACCATGCCGCGGTTTACAAGGGGCCTGAAAAGCCTCCGCTGACCAAAAGTTACTGTCCCCTGTGTATATGCCCGGGACGGGACAGTCCTCCTTAGCAGGGCGGAAGCAGCCAGGAAAGATGCTGTGAAAAGGAGGGAAGAATTGGGATCTTTAGGAAAATGACACGGTTGGTTAGGGAGGAGAGAGGCGGGGTTGAGAAAGCACTGACATTTTGAACACCTGCGCTGTGCCAGCCCTTTACAAATACTGTTTCACTTAATCCTGTGACTACCCCGTGAAAGTAGGTTTCTGTTATCTTCATTTACCGACGAAGAAGCTAGGAACCAGAGAGAGGAGGCAGCGTTCTCACAGCGTCACAGCTGGTCCGTGGGTGGAGCTGGGATGCTAAGCCATTGCTTGTCGGGTTCCAGCTCCAGGCTCTGGACTTTCACTTGTTCACCTGAAGGTGATGCTGGCGAGCGTGCTTCTCTCAGTCTCTCCCCAGCTCTGAGGGCAGGAAGTGGGGGTCCCCCCACGCAGGGGAAGTTAAGCCAGATGCTGTCCTCTGCTCCGTGTCGTGCAGAATCAGTCTACACTGGGCAGCTTTGGAAGCTGCACTGAGCCCTCAGGTCCCCGGGGCGCTCAGGACTGAGTGTTGGCTTCGGGGTGCAGTGTGGGGCCTGCTCTGTGGGTACCATCGGAGGAGTCAGCCTTTGATAGGTGTGGGAGGGGCAGCCTGACTCCCCTCTGGTGCCTGTGCTCCCCGCGTTTAATCAGGATTCTTTCTTTGGTCCTTCCGAGCAGTGGATGCAAATGCGAGGATGGGGCCGGAGAAGGAGGAGAATGGGACCATTTAGTTCGCCTTTTAAATGGCCCATAAGACAGGTGTGGGCTCCACCCAGGAAACAGCCTGATGCCTTTTTCCATTGGCCTCCAGGGAGTGGCAAATGGAGAGAGCCTTCCAGACGGCTCTGTGGTTGTTGCAGCCGGAGGTCGTCTTCATTTTGGGAGACATCTTTGATGAAGGGAAGTGGAGCTCCCCCCAGGTAGGACCCTTCAGTCCTGGCGCCCTCATCCTGCTCTCACGTCCTGTACAGGCAGCCCGCAAATGCATGGAGCGATATCAGGGAGGGGTGGAAGTTTCGCTTAATACTAATATTAACAATGCATAGTCTTGTCTTGAAGATTATGAGGGTCTGTGTCTAATGCCAATCTCCAGTTAGGTTGACTAATCTTATATTTGTTTATGTAGGAAATATGCCGATTAGCCAGACATTGTGGAATCACATTCCCATGAACCTCTTTCAAAAGGGGGAAACTGGCAAGATGGATGCCATTTCAGTTGTCACCAAAATACCCAGTGAAATGTAATTTGACTTTACACTCTTATTTAGCCACTAACTTGTAAGAATTGTGCTACATAAGTTACTTGCTACCATCCTCTTGTTTCCTTTCTTCTGAGGGAGAGGTGCAGAAGGAGCCCTGGGGGCTTAGTGGGCGGCTCCTCTGCCTTCAGGGGTCCTGAGGCCTCTGTGGGGGGGTATTGAGGTGATGGTAAGAGAGGCTGTTGTCCCCTTAGCTGTCACTGCCTTGCTTATTACATTTCTGGAATTAATAATATTAAAATGAGCTCTTCTTGCTACTTAGTTAAAAAAGGTTAGTCACTAATGGTTTTTGGAAGATATTAAAATCCATTGGTATTTCACAGGACAATTGAAAAGCTGTACAAAGGAAATCTTGGTCCAGATAGAAACCCAGTGTTTATAGGTTGCAATGTTTGCTGTAATCTAGTTCAAAATTAAATATGAGCTAATGGAAATGCTATCTGTAAAAAGCAACTAGTTATGAGATTGGATATCTATGTTGCTTTTCCAAAGTAAGGGCAACATTTTATGTTTTTCTGATTTTCTGTTATTCTGACTTTATATTATTCTAACTCTAAATATTATTTGTTGGAGTGGAGTCTTTGTAAATGCACTGAAGGATTCTATACAGCATATTTCCCTAGGTTGGGCTATACTTAAACATTTAGGATGAAGTTGATTTCTAGTCAACTAGGTATTGTCGATCCTAGAGTTACCCAATGGATCTTTTTAAGCTTAATAAAAATAAGAACTATATGAACATAATTCTCAAGATTTAATAGTTAGATTTTGTTTCTCCCCATGTCATCAGGCCTCACTTCCTCTGCTGTGGCCACCGTGAAATGCTAATGCTTGTCCTTGTCTTGGTGGAGACGTGTGAATTTACTTAACATGTCCTAAGCGTCTGTTCTTATAACATGTCCAGATCTGATGTGATTCCCAAGCTTGGGTCCTTGTGTCATCTCCAGGGGATGTTAAAAAAGTAGCTGTATGAACCAAATATTTTTTTTGGAGGGGGGCGTGGAGGGTTGCCAGTTAATTTTTTAAGATGGGGATAGCATTTAATGAAATTTTGGCATTAAATGAAACAATTAAAATATTAAGTTAGTTTTGGAAAAAGAAGTTTGACATAAAATTAGCAATTCTAAGTTCTACATTAGCTTTATGGACATCTGATTTGGACAGGGGCACTAACTTCTCACCATCAAACTGGGGAGCCGCAGAGAAGAGAAGGTTCTCTGGGCCTCACAGTGACATTTTATCCCACAGGCCTGGGCGGATGATGTGGAGAGGTTTCAGAAAATGTTCAGACACCCAGGTCACGTGCAGCTGAAGGTAGTTGTTGGCAACCACGACATTGGCTTCCACTACCAGTAAGTAGTTCACCACAGCATTGCCACAGGAGCACGCTTGCTAACTGTACTTTTGAACCTGCTACAACTTAAGCCTTATCTGGACTGGGTGGAGGAAATCTGTATAAAGTGTAAGCTCTGGAATGTAAGCTGCAGGAGGGCCAGGATTTTTGCCTTGGTGCATCCTCAACAGATCTCTTAAATGAATGATTTGTGTGTGCCTTTGGGTGATTCTAATTTGAAACTTACCTTTAAGGGCCCATTATTTTCTCTGGGAATCAGAAAACAAGATGAGGTAAACTGTAATAGCTAATATTTATATGGTGTTTATTATGTGCCTGCCGGTGTTAAGCGCCTCATTGTGCCAGTGAGGAAGCTGAGGCCCTTGGGAGGAAGTCACTTGCCATAGGCCTGATGGTTATCCAGTAGTGGAGGTGAGAGTTGCACCTTGATAACCTGGGGCCAACTGAAGCCCTGAACTAACCATGCTTGTCAGGGGCTCCAATCCTGAAAGGTTTTTTTTGTGTGTGTGTATGTGTATGTGTTCATGATAACTCTTAAGAGGTTTTAACATGGCTTGTTCCAGCCCTGGCCGGGTAGCTCAGTTGGTTGGGGCATCGTTCCCTACATCACAAGGCTGCAGGTTCAATCCCCAGTCAGGGCATGTACCTAGGTTGCGGGTTTGATCCCTGGTCAGGGCGCATATGGGAGGCCACCGATTGATATTTTTCTCTCACGTGGATGTTTCTCTCTCTAAAAATCAATGAACAGATCCCCCAAAATCTTAAAAATGCCTTGTTCTGAAAAGTGTTTCTTTTTACAATTGAATGTAGGATGAACAGATACAGAATAAAACGATTTGAGAAAGTTTTCAACCCTGAAAGGCTGTTTTCATGGAAAGGAATTAAGTGAGTATTTGTGAATGCTTATGTCCGTGGCAGCTTGCTTTTTCAAGGGTGACTGCCATGCTGGGCCAGGCCCGTGGTCTGTGGGGCCTGGTTACAGTCTCTGAGGAAGGTGCCTCATATCCTTGTTGATGGTCCCCATCGGAGTCACCACCCTAGTTTTCCCTGACAATCCACAGTGAATCGGTTAGTCTCGGACTCTGCCTAGCCACTGAGGGAATTTTATTCTTTCTGTCAGCACGATCTGTGGATGCTATACATTTCACCAGTCCACTTTGTAAAGCAGTATTTTTTTGTTGGTTCAAAATGTACTTATTTCCCTTTATAAAGGATGTTCCTGTGGTTACGGTGTCCTAGGACTTGACGGCCACTGTGCTCACTGCTCTGCAGCTCTGTGCCTATCCCCCACTTCCCTCAGCCTTGGTTTTTAGATCATAGCGTCCTCACCCTTTACTAGTAGTCTGACCATCAGCACCAGCTCCCCCTCTTGACCCTTTCTGGTCTCTGTGTGTGTTTGAGCACAGTGGACCCGATGGGACATGCACATTATTCTAGCTGCAGACCAGTGGAAAGAGATAAGGCGGGAGAGGAAGTTGTCCTTGTTTTGACCATGTCCTTCCCGTGGTATCCAGGACTCTGTTGGCTTTGGCCAGAGCCGCTCACGGGGCCCATCCAATGATCTGATCTGCGTGAAGCCCCCAGGGACCAGGGGTCAGTGGGCTCTCCACAGACGCCCTGGTTCCCTCCCTTTGCCTGGAGGGCAGAGTCTAGTAGCTTCCTTTCCCGAGTCAGAATGGAGACTTGACACAGAGTTTTTTCTCCCTGAGCCTAGAGTTCAAGAAGTTTTCATTAAATACACCGATCATATTTCGGGTCATTTGATTAGTCAGCTCCTCATCTCTAAAATTCTTTACAGTTCAAGCAAGCTTTACGACAGGTACCTTCTTCATGCCCCGTTGCTGTGTGTGTAGGAAATAAAAACAAATTTAATGGGAGTTTATAGTGAATATAATTAAAGTGGTTGCCAAGGAGAACCGTAGTTGACTTGCTGTGGGATTATCCATACCAGTCAACTCTAACCAGCACCCCAGGCCCAACCCCAGCCCTGCCTGTTTGCTGAGTACACGGACATCACTGAACATTGCCCATAGTTCACGTTAGGTAATAACAACGTCTAACCTTCTCTTTCCAGCGGCAGGCCCTACTCTGTTGTATTCTTTCATTTGATTCTCACCATAAGCCGATGGCGTGGTGGGCTATTTATATCCCTATTTTGCAGGGAAGGCACCAGGAGGCTAAGGAACTTGCCCAGGGACACATGCCGAGCTTAGTGGTATCTGTCCTGAGCGCTCCTGTACGCTTGCATTTCTCCTGAGTTCTGGGTTACAAATCCTTTTACCACGTCTCGGACTCCACTCCCCATAATGCCATTTTGTTTTCTTAATATCGACTCCCGCCTAAACACACAGACTAGTCGAGTTGAGATGTAAAGCTGTTCTGGGAGTTGCGTCGTCCTGTGGATGCCTAGTTCCATTTCACGGGGATAATGTTGCAGGAAGACAGCACCCGGGCAGCCCCTGACTCTCTGCTTGCTCCCTCTGCCTCAGTTTTGTGATGGTCAACAGCGTCGCCCTGGAAGGGGATGGCTGCAACATTTGCTCTGAAGCAGAAGCTGAGCTCATGGGCATCTCTCACAAGCTGAACTGCTCCCGAGAGGTAGGAGATGATGGGAAGGGCACGGGTGCCTTCCGTCCTGGCGTGTCCTACGGGCACGGCGAGCGGAGCACTTGTGCTTCTGTCGGTCTCTCAGCCCCCTCGCCCCTTCCTACCATGCACCTGACCCTGGGCTTGCCAGGCCCGCTGACTGAGCTCTGACCAGCAGGAGCAGCGCCCGGGCCAGTGTGGGGATGGGCAGCCGCTGCCGGCCTCGGCCCCCGTCCTTCTGCAGGTGAGGCGGGGAGAAAGCGCTCCAGGTGTTGGGCAGGGCCACGCAGGGTCCCCTGAAGTCACGTCTGACTCCTCCCCATCCCGGCAGCATTTCCCGCTTTACCGGCCAAGCGACGCCAACTGCTCTGGGGAGGACGCCGCGCCTCCAGGAGAGAAGGGCATCCCCTTTAAGGAGCGCTATGACGTGCTTTCTCGGGAGGCCTCACAAAAGGTTTGCCAGCTCACCAGGCTCAGCGGGAAGCCAGATGAGTCTGGTCGTTTCCACGGAGGGACGGGAGGGGAGGCAGGGTTCTGGCAGTATTTGAGATTTTCATGTCATTGTTTTGGTCCCCCCTGCCCCCAGTAAATCCACTTCTATTTGCTAACTTCCAGTTAATAACATTCTCAGCTACGCTGTATTCAAAAATGTATTTGGAAATGTAAATGGAACTTAGAGAGTTAACTTTTTAGGGACTTAAAAATGCTCTTTCTTAAATGCATATTTATATAATGTTACTGATAATAACATGTAAACATTTATGAAATACATTTATTAACTATTTATAAAAACAGTGAAATCCGAGAGGAGGAGAACAGATTCTCTCTAAGAGCCTGAACTTACTTGGAGTAGCATCTGAACAAACCAAAGGATGCAAAGGAAAAATCAGAGCGGTGCTGGGAGGTAGGGATTTCGGATGTAACTGAAGGAGGGCTGGGCCAGCACTAACCGCCTGTTGCTGTCCCTGTGCGCAGCTGCTGTGGTGGCTCCGGCCGCGCCTGGTCCTGAGCGGCCACACGCACAGCGGCTGCGAGGTGCTCCACGGGGCGGGGGTCCCCGAGGTCAGCGTGCCGTCTTTCAGTTGGAGGAACAGAAACAACCCCAGTGTCATCATGGTAACGTGAACATTTATTTTCGTCTCAAAGCTTTCATAAGTATTTAAATCAACACAGTAATCAACTATCAACTGCTGCAATCTGTAAAAATATACAAAAGCCATACATAAACTTCCCCACCCACATGCACTCTTAGCTTGATACGTTGTCCACCCCACTCCCCACCCCTCCTGCCCCGTCTGAACACCTTCCTGCCAGTATTCCGGAGGGGCGGCGGGAGGAGCCGCTTGCAGAGCGGTGTATCCTTCAGGGACGGCAGTGTCCTCTGTATAAGACTCCCTGTGTTTACTTTTTTAAGGGAACAGGGTCATTACTTCATTGGCTGTGTGCAGCTTCCTGGTCTTATTGTCCTGACGGGCCCATGAGCTCTGGGAGAAAAAGGCTGCAGCTCGCACACGTTGATGAAGGAGGTTGTTTCAATCAGGGACCACCCGAGGTTGCAGCTCCTTTCTTTTGCCCCCAGGTTGCCGCATCCAGTGCCTAATGCTTTTATGCCAGGTACTTGTGCTTCATAAAAAGATGGGGAAAACCTCATGTTGTCAAATTCAAAGTCGGAAATGAAAACATTCCCCACTGTCACCCCCACATAGCAAATATGTCTAACAAAAAAAAAAAATAAAAGCCACTGAGATGCCTCTGGCACATGTATACCTAGGCGGCAGGTTGCTGATTTTAGCATCAGGAGGCATGAAAAACAGCCTCGCACTCCTGTTCCTCGATGACCACTGCTCTACGTCTCTGTGCCTCTCTGAGTATCTCGCAGGTGGTAGAGGAACCCCTGACTTCCCTTCTCACCACTGCGCCTTCGGTCCCAGGCGAGGAGGGCCGCTCCCTGCCTCACCTAAGCAAGCCAGGGAAGCGGCTGTGTTTGCAGGAGACTGTCATGTGCATGGAGCGCTCGCTGCAGCATAACATTCTCGTTTCCTTTCCAGGGCAGCTTGACGCCCACCGAGTACGCCCTGGCCAAGTGCTACCTTCCCTTGGAGGACACGGTTCTGATCACGTACTGTGCAGCAGCGGGGTTCCTTGTGGTCCTCGTGCTGGTTCGCCTTGGACTTCTAGCCTCACCTGTTCTTTTTGGTTATAAGCTGCTCAGAAAGTTTAAGACAGTGTGAAGAGCAGGAGACTTTCTGCATTTAGTAACCGATACCAAAGCCAAAGGAACGGAACTTCAGGCAGTGCTCATGTGAGATGAGACCCGGGTAGACGGTCTGGATGCACGTCACAGAAATGCTAAATCATGGATGCAAATTACTGCAGAATAAATAGTTGATTGTACTGCTCTCATGCTATGAAAATGGAACATGTACTCTACGACAAGTCTGGTTTCTCATTTTTTCAAATGTATGTGGAATCAAAGATTGTATCTGTACAATATGTAAATGCTGTTTATTAACGCCATCACTTGCATGCACTGGACAGGCCTTCCTTCCCCAAGAGGGAGCCAGCAGCCCTGCGGCACACTGGGGCTTAGGTGTGCACACACCAGCCATTGGGTTTGCTTCTGTCCTCCTACGACGCTGTTCTCAAAGGCCTGTGTGTTATAAAGCTGTACAATGAAAGTAAAAGTACAGATGACACGAGGAGGGATATACAGTATTGTCTACAAGACGTTTTAAAATCAGTGTAATTTTCTCCCCAGCAGACTGAGTTGTTAAATTGGAACTTAATGCCTGTCAATGATGAAAATAAATTTGAAAAATGGATGAGAAAGGGCTTTTTGTATTTAAAAATAAATATCTTGGTAATTTAAGCCAGATGTTGTGTGTGTGTGTGTGTGTGTGTGTGTGTGTGTGTATTTTTTCAATCAAACTTTTAAATAGGAAGTTTAGTGACAGGAGGATTGTTGAGTAATAGTAAAGCATGTAACAATATATGCCTTCATTTTTTTTGTGGGGGGTTTATCTGTTCAGTTTTCATGTTTTACTTTGAAAGTGCAATGAAAACTGAAAATAAGTTCTGCTTTATATGTCTCAGTTCAACTGAGAGTTTTATCAAACAGTTAAGGATGAGAGGAGCAGGAATTCGGTGATAATGAAATAAAATGTTGCATTGATTATCTATAAAGTAGTCATCCTTTCATGTCAAACTAGTAGTATTTAACATTGGATAAGTTTATAAAGGATTATAAAAATGCTAATTATATTACAGAGTAGACTTTAAAATACCAACAAATACTAGAAAACTAAAAAGGAAATTAATGAAGTAATGTAGGCTAGGCTGTCACTTCTCTGGGTTTGTACTGTTGAACTACAATTTTGGACACCGTTACAGATGATCTCTGACCTAAGGACACTACCCTCAAAGCTGTGGCTAGAATGGAAAAACTTCTCTGCTACAGTGATTCTTGCTTTCTAGATACACTGTGCCATAACTTTTGAGGCTGCATTTGCAAATCTTTCAAGTTTGAGAAATAGCCATATATGTTGACTTTATATTTCAAACAAAAGTTCTGTAAAGTTTCTTCTTCAAAAGGCAAGTGAAGGTGCCATCCTTGGATTCTCCTAGGCAGACACAAACGTGGACACCCGCTTGTCTTTTTCTTCCTATTTGTTTAAGATGGAACCTGTGGTCAAGTAAGTGGCTCAAAAGCTTTGACAGTGGGAATGGTCAACCCATTTCCACTCAGGGAACATGCAAACATCTTTAAATAGCAAAATAATCAAGGAACATACTATCTGGTTGGTTCCCTGTGTTCCCTGAAGGGAGCTTGTGATGTTAGTAAGCATTATTTGTAAGATGTGGAAGAATAATATATATATGTAATTTTTTTTAAGTCAAGGAGTATTTTTCAAAGTCTCACCTCGATAAAATGTCCTAAATTCCACAGATACCATTCATTCCCTTCCTTAGAGAAGCGGCAGGTCACATAGACACTTAGCTGTTCAGCACAATAAAAACACGTTGCTTTTACAGGTGTAGCCATAATCAAGGCACAGAGATCTACCGGGATTTTTCTTTAGTAGTTATACAAAATAATCTTACATTTTGTGGTCTGTACAGTGTAATAAACCAGCAATAAAACAACAAGAATATATGAGAGAAGACTGTTGCCCGAGCAGAGTGAACGTCTAGAGAATCACTTTCAGACGGGACACACTTCGGCAGTAGTGAAGGGGGTAGGTTTGCTGCCTAAAAAATAAAAGGCTCAAAGTAGCTCAATTCAAATGCCTGAGGCTAACAGAGGCTCTAAATAGGATTGAAAAAAGGTTTTCTTGCCACTCTGTGGCCTGGGGCCTCCTACGTCTCGGGCTAAGGCAGATGAGAAGCGGTGGCCACTTGTCCGCCTGCAGCTTCTTAGAGCCAGAATCGGAGAGCTGGGGCGCCCCGCATCTCACAGTCCTGCTGGATAACTCGGGGGGAAAGGGCGCTTCTCCGCCATCTCAAGTTTTTAATGAACCAGTAACTCACTGACTAGATGAATCAAAGGGGCCCCACCTAGAGACATCTCACTGCAGTGTCACCCAAGCGAGAGCGGATGGTTGGCAGTGACACAAACTGGGGAGGGCGGGGAACGTCTTGGAAAATGAAAACAAAAGCTTCAAACCAAACCTGAGGGGAACAGAGGTAGCCAGAGGCTTGGTGGTCACGCAGGGAGCCGACACAGAGCAGGACAGACGGTAGCGCGGACGACACTGGGAAGTCCCTACTTTCTACCATGGCTTGGGGCTGACGGGCAGCCTGGGAAGGGGGCTGTGGACAGGAGGGCGGGGGGTGTGGGGGGGGGTGTGGGGGGTGGGGGAGGGCGCCAGGAGGCGGCCCACCCCGGCTCTCACAAGAGTTCGTACTGCTTGAGGTGCATCCTCTGGATGATGTCGCGGCAGTCGTTGAAGACCCTGCGGATGTTCTCCGTGTCCACGGCGCAGGTGAAGTGCGGGTAGCAGTAGTGCTTGCCGTCCCCGGTCGCTGTGCTGATCCTCTGCAAAAACAGGGGTGTCTGAGCTGCGGGGCCTCCTGGCCACCTGCCCGGGGGCACATGGGAACGCAGCCCCACCCCTCATTCTCAGAGAAGAACCTGGGCAACACTTGGATCAGAGACTCGGGGTTTGGGGTGTGGTCTGGCTGACAGAGGAACACAGCGGTAAGGGGCTGTCCAACGATTGAACACGCAGCTGGAAGCCAAAGCACCGGGCCCTCCTCGGGCCGCGGGAGCTGAGAATTCAGTGGAGGCAGGGCATGCGTTTAAAAGGCAGCCACTGGCTGGTTTGCTCAGTGCTGGAACAGTCACGCTCTAAGATGGTAGGAGAACAAAGTTAATAAAATTGCTTACCAGAAACAGATCCCTTATGAAGAACTTGGCTCTTGTAACTTTGGGATCTTCTCCTGCATCTGGTGTCGCTGTAGAAATTACAAGCGGAATTTTATTTAAATAATGTGAAACAGAGCTACAACTCTATGAAAACTTAAAGGGAATTACAAAGTTGGACTGTGAGCCAGGCTGGTATGGCTCAGGGGTTGAGCATCGACCCAGGAACCAAGAGGTCGCTAATTCGATACCGGTCAGGGTTATGGGCTAGATCCCCAGTATGGGGTGTGCAGGAGGCAGATGATCAAAGATGTTACTCTTTTATTGATGTTTCTATCTCTCTGTTCCTCTCCCTTCCTCTCTCTCTCAAAACCAATAAAAACATATTAAAAAAACAACAACAAAGTTGGACTACAATATACTCATAGTATTAAAAGACACACATGGCGACCTGGCCAGTGTGCTAAATGGTTAGAGCATTTAGGGTCATGGGCTTGATTCTCGGTCAAGGGCATGTACCTGGGTTGCTGGTTTGCTCCCTGGCCTGGGTCAGGGTGCATATGGGAGGCAACCAATCGATGTGTGTCTCTCACACTGATGTTTCTCTCTCTCTCTCTCTTTGGTGGTAGGGGGGTAACTTCCACTCAAATAAAATGACAGCATCTCACTGAACACTGGCCATGCCCGCAGCTGCCTTCACCTTCAGCGGCCTCTGGAGGAGAGGAGACCCAGGCCTCCAGGAGCTGGCCCAGGCCTGTGGCTGTGGCTGCAGGGGTGGATCTGCTCAGCCAGGCCACATTCTCATTCCATCAGCCTTGTTCTTAGAAAGACCTCCTCTTACTGTTCCTACCACAGATGACAGCATCTGCAGCCCCCAGTTAAAATCAGTGTGGCGCCCAGCCAGTGTGTCTCAGCGGTTGAACATCAACCTATGAACCATGAGGTCACAGTTCGATTCCCGGTCAGGGCACATGCAGGGTTGCGGGGCTCAATCCCCAGTGTGGGGCGTGCAGGAGGCAGCCGATCAATAATTCTCTCTCATTATTGATGTTTCTCTCTCTCCCTATCCCTTCTTCTCTAAGATCAATTAAAAAAAAAATCAACATGGCACCCACTCTGATTTAGGCCCTTCTGAGCCTTTTCCCCATTCACATTCTGAGTTCCTGGAACCAGTCAGTAGTTCTGAGGCCTGTGAAGTTTATTTTCCTAAACTCGAGGCTCCAAATCAGCGTGTTCTCATCACTGTCCTCCCTTCTCTGTTACGGCCACGGTGGTGTGGGGAGCTCTGCAGGTGCTGAGTCAGCCCTGACCTGGAGGCCTGCCAGGCTTGGCCAGGGAGGTGCCAGGGCAGGCCCGGTGCAGAGGGGAGGGAGGAGTGAGCAGGGGAGGAGCGCAGTATTGCTCAGGGGTGGGGGAGGTGCAGCTTCTACTACTTCCTGGATAGGTCAGGATTGGCCTCAGCTTGTGGGAGATTAAATCAACGTTGATAGGGGTCTTACGCATGTTTGTGAAGTGTTTCAGAAGTCCAAAGAGTTTTCTGGAAAGTTGAGGGACCAGAATGAGGGAGCCTGGGCGAGGAGCTGCACTGACCAGATCCATAGCTGAGATGAGGGCCCGGACCAGGGCCCAAAGGAGGGGAAAGGAAGAGTGTGTGGTACTGGATGGACAGGGGAGGGAAGCTCCCCAGTACTGACTGGATGGGCCAGGGAAGGGGGGCTGGTGACTGGGAAAGTTAAAGCGGAGCCGGTTGTCAGGAGACAGGAAATCCAGCAACAGAGAGGGCAGCACCAGGGGTGCTCTGAACACCCCCTCCCCACCCCCCCCGCCCCAGGGGCAGAGGGTAAGCCACCTTAGCCTCGGGAAGCACACCCCTGGGCTGGCTGAGGTCCGTGCAAAGAGGCTGATGAACTTTCCTAACTTCCTAGCTGGCGTTTCTAGGAAAGTCCCTTTCATTCTGCTGGATCCAGTTTGGGATTCAAATGTGAGAAGTGGTGTGATTTTGCTGTAAACAAACCTGTCCTCCGGGACTCTGGTGGCCCAGGGTCTACTCAGGACTGCAGAGCAGCAGCTGCAAACAGCTCGGCCGGGCAGGGCCGTCCTGCTTCGCCCTGGAGTCCCACGTCCCGGGAACACCAGCAGACGGCTGGTCACCCTAATGGGAATCACCAATGTCGTAGCCCAAGTCACCCCTCGAGACGAGAGATGTAAACACGGGCTCCGGAGGAAAGGTCCTCACAGGCTCCACCTGAGTGACCTTGAACAAGCGACTTTGCCTCTTTCAGCCTCACTTCCCACAAGAAAACTCCCACATAGGGTTACTGGGAGGGTTCAGCGTGGAGGTCAATGTAAAGGGCTGACTGAGGCCCAAGTGAGGCACCCAGAGGCAGAACCTACCCCAACGGATGGCATATTCACACCCAGACTGTCCTTTCTCCAACGGCACAGTTCAGGTGGAAAGTCAAACTGCGATTTTTACAAACGGAAGCCTACCCGGACGTCCTAAGACGCTCCTACTTTAGGGAGGGGCAGTTCGCCAAGAGGAGTGATTTTAATGAACTGAATGTCCTAGAGCCGTGGTCGCCAAACTGCGGCTCGCGAGCCACTATGCGGCTCTTTTGGCCCCTTGAGTGTGGCTCTTCCACCAAATATCACGGCCTGGGCGAGTCTATTTTGAAGAAGTGGCGTTAGAAGAAGTTTAAGTTTAAAAAATTTGGCTCTCAAAAGAAATTTCAATCGTTGTACTGTTGATATTTGGCTCTGGTGACTAATGAGTTTGCCGACCACTGGTCTAGAGCCATCAGGAAGTCTTTTCCTTAATCAGGGGAACCTTGTTTTGGAACCTTACCATCTTCAGGAACAGTATAATTTGCATACTCTGGGAAATAATCCTCAATTTTTGATTTCCCCGCCAAGACTTTCTCTGCCAGCATATCTTGTTTGTTCAAGAACAAGATGATGGAAATGGTCCGCAACCACCTGAAAAGGAGAAATAAACACGCGCGTTGGACATCCACTCTGTGGTGAAAGAACAGCGAACACGGGAGGGACTCAGGGGCAAGGACAGCACGATAGGACCTAGCCTTGCCTGATAGACCGATATCTCCATCCCGCACTCGGTCTCCAAGAAAGACATTCTTATAACGGTAACTAAATATAGCAGCTGACTTAGCAGTTTCAGCACCTTCTACCTTATCTGCCCTGGGGACATACACTTACTGGTACCAAAGCTAAGGATTACTCATGTAATAAATACACTTGGATTATTTATGATGGGTGTCACGTAGTAAGAAAGTGTCAGAAAACTAGAAGAAGTTACAGCCTTGTTAAGAAGATACAGGACTCATGAGCTAATTGCACAGAACATAGTTGCGGCTGGCTTGGTTTTTCCCTGACACCTCTGAGCAGGTCTGAGTTCTCCAGACGTGGGCAGAATGTTCATCAGATCTAGATCTATCTAGATCTATCTAGATCCTGGCGCTGGACAGGTCAGACTGGGGGCGGGGGGAAGGGGGGATCAGGCACCGTGGAGGTGCAGGCGGGAAAGTTCTGTCTCATTTTGATAGACGCTGAAAACTGGCTTAACACGAGTTCAGGGTGCACATCAGCAGAGCCTTTAGAAATTCCATTCCTTCAAAGGAATCAAGCTGATGACTAGTGCACAGGAATCTTACTATGAATTAGAAACACAACCCATTCTTCCCCCAAATGGAAATAGCCTTAAGATTTCTTCTAGTTAAAAAATACATAGCCCTTGCCCTGGCTGGTGTGGTTCAGTTGGTTGGATGATTCTATTCCTGGTCAGGGCACATGCCTAGGTTACGGGTTTGATTCCCAGTTGGGGTGCGTGCGAGAGGCAACCAATAGGTGTTTCTCTCTCTCTCTCTCTCCCTTCCTCTCTCTAAAATAAAAAAATATCCTCGGGTGAGGATTAAAAAAATACATAGTCCTTGTAAAAATGAATTTTTAATTATAGAAAAATTAATACATAGGAAAAAATAAAATGTAATTACACCCAGAGACAACTATTAGAATGTTTATGTTTTTACTTTTTTTTTCCTATCCTCACACATATTTATCATGTTTATAAAAATAAGTTCAAGGTGTTTTTAAATCTGCCTTTTCATTTAGCAATGTTGTGGTCATTTTCCCATGTGACTGTGTCTGTGTGTATCTATATCTATATCTATATCTATATCTATATCTATATCTATCTATATCTATATCTATATCTCAGTGACTCCAACATATTTCTGTGTATACCCAGTATTTCTTGACTCTTTCTTTCCCACTAACTGTCTTAATAGTATAAAAATAAGAACAGTTGTTGAACACTTTATTAGAGAAATATTGGCCTGATAACCTATTGGCCTTTTGCAAGGACAGCTTATGTTTCTGACCTCCATGGTGCTATTTCTTCCCAAATATTTCAGAAGACACTGATTTTTACCTCCATGTGCAGCGTTTGGGGCGTGTGTGCCGTTCGCTCCTGTGCAGTAGTAGCACTTTCAGACAAGATTGTGCTTTTGAACTGTAACTGATCCTAGAGGTCACCTAGTTATATGTGGATGCTTAAAACTGGCCCTTTCTAAATTCTGAAAACCAAACCAAACCAAACCAAACCAGTTTTGTACCCTAGATATAATCTTAGGCTCTCAAAACAGAGATTTAAATTTTCTTCACAGCCCTGGATGGTTATCTCAGTGGTTAGAGCATTGGCCCTTGCACCTAAGGGTTGTGGGTTCGATTCCCAGCCACGGGCACGTATTGTGGGTTGCAGGTGTGATCCCCTGCTCCGGCAACCAATTGATCTCTCTCTCTCTCTCTCTCTCTCTCTCTCCTCCTCCCTCCTTCCACTCTCTCTAAAAATCAATGGAAAAAAGTCCTTAAAGTGAGGAATACTAAATTTTCTTCACAAAGCACTAGCAGAGCTCCATCAAGGAACGGTCCATGTTAAGTATGTCTATATGTGAGATGGACTAAAAGAGATACTTCTTGCAGTTTTGGACTTACCAGTAAGGAACGAATGGCTTTATCTGGAGAAGAATAATAGAAGTGAGCTGAGTGATACTTTTAATGAAGGAAAATTTGCAATCCAGTGGTGAGACTGAACTTATTATTTTTATTACCTGTTGTTCCAGATGCTTTCGAAGAGGTCCAGGGACTCTCTCAGCCTGTTGGTGTTGTTATCTTCCCGAATCACCATGTTGTAGCTACTGCAGGCTGCCACGTAAATGATGGCGGTGACGTCTTAGTGGGAGAAGAGAGGAAGTTAGACAGATGTCACTGGGGGTGATGACAAAGTACACATCCAACTGCTACCATTTCCAGGGTGGTTTTCATTCCCTGACCGTGAGAGAGACTAGAACCAGCACTGTGTGTGTGTCACTGGTCCTTCAGCCACGTGCCCGGCCAGGAGTCCACCCACATTAGCAAATGGCAAATGGGAGCTGGGGATACTTAAATTCCTTACTTATGAGAATCATATTTAAGGCATTTTATAGATGATCTCATTCAAAACTACTTAAACATAGTAGCAGGAGCGAGGGGAGGATTCATCCCCTTTTCTTGAGGGAGCATAGAAATCACCGTTAAAGCACTGGATCCATTTTCTCCTCTCGTCCCTCTGGCCACCGACATCAAACATGCTGTGGAAGGAGAAGAGGGTGATAATTACTTGGGGTGTGAGGACGCACCCTGCCCTCTGTGCTCTTCTTCACGCTGCCCGCCTGCAGCACAGCCTGTGCGGCCTTGGCCTGCGCGGCCCCGGCAGGCTGCTCGGGCAGCCCCAGGTGTGCACCAGGGAGCCGGCCTGGGCGTCCACAGCCAGTCATTTCTCGGGTCACAGCCCTGGCCCTGTGGTCATCGGGGGCTCAGGCTCCTCTCCTCAGGCCGGCCTGTGCGGTGCATCCCTCTGCCCGCTTTCCGGGCTGCAGTTTCTCTCTACCTGCCTCACCGATGCCTGGGATCTTTCTGACCCTCGCAGGCCTCTCCAGTCTTGGATTCCTCCCTTCCCTACACTCACTGCATGCACTTCAGCACCACGCGGTCACAGTTACTCATCCGGAAGGATGGCAATACATTTGGGATTCGGCTGGGTCTCCTGGCCCCACGCCCAGTAGGCCCCAGAGGCAGCAGGGAGGGGTTCCTGCCCACAGCCCCGCAGCAGGCCTGCTCCCAACGACACACTTACTGAAAGTTTACTTTGTCCACTTGGAATCGTGTCTCAAAAATCCCTGATGTCAGAACTCTGCATCTGAGAAGGTCCTGGAGCAGGAAGAGAGAAGCAGACCAAGTGACAACATTGCTCTCCTTCTGAAGGGAAGGAAGCCCGGGGTGCAAGCATAAGGGAGCTTTTCAAATAGCGGTTTCTTCCATTATACAAGAAACAACAGTGCAGTAATTAAAACTCAGACAGATGTGCTCAGTCTCCCTCCCCGACCCCCACCCCCGAAAAAGACACAGTTAATGCATTGGTTTGGTCTTAGAGACTTGATAGCTGTGCTTTTATTTTTTCTTAGGATTTTTATTTTTAATCACTGATGGATGTAGCCACTGCTGTGCTCCTGACAACCACACCCCTCCCTTCAGGTTGTGGGCGAGATCCTGCCTGCACTCTCCTGGTACAACCGAGAGCCAGCTGTTCTGGGTTTAGAGCCATTTGGGTGAGAAAGCAAAGGAAATGCAACTGCATTCACAGATCATGGATGCTCTGGACTGGGTGCTAATTGATTTAAGATTTCCTCTCTTCCCCGCAGACTTCTCTGCTCTCTAAGATAAAAGATGATTGTGGCCGGGAGGGGATGAGAAAGCCATAATTTTATAAGCTGACATCTCTCGTACGTTCGCCAGATGTCAGGGTATTTTTTTTCTGATCACAAATCCATTGTGATGTTAATGAAGCAGCCACTGCCATCTCTCCGGAAGCTGGGTGCTCAGGACAGCCTGTCGGAATGACTCAGGGCTAGGAAGGCTCCGTTGCTCTGCCAGATAACTCTGAGTGCTCGCTCAGAGTCAGCCCAGAGACAGGTGGACTTGAGGGATGGAGAGGAGCTCAGACCTCCAGGACGAGCGCACAGAAGAGAGAGCCTCCCTGAGATCCCAGGCAAGGCCCTCCAGGGGACACAGACTGGGAGTCTGAACAGAGCCCCTAACTTCTTTGGAGCTCACTAGCTCTAGGGGCCTCCAGAGGGCGCCTAAGCTGAACAATGCATGGTTCTCCAAGTCTCTACAGATGCCTGAGGGCCAAAGGTTTGGGAGCCATGGAAGGTCCCTCTCTGCTACTTGCAGAGGGGTAAATTTCCTGGCTCAACCCCTGGAGAGTGTGCTGTGGTTTGTGACTCAGACCAGGGCCAAAAGCAGAATGGGCAGAGTTTATGAAGCGAGGGAGGCAAAGGTTTAGTTTCCTGTGGAGAGCGCCAAGAGGAATGGGAATGGCTTAGGCCTATTCCACAAATAACATTATTTTGATATTAGGAATGTAGAAATTTAGTACATTTCAGGGAGCTAAGTCAATGGGCCATTAACAGGGCATAGCAAACATACCTGCACATGCAGGGACAACATAATTTGCAAGAAGTAGTTATTTGAAGAGAAGTTTCCTTAATCCATTGAAAAAGAATCACTGAATAGTACTGGCAATTTCTTTGACCTCACGAGGCTCCAGCAGGTGGCTCAGCTCTAAGTTCACGTACCTGGTCTGTGGGGGTGTAGTCCACCAGGCTGACGCTGTCGATTCTCTCCAGGAAGCTGAAACGAAAGCCAGCAGTGCTCAGGAAGTTCTCAGATGGCCTTCTCCTGGGTTGTGGGTGACCCCGGGGACAGCCACGCCAGCTCAGGAGGACAGGCAGCAGGAGTGAGGGAAGCTCCCATTTTCCTTCCTGCACATGTGTCTGCCCAAGTAGCATAACAGTCCTGATTGAGGTAGCTATGCTACCACAACTGCCTTCTTTTTCCTTTTCCCTCTGCCTTCCCTCTTCCTCTTGTCCAATGTTGTAGGGTAGGGGGTAAGGGACCACTCAGAAATTGGAAGGGGCACAGACTTCCTTCCAGGGCTAAGCTAGTAGAGGAAGGCCATGGTGGGATGTAAATACAAAACGGGAAGTGAGAGATGCTCCTTTAGCGTAGTAAGTTCCCGATAAGGTCTGAAACCTTAGGAGTGTGTGTGTGTGTGTGCATGTGTGTGCATGTGTGTGTGTGTGTGTGTGTGTGAGAGAGAGAGTGAGAGACAGAGAGAGGAGAGAGAGAGAGAGAGAGAGAGAGAGAGAGAGAGAGCAGGTTTAATCTGGGGTGCCCACCGGGTGGAGGCTATAAGATTGGTCCCAGAGGTGTGATATGATCACAGTAGGAGGCAGGGAGGAGTAAGCCGCAGGAAAGGAGCTCACACGGCACCTGCAGGTGGATGACAGACGCGGGTGCTCGCCCTCCGCTGCACCGCCCGCTCACCCGCCAGAGGCACCCTGTGCATCTTGTCTAAAACAGCTCCCTTGTCCGCTCCATGCCAACCTTGCTTTATTTTTCTCCAAAGTGCTTAGCACGACCTGGTAATAAACCTCATTTGTTTATTATCTGTTTCTGCCTACAAAACGCAAGCCGCCCAGAGCCGGCCTTTGTCTGGTTGGCCCAGGTGTCCCCAGCCCCTCGGGAGACCTGACCCCTGATTACTTGTCTGGTGAATGACGTTTGCTCCCCTCCTCCTCCTGGGGTTGGATGGAAGAGGCTAGTGAGCAGGTGGCCGAGAGGCCCAGCCCCCACAGGACACGGATGTTCAAGACCCAGGAGCTGGTGGGGACTGGGAGCTGGTGGTCAGAGGGCCATGAGGGAAGAGTGGGCAGCGGGGCTTCAGAAGGGCAGGGGAGCGTGAGGAGAAGGCGTGGCCGCAGTGGCCCAGCTTCTCCTGCCCGTGGGTGCCCCCTGGCCAGGGTGAGGCTCCTACACGGAGGAGAGTGCACGTGACGTGGACAGGGACAGGGTCCGGCTCCCCTGCCTGCCCAGCACTGGAAGGTTTGGGCGCCATCACTGGGTATGTGAAGTAAAGCAAAGATCGGGCCTTCTTCTAGCCCTTGAATTGCGGCATTCTGCATAGCACAGAGGTGTCCCCTCCCATCCCTACTCGTTCCCCCACCAGCACCCCCACCAGCCTGCACTGCAGGTCTTAAGAGGCTTTCAGCTCGGGCAAGAGGAGGCCAAGGACACAGCAAGACCACTTAACTCTCTTGGCCACCTTCACTCCTGGCTAAGGACAGCCCCAGGGTCCTGCTGCTGGGATGGCATTTTGGTGCCCCTCCATCCATGTGCCCTTGATTTGGCACAAGGCCTGGCTGCTCCAGGACCAAGACCTACCTTAGAGCCGCAACAAGAGGCAACCAACTCCGCGGCAGGTAAGCCACCGGCAGAACGTAGCAGTGGGCAAGGGTGGGTCTGCTGGTGTTAGAGACCCTCTCAGAGACAAAGGTGGTGAGGGCAGTGTCCCAAGTGAGGCCATTTCAGCTGGCAGCCAGGGCCAGGCCCACGCCAGGGGAAGCAGCGGTGGAGGGAGGTGCCTGTGACTGCACTGCCTGCTGCAGGAGTTGTCAAAGAAAGTCACCTGCTCCTGGAGGAGGTGGCAGTGCCACAGAGAGGCCAGAGGGACCCTGGCTGCCTGCGGCCCTTCCGGGAGGTGCTGCTCCATGCAGACCAGAGGTGGGTGAATCGGCCTGGCGTGCGGGGCTGGTGCCTGAGGTGGAGCAGTTTGGACAGAGAGCAAGCAACTGGGGAAATGCCACAGGAGGGGACCGCCTGGGAGCTGGAGAAACGGAAAGCCCTAGGTTTGAACACCACAATGTGGTTTGGCTATTCTAGCAGGAAAGGAGCCAAAAGATTCTGTGATGGAGGAAGAGGTTTCTGCTCCTGGAAAGGGAGCTCTGGACTGTGGCCCAGACCTCCAGGAGGGTCTCGGATGGGGAGCTGAGCTGCCCCCAACCCCAACCCATGGGCTACAATAACTTGATTCAGAAAGGATCTGTTCTCCTGGCTGGGGACATATAATACTGACCTGTGACACAGAAACCAATAGCCTCTGATTAAAAGGGCTGGAAGGAACTAAAAATTAAACGAAACATGAAGCCTTTGGTTATCAAGTTTAGGAAGCAACCAATTTCTATCAGGATGCAGAGAGGGTGGAGGGAGGTGGGTGACTTGATTAACTTGTTAATAAGCAGTATAAGTAGAAACAATGGAATAAGGCTAAAAAAATACTGATAGATGGGATTAAAGACCGCCTCCCAAAGGAAGTGGGGGGAGTACCTTCCTGAATGCTGCTAAAAATACGTGGTTCTGAGATGTCGATGACAAAGGCAAAGATGTCAAGTTCTTTTCCCATCCTCAGACTCCAGGATGGGTATTCAAGTTTTTTCCAGCTCTGATGCTTCACCATCTAAGGGAGCTCTGAGAAGCATCCATGAACATTTCTAAGAGTATCTCCTGAATTGTTACTGGTGCTGACTGGTATTTTGAGTGCATAGGTTTCAAGTTTGTACAATAAAATAAAAAGTGAAAATTCCCCCATGTGAATGCATCCCCCAGTTCTTTGAGACACACTCTGAGGAATAAAATAAGAATCTATAAATTTCTGCCACATTTTGCCTAGGTCTTTGGTTCAATCCACATATTTCTCAGCATGTTGTAGAAGTACTTCAAATCAAGGCTCCTAAGATAATATAGGGTGTCCCAAAAATGTATATACACTTTGAATAATTATAAAGGCAATGTTTATTAAAATACATTTCATTTTCAAAATTGAGCTATCAGCTGTTAGTGTGTATGCACTTCTTTGGGACACCCTGTATATAGAGATGAGTTTAAAGGGACTTCCAAGTCATACACAGAATTCCACATGACTACATTTTAAAGCTTACATTGTTTTCTAAAATACGTCACCAGATTAAAGAATCCCCCCTTATAGACCATCCATTCACACTAGATACATAGTTGTAAGGCAATACCGAATTACAACTGTAAAACATCACCCTCATATGGGAACTAAAAAAAGCAGTTAAAAAGCATTTTTAGATTTTCTTCCATTTTCTGCTACAGCTGAGGATATTTATGTTTGCAGAAGCATTTTTATTCTCATCATTTAGATCTTTTTTCTGTTTAATATTGGTTCAAAATAGCAATTCATTGTTTATTTCTCATCTATTTCTACTCCTCTTCTAAAATAACTGGAAAGTCACAGAGTTTTTATGTCCATGGAGTTGATCATGAAAAGGGATAAGGAAGGGATCATGCAAAGATGATTTAAAAATCATTTACTTTTAACATACACATTTATTTAAATATATTTAATATTATCTCTGTGAAAAACTTACCAAGTTGGAACTCTGTCAAGGTAAGTAAAAACCTTTTCTCAGTGTTATTGAAATTGATTTCAAGATACTTATTTTCATGATATAAAAATACTATGGAGTGACAAAGAGCAGCAGGGTTAAGATCCATGCATATTATATAACTATGCAGAAACCCTATTTTGTTTAATCTGACCTTTTCTTCTTTTTTCCACCCCTTTTGATTTAATCTGGCCTCACCCAAAACTCTGACTTACCCACCTTCCTCTCCCTTCAACAACTACTCTCTTCATCATTAAGCCCTCAGAACGAGGCTCTGGTTGGCATCAAACGAAATGGAACATCCCAATGACTAAACCCTGGGGAAACCAGACAGCATGATGCCATGGCTGAGATCAGAACCAGATGCAATGACCAATTACCCTCTACCCTAGCAGGAGCCAACTGAGCTTCGGACCACACTAGGTCCAGCAATCGTGACCGAGAGAAACACTGTCTGTCCTGTTCCATATGGTTGTAGAAAAACCATCCAGTTGTAGAAACATGAACCTAGGCAAACCAGGCAGGCATTTTATTAATGCCAGTTGATTATAATTAAAAAAATGAAAGGGGCTTGCCCATCAATTTGTTCAATGTTCACTGGCTAGTGGCTTTTTGTCAATAGTACTCAAAGCCTTGAGTTTTGGATTTTGGCTACAGAAATGCCTCCAAGAGGGTGCTGTGCATATTGCAAAGGAAGAATCTAGAACAGAAAGTCCCTCACTTCTGCTTCACAATGTGAGATTGTCTGACTGACTGAGACTACGTTCAGACAATAAGGTTATTAGACTGGTACTTATTTTAGGTGTCTCTTTTCCAAATCAAAGACAGCTGGGTAGGCACACAGTGTCCAACACTCACAGCATGTCTCTATCTAAAAGGTACACACATGCATTAACATGCCTTCAAGAAGCAATAGCTTTAGTAAGCAAGTTCTCCAATTGTGCACATATAATTGAACTGAAATAACCTAAATTGTTCATAAATAAATGAAAAGTATGTTCTAAATCCATGTTAGAAACTGTACATTTGAAGGCAGAAAAATAAAAAGGAGAAATAAAGAGCAAAAACTATTAGTAGTTGCATGGGAGATTGACCATTGGTATGTTTGAGTTGGATCCTTTTGAAAATTGTATCTATCTGTTGTCTGGGAAAGTTTCAATGCGAGGGAGAATCTTGTTGCTTTTAATAAACTATTACAGTAAAGAAGTAATAGCTAAAAATAGGCTTCTAGAAACGTGCATGAAAATTCCATGCTACCTGAACATTCAGGTAGTTGAGTTTGAAAAAATAACAGGCTTTCTGAACGAAACCGACCTCTGAATTATTGTTCTTAAATAGCTCTTCAAACGGAATGCACTCATATGTAGTAACATGCTGTTTAAGATTATTTATTTGACAAACTTCTGTGGTTTACACTTCAATATTTCATCAACTGCAAAAATAAGGAAATTCATGGGCCTAATATGCTTTTGAAATAATACTTATGGTTCCTAAAAATGTACATCCATATAGTTTAAAATGAACATATTTTAAGAAAGTTCAAGCTTATTCAAGCATTGTTTAATCTCACAAAATATATGAATATTGTTGGGAACATTTCTATTACGAAAGGGTCTTCAATTTACCAAAGGACTCAACACTAAGCTATTTTCAAAGTTTTAATTATTTGTTCCAGTCCAAAGCGGGGTTACAACTCATGCTGTACTCACACAGTTGCCTCTGTGCAACCACGTGGATGAGAGGAGACATCAAAAGGAGGGAGTTCCACAAACGTGGGGCAGACAATGGAGAGGTGCCCCTTAGAGAAGACTTCAAAACAACAACCAGTCAGATATAAAGACACTTAAATTTAAGGGGCAGTTCTCATCTATTTATGCGTGCTTTTTTCTCCCCTTAAACACACTCAGTCACACTGGAAAACATGTCATAACAGCGAATCCTTCAAAGGGCCTGGGAGAGTCCCTATAGTTACTTTCGGAAACACTGGTATTCTCTTATGGAGAAATCTTCCAGTGAAGGAAAGGAGGAATTTAAAATATCCATAAGTATTCAAGTTAGATTAACAGACTTGTCAAGGCAAAAGCAAACTGGTGTTCTTCACGTTTTGAGGCTAAGCAAGGTTTGGCTACAGGATTTCCTTTTCAGCTAGAAAACACACCCTGCTATTCCAGAAGGATGGAAGGCAGCACAGGGGAGTCCTAGCCACAGGGGGTCAAGCATGATATCCCATCCTGCATCTTTTCTTCCTCCCTGACTTCATTCTGGCTACATGGCTAAGTAAAACATTCCAACTTACATTTCCAAAGTTTTTAAAGAATTGTTTTAAGAACAACATAATAAATGCAAATAACTAGAACTTAAAATGCTGTTCTAATTTTAACTCTATTTTTGGTTGTTAAAATAAAAACAAAACCTACAAATACACAGTCCCAGGGTTTTCTCAAACCAATCAACAGTTCTTTGGCAACGTTGGAGTGAGTAATGTGGCTGCCATGCTAATTAACATTTTATAAGAAATGTAATTAAAGTGGTGAGAGAGGAAAATAACTAGAAATGTTAGAGAAATTCATTTGAAAGTAACTGTCATATGTTAAACCTTATAAATCTTAAAAAAATTTTACAGAATGTAAACAGTAAAAGCGTATTATGCAAGAATGTCCTAAGGTAATTTTAATATAAGTTGTGAAACAGATTAATAGTCAACTGTAGTCTCATTTTGATGGCAAAAAACAAAGGATACACAGAAATGGCACTGTCCGTTAAATAAGTTGAATGAGGTGTTGATAACCCTGCAATCAAAGTAATCATTTTCTTTTCATGTACCACATTTCAATTTTATATATTATCAACAATTACACTAAATTCAAAATAAACTTCAATTTTGATAGTTCAGGCAGAAAATTGAATACACAGGAACTAGAGATTTGATAAAACTTTTGAGGAAGACTCATATACACCAAATTAACTAGTCCTGTTAAAAGACAGCTATAAAAATACACATTATCACAAGATATACAGAACTTTAAAATCCAGTTAAGGGTGGAGAAAGCCTGGAACTTCTTAATGTACCGGAGCGCACTGTAAACCCAAAGGTAGAAGCATCTTAAGAGCATTTCCGCATTCTGGCATATTCCAAGGTTGTAGTGTGTGATATCTCTCTGATACTCAGAGAGCATTTCAGAAGGGGCCACAGACAGGAAGCGCTCGGTCGTTACACTTGGTCTCGCAGGCGGGCCAGTCTCTGGGACAGCTCATCCTGCTCCGCCGACGCCACGCTCGTGCCCACGGAGTCGGTCTGCCCCTGCGGCAGCTCCATGTTGAGGTCCAGGCCGGCCTCATCGGCCATTTCCTGGAGCAGCATATCCACTTGGCTCTGGGGAGTGGTCAGCGTCGTCGTGCTGCTCATCGTGTCTTCCATCTGCTGCGTCTGGACGTCCAGCGTCTCAAACTGGTGCTCGAATTTGTCCATCAGGGCGGAGATCTTCTCTAGATTCATCGTCTTCAACGTCGCATCCATCGACTTCACCACCCCGGCCATCGACTTGGTCACCTTGCCCATCGTCACCGCCGTCTGGACTCTGGCAGCCACCGCATCGACCCGCGCACTCATCCTCAAGAAATTCACTGCCTGGTTCTTCTGCCGAATGGCATTTTCGGCGTGGATCTTCGCGACTTCCATGTTGCCCTTCTGAATGGCCTTTTTAATTTTGGCCTTTTCGGCCTTTTCCTCTTTGTCGCATTTTTTGGCACTTCTGCTCAGTTCTTTGGCCGCGAACTTCAGGTTGAACAGGTGTTTCTCCATATTGGACATGGTCGGACGGCTCCTCGGGGTGGGCGGCCAGGGAGACGCGCGCTGGAGGGAGGCGGAAAGCAGGTCCGCTCGGGGCTGCCGCTCCTTTGTTTTGGTCCTACTTCCTGTTTTTGCTAAGCGGCGCAGCCGATGACGTCAGAGCTCGGCGCCGGGAGGTGGGGCCCGCGGGGCGGAGGCACTGGGGGCGGAGCCTGCGGGAGGGACCTTACGGCGGGACGCCCCCCAGCGACGAGCTCGGACCTGACTCAGCGGACGCTGCCCCGGCTGACTAGGGCGCTGGCTTTCTGCGCTGAGTTCTGCCCCGTTTTTTTAAGCATATAAATAAGTAGGGTCACGAAAAGCCGTGTTCACACACACACACTTCCTTAGGCATATAGCTGCTGAAACGTGCAGGGTGCGTGTAGAGCTGCAGGTAAAAAATACCCCAACTCTATTTTAATCTTTTTTAAAATTAAGGTATTATATGTGTACATATCTTACCATTGCCCCTCCCCCCCCCACTCCACTCCCATACATGCCCTCACCCCCCAGAGGTTTTTTTTTTTTTTTAGCATATTAGGTTTTATTACATAGGACAGTGTCAATTTATAAATTTCAACTGCATTAGAAAATATTTTAATTTTGTTTTTGTATTTTTTGTTCTTGCTGCATAAAATCCTCACCCAGTGTTTCTTATCTTGCATCTTAATGTGTTTCTAGCCTGTTACATTAGAAGTTTTAAAATATTTTTATAATTTTGTTATAAAAACTACTTTATGATTGGTTATCTAGCATAGTGATATGTAACGTAACCAAAACTATTTGGATAATACATTGCTTTATTGCTCAGACATATCAAGAACAATATAACATTTTTGGTGGTCAAGGCAATGCATATTTACAGAAAAATGACAATTATTTTAATTTTAAAGTTTTTTTGGTTGTAGTCACTAAAGGAGAAATTTTTATCAGCAACTTTTGCAACATTTCATTTAAATATTAATTTCATTTTACCTGATTTTGTAGTATAAAATATTGTTGAGTTACCCCCCAGAGTTTTGCGTCCATTGGTTATGCTTTTATGCATGCATACAAGTCCTTCGGTTGATCTCTTATCTTCCCCACCTCTCCCTAACCTTCCCGCTGTAATTTGACAGTCTGTTTGATGCTTTACTGTCTCTGTATCTATCTTTTTGTTCCACAGTTTATAATGTTCTAATACCCCAACTCTAAACGTGTCAGGCCTCCAGGTGTCTGGGCAGAGGACTAAACACCAGCCATCAACTAGGTCTGCAGACCAAAGCTTTCTCTATTTGCATGGGTAACGTCCACTTTCGGAGGGGTACCTGCAACCATGGGGTGTTAATACAGTAAGCAATAAAACAAAAGGTGTGTTATTGTCCTGCCTCTCAATCTTTGATTCCAGTTTGGGCTGGAGTCCTGTGATATCATTTTTTTTTTACTTATTTCACCAATGGGTGAAAATACCTTCAAAACCACGGGCCACCACATTTTTACCGTAGCTGGAAGTTCGGTTTATTGGTGAGTTGCCAGCAACTATCATCCAAATATCTTTCTGTGATTTCATAATAAAAAACACACACACCATCATTTGCCGACACTGTTCTATCTATTTGATGTTTCATAAATATCCAAGGAACTTCACTCATATTTTAAGTTTGACAGGCTAAATTGTCGTCTTACTGGTAAATTATGCAGGCAGAGAACAGTGAAGTATTGGGACCCACACCCACTGGCATACATCAAAACTGTCACTATGTATTATACCCTTAAAAATGCAGGCTTTAAATGGCAGCAATGTGCTGCAGCTTTTTTTTCTTTTAGAAAGATTCCTCAGATACAGCAATAACAAAACATAAGGAGGCCCAACCTGCCCGAATGAGCTAGGTTGAAAATGATTACTGAGAGCTAATTCTGTTTAGAGATCATTTTAATCCAGAGTCTCCCCATCCCCGTGTGCCTCCTGTGATAACTTGCCAAGTGTCTTGCACCACAAATTAAAGAAGTGCTGGTGTTACGTGCATTTTCCTAAAACGGCTCTGATTTGATCACTCTCTTGCTCCAAACCTGGGCAGAAAGGCTGAACTCCTCTCTGTGGCATATTGGGGTCCCCATCCTCTCATTTCTTTCCCTCCCCTATGCTCCAGTTAAACCAGAAGGAAGCTTGGACATTGAGTATCATTTGATCAGGGTGGAGAATGAGAATCGAAGCTCCACCCTCTGCTGCCTGGGCTTCCATCCCATTCATCTCTGCCGATTGCCCCTCCTCAAAAGCCACCTTCTCCACGAAGCCTCCCAGGGCCCCCTGCCTCTGTGGTGCCACTGTCCTCTGCAGCTCTGCCAGAGCAAACAGGGCAGACTGCAGAGACAGGTTACCTACTGCATCATGAACCAAGTGGAAGCAGAGAACAGTCTTATTCCTTCTCCCTGGGGGGCAGCAAGTTTTCTGCATACAGTAGGCACTGCATCCAATAAGGTTTTGCTGAACTGAATTGAGATTGGCAGGGATAGGGCATTACCCTCATTAGCAGCTTAGCCAAGATTGCTTTTTCCCCTAAAGTAGAACTCTTTCCTCACATGTGACATTTCTAGAAACAGAATAATAATAACAACAACAACAACAATAAAGAGAAGAAATCTGTTTGAAGTGGGGCTAGAGGGCCTATGCCTCCTTCTCTGCTCAACCCCATCCTACCCTCCCTTTCTTTTGGGTCCCTGGCTTGCAGTTAGCAAACCAGTTCCTTAACCATGTTCCATGTTCTACAGTTTGCTTAGTGACAAATTCTCATTAGGTGAGAGCGTTTACAATATAATCATGAGAGACTGTGATAGATTATGAGCATAAAGACAACTAACAGTTATTAAGTACTGATGAGCCAGGCATTATTCTGGACACTCTACATGAATTAACTCATCTCATCCCCACACACTGTATGAGATAGACACTTTTAACACCTCCAATTTACAGGTCAGGAAACCAGAGCACAGAGAGCTAAGCAACTGGCCTGGGACCACCCACCTGCTGAGTATTAGAAATAGGGTTTCATAGATATACTGGGGACCAATAACAAAAAACAATGGGGGAATTCAATAAGTTAACAAAAATAAAAGACCAGTCATCTTTGAATTAAGATAAGTCGATTTACTAGTTTTCTTCTGAGAAGATTGAGAAGTTGCATTGACTGCAAGGTTAATATGACCGAAGGAAGGTTGCTAAAAGAAGTTAACATCCCCTGAAACGACATTCAGTGAATAATGGAATAACGGCAGGTCTCTCCTCCAGCCTGGCCACAGTCTAGAGCAGGGCTGGGGAACCTTTTTTCTGCCAAGGGCTATTTGGATAGTCATAACATCATTTGTGGGCCATACAAGATTATCAACTTAAAATTAGCTGCTATATTTGGTCAAGCATTTAATTAACTCACCCCTAAAGCCTTGGCAGGGCCAGACCAAATGAATTTTGGGGCTTTAGATGGCCCTTGGGCTGGACGTTCCCACCCCTGGATTAGTGTGAGGATCAATTTGTTAACTCATGTAATGTGCATAGAATAGCACCGCCACATGGTAACTTTCAATAATGATGAGATATTTTGCAGGTACACTTAGAAGCTTAGAAATACAGGACACACCTCTTAAGGTATTCACAAGCCTTAGGTACACTTTGTTAATAGTAGTAGTGGTTTTTGATGAATTCCCTGGGTTCCTTGTAAGTGTTTCAAAGAATTCAGCGAACACTGGAAAGAACTGTAAAAAAAACCCACCACCCCTCATACACACAAATGTCTTAAATGCCATGTTGCAATTTGTGGGGTACCACCAAGGGGTTAATTTGTGCTGCTGTTTCTGATTTTTCTTTACACTTCCTATCACATCTATACATATGTATATTTTCCTCCCCTCTACATTTTATTATGAAAAAGTTCAAACATACAACACATTTGAAATCATTTTATAGTGAATGCTTGAATACCCACCATCTAGATTCTGCCATTACCATTTTACTATACTTAAAAAAACCCACATATCTATCCATGTGTCTGTCTTATTTTTGATGCATTTCAAGGAAATTGAAGACACTGATACACTTCCTTCTACATATTCCAGCATGCAGATCTTTATCTAGACATCAATATTTGTTTATAGTTTTTTAAAATGTAAAATTTAGATCCAAAGAAACACAAATCTTAAGTGTACATTTGCTGAGTTTTGACACCTGCGTGTACCTGCGTAACCCAAACTGTCAAGATACTATGCACATATTTCACCTTCTTGCAGATGTGCTGTTTGGAAGGAAGGTTGTAGCAGAGCACTGGCCATTGTTTAGATGGCACAGCATCTGTCCCCAGTATGATCGTGAAGGGAGGTCCCTGAAGGCACAGAGGATGCAGCACGCTGCTTTATCAAAGGCCATCCCAAGCTCACATCACAGTACCTGTCACACCATCAAAGGTGAAAATGTGACACATTTCCATACCAGACAGTATTTGTGTCTTTAAGCATCTTTCAGACTTCACTTTTATGTTAGCTACTGTAAGAAGTTGTTAGAGGCTATTGATTCAACTTGGAAGAAAATTTCTTTCCGTTCTCCTTTTCCCATTTCTGTATAATTTAACTTAAAATGTTTCCTGTGATTATAGGGCAAACAAAGAAAACAAACAAACAAACAAACCAGTTTTTGCTACCATTTGCTACTACTCATCTACATAAACCAGAATATTTCCATACACCCTACCCCAGCAGGAAAAAACTGGATGCTGAGCCTAATGTAAAACTCAACTGTCATCTATGAATATTGAAATTCAATTTTATTTTATTCAAAATGGCTACACAGAACTTATAATAAGTACATGTGATTGATGTGAACATCTATCACATTTAATTCTAAAAAAATACTACTTTGGTATGATATATTTTTTCCAAGAAAATAGCACTTTGACTTGGTATTTGATGTAAACTGCATTTAGTCCTGTGGCTACAGACTTTGGAAAGTGGCCCTAGTCTTTAAACTGGGCCCTATGGAGCCTGGTGTGTCTTGGGGCCAACTGAGGGGCCACAAAGGAGTCCGGGAGGGGTAAGGGCCACTAGTTGGGCTCCTCACCACCACTGATCTCTCCTCACTGTGTTACCCCACACAGAATACTGTTTGACAAAGGGTCTCAGTTCTAAGTAATAAGTGGAAAAATATAGGTCTAAGGTAGAAAAATATTATTTTGCCATGTATAGTTCAAGGGCCTGATTTTCACAGCCTTCAAAATGAACCTAACAATACCTAGTGAATGGGCAACAGCATCAGAAACTAGTGCGAGGGGCAAGGACTTGGAGCCCCAGCTAGTCCCGGGGTCCTGTCTTCTGTAGGAAGTCTGAGGATTCAATGAGGTGTTGGAAAGGAAACCACTGGGATTTTCCACTCAAGGGAGTAGTTTTTCTGGAAGATTTAAATAATCCACGTACACAGTGAGATAACGGAAAAACAAACAAACAAACATATATCTGCCCCTGTCTCCTGGCACAGAACTCCTGAAACCCTCGTAACCTCCTTAGTCATGAGAGCACTAGAAGCATCTTTTGATCTACTGTTTGGTCTCTGACTGCAGTTCCTGACACAGAGCTCCTAAATCCTTTGGAATGTCCTGAATAATAGAGGTCTGGTTTGTTCTGATCAGGTGACTCTGGGTGGGCTCCTGGAGCCATCCAGGGCTGGTCACCGAAAGGACCAAGCCATGATTCCAGGCCTGCCCCCAGTCTCCAGGTAGGAGAGAGGGGGCTGGAAATGGACGTAGTGAGGGATCATGTTTACACGACAAAGTGTCCATAAAAATTCCAACAGTACAGGGTGTGGAGAGCTTCCAGGTTGGTGAACATACACATGTACCCGAGGGCTAATGCAACCCCAGCTCCTGGGCTCTAGCGCCCCCAACCCCGGCCTCCCCTGTGTATCTCTTCTTCTGGCCGTTCATCTGTATCCTTTAATAAACTGGCAGATATAAGTAAGTGTTTTCCCGAGTTCTGTGAGCTGTTCTAGCAAATAATCAAACCCAAAGGGGAGGAGATCATGGGAACCTCTGATCTGTAGCCAAGTTGAACAGAAGCTGTGGGTAAGCTGGGGACCTACTATGTGCAAGTGGCCTCTGAAGTGGGGCAACCTCATGGGACTGAGCCCATAACCTCTGGGTCTGACCTTGTCTCTAGTAGATAGTGTCAGAATTGAGTTAAATTGCAGGACAACCAGCTGGTGTCACAGAGAATTGCATGGTAGGGGAAACCTCCCCCCTTACATCTGGAGTTAGAGTGCTGTGAGCATGGTAGTTGTGAAAGAGTAAAAGAGAGACACGCAGGAGGACAAGTGCAGGTTTCCTACTCACATAGAAACATTGGTGCTAAGCAAACCCTCTTAGGAATTCCTTCCCAGGATGAGGGTTTACAAACGAGCCTAGGAGACATGGATAACCAGGGGCTGACCGACTTACACGGAGATATCTGGTCTACCTAGTTTGCCCTGCCACTAAATTTATTCTTCATACCTATAAAAAGTATACTGCACTGCCCATGAACAGGAACATTTCCAACTCCACAGATCGAGAAAATAAAACTGAAAATAAAGGTCAGAAATAAAGGTCAAATGAGAGTTCAGAAAAATGTGTATGTGTACCCAGACAGTTGATTATATATTTAATGAATTCAACAGTGCATGGTAGTTTCTCTAATTTTAAAATGACCTGCAAAAAATAAAAGTCAACTTTGAAGTTCAAATTTCATTTTTGCTAATAATTTCCAGATTGTCCTGAAAGCTTAGATTCAAGGACTTGAGAGCCATGAGCTCCAAGTCAGTACTAGAGAGAGGCTACATGTAGTCGCCAGGACTCCTGACAGATTGCAGAGGCAGACAGGAGACGGAGCAGAAAATCACTTTCTCACTGCTCTTTTGTTTTTTCTAGGACATTCTCTGCCTTTGAGAGTATTCTAAAAGCAATTATTCAAATGGATATACTCCTGGAGAGGCTCTTAGCATGCAAACACCTTGGTACAAAGCGGAAGAACCTGCAGCTCTCAGCTGCAGAGCTTCGGGTTACATTAAGCAAAGTCTGACTTTATAAACCCGCTCTTAAGATCCAATTTTCTCTCTCCCAGAATAGCTGTTTCCATGGCTACATAATCATTTATTATTAGGACTTAGAGGAAATGCATTTTGGGGGACAATGCAGTAGAGATTGTTTTTAAGGTTCCCAGTGAAAAGTGGGAAACTGTGTATCAAATATAATCTCTGGTCATTTGCACAGCTTGCTTGATGCTTCAAATACACCCATTTTTACCAAAAGTACAATACGGAAAGCTCAGTTACAGTAACTGTTCCACACGCCTCTAGCCATGTCAGTCCTGGTGTGGGAGACTGCAGTCCAGCTGCCCTGGCCTTAGCACAGCCTCTGGTCAGGGCCATGCAAACGGCCACTGACTGGGCCAGTGTGATGGGGTGGGGGACAAGGCTAGATGGGAACAGGCTGCGTGGCTGCTAACAAAACTGATCTCCTCTGCTTCCTCTGGGATCAGCAGCAAGGGATGAGAAGAGCAGACAGGAAAAGTGAAGTCAAAACGCTTAGCCAGCAGGAACAGAAAAGCTGCTCCCTATAGTGCCGCAGACTCACTAGTGGCTTCTGAGAGGCTTAGAGCAAATTTCCCTTTTCCTGAAGTTGCCTGAGCGAGTTTCCACTCCTTGCATGCCAAATAGCACAACACAGGTCTTAATGGCCTTTTCCTCTGCACAGCACAGGCACTTGATCATCGGGGAGCTCCCACTCCCACGTGTATGTGTGTGCAGGCTTGGAGAGCGGCATGGCTGAGGCTGAAGAAGCAGGCCCTATACATGCATGTTCAGACTGTCATCTACGGAGACAAGAGGACCCTGGCTCCACGAGGAGACTGCCCTGCTGGCCAGGCTTGACCAGTGTTCCCGTTACTTTTCCTGCTCCGATTCTTCCTTCCCTGTTACCTTTCTTTTTTCAGATTGAGATATGACTCACATAATACAATTTCACATAACATAAAAAAATCACCATTTTGAAGTATACAATTCAGTGGTCTTTAGTATATTCACAAGTTTGTGCAACCATCACTTTTATCCAATTCCAGAACATTCTCCATTATCCCTAAAAGAAACCCTGTACTGTTAGTAGTCACTTTCAATTCTCCCTCCCTCAAACCCCTGGCAACCACTAATCTACTTCCTCTTTTTTTTAAAAGTATGTTTTTATTGATTACAATGAAGAGAGGGGAAGGGAGAGGGAGACAGAAACATCAGTGATAAGAGAAAATCATCCATAGGCTGCCTTCTGCACACCCCATACTGGGGACCGAGCCCGCAACCTGGGCATGTGCCCTCACTGGGAATCCAACTGTAACTTCCTGGTTCATAGTTTGATGCTCAACCACTGATCCACACCAGCCAGGCGGAAATGAGAAATTTAAAATACTTTTCTAGTTAATAAAATTGTAATTAGCAAGTAATTTCTTTAGCATATGCAGTGGCGGCTCACTAAAGCTTCCACTGGTCATTTCGGTGTGAGTGGAGCCAGTCGCGCTGCATGTTGATTTTACTTTGCCGTGGGGAGCTGAGGATACAGCTGCTGCTCAGCAAATGCTTGCAGACTGGGGGGTTCACGTGGGAGTGGAGGGTGTAGCCAGTTCTTGGTCGAGATAAGAAGGAGATTAAGTAAATCTTACTAACACCATCTGTCTTCCCACATCTCATCCTAGAGACCCTCATCCCTCTTTTTTTTTTTTTCCAATTTTTTTTATTAAGGTATTATATGTGTACATATTTTACCATTGCCACCCCCCACCCCACTCCCATATATGCCCTCACCCCCCAGAGTTTTGCATCCATTGGTTATGCTTATATGCATGCATACAAGTCCTTTGATTGATCTCTTATCTCCCCCACCTCACCCTAACTTTCCCCCTGTAATTTGACAGTCTGTTTGATGCTTTACTGTCTCTGTATCTATCTTTTTGTTCAAGTTTATAATGTTCTTTATTACCCATAAATGAGTGAGATCATGTGATATTTTTCTTTCATTGACTGACTTATTTCACTTAACATAATGTTCTCCAATTCCATCCAGGTTGCTGCAAATGATGAGAATTCCTTCTTTTTTATGGCAGCATAGTATTCCATTGTGTAGATGTACCACAGTTTTCTGATCCAGTCATCTGCTGACGGGCACCTAGGCTGTTTCCAAATCTTAGCTATGGTGAATTGTGCTGCTATGAACATAGGGGTGCATATCCTCATCCCTCTTTCCACCCACTCCTTAGATGTGATGTTAGGCCCTTCCTCCTGAAACCAGCTTCTGAGGACTGATCTTCCAGGGACCAGGAAACTCCTCTCTCTGAACTCACTCGGGTGTGTCCATGCATCGCCAAGGCTTTGTGTACCACCAGAGGGCTGATAACGTCCATGCTTGGATCACCAGTCTTGCTCTGAGTCCCAGGCTCCACTCAGCTGTCTGCTTGAATGCTCCCCTTAGATATCACTTTGGTGTCTCAAACTTAACTTCTCCAAATCAGAGCTTGATACCTTCCTCTGTTCTCCCATAAACAACATCTCCATAAATGGCTCCATGCCCCACTGCGTTATCATCCTTTACCCCCATCCCCCTTTCCTCGCCGCCCTCACCCAATCTACCACCTCGCTCTGTCCCTTCAGCACCCAAGGCTCACCTCGATGGACACCACCTGACCCAAGGAACCCCATTCAGGTCTCTGCCTCCTTTTGTTAATTCTCCATACAGCAGCCAGAGTGACGCTGACAACCTCATTCATGGAGCCGCTGGCTACTCATCGCATTTGGAAGAAGATCCAAGTTCCTTGGCAAGCACTTGGAAGGGGCTGGCCACAGCGACCTCTCTCACCTGCTTATAGCCACTCTTTCATCACCTATCTGCTCCCAGACTGGCTTCCTGTGAGGGCCCGGCACACACCCAGTGCCTCCTCCTTGGGCCCTGCCAGTGGCCCCTCTCAGGGCCTGCCACATGGTGATGGTGCCTGAACTCCTAAGGATGAGAAAGGGCTGCCGGTGGCCACACAACTGCCTTTTCCTTGAAATCTGTATTTACAGCATAATTCCACTAGTTGGTTCCAAATACTGTGAATTCCCAGATTTTATGCTTATGGAATCCCTTCAACATGTATGAATTTTTAAAGTTTACAAACTAAAAAATGTAAAAGTGCTGATTTCTTGCTGCCCAAAGAGTCATATAAAACAATTAGTTAAACACAGTTTTTGTTATCAAACTAGCAAATATATCTAGAACTCATCGATGAACATTTTCTTGGGGGACCATTATTCTCTAATAGTTATAGAATGAATCTAAAATACCAAGGAATTTCAGGGAAAAGCAATCAGCCAGCCTCGGCACCAGAGTCTTTTCCTTATTTCTATTTCTCTTCATTACATTTCTCTCCAAACATTTACTTATTAGTAATCATCATCTACTCTCAGGGTCCTAATTTACTTCTGTGTATCACTTTTTACTTTAAGTAAGAGCTTGAGCTTGATTGCATGTTGCTATTATTTTAATTTGGGGTCCCTGCTACAAAACTGAACTATGATAACGAATATATCATTACATTATAATTTACACTATGCTTATAACCCTATAGAAGTAAAAATGAATAGAACTGAAAACAATGGTCAGGATAAAAATAATACCACATGCTTCTGATTCTTTCCCGAAACACTGATTCCTACTGGATTTTCAATTTTCCATCTCCTACATGTGCCTCATTTTGAAAGCTGATTTCTGTAGTGAGACGTTAATTATTTGTCCCTAGCATTCGAGGGCCGTCAGTGACCCTGGGAGGGCAGCACCCCTGTGGTGCAATCCTAGCCTCAAAGAAGCCTGGGCCTGACTAGGCAGACTTACTATTGTGCGCAGTCGATCAGTTGGTATTCGTTTGACCTCTCGAAGCACGCCTTCACGCCTTCATCATCCCAAAGTTTCTTCACATGATCAAAGAACTCCTAGAATTTGAAAAAGTTACAAGTGAGAGGACGCATATGTTATATAATCCTTCAAAAAGTTAGAAGTAAAAAGAAACTTCCCCCCGAAGTTTGCAGGTAGTGCATGAATTATTTTCCTTGTGGAAGTCTACTTGACGAACGGGAAAGGCCCAGATCTCGAATTCTGTGTGATGAAAAATGGATGCATGTACGTCATCATCATGCAAATTAACCTGTCAAACACCCTTATCATTCCAGGAAGTTCCCCAAAATAAAAAGTGCAAGTCAAAAGTTCTTATTATTCAACTAGAGGCCTAGAGCACGAAATTCGTGCATGGAGGGGGGGGTGTCCCTCAGCCCAGCCTACATCCTCTCCAATCTGGGACCCCTCGAGAGATGTCCGACTGCCCGTTGGGATCCCTGTGGGCCTAAACGGGCAGTCGGACATCCCTCTCACAATCCAGGACTGCTGGCTCCCAACTGCTCGCCTGCCTGCCTTCCTGATTGCCCCTAAATCGCTTCTGCCTGCCAGCCTGATCACCCCCTAACCACTCCCATGCCAGCCTGATTGATGTCTAACTGCTCCCCTGCCAGCCTGTTTGCCCCCAACTTCCCTCCTCTGCCGGCCTGGTCACCCCTAACTGCCATCCCCTGCAGGGTTGATTGCCTCCAACTGCCCTCCCTTGCAAGCCTGGTGCCTCCCAACTGCCCTCTCCTGCTGGACATCTTGTGGTGGCCATCTTGTGTCCACATAGGGACAGGATCTTTGACCACATGGGGACAGCCATATTGTGTGTTGGATTGATGGTCAATCTGCATATTACTCTTTTATTAGATAGGAGGATAGAGGCCTGGTGCGTGGGTGGGGGCCAGCTGGTTTGCCCTGAAGGGTATCCTGGATCAGGGTGGGGTTCCCTTGGGGTGTGGAGTGGCCTGAGCAAGGGGCCTGTGGTGGTTTGCAGGCCAGCCAAGTTGCTGGTGACCCAAGCAGAGGCCCTGGTATCTGGAATTTATTTACCTTCTACAATTGAAACTTTGTAGCCTGGAGCGGAGCCAAGCCTCCTGCTGGATCCGTGGCTGCGGCTTGGATTTGTTTACCTTCTATAACTGAAACTTTGTATCCTTGAGTGGAGGCCTGGGCTTGCCAGAGTGTGTGGAAAGCTTAGCTTCTTCTGTTGCCGGGGAAACCCAATGGTAGCTATCTTAGCTGGGGTTAATTTGCATACTCGCCCTGATTGGCTGGTGGGCATGGCTTGGCTGGTGGACGTGGCTTATGTAGTGGAGTGATGGTTAATTTGCATATTATCCTTTTATTAGAGAGGATAACTTTACTAGTGGCACTGCCACTTTAGCACTGAGAACACATGTCTATTATAAGTTCTGCTTTAGTGGCTCTAAATTTTCTATGTGAGCCACGATTATGACTAGACATAGTCAAGCAGGTGGGTTAAATCTGACCCAGAAGCATTAGGTATTTAAGAAAGAGACATTTAAAATCACACTCTTTGGGAATAGTAATTTCTTGCTTTTTTTTTGCATTAAAAAAACAAAACTATGAGTTAATTGCGAACTGTGATTGTTGGATCACTCAAACCTGTGTGGACACAAGTGCTCAATTCCATCCACTGTGATAGCAGCATCCTTTGAAACAACTTTCCTTGTCACAAAGTAAAAGGTGGCTTTAGGAGTTCATATTGCTGGATTTACCCAAAGTAACTTAATACTGTCATGGAAGCAAATGACTATATATTAGTTGCTAAATATAAATTTTCTTTTAAAAATATATTTTATTAATTTTTTACAGAGAGAAAGGGAGAGGGATAGAGAGTTAGAAACATTGATGAGAGAGAAACATCGATCAGCTGCCTCCTGCACACTCCCTACTGGGTATGTGCCCGCAACCAAGGCACATGCCCATGACCAGAATCGAACCTGGGACCCTTGAGTCTGCAGGCCAATGCTCTATCCACTGAGCCAAACCGGTTAGGGCTAAATTTTCAATAAAACACTTTGTTAGAATATTGACATCTCTTTCACATCAGTCTTTTGCCCTCATGGCAACTACCCAATTCACTGTATAGTTATCAAAGTTGACTTCCTCTCATTGTGTTCACAACTGACTCTGGCTGCTCAAAAATTTCCTTCTGCATAAATGGACTGAAGTTGCCCTTCATGATCTGCTGGAGTTTGCACAGCCCTTCCAGGGTGATCCCTTGCTGTTCATTTAATTAAATGGGTAGAAAAACCGCCACCCACCACCTCAGCTATATCATCATCTTCAGGAAAGATGACATGACTGGTGTGTTCTATGACAGCACTTGCATCAGATGCAAAGTAATACTCCACCGCTTTTTCTTCAACAGGGAAAAGGCAAGTTGTGCTGTCCACACTGGAGAGACTGCAGCTTCCTTTCTTATCTTTGCCTGTTCTGTTGAGTACTGGCATTTGATTAGTAGAGAGTTTATGTTCACTTCGTACACCAACCAACAGAGGGCTATCTCGTCTTGCACCAACTGCTTGGCCAGGAAAATGAACACTTTTAAGTACAAGTGCAAAAGCACCTTCCAATTGTTGGATAACTCTCTCCACCAAGTTAGTAAAACTGCTATCTCCCCTTCCCGATCGTCATACACGTATTTAAGGAGCTTGGCAACTGTCTTTGTATCTCTTTCGGCTTCAAAGTCATAGCCTTTGCTTTCCAAAAACGTTTTCAAGTCTTTGTAGTCGGTGATGATTCCATTGCGAATAACAAGAAGTTCATTATTTTTACCAGAGCGCTGGGGATGGTCATTGAGAGGACTGGGTTCACCATGTGCCGCCCAACGGGTATGAGCTATTCCAAGGTGCACATCAAATTCTATATCCAAATCCATAGCCTGTTTGTGAACTTCTTCACCCAGTGCTGTTGCTTTCCCTTTCTTCTTAATGAGCTGGATTTTGCAGGCATTGGCCTCCCAATCTTTGTCACTGCCTTCATCAGCTCCCACACTAGCAGAATCCTATCTGTACTCCAATCTCCGAAGGCCTTTGATTAGGGCCTCCAAGATTTCTCCTCTTGTGCGAGGGACATGGTGGTTTAAGTAAGCAGGAGGCACCATCCTAAAGGCAAGTGGTGAGTGGCTGGCAAGGTTGGGGGTGCATGCAAACCTTTGGGGCTATCGGAGGGCTTAGGGGGACAATTATTTATTCACTCACCAGTTGATGGACATTTGGGTTATTTCTAGTTTTTTTTTTTTAATTTGTTAGAAACTACTTTTAAAACATATATATTTTTATTGATTTCAGAGAGGAAGGGAGAGGGAGAGAGAGATGGAAACATCAATGATGAGGAGAATCACTGATCAGCAGCCTCCTGCATGCCCTCTACTGGGGATTGATACCTGATTGGGAATGGAACTGTGACCTCTTGGTTCATAGTTCAACACTCAACCCAGCAGGGAGGGTTATTTCTAGTTTTTGACAGTTATGAATAGTGCCGCTAGGAATGCTTGTGCAACAGTCTTTGTGTGGGCTTTTATTTTCATTTCTCTTGGGTTTATACACAGGAATGGAATTGCTGGTAAAATGGTAAGTGAATGTTTAACTTTAAAAAACTGCTAAATTGGTTTCCAAAGTGGCTATTCTATTTTACATTGTCAAGAGCAATGTCTAAGGGCTCTAATTTTTCTACATCCTCACCAATACTTGGTTTTTATCAATCTTCTTAATTTTAATTACTCTATTGAAGGTGTAGTGACACCTAATTATGGTTACAGTTTGCATTTCTCTAATGAGGTTGGATATTTTTTCATGTAATTGTTGGCTACTTGCATATCTTCTTTTGAAGTGTCTGTTCAAATATTTTGCCCATTTAAAAAATTGGGTTGTATGTCTTGTTAGTTTCATTTGTTTTTAAAAAATTTAAATTACAGTTGACATTCAATATTATTTTATATTATTTCATAGTGATTAAATATTTATATAATTTACTAAGTGATAAGTCTAGTACCTATCTGACACCATACATAGTTATTACAATATTATTGACTATATTCCTTATGCTGTACTTTACATTCCCATTGAGTTTTATTCTTTTATAAGAATAAGAGATTTAAAAAGTTGTTTGATTCAAGTCCTTTGTAAACTATAGGTCTTTCAAATATTTTCTCCCAAACTGTAGTTTGCATTTTAATTTTCTTAAGCATTTTTTGTTGAGCAAAGTTTTTAATTTTGCTGATGTCCAATTAATTAATTTCTTCCTTTTAGCATTTATGCTTTTTCTGTGTGTTCTAAGAAATGTTTGGTTAGCCCAAAGGCAAATATATTTCCTTAAAGTTTTCTTCTAAAAGTTTTATAGTACTTACATTTTGGTCTAAGATTCATTTGAGTTAATTTGGGGGGCTGGTATGAGGAAAAGATCACGTTTTACCTTTTTCCATAAAGATATGCAACTTCCTTAGCACATTTACTGAAAAGACTATTCTTTCTCCATTGAATTACCTTAATACTATTGTTGAAACTGACCATACACATGTGGGTCTGTTCCTGGACTCTTAATTCTGTTCCACTGATCTATGTCTATCCTTATGCCATACAGTAGTCTTGATTATTAAAACTTGGTAGTAAGTCTTTTTTAAATTAAAATTTAAAATTGATTTCAGAGAGGAAGGAAGAAAGAGAGAGAGATAGAAACATCAATGATGAGAATCATTGATTGGCTGCCTCTTGCACACCCCACACTGGGCATCGAGCCCACAACCTGGGCATATGCCCTGACTGATACTTGATCAGTGACCTTCTGGTTTATAGATCAGTTTGGGGAGAATTGTCATCTTAAATGAGTTTTCTAATTCATTAACATGACATATCTATTTATGTCTTATTTAAATTCTCTTAATAATGTTTTGCAGTTTTCAGTGTTAGATATTTCACATCACTTGTTACATTTAAAAAATATATATTTTATTGATTTTTTACAGAGAGGAAGGGAGAGGGATAGAGAGTTAGAAACATCGATCAGCTGCCTCCTGCACACTCCCTACTGGGTATGTGCCCGCAACCAAGGTACATGCCCTTGACCGGAATTGAACCTGCGGACCCTTGAGTCCGCAGGCCGACGTTCTATTCACTGGTTAGGGCACTTGTTACATTTTTTTCTAAGTAGCTTTTTTTGGATGTTATTTTAAATGTACATGTTTTTTAAATTTCATTTTTGGATTTTTTTCATTGTTAGTACATAGAAATACAGTTGATTTCTGCATTTGATCTTGTGTCCTGCAACCTATTTAATTTCACTTATGAGTTCCAGTAGCTTTCAATTCCTTCCAGTGTAGCTGTGTACAGAAATATTTACCTACATAGCTCTGGCCTCTCTGCTTCTCTCCCCAAAAGATGCCCCACGAGGCCTGGACAGGATCAGAATTCCCTGTAGTTTCAAAGGCAGGAGGATTGAGCCAAGGGACTTTCCCTGCCACCATGGCAAGGTTTCATGGTTTTTGTTGCTCTTACACATTTCTTAAAGGTACAATAAGATTTATCTAGAGATTCTATCTTTTGTTTCTCAATTATAATCTCACAAAATAACTGGGATGAGTATTAAGTTTTAGTAATCAGATCCACCAGGACCTAGAGCAGAGAATTAAATAAATCTACTCTATAGTGATGGGAACATAATTTTCCTTAAGTATCATTTTTCAAAAAAATTACTTTCTTAAGCTTTTGCTTTTCCCCTCCACAATACTCCCACTCTTACACCTAAGATTCTTGCTGTAAAAGCCTAATTCTCTGAAGAAACTGTGCCCTTGGAGCATGCCGAAGACATTCCCCAGAGAAACTGATTTGTGTGGGAACAGAAACAAATAATTAGGTATTTTCATTAGGGACTCAAAGAATCACGACTTTAGTCTTTGCTTCCAGACAAGTCTCTGTCAAGTTATCTGACACAAATTCTCTTTGGAACATCAAGCTTGAATTACATAACACTTTATGGTATTATTCTTGGTCTTCTTAGTCACTTCAAATCTGTCTTGCTTTATGTGCTGAGAGGTAAAATGGAGAGAGGAGCCCCTCTTTTTGGGAAGAAGTTTAGATCGAAAGCAAATGTCTTTAGAAGTGAGTTCGCTATAGTCCCACGGACAATGACATATTTCTTTGGGAACATTTTAGCGTAAAACATAAGAAAGGTGTCTAAGAGGAGTCATACAACAATATGTACGGTTTGGGCATGGATACCGGTAGTTGAGTGACTGGGCTCAGATTCGAGCTGGGGAAACCTGACTGCTGAGGTTCCCTTGCCTCACCGGGGTGTAACTTCTTCCAGGCAGAGGCTGGCTGAGACTCATCAGTACTTGGTGGATGGGGAGGGGAGCATGGTGTGAGGGTAAGGGATGGAAGGACACAAAGAAAGGATGGATGGAAAGACAAAACAAACAGGATGGGGTTGACATCAGGGAGGGAAGGCTCAGACTCAAGATGGTCAAGACTGTGGTGACCAACAGTGTGATGTGCTGCTGCTGGTGGTGGTGGGGAGGGTCTAGGGCAGTGGTAGGCAAACTGCGGCTCGCAAGCCACATGTGGCTCTTTGGCCCCTTGAGTTTTTAGCAAAGGCCAGCTTAGGAGTACCCTAATTAAGTTAATAACAATGTACCTACCTATATAGTTTAAGTTTAAAAAATTTGGCTTTCAAAAGAAATTTCAATCGTTGTACTGTTGATATTTGGCTCTGTTGACTAATGAGTTTGCCGACCACTGGTCTAGGGCATCCTTCAGCTTTGGACCCGACTCAGTAGTTTCGGTACAACTGTGGCAAGGCCTGCAGGATGCCAACAGGCCAAGAGAGAAACACAAGGTGAGGAAACAGAAGTCATGTGTAGGCTTGAGAACCAAGTTCTAGAAACATCTACAGGACACCTGGAGGCATAAGGCATTATGCTCGGTGCTGGGTATAGGAGAGAGGACACAGGGTTTCTGAACCTGAGGAGAGGGCTGTGCTCCAGGAAGGCAGGTGCGGTGTGGCTGTGCAAAGAACCCACAACTCGGACAGGCACGGAGGGACGCCGCTGCCAGTGCGTGACTTTCAGCAGTGCGCTTCCGGTTCCTGGCCTTGCCCTGGGCTTTCAGACCTTTCCAGAAAGGCCCCCAAGCTAATGTGACTTGTCTAGACACACTCTTAACAGCTGGTGAGGGAGTGAAGCTGGCTGAATAAAATGCAGCAGATGACTAGAAAAAAGGGAAGAAGAGGGCCGCAGAATACTTACACGTTAGCTACAACTTAAAAAATTCGCCTTGACAGCCATGTGCTATGAACTGAGCCTCCAAATCCTTTGCCCAGGGAGAGGGTGCCCATGCCTGTCACTGGGGCCGACAGCTCACCCCTTCAAGGCAGCTGGGAGGAGTGGGGGATGTGGAGGAGGGACAGGAAGAAGCCAGGAGTGATGATGGGGGCGTGCAGGCCCACTGTCCTTGTCGTATTAATGGACAGCTACACATATAGCCAGAACCTTAAAATTAGCTGATGATGTCCTCATGGGGATGGACTTTGTGTGGGGTTTTGCTCTGTGAACTTGTAGCCCCACATTCTGCGTCACCGGACGGGCAAGAGCCTTCTCCGGAGAGTAACAAACAGCTACGGAGGTATGAGGTGATCAAATCTCCACGTAGCTATAAAATGAAAGGCTGCAAAGGCAACCACTGAGTTCCTTAGCATTTCTGCAGCAGCCCTGAGTCTGGCAACAGGCAACTGACATAAAAGGGAGAGGAAATTGTCCAAAAAACCCCAAACACTTTGCAGTTTTATACTTATGTGTTTGTATGAGATAATCTTTAAGGTTTCTCCCAGTTCTGAGACTCTCTGATTTTAAGTTTTATATCTTCTCCTCTTTCTTTTCATTTTGTATGTAATGATTTAACAGAGATATAATTCATATACCGTACAATTCACCCATTTAAAGTGCACAATGCTGAGAACATCAGCCTCAGAGGAAACCCCACACCATCGGCAGTCCCTCCTCATCCTCCCCTCCCTCAGCCTCTGGCAACCACTTATCACTTTCTGGCTCTATGGATTTGCCTATTCTGGACATTTCACATAAATGAAATCATAGAATACCTGGCTTCTGTGTCTGGCTTCTTTCACTCAGCATGCTTACCCATGCATCATTTGACGGACATGGGTTGTTTGCACTGTTTGGCTATTATAAACAGTGCTGTTATGAACATTCGTGTATGAGTTTTTGTGTGACATATGTTTTTAGTTCTCTGGGCACATGCTGGGAATGGGCCTCCTTCATTTCCCAGGAGGAACGTCTGGAACTATTTTATAAGAGTTGGAATTTCTGACTCAACATGCTTAGTAATTCATTTCAACATTCAATAACTTTATTAAATACCTAGTTATTTATCCTAATGGACGGATCATGTGGCAGATGGTTCATCTTATCTAGCTTTTGAATGCATTTCAGATTTAAATTTGAACACAGATAGACCTGACATTCTTGGAATTCCTGACAATTCCAGACAAGTATGAAAGCCTCAAAGACAACCTCACCGCCCAGCACCTCCTCCCCACCCACCCACTTGCTCTTCTGCTCAAGCAAGAGACAACGACCCTCTCCTGAGCTCACGTCAGGCCGCCTGCGCTGGAACAAGAGATATGTATGAAAGGGCGGAGCTTATAGTGGCCAAGTGAATGTTTGGAAAAGGCATCTGGGGTGGTGGGAGTGGTTATTCCTTCCACACTTTGCACACTTTTCACAGTGGACTCAATCAAAGCAAGGGATGTCATCCATTGATTCATTCGCAAGTATTGAGAGTGGGAGTGGGTAAGACTTGTGAGGGGGCAGTTAAAAAAAAGGAAGCCAAAGAAGCGTGGAACTTCTGCAGGTCATGATTAAGGTAATGCCCTTCAGGCTGCTGAGTTCCATAGTCAATTCTCAGCTGCCCCCGTGCCTGGGTATCAGCAGCATCTAACATAGCCGACCACCCTGCCTCCTAGAAACACTACTTTGGCTTGCAAGACATCACTCTCTCCACGTTTCCTGCTAATCCACTGTCACTCTTGCTTCATGCTCTTGGCTGAACCTCCTCTTTTCCCAGCCTCCTGATCCTGGGCAGCCTCATGGCTTAGTCCTGAGTCCTCTTCTCTAAGCTCACTTCCTTGGTGACGGTCTCCATTCTGTGGCTTAACTATGTATGAATATACAGTCATCCTTCTACAAGGGACTGGTTCTAGAACCCCTGTGGATAGCAAATCTGCAGATGCTCAAGTCCCTTATATAAAACTAGAGGCCCGGTGCACGGAATTCATGCACTCGGGGGGGGAGGTCCCTTAGCCTGGCCTGCACCCTCTTGCAGTCCAGGAGCCCATGGGGAGTGGGCCTAAGCCGGCAGTCTGACATCCTTAGCACTGCCGCGGAGGCAGGAGAGGCTCCTGCCACTGCTGCTGCGCTTGCCAGCCATGAGTCCGGCTTCTGGCTGAGCAGTGCTCCCCCTGTGGGAGCACACTGACCAGCAGGGGGCAGCTCCTGCATTGAGCGTCTGCCCCCTAGTGGTCAGTGCACATCATAGTGACCGGTCATTCTGCTGTTTGGTTGATTTGCATATTAGCCTTTTATTATATAGGATGGTGCAGTATTTGCACATAACCTAAGCACATACTACTCTTATGTACTTTAACCCTTTGTACTCACTTGTTTTTTTCTCGATTCCTTTATTCTAATGCTAACAGTGTCGAGTCACACTCGACATCCGAGTGCAAAAGGTTAAATCATCTTTAGGTTACTTATACTACCTAACACAATATAAATGTTAAGTGAATAGTTATACTGTATTGTTTAGAGAATAATGACAAGAAAAACAAGTCTGTGCATGTCCAGTATAGATTCAACCCGACCACTGTAGGCCAAACTACATAGTACACATCAGTAACAATGAAACATTTTTTTCAAATATTTTTTATTCCTGGTTGGTTGAATCTGTGGATGCGGAACCTGCGGATATAGAGGGTCGACTGGACTAGTGATTCTCAAATTGATGTCTCCAACTCAGAACTCTCTCCTGAATTCTGGATTCGGATATCCAATTGCCTGCCTAACATCACCACTTGAATTCTAACAGGCAACCGCAACTCAGGAAGTCCAAAATGAAACTCCTAATTTTCTCCCTAAAACTAGCTCTACCTGGTCTTCTCCAGTCCATGGCAATGCTACCACTCAGTTACTCAGCTGCAAAATCCTGGAGTCATCTTTGGCCCCCCTCTTTCTCTTACACCCACCATGTGATCCATGAAATCCTGTTGGCTGTACTTTCAGAATACACCCAGATTTTGACCATGCCTTACACACCACTGCTATATTCCTGGTTGAAGCCATCATCTAGGACTGGCAGTTGCTGCCACAGATGCCCAACTGGTCTTAGCTTCAACCCTTTCGTACCATAGTCTATTCAACTCAGGAGCCAGTGAGTCTTTGAAAACATAAGTCAGATCACATTACAACTGGGCTCAGAACAATCCAGTGCTAACCACCACGTGTCCATTGATGGACGAGTGGATAAACAAGATATGGTACCTATATCCACACAGGGGAATATTATTCAGCCCTAAAAAAGAAAGAAATTCTGACACATGCTGCTGTATGGATGCACCTTGAAGCCATTATACTCAGTGAAATAAGCCAGCCACAGAAGGAAAAATACTGCATGAGTTTACGTATATGAGGGGCCTAGAGTAGTCAGATCCACAGAGACAGAAAGTAGAAAGGTGGTGGTCAGGGGCTGGGGAAAGGAGGAATGGGGAGTTAGTGTTTAATAGATACAGAGTTCCAGTTTGGGATGATGAAAAATGTACGAAAGTTGGACAATGTGAATGCACTTAAGGCCACAGAATTGTGCACCTAAAAATAGTTAAGATGTTAAGTTTTATGTTATGCATATTGTACCACAATAAATAAGAGTTTCTTAAGAAAACAGCAATCCAATGCTTCCCATCTCAGAGTAAAATCCAAAGTCCCCCCATTACCTGCCTCCCTTACCCCTCCCCCCGCCAGCCTCTCTCTGTCTTTGCCTGGCTCGCTCTACTGCAGACACGCTGCCTGGGTGTCCCTGCAACATGGTATCTTGGGGCACTGCTCCTGATCCTGCTTCTGCCTGGCCACTCCTTCAGGTCTCTGCCCAAATGCCATGTTATCCTTAACAACCATCTACATATATAAAAGGCTAATATGCCAAGTGTCCCTCTCTCCATCTGACCGGTCTCTATGACGCACACTGACCACCGGGGGCAGACACTCAACGCAGGAGCTGCTGAGCTGCAGTGATTTGGCAGTGGTGGTTCTTAGGTTATGCACCCCAAAACCAGAGAGGAGGGAGCCCAATTCCTCACGGGGCTGCATGATTCCATCTTCAGCTGTGGGTTATGTTGTTGCTGGGGCACTGTCAGCCCCAAATCTGGTTTACTGCACACTTACATTTGTGTTCCACACCCTGTATGATAGCAACTTTGCAGAGTGCCCTCTCGCACCCTGGGACCACTCGGGATGTCAGAGAGCCAGTTTTGGCCTGATCCCCACAGGCCAGGCCGAGGGACCCCACCTGCTGGAGGGACCCCACTCACTCCGCAGATGCCAGGGAGGGAATGTGGGAGGTTGGCTCCAGGGTGTGTCCGGCTCATCTCGCCCAGTCCAACCTTGCCAGACACCTTCTAATTAATTTCCTTTCAATGTGCACGATCTGTGCACAAGGTCACTAGTATATAAAATAGCAACACCAACTGCCACCCTTCGGTCCCTATTCCCCTTTATGCTCTTCACCCTCTCCCCCAACCATCAGTAAGTGGTATCCTTACCCATGCAGTGGTTGTGATCTTATTTGCCCCACGGAATGTAAGCTCCGTGAGGGGCTTTGTCTCTTCTGTCTGCTGCTGTATGCACAGCATCTAGAATTACACCTGGCAGGTAAACATTCAATGGCTATTTTTGGCTTGGACGGATTCTGTGAATGGATGGGAAGTTATTGGGGGTTTTAATCAAGAGAATCCCAGGGCTCTGCTTTAGGAACGTGAATGTGGGTCAGGGACATAAGCCACTAACACAGCGAGACTAGTCTGCAGGACACTGTGACGAGACGTGTTTTGGAAGAGATGACAAATTAAATTTAGAGAAGCTGGGTGACTGGTGGGGTGATCAGAGGCATGTCTGGGAGGGAGTTACAGATGGAGGACTGGAATTCAGTTCAGGGTTGAAAGGAGACTGGGTGCATTTTGGGAAGAATGGATAGGAGGCTGCTGATTAAAGTCACAGTGCTGAATGAACTTGCCAAGGGTGAAAGGTAGTGAGAAAAGCAGAGAAGAATGGCAAGGATGGGTCCAGACAGAAGAACTAGATTTAGGGGAATTAGAGGATTGGAGGAAGAAGAGTGAGGAGAAGAAAGAAAAATGTACAGTGAGTGAAAATCCAGTACATGTGGAGGCAAAGGCAATAGTGGAGGTGGAATTCAACCATATGATCGAGGTACAAGTAGAATCCACAAGAAACCAGGATAGAAAACGCCCTTCAAACCAGTTTAGTTATTCCAATAAGAACTAAAAGCAATTTCCAGGGGCTACTCAGGACATAAAGAAACCCCATGAACAGAATGGTTTCAGTTCTTACGCTCTCAATCTTTTAGGGCAAAATAATACAATCAGTGGGCAACAAAAGGATTATAGGGGGAAGTCCATAAGAAGCATGACTTTTTATTTATCAGTTTTTTTGCTAACTTGACTTTAAATAATCAAGAAAATGATATTTTCTTGACAACTGATCTGTCAAGAGGGAATAAATTAAGGGCTTTGACAGCTTACAGGAAGAAGAAATACTTTTCTTGTAATCTTTAGCCACAACCCAACTTTCTTCCTACCACAAGAAAAGTGTTCCTAAATTTTCAGGGAAACAGGTAACCAAGTTCGTATTTGAAAAACCTTTGACAACATAAACCCTGTTATGCTGGTTATGTACTGCTCTGGTTATTACTGTGACTGTTCTAAGGAACTGCCTGGGACCCTCATCTGAGCAACGTCTCCTCTACCACAGAACGCCTTCCTCAAAAGCACCTGTTACTTAGAGAAGGTGTCGCAGGGCGCTCCAGGCATTTCTCGTCTAATGAGCATCCTAACTCAGCATGGCCAGAGGTGAACTCCTGATCCCTTCAAACCTGCCCTACCTATGGCCTTCACATCTCAGCTGATGCCAACTTGGTTTTTCCAGTTGAACAGACCAAACCACGAAGTCATCTTTCTCTTTCTCTCTCAGGACACACCTAATCCACCAGGTATGTATCTAAACCAGTGGTTGCCAACCGGTGGTCCTCACTAGTGGTCTGTGAGGTCCGAAAGGTTGGCGACCGCTGATCTAAACTGTATCCAGGGTTGAGTCTCTCCCAATCTGCACGGTCCTCTTAGCACCCAGATGCCTGCACCAGCCTCCTAATTGGCCTCCCCAATTCCACCCTGCAGTGCTCCTGGAACCCCTGCCAGGACGGTGCTTTGACGGTGCAGGCAGCATAGGCCATCCTGTGCTCAGCACCTCCGAAGGGCCCTACTCACTCAGAGTCCCTGTAATGACTACAGGACCCTCTTTCTTTGGGGCCTCTCTCTCCCTGACCTCGCTAGCACGGTGTCATCATTCTCGTCCTGCTCACTGCTCCAGCCACACTGGCCTCCCGCTGTTCTCTGACCCCGCTCCCCCCCCCCCACCTCGGGGTGCCCCACCCAAGGCAGTGCCTGGGCACTGCTGTCCGGCTGCCTGAACTACCTGTTCTGATCCTGCTGTGCTCACTGCCTTACTCCTTCAGGGCTCTCCTTAACCCTCTTCTCAATGAGACCCTCTCTGGCCATCCCCAGAAAACTGCAGTCCCCTCCTCCATCCCAGGCCCCTCAGCCTGCCCCGCACTTCCTAAAATACTCTGCATTTAATTTATTCACTATGCTCCATGCCATCTCTATATTCCTCGATAGACCGCAAGCCCCACAAGGGCAGGGATCTTCATGCTTTGTTCCCTGGAGTATATCAAGCACTTACTAGTCCTGGACACATGCTAAGAGCCCAATAAATCGTTGTTTCATGAGCAAGTGATGAATGAACTTTTCTGGGAAGTCCTCTTTGCTCACTTAGCCTTCTGCCCTCTTTATTGCCCACGTTCACCTCCATGCCAAAAGTGTATACTCATTAACAGAGTTGAACATTCGTACATGTTATTTGTTAGCAACTCTGAATAGATGGGAAACTGGTTTGTGTCTACAGGAGGGTTTTATATTTAAACTAGAGGGGGGCCCTCAGCCTGGCCTGTGCCCTCTCATAATCTGGGAGCCCCACAATTGATCACCCCAAAGAGGTAGGCCCTGCCCACCCACCTGGGGCTCCTTGATGGATCGCCCCAAAGAGGGAGGCCCTGCCCACCTGGCCGGGTCTCTGCAATTGATTGCTGCGCAGAGGAAGGCCTGGACCTCCCTCTGCGGGGCCCCCCGACCCCTGACCAATCGCATTGCACCGCCTTGGCTAGCCTGGAGTCAGTGCATGTCATAGCGTGGTTGTCTGGAATGTCATCCAGACGGTCATTCTGCTGTTCGGTCGTTCGGTTGATTTGCATATTACGCTTGTATTATTATAGATGTTCAAAGGCATGTTTGTCCTGGTTCTGCTCCATGAATATTTTTAAAAGTGACTTTTCTGGAGTCCAAGAACACCATTATCCTCAGAAAGTCATAACTAACCATGTTATGGATACTGCTTTGACTAGCACATGCAGAAGAGCTTCCTTTTGGACAAACACCTCCCACAGAAGAGCCTTGCCTCGCTGCACCCCTGCCCTTTCCTAGTCTGCCTTGTGACTGTCACCACTGTTGCTGATGCAGCTCCCTGTGTGCCCTGAGGATCTGAACCCAGGCCATGTGATTTGGCAAAGAACAAGTTCTACATGGGTCTGCGGCCTGAGGGACATTCTACCAAGGCAGTGACCTCTTTCCTTCCCTTGGCTTCTGCCAGGATTTATGCCTCTCCTTCCTCATCAAATGCTGTCTCTATTTGTCTGCAAACTGCCTCCTGCCACTTACACACTTCCCCAGAATATCCATCAAGAACCCGTCATTTCCCAATGATGACTCATGATCCAAGGATAATAAGCAACACATGTGTTCAAATATCCTCTCAATTTATACTTCCATTCGGCCAGTCACATTAGCCCCACACAATCCTTAAATAATCAGCCTCACTGAGGGATTTGGGGGACACCTGCTGTTTGTCATGTTATCCATCCATCCACCCACCCCCCACCTGCCTACCTATCTACCTATCGTTTATTTATCATGTATATATTTATGTTTGAAATAAGCATATGGAGATAAGAATGCACACACACACACACACACACACACACACACACACACACACCCTTTTAGTAATTGTTAAGGCTGTTGATCCACAAGGGGAAAATCAGAACATGGGATATTGGATTTGATTTTAAAAAGAAGGCAAATAATAATACATATGATAATACCACTTTAGTTTCACGGTCTGTGGAGAGTAGAGAGATACATGAAAAAAGAAAGGAAAGGGGACAGAGAGGGAAACAGAGACACATGTAGGGGAGAGAAAGACAGTGTCGAGTGAAGAAAAGGGGAAGACAGGAGAGAGGACAGAGGCAAAGAGAAAGACAGGGACACAAGAGAGACAGAGGGTCCCACATAGCCAGCAACAAGGACACAGTGGGACATTTTGTAAATTGTATCATTTCAGACATTACTACTGAAACTTTAACACCCCCCCGCTTTTTTTTTTTTTTTTACAAAAATTATGTGCAACAGTAATGACTTTGAGTGGTCAGTTGATAACAACTGAAGGCTACAACCTGCCCGGGCTGGATGGGGACCCTAGTATGAAGCCAGTGAAACATTCTCATTGTGGAAATAACAGAACATTTATGCTTAAGGCTGAGCAGTTAAAAGATGTCACACAAAAAGACATTTAAAAACGATGCTGTTTGCACCTGTTCTAAGAAGACCCTAGTACTCAGAGCAAAGCACTCCAGTGCTCTCGGCTGGAGCGATGGTATCTTTCCCTAAGCACGTGTTCAGGCGTACTGATCACCTCGGGGCCTGGGGACACAGGCTGGGGATCTTGGGGCTCATTAGTTTGAGGAGTAATTTCCAAAGGTGATGTTACAAAGGGTATATTCATTTAAAACATGTTAAACTACTTAAGTGCTTAATGATCTGACATCCACATTTGATTTTAAACATTTCATTTTATGATATAAACATTGCTAAATAAGAGAGAATGTACCTCAAATCCATACAGGCATTTGACAACTATCAAAGCTATAATCAAAATATAGTATTTATTTATTTAAGTATAATTGGTATGCAATATATTATTTCTGGGTGTACAATATAGTTATTTGACATTGTGATCACCACACTAAGTCTAGTAATCATCTGTCACCATGCAAATTTATCACAATCAAAACATACAATTCTGAATGTCAGCAAATCATTATATATACATGTTGTAAATATAAACATAATTCATACATCTTTGAGGAACTGGATTAGTGTTTGCCTTCCATTGTAAAGATAAGATAAGATGGGAGAAAACTTAAATACTAACTACTTTGAAGAAGAAAGAGGATGGACCTGGAGAGCATCATGCTAAGTGAAATAAGCCAGTAGGAGAAAGATAAATATCACATGATCTCACTCATCTGTGGAATATAATGAACAACATAAACTAATGAACAAAAATAGAGCCAGAGGAAAAAAATATTTTAGAATATAATAGAAGTAATCCTGTTATTTGCAGATTTTTAATATTTTCTACAACTTTTGTGATATTATACTATGTTAGTACAGTTTTGGTAATATTATATTTAAAATCTTTTTTTTCTTGAAATATTAATGTTTATTGCATGTAACATTATTATATTTAAAATAGTTTTTCTTGAGATATTAATGTTTATTGCATGTAACATTATTATATTTAAGATAGTTTTTCTTGAGATATTAATGTTTATTGCATGGAAAAAATAAAATTTGATTTACATAAAAAAAAAAAGAAGAAAGAGAATTATTGGCTGGTTAGGGGAAGGTCCTATTGAGGTCCAACTCAGAAAGCTGAACTTCCATCGGGTTTACTGAATGAGAAGTGCAAGAAGCCCTCCTGTGACATTCTGTCATCCACCCCAAAGGTTTCAGTCTCTCTCAGGAACGTCACACTGACCCAAAGGTGTGAGTGTCAAACGCCCGTTTTACATGTTTGTTGTTGAAGACTATATTAGCTCATTATAGATTAGTTATAGAAAAGTATTTGTTATACTTTCCTATACAAATCATACAGGGTGGGGCAAGTGTAGGTTTACAGTTGTAGTATTATTTATTTACTAGAGGCCCAGTGCATGAAAATTCGTGCACTCAGGGGGTGGGGGTCCCTCAGCCCGGCCCGTGCCCTCTCACAGTCTGGGACCCCTCGGGGGATGTCCACCTGCTGGCTTAGGCCCTTCCCTGGTGGATTGGGCCTAAGCTGGCAGTCAGACATCTCTCTGGCAGCCCGGGAGCCCTTGGGGGATGTCAACTAACGGCTTAGGCCCACAGACAGAGGGCCTAAGCATCATATATCTCAAGGAAATAGCTCACAAAATCTAAACTTTTCTCATAATGGAATTGATATTATTTTAAGTACAAAGCCTTTCATTATATCTGCTCTTATGTCACTGTCCTTAAATCTGTAGTTTAGCATTAATGATACTTGGTAAAAACACATACATTATTGATAAATTATTTTAATCTATATTGCACTAAACATAAATTTGAAAAAGTTATTGTTTCCTGAGATGAGTACAAACATTGTTAGATGCCCCTTTATGTATGACTTAGAAATTTTTTAAAATTGAAGTGAAATTCACTTAATATAAAATTAAATTAAAAATTAATCACCTTAAAGGGTGCCAGCATCATGAATATATTCACAGTGTTGTAACCACCACTTCTACTTCGTTCCAAAACATTTTCATCAGCCAAAGAGAAAATCTCATGCCCATTAAATAGTAAATCTCCATACTTTCCTCCCTCAATCCCGGGTAACCACTCCATGGATGTGCCCATTCTGAATATTGTATATAACTGGAATCACACAATACTTGGTCTGTGTGTCTGGCTTCTTTCACTTCATATAATGTCTTCCAGCTTCACCCATATTGTAGCACAGAGTACTTTATTCCTTTTTTGTGGCTGAGTAATATTCCATTGTATTATACACCACATTTTGTTTATCTATTCATCTGTTGGTGGACATTTGGATTTCCCCCCACATTTTGGCTATTGTGAATAGTGCTGCTATCAATATCAGTTTACAGATATCTGCTCAATTCCCTGCTTTCAATGACTTTGGAACTGCTGAGTCATATGATAGTTTTATGTCTAACTTTTTGAGAGAACACCAAACTGTTTTCCACAGTGGTTGCACCATTTTATATTCCCACCAGCAGTAGATGAGGCTTCCAATTTTTCCATATTCTTACCAACACTTGTTATTTTTATTTTTTTAAATAAAAATTATAGCCATCCTAGTAGGTGTAAAGTGATATTTGTGGTTTTGATTTGCATTTCCTTAATGGCTAATGATGCTCAGAATCTTTTTAAGTCCTTGTCATCCAGCTGTATATCTTCTATGGAGAGTTATCTATTCAAGCCCTTTGCTCATCTTTAAATTGAGCTGCCTGTCTCTCTGTTCTTGAGTTGTAAGAGTTCTTTATATATTCTGGATATGAGACCTTTATCTGATACATGATTTGTAAATATTTCTCCCATTCTATGGGTTGTCTTTCACTTTCTTAATAATGTCCTTTGATGCACAAAAGTTTAAAATTTTGATGAAGTCCATTTTATTTGATTTTTATTCTTGTTGCTTAAGCTTCTGGTGTCATATCCAAGAAATCCAAGGTCATAAAGATTTATCCCTGTTTTCTTCTAAGAGCTTTATAGTTTTAGTTCTTATACTTAGGTCACTGATCCATTTTGAGTTAATATTTTTATAGAGGATGAGGGTATATATGTTATTCAGAGTTAGTTTGATCAAATTTATATGAATTTTTGTTGGAAAATGACTATTTCAATGCTATAATAAGTTAGTACTACATAAACATAAAACAAGGATTACTTGGCCCTGGCAAGATAGCTCAGTTGGTTAGAATGTTGTCCTGATAACCTAAGGTTGTGGATTCAATCCCTGGTCAGCACACACACAAGAATCAACCAATGAAGGCATAAATAAGTAGAACAACAAACTGATGTCTGCCTGTCTGCCTCTCTCAAATAAATTAAAAAATAAAATAAAACAAGTATTACCTCTCCCTCAAAACTTGTTATCAATGCTCTAGTGTTTCCTGAGTACCAACAATCAATCAGTCAATCAATCAACAAATACACCAGCCTTGTACTTGGTACCATGGTAGGGATTGAGGAGACCTTAATGAATGAGAAAAAGGTGGTCCCTGTCCTCAAGTAGTTTGTGCTTTTACAGATTTTGTGCCCAGGACAAGGCGAGGTGCTGGGGAGATGGGCCACAAGTACAAACCATTCCTGTTCTCAAGAAGTTAACACGTTAGGAAGGTGACCATGGCTAAGGTAGACCAAATAATTAGAACATGCTAACGGGCACTGAGTACTGAATATAATATGGTAACTAAAACTATGGTGCCAACTGGGAAAACCACAGGAAGTGAAAGCTGCAGGAATCTGGGAAAAGGCCAGAGCACTCCATTTCAAAACAGACTGGAAAGGTCTCCAAAGGAGGGGGCTTAAACTCAAAGAATCAGCAGGACACGAAGAATGAACATGTTAACAATCAGGAGGCTCTGAACAGACTGGCTTAACTGAGTGGGAGAGACTGATACTAGAAAGCCACGGGTGAGGTGATGGTGCCTCGGTGGAAGCCCTGGGAGCTCTGCACACTCGGGTGACTGAAGATGGTCACTGGAAAGCAACTTGAGTCCCAAGTCCTTTGTCTCACACATGCTCCTTTGTATCCTCATAACTAAACCCAGTGGAGCAGAAAGCGCCATAAACCACGTTGCTGCTGCAGGAGTCTAGGTGATCGTAGGTGATTTTACCTATCAGCCAACCTGCTGGTCTCTAATGTTTTATCTGAATGTACCACATGCACTAGTAGGGTAACTGTGTGTGCGCGCGTGTGTGTATACTATAAGAGCTTAGTGTCTTAATATTTAGATAGTGTGGAGTTGGTTACAGTCTTTTTTTCTTTTCTTTTTTTAATTACTTTATTGATTAAGGTATCACATATTTGTCCTCAACACCCCCCCCCCCCATTCCCATCCCAAACCCCTCCACACGCATGTCCCCAACCCCCTGTTGTCCGTGATCACTGGTTAGGCTCATATGCAAGCACACAAGTCCTTTGGTTGATCTATTTCCCTTGGTTTTTTTTTTTTTTTTTTAAAAAGCTTTTACAATGTTTTACTAAGAAAAACACCCAGGAGAGAAATCAGCTCATTTATTTCAAACAAACAAGCACCATCTCTTGATAATCAACCTTCTGTTTAGAAGGCAAAAAAGTCCCTATGGCTTCTCTGAGCTCCCCTCCCGCCTGGATGGCTCTACGGTGCAACAAGGGAGTGGTTCTGCTGTGACTACAGAATAACACCCAGCTGCCCCGCTTCTGTGGCTGGCAACAAGGGCACAAGCGGACAGGGAATTTCAGAGTAACTGTGGCCAGTAGGTCTCTTTAGAATGGCAGCTCACTTCCATGGGAACCCGCATTAGGGTCCTAGCTTACGAATCATGCTAGTTCCCCAACAGGGAGCTGTCTTCCACGGCTACTGGAGACATCTTGGAGAACCTCTCCTTTCAGACCAGGAGGTCTTGCTCTGTAAGTTCTGAGGAGTAGTTTATTTCTTTACTAAGCACTGAAATAGTTTTGATGGAAAAATCAACAGGGTGCAAGACACAGAATTTTACGTCATGTTAAATGCCAAAAGGGTTGAGACAAAAAAAAAAAAAAATCAAACATGTTAACAGACTCATTCCACCTCAGCATGTACCTGACCCCCACTATAATGTTAAGAGTTAAAGTAGGTTTTACAAGCTCTTGGTGATCTGCAGAAACAATGAGGTCCCTCTCCAGTGTGAATGCAGCACTATCATAAACAACAGCCCCCGAGGACACAGTGATGTTAGAGTGCTGGGAGCTGGGGATCACATATGCACTAATGAACGCCCTGGAGAATTCTCCTGTCACAGCGATGGTGTGGCGAGGTCCCAGGGAGGCACAAGCCAGGGCTCCGGGCATTCCCATCCCACCCCATCCCCCCAAGACCCAGCACTTAGCTCCTCATCAGAGTTAAACTAATTCTCCCACTTTAATCTTTACCTTGAATATATCTGGTATCTCATAATTTTTAAAAGGAGTACTTTTCCTGTGACATTGAAAAGCTCTAGAACACTGAAGCCTGGAACTTCCCTAGAATTTTCATTTTCAAGACAATGACCTGAGACTTCCCTTCTTTTTTGAATTTATTTATGTACTTATTTAATTGAGGGATAATTGACATAACATTATATTAATTTCAGGTGTACAACATACTGATTCAATACTATTGCCCCTATCTCAAATGAGCCTTTCTGTCTTCATGCACTCCTACATAGCCCACGTATTCAGATCTGTAATGTACTTCAAACAAGATATTTACTTTGAGACACGGCAGCATCTGTGGTTACAGGCCACCTCTTCAAACACTGGCATTTCATAACAAGGCCATTTTCTAGCTTCTGGATCTAGAGTTTTCATATATTTTCTCAAAGTCAGAAGAGCATTATTTGTATACTAGTAAGTAGCATGTAAAACTCGGTGTTAATCTGATTGTTTCCAAACTATGGTAGCAATTGCCAACATAAAAGTGGGGATAAAATATAAGATATAAGGAGAAACACAGATACTTTACTTAAAAAAATCCACTTAGAAAAGGATATTTTGCTTATGTTTGGAAGCCATAGATGCATAATTGTATTATTTGATGGGGGGGAAATCTGGTTATCTATAGTCTTCCCCACCAAATACGCTTCGCAGGTGCCGTAACTTGGCGTGACCTGTACATGGAGTCCCTCAAGGGAGCTAAGAAGCTGTGAAAAGAAATGCAGAAAGTGGGACTGCAAACCACCTTCAAGCAATGCTGACATGGAGGGAATCCACCACCACAGCCTCTCGCTTTGGAAACCTCGCTGGTGCCAGAGTTTCTAACAATTTACGCGTCTGCTCTCACCCACTGTGTACCCGGCTCAAATGCACGTGAAAGAACAGGACAGTTGCTGTTTTTCATGGGTCCCTCAGTTTTGCCTGGGACTAGTCTTGACCAACTTCTTGGCATTCCAAAGCAGTGCCCTAGGACTTATGCCCCGAGCACTTAGCCGCGCTCCAACAGGCCCTCTGCGCTTCAGCAGGCCCGGCTGGCGTGAGAGCAAATGACAGGCTGACAGAAGCCCCGGGCCTGCTGCGGGGAGCTGGGGCCCTACTCTTGGTGGGGCAGGGCCTGAACCGAGACCTGTCTATCGGTGGTATTTGTGGTTCAGAGTCCTCTTTATAACCAACCCTTTACCTTTAGTTTATTCTCCACATTCTGGTTTTGCACAATAATACTGTTGATGACTTTTGAATCAAGATTTGTTCTGAATTGTAAATATAGAAACGTTCATTTATTACTCTGACTGAGAACTGTAACTGTAGAGCAGGGACTACATTGTAAGCCAGGAAGTTTGTCCTGGTGACCACTCACATGTAACCAGAAAGTTCCTGCAAGTCCACTGAAAGTGTGGCCGCAGCCCAGCTTGCCTCAGCGCTGACGGGACACTGGGTGTTCTGTTATTACTGCCAAACCGGAGGGCGCACAGAAACCGCTGGGAGCTTTTAAAACAGGCGGGTTCCTCAGCGCTTCCCCCAGAACTCCCGAGTCAAGCCTCCGAGGGCGGCTTAGGGCTCTTGCTCGAACCGCCTCCCAGGTGATGTTGAAGCACAGCCTGACCTGGGAATAGCACACGGAGCCCACGGCTGAGAAGCTCTCAGAGCTGCCTGAGATCTGGAAGACCCGATGATGGGGATGGCTCCAGGTCCGCTCAAGGATTCATTTATTGGGGACAGGAGGAAATAAAAAGGGGATTTTGCAGAAGGAAGGAGGACGTTGGCAATGCCAATGAAACCAGGTGCTAAGTCCACTTTGTGCCTTTCTTTATTACCTAGCTGGTCCAAAGCAGGCTGCCATGATCCTATTAAGCAGATACTCCCTAAGTACACACGAAAACATCACTTAGTAAAATTCACCAGGCCAGAGAGATCTCAAATACAGGCAGTCTTCCATCCATCCAATCAGGTTTACGGTTTTTAGTTAAATGATGGCTGCCAAATGATGCCAAAGTCTGAAATGTTCTACATCCACCCCTTATGTCAATGATGCAAAGATTCACGGACATTGACATTGACATTGACAATGACATTCATTGACATTGACTAGTGATACAATCAGATGATGCTGTAAATGCTGAGAACAGCTTCAGCCCATCGTATTGAAGGTCATATTGTTGCTCCCAGGCACAAGAGTTGTTGCAAAAAAAAAAAAATGATGTTATTGGCAGAGACTTTAGCTCTAATGTAGGTACATCTTAAGGAGATATAAAATTCATTGTCTTGAAATTTGTACGGAATAGGCTTTTGCTATTGTCAGATTCTTTTTAAAAAAATATATTTTATTGATTTTTTTACAAAGAGGAAGGGAGAGGGATAGAGAGCTAGAAATATTGATGAGAGAGAAACATCGATCAGCTGCCTCCTGCACACCCCCCACTGGGGATATGCCCCCAACCAAGGTACATGCCCTTGACCAGAATCGAACCTGGGACCTTTCAGTCTGCAGGCCGACGCTCTATCCACTGAGTCAAACCGGTTAGGGCTATTGTCAGATTCTTATTTTTCCTTTATATTGTTGTCAAGAGAAGTGGAGGCAATTTTAAACTAGTATTTTGTTAAATCTTGTGGCCTTTTGATTTTTAGTTTTCCATGGATTTTGGCCTGACCTTCCTAATGAGACCATCAGCCCTAAGGGCAGGGATTATTAAAAAACCTTTTCCATACCTCTGTGAACCCCTAGCCCAATTCCTTGAACACTGTTGAGCTAAGCGAACATATGTTGAATAGTTTTATAAGCGTGGGATGTACAAAGGTGAGCTAAATTAACAGAAAGTATGAGACGATGTTCATAAAATATAAAATGACTTAAATGAAAATTTGAGAAAACCTAGCCCACTACACTTCTTTCATCACAGGTAAAAGAATCATCAAATACTATTTCTCATTCAGATCTGAACCCCAAAATGGATTTGTTTTCAGAGGAAGGAAGTTCTAGTGCCCAAAGGGATAGGAAAAATCAATAACAGCTGTCATTCGCCTTTCATATTCTTCTCTGTATCTCAGTTATTTGGGGTCTTTGAGTAAAACTGCTCTGTGAGGACCTCATCCTAGTCAGCATGGTCTCTCCTCGAGCTGTATTCCACTTTGGAAAGGGCACTGTATTTTCGCACACGGAATTTTAAGCTGAAGTAAGCACACAAAGGGCCGATGAGGTAAGCTACCTTTCCTCCTGATTTCTAAAAGTCAGAGTTCCTCACCCCGTTTCTGAGAATACACTTCACAGGCAGGAATAATAAAGGAGGGGCAGACCCACTTTTCTTCTCTCTCCTTTTCAGAACAGGGAACAGTCATTTTCTTTCACTTCAATAATTTTCTCCCTTCAGAGAGGAATTCAAATGTCTTTCACTTGCCAGGAGAGTGGGAGGAGGTGGGTGGAAATCGTTAAAGACCTTCAATAACAGCTTGACACAGAACGAGCTGGAGGAGCTGGTGCTGTAACCCATTCGGAGCCAAAGACAGTTTTTCATACTTCGCTGGAGGGGGAGAATTAAATCAGGTCTCTGGTCAGAATGAGCCCTTATGGCCTCACACACTCCATCCTGGACCCAATTTAGGGTAGATACATTGCAAAAAACAAACAAACAAACAACAAAACCCTAAACAGAACAAAGCCAACTGCTTTTAAATGCATTGGCACTGACTTATTTTTATTTTTTATTCTTTATTGTTGGAAGTTTTACATGTCTCCTTTTCCCCCTATTGACCTCTACCCGGGCACTGACTTCTAAGATAATTAATTGTATGCCCGAGAGAGACAACAAGAACCCTTAGAACGATGGATGGGGTGCTCTCTGGGACCACGTTCTGAGGGCCAGTCCTCGCTGGAGGCGCTGGGCCCGGGCTAGGGGAGAGGCGCGCTCATCCTGGGCACCAGCACTGGCAGATCCGGGCGCGGCTCAGCATCCGTGTTTCCTCTAATCTTTAGGGCTTTAAAATTTATATTTTCCATTTATTCTCCTTGTTGGGAGGCTTGAGCATACAAGCTAACTACAAAGCAGCCCATACCCCCATCTACCCTATAATACCCACCCCACATCCCCAGGGGCTCCCTAAGGAAATGGGCAGAACCCACGTCTACCCACCAACTTATTTTCAACTCTCAGGTACACTCTCACCTTTTGGCTCTCTAGACTTAATTTCCTAATTTCACAGGGGCAAAATCTTGCCAACCCCCCGCCCCCCCAAACTGTCTAAGGACTTTACTAGATTGAAGCAGGGGAAGAAATGGCAGAGAGGGGACGAAAACTGAGCGTGGGACTGACAAAAAGTATGAATCACAGGCATTCCAGACTTTGGAGAAACTAAAAATGTTACTTACTATAGCTGGAACTTTCTTCCTTCAAAAGCTATTGTGCTAATTGTCTTCTGATTCCTAGTTTTAAATAGTAGTGACTGAGCAATGCCCCTTGTTTATTAGCCTTTTCCATCTCGAATTCTTTGTATACCATGAATCATGTATTCCCTCCCACTTTTCTGACTTCCTATGTACAGGACACCAAGGCCCACGCAGCTTTCTCTCAATTCAAATGCACAGTGAGTCCCTTTAAGGCTCAGAAACCAGGTACTGGCTTTCCTCCCCAATTCCACTGAGGCTGAAAAAGAATTTTTTTTTTTTCATGTATCCTATTCAGATTCATAAAACAGTGCTTTTAAACATACAGAGACCAGAGCCAATTCCTTGGCTCAGAGCAAAATGCTAATTTGTGTGTTTTCAGTGAATTACTAAATGCCCTAAAAAGTGCACGCATAAAAGACAGCGAAAAGAACAAAATTACTCAATCTGCCTCTTCGTGAGCAATACCTAATCATGTGGCTCCTTTTGGACAAAGGTGTCAATAATGTGTTTAAAAAGCAGAGGGTTAGGCTTCGCACAGCTTTTGCTAACTGCAGGGTGTCTTTATGAAGGGGCGGTGAGGAAAGGTCTTGCAGCTACACCTCCTGCATCTCCTGTACACACGGAGAACACAGCGTCTGCAGCACCACCTATAAATGTGGGGAAAAGCCACACTGTTGGATTCAGTCCCAATGTCAGGCCAAGGTGAAGGACACAGGAGACTTGGATGCGGTCAGCTGGATTAGGGTTTGTGCCCATTCACACGGACTCCTTACCCAGTGACCTAAGACAGGGAAGCATTGCAGAGAAGGTCCTATGAGAGCAAGAGGTTCTTGTCGGCACTGGGAGGGCAGAGACCAGCGTGCCTGGCCCCTCGGGGGGGAAGCACGGCTGGTAGGCCCAGGCAGTGGCCACTCCTCAGCGAATGCCTCCCTCCAGCTGACAGGGGCTGGGAGGGCCAGGTGGACACGAGGATTCCAGTGGGGCTCAGAGAAACACAATGAACAGCGACAAACAGTGCTTCTCCGCTGGCCCTGCCCCTGCCGGTATCACTCACGCTGAGGCTGGTTAAGAAGAAATCATTATTTCCTTTGCCCACATCCTCTGCCTCAGCCCTGCCTGTCTGACACGGCAGCCACCAGCCACAGGTGGCTTTTGAGCACCTGACAGGCTGTGTGCTGAGACTGAGCTGTGCTGTGTATGTAGAATACACACTGGATTCAAAGACCAATGATAAAAAAGATTATAGAATATCTCATTAATAATTTCTAGGACTTGCACATTGAAATAATATTTTGGATAGACAGGGATAGGCAAAAGTAGGTTTGTAGTTATGAGTAATATGCCCATACAGTCCTTTCAATATCAATAAACAGTTTATTCTTGTCTTATTACTTAATAATTATTGTATTATTTATTTGTATTACAACTGTGAACCTACTTGTGCCCATCCCTGTATTGTGTTAAGTAAAATATACGATTAAATTTAACTTGTTTTTTTTTGTTTTTTACTTTTTAAATATGTGACTACTAGAAAATATAAACTTACATATGTGACTCTCATTTGTGGCTCACATAGTTCTATTTTCTGTACTTGGTCAGTGCTGGTCTAGAAAACGCATTCATTAAAAAAAGATAAATATCACATGATCTCACTCATCTATGGGAAATAATGAACAACATAAACTTATGAACAAAAACAGATCCAGAGACAGAGAAGCATCAACCAGACTGTCAAACCTCAGAGGGAAGGAAGGGGAGGGTGGGGGTAAGGGGAAGAGATCAACCAAAGGACTTGTATGCATGCATATAAGCCTAACCAATGGACACAGACAACAGAGGGGTGAGGGCATGAGTGGGGGAGAGTTGGGAAGGTAATGGGGGGATGAGGACACATATGTAATACCTTAATCAATAAAGAAATTAAAAAAAAGGGGGGGGGGATGGCCACAGTTCCATGGGCTGATGCAATTGCTGTGAGGCCAGCGGAATCTCTCGGCTTTGCAAACACACAACAAAGTCCCATCACCATGCCCATCTCGAGGGGAACCGGCTGGCCACTGCGGGCTGCTGCTTGGAAGGACAGGGCTGCACTCTGACCTCGGGCAGCCCGGCCCCGGGAGCAGCCTTCCACCACCATTTCTGTGGAGCAGGGGAAGTTTACATGATACTTTAAAAACACCCGGGATATATACACTCCTAACAAACAAGCCACGGGAGAGGCATCCACCTCCGAATTCTAGTCTGATTACCGGCAAGACTAACTGCTGGCGTGTGATAAAACTCACAGGATGACAGTTCATTACTTTTACAGACATTGATTGATCTTCAATCATGTCTTCTGCATAATGGGAATCTGTCTTCATGGAGGTAATGCCCTCAGTAACTTGGTGCCAGCGAATCTTAAAGCATTGTCATCTATCACAATAAAGCTCAAGAAGAAATTCTTGAGATTTATGGTTCTCTTTATTGTGCCTTATGCCCACACAGTCCTTTCAATAGCACCTATGCAAAATCTTCCTTTAAGAGAGGGCAGAACACAAAGAAGAATATATGTTAATAAATTAGAAAACTCTAATTTCTTTTTAGTGGGGACTGCAGGTGGAAAAAATTGGATAATGACCCATGGCCACCAATGGTCCTCTTTTGGTTTATTATTTATTTGTTTAATAATACACTGAACACCATGAGCCCCCCTCCTGCACTAGACATGGCCAAAACTAACTTTTACCTGCGTGTTCTTGCGTGCTCCCTCTCTGCCTCCTCCTCACTACCCTGACTATTGTGATGATCATTCTCTTCTCTTTAAGAATTTTTTTAAATCACAGATGTATAGTTACTGAAATAACACAGTGTTTAGTTTTGCTTGCTTTTGAACTGTACAGAAGGGTATTATATTACATATACCTCCCAACACTTGAGTTTTTTCATTCAACATTAAAATACTGAGAAATCCATCCATGCTGTGGTGTGGTGTAATTCATTCCTTTTCACTGCTTATACCTCATTGTGTGGGGATTCTACATTTCTCTATCCGTTGTCCTGTGAGTGGGCATCAACACAGCCTTCTGGTCCCCTTAATTATGTATACATCACAAAGCAGTCTATCATTCTCACAGAAGGCAAGGTTTATCTTCAAAGAACTCAATAGTTATTTTGTTCATTATGTAAAATGTTTTTAAAGAATTATGCAATTAGCCAAGGAAATGTCTATAACTGCTCTTTTCTTTTTTGAAGCAATATGATGTTTAATTTTCCACAAAATGCTGTGTTTTCTCCGTTCTTGATGTAGTACTGTTTTAAGAATAGATTTTTGAGGGTGTGGGGTGTATGGGAGGAGGATGCTATCACGTTAAATGTGCATATCTATTATAAGATACATGGCAATTTCAGAAATTCTTTATTATTTAAGGTTGCATAGTAAGGCTTTCTCAATCCTAGGTTGGGCTCCCTGGCTGGAGACATGAAGGGATTTTGAGTTGTTCAGAGCTGTAGTTCAATGGTCAGGTATTCCAAAATCCATTTTTTTTATGTGTAAGTCAGGGAATGCTTTATTTGAATGACCACACACATGGCATGTTGATATATAGAGTAAAAGTTGATTAAAAATATTTCCCCTACACTTAAATTCTTAATTTGAAAAAGGTATAAAAACCACTGGTATGTTTTAGCCATTTACTGGTTGACATTTAAAATTTAACTTGTAAGCTATAGAATATAAATCCTGTAGTCACAGGCTCTGAGTAGGTTAAAATGCAAAGACACCTGATAGGGGTAGTTATTAATAGACTGTGTTCAGTCATTTACACCTTGTGTTACTTACGGCTCCCTAAGTAACAGGTTAGGAATGAAGTTGTCAGCCATGTGTATGTCAAAGTCTTTGTGTTTTTTCTAATTTGCATTGTAATTCAAGTCCCTTTCTGTTTCTAGTATTTGAACTTGGCCAACACTAATAACTCACATTAACCATGTGTTGTTTTTTTAACTTATCAAGTTTTTAGAATGTGTTCTAATTCATTTCTCAGAGCAAGTCCTTTAGGTAGGCATTACTATTCCTATTTTACAAAGGCAAGGTGGGAAAGAGAGTGTGTCTGGCCAAAATTGACTCAACTCTTTTGAATCTTGGGCTCATTCCACTGCACTACACTTTACTGGGGCCAAATAGAATGATTTTGAAAAGCTGTTTGGATAGAGGACCCATCCTCCAACTTACAGCTGAAAGATTTAAAAAAAAAACACCACAATAATATATATTATTGTTTTTTTTGTTTTTTTTTTTTTTACAGAGAGGAAGAGAGAGGGATAGAGAGTTAGTTAGAAACATTGATGAGAGAGAAACATCAATCAGCTGGGGATGTGCCCACAACCAAGGTACATGCCCTTGACCAAAATCGAACTTGGGACCCTTCAGTCTGCAGGCTGACGCTCTATCCACTGAGCCAAACCGGTTAGGGACAGCTGAAAGATTTTTATTTTAAAGAGGCAAAGAGGTTCCTGCAACAAATCAGTAAGCACTTATTTTTCGAAGACCTTAAAATATTTAAATATCCAGAGTTAACACATCGTAAATTTGACAAAAACTTATCCTTTTGTAAATATCAGGGGCATAAAGAAGGCCTTATGTATTACAATTCAAGTATATAAACAGAATTCACAAGGATGAATCCCTGGAGAAGAGAGCATGAATGTGACAATGCAAAATTCCTCTACTGCAGGGAGTGGTTTCAAATCCCTATAGAATAATTTTAGGTAACAGCACATGAAAAGAAATTAAAAGATTAAAAATAGAAACTTAGCACAGAGATATGTTAATACCACACCCAAGAAATGTAACAAAAACCATCTGAGACCCTAAGAATCTATATATATAAAAGCTTAATATGCTAAGTGTCTGACTGTTTGACCGTTAGACTAGTCACTATGACACGCACTGACTACCAGGGGGCAGACACTCCGACTACTGGGGGTCCAGTGGATGGGGACTGCGCGAAAAGGGCCAGACATGCCCTGGAGCCCTCCCGTGGTCCCTCCCTGGCTGGCCAATCTCCTGCAGTCCCTCCCCAGCCTCTAAAATATTTATTCTAACTAAGTTCCTTTCAATGTGCACAAATCGGTGCACCGAGCCTCTAGTAATAACATAAAATCCAAAGCTGTAAAAAGGTACTAACTGAGCTAATGTACCAGGTTCTGATGGTATATATAGCACAATGGCAACAAATTACTAAAGACATCTCTCACTGGCTTAGTAAGCTGTGGAACCCTTCCTCAGGGGAGTGGAAAAAATAATCCCAGGTTGCTACTTTCCATCTTGATTTTTCTGAATGACACACAATTAAGTTTTTACAATATGATGCAAGGAAATGAATAAAACTGCAAGAGTATTCAAGTGAAATTGGCCGACTTCAGCAAAAGTTTGGTGGATAAACTATCCTTCGGGGCAGGGACTCTTGTTCACTATCATTTTCCAGTTTCCTGGTTACCCTAGAGCTCACCTTTGAGGTGTTCAGAAAATTCTACTTGAATGAATGAATGATCCAATAATTCCCATACTTCTATTTCTAACTCCTGCATTTCTGCACCTGAAAGAAGTGAGTGACTACTAGATTTGATTGTTTGCACAATAGCTGGAGGTAGATCCCAGTGAACTGAAAGAACACCCTGCTATTCCAGGTCATTTCCCTTTTCAGGCTGCTCCAGCAAGCTGAGCCTCTGCCTCACAGGCTCCTGCCAGAAGGTCCCTCTCTGTAAGGAAGTTTATCCATTAACCTCAAGGTACTTCATGGAATGCCGGTCATTCCATCCTGCCTCCATCATCAATATCGACATAGGTGCAATGTGCAGTCATGATTTATAGTACGGATACCACATATTTGCAACCTATGGGAAGAAATCTAATGATGGCAATTTTAGGTGCAATGACAAACTATTAGGGAGGTACAGATTTGGTATATAGAAAAGTTGCTTTCATCATAACTACTCCTCGTAATCACTTGCCTTCTGTTTGGTAACACCAAGAGACCCATTCTCCAACCCACTCCACTCCACTCACTGCACTGTGACTGGACCAGGAAGAGTTGGATCCTCCATGACATCTACATACTGTTTCTAGTTCTTTCAGCAGTCTCCAATTGTTCCTACTGGTATATATCTCCCATGATGAGAACAGATAAGAATAGGTTCTTGAGAAAAGCAATTTTTACTTTCTTTTCTCTCTCCCTTCCTTCCTTCCTTCCTTCCTCCCTTCCTTCCTCCCTCCCTTCCTTCCTTCCTTCCTTCCTTCCTTCCTTCCTTCCTTCCTTCCTTCCTTCCTTCCTTCCTTTCTTTTTTTCTTCCTTTCATTGATCTTCACCTGAGGATATTTTTTCCATTGATTTTTAGAGAGAATGGAAGGAAGAGGGAGAGACAGAGAGAAACATTGATGTGAGAGAGACACATTGATTGGCTGCTTCCTGCACACACTCTGACCAGGGCCAGGGAACCTGCAACCAAAGTACATGCCCTCGACTGGAATTGAACTCAGGACCCTTCCATCAGAGGGCCGATGCTCTATCCACTGAGCCAAACCAGCCAGGGCTGATTTTTACTTTCTATATGAATTTTATCAATGTACCTATTGCACCGATGAAATAATACTTCTGTCATAAGTCTACAGGTTCTCTGGGCTGGAACAGCCTTTCAGAGATCCCTTGCCTCGCGATGCAATGACAGCCCCAGATACTGAGTGGTGTTTCCCAAGGTTCTGTTGCTAGTAACACCAAGGGGAGGAGAAGCTAACTCTTTCTGCAGTGCTTCTCTGTAACATCATACTGCCTCTGCAGGTGTGACTACAACCTCTGAGGACTTGAATATGTCCTAGCGTATGCTCAATCGGATTGCAGTTAGCATCATTTTTACAGAAAAACACACAAAACAAACAAACAAAACAAAACAAAACAGAAAACAGAACTAAAAGGGGCTTAACATGAACACATAAATAACCTTGCCTATAAAACGATGAAGGGGCTATGGTTCAGATATTCCAGAGAATTTAACTCTTCCTCGATATTCATCTATGGTCATCTGTTTCAAGGATGAAAATCATAGTGGGTCAAAAGGAAAACTTAAAAAAAAAGCTGATTTGAGAGAGAGAAAGAGGGAGAGAAAGAAATATCGATTTGTTGTTTTACTTACTTATGCATTCATCGGTTTATTCTTATATGTACCCTGACCAGGGATCGAACCCTCAACCTTGGTGTATCGGAATTGCTCTAACCAACTGAGATACCCAGCCAGGGCCAATAATTCTTAAGGTTTAAAACTTCTTAACTGTTATTCCATTCGGCTTCAATAGCCACTATTCACTGAATATAGGTAATGGACGGTTATGAGATTCCCTTCCCAAATAGCACGTTTGTAGGCAACACAGTAACATGTGGGAAGCAAGCTGGTAATGAGAATTTTAGGTACCAAACAAGGTGGCAGGACGGTATAGAGATCTGGGGGCCCAGCGGCGGCAGAGTGAGGGCATGAAAAGTGGAGCCCAGGGTCATATTCTGGACCTGAACCCACCATGACTAGTTGTGGCCTTCATCTCTGCACGCAGTCTCCTCATCTATAAGACAAGAACACTAACAGTCCCCCTGCTGGGGTGTTGTGAGACTAAGTGAGCCCTCTGGGAAGGGGGAAATCCATACCGACCTTGAAAACATATGTGGGTGCCCATCCAGCTTACCGACTTGATTTTGATTAAACAACTTGTAAAGAAGAGTGTAAAAAAGGCATTAAAAAAAAAAAAGTCAAGTGCTTATTATATCAAAGGCAGAAGGATAGGTTATTCTCTTCTCTCAGGACACGGTGAGAGGGAAGCCTCTTTGCCTCAGCATGCTCCGCAGTCCAGCTGCATTGTTCAGAGAAGATGCTGCTTAGAAGATGAATCGCTCTCTCTGTGTATGTGCCTTTTATCAAGTTGTCATGACAAGCGGCATGTGTTTGCTGTATTCTGAACATATGGTGCAATAACATGAAATCCTGTTACCCAGGCCTTCACAGGCATTGGAAGAAGGCACAGGATTGGCACCGTTCCTGAAGCTGGAATAACAGTGGGAATTTACAATGATTTTAGGTCGTATGTTTGAAAGTGAGACATTCTCACTGGACTTCATGTCATGTGACACGTAAGTAGTAAGAATACAGGTCCCAGAAGAAAGGGATGTCGCTTCTAGTCATGATTTTGCCCTTAGTGTGCCGTGAACTTGGACAAGTCCCACCAGCGCCCTGGGATTCTTGCTCCTCATTTGTAAAATCGCTCTAACATTCTCTGAACATATCCACACACGTCATAAACTGATTTTTTTTTAAAAGAGGACCAAAGGAAAGGGAGTGATAAAAATGTATTTGGCCTTCTGATTCCCAATGTTGAGAAAGAGTAAAATGGCTTTTTATGTTAATACAACCTTTATGATTTATTTATGTTTGGGGCTACATTTTTGGGTTGATCTCCTGGTATGCACAAATGACTATTAGCCTGAAGGGTAGAGAAGTTTAACAAATGGAAAACTGGTGCACATAATGCAATAACAAATCCTAGTAATGAGTAGAAAGTAAATTTCCAACAAAAAACCTTTGAAGCCTGGCCGGTGTGGCTCAGCGGTCCTTAGTTCTTATTGCTCTGCTGCTGGAAAGAGTCCCCTCCCAGAAGCCCACTATTCGGCGTTATCACAAAGCCTTTGGTCTGAGCACTAGAGTCCTTGCAGATCTCCTCCTCCGAATGGCTACAGAGTTTCTAGTCTATCCGACAGAAGTTAGCATTAATAAACTACCTATTTTATTATTCCTTAATTATATATTACATATGATATATTACATATATTTTGTTACACACAGCTTGTTTCTTCACTAACTCATAACTTTCTTAGTCTAGAACTCATAACTTAGACTTCCTTTGTCCTAAGTAAAGATAAATACCTGACTGTAGCACACATTTCTTTTTAAAAAAAAATATTATATTGATTTTTTACAGAGAGGAAAGGAGAGGGATAGAGAGTTAGAAACATCAATGAGAGAGAAACATCAATCAGCTGCCTCCTGCACACCTCCTACTGGGGATGTGCCCGCAACCAAGGTACATGCCCTTGACCAGAATCGAACCTGGGACCTGTCAGTCCACAGGCTGATGCTCTATCCACTGAGCCAAACTGGTTAGGGCTGGCACACATTTCTTAAGCACAGCTGTACTCATGCATTGCTCAACAGTGGGGATACACTCTGAGAAATGCAATTTTGTCATTGTGTGGACATCATAGTGTACACTTACACAAATCTAGATGGTATAGCCTACTGCACACCTAGGCTATACGGTATAGCCTATCACTCCTAGGCTACAAACCTGTACAGCATGTTACTGTACTAATGTTGTAGGCAACTATAATGCAATGGTAAGTTTATATATATCTAAACATAGAAAAGGTACAGTAAAAATATGGAATAAAAGATAAGAAATGATACACCTGCATGGGGCACTGACCATGAATGGAGCTTGCAGGACTGGAAGTTACCCTGGGCGAGTCAGTGAGTGAGTGGTGAGTGAATGTGAAGGCCTAGGACATTACGGTCCACTACTGTAGACTTAATAATAAAGTCTTCTTTCTTCAATAAATTAACCTTAGCTTACTGTAACTTTACAACTTTTTATTTAACTTTTGACTCTTTTGTAATAATAGTTTAAAATACAAACATATTGTGCAGCTATACAAACTATTTTTTCTTTTTTTTTTTTCTTTTTTTAAAAATATATTTTATTGATTTCTTACAGAGAGGAAGAGAGAGGGATAGAGAGTTAGAAACATCGATGAAAGAGAAACATCGATCAGCTGCCTCTTGCACACCCCCTACTGGGGATGTGCCCGCAACCAAGGTACATGCCCTTGACCGGAATCGAACCTGGGACCCTTGAGTCCGCAGGCCGACGCTCTATCCACTGAGCCAAACCGGTTTCGGCTATTTTTTCTTTATATACTTAATCTATACGCTTTATTCTATTAAATTTTTTAACTTAAAAACCTTTTTGTTAAAAACTAACACACACACACACATACACACACACACACACACACACACACACAATTAACCCAGACTGCACAGGGTCAGGATCATCACGATCCCCGTCTTTCACTCCCACGTCTTGTCCCACTGGAAGGTCTTCAGGGGCAGTGCATGCGTGGAGCTGTCATCACCTATGATCACAATGCCTCCTTCTTCTGGAACCTTCTGAAGGACCTTCCAGAGATTCTTGTTGAGGAGGTTTTGCTCTATTCAGAAATATGTCTATGGAGTTTGCTTGGTTGGTTTATAAGCAGATAATGTACCATGAACATTCCTCTTTATTAATGAAAACCTTTCAAACTGTTTTTTGGTTAATCCTCATCCAAGGATATTTTTCCATTGATTTTTAGGGAGAGTGGAAGAGAGAGGGAAAGACAGAGAAAAACACTGATGTGAGAGAAACACATTGATTGGTTGCTTCCTACACACGCCCCGACCAGGGCCCAGTTTGGGGAAGAGCCTGCAACCAAGGTACGTGCCCTTGACCGGAATTGAACCTAGTGCCCTTTGGTCCGCAGGCTGATGCTCTACCCACTGAGCCAAACCGGCTAGGGCAACCTTTCGAACTTTTTAACGAGCTTGTTGAAGTCTGCAGAAGCTTCAGCTAAACCCTTCACTGTGAATTTTCTTGGGGAGGGGGAGTGTCTTCTTTTTCTTCTCTGACAGTTTCCTTTTCTCTTGCCTCTTCTTCAGTTATGTGTTCCTGTTCAGTTCCAACAACTTCCCGTTAGTCGATTCCTCAGGGACCACTTCTAGGAGCTCTTCATGTCACCCTTACCCATAGAGTTTAGTTATTTGGCATCTCACTCACAATATTGTTGATTTTCGAAACGTCTTCATTTTTGGCAAATCCTTTGAAGTCATGACTCAACCTCTTGAGTGTCTTTCAAATGCCATTCATACACTCCTTGCTGACATCACCTGAAGCCCAAGCAAGGTATCGGATGCAGTCATAGATGTAATCCTCTCAGAACTGCATCAGTATCTTCTCAGTGTCTTCCTCAGCTGTCGCAATAGACTGGGCACAGGTCCTCCTCAGGCAGTAGGCCTTAAAAGTTGCTATAACTCGTTGGTCCATTGGTTGGAGCAAAGAGATGGCATTTGGAGTGAGAAACACCACTTTGATATTAGGGAAAAAACCCACCAATAAAAGGAGGATTGTCCAGGAGAATTACCAACAATAAGCAAAATCTTGAAAGATGTGTTATTCTCCAAACAGTACTTCTCCATTTCACTGGTCTTGCAATTTATTTTATTATTATTATTTTTTTAATTTTCACCTGAGGATATTTTTCCATTGATTTGTTAGAGAGTGGAAGAGAGAGGGAAAGACAGAAACATCGATGTGAGAGAAACACATCGATTGATTGCCTTCTGCACGTGCCCCAACCAGTGTCCTTGACCTGAATCGAAACCAGGACCCTCAGTCTGCAGGCTGACACTCTATCCACTAAGCCGAGCCAGCTAGGGTTGGCCTTGCAATTCAGGAGGGCATCTTGGAAGAGGAGCTGGGTCATCCATGACTTCTTACTGCTCCTGTAGTACATTGCCAGTATGTGCTCACTGATATACTTGAAGGCTCCGGGTTTCTCACTGTGACAGATTACAAAGGGCTTCAATTTGTAGCCAACAACACTGACCCAAGCAAAACTGCTGTCCTGTCCTTAAAAGCCTTGAAACCTGGCATTGACTTAGTCTCCTTATGGATGAAAGTCCTTTCAGGCATCCATTTCCAGAACAGGGAGGTTTCATCCATATTGAATATTTGCTCTGGCAGGTAACATTCCTCCACAAACAGCTTATCCGGAGTTTCCAAAACTTCTTCAGCTGCCTTCACATCAGCACTCGTAGACTAAACACTCACTCTCACGTTATAGAATGAATGATGATTCTTGAATTGTTTAAACCACCCAGAACTATCAGGTAATTCACCATCATGGTTGGGTCCAGCCTTTTCTTTCAAGATCACATACTTTTTGTTTTGGCTGTGACCGTCACAGTGCTGACAGGGACACACTTCTCTGTTTGGTCTTCAATCCAGGTCATTAGAAGTTCCTTCAGGTCTGATATACGCCCTTCTCGGATTTTTGTGAGTATCCTTCCCTCTAATGAAGTAGGTCTTTTAACAGCTTCCATCACTTTGATCTTGTTCTTCAAGATCGTAGCTATGGTGGAATGGAACATGCCTGACTGGCGCGTAATAACTATTGCTAATTTTCCACCTTTGCAGCCCTTGATCACTTTTAATTTTGTTTCCAAGTCAATCACTCAACATGGCCTCTTGCTGGCAACATTAGCAGTGGATAGTGTATGCTTAGGGGCCATGATGAACAAAACAATATGAGATTAAATCAAGCACAAGAGAAGTTATGCAATTAAGGGATGCAGTAACATGAGATGTATGAGGCTGCTGTTGGCATAACATGGCATACTATTTTACAGCAAACTTCTTTAATAAGTAGAAATAGTACATCTAATAAAAAGCATAGTATAGTAAATACATAAACCAATAACATAATTGCACTTTTACATGACTGGCAGTACAGTAGGTTTGTTTACACCAGCATCACCACAAACTAGCATTAAGTGAGTAATGTGTTGTGCTACGATGTTTTGACAGCAACGACATCACTAGGCGATAGGAAATTTTCAGCTCCACTGTAATCTTATGGTACCACTGTCATATAAGCCGTCCACTGTTGACCAAAACATTGTTATGCAGATCATGACTGTACATGCCAAGCAAGTAGGAGACGGTTACTACCCTCAATAAATGTATGTTTACTGGTAAAATGCAACATGCCTAACCATGATGTGAGCTTTAAATAAAAGAACTGGCATAAAAGTTAAACATCTGAAATCATGACACATCATCTCCTTTCTAAGTAAGTCAAGCTTGTTAATTGGAGGGACTTAAACTCACTCAGTATTAATAGAGTATTTACTAAGTGCTGAAGATTGACCTTAAGGACAAATATACAACATGCAAACTGTATTCTTGAGGATTTTAATTTTTTAGGTAGAGGACATTTAAAAAACCAGCAGGTATCATTATATTAAGAGAAATAAGCCAGGCAATGAAAGAAAAATACCACATGATCTCACTCATTTATGGAAAATAAAGAACACTATAACCTGATGAACAAAAAGATAGATACAGAGGAAGTAAAGCACTGAACAGACTGTCAGATTACAGCAGGAAGGCTGGGGAGTGTTGGGGACGGGGGGTGGGGGGGTGGAAATAGATCAACCAAAGGACTTGTATGCATGAATATAAGCACAACCAATGGACACAAGATACTGGGGGCGGGGGTGGTAGGATGAGGGCATGCGACAGGGGGTAGGGGAAGTTGGGGGAAGGTAAATGGGGAAAAAAAGGAGATATATGTACTACTATATGTAATACTTTAAACAATAAAAAAATTAAAAAAGTCAACTGAAACCATTAATTAAAAAATAAAAAACCAGCAGGTAGGTTTTGAAGGTGGTAAGAGCAAGAACTGCTGGGAAGGAGGGACAGCATATGATGTGCAGACAATGGTAAGCATGTCACATGGCAGGGAAGCCAGGGTTTTTTTCTTGGGTAAATTTCAAACTACATCTGTGAAAGAAAAGTAAGTGTGGGAGGGGCAGAATGAGAATGTCCTAAAGCCAAGATGGAAGAATGCAGGATGGGTATAGAATGGCCAGGAAACTTGTGTGAGAAAGATGACATGTGGCACAGACCTAAGTGGTTAGAGAAACAGATTATTAGCCATGCAGAACCCAAAGGACAAATGCCCTCCAAGGGTCTTGCTTGAGTTAATGGCATAATTTTGATGTCCCTCAGAGTGATGAAGTCTGTAGCTTCTATACTGCAAAATATCAATATTTAACGAGTGTCTCATACAATCTTTCCATAGTTTCATAATCAGGTACTCTGGCATTTTGTCTAGGCACCAAAATGATTTCTATTCAATTTATTTTAATGTAAAATTTTGCTTGAAAAATGTTTACTTAGCAATTCAGGCTAGATATTTTCTCCATACTAATAAGATTAACTGCAGTGACATTTTATAATTGATGATTCATCACGAGCTAAAAATATGATTAAAAGATTGCTCGTATACCACATTGACTGTCACTGGGGACAAGACCTGGTGCCTGGGGTGAGGAGGAGTAAGAGAGACTTTTCACTCTTCTATGTCTTTTGGATTTTGTGTCCTATACAAATACTTCTTATTCAAACAAATTCACATACAACCTTAAAAAAATAAAATTGCTTTGTGTTGTGAGAATGTTATGCACAAAGTTGATTTAATTTAATCTATATGCCATAATAAAGGACAGGATAAAAATAGTCTGGGATTATTTTCAGAGGTGAAGAAAAAACTCACACATTCATGGATGACATTCTCATGTAAAACTCATTATTCTGCCTCTTAAAACCTCAGTGTACACTTCTCACAAACCACATGTGTCAACTCATTCAAATCTTAATTTGACATGAGGAGCCTATTGCTCCTTCCATCATTTCCCAAGAGAGCCCTGTAAAATTCAAAATGTTTTCTCTCAGAGTCATGTAAAAATAGCAATGATAAGGACAAAATGCTCTCATACTAAGGTATTGTTGATGTCATATTCTTCTGAAAACTGCTCCGAGTTCTTATAAGTGAACTACTTTAGTAAACCAAGCAATAAACTTCTGATACATCCAAATTTGAGGTGAACCATGACAACAAAAACCTTGACAACATACTTTCAATGGATTTGAAGTTTCAATGACATCTTATCCAAGAAATTAAAAAAAAAATGTTGCCTTACTTTGTGACCATTCAAATATTCTATATAATAAAAGCCCAGCGACCAAATGGCAGAATGACCAGAATGACCGGTGGACCAGTTGCTATGATGCACACTGACCAACAGGGGGCAGACGCTCAATGCAGGAGCTGCCCCCCTGGTGGTCAGTGCACTCCCATAGTGGGAGCGCCGCACAGCTGACCAGGATGAGCGACTGCTCCTGGGAGCAGTTGCTCAGAGGGCAGGTCCACAGCTGCTCGGCTGACCTGGATGAGTGGCTGCTCCCACAGCAGGCCAATCCCCGAAGGCTACCCCCCTCCCCACCAGTGCACAAATCCTGTGCACCAGGCCTCTAGTATTTTCTATAAGAAAAAACACTTTAGGGAAGAGTGTTTGCCCAGACTTCTCGGCGTGTTGGTGTAGACAAGAGGTCGCTGCTCTGGCTAATCCTCCAATGATGCTCTTTTTATTATGTGAAAAGCAGCATCATGGTCCACCCTCTATTTAGTTTTCACTACAGTATTTAGAAATTGTCACAAGAATTGACAAAAGCTTTCCACCTTAAATATTTATTATGGATAAAATTTATTAGTGTGCTAAAACTAAAGTGTATATATTTTGATAAAAAATACAGTCTCAAAAATAAATACAGTCTCAATGGACATTCCTAAAATGCATTTATGAATTACAAAGGGGAAAAGAGAAGAGAAACACGGCAGGCAGCACCTCACTAAGTGATCAGAGTTAATGCCCCCAATTCCCTAGGAAGGACACAGGCCATTTCTGTGTTTTCGATGTCAAAGCACTAACCAAATCTAGTCACAATGCATCAGATGAACCACAGTAAGCACATCTCACAAAATAAATGTTTGGTCAATATCATGAAAAAATAAAATAAAGAAAGGCTGAGTGTGGAGAGCGGCTACAGTGTTTGGACAGGTTCAAGCCTTGGACTAATGAGAGGGCACAGTTCTCTCATGGCCACGTGCAAGTCCCAGCTTGGAGGGCAGAGCCCTCCCAGCACAATTATAGCCAACAGCTATAGTTGTAAGCTTGAACCTATGGTCTGAACACGTGGCCCCATGTGCCTGAGTGATGTGGGCTTGATAGAGTTCAGGTGCATGTAATTGAGTAAGCTCGAAACTCAGGAGAATGTTGTAAACATCTTGACCACGTCCTTACTTTGCCTCGTGGAATCTGGCTATAAAATAAAGACATAGCTTGTAGTCTGTGGCACTGTCACTAGCTCTCCATCAGAGAAGACAGCGTCCCACCCAGAGCGAGATTTCTTCTCTTGTCTGTCCTTTCTCAATCCTTCACCGCCCCCTCTCAGGGTCACAGAAGCTGGCTGAGCTGGTGCGACACATAAGGCGCCCAACATGGGGCTGAATGTGCCATGGCCGTGCCGGCTCGCCACAGCTGAGGTATTGTTAGAGTAAAGGAGAAAAAGAAATTAAATGTACTACTTGATTCTGGATTGGATTACTGCCACGATCATCACCTGAGACTATTTTCACGGGTAGATGAGCTGGATGGAAAGACATGGTGCCAACTAGTGAAGGGTGTTCAGGGTAGAGCCCAGTTCAGAGCCAAGATGATCTGGATGCATACATGAGAAGAACTGTAAAGAGACAACTAATTCATTCATGATACCACCCCATCCAAGCTGCTCCATTAACTTTCATCTGGATTGCTACCTAAAGTGATAAACAGAGTCCATAGTTGATCATCTGGATTTCATCTAAAGGCTTCTCAGACCAGCACAGACCTGGCCTAAGAGGTCTGTGAAGTTGGGCCCCTGGCGCTTTCTCGAACCTTCCCCAGCAACCCTTAGCTGGATAGGCACTCTCTATGCTGGCCTTCCTTCTGTTACAACTAAAGTTTCATATAATTAAACTGAAATTCAAATGGAGAGCAAATGGGAGAGCAAAAGAACAAAAGAGAACTGTGACACCGAAAGACTTCCAAGGATTTGATCTCAAAAAAGTACTAGATTTAGTAAATTAGTGTTATGTTTACCATAAAAAATTCTTGGTTTAGCTTTGCTGTTATGATTTTTACAATATACATTTTTTAAGTAAAAGTTAATTTTCTCCAAATGTAGAAAGTAATATGAATATATGTCAGAGATTTGTCTTGGGATCATCAAAATGTCAATCCAAGAACTATTTAATAACATAAGAGAAATAAATATTTCAGAGCACCAGGTAATAAATGTTATTGAAAATGTGTGCATATCCAATAAAAATAGCATTTCAGAAGCAAAGTTATACATTTAGATATTAATTTCCTCATTTATATAAGTACAGGCTCTTTTATAAACATAATCTCATTTGAAAAGGACAGAGACACAGATGACAACAGAATGTTAGGCTTAAAAACTATAATTAAAAAAAAACTACCTCTGAAAGACCATTATAATTACACTAGAGGCCCGATGCACGAAATTCGTGCAAGGGGCTTGGCCCTTGCAGCCCTGCCTTCCTCTGGAAGGTCGTTCAGCTGTCTGGCCTAATTAGCATATTATGCTTTTATTATTTTATAGATTTGCATCTTCAGGTTCCCAATTCTCTTTTATTAATTTTGATTCTGATAACCATTTTTAAGTAGCCATAACATATCTATATGAAAATACATGGGTGCAAAGGAAATGGTTTCTCAAATTTATTTTTTTAAATTAATAATATGATTTAACTTAATCAACATGTTCACAAATTAGGTGCTTTGGATTCCATAGAAATCTACTTGAGAGTTCCTGTTTCTGAACTTCAGATTAAATATGGAATATGTTTATCATGTGTGAGTTTGTCATGAACAAGAAAGAAAATGTGTGACTGATTAATACACCTTAGTTCTAATTTCTCATTATATGCCAAGAATAACCTTTTCCCTACATCAGAACCATGTATAAGATGTTTTAGGATTACTTTTAGGTGAACACGACAGGGCAAAATTGAGAACTTAAATATGTGTTTATAAATGTGTAAACCTGAAGCTGAACGGGCATGCCACTCCTGGTTCCAGCTAGGACCTTGTGGTTTGGGGGGACGTGCCTGTCGCATTACATAAAAGGTCACAGGGTGCTGGGAGGACGTCCCAGAGCTCTGGCTGACTGAACCTATCCTCCTCCCCCCACACCACCCCCTTTATTCCCCCTCCAAGCCATCCAATAAATTAAAGACACAGTTCAGTAAAAAACAGTGGGCTCTGCTGTGCCAGATCCCTCATCTCTTTTTCTAGCCATTTTGCTACCCCTGAATCCTTTTTAAAAATTCTAGAGATCTCACTGGCTACATTGGAATGCTTACCAGAAACAATAACCCCATTATAGGATGCAAATAAAAGCTAAAAAAAAAAAGTAATTCTTATTTGCCATCCGGATACAGAGCCTACAGGACAACAGTGTGGTGCTGAAGAGAAGGGTGGGGCTGAGCAGGTGCACGTTGCCCGAACTTCAGTAAAGCAGGGCGGGACCTATCTATCGTACATGCTGATTTCTGCACCAGCTTCCCTTGGAAGAGAGGGTCCTGAGAATGAAGAATGTCTCAAGACCACCGTGCCAGGCAGTAAAATCTTGGAAATACTGTCATTGATACATACACAGTACAAACATATGCTTTTTTAGCACAACTGTAACAAAAATGATTTTCTGAGAAATGTAACAAATATAGTTTTCTATGAAACATGCTTGATCTAATTGCCAAACAGTATTATAAAGAAATGTTTATTCCCAAACAAGAGAAAACTAATATTCACATCATCCTTTTAAAGCAATACTACCATCCAAGTGATTAGGAAAACAGCCCTAAGTCTGCAGATGTAAAATGAACTACATTTTCCCATCATGTAGTAAACGTTCAGAAGTAATCCACGTTATTATTCACAGCATGCATTCTCTTCGCATTTGGTCTGAAGGGCACATACCTTAAAAGTAAACTCAGTTCTGTTCTAATTTCCCTCAGACGCATTCACATATCAGAGAGTACTTCTCTCCTTGTGGAATTTCTACTTACTTATCCTCTTGGAAACTATTTGTTAACTTAGAAATTCAGATAGGAAAAAGTTCTACAGATTTTTCTTAAAGGGACGCTGTCTTCCTCATTATCAACCTCACCAATACGTTCATAAAAGCATTTTTTCATAATCCTGTTTTTAATATTTTCAACCAATGTTAACATTTTGATACAGAGGAAACATTTCTTTTAAGCAGAGCTAGATTTTTGAAGTTAACCATGAATTGATATTAATATTGATTCTCAGTAAGCCACCTCATTAGAAATGGCTCTGCCCTGGCCGGTGCGGCTCCGTTGGTTGGAGCCTCATCCTGTACACCAAAAGGCTGTGGGTTCGATTCCCGGTCATGGCACATACCTTGGTTGAGGGATTCATCCCCCGTCGGGGCTCATAAGGGAGGTAACCAACTGATGTTTCTCTCTCACATCAATGTTTTTTTTGTCTCCCTCTCTCCCCCTGTCTCCCTGTCTCTGTTTCTCTCTAAAAATCAGTAAACATATCTTTCTTTTTTTATATATATTTTATTGATTTTTACAGGGAGGAAGGGAGAGGGATAGAGAGCTAGAAACGTCGATGAGAGAGAAACATCGACCAGCTGCCTCCTGCACATCCCCTACTGGGGATGTGCCCGCAACCAAGGTACATGCCCTTGACCGGAATTGAACCTGGGACCTTTCAGTCCGCAAGCCGACGCTCTATCCACTGAGCCAAACCGGTTTCGGCAGTAAACATATCTTCAGGTGAGGTACAAAAAAAGAGAAAAAAAAAAGGTTCCATCTTGCACCACTTAAATTATTTCAGGAAGGATTCACATACCTGGGAATATTCGAAGTCAGTGATGGGGGCTATACTCTTGATGTAGTCTGACCGAAATTGATTTTCTGGGTTGGCCAGTGGAACCGGAGGTATTATAGTACTCATCGCCGAGATAATTGTCTAAAACGGAATAAAGAACAATGTATTTGTGGATGACTATAACACAGGCTCCATGTATGATAAGCGAATGTATAATTTCTGTCTACTTAGCTTTAGAGAGCAGAGTACTTAACTTTTCTAGCAAACAACCATTAAGTAAAAGTCCTTACCACAATAGCATCTTTAACATTTTTCCGGATGTCCAGGATTTTCTGCTTCTTTTCCCTGCATTAAAAGAGAATTGTTATTAACTTCTTTCGTCGTCAGCAATGATTTGAATGAATTGGCTGGAAGTTTAAATTTCCAGCTGCAGCCCCCGGCTAGACTGGTTTTCCTAGCGGTCAACACCAACCCTCAGAACAACAGTTCTTATCTGCAAAGTTTTTGTCTGGGAAGGGAAAACATGCCCCTTTTCTAGTTTGTACTCTAAACAAATTTGAATGCACGCATTGCAGTCTATAGCTTTACACAACCAAACACGGCAAGCCTGTCATGAACAATGCCTATAAAAACTATACAGCTACCCTTGCAAATATATTTGATTTGAATCTATCCATGTGTTGATAGGTATGAATTGAAATGGATGCAGACAATTGATATATAGAGAAAAGTATACAATGACATGCTGGTTAAGTGTGTTCAGAGCAGTACCAAGAATACAGATCAATACCTCAAGAATGCCTAATAAATCATATTTTGTTAAGCAAGTTATTTTTTTTTTTTATCTAGAAAAAGGATTCACCTAAATATACCAAATTCAACAATACACTCCTATATTTTTCTCCCTAAAAGGTGTATTCAGCGATTAATGCAACTGCCTAGACTAGAAAGCACTTTAGGGAAGGCTGGGAAAGAAGTGACAGCTTGCACACAGTTTTGAAGCAAAACCGAAACTGGTCATTTCTTACTCGGGATTAAATCCATTGACGTGCAGGATCCTCATTTGCTTGACGATAGTGCTTTTCCCAGACTCACCAGCCCCTGCAAACAAACAAACAAAAAAGGATGCTGTGATCTGTAGCCGGACGCCCTGGCCATCGTTCACACCGACCCACACTAAGCAATTATCCTGCCCCGAGGCAGGCATTTTCAAGTTGAGGCCGGCGCTGGGCTGGCCGGGGCGGCCGGGGGCGCGGGCTGTGCGCTCCGGGCCGGGCCCCGCCGCGCCGTCCCGCCTTACCCAGGAGGAGCAGGCGGTGAGTCGCTTTGTAAGCCAGGCGCTCCTTCTGCAACTGCTTCTCGATCTTTTTGTTGGCCTCGCGTCTTTCTTTCTCATCGACGCCCTGGTCTTCTGTGGTCTTGCTGTTGCCCAAGCAGCCCATGCCTGCCCGCTCGCTGGGACGCCGGGCGCCGTTAGGAATTTGCACAAAAAGCAACAGGGAGCAGCAGCTGAGGGCGGGTCCTGCGGTGGCCTCTCTTCCCGGCGGCTGAAAGAGATGGCCCGGCCCGGTCTCTCGGTGTTTCGGGATCCGAACAGGCGGTCTTCTCCCTCCCGCTGCGCCCCCGCAAACTCCCAACTAGGAAGGATGCCGGGAAGACGCACGGAGCCGAGTGCCTGCGGGGACGGTTTCGGTTTGGACGCGCGGCAGTGAGCTGGTCAAAGATAACTATCTAGGACGGTCTGCTGGGTAAACCGCGGACCGTGAACGGAGGAAGGGGCGCGGGCCGCCAGGCTCTGCGGGAGCAGCCGGGGAGGCGCTGCGCCCTCCACTCGCCCAGGTTCCCGGCCCCGCTCAGCCTCGCTCAGCCCCCGCCCCGCTGCCCAGCGGGAAGCGCCCGGACGGGACCCGAGGGCTGTGCGCTCCGCCCGGTGCGCCCGCAGGCTGGTGGCCGAGCGCAGCGGGAGGGACGGAGTGTGTGCGGCGTCCCCGCAGGGCGACTGTGGGGCACCAACCCGCCACGCCGCCCGCCCCGGCGGCAGCAGGGGACCTGCGTTTCCTCCCGGGTCCGGGCTCCGCGGGCCTGTGCGCAGGGAAGGGCGGCAGGGAGGCTGGCCCGGGGGTGTGGGAGGGATGCTAGCGCTAACGGAGCTGCAGGGGCGGGAGCTGACCTCCCAGGGCCCGGCCGTGGGAGGCTCACCCTCGTGGGGTCCCGACCGCTGCCAGGTGGCTGTCTCGCACCCCGAGCCCGGGAGAGTGGGTGGACGAGCGAGCGCTCCCCGCAGACACGTCAGGTGCCTCCCGCTCATAGGCAGGCGAGGCCGCGGGATCATACATATTCTATCAGGGAGGAGGATCTGCGAGCGGCTCACCGGGCGCCCGCCTCTGCTCCCCGCGCTTTCTAGACGATTCCTGCGCACCCACGCCGCCCCTCCGCCTCTCGTCTTGACGCCCAGCCCCCGGCCCTCCTTGGCAGCCCTCTCCACGGCTCTACTCTTTTCTAGGGGGCACGCTGGCCTCGAACTTGGCATTGTAGCCAAGGACCAGAGGAGGGCAGGAGGCAGGTGTGTCCTCCTGGACTGTGACGGTGACCTAGGCCCCTCCATTCCTGCCACAGCAGCTCCAGGGGCGCCAGCCGCTCCGCACTAGCCTGGCCCTGGGGGGGAGGAGGACAGAAGCGGTGCCCGGAGCTGCGGAGACCCCTGCCCTGTGCGTTGCGGTGGCAAGCTGCGGGGCTCCGGGCTCCAGGCTCCAGGGGCCCGGGCACTGCACAAGGATTCCTCCCCATGCCGTCGCTAGGCTCTGCCTTCAAGTGCTCCACTCTTCTCCAAACCCACAACAGTGCCTTCACTTCCGCCGTGGCGTGGCCTTGCCCCGCACAGAGAGCCGATCCCCACAGAGCAGAACGGGGCTCCCTGCCAGGCTGCCCCTGCGCCCAGGGGCATGGCAGTCTTCACCCTGTCAATGTGTCCCCTCTCCTCTGATCGCCCCTCTCTCTTCAAACCCTTTCCTCTTGGCTTGTTCCCTCCACGTGTACAAATACCTCCAACTCTGTCCCATTTAAAACCAACAGCACCGCCTTCATGGCAAGTGGCCGGTTAGTCCCACCCGCTTCCCTCCTGCCCACCACTGCCCGGAGTTAAAAGGGAACGTGACTCCCGTGTCCGGCCTCACCTGTTCATACCTCACCTGTTCATACAGCCCACCCCCCTGCACTGGAAATACTCCCACCACGGTCATCCGCGGTGTCCCGGGGGGCTAAACGTCACCCGTGAGCTTTGGTGTGTGTGTGTGTTTTAAAACATGGAACACTTCATGAATGTGCGCGTCATCCCCGCGCTGGGGCCATGCTAATCTTCTCTGTGACTTGACTTCCTCTGGCCTCTCGGTGGGGCGGGCTCTGTCTGTGCTCGAGAAGCTCTTTGTCCTCCAGCTGCCACCAGGTGGTCTTTCTGATTTCCCGCCTGCCCTCGGGCTGGGGACTCTCCACTCCTCCACCGGGTGGAGGCACCTTGGACCCACTACAGCCTCTCCCCGCTGGTGGGGCTGACTGCCTCCTCATACGGTGGACACACAGCGCTGTGTCCATGTCAGCGCTCCAGCCCAGCTCACACCCTGGCTGTCCAACCAGATCCTGGAAGGCAGTCCTGACTCCTTTTCCTTCTTGGCAACCCAGGTAGGATCTTGTTGATCGGTGTCCTGCGTATCAGTCCTATCCCTTCTACCCCATCTGCCACGGCCATGGCCTCAGGTCCCTAATCTAACCTGGATTTCAGCAGAAGGCGAGAGAAGGTATATAAAAATGGCATAGTGTAGTGGAATGTTTATAAGGACTTGTCAGTTTTTTAAATGCCAAGATTTCTATGAATTGTTAGTGGGAAGAGAAGGGGACAAAACAAGTCCCATGAAAACTCTTAAAGGGAGAATTAAGTTAGAACCCAGAAGCTACACTTTGAAGGTAGCCTGATATTTGGTTTCCCTAAAAATAGAGCAAAATGTTTCCACTTGTTAAAAATTAGGAATTAGGGTGAAATATAACTTTGTATATGCTGAATTTTATATGATTGCATGATCAGACCTAATAGAACAGGTCTGCACTATACGACCTACAGCGTGTCCCAAAAGATAGACTGCTAAACATTCTAAAATGTACACAGCATTTCTTAAAAGAAATGCAAAGTCTATCTTTTCCTAGTCCTATCTTTATCTGGGAAACTGATCCTCATTTGTGTTTCCAACCATGGGATCAGCATTCAAAATTCTAGCTGGTTCACCTAGAGCAGGGGGAGTGGAGCTGTAGGTAGAGCACTAAGCGCAGCCAGGAGCTGCTGGCAATGCAAGCATCTGTTGCCAGGCAACGGCTGCAGCAGCAGCACCATCACCACCACCACCACCACCACCACCACCACCACCACCACCACCACCACCACCGTGGTGGATCAGCACACACCCACCTTCAGGCAGGTGCCAGCAGAGGGGCAGAGGTGCTGGTTCAAGGAAATGCTGGGCCTGCAAAGTAGGTGAGGGAGGGCCCTGGTCCCATCAGGGAGAACTGGCAAAAAAGGGCAAAAGACAAAGTGATGTTTTCCTCACTCTTGTTGATGTTTAGGACAGACAGGGTGTCTCTGAAGTCTCAGTGAATTTGGAAGTTTAATTACTCACATTTCTTTTATATTCCTTAGTTTTGTGAATTTGGAATACTGTAATGATTTTTAAATTTGGTTTTGTTTCAGTCCCTCTGACTGAATAGCAAATATACAGTATACAAAAAAATTGCACCTGTTCTCTGGTCTGAACTCTAGTCTACGATGGCAATAAAAACAAAATTTGTTTCCCCCATAAATAAGAAACAAAATTTGTTTCTCGCCATAGAAGTTTGACAACTGGGTTAAATATTCAGAGAGACTGTTTGATTCATGACAGGCCTAGATCTAGGAGATGCTGAGCTGCTTTGAAAAAAGACTAGAGTGCTATGTAGCACAAGACACTGGATAGTTGAATTTAATTTAAAAAAAATCAATACTTAAAAAGTGTAATAACTAGTCTTTCAATAGCATTTTATACGTTAGAGATTAATAAAGGTTAAAACTGCACTAAGACTTTTGGAATAGTACATAGAAATTTTAAAAGAAGAGGAACAAAGGAGTTTAGGAAAGGTGAAGAGTCACTAATTCCGTGCAAGGACAATGCTCCAAGAAACCCCAGCTGCGCCAGTTTTGCAGCGAACGCGGCGGCACCAGCTGGGTGACCGCTCCGCACACAGCCCTCACTCCAGGGTGCGCCACTTTAGGCAACTGCTGTTGGCCCCTCTCTCTTCTTCCTCAGTATCTTGGTGGCACCAACCTGTGTAGGTTAATTTCCATTCTTAACAGCGGAGCCCACTCCATGACCTAATCACAACACACTTTAAAAGTACTGTGGTTAATGTTTTACATTTTTATAGGAAAGCGGGGAAACATTTCCCCTTTTGTGCATAACACTCTGCAATCAAATGTCTTACAACTTATTGAAATATCTGTCTCCTTTTCCCCCCTTCTTACTCCGACAGTCAAAGTAATATTAAATAGCTTTTGGAAGTATCATCCATAAAGGGTAGTAATACAGTCTTAGTTCTTGACAAAAATGACAGCTTTAAAAACCAAAATAGCAGCCAATCATGAAGGAAGGTATGCTGCCTCTGATCTCACCCCATGTCCCAAAACCCAGGACTGAAATATCCTCTTTGGCACACACAACTCAGTGTCACAGGCAGGAGTTTCTTACAGCATGAAAACACGAGGCGGGCGGCCACTGAATGATAAGACAACAGAACCCCCATGAAACAGAACAGGGAATCCACGAACAGACTAAAGCTGAAAAGAATCTGTGAAAGACACCAAACTGGGTCAGATTATGAGACAGAAATCAAGGACCAGAGGAGTGAAAATTAGCATTTGACCAGTGAAGGTGAGCATCTCTATTTGTTTAATTCAGTTCTTTAACCTCAGATAGTCTAACAAAACACTGGACTACCGCAGAGATTCAAACACAGGTTTAATTCTTATGTTTCAAATGCTGACGTGAAGTTTCAAAAAGAGTCTAACCAATTTTAAAGATATTTATTTCTTTTTACTAATTAAAAAACATCAGGTGAAGTGAAATGTAAAAACTGTGAACAAACCCCCCACACATAAATACAGTTTAAACCTTAAGGGAAATTTTATGATAAAAAATAGTTTCAGCGCTTAGTTCTAGATATCATGAGTTTATAGTCCCCAAATAACTACATTCACTAACATTTTCTTACAAAGCGAATCAGACTCCACAAAGCCCCCCAAGTTGGAGCAAAAAGAAAGACAAGCCACCTGGTAAGCATTTTAAACGCTTAGCAATGTTCTCCTGGTATCGCTGAGGGGCCCGTGTGGGATGGCAGAGCTGCCAGAAATGTGAAGACAGGGATTCAGTCTTCACGCACGGATTCGATGTTGGACTTCAGCAAGGCCCGCCTGCCTCACAATTATTTTCATATTTTAAGCAAATCATGTAGCAGTATGCTGTAAGGATAGTTAAGAGAAACCAATTTTGTATCTACCCGATGTAGATTCGTATCATTGAACATGTTTATTTCTACCCGCTGGCCATCATCTAAGAGATATACTACAAAGCAGATAAGAAAACTCTAAAGCCGGTTTTTGAAGTTCTTGAGCAGTTGGGGAAGTAAGAAGAGCACACTGCAATCATTCAGAGGACAATGTGTGACACCATACATGAGCCAAGGGCTGAAAGGTGTGGCAGGACCTCTCAGGGGGATGTGAGGGCTCATGGGATTGGGAAAAGCTTCAACAAGGAGGCGGGATGGAGGCGTGTCCTGAAGAATGGTTGGATCACGTAGAAAGAAGGAAAAACTGCAAGGTAAAAGCAAGGGGAAGGGAATTGGTATTGCACAGGAGGGAGACGGGCCGACAATAAGAACTGTCTCAGAGGTAGGGTGAACCAGGTGAGCCACGGGGAATGTATATTCTTGGTATGGAAGTTTTTCTCAAGCTATAAGCGCTCACATGAAGTGTGTAGCTTAGTAATTAACAGCATGGGTCGTTGAGCAAAAGATGCATGCGCTCAAACCCCATGTTATTCTCAGTTTCTTTCTCTGGAAATGGGTGAGGATAATGGCACTCTTCTTATAGTAATGTGGTGAGAATTATTCAGGATCAATTCATCTATCACAGTGCCTGGTGAGTAGTGAGCTCTCAAAAGATGTAGTAATTATTATTTTCATTCAACATTAATTTAATAAATACATATCCATTTTATTCCTCTACATTACCGCTTTTTGAGGAGCTTCTGATTTTTTTCTACTAGGTGGGCACGTGAACAATGAGCTATAGTACAGGCAACCAAGATTTGTTCACTATCTACCTAACCTCAGCTGAGCAGAGTACTCGCTGCTAGCTGGGAACATAAAGGCAACGAGACATGTTAGAAAAACGACAAAAAACACACAAGTAATAGATGAATTGATAAACAAAACGTGGTCTATACATGCAATGGGATATTATTCAGCGTTAAAAAGGAAGGAAATTCTGATACATGCTACAACATGGATGAACTCTAAGACATTGTGCTAAGTGAAATAAGTCAGTCACAGAAGGACAAATACTGTACGATTCCACTTATATGAGGGACCTAGAGAGTTAAATTCATAGAGACAGAGAGAAGTACGGTGGCTGCCAGGGGCTGTGGGTAGGAGGGAATGAGGAGTTAGTGTTTAAGGGGTACAGAGTTTCAGTTTGGGGGAGGAACAAGTTCTGTGGATGGGTGGAGGCAATGGTTGCACAACACTGGAAATGAATGTACTTAATGCCACAGAACTGTACACTTAAAAATGGTTCAAATGGTAAATTTTGTTTTGCATATTTTAGCACAATACAAACAAGAAAAAAATTCGTATGTAGATCACGGCAATTATAGTTTCCTGCCAGCAGGTGGCAATGTAAAGCCTGACGGACAGATGAAGGGACTGAAGGATGTTTTCAAACCAGTGCATTTTCAAACACTTTATAAAATAAGGAATCCGGCCCCTTATTTGTCATGTGTTGTACATATTCCCCTTCTTTCATTTGTTTAATTCCTTTTGGTCTTGTTTATAGCATTTCTTTCGATAAAAAAGTTTAAAAAATTTAATGTAAACATGTTTAACACTATTTCTCTGTATGGCTTTTGGGTTTTATTATCTGACTGGAGAAGGTTTCCGTGTTTTATTTTTGATTTGGCAGATTTGTTTCCCACATTTTAAATAAATTTATTCATATTTGTTTTAAAAAATCAGTGCATTTTCATTCATTCACCACAAAGCATTTTTTGAATACCCCTCCTCCCTACCAAGCCTTGAGATTACAGTAATGAATTAGACACCGTCCCTGTTCTCAAGAAGTTTAACAGTCTAGGAGAAAGGGTCGGACAAGCAATCAAGTTCTCGTGAGTTCTACAGAAAATACAGTGGGAGCACACAGAGGTGTGTGTGTAAAATTATAGAAGTGAAGGAAAGTATTTCTTTTTTTTTCTTTCATTTCATTTCCTAGAGAAATGTATGCTAACCTTTGTAAGCTACTCCTCATTTTAATCTTAAGACACCAAAAGGTGCTTTATTTCCAGCATCTCATTGAGCATCACTACAGCTACATGAGGCACATTATTACCCTCATTTTGAAGATAAGGCTGTTTGTCTGAAGGTCACATAGGAGCCTAAAAGGGGTGGAGTGTGTTGGATCTCAAAGCCCGTGCCCTTTCCAGAAGGAACTCTAAGGCTCTTATAGATGGGAAAAAAAATCACACCATTCTCTCTTCCACTAGTTTCAAAAGGAAAAATCAAACAAGCCCACCTCTTTTCTAACTCAGTTAGGCAGATTAATCTGCATATAATGACTGATGAATTAGTTAACTCTTTGCCCAGTTGCCTTAGCAACTGGTTTCTTTTAGAATTTGGCTTAGTTACAGAGCTTAAAGCAACAGTATTCCTGATAATAGAATGTTAAATTGTACGTGAAATGAAACAGAACCCAAATTTTACCACAGGTGGGAACTATGCACTTTCCTCAGGTTGGAGTGGCTCTTCCTAAAACGTGCAGGGCTGCTGACAAAACACAAGGGACATAGAGCCCAATATCTGTCTACCTTTGCCATTACATGGTTTGTTCATACTTGTCATTAAGTAGGAACCACTTGATGGGTTTAAGTTACAAATTAAAGATTGACATTCAATGGGGCATCTCTGATTGCAGGCAAATCCCACGCCATCTGACATGTATTAGAGCCAGGAGAGCCAGAGAGGAAGAAGGGACATGCAAATACGGAAGCCTGTGGGATGGACTGAAATTGTAGGGACTGCTATAAACTCATGATCTCTAAAACATGGCTGTATATGCTCATAATTATGTGCACCTATGTGTATGTACATTTGTAAGCACGTGTATGTATATGTGTGTATAAATGCGTATACTAGTATTTCTTCCCTTTGTCTGCTGAAAGGCCACGAAGTTCATACACTCAGTAGCAGAGCACCCACCTAGTGCCCAGCATCATTCACCAACAAAGGGAACCAGCACTCCTCAGAGAAATGGCCAGTTCCAGGGCGGGGACAGGGCAGCTTCAAGCTAACCCTGGGACCCTGTTCTGCCAGAAAGTAAGAAAGCGCTTAAGGAATGTTGGGGGCCTGTCACAAGCACACAAGAGCCAGCCTGAAGGGGCTCTCATGTGGCCAACTCCGGGATGATTTGAGCGCCAGAATATTTAGTATGGTAATTAATTCTACAATACTGAAAAATACAGGCATCGCACACGTCTGTGCCAATACAAATAGGTAAATGCATAAGTGGGGGAGGAGGGTGGCACCCAGTGCAGGATTCAGCGATGGAGGTTACATTTAGGGGAACACTTTCATGAGGGACAGGATATCCCCATGGTCTCCCCACTGCATATCAGCTGCAAAGTAAAAAATAATAACCACACCGCGGAGGAACTGGACGAAAGTTTGGGTAATCAAAATAAGCCCCTGAAAAGACACACGTCATCCATGCAGTGTCCTGGAAAGGGAGGCGTAACCTGAACTCAAATCAGACGAAACATCAGGCAAACCTAAAATTTAAAAAACAAAAATGAGGGGACTATTCTTCAAAAACGGCTATATTACAAAAACAAACAAAAGACTGTGGAAATGCTCTAGGTTAGGGGAAACTAAAGAGAGACCAGACCCTAGACTGGATCCTGTACGGCGGGGCCTAAATCTACTCTCAGACTCAGGTACCTTCTGCAAATAAGGGTTACAAAATTTGGGTGCAAATATTTTTAAAAAATGTTTTTATTGATTTTAGAGAGAGGAAGGGAGAGGGAGAGAGATGGAAACATCAATGATGAGAGAGAATCATCTATCGGCTGAATCCTGCACACCCCCTACTGGGGATCGAGCCTGCAACCCAGGCAAGTGCCCTGATGAGGAATCGAACTGTGACCTAATGGTTTCATGGGTCGATGCTCATCCACTGAACCACACTGGCCGGGTTGGTGCAAATATTTTTAAAACAAATGCTATACAAAGGCATTGCAAGGGTGCATGGTGCTGTATTTAATCCTTATTCATGAGATTACCTTTATTATTTAACTTCCCAGTTAGGTAAGAATAAAACAAATACCTCTCTATTAAAAAGAAATAAAGGCACAGAGAAGTATCCTTAATAAAAGAAAGCCCTACTCTATCCATGGAAAGAAAAGAGACTAGATCTGGAGATGTACTGACAACGTGAGGTTAAGTCCCAAGTCGGCTGAGGAACAATTCAGAGAGCATTTTACTTGTCCAACGTTACTTATGGTCAGAGATGCTTGTCTGTGAATAGAAAGAGGGCCTGAGGGCAGCCGAGAAACTGCCGGGACAGGGGAAGAGCAGGTTTTCACTTTTGGTTTTTGTCCTCCTGAATTCTCTGAAATTTTTTACAATAAATTCGTATTCATTTTAGTTAGAGAGACCAATGAACAAGTAGAATTTAAATGATCTCCATTGAATCCAGCCCTCTTCTTGGTACCACTCATTAGGACCTGGTTCAGTGTCTGCTGTCACTCACTGGGGCCCAGCATCTTCCCCTTCCCCCTTTTATTTTTTTTTTATTTTATTTTATTTTTATTTTTTATTTTTTTAATTTAATTTTATTTTTTAATTTCTTTATTGATTAAGGTATCACATATTTGTCCTCATCCCCCCATTTCCATCCCACCCCCCTCCCCACACATGCCCCCACCCCCCTGTTGTCCTTAACCGCTGGTTGGGCTCATATGTCTGCACACAAGTCCTTTGGTTGATCTCTCCCTTTATCCCCACCCTTCCCTACCCTCCCCCGAGGCCTGACAGTCTGATCCATGCCTCCTTGTTTCTGGGTCTGTTCTTGTTCATCAGTCTATGTTGTTCATTATTTCCCCTAGATGAGTGAGATCATGTGCTATTAGAAATACACTTATAAGAACCGAAAATGAGACAAGCAATAATGGTTATGGTGACAGGCAAATGAATCGGTCTGTAGTGAGTTTCTTTCTGGGCCAACAGTTCTTTTGAGACCCAATTTCAATGTCCAACAGTTCCTTATGTGTACATGTCAGCACTGACATTTCAGTTCTGGATGGTGGACAAATGGTGGTAATGCCATACCACCCTGAACGCGCCCGATCTCGTCTGATCTCGGAAGCTAAGCAGGGTCGGGCCTGGTTAGTACTTGGATGGGAGACCCCTTCCCCCTTTTAGTTCAGCCTCCCCGCTTCTCTGGAGTGCTTTCCTCTGCCATCTCTGCAATCTGCACTCCGTTCAGTGACTCCTGCCTGGAGGGGATGCTGGCCTCCCAGCTGCTGGGCCTCATCTAAGTCCCCCTGCTTTCTACTTCCCTCCCCATTGCCATGGTTCTGTGTGAAGCCGGTCTCTCTATCAGAATAAAACCCTCCAAAGGCTATTTCCTACCATGCTTGTCAGACCAGTGTTTACTGAGTCAATGAAAGAAAGACTCTACCAGCAGCCTCCACTTAGGGATAAAGCCCGTGCCGTGAGATGGGCAGGGTCCTAGGTTAGCCCCTGGCATCAGCATTCTCCATGCTGACCATGAGGCTCAGTATACGGCTGTGTGCAGTCTACTTCTAGGTTGTGCCTGTTAGTGCCAATGTGAATAGAAAACTCCCAACACGTAGCTACTCCACTTTTATTCATGTTTCATGCTCTGTTCTGTGTACTATATCCTAAAGTATGATCCTATAATATTAAAAACCCGAAGCAATGTATTTATAGACATAGAATTTCCATGAGCACTATTATCATCCTTTTGAAACCTATACTCTGCTCCTTAAGGGCAAAAAATTTATTACTGCTTATCAATTTTCCTAGGATCAAATTACTTTTTTAAAAAATTGAGAATAACGGGAAATGTTTTAAACTTTATTGAATGTATGTCTAAAACATATTTACATTCCTGTTTAACCAAATAAAGTGTTTTTTAAAATTTATTTTAAAAATATTTTTATTGATTTCAGAGAGGAAGAGAGAGGGAGAGAGAGATAGAAACATCAATGATGAGAATCATTGATTGGCTGCCTCCTGCACACCTGTGACTGGGAATTGAACCGCGACCCCTGGTTCATAGGTCAACACTCAACCACTGAGCAATGCCGGCCAGGCCCAAATAAAGTGTTTTTAAAGTACCTTATCTTTCCTTGATTTTATAGGATCTTACAAAAAACAAACAAACAAAAATGCTCAAAACTCTACATTCTCTCGTGTTGTTTTCTTTCATATGAGACTGAAATGTTCGAATGCAAGAGGCTTTTAAAAAAAGAGATTGCATTATGGGAAGATTCAAATGTATGCAAAAGTAGAGAGAACAATGTAATGGACCCATGAACCCTTAACCCAGCATCAGCAGACAACTCACAGCTCATCCTGTTTCATCAATTCCCCACCCCTCTGCCGTCTCCTGCATTATCCAGAGCATAGTGCAGACATCACACCACCCACACACCTTTCAGTGTATCTGAAAAACAGAGGCTCTTTTAAAATAATACAATTGCAATGCCATTATTGTACCTGAAATAACTGACAATAATTGCTTAGCATCATCACATAGGCAGTCAGTGTATGAGAAGGCTCTTGACAGCGGGCTCTGAATGGGGGCCCGGCTTTAATCCGAGGCCCCTAACTACTTTCAAGTTCCAATGTCTCCAGCACCTCTGCATATCGATCATCTCATTAATCCCAAACTGGGGATTACTGCTACCAGAAGTGATGAGGTACTGATGATATGAAGAATGTAGCTCCTTATATCCTAGAATTGGGTGTATTGGAACAGAAATTAAAAATACATCTTAGACTTAAAAAAACATACCACCACCAAACTTCAGATGCACAGAGCAGGAGACTGACAGAATCTTTATGGATCCCTTGTTGATCTGATGCCAGGAATTGGTCCTTTCTTTGTCACCACCCCCTTTCCTTTAAAAGCCGAGTGTAGAATAAAGTAGAATAAAAAGAAAAGTTTGATTACTTTCAATCTAGTTAATCATGTTTTTATTATGCGTGCAAATGGCCAAGTCCTGGCTAAATTTACACAGAGCTTGCTGCCCCCGAGGCATTTAGGCCAGGGGCCCTTGAGCTCCGGTGATGATGGTTTTAACCTAATCCAGTCTGTGTGAGGTGGTCCTTTCATAAAGGAAGGGTTATTGTTCTTCCCTAACTCCCCAACTCTACCAGGAAACCACTGATCCTCAGGAAAGAGGATTCATCTGAACTAAGAGCTGTCTGAGAGGATGAGGCCACTCTCACACCTTAATCTGTGCATGGTGAGACAGGAAGCTCTAACGTCCCCAAAAAACAAGTGCAGAAACGACAAAACCAACACTCCTGCAAACCTCCCCGCAACATGGCACAGTAAAAGACACTCCCTAACACACCAGTTACCCAGAAATAAGAAGCACTTCTTCACCTCTGAATCCTCCTTCAGTTCCCCACCTTCTCACCTGCCTGGTAGTTAGACTTCATTTGTGTGGATTTTATCACTGAGCTCCCCGCGGGTTTATGGAGTGCGGATGACGGGCGGGGGTTGTCCCCAGGAGTCAAGCACTCACACAGATGGGCTGTGGCTTCTGTTAAGGATTCCACTCTTCATCCCAAGGGATGTGAGAAGCCACAGCATTGTCAGAAGCAGGGCAATGACACAGGGAGTTTTGGTTTCAAAATAATTCTGTTGTGGGGAGAACTGATTCCAGGCAGGACAAAACTAGAAATGGGTGGCGGTTAAGAGGCACTGAGTCTTCTTGGTGACAGAGGCGATGGGAACAGTTTTGCAGAACAGAATCAAGAATGGTGCATAATCTGTCCAGGAATGTACAGAATCACATGGACACACAAGTCCTGGGCTTGGATTTTCTTTAACACAGAAAAACATATTCCCAGAATAGAAAAGAACAAAAACAAAAAAAGGACACACCAGAGAGGAAACAGGACTCTGGCGCTGCTTTAACTCCTACTGCAGAACGCTGTGGTGTGCTGCCCAGGCCCCTTAGTGTCCCCCTCCCCCACACATACCCCTGGCATGGCATTCATCAGAAGGACAGGCCCCTTCAACTTGCCTCTGAAACAAGGGATTAGAGGGAATTGCCCAGAAATCACCATTCACACCTAGGAGCTTAGTAAGTGCACGTTTTCCCTCTAACAGTACAGGAGCTGGGGTGGCAGACACCTCCAGGTTTCCAGCACTCACTCTGTCCCTGGCGCACAGTTAGGCAATTACAAGAAGCCTCCCTTCTCATGGCCAGCTTTGCAGTCAGCCCAGCTTTCCTGTGCGGCGGCACCCCCTGGTGGCTGGTTTGAGGAATAAACCCAACCCGAGCACAGCAGGATTTCCATGTTCTAATTTCTGTTTTGTCAATGATTATTTCCGATTTCTTTTAAGCCAGATTCTGCTAGGTGGCGTGGAGGATACAGAGATGAATCAGAATGAACATGACCCTCATCTATAATAATAAAAGCATAATATGCAAATCGACCCAATGGCTTAACAGTGGAATGACCTTTCGGATGAAGCCGCTGCTTCAGGCCAGCCGAGGCAGCCAGGGCTGCGAAGGCCTACTCTTGCACAAATTTTGTACATCGGGCCTCTAGTAGAATATATAGTCTGACAATAGATTAAGCTAAACTTATAAATATTTGCAATCCTATCTAATAAAAGAGCAATATGCAAATTAACCATCATTCCACTACACCCACAAGCCATGCCTGCAAGCCAATCAGGAGTGAGTATGCAAATTAACCCCAACCAAGACGGCTGCGGCCACGGAGCGAGCAGGAGGGAGGCTTGGGTTTCCCCAGTGATGGAGGAAGCCAAGCTTTTCACACACCCTGGCGGGCCCAGTCCTCCACTCAAGGCTACAAAGTTTCAATTATAGAAGATAAATAAATCCCAACAAAAATGGTAGCAGCCACGGAGCTGGAGAGAGCAGGAGGCTAGGGTTGCCCCCGGCGATGGAGGAAGCCAAGCTTCTGCAACCCTGGCCTGTCTTGGCCTCCGCTTAAGGCTACAAAGTTTCAATTATAGAAGATAAATAAATCCCAACAGAAATGGCTGCCGCCACGGAGCAAGCAGGAGGCTTGGCTCTGCTTTCAATTGTAGAAGATAAATAAATTCCAGATACCAGGGCCTCCGCTTGGGTCGCCGGGGGGCATGGCCAGCCTGCAAACCACCACAGGCCCCTCACCCAGGCTGCTCCACGCCCCAAGGGAACCCCCACCCTGATCCGGGACACCCTTTAGGGCAAACCAGCTGGCTCCCACCCATGCACCAGGCCTCTATCATATCTAATAAAAGAGTAATATGCAGATTGACTATCACTCCAACACACAATATGGCTGCCCCCATGTGGTCAAAGACCCTGCCCCCATGTGGACACAAGATGGCCGCCACAAGATGGCCAGCAGGGGAGGGCAGTTGGGAGGGACCAGGCCTACAAGGAAGGGCAGTTGTTGGTGATCAGGCCAGCAGGGGGTGATCAAGCCTGCAGGGGAGGGCAGTTAGGGGTGACCAGGCCAGCAGAGGAGGGAAGTTGGGGGGGACTGGGCCTGCAGGGAAGGGCAGTTGGGGGGGACCAGGCCTGCAGGGGAGGGCAGTTAGGGGCAAACAGGCTGGCAGGGGAGCAGTTAGGCATCAATCAGGCTGGCAGGGGTGTGGTTAGGGGGTGATCAGGCTGGCAGGCAGAAGTGGTTAGGGGCAATCAGGAAGGCAGGCAGGCGAGCAGTTGGGAGCCAGCAGTCCTGGATTGTGAGAGGAAGCCCAGATTGGAGAGGGTGCAGGCTGGGCTGAGGGAATCCCCCCTCCCACTCCCCCATGCATGAATTTCATGCACCAGGCCTCTAGTATAAGATAAAAAGGTGTTATCTAATTTTATAAGCATATTGCATATAGATAGTTATATACACACACTCTAAAAAAACTTTATAGCCTTGTTATGTGCATAGAAACTTAGTATTCTTTTAAGCCAAATTGTGAAATGTAGTGTTGTTTGGTGGTGCATCATTAATTAAGTTCAGAATAATAGATAGATGTGAACAGATTCTTCTGGTTCTGTTGATACTACATCCCCATATAAGGTCCTTTGAAGAATTTATATGCATATAAACATTATATGTATATACTAGAGGCCCGATGCATGAAATTCGAGCACTTGGAGAGGCAGGTGGGGAGGGGGTTCCTTCAGCCCAGCCTGCACCCTCTCGCAGTCCTGGAGCCCTCGGGGGATGTCCTACTAAGTTGTCAGTTGGACATCTTTAGTGCTGCCGTGGAGGCAGGAGAGGCTCCCGCCACTGCCGCTGCACTCGCCAGCCGTGAGCCTGGCTTCTGGCTGAGCAGTGCTCCCCCTGTGAGAGTGCACTGACCACTGGGGGCAGCTCCTGCGTTGAGCGTCTGCCCCCTGGTGATCAGTGCATGTTATAGCGATTAGTCATTCTGCCGGTCGATTTGCATATTAGCCTTTTATTATATAGGATAACATCAATTGTGATGTCATAAAATAGAAATTATATATATAAAAGCCTAAGTGACCATCTGACTGTCTGACTGGTAGTTATGACATGCACTGACCACCAGGGGGCAGAAACTCAATGCAGAGCTGCTGAGCTGTGGTGACTTGGCAGCTGCGGTTCTCGGGTGACGCACTGGACCCAGAGAGGAGAGAGCCCGATTCTAAGGTGTGTCACCTCTTGCAATCTGGGACCCCTTGGGGGATGTTGGAGAGCCAGTTCAGCCCGATCCCCACAGGCCAGGCCGAGGGACCCCACTGGTGCATGAATCCATGCACCAGGTCTCTAGTATATATATATTTGTGCTAATAAGGTTTTCAATACACTCAACACCCAACATAGTGTCTGGCACATTATACATTCTTCTTTTTAAATTTTAAATTATTTATTGTTTAAAGTATTACATGAGTCCTCCTTTTCCCCCATTGACCTCTCCCCATCCCCCCCCCAACCCCCAGCACATGCCCTCACCCCCTTACTGTCTGTGTCCATTGATTTTGCTCATATGCATGCATACAAGTCCTTTGGTTGGTCTCTTACCCCCTCACCCTCCACCTTCCCTCATAGGTTGGACAGTCTGTTTGATGCTTCTATGTCTCTGGTTCTGTTTTTGTTCATCAGCTTATGTTGTTCACTATATTCCACAAATGAGTGAGATCATGTGGTATTTATCTTTCTCTGACTGGCTTATTTCACTTACCATAATGCTCTCCAGGTCCATCCATGCTGCTGCAAATGGTAAGAATTCCTTCTTTTTTACAGCAGCATAGTATTCCATTGTGTAGATGTACCACAGTCTTCTAATCCACTCATCTGCTAATGGGCACTTAGGCTGTTTCCAAATCTTAGCTATGGTAAATTGTGCTGCTATGAACATAGGGGTGCATATATCCTTTCTGATTGGTGTTTCTGTTTTCTTGGGATATATTCCTAGAAGTGGGATTACTGGGTCAAAAGGAAATTCTGTTTTTAATTTTTTGAGGAAATTCAATACTGTTTTCCACAGTGGCTGCACCAGTCTGCATTCCCACCAGCAGTGCAAGAGGGTTCCTTTTTCTCCGCATCCTCGCCAGCACTTGTCGTTTGTTGATTTGTTGATGATAGCCATTGTGACAGGTGTGAGATGGTACCTCATTGTTGTTTTGATTTCACAAAATAAAATATTATGTTAAATAAAAATTAGCTTTACATTTAGTTTTATAGAAATGATGTAAAATATATTTCCTGAAGTAGAATTATTAGCATTTTAGGTCCTAATGGGCAAAGTTTTCTGGAAGTCAAACCATTGGTTTATATTTCAAAGCTGACAGGTTTTCCATTATGGTTTGCTGTCGTTGAAGCTTTCAGATACACTTTGCCCATGGCTAGGTTATTTTCAAAGATTAAAATGCTAAAATGGAAATAAGTGCAACTTAATTCCCAATTTAAATTTCCATTATTTGTGAAAAATAAAAGATTAAAAGAAAAAACAAAAGATAGAAAGGTGTTATATGGAAAGTATATAAAAGGTGAGATGAGACCTCCAAGAGAGGGATCACGACGGATTTCAAAGAGGAGATGACACTCGAGGTGGCCTTCACAGTATGGGGGGGGGGGGCCTGGCCATTGAGGGGTGTAGGGGGCAGGTTCCAGGGGCAGAGGACCAGGTGAGGCTGAGGAGCGGCAAGCAGAGGGCACAGAGAGGATGTCTGGTGGGTTCACAGGGGAGTGGTTCATGAGAAGAGGGTCAGGGTCAAAACTTCCAGTTATAAAAGAAACAAGTCCTGAGTATGTAATGTACAGCATAATGACCACGATTAACAATGCTAAATTGTATATTGGAAAGTTGCTAAGAGTAAATTTAAAAATTCTTATCACAAGAAAAAAAATTTCTTTTGTAACTATGGGTGGTGATGAATGTTAACTAAACTTACTGTGGTGATCATTTTTCAATATGTACAAACATTGAACCATTATGCTGTGCACCTGAATATAATAGAAAGTTATACGTCAAATATACTTCAATAAAAAAATCCACAAAACAAAGTAAGCTCCACAAAAAGAAGAGTTTGCCACCTTAACCCTGCACCCTTGATCTAGAGCACCCACCTGCTGGGACACAAAAGGGCAGGGTGGGCACCCCCAGCATGTACACTTGGTGCTGAGGACCCACCTTGCTTATCACCATTCTGATCTCATTGTGACATTAATTTATTTATGGAAAAACTTTCCTTCACGAGCCACGCAGGACCCTGGTGACCGAGCGGAAAACACGAAGGATGAGGTCCTTGGATGCAGGAGCCCACTGGATTCAGACACTAGGCAAACACAGGAATGACTGCAAAATATGTTAAGTTCCATGAAGCAAAGAGGCAGTTACCCAGGGAGAGAATAAAATGGGCATCAAGTAAGGCCTCTACGAAGAGAAAGTGACAAGTGAGCTGAGATGTGGAGAATAAGATGGAGTTGGTGCAGGAAAATGGAAAGAGAAGTTTTCCAGGCAAAGGGGGAGAGGTACAAAAAGAGAGGGACACAGAGCGAGACAGAGAACATGCCCCTGACATGGCAGTTACGGGTGGCACCCCATCTGAGGAAAAGGGGGGAGGGGCAAACAACCAGCTGGGCCAACAAGAGGCTTAAAACCATTTCTGTCCAGTCGCTCAGGGAAAATGTGTCATTCCTCTGGTTTAGTTAGAGGATGAGATGGTCAACAGAACCAGGAATCTGCGATCCCACAAACATCACACCTGAAGGTCGTTGCCAGGATTTTAGAAATATGGTTTAAATATCCTGTTTGCTGGCAAACACCAAATTACGAACACAAAGACCAAACAAATGGCAAATTAAAAATGCGATGCAGAGGTCTTTCCCCCTCAGTGGTTCTGACATTTCTCGATGATACTTTACCTACCAAGTGGTCCACCTATGCCAGTGGTTTGCCGCTCTGCTGACTAATGAGTTTGCTGACCACTGTCATATACTACCCTTTACCTCTTTGCACACAATATGCCACAATTGCCTAATCCTCACAGCTTCCAACTACACGGTAACATTTAGTCTACCAGTGGTCGGCATGCAGGGATACAGTTAGTCTGGAGCCGCAGTTTGCCGACCACGGACCTACGCCAATGTGTTTCAACTCTGAGAGCTTCAAGCGATGCCTCTGATTCCTCCCAGGAGAGGAATCGGTCCTTCATCCCTGGGCTCCCAAGGAAACGATCTGCCTTCAAAATGCACGTGTCTGTAGCTTTCAATATTGATTGGCATTATGCATCGTGAAATCGCCGTCTAAGACAGGAACCCAGGAATATTTTCATTTTCTCACATGGCTAAGGAACAAAATATCTATGTTTTTGTCTGTTTCACCATTGTAAGGAAAAACAATAAAAACATGAAGGAATCAATAAAGATTAATGCTGGAAGTTAAGCTCAAATAATTTTAGAATATATTAAATAAATGTTTCTAAAAAAGCAACTTTGAGGTTTGGCGCAAGAACAAATACCAGTTAGGAACAATTTCAAGCGCCCACTTGAGCTGTCCAGCTCAGAACTGCTACGAGACGCCAAAGCCCCTTCCGCTGGGCCCCTGCTCACTGTTCTGCAGGACGCACAGCGGCCCACGGGCCAGGCACACGCGAGTGCTCTGCACCCTGGGCGCCCATCAGCACTGGCTCCCCCTCGCCCCATTACGGCATCAGCACTGCATCCAAGCCCAAATGGGAGCGGTTTCTTCTGAGAAAATACCATTAGACCACAAGAGGGAAGTGGATCTGAATATTGAATAAACATTCTCCATTAGGCACGGCAAAGTCTTCAGACTCACTGTATCCCTGCATGCTTTTTAGTTGTACGCAGCACTTATCAATAGTTGATGTTCAGTATGTTGTTCCATTAAAATGTAATTCTCAAATAAAGTATTAGTTAAAGTAATTTCCGAGGTAAGGATTTATGGAACTGCCCCTTACTGGTACAGGAAGGGAAGAAAGACATTAAACGGCTGGTTTATCCCGTGGCATTTTACTGGTTCTTTTCAGCACACTGAATTTCTTTCTCTTTAAAATTTATAATTTTAGAGAGAGGGGGGGAGAAGGAAAGAGAGAGAAAGAGAGAGAGAGAGAGAGAGAGAGAGAGAGAGAGAGAGAGAGAGAGAGTTGTTGTTCCAGTTATTTATGCATTCATTGGTTGCTTATTGTTTGTGCCCTGATCGGCAATGGAACCCGAAATCTTGATGTAACAGGACAATGTTTCAAGAACTGAGTTACCTGGCCAGGGCCACACTGAATTTCTTTGTACAATGAAAACTATAGTAACATACACACACACACACACACACACACACACACACACACACACAAAGAAGGATACCCATAATCCACAGGAAGGTCGCATAAGTCAATTAGGGCACATTTGGCCTTTGAACAAATGGGCTTTCCCCAGATGCGGAATTTTGATGCAACTATGGAAAAGTACCGAGTGGGCCTCCTTTTGTTTGCGTTAAGTGGAACTTTAGAGCAAGGGATTAAAAAATAGACTTAATTTTTTACAGCATTTTTAGGGTCACAGTAAAACGAAGCAGAAGGTGCAGAGATTTCCCATCTACTCCGGGCCCCCACTTCCATGCACTCCTACTATCAACTTCCCCAACCCGAGTGGTACATTTGTTACCATCGACGACCCTACACTGGCACATCATCATCACCCAGAGTTTACAGTTTACATCCTGGTCACTCCCGGTGCTGTACGTTCTGTGGTTCTGGACAAATGTGTAAAGACATGCATCTACCAGTGTAGTATAATCCAGAGTAGTTTCACTGCCCCCCAGATTCCCTGGGCTTTGCCTGTTCATTCTTAGTAAGAGAATTTTAAAACAATAGGGGACAGTTTTCACTTGACTCCAAAACATAGAGTCAGTGCTTTAGCTGATAAGGGTCTAGTTCTCTTCTCTATTGCAGTTAAAGAGTTTGTTTCAGTTTGGAACAGGATTAGCTTTTTTTTTTTTTTTTTTTTTTTGGATTGTGTGACCTCATGTTACCATTTAGTTACAATTCGGAGTATTGGTATCACAGGGAGAAATGGTTTAGCCGAATATAGGATTCAGAGATCATACCAATTTATTGAGTGGTTTCCATGTGCTAATCTCTATGTTAAGCAAATTTATATACATTATTTCATTCATTTCACTTAATCCTCTCAGTAAGCACGAGGCTCCAGGGTTATGATGATATAGAAACTGAAGCTCAGAAAGGTTTACTTACGTTCACATAGCTGGTAAATGGGGGTGCTGGCATTTCAAACAAAGTCTACCTGACTCCAATGCCATTCGTGTTCTTTTTTAAAAAAAAATATATTTTATTGACTTTTACAGAGAGGAAGGGAGAGTTAGGAACATCGATGAGAGAGAAACATCGATCAGCTGCCTCCTTCACACCCCCTACTGGGGATGTGCCCGCAACCAAGGTACATGCCCTTGACCGAAATCGAACCTGGGACCCTCCAGTCCGCAGGCCGACGCTCTATCCACTGAGCCAAACCAGTTAGGGCCCATTCATGTTCTTAACCACCATGCTCCTGTGCACCTTTTACTGGGCCATAAATATATCCCCAAATTCTGTGTATTGATAAAATGGTCATATATTCCAGTGACACCCTTAACCCCCAATAGCTGACATCCAGCTTGAGCCCATTTTCAGGGCGAGTACTAATCATCGGTATAAACGTAAATGAGCTTGCAAGTGCTAGGGACTGAACGGTGTCCCCTCAAAACTCATGTTGAAGTGCTGATCCCCAATGTGACTGTATTTGGAGACAGGGTCTTCGGGAGGTAGTTCAAATTAAACGAGGCCATAAGGGTGGGGCCTCCTTATGATTGGCCCTCAGATTATGATTGGCCTCACCAATCCTAAGGAGTGATGTCCTGATAATAATGAGAGACCAGAGCTCTCTCTCTCTCTCTTTCTCTTTTTCTTTTAGAAATGCAATATAACTTTATTATTATTTTAAATTACTTTATTGATTAAGGTATCACATATTTGTCATCAACCCCCCCCCATTCCCATCCCAAACCCCCCCACACGCATGCCCCATCCCCCTGTTGTCCATGATCACTGGTTAGGCTCATATGCAAGCACACAAGTCCTTTGGTTGATCTATCTCCCTTGTCCCCACCCTCCCCTACCTTCCCTCTGAGGTCTGACAGTCTGATCAATGCTGTTCTTGTTCTTCAGTCTATGTTGTTCATCATTTCCCCTAGATGAGTGAGCTCATGTGATACTAGGAATACACTTATAGGAACCGAAAATGAGACAAGCAATAATGGTTATGCTGAGAGGCTAATGAATCAGTCTATAGTGAGTTTCTTTCTGGGCCAACAGTTCTTTTGAGTCCCGATTTCTATGTCCAACAGTTGTTTATGTGTACATAACAGCAATGATATTTCAGTTCTGGATGGTGGACAAATGGTGGTAATGCAGGTCCGACCCTCTCTGGTTTGGTCCTGGGCAATCTGCAGTGACGCACATCTGCTGACTCAGAGCTCTCTCTTTCTACTATGTGAGGACACACGAGAAGGTGGCTGTCTTCGATCTTAGACTTTCCAGTCTCCAGAGCTGTGAGACAGTGAATGTCTGTTGTTTAAGCCACTCTGAGCTGACTAAGAGACAAGTCAAAGAGAGCAGCTTTGAATAGGGCTCTGAACTTTTGATGTTCTGACAGGTCAAAGAACAACCTGAATTCCTGGGATGAAATTTGGCTTCATGGAAACAAAGGCAGCTTCAAGTCTATAAAACTGTATAGTAGTATATGCCATAGAGTGACGCAGGAGTTTTGACTAAAACACAACCACCACACTGCATCCTCTTCCAAGGCTGGGAGGAAGTGCGATGCTTCTGTGACTCTAGAAAAACTACGGCTCGGCCAGAGTGCCTGGGATTTCTACGCATTTGAACAGCCATGATGCTACAGCAGGCTGTGGCCAACGAGGGCAGCAGATTGATGGGGATGTGCTCACCTCAAAAACGACTGCCCTGGTGACTGAATGCACTGCCATTCAGAAAAAAAGACAAAGAAAATTGAAAAATAAAACAAAATAAAGTGTTCAAAACCTCATAGTGGAGAATATCCTTCCTTCCTTCCTTCCTTCCTTCCTTCCTTCCTTCCTTCCTTCCTTCCTTCATTCCTTCCTTTCTTTCTTTTTTTCTTTTTTGTTGTTGTTGTTGTGTGACTGTACCAAGAACTTCCTCTTAGAGAAACTGAAGACACAAATGAAGGCCATGCCAGCATTCTGTTTTACAGGATGGGGCAAAAGTAGGTTTACAGTTGTGAGTACACAAAATGCAGTTGATTTTTGTTGTTGTTGTTGTTAATCCTCACTCTAGGATATTTTTTCCATTGATTTTTAGAGAGAGAGTAGAAGGGAGTGGGGAGAGAGAGAGAGAAAGATTGATGTGAGAGAGGCACACTGACTGGCTGCCTCCCGCATGCACCCCAACTGGGGCTGGGGAACCTGCAACCTAGGGTACATGCCATTGACTGGGAGTCAAGTCCTGGACCCTTTGGTGCATGGACCGATGCTCCAGCACTGAGCCAGGGTACAGTGGCCAGGGCACAGTTTATTCTTGTATTTTTATTTATTGATTATTATTTTCCGTATGGACAGTTGTAAACCTACGTTTACCTCACCTTGTATACTAATAGCCCAGTACAGAAAAAAAAAAAAGCAGTAACTGTTCCAAACAGATTTCTTCTTTTTCAAAACATGCATTGATGGCAGAGAAGTACCAAACACACAAATAAACAGCAGGAAATAACTAAATAAAGCAAAAAACACAAACCCTACACACAATTGGTATTTTAAATTTGAATGATCTGGTAAAAGGATAATATCAAATGAATAGTTAGGTGGCACATGATGACTTTTCCCCAATTGGAAAGTGGTGAACAGGGAATTGACATCATAGTCAACAAAAGATGTGGAAGAAAAAATCAATGGAATCTATGAGCTCAGTGGCAGAAAATTCACTTAAAGACTGATGAATGTAGCTTTGCTTACAATCTGTGTTTGGATAAATATTTTGATCTCACACCCAGCCTTGTCAATGGTGCTTTTAATTGGCGCTGACCCAGGGCTGCTGTCCCTGGAGCTCAGCGCACAGCCCGAAGCAATGTCTGTGTGGCTTCACACATTGCGGACGGATCACGAGAATTTTCGCTTCATAGTACACAGCGTTTTACAAAGTATCATACTTTAAAAAGTTATTAGCTTGCAAGAACATGTAATAAATAACTTCAAAATGCAATGGGTATTTAATTTTAAAGCGTGCCTTTAACGTTTATGTAAAACGTTTTTTGTACTCGTTCAATAGAAACTTATCTGGCCACAGGTAAAGCTAGCAATGAAACTACTGGTTTGCAATGTGTTAAGATAGATCAGAATAAGATGCGGCCTGTTGGACTGCATCAGTCACATAGATTGTGTTTCAGTAGCTTGAGTCAATGCTTAAGAATAAGAAGGTTTCAAATGAAAATGGGCATTTCCATCTTATTTTGGAAATTCAGAAGACCTGACAACACTGGGCCTGCATTCTCACAAGGCAACAATGGGATGAAGCGAGGACGCACTGCCCCTTTTAGAACAGAGCATACAGTCTCTTCTATGAGTTCTGGACCGAATTGTGTCAAGAGAGGCATCACCAGAAACCAATGCCCCTAGACCTCAATCTTGGACTTAAAAGTCTTCAGAACTGGGAGAAAAGAAATGTCTTGTTTAAGTCACTCAGACTGTGGCATTTTGTTATGGCAGCTGAAGCTGACCAACACACAACGCATGCTCCAGATGTGAGAGCTGTCTGAGAATTCCGCCCCATGCTCTCCCCTCCACATGCACTGGCCTGCCATTTCTCCAAGCTTATTCCCTCCCCATTCCTACTGCACCGCTCTAGTTCCGACTTCACGATCCCATCTGAACTGGCTGCCTTTCTAACTGGAACTTGCATCTTATCTCCAAGCTAGTGGGCTTTAGCAGCCACCCCATGCCTGAAAGAACGCTCCATCTGCAAGTTAAAATGGGACCGCATTCCTCTCGCCAGGAAGCCCTCACTGCCCCCGTGGCTCAGACTCTTGTTCTCTTGGCACCGTGTGGGGGACACAGGTCTCAGTCCTGTGTAGGAAACAAAGCGAAAGTGATGGGGATGGACCCACGGAGGAGTCAGAGCACAGGAAAGCACCCCGAAGCCATACAGATGGTAACAAAGTGCTATACGAGAGGTGCGAATAGAATGCAACATGGTTACCAGGGAATTAAACATACATTCCTACTGGAGGACGCGAGGCGGGTCTCCTGGAGGAGACACCAACTTGGAAGATGGGACTAGTCTAAGCCTAATGGGCATGGAGTAAGGAGGGACCTTGAAGCAAGTCTGTCCTTCCTGAACCTGTGAGCTGTCTGTCCCCCAGTGCACATTTCCAGATAAATGAGTGAATGGGATCAGTGAGCAAGATGGCATCAGAAGCAAGCACTTAAGGTCTGTAAATCAGGCTTCTGATTCAGAGATTTGCAGCTAGACCTGTTCTAAATCCTAACAACAACCAAGAACCTTTCTGTGTTTAATTTTAAACAAGTACAAAAGCTAATAAACAATGTCCACCTGATATAACCGTATGTGTTTTACCGATGATGTCATTGGGTGGAAGATACAATTCCCCCCCAAAGTGTGAGCCGTTTGATTCATTGTCATTTCAGCTATGATGTCGATATACAAGCTATATTAGGCTATAAGATGTCTTTAAAAAGGAGAGTCTTTCAACATGTGTTATAAGAAGTTGGCTCTTTGGAACTCACTGGTCCATTCTTTTTTTAAATGTAATTTTATTGATTGATTTTTAGAGAGAGGGAGGGAAGGAGGGGGAGACAGGGAGAGAGAGAGAGGAACGACGATTTGTTGTTCCACTTATTTATGCATTCATTGGTTGCTTCTTGTATGTGCCCTGACGAGGATTGAATCCACAACCTTGGCATATCAGGACGACGCTCTAACCAACTGAGCTTCCCCAACAGGGCCCACCGGTCCATTCTTTAGATCATATACCCCAGTTTGCTTTCACAGAATTATATATATACTAGAGGCCCGATGCACAAAAATTTGTGCAAGAATAGGCCTTCCTTCCCCTGGCTGCTGGCACCGACTTCCCTCCAGCACCCGGGACCCGGGCTTTGCTCTGGCCACAGCTGGCAGGCTCCTGGGACCTGGGCTGCTTCACTCCGGCCCTGGCTTCGTCCGGAATGATGCCGGAAGGACGTTCAGTCTAATTAGCATATTACTCTTTTATATATATTTATTTATTTATGGCATCTTCTGCTTCACATTTCCTTTTTCTTTTTTAAAACATCTGCTCACTGCACAATCACATTAAAACAACATTATGTCACCACAAAACTCTAGACCTTCTTTACTTTATTCTCTTATTTCTTGAGGCCACAATCCTCTCCTATTTGAGTCATTTTAATCTGATGCATTTAAAAAAATTTGGCTGGAATAATTTTCAATTAATTTCTTTCCAGAAAAATATGTGGGCAGGAATATCTAAAAATCTATTTACCCTCACACACAAACAGGGGTTCACTGAGGTATGAGATTCTAGGATGATAATTCTGTATTTCCAGACCTCGGAGAACACTGCTCTGTCACATTCTAGAAGTTAGCACTGCGGATGAGAGCTCTGCTTCTGATCGGATCTGCTCCCCTTTTCAGGCAACCTGCTTGTTTATTTTTCCCCCCAAATTAATTTTATCTTAGAATTCAGGTATTTCATCAGGATACAGCAGCTAGGTTTGCTTTGTTTTAATCATAACGTCTTGCTGTGGGAGAGACTTTTCAAACTGAGGACATGTTTTCTAGATCTTAAATAAAAGCCACATTTATTTATAAGCAGGGATCTTACTCAAATCATGGAATAGGTCTTTCCCTATACACAGCAGAGTACAGAACTGAATAATTCTCCTTCTTCATATCTATCTCACAAAACTCAGGCCAAAAGCCCACATCTTATTTTTTATTTATTTATTTTTTTGCCTTAAAATGTAAAAGGCAACAAGTAGCACCAGGAATTCATGATTTTTTTCTTCGATTCTCCAGTGGAGCGCATGTAAAGGTTTTTCGGTTAACTTGTGGAGGGACTGTTAATGCCTGCTACTTAGAAGCTCTAAGAATACACTAGCAGAGCATGGAGTTTAATACTTTAAGACGCTGGTGATTTTGCGCCCACTTTCTCGCATGCAGTGAGCTCAGCGAGCAGCTGTGGGGGGGGGGGGGGGCTACCACGCCCGCTGTTCCGCTCCCGGGGGGGGGGGGGGGAGCAAACATTCCCAGGGCGCCAGGGCTGAACTCATTCAGGGAGACAGAAGTGCCACCTCGCAGCAGCTCAAGTTATTTCTCCAAAGGGAACAAGCCACACCTACCCAGGACTCGGCTATTCTTCTGTGACTGGAATAGGGGCTTTGCGGGGAAGCTAAAGGGGCTTACAGACCCCCCTTCATGTGTGTTCTCCAAGTGCAGCATGATTCTACCGGTGCAGGAACTGAGATGCTCCAGCCAGCCACCCCTGTGGATCCCAGAGTGAGGCAATAGGTCAGTCCAGGGGAGGAAATTCCCAGAGGCGCTCATTCATCAGTAATACGGGAGCGGCGGGCCCACGCCGCACGGTGCAGAGAGGAGCACAGTCTCGGGGAAGGGCGCTCTCCACCGAATCACCCAAGTAAATACTGTCAGGGCAAGGATCGTTCCGCGCAGGGTTTGAGACTGACAAACCGATCTGTATCCCACGTCATCGCCCCCCGGTGCGCGGATGCCGCGCCGGTCCCCCCTCTCTCCCTACCCCCCCGCACCCCGCGTCCCCACCCCGAGCTCGCGCGCCCGGGCGCTCCGGCGCCGACGGCACCTACCCAGCAGCAGCAGCCGGTGCGTCTGCTGCAGGTCCCGCTTCTGCTCGCGGAGCATGCGGTCGATGTTCCTGCTGACTTTCCTCGCCTCCCGCTCGGCTTCGCGCTCCTCGGCGCGCAGCGGGTCCGGGCGCCGCCTCCACTCCTTCTTCGGGGTGGCCTTGGGCCGCGCGCAGGCCGGGCCCCCGCCGGCGCCCCGAGGGGGCGGGGTCCGGGCCTCGGCTCCCCCTGCCGCTGGGGCCGGGGCCGGGGGGGCTGGGGCCGGGGACGGGGCCGGGGCCGGGGCCGGGGCCGGGGCCGGGCCGGGCCGCGCGCCCTCCGTGTGCGGTTCCGAGGGCGCGCGCGGGGCGTCCTCCGGGTCCCCGAAGAGCAGCGGCCGCAGACTGTAGCACAGACCCATGTGGGCGCGGCGGGCGCGGGGCGGCTGCGCGGGACTCAGGCCGGGCCCTCGGCTCGGGGGCTGGAGGGGGCTGCGCCTGGGTCCAGGGCACGGGCGCGGGGGTCCCGGGCCGAGGACCTCAGCGCCTCACGGCCCGGGAGGGCCATTTTGCATTGTCCGCCGGGCGCAGGGGTGGCCGCCGCCGCCTGGGCTGCAGATCACCTGACAGCGCCGGAGCCGGCCGCCGACGGCTGTCCCCGAGCCCGGCCCCCCTTACCGTAAATGCCGCTGCCCCAGCGGCTCTCTGTACCGTAAATACGGCCGAAAGAGCCGATCCCGTTACCGTAATCACCGCAGCCTTGGCAGGCCGCGTTACTGTAAATACCGCTGACGGGGCATCTCAGTCCGGCCTCCTGGGCCGGCCCCCAAGGCCGAGTTCAGCGCCGCGCGTGCGGGTCTGCGGTACCGTAAACACCGCCCCCCGCGCCCGGCGCGCAGCTGCGGACAGTGCCGCAGTGGCGGTGGTGGGGCTGCTGCCACCCGGGGCTGCCATTGCGGCGCTTAGAAAAAGCCAGCGTGGGTTTGATCTCGGGACGGTAGTAAATAAGACCCGAAAGGCAGGCGAAGGGACAGACACGAGCTTTAAGAACTTGCATCCCTGAATGTACCACCCGCCGAGGTCTCTGCGCCTGGCCGCTCCCTTTTCAAGCTTTTGGTCACATGCACACGTGGCCGAGCAGTTTTGATCCCCGCCATCATACCGTCCTGTTATACCTTTGATCTCGACCACATTCTCCAAATCATTGTCAACAATTACCATACTTACTAAAGAATTGGAAATGAGCACATGTAATCATCATATATTATTTGTAGTTGCTAATGCAGGAATATGAAACTGCACCTGTAGCCCATTTTAAAAATCTCCAATATGTTTGGTGCAGAGAGCAGAGATGCGTTCAGACCGGTGCCCTCTTTCCGGATCCTCTGGACACAAACCCCCAGAAACCCCCACTTCCTCGGTTATCTCCCACGTCATGTCCATCATCTCACACAGCTTTTGCAACGGATGAAAATTGCAATCGCTTTTAAGAACTCTGCTATAAACTGTGTTCCTTAATTTTAAACAAAATGACTTGGACTAATATGACGGAAAGTTAAATCTATTTAATATAAATCTCATTAATACAGGAAGGAGATTGGGCTGTTTAATGAAAAATAGTATGTCACACAGTTACATCGTACCAGTCACACTATTCGATTAAATTTTTAAATAAAGAAATTGGAGACCCATAATTCATATTCATTTTAAGGTCTTGTTAATAACGTACGATTATACCATACTAGAGATCCGGTGCACAAAAATTCATGGGGGGGGGATGGGGGGGAGGGGAAAGAGGGGAGGAAGGGGTCCCTCAGCCTGGTCTGCCCTCTCTCACAGTCCCGGAGCCCTTAAGGGATGTCCTACTGAAGGCTTCCAGGAGTGGGCCTAAGCCCCAGTCTGGCCTCCCTCTGAAAGAGGCAACCCACCTATCAGGGGAAGGTGCTGCCCCCATCACCCTCCTGTGTCTGCCCTCGGCTTTCGCAGCCACCCTGGCTTTGTCCGGAAGGATGTCCGGTCTAATTAGCATATCATGCTTTTATTATTATAGATAATGTTTTGGACTTAACATTATCTCCAAATTTTTGCCAAAATTATGCTGTACTTTTAGATCTTTGAATCTAAAGGAGGATTATAGCAAATCTAACTTGGGAAAACAGAAATTATTAAACATCACTGTCATTTTCACTATTCAGTCATGCAGCCATCTGCATTTATCCATTAATTTATTTAATATTTATCAAGCACCTACAATGTGCTAGGCATTCTAGTTGGTACTGGGTGAGACAAAAGAAACAAGTCTTTGTGGAATTTATACACTAGTAAGGTAGAACTATGTTCAGCCATATAAATGCAAATTGCTACAAAAAAATGTCCCCATAAAGAAAACTCCAGGTATAGATGACTTTACTGATGAATTCTATAAGACATACAAGGAAGATAATAATACCAGTTTTATATAAACTCTTTCAGAATATAGAGGAAGGAAAAACAAAACTCAATGACTTTCCTGAAGCCAGCACATCTTTGATACAAAAATTTGACATATGGAATATAAAGCCAGGAAATTGTAGGCCAATATTGCTCCTAAGTATCCTATATAATAAAGAGGTAATATGCAAATTGACTATCACTCCAACATACAAGATGGCTGCCCCATGTGGTCAAAGATGGCCACCCCCATGTGGACACAGGGGAGAGCAGTTGTGGTCGATCAGGCCTGCAAGGGAGGGCAGTTGGGAGGGATCAGGCCTGCAAGAGAGGGCAGTTGGGAGGGATCAGGCCTGCAGGGGAGTGGTTAGGGGGTGACAGGCTGGCAGGCAGAAGTGGTTAGGAGCAATCAGGCAGGCAGGCAGGCGAGAGGTTGGGAGCCAGCAATCCTGGATTGTGAGAGGGATGTCACTGGTGGGATCTGGCCTAAACGGGCAGTCAGACATCCTTCGAGGGGTCCCAGATTGGAGAGGGTGCAGGCTGGGCTGAGGGACACACACACCCCCTGTGCATGAATTTCATGCACCGGGCCTCTAGTAGATGCAATAAAGCTTTAAAATTTTATCCAACAATGTAGGAAAATATGTCCTGATCAAGTGAGATTTATCCCCAAAATGTAAGGTTGATTTAACATTTGGTAACCAGTGTAATTCACCACATTAACATGTATAATCACCTCAATAGATGCAGTAAAGCATTTGAAATAATTTAACATCTGTTTATGAAAAAAACAAACCCAACTCTTAGCAAACCAGGAATAGAACTAAACTTCTGATAATGGAACATTCATTAAAATCCTATAGCTAACATCATAATGGTGAAACAGTGAAAACATCCTTCCTGACATTGGTCACGAGGCTATGATGTCTGCTCTCACCATTTTCCTTCAACGTTATGCTTAAAGTTCTAGCCATTGCAAAATGCAACAAAGGGAAAGTAGAAAGATTGGAACGGAAAAGTAAAATTGTCTGCATTCCCAAATCACATAATTGCTTATATAGAAAATAGCAAGGAATAATCTTAAAAGCATTCTAGAACTCATATGTGAGTTTAGCCAAGGCCAGCCGACTGGCTCCCTGCCCATTCATCTGCAGGACAGTTTTGAGATCACTGCCTCTGAGCAGGTGCACAGTCATGCATTCCCTTGTGTCAGGGCCCAGTCACACCCAGAAGACTCCTGAGACCTCAGCTTTTCTGAGCAGCAGCCCTTAAGTTCCCCCTCTCTCCTCCAAAGCTGTGAGCTGGCCGGGGGATGGGACAGGACAAGGTGTTTTCAATCTGTGCCCCCTCCGTGGGGAGCGGCCTTGACTCAGCTTGGGCACAGACCCCTATGGCTCTGGGAGTCTGCTTCCGGCAGTGGAATGGGCTGACCCGGCACTTGCCCTGCGGTGGAAGCAGCGAGTGGAGCGGTCCAGTGATTAGTCGCAGGCAGAGACGGACACGGAAATTTAGGAAGAAGAGTACTGCACTGCTAAGGTGTGAGCTGGAAGGGAGACAGGTGCAGGGAGGCCACACCACGCAGAACCTTTCAGCAGATCCCGGGTCTGAATCGTGGATTCAAGAACTCCCCTACCTTGCTTGATGAGGCTCTGAGCCAGGACTTAAAGGAGTACCGTCATAGTCACCCGGGCGTCACCTTACTCCAGTATGTCGATGACCTCCTACTTGCTACTGGGGACCGGGAGAAATGTCAACAGGCAACCCGGGACCTGCTGGTGACGCTGGATCAACTTGGGTACCGTGTATCGGCCAAGAAGGCCCAGCTCTGCTCAACCAAGGTAACGTACTTAGGATACAACATCGAAGAAGGTAAGCGGACCCTCTCAAATAGTAGCGTTCAGGCCATCCTCTCAAGACCCACCCCAAAGACGAAGCGGCAGGTACGGGAATTCCCGGGGGCCGTCGGGTACTGCAGACTTTGGATCCTGGGTTTTGCTGAAACAGCCAAGCCCCTATATTCAGCTACAGGGGCTAAGAACCCACGCCTCTCCCGGACGGACGTAGAGGAAAAGGCGTTCCAGAAGTTAAAGCAGGCCCTCGCGAGTGCTCCAGCCCTGGCACTGCCTGACCTCACCAAGCCCTTCCAGCTTTCTGTGGCAGAACCTCAGGGGGTTGCCAAAGGGGTACTAACACGAACTCTGGGGCGCTGGAAGAGGCCAGTTGCCTACTTGCCTAAGAGGTTGGGCCCAGTGGCCGCAGGATGGCCGGGCTCTTCTTGAATCCCTGGGGCAGCCTTGTCCAGGTTGACTGTCCTGACTCCCCCTCTTCTGGATCTGTCCATTCAAAAGCACAGACTGGCTGGCTCTGCGGCGCCAGTGGGAGGGGGAAAAGGCATCCTTTAAGTCTAAGACCGTACAATATCGGTGCTCAGGCCGGAGCAGACTCAGGAGGGTGTACGGGTTGGGCAGCGTTGGGTGGGTAGCCTCTACTTTTATTAACTTCTCGTAAGTCCTGGACTGGCCTAAAGTCCTCTGTCCCAGGCTTCTGGACGGGGAGTAAAGGGGTGTTCCATGCCGACTGGCAGGGAATCAGGATCCCGGCCTCCCTTAATGGTAGGATGTGCTTTGCTATCCCTATTTTCGCCTTCTGGCTCATAGGGTACTGCCGCACTCTAACTGGGGTGGCTGTACTGGGTAGTTGGATCACTAGAGGGGGGTCTGTGAGCTGCTAATCCGGGCGGGTTCCCTTCTGCCCAGACCCCCCGGTATTTCCTCTCGGAGCCTCCCGATGTAAGGATCCTGCGGAGGGGCCTCCGAAGGTCCTTCATGCAGCCTGTATTCCTCCTCTAGAGGACAAGTGAGGAGGATAGTTTTTTCCTGGTCTGCGGGTGCCCGAAGAAGCACCTGAGGCTCCCCTCCTTCAAAGGAAATTGTGGCCTGGAGTTTGCTGAGCAGATCCCTCCCTAGGAGGGGATAGGGACATTCAGGCATAACGAGGAAGGAATGGGTAACAGTCTTCCCCCCCCCCCCCCCCCCCCGCCGCCCCGAGGTTAGCAATCCGGGCTTGTGTCCAGGGGTAAGACTTTACTCATCCTGTGGCCCCCTGGGGGCTCCCTTTCACATCTGGGCCACTCTGCCTGGCACAGAATAATGCTGTGGTAGCTTATGTGGGCAGCAGAGATAGATCTCTTGACTGCACATGAACATGAGCTTTATAAAGTGGACAAAATCTTTAAAACAATCCCTCACTCAAGCAAATATTTAAGAGCATATCATTTATACATTTGCTCAAATTTTTAAAAACACAACCTTTATTCATGTAACTATCTGCACTTTATGAAAGCACTCTCCCAATGTGTAATCTCATTTGATCCCCTCAAGTCCCCCTAAGGTAGAAGAAACGGATGGGAAGATCCCAGTTTTACTAATCGGGAAAGTGAGATGAAATGGCTAAGCCTCAGTTTCCAAGCTATGAAAACGGAGACCTAAACATGAACCCTGGGTCTCTGACTTGAGACCCGAGCTTTTCCCACTTCCCTGGGCAGTTTTGGGGCACCAAAACTGGTTCTTAAACATTTACAAGAAAATGCACCAATTCCAGTTGCAAAGGATTCTGTTAAATAATATGGTGCATATCAGCAAAAACACGTTAGGAACTAGAACAAAATGGGTACCTGAGAGAACTGGTTAGGAGATTCATGAGGGGCCACATGGTGTTAGGCATCCATGCCTGAACCGTGAGCACCTCTGCCTCCCTCAGCAAACATCAAAGCAACCAGAACCTACAACAATGTGGCTGCTCCGAGGGCAGCGCTCATTCCTGAGGACCCTGGGGACAGGCATCCGTTTCATTCACTATGGATGTAACCACTTTGCCCAATACCCATCTGGGGGCACACCCCTTTCCCATTCATAGTCCTTGTACTTGTGGAGGGGCTGATGCCTGCCCCCAGCTCTGGAGTGGACATATACCCCTGGCCCAGCCCGGGAGGTACCGCATCAACAAGACCACAGTGGCTTATTCAGGATTAAGCATGTGACCCAAATTTGGACCTTTTCCCAAAACTTTTGCTGGAACTATCCAAGAAGAAGCATCTCTTTTGAGCTTAAAATATAAATATAAGGATGATGAAAGACACATTTGCCACCATGTAGGGAGAACCTGCTTGAAAATGAGGCCAACATAGAGCGAAAGCAAAGCTAAGAAATCAGCAAATGACCTGCTAATGTGAGCCCCTGGGTATAGTCAAGCTTCAACCACTACATCCCAACACTTCTGATTATCTGACCCAATAAATCCCCCTGCCTCACTTTTTTTTGTTTAAGTAAGTTTGAGTTGGCTTTCTGTCACTTGCAACCAAGAGTCTTGACTATAAACTAGTCTTGATGAGAAGTAAATGCTTACGAAGTGGTAGAGTTAATTACTTATTGTTTTAAATGTTAGAAATTTGTAAAGGAAAACTGTATAATTATATGATCATAGCCTGTGTGAGAATATATGTCATGGTTATGATGAATGGTATTAATATTTATAAATAAACTAGAGGCCCAGTGCATGAAATTTGTGCACTGGGTGTGGGGGGGAGGGGTGTGTCCCTCAGCCCAGCCTGCACCCTCTCCAATCTGGGACCCCTCGAGGGATGTCTGACTGCCCGATCCCACTGGTCGGGCCTAAACAGGCAGTCGGACATCCCTCTCACAATCCAGGACTGCTGGCTCCCAACTGCTCGCCTGCCTGCCTTCCTGATTGACCCTAACCACTTCTGCCTGCCAGCCTGATCACCCCCTAACCACTCTCCTGCCAGCCTGATTGATGCCTAACTGCTCCCCTGCCAGCCTGTTTGACCCTAACTGCTCTCCCCTGCAGGCCTGGTCCCCTCAACTGTTCTCCCCTGCAGGCCTGGGTCCGCCCTAGCTGCCCTCCCCTGCTGGCCTGATCGCCCACAACTGCCCTCCCTTGCAGGCCTGGTCCCTCCCAAATGCCCTCCCCTGCTGGCCATCTTGTGGTGGCCATCTTGTGTCCACCCTAGCTGCCCTCCCCTATAGGGTCCACCCTAGCTGCCCTCCCCTATAGGTTTGATCGCTCCCAACTGCTCTCCCTTGCAGGCCTGGTCCCTCCCAACTGCCCTCCCCTGCTGGCCTGATTGCCCACAACTGCCCTCCCTTGCAGGCCTGGTCCCTCCCAAATGCCCTCCCCTGCTGGCCATCTTGTGGTGGCCATCTTGTGTCCACATGGGGGCAGGATCTTTGACCACATAGGGGCAGCCATCTTGTGTTGGAGTGACAGTCAATTTGCATATCACTCTTTTATAGAAATGTTGTATTCTAAATTAGGTGAGCATGGTTAACAAAATCATGCCTCAAGCATGGTGGTACAAACAAAATGAAGAGGAAAAGGCTGCAGTGTTGTGACAATCTTTCATCTCACCAGAGGAAGGAAGGAACTGGGATAGAATTGGGAGTCATTCACTCAGTGGAAACGACAGATAATTAAATGAGGGAAAGTTTCAGTTGTGGTTGGAAAGGGGATTCATGGGGATTCAAGCAAACCTGCAAAGTCCTTGGGCATCTTATCTGCCAGTTTGTTCTACCAATAACAAGTAAGCAAGTACCCTGGATGCACAAGGGTTTCTCTTTGAACTTGTTGGCATTGATAAAGCCCTGGGCTGAGAGGTGACAGAACTCATCTGCACAGCAGCGTTCGTGCATCAGTGGGGATGGTAGCAGTTGTGGCCTCTCATGCTCTCTCAGACCTTTCCACCAGCAAAGAGTATCCACTTAGCACATCAAAGATGGCAGTCAACGTTTATCTGCTACCTATTATTTCAGGGATGCAGAGTTAAATCACAGCTAGGCAGGGAGCTGGAGAATCTTCTATTCCAACCCCCTTATTCTAGAGGAAATGAGCTCCAGAAAGGTCATGTGGGACGAGTGTCTTGGGCAAGTAACTACACCAAAACCATACAATTAATATGAAATTGGGGTGTAGCCTGTCATGGGGTAAAGAATTAAGTGTAAAATACTATCTTTCTCATATTTCATGCTACATGCCATTCTGCATACAGATCACCTCCCTGAAAGCTCTGGAGGCCAAATCTTTACTTAAATAAAGATGACTACCCCCCTTGCTGGACCTCAAAGCTTAAGTTCCCAGTCATCATAGGCCTAGAAACTCAATGTTGAGATTAGCAAGGGCAAGCTTCATCTCTTATCTGGGCTTTATGCACCTCTAAGCTCCTAGGTTAAACATCAGGTCCCGGTGTGTCTTACTGGCACCCCAGGGTCTCAAGGCTACTAGATCCCAGTCCAGATCTTTTTCTGCTACATCAGGGTGACATTCAGAGACAGCCTCCGTGATCAGGAAATAACCCCCGCAATGTTAAAACTAGAGGAAACCTGATCGAATCCCTCATGTGTATGACACAAGTGAGTGCCAGAGACATTACATTCCTGGTCCCAAGTCATATGGCTGGTTAATCACAAAACAGCCTGGAACCTGTCTCCTGGTCACAAACCAGGGTCCTCCTCACACATCCTGCTGCCCTCTCCCCCAGACTGTGAATTGTACGCTACTCTGCCAAGGACTGGTTGCCTGAGATGTCTGACTTGAAAGCAAATTTCCATAATCCAAATACTTTATTGACTTCTTGGATGAAATGGCAAATCAATACTGTTAGCAAATTATTTGGTTGAATTCAGTATGATAGAAATCAGCTGATATAGTATCACTCAAAATAACTTAAAACTACTGACGAGGGTAATTAGGAATATTCCTTCCATGTTGATTTTTTTTTTTTTAATCTGAAAGTCATGGAATAAAAAAAAGTTTCATGGAATATTTTCCTTATCACATTTTAAAATATTAATTCATTCAACTACTATTTATTAATGCCAGACACAGTTTTAAAAATCACTGCCCTCATGCAATCATATGCTCTCACACTTCTGGTAGGAATCACATATTTTATGTTTTTTGGTTTCATAAATCTATGCAAGTTAAGAAGATTTTAGTGGGGTTTTATTGATGTGCTTACAGGGCACTGTGAATATTACAAAATCCGTAGTCTTTGCCCTTTGGGAACTTAAATTGGGGGAAAAACAGACATGCAGACACTCAGAAAAAATTATCAGTAAAAGATATTACGATGAAGTGACAAAAGTTAATGGTCTCAAAATAAATCCTGAAAACAATTCAGAGGAAGAGAAATCAGAGGGCAATGCTTGGAAGCGACCAGCGCGTCAAGGGACAGAGCCGGCGTGGAAGAGGCATGGCCAGAGAGCATGATGCAGAGAGCATGGCACCTCAGGGGACGGTGAAGATGCCACTACCCTGGCCAGGGTGGCCAAAACCCCGGGACCCCTTGAAGGCCTGACTGAGACGCAGCCTATCAAAATCAAGGCTTCCAAACTTCTAAGCAAGAGACTACCACACGAGCCCAGTCTTCCTCCTGGCAACATTCGGGGCAGACTTGTAAGAAAGAGAAACAAGTGCACGTGCTTCCTGCTCAGATGCCCCCCTGGCACACTGGGCACTGGGTGCTGGGTTGGGTGAGAAACGAGGCTCTGCCCGCCCCCTTGGGGAAGCAGACACTGAGCAGGTACCATCGCAGCTCCCGAGGAGGACAGGGAGCGAGTTCACAAGGACACAGAGAGAGCTTCCCAGGGAGGCACTGTCAGGCAGGAAACCACCAAGGAGGCCGTGGTTTTTTCTTGGACCCAGATGAAGGGTGAGAAGGACCAAGCCCAGAGAGAGACGAGGAAGTTTCCAGAACAAGGGCGCCAACTCTGAGGTCTCAGGCGGGGCAATGAGGTGGCTGTCAGTGGGCAGTGGTCCCAGGCCAGCACACCCGACTGGGGACAGGGCTCAGAGAGGCAGGACCAGGTCAGAACCACCCGTGGGCCCTGTAGGTCCAAGGGGACATTGCAGAGCAGTAAGAGGGCATGGCAGGGCTGCACTTTATTTATTTTTTTAATCCTGTGACTGTGGGGAGAGTCGATTGGAGTCAGGAAAACAACCAAGAAAGGCAGTAGCCACCCCTTAATTGAGAACTGCTGAGAGCCCCGGGGCGGGCGGTGAGAATTAGGGTGTAGTGGGTTTGGGTCCCTTCCCTTTGCTCTTTTCTCATTTCAGCCAGGTTCCTAGGGAATGGAGGCCAACAGCATTGTCAAGTCCACCACACCTGACAGACACTGTTGCCCAGGCCAAGAGCTCCCCCTAGACATGGCTTGTCTGCCCATTTACTACAGCAGTGATCTAAGTGCTGTGGGCCGGCCGGACCGGGACAGGAAACGTGGGAGAAGAGAGCAAACATGTCCTCCAAGGCCTGTACCCACCCTTTCCCCTCCAGGCCAATCCCTCCCATGTCCTTCGTGTTCTCAGGACTTTGCCACCCCGCCCGCGTGCCTGGGAAATGTTATAGCACGAGGAGGGGCAGCTCAACAGTTCCCCGAGGCCTCGCCCCCCCCTGTGGCCCGCAGCGCCCCCTGACAGCCCCAGCAGCTGTGGAACACATTTCTTCCAACTGCCTTGGGGTTCCAACTGCTGCCCTGCCCATCAACGGCTTCTGAGCAACTGCCACTCACTCAGAACCGCCTCTGGGGCCGTGCCCCGTACACTGGGCCAGACCCTCACCTCCTCCATCAGCTCGGCTCTGCTGTTTAGCCTCCTCGCTGCTCTGCCCGGAACGGGCGTGCTTTCTGAGAATTTCCCAACAGAGCCCGCGCACTTACCATGGTCTCATCAGAGGCCCTAATGCCTTTTCGGGACACACTGAAATACTTTATCAAAGGCTCAGGGTCATGTGAAAATTATTTCTTAAAAAGAATATGATGCTATGGAGCATTGTTCTGGCCACCCTGACCGCAGTAATATTTGTCTGAAGTTCAATCTCGGCCTACCCTTCCCTTCTGCCCCCAAACCAAGGCTGTGACCCCTGGACTCAAGGTCCAGAAATCTATAATTGCACATTTCACGCAGTCAGACCTGGGGGCTTCTATGACCTGGATGTCCAAACTTCCCTGGCTGGGCTCACTGGATGCTGCTGGCCCAGGCCCCCCCTGGCCCGTCTCTGGCACTCATCCTCCCTTCTCCCCCAGATACGCTGCTCTCTTACCCTCACACATTTCTCGAAAATGCTGCTCAGTTGGTTTTCTCGTTCCTTACGTCCCTCCTGACCACTCTTAACCCACTGCTCTCTCGCTCCCCTACCAGAGCGTGGCCAAAATTGTCTTCTGTGGAAGACACCAGTGGGCTTCCCCTTGTCAAATGCTGTCATAGACACATTTTGTCCTCATGTTGGAACATGCCTGGGTCCCTCATTCTTTTCAGCACTCTGTTTTAAAGCTCTGTTTGAGCTCTTGGTATTGCCAAGCTGGGAGATACACAGTAGGGATACAAAGATGGATTTCAATACGGCCCCTTCGAGGGGTGCCCAGTCTGGAGGAGGATTCAGGCTGCTTTGTGGAAACTCAGAGGGGAGCACACAGCCCAATCGAGAAAGGCCAGGGGGGCTTTTCTAAAGGATGAGGAGAAAGTCCCCAAATAAAGAAAATGGGAGAGGCAAAGATGAGGGCTTTCCTTGCCAGAGGGTCTGTCTCATAGATCCCAAGTGCCAGATGGCAGCAGATGGCAGAAAGGGACTGAACCAACCCCTGGAAAGCCCGGCCATTCTCCCTGCCTCACCTGTGAAGCTCTCAGAGCATCTGTCCTTTTCTTTCTGCAGACTGAAACTTTCTGGTTACCAGCCCCGTTGGCTGCCTGCAGCTCCTGGCTTTGCACATATCAAAACAGACTAATTCTTGACTTTGTCATCGGTTCATTCCAAAGTCAAGGCTCCATCCTTTAGGACCCAATTAGGCAGGGCAGAGGAAGGGAGCCTCCCGGTAGGAATATGCCAGGGAGCCCACCCTGGGTGGAGGGGGCATCACACGGAGGCAGGTAGGGAGTGGAGCCCGCCTGTGGAGGTGGGTGGTAACCTGGAGCTCCCAATGAGCAGGTTTTGAATGGACTCCTGTTACATAATAAGCTTTCTATCTCCCGAATAAGGGATTACAGCTTCCTCACGTGCCACGCCCTCTCACCCTTAAGTCTTCGTTTGCACCAGGCACTCTGGGAAACCACTCTGCTAAGCATGAGCTGACTATTTGTTCAGTTCCAGGCCCAGCCCTCCCGGATCTCCTCCTGGGAGTCTGATTTTATTCCTGGGATTGTGTAGTCACTCAGGCAGTACTGCTCTGGGGCCCGGGACTGGGAACCCTCCTAAATCTCTTTGCCACCCTGCTTCCCTGTAGCTGGCTGCTTCCCTGTAGACAAAGGGTGCTGCCGCTGTGAACAGGCTGGAGGCTGTGCAAGGGGGTCTGAGAGCCAGGGCCAGGTCCTCCTCTCCCAAGAGCCCGGTGTGGTTTATGCCGGGATCGGGGCAGACACGGGTCTTCCGTGTTCCCAGCAGAATCCTTTGTAAAGTCCGCTTTGCTCACCAATGCTTTTGTACAAGTTGGTTCTTTGGGGGGAAACTTGGAGGACATGTTGAATTTCAGGACTGGAGTGTGGGTCTCAATGGGAGGGGCGGGGAATACAGGATGCAGAGAGGGAACGCCCCCAGGACGAAGGGCACCCCTGGGAGTCTGCAGAAGTGCTAGAGGCTCGAGGTTCCTGTTCGTGGGCGTGGCAGGAGGTGGGGTCTGAGGTTCAAGATCTTTCTGTGGGGTCCAGGGTCCAGAGGCTAGGGAGCGCGCTGCAGACACGAAAAGCACCTTTTATCGAGGCTTCTCACCGCCGTTTTTGATCTTCAGGGCTTGAAGGAATAAAGTCGAGGAGGTTGTCAGTGAGGAAGCTGGACCAGAGGGGCGTTCAATGGAGGCCCTGCGTCTGTCCCACCCGTGCCCTGATGTCTGAAACTAGTGGGACCGCTAGTTTAAAGGGACAATTTCAATCTCACCTATTGAGATCCTATCTGTCTTTTGCCTTGTTGAGGATGGTCTGAATGTGCCCTGTGCTCCGAGTTGTTGAGCCTGCCAGGGTCTGGCCTGTCCCCCCGACGGCGGGGCTTCCTGGGCCTTCCCTGGGTGTCTGCAACTGTCCTCCCCACGGGGTCGCTGTGAACAGCAGCAAATGAGCTAGGCGCAAGGTGCTGCTTTGCAGGGCCCTAGGTGGGTGTGCAAGCAGAGCGGACCAGCTGTGTGTCGGGCCCACGGGAAGCGAACGTGGCTTTGGGTGCGACGAGGTGCCTCCTTGATTCTACTCTGCATCACTGCTCGGCCTCCCAAAGAGGAGATCACTGCTCGGCCTCCCTCGCGCCGATCATTCTGTCTCACGTTCAGCCTCGTCTCCCAGTGGAGGGCCAGACCGCTGCTTGGACAGGCACGTCTAACCCGTCCCACCCAGGCACATGCTTCAGCGGAAGCCCACTTTCTCCCCAGGAGAAAGTCAGACCTGGGACTCGATTGCCGAGGGCCTGCAGCTGGCTTGGTGCCCGACCCCTTTACACACGCTCTTCCCATGTTTTGGAAGGCTTTCCCTCTTCTTCCCAAATTGCAGCCTCTTCCACGTGCTACCGCCTCTCATGGGGAAGTTATTCCGCCTATATATTTAGGTCCTGGGAGAGACACACAGCTGACTTGGGATCTTATAAGCTGCCCACCCCCGGCCCCCGTCTCCCCAGGGACCGTAATTAGCAAAGGTGCGGCTTGTACACCTCAAAAGGCAGACGGGCAGGCGCCTCACTTCTGATACTTGGCCAGAGTCACGCCCGCCTCCCCAGCCAGCCTGTCACCTCCGGGCGGTCCCTCTCCTGGACGCAGCCCACGCGTTTGTCACAGTCCCTGCATCGATTTCTAATCGGTCAGCCTTGTGGCCGTGGCCAGATGATGCCCTGCGCCTGCGGGAAACCCACATCCCAGCTCTGAGCTTCAAGGAGCTGCACGGTCTGGTTTGTGCCTAACCTTTTGAGTTTGTGATCCTTCCTCCGGGTCTGACAGCTCCCCACGTGCCCACGGAAGGCACAGAGGTAGCAGTTGCCCTTCACCCCTCTCCCCCTGCAGCAAGCCATTGTCCTGTGTTTGAGTGGGTTATTTCCATTTAATAGTCTGAGCCTCACAAACCTTTGCCGGCCCCGGAGCAGGCAGCTGAAACCCAGCCGGTGTGGTGTGCCGAGGGCACGGATCCCGGGCTTGACTCTTTGATGTTCTTGACGGGACCATGCTGGCCCTTCCTCCAGCTGTGGCCGGAGTCCGGCCAAAGAGTGGACCGTTTCTGTACACGTAAGGCTGCCACCTGGGAAGCCTCCCCAAGCTGCGCTGTCGGCCCAACGGTGGCGGCAAACCATTCCCGACAGGAACCAGCCTGGGTTTGCCGGAACCTTTGGGCCTCTTGGTAGACGGAGGGCCTCTTGGTAGACGCATCTGCCTGCCTGAGGCGGCAGGGGCAGCTTCTGCAGCCCCCCCCCACCCCACCCCCTCTGCGCCCTCAGAACTGGCTTCCTGTCCCTTCCTGGGGGCTCCGTTGCAGAGGGCACAGTACCCTTTGTGCTGGAGTCCGATGTTGTGCCTGACAGGGAAACTCCCCCGAGAAAGCAGGTTAGCTCACCTGTGAAAACCACCCAAAGCAGTACCTCGCGAGGATGGGCAGTTGATAGAAACTTTATCTTGGAATGTTCAGAGCTTAAAATAAGTTAAAAATGAAATTTTTTGATGATTTCAGAAATGGCATAGTGAAAAATAAATGAGGACTAATCTCCTGATTTCAGAGAAATGTGTTACTACCCACCAGCCCATGGGATTCCCTGGATAACAGTACTTGTTTAGATAGTGTACATTTATGTATGTTTTTTTTTTGGGGGGGGGGCGGGTATTGTGTCTTTTATCATTTTAAGTCTTGATCTTTTGGCCCTCATACCTTCATCTGGGCACGTGCGGTGAGCCGGAGTGTTCATGGGAAGCAGTTCTTTGGGAATGGGGTACACCAGTACCCACACATCAATGACTTTCTCTAGCCTTTCCCCTAGTGTGAAGCCACGGGAAGGAACCCCAGGCAGGAGGGCAGAAGCCTGCCCAGCCCCGCTTGGCACTGACCTCCTCTTCATAATGCTCTGATGTACAGCCTCCACCTCTCGGGGCAGGGGCCCGCCCACCCATGAAAGACAAGCTCCCATTTGCTGGCTCCTCGACGGCCCTTTTATTAAAGTCTTCTGGTGCGTGCCCTCTCCCCGCCGCCTAGTTTTACTTTTCCCTGTAGGGCTCCCTGGGAGTAAGGCCTGGCTTCTCCGGGACCGTGTTGCTGCTAAGCACCACTGACTCCCCAGTGCACAGACTGTGCCTCTTAGGGGTACCCTGGCCGGGCCCTGGATGTCCCCCGGGCAGCGAGAAAGGGGAGAACTCACCCCCTGGCTCTGGCGCAGGGGGGTTGGTGGGGTGGGATGGGGTGGCGGGCACAGGTCCTCTGCACTCCAGGCTCCACCCACTCCGGCGTGGGTGTGGACACCTGCTGATGGCATTCTCTTCACGTGGGCGGCACCGTCCGGCTGTGCTGCTTAACGTGCAAACCGGAACCCCTTTGAGCGTGAAAAGGGGCACACCGACTATGCCAGAGCAATAGGCATAAACTGGGACTGTTCTGGGGTAACTGGATGGATGGACATTTTCCTGAGAGCCCACGAAGGGACTCCAACACCCCGCAGTCTGGCCAACCTCACCTCCAATCCCTGGCAGGGACCCTCCACTGGAGCTATGCAGATGCAAGTGGCCTTGAGTGAGTTCGGGGCATCCCCGACTCAGCTTCTCCTCTCCCCTGGGCACTGTCAGTTCCCGGGAGACAGGGGCCATGCCGCTACGTGTTTATACTCCCAGCACTCACACTTGGTACTTTTTGTCACTTATCTCCTTGAATTTTCAGAACAGCTGCTCCATGATAAAGACGAGGCATTGAAATGGCTATCGAAATGTCTAAAGCTGGGGCTTTTCCCCTTCCGTTGTGACATCAGAAAATTCTACTTCCTATCTGCATTTAGGAGACAGTAGCAGCATTCCCGTACTTCTCTTATTGCCCAAACCCAGCTCTCTCATGCCTTCTCTCTCCTCTCTCTCTCTCTCTTTTGTTAATCCTTACACGAGGACATTCTTTCCATTGCTCTTCAGAGAGAGAAATATCGATGTGAGAGAGACACATTGACTGGTTGCTTCCTGCATGCACCCCGACTGGGACAGGGAACCCACAGCTCAGGTACCTGCCCTTGACTGGGAATCGAACCCACGACCCTTTGGTGTGCGGCTGATGCTCTAAGCACTGAGCACCTCGGGCCAGGGCTCTCATTCCTGCTCTTTCCTTTTCCACTACCTCTCCACTACTGAATTAATAGGAGAGGTAAGAAGTGTAAACCATTTGGAAAACAAGTGTTTGTACTTAGGATCTAAAGAAGATGCTTGAAGCTTGATTTTATCATGCGTGAATTTCATTCCAAATAACAATCGGGACTCGAAGACGCATAAAATGGTGTCGTGTGCCCTCTGCTGGCTTCCTGCAGAATCGCAGAGAGCCTTGGTTAACCCTCTCTGTCACATTAAGGGAAGAAGAAATAGCTTTGCACAAATCTAGAAAGCCTCGTGGAAATGGGAAGACACAGTATGTTAGTGTCCCCTGCGTCCCCCATCCTGCATCAGAACATTGCGTTTTAGTAAATTGCTTGGTATCGCTTGCGGGGAGAGAGAGGCAGCCTTGCGCTGGGGAAAGGGGGCGGGGCTTCGCCGGAGAAGATCCACACTGGACTCCTGGCTCCTCCAAGCTGGGTTTTTCACTGTGAACAATAGGGTAGCTTGACTAGATGTTTTCTAAGGACCCTTTCAGCTATGTTTCCATTGTAGGCACCAGCTTTGCCTCCCAGGAGCTTCTCATCCAAATACGCTCTCATGCCTACCTGAGCCACCAGCATCAGTGGGGTAAAGCTTGTGACTTGGGTGAAGTGATCTCACATGATGAATGGTTTGTGAAGTCCGTGGCTAAAATCTGGGTGTCTGGGCTCACACACACACACACACACACACACACACACACACACTTCCTCTGAGGTCACTGCCCCAGTAGATTCACGTTTGCTGAAGTCACCTGGGCATCCGCACTCCTTGGCAATTCATGTGTATGTCCCTACTCAGCCCGCAGCTTTCCCTCCCATTGAGCATGGAAGATCTTTCAAAACTTCCCTCCCCCAGTCCTTCTGATACTGTTGTAATAATCTGGTGGTTATTTAACAAGAAAGGAGCAAAGGGGAGACTAGATAATATAGGCATGCCATTTACACAGCTTTGCTGATTTAACGTTCTTGTTCCCTGCTGATGGATGGGGGAAGGGACTGGACAAAGACATTTTAGATGCATGCCCAGTAATGTATGTGTGACGTGGGAAGGCGCTTTACCTGTCTGTCAATCATACCTGGGAACAGGTCATTGGCTAGAATAGGCCTGGCCATTGCAAGGGCGTAAAACCTGAACATTTAAACTTCTGAACAAAGGAACTTCTCCCTCTTGGCCCTTCGCTCTTGCCTCCCCTGCTTGCCTGCACTCCTGTTGCGGGTGGCACGCTCCCCTTCCTTTGCCCATGCGGTTCGCAGCCATGTGCGGCCCATGCAATGGACCGATGGACTTTAATGAACTTGATGCTGAATGGGACCCAGCTGCAACATAGAACAGAAGCTCTGGTCACCGGCTTTGCCGAGTCCACAGCTGCCCCCTTTACAGGACTGGGTTAAGGGGCATGGGACTTTACAACCCAAGGAATGTAACTCCACACCAGTAAAAACCATTCATTCGCCTGTGCAAATCTTAAAAAAATTCTTTTTCTGAAGATATTGCAAGAGCCACCCCACACCCACCAGTGTTGGGGAAATTGGATCCCCTAATTTCTCTGGTTACACGTTGATCCTGCCACCTTCTGTCATGCTCCGAGTGGAGGAATACACCTATTCCTGCCTCACAGAGGAAGATAGAAACTATTAAGAAAGAACTTGCCTCAATTGCCAACCCTTCTCTCCCTTACAGCTGGCTGGTCTGTGTCAGGCTTTAACATCTTTTTCATCTCAAGAAAGCCTCTTCTTCATTCTGTATCTTCTTTCTCATCGCTTTCACAGCCAAGTCTCTCGCAAGCAGGGTTTGCATTCACTGTCTCCCTCTCCTTACCTCCGGCTCACTCCCTCACCTCCACTCCACGCCACGGAAACTGCCACCACTGACATTTGTGTCACTAAAGCCAGTGTCAACACAGCAACTCCTGTGTTCTCCGCACAACCAGACCATCTCTCTCTCCCTCCACGAGCCTTTCTCTTCCCTTGACTCACAGTTACGCTAGATGCTGCTGGTTTCCTTCCTCTCACTTTGGCTGCTTCTATCCAGTGTTAGGGGTCCTGCCATCTTGGTTTTTCCTTTGGGTTCTGTCCTAGATGCTTTTCTGTTGGCTCCACACCCTTCCCCTAGGAACAGAGGTGAGAAGCAGGAGCAGAGTGGGGGAGGGGTTTTAGGTAGGTTGGCTAAAAATCCCCAAGTGGTCAGGAGTTGGCCCTGCTTTTCACTTGAAACTGTAGCAGGAAGGTGAGAGACACTTCGTCAGATTGCAGGTGGAAATTTGGCATGCATAGGCCTAGAGAAAGCACCAGTTAGCATGCCTAGACATGTCAGCTCCTACGTGGTATGGGAGGGACCCAGGCATGCATGTGTATCCACGAGGCATGTGCAAGATGCATCTCAGAGCCCTGCCTGGGGACTTTGCTCCAGAAGGCTGGCAAGGCAGGAGTGGAGGGACCCTATGGAGGATGGTGGCCGGGTGAGCTGCCTAGACCAGGGATTGGGGTGAGGCTTGTATCTCAATTATAACTGAGAAAGGCCTGAGGTGGGGTGTATAGCAAGAGCAGGTGGCCATGCTCTTTAAGGGGAAGGGGATGCCTGTACTGAAGGACAGGTCTCATTTTCCAGCTGGATTCTAGGGCAGGACCAGACCACCTCCCTCAGTGAAACCAGCTGGTGCACACCCGAGACCCAATTCAAGGGAAAGCCTCCACTACAGGCGGGCACCAGCACTCCTCCAAACCCAGAGGCCCTCTTGGAGAGGCACAAGGGAGGGGAAGAAAACAGGAAACCTTCTATCCCCCCAAGTCATCCAAAAGAGCTCATTTAATTAGGCAGGTAATTAAGTGGACTGGTTGAAAGTTTACTCATCCCCACTCTCGGGGAGGCACGTGTTCATGAGAATAGCCAAGTAGTTATAGGGGATAAATAACCTGCATTTTCTTTGCACATGTGAGTATAAAGTAAGAAATGTATTGATTTGGCAAGAAACGTGAGGGGACGTTTAAAATGTTTTAAAAATACCCGTTCATTATAACGATAGTCTGTGGATCAATGTGAAAAATGTGTAAGATGTGATATTAAGTGAGCAAAGAATATAGCCTGTGTGGTTGATGGTAACCATGTAAAATTAAATGCGTTGAGTAACAACCTAGAAAAAAGTGCAGGGAAATAAAACCATCTCTGGCACTGTGGTAAAGATGTAGGTGGATTTTAAAATATGTTTACACACACACACACACACACACACACAAACTAAAATGTTTATATTTTTATCATTAATAAAATAAAATTATTAATTAATCCCCTTTATTAATCTATATTTAAAAATAACGAATAAAATTATGTTTTTAATTTTTTTCTGAAGCATTCTGTTGGTTACATGTGTAGGCGCTGCTCATTGTGGAATGGGAGTATGCAAGGCATGAAAACTAGATGAGGAGCACGAGGCCATGTTGGAAGCTGGCTTCTACTCTCTGCCATCTTTCCCCAAAGACTCAAGTCCTTCCCACATGCAAAATATGCTCATCTCTTCTCAAGGTGCCTAAAGGTCTCATTCCTTGAGCATCTCCTAAAAAAATTTAGAATCTCATTGATTCAGGCCTAAGTGTGGTTGGGGCTACTCAGGTCTGGTTCCTCACAATTTGAAGATATGTGAATTAAAGAGAGAAGTTAGCCCTGACTGGTTTGGCTCAGTGGATAGAGCTTTGGCCTGCGGACTGAAGGGTCCCAGGTTCGATTCTGGTCAAGGGCATGTACCTTGGTTGCGGGCACATCCCCAGTAGGGAGTCTGCAAGAGGCAGCTGATCGATGTTTCTCTCTCATCGATGTTTCTAACTCTCTATTCCTCTCCCTTCCCCTCTGTAAGAAATCAATAAAATATATTAAAAAAAGAGAAAAGTTATTTGCCTTTCACACATCTAACATTCAGTGGTGGGGCAGGAATAGGATAATTAGATTTTCTGTCCAAAAAGTAGGGACAAGGGGGCCATATAGGAGTCACTGATCCATAGCAATTCTGAAATCCATTGGGGTACACTTAAAAATTACTTTAAATAGGACTCAGTCCTAATCATGCCTGGGAATGGGTCTCCATGCCTCTTGGTTCTGCCCACTGGCTCTTATTTCTACCCTTGAATTGTCCTTCCTTTCCTGAGAAAGGTAGCCTGTGTTTGCAACAGAATTTCTTTCCCAGTCCTTCTGTCTGTAGATGTCTGAAGTTCAAAGGTTACTTGTCATTTTGAACTCTCTCTGTCCCTTTCAGCCCAAGTTGGTGGTGGTTCTGTCAAAACATTTCTCTCACACCTCCAACTCTTTATCTTAGGTTGCTACTGAGACTGCTGCAAAGTACTTAGAAGTCCCAAACACTTTTAGACTGAACAGTTCTTTGAGGCTGTAACAAAGGATTTTGCGTTTACACTCTTGGCTTCATATTTATTATTATTATTTTAAATTGATTTCAGAGAGAGGAAGGGAAAAGGGAGAAAGACAGAAACATCAATGATGAGAGAGAATAATCGATCCCCTGACTCCTGCATGCCTCTCACCAGGGATTGAGCCCGTAACCCAGACATGTGCCCTGATCAGGAATTGAACCGTGACCTCTTGGTTCATGGGTTGATACTCAACCACTGAGCCACACCAGCTGGGCTTGGCTTCATCTTTAGTTCATGTTTTCTTGAGAGGGCTCTAGATGTGATCTTTGCTCCAAAGCCATTTCTCTCTCTCTCTTTTTCACTTATAAAATTTTTCTTTATTACTAAGGAAAGAGAAGGGGAGATAACATCTGCTCAACTGTGCTGGCTTCTGCCCCCGGCTTTCTGGCCAACTGTCCCACGCTGCTTAGATTTGATTCTGGGCCTCTGGAAAGCTTCCTCTGAAGCATTTTGCTGGTTTGGTCAGGGCATTCCCAGTCGGGACCCATGCCTGGGTTGTGGGTTTGATCCCCAGAAGGGGGCGTGCAGGAGATAGCCGATCAGTGATTCTCTTTTGTCCCTGTCTTTGCTCCCTAGCATAGTTTCTTTCAAAGTCTAATTTCAAACTGGTAAGATTTTCCTATACTTATTCAATTCCCCGAAGGTACATACAACTGCATTATTGCTGGTGATGTAGCCATCTTTTTTTTTTCATTGCGTGAATGGTGGACCATGGAGACTATTACATTGGTTTTCCTTGGCCGGAATCGAACCTGGCACCCTTTAGTCTGTGGGCCGATGCTCTATGCACTGAGCCAAACCGACTAGGGCTTCTTCTTCTTTTTTGAATGTTGGTTCCTGCCTTTTGCCTATTTTTCTATTTAGTTGCTTCTCTCTTCTGTCCCCATTTCCCCACCCCCAACTATATATGTTTTATTGGCTCAGATAATTGACATTCAAATTCAGTGACTCAGTGATGTCACTAATGATATCGAGGCCTGGTCTGGTCTGTCCTGTGTGCCTTCTCAGCTGTGCTTACTGTCCTCAGAGGGGCCTCCCTCCAGGTGCCCAAGAGGTGGCAGCAGTTCCAAGCCTCCCCTGCACTACCCCTCAAGCAGCAGCAGAATATCATTTATCGTGGATGTGTCAGGGAGGGGCTGGAGGCCAGGGGTTACAGCCTGTCAGGTCAAAGCTGTGCTTCCTGTACTTAGCCCCCCTGGTACAATTGTGGGCGCCCAGAAAGCATATGTTGTCAAAATGTGCAAGAATTGCTTTCCCAAGAGACCCTGCCAAACTAGCCCACCTGCCTCACTGACCACAGGCACACCCATGAGCTGTCATGTGACCCGGGACTGCCAGGTGCGGACGCGGACACGAGCTGGCTTTGATACCATTGGAGGCATGTAATTTCACCCCAGAGCTATTGGGACTTTTGTGGAGAGCAGAGTTAGCATAACTAACTCCATCTTGAGTTTGAAACCTGATCATCTGAACACAGAGAAGTCTGGGCGGACAGCCAAGTTCTAGGCTGCCAGCCAAGGAGGCAACCAACAGGTGGCAGCGATAAGGATGCCAAGCACCTCCGGGGACGCTGCCAGAGACTCTGATTCAGGACTTTGAGAGCGAACCTCAGGAGACCACAGCAAATCTAACAAGTGCAGACCAAGGGAGACACCTCCCCAGGAACCAGAGCAGTGGCGCTTGCTGTTCGCCCTCCTGCGAATGAGCAGTGCTGGCTGCTCGCGTGCCTGACGCGGTGGCTGTTGATTATTCTGGGGCTTGCTGTCTCGAGCTGGTTCGGCAGTCTTCCTTGCAAGACGTGGGCCCCCTGGACACCGAGGCTTCTGTGACTCCAAGTGACCGGTGGTCACTGCTCTGTGAATAGCCCAGACCAGAGGACATTGGGGACTCTTGGACTTTCAGTTTGTTAACCCCCAATGCTTGTGTGTGTGTCTGTGTGTGCGCGCGCTGATGTGTTTGTAATTTGGATGAATCCTGTAAGTAATAAACGCTAAGTTGACAGCATAAGCACCCGTGCTGGTTCACTGTTGTTACTTGGTGTTGGGAATCTAGAGGGCCAGGTGGCTGCCTGGGGTCTCGGCCTCGATCAGGCACCCCTGATCCTACCTGGGGGTCAGGACATGCAGTGACTTATAGGGAAGACTATGTTCGCAGCCAGAGTGCTCGCGGCAACTTTGAATCTCTGGGTCCCGTGAAAGGGGGAGCTGTGCTGAATTCTTTCTGGGGGGAGAGGCACAACCTCAGAGAGCAGGGTAGCATTCTACTCACATGCAACGTGAGGAGCACTTCTCTAGGGCGCCCCACCTCCTGCATCTTCTCCAGTTTATAATGTTCAGTCTGTAGAGTGGGGGCTGGTGCTGGCGCTGGGTGTGGTGGGTGGCAGCTGGGCAGAGGGAGGGTGGAGCAGTGGGCAGTTTTGCTTGACACCGTGCACGGTTCTCTGGACTGATTAGTTCTCTTCAGCAGAATGTTTTCCTGCTCTCCCCAGTAGTTTCCGTTTTTCAGCTCTTTACTCTGCAGTGGTCCACTTCCTTTCCGTCTGGGGAAGTCAACTATCTTTACACCAGATACACAGCTTGCTTCAATCTGCCTTGTGCACTTCTCCCCTCACACCAGAGTGGATTTGCAAGTTCTTTGAAGTGCCTTGTACTCAGTGTCCAAGTCCTTCCCAGACATACCAGGAATCTAGGCCGAATATCCCACGGACTACTCCATTTCCCAGCCCCTTGCAGTTAGGTTGGGGCTGCGCTCCTGCTTGTAGCCAATGGGACCAGTGTGACCCTGGGACTGAAGTCGTGAATCACTCCCTACACGCTCTCTTCTCTTGCCTCTGTGGCTGAGGGGGCCTCTGCCAAGATGACGGGCTGCAGAACACGAGTGCCCTGGATTGAATCAAGAGCAAGTGCCACACAGAATCACCCGGAGTTTGGAAGAGTAAGAACTACATTCTATTTAAGTTTGCTTTTTTGCACTCCAAGGACACGTGCTATGTTCCTGGCTGGAGGGCAACCTTCCTTACGTTAGTCAAGAAGGACCTTTTCTTAGAGGTCCTCCCTCCCATAGTCCCTCAGAGTCCTCTTCATTAGCAAATGGGGAGCCGAGGGGGTAGGCTGCAGGAGGGTGACCTCTGTTTGCTGGGCACGCCCCCCTTCTGTCCTCATCCCATTGACCAGAGCTTTTCCCTCAGATGCAGTGACCAGCTGTGTACCCCAGAGCCTGACCTGCATTCTACTGCCATGGCACAGCCCCCCAATCTTTCACCCTCTGGAGCACTTAGCCACACAAGCACAGGCCTATCACACCACATCCCCACGGAGGCAAATGTGCCGTCAGGAGAAAGGAGGAGCATTTAATACTGCACATCTTGGTTACTACGTGAGCCTTCCCAGATCAGAGTTATTCAAAGCTTTTACCGTATTTCACACACACACACAGACTAGCGTTTCTTTCTCAGAAGGACTTCGTGCTAATTATAGTTAGGATCTAGCAATAATTTGTTTTGAAGACTAAATTTCTCCAGAGGAGACCTCAAATTCAAGACTTTAGATCTTCTTCGGAAGGACCTATTGTATCCGAGGGCAGACTGGTGTAACTCTAGGTGCCCCTGCTTTGAAGATCTCCAATGCCAACAACTTGTCTTTGTCCGCAGTATCCCATATTTATACCCTTTGGAACAAATAATAGCAGCTATTGGTATCATATAATTGTTTATAAGTGCTATAAATCTTAAGTGCTAAATTCCCTTTGTAGTATATATTTAACAATTAATTTTAATAAGAGGATAGATTTTATTCCCCTTGAACTTTAGTTTCTGAGAGGTTTGAACCAGCACTGCCATACTTCATGAGAAACTAAACGTTGGTGGAATTACAGAAGGGAGTGTGACTGCTGTTGGGGCCCTTATTCAGGTAAAACCTATAGCTATAAGAGACAGACTGCATTTTCAAATAGTATCAAAAGTGCAGGCCCCAGGCATACGAAAGAGTCTGGTGAAGGTGGTTAAGGATCAGTGGATATGCACATACAGAAAGCATTTCTCAACTCACATTCCAAAAGTATGTGCTCTATGGTTTCGAAAGGATGAGTCAGGAGTTGCATTTGGCTGCAAGTAACAGAAACTCAAGAGCACAGAGACTTAAAACCAAATTGGGGATTTATTTTTTTCTCATGTAATCAAATCTGTGGTTGGCCGGTTCAGACAGATATGAAGCTCCTCAGTCTCATTGGGGATCCAGGTTTTTGTCTTGCACTCCCTTCTGTTGACTTGTGCCTTAATGTTCTCAAGATGGCTACTGAAGAGCCATCATTATTCCATTGCAGCAAAGAAAGGGAAGGTCAAAGGGCAAAAATGATGCTAGTCATCTAACTCAGTCTCCTGAGTGACTCCTATTTATATCCCCTTGGCCAGAACCGCGTCACATTTCTATCGCTAGCTGCAAAGGAGGCGGGCAATGTAGCCTTTAGCTGGTTGTATAGCACCCCCTCCAAATCCTGGGTCCCTATTAGTATGGAAGGAGGGAGAAAGGGTTTTGGGGCAGGCAAACTGTGGTAACTGCCACCGAGCCTCCTCAGGATCTTGACTATGCTACTGTGTGTTTCTCTAACATGTCTCCAGCTGATTTAATTCGGCGGTCCTTCTTTCCCAGGGAGCATTGCGCAGGATGCGTCTTCCCTGGAACACACGATAGGAAATTCTGCTTCAGCCACAGCTTCTTATTACAGAGGCAGGTGTAGACTTCTGTGTTCCCCATGAGGCATACACAGTCTGTGCACAATTCAACCAGATATTTAAACCACCCAGCAGAAGAACTGAAGCAACAGAAGTTGGCAAGCTAGTTTTTCAGATGAGACCCACAGTTTTGGTCTTGGATGATTACCCCGAGACTGAGCTCCCATGAACCCCGACTGTCCCAAAGCTTCAACTCCCTGCCCTGGCTGTGCTGAGTAAGGGTTGATCCAGGGTTGGCCTCACTCCCAGCATCCAACCTGACTCTTCCCAGTCGCAGGTTGGGACTGTTGGGGTGGGAGCTTGGGGATGGTGCAGCTGGAATCTGCCGAAGAAGGCGCTGCGTGCTGCGTTCGTGTCCCACGTGACCTCAGTGTCCTCCCCACGACCTTATTCCTTGAAGGGCTTCCCCCAGCAGCTACCCTGTGCTCACCCTTCACAAACAAAACGGGCTCATTTTGATGACCTTTGTTGCTGTGGAGGACGGATGCCTTTGTTACGGTGAAATTCCACTTTGGAGTTGGCAGATGCCAGCCGCTGTAGACAGCAGCAGTTCGCCACAAGTGTGGGCCTTGGGAAGCTGTGCGCTCGGATTTTATCAGCCCCTCGTCTGGGTGAGTGGGAGACTCTCCATCACGCTGCGGTCCTGCACGGGGCGGTCTCACGGGGAGATGACAGATTAATTACTGCTGAGCCAGTGGGCGATTCCAGGTGGACAGATGCCATGGCGGTGTGGCCACGAGGTGGCAGCATTGGTCAGAAGTAACGGAGATGGCTGAGTGTTTAAAATGGGAATTTTATGTGAATGAAACGCATTACACAGCAGTCTCAACTCAGCACAGTAGCAATTATTATAACGTTGCATAAAGTGTTTATTTGACACTGCAGTTGATCATTGGAAATCCCATATATCTTAAAGGCTGCAAAGGAATGGCTTGTTTTTATGAAAATATCCTCTGAAATCGATCCCATTTTAGATAATGTGTTTATCTGAAAACTCTCCTCGAAGACCTGTAATTAGGATTTGGTCTAAAAAGACAAGTAATAAACAGTATCATTATAACTGTTCAGTAGATTGGAAAACAGCATTTAGTTATTCGTTTTGGCTAGTTAGGGTGGGAATGCTAGTTTCATGTGCGTATAAAGGAGCACAAATTGCTTAAACCAGAATGTTAATTGCCTTTTCCTATATCTAACAAGCTGAATTACTTCAATTCAACAAAAACAGATGTCCCTCCCAGCAGAACTATTTTGGGGGCGGTCCTTGGCACAGCGAGCTCAGTTACTGTCCGTAGAAGATCTCTTCAGGGGTATTTAATACCAAAGTTTGTTTTTGAGGTCATGGTTGGTGTAAAACAATGGAAACGCTAGTTGAAAATTGTATCAATTTCCCATGGCTGCTGTAATAAATTACCACAAACTTGATGGCTTAAAAAACCCAATTTTAACAGTTCGGAGGCCAGGAGCCCAAAATCAATATTACTGGGTAGGGCTACCCTTTCTCTGTAGGCTCCTGGGGAGAATCCATTCCTTGCTTCTTGTAGCTTCCCGGTGGCTGCTGGTGTTTCTTGCCTTGTGGTCGCATCGCTCCAATCCCTGTCTCCATCTGTACATGCCTTCTCTGCCTGCATCAAATCTTCCTCTGCTTCTTTATTAGAAGGACACTGTGGTTGCCTTGAGAGCCCACTTGAAGAATTAAGGATAAGCTCTCCATCTCAAGGTCCTTAATGGTCACATCAGTAAAATGCCTTTTTGCCACTTAAGGTTCTCAGAATGAGGGCAGGGATATGTCTTTTTTTTGTGTGTGTGTGGGTGGGGAGCATTTTTTCACCCTTTTATAAAGTCAAAGCTGTCTGGTGAAGTTTATCGAAAGCAAGTAGAACGTTATGCCCACGTTAAAGCTATAGTTTTAGGAGCGCTGAAGCCTTGATGGAAGATTTGATGTTGTGTGGTGGGCATGCAGTGCAATATAGAGATGATGTACCATAGAGTTGTACACTTGAAACCTATATAACTTTATTAACCAGTATCACCCCAATAAGTTTAAGAACTAACTAAATATTTTCATTCTTCAAAAACATATACCGGTAGGCATCCCTATAAAATCTCAAACTCAGATTCGAGCAGAGCCTCAGATAACCCACTCAGACCTGGAGTGGGGGTCTTGCCGGTGTGGGGACTGAGCACAACTTTGGAAAGGCTGATTCTGCTGCACGGCACTTAGTGTCCCTGAGGTGCCTCAGGGAGTTCACTGCTTCTGGCAGCCCAGACACTCACACCCCGGTTGAAATTTCCTGGGTGGTTTTATGTTGGATCAGGTGTTATTATTTATTCTTTTTATGCAGGGATGGCTTGCAACTTTGGGGAATTTTTGAGAGTCCCCAAAGCCATTCTGTGATTAATAGGTATGGCCTTGGGTGCCACACTATGTTATGGTGACCTGAAGGCTATTGAAACAAAGTCATTTGTTCAAAGGTGAATGTTAATCTTGAATGGGGAGAAATAAAATTATTTTGAAGGGATTTATAAAAAATAAAAAATTGAAAAATTTTAATTCAGAATGCATTGTCTCATTGATAAGAAAATGGTAATTGACTTTCAGTACAATGAACACTTTTGGTCATGGAAAATAACTTGAGTTCTTTAAAGTATCATTACTTTCTCCCTGTCTGGGTGTTTCAGTTGGTTGGAGTGTCGTCCATATACCAAAAGGTTCCAGGTGTGACTCCCAGTCAGGGCACAGACCTGGGTTGTGGGTTGCCGGGGGCAACTGATGGATGTTCCTCTCTCACATTGATGTTTCTTTCTCTCTCTCTCTCTTTCTCTCTCTCTCTCTCTCTCTCTCAACATCAATAAAAATGTGTCCTCAGATGAGGATTAAAAAATAAAAGTAAAATAAAGTATCATTACTTTCTTTTTCAGTTGTTATGTAATCGTTCAATATGGTTAAAAATATTATTTTTTCTTCATTTACTTTGTTGTTCTCTTTTTATTTACTGCACCAGATGGTATAGTTTAAAAAATATTTATGGTGTTATGAGTATGTATTTAAACATATATTTTCTCCATGTTTGATAAACGTGTTATTTTATATCTAAATGAAGGATGAAGAGTATAGGAAGGGGTGTTTACATATACACAAATCATTATTATATGATGGTGCATTTATAACAAGAGGTGTGTTATTTAGCCTTTTACCAACCTTTCTGAATGTCAAGAAATTGAACCAGTTTGCTGGTTCACAAGCTTCAGTCCTATAGCTAGTTGGCACAGCCTTTTCTATGCTAGTGGCTTGAGCACATGTTGAAGATAGAATTGGCTGTTCAGTACACAGCAAAAGAAAAGTCATCCAATACATTTATGAAATTGCTCTTTTTTCAGCAACTATCTGTCTATTGGGTAAGAGGGTAATACCATTCAGGGACCAATGTGGGACTTAAGAATCATGGAACTTTAGAACACTCCTTGGAGACTATGTCTTTCAAATACCTCATTGATAGCGAGGAAATTGAGGACCGGTTTTTCAAAGTCACACAGCTAATTAGTGGAAGACCACCATTCTAGAATTCAAATTTCTTAATAACCTGTTCAGGGTTTGCTGTTCTCATTATATCTTTGTATTAGGGTAAAATTTTGTTTGTCAACCACCGTACCACAGCTAGCTGGCACCACAGATCTCTCACAGGATTTTTGTCCAGGTTAGATAATGTATAAACTTCTCTAGTCAGAAGATGCTCATGAGTAATGTCTGTCAGGCTGCTGCCTTTGAGCTGAGCCGGTTGAGGGAGATGACACGGAGCAGGGATGACTTGCTGTGAGTGAGTAGCATTGCTTCCAGCTGAAGCAATGTGTATTAACTGGGATGAAACAGAAATGAGTTTTACTCAAACAGTGGCGTAGCTCTGAAGGGCAACAGCATTCAAGTTGTTGCTGATTTGTATGATGTTGTGAGACGTCTGAGCCTTTCGAGTGTGCCATCAGAGGTCCTGGTATTTGACAATGTGATGAGAGGACAAGAAACAGAGAACTACTGATACGGTGACCACTCGGGCACCTTCCAACTCTGAAGTCTGTGAGTCTATGCTTCTTAGGCATGGTGGTATGGACTATGGGGGCAATGTGAATGAAGACTTCAATTACAATGATTGGTTTAACTGGCTCTCTCATTTTCTCAATATATTGAAAAAAACAAGCTTTCTATACTGTGCATACAATTTCAGAGGACACTGTCAGTGATAGTTAATACTTCCTTACACTATTCCAATAAACCGGATTTGGATTATTGTTTCTTTTTTTAGTGAGTAAGTTGAGGCCCAGAGAGTTTAGTGACTTGAAAAATGGTAGAGTTGCATAGTAGATTCTATCTCCAGATTGGCCTTCTTAGCCTTTACCCAATGTCATCTTGTGCTTCATAAAGTTTCAGGAGAGAATATTTGAATGCTCTCTTTTGTTCTTTGAGTGTGGCCACTCCCTGATTTCAGATATCCTTAGGTACAAGCTACACATAAAAATCTGTGTTGAATTGGCAAGAATGCTTTGTTCGTGTTTTTAACTTATCCCCAAACAAAACTGTGTTTTGTGTGGAAACTACAGCTTTGCTCTTTCCCACGTGAAGGACTTAAGTTTTACTCTCTTGATAGCAACAGTGATGAAACCAAACCCAAGAAAATGTTGATAAAGGGCTCAACTACCCTGGTGGGGCTACTCTAAGGGAGACTTTAAAACTTGCAAAACTCAAGTGAAACAGATGCTCTCAGACCCCAAATGCTGCTCTCAGAATACTTATAGCTGCCTGTGAGGTCAGCTCAAGGAGTCTGAGGAAGAGTTCTCAGGAGATCTGATGAAAAAGGGGTGGGGGGCAGGCCTGCTGGAGACAAATCTTAAACTTATTCAGGTACTATAGCAACTCTGGGTGAGGATGGGAGCCAGGTAGGATAGATATTTCTGTAACAGGATTTATACATTTCCATAGGCCCTCTCCACCTCCACACGTTTCCATAGGCCCTCTCCACCTGCTTTCTAGAAATGCTATTCCTTTTGGGCTCAGCCTTTGCGTGTCTTTAGGTCACCAGAATTGCAAAAGATGGTGAAGGGAAACAGACTCATTCCAAAGGTCTTTTGTCAAGAATGATGTGATTGCATGTTTCTTTGCAGTCAACATCATCTAAGACAAACAACTGGGGGGTGGGGAGGTGGGAGGTAGGGTGTGGTTTCGGCCATGAGTCCTGTACATGCCTTATACAGGGATGAGGAAGGGAGAGGATTCCTAAGTGAGGGTGGCAGACGCCAATGTTGACTATTTCATAGATGGGTCTGGGCCATGGTGAAGCAACGAAGGCAATGTGGTTAGCAGAAATGTTGTATTTGAATTTATATGGAAGCAAATGAGTGAGTTTATGTCATGTTTGGCAAGAAAGTAAAGATGAAGAGTTATAGGGGAGGAAACTGAAAAAACCAAAACCAAAACCAACAAAAACCCAAAACTTTAGAAAGCATCCTCTGCCTATGTAGTCACCTGCCCTTTCTCACTCTGAATGTTGTATCTTTGTATTTTCTTTCATTTCTCCTGGGCCCATCTTTGACCATCTTAGACACACCAACTTGACTTACTGGATTGGATTTATTTGGGTAAAATATTTTAAAGTTTGGGGTTTCCTCCTTTTTGCCTATGGAAGTCCCTGCTAGTGAGAGTAACACCAAAAGTCTGACTTGAATATTTATGACCTTGCATATTCCTGCATATACTGAGAACCAGCTCAGGGACTTATCTCATAGTGATGGGGAAAATAAGACATTTTTGGGGAGCTAGCAATCTGAATCTGTGCCAGTAACCTAATGTGCATTCTTGATAGCTTATAATTAAGTCACTGTCCCTTTCTCCACAATCTGGTCTTGCAAGACCCGTTTACCTAAATACTCACATTTTACAGAGGCCATAAACCATGAACAATAAACAACCCCTGGAGGGGGTTATCAGTACTGGTGCCAGGCCAGGCCTTTAGGTGTGGTCTCACGACCCCCATCCCAACACACAGGGCTTTTTGCAAAGCCTGTGAAAGGTCCGGAAGTCCCATCCATATTTGGGGGACAAAGAAACCAAAGGGATATAAAGGGAGAGCTTCCTCCATATTGGTTTGCTCAGGTTTTGGAGAGAAACAGTCTCCCCCTGAGTCACTGTACTAGTACATGTGAAACATCTGAAAATAAATGGATTTTTCCTGTATCTCCGGTATTCCTGCGTATTTTTCGGTCGCCCGGTAAATTCTGTAACAATAGGACAGGAAACCCAGAGGCGGGTAACATGGGCACACAGGCAGGCTGTGTGAGGTTCAGATATTTAATCAGATTCCAAATGCAGCAGAGATGCACTCACTGAGGCAGGGTGTGGGGAATGCTGTGTTGGGACGGTCTGGCTCAGGGAGTTAAGGAGCAGCTCTCTCTAGGATGAATGCCACTCCTCAACAGCAATCATTTTAATGGCTTACAGGAGGAACAATGGGCTCATTGTAATGTGAGTCTAAGGCAAGCACTCACGAGAAAGGCTTGTTTGCCAACACGTTGAATTTATTCTGTCTGAGAGGCTCCTCACTAATTAGCTAAGTGAATTTGGAAGAGTGCATCCAACTTTCCTCATTTGGAAAATGAGGCTTTTGGCAGAGTTGCCTCCTAAGGTGACTTTTGGCGCAAGCGCTTCCTTCAGCCCTAGCAGACAATTCCTGAAAAGAAGAAAACCATATGGATCTGCTTTCCAGTTTTAGCTCTCAAGCAGCCAATTCTGTCAACCTTACAACCTTCACAAAAAGTCAAGCGATACCTGTCACAGAATGTTTATGTTTTAGGGAGAGTAGCATGTATTCAATTCAGGCGAGAGCAACTTCAACCAAGTTATTGGCATGAAGTTGTATGTACTTTTAAAAAAGCATCCTCTGCCCGTGTGGTCATTCGCCCTTCCTCATTCTCAAAGGTGCTTGTTTCTATTTTCTCTCCATTCTTATGGTCCCACCTGAGACCCTCCAATGTGATTTACTGGATGGGATTTTTTGGGCTGAGCTTGATGCTGATACATCTTCCTCTGGATATTTCTCACGCCATTTCTCCCTGCCACTGGGCTTACTGGTTTAGAAGCTGGTTATTTGAGCATGAATTAGGAATCACTTCTCTAGTCTTATTTGCACACTCTAACTGCCAGTCCCGTTTGAAGACGATGTCAATATCCTATTATAAGGAAAGAGAGGAACCTACAGGGACCTTTTTGTAAGACCCCAGGAAGTGGACTCTCTCACTCTGACAGGCATGATGACCCTGAAATAACATACCTGGAAAAGCTGATGACCAATACTTTTATGTGGAGAAACACTCAGGGTTCATAGTGTTGTTGCAAAAACTTTGCCTGTTGCCCCAGTGGAACCAAGCATGGAGAATGCAAAGCAGCAGTGAAGCCGTGGGCCCCCCCCCTACCCCCCTGTCAGGAGCCAAGAGTTGGTCAAAGGATTAACTCTGACCTTCAGTAAGTTACTGAAACTAGGCCCACTTCCTCTTGCCTGAGGACAAAGCATTTCTTCTGTAGCCGCCCTTCAACTGCCACACCCTTTATCTATAGTTACGACTTTAGCCGATTATCTAGGTCAGCCCCCACCCCTCCTAGGCATCCACCCTTCTAGAAATCACATATAAAGAACGCTGTAAAAAATAAAATTTTGAGGCTTGATCAGAATCCCTTTTGTCTTGCCTCCATTCTTTGCGTCCCTTGTCTGTCTCTCATTCTCTTAGGTGCGCCGCCTCGGTACCCCCGTTAGAAGACCCTGCTGGCCGGGGCACCCCCCCCCCCCCCACTCTTGCTGCAGGAGGGTTTGGCACTAGGAGGGAAGGAGTTTGAGTCCCGGTTTTGCTACCTCTTGGCTATGTGACCTTGGCAAGACATTTACGTTTTGTGAGCTTCAGTTTCTTCCCCTGTAAAATGGGTTTAAAATGGGTTTAATGATTCTGATGTTTTTCACTCCGCCAAGCAAACAATTCTCCAACACCAGATGGGCGTTCTATGGCCGAGTCAATTCTGACACTGTCTACCTGGAGACGACATTAAATGCCAGAGGTTAAGGGCTCAGTCCCACAAGACTGCCCCCCCCCCAACCCCCGCATTCCCTTCAGATGACAATCACTAATCCAGGTTGTCACCTGTGCTTCTGATCTGATATAGTAGGCAGTCAGACAGACATGAGCAGAGTGGGAAGGAAGGACCAGGTACAGAAGGTCACCAGGCAGAAAGCCCGGGGTTCCTAGAAGTTGTAAGGTGGGACCTTGCCCTCAGCATGAGCTCTTCTCCCTTAGCATATTGTTGGGCATGCAGTTTAGACCCCCTTACCTTTCATATCACTGATCATGCAGTTTGGACTCTCCCCTGACCTTTCCTCCCCTGGCATGTCACAGTCATGTAGTAGACCCCCTTAGAAGAGGAACAAGGGGGTTTCCCCCTGGAGAATAGCCTCATAGGACTCCCATACAAATCCTTGCACAACCACTCCTTTAGGCATTAAGCCCACAGGACAATGATGTTGTGATCAGCATCAAATAATCTTAACAAAGCCTTGGGTCTTGACCATAGAGACAGAGTTCTGGTTAAATTAGAGATAACATCTAGGCCTCACGTATATTTCACAGCTCCAGGCCCGGAAAAGCAGCCAAAACCAGACAAAATGACACCATGGCCAACATCAGGACCAGCTGCAATGACTAATGACCCCCTGCCCTGGTGCTGACCAATCAGTAGTGATGATGACCCTGAAATAACACATCTGGAAAAGCCGATGACTATTCTTCTATCAAGGCCGCTCCTAAAATCCCTGCCTTTGGAAAACAGATAAAAAGCTCTTTAAACAAAAGACCCAACTCTCTCTCTCTCACTCACTAACCCCCACCCCCACCCATATCCTCTCACCTTCTCACCCTTACCTTTCTCCCGCTCCTTCCCTAAGGTGCTTGCCTTTGCTTTCTTTCCCCTTAGCTCCAAGGGCCCTTCTTTTGCCTCTGTAACTTGTTTCCTGAATCCATGCAGCCCAGCTGGCTCACTTCTTCCACAGCTCACTTCCACCTCTGTGACTTTCTATATAAACTTTTGCTCATATTTGAGTCTTGGCTCTGAATTCTTTTTTAGCCAAAACTCAAGGACCGAAGTCTAACATTTGGTGCCTGTTTTCCCTTAACAGATCCACTGGCTATAGATCAGACTCCAACCACCCCCTTTTTGCCAGTGCAGCTCACAGAACTCAGAGAAATGTTTTACTTACAGTTTACTGGTTTATTATAAAAAGATGTAACTCAGGAACAGCCAGATGGAAGAGATGCAGAAAGCGAGATATGGAGAAAGGGCACCATGCTTCCATGCTCCCTCTGAGCACGCCACTTTCCTCAAATGTCCACATGTTCACGGGCCTGGAAGCTCTTCGAACCCCATCCTTTTGGGTTTTTATGGTGGTTCATTACAAAGATGCAACTGATTAACTTATTGGCCATTGGAGACTGAACTCGATCTCTAGCCCCTCTTCCCATCCCAGAAATCAGGGTGGGGTGGGTAGTGGGTTGGTTGGTGGGACTGAACGTTCTAGACCTCCAACCACAAGGTTGGTTCCCCTGGCAACCAGCCCCAATCCTTAGGAGCTTTCCAAAGGTCACTTCATTAACGTAAATTCAGGTGTGCTTGAAAGGTGCTTCTTAGGAATAACAAAAGAGACCTTCAGGGCTCAGATCACTTAGGAAATTCCAAGAGTTTTAGGAGCTGCATGACCAAATATACTTTTAGTTACAATATCATAGTGAAGAGTTGTAAAATCATAAAAGCCAGCATTTCAGTAAGGGCCTGAGGTCAGTTGAAGACAAGGTCAGTTGAAGACAATTAGAATAAGTCAGCCAAGAACTTTGAGATAGAAACCAGATAGCCATCTATGGCTGGGGGGAACTGATACCAAGAGTTTGTGCATAGATAAAGAAAAATGTTTATATGTCAACAGACTTAATTGTCTTAACTATTCCAGGAAGCAGAAAACCTGCTGTGGAAAGTTACCGGGTTGTAAAATGGAAAGACCCTGCCCCCTAAAGTGTATTTAACCTGTGCTCAAACCCTGCTTCGGGGCCCACAACCTCTGCTCTGTGTTCAGAGTATGTTGTGGGACCGGGCATGCCTGTACCAATAAACCCTTTGCTTTTTGCATGAGAAGCCTCTTTTGGTGCTTTGTGAGTGCGGCCAGCGTTCCGGGCGTTACATTTGGAGGTCCCACCGAGATTGCTGCAGCCGCCTTCAGGCTCCAACAGACGCTTCTTGGGGTAAGTAACGGCGCCTCTCGGATAGCGATCGCTTGTCCTTGTCTTCTGTTTGCTGTTTAGTTTGAGGGTTAAGGCTGGCAAATCTGTTTGGTCTGGTGGCTGTCGGGGCGGGGCGTAAGTCTCCCCCGACTGCGACGACAGACGTGTCCTCGGGTCGCAAGCCACATCCCCGGGGGACGCCCTGGTGGAATCTGGGGAGGCCCAGGGACGCCTGGAATCCTCCCATCTGGGGAGGCCCAGGGGCGCCTGGAATCCTCCAATCTGGGGAGGCCCAGGGGCGCCTGGAATCCTCCCATCTGTTAGAGTACTCTGAAATTCTGTTGCCAGCCAGGTCAATTGGTGCTGTGAGACCTTTTGGATTTTTGTCTGAGCGTGTTGTGTTCGTCCTTGTCTTCTGTTCAATGTTTACTGTCATTTGTATGGTTCTTGTCATGGGTCAGTCCACCTCCACTCCTCTGTCCCTGACCTTGGATCATTGGTCAGAAAGCCTTTCTGGCTCCTCAGTTCTCTCCCCAGGACCCTGCCGACGACGTCGCAGACCGTGATGTTGCCTGTGAAACCAGCTACCCCTTCCCCGCCGCCCTCGGCCCCTCCGTCCTCCCGGACTCACAACCTGATCTGATCCTTTTAGACTCTCCTCCGCCCTATCCTAGGTTAACAGGTCTCGTGGAGCCCTCAATGTTCTCCCGTCAACCCATTTGGGATGGCTGTCAGCAACTCCTGGGAACCCTCTTCATCACTGAGGAGAGAAACTAGGCTCCTAGAGGCGCGGAAAAATGTTCCCGGGCGGGACGGACGACCAACGCAATTGCAAGACCGAATTGACGACATCTTCCCCCTGCGCCGCCCAGACTGGGACCCTAACACCCCGGAAGGTAGGGAGCATCTGTCCTCCTACCGCCAGGCTCTTGTGGCAGGTCTCCGGGCAGCCTCCAGGCGGCCCACCAATTTGGCCAAGGTAAGGGAAATCGTTCAGGGGCCCCCCGAATTGCCCACAGTCTTTTTAGAGAGGTTAATGGAGGCCTATCGGAGGTTTACGCCCTTTGATCCACAATCAGAGGAACAGAAGGCCTCGGTGGCCATGGCCTTTATTGGCCAATCAGCTGCGGATATAAGGCGTAAACTACGGTGCCTTGATGGGCTCCAGGATTTGACTCTCAGAGACCTAGTTAAGGAGGCAGACAAGGTTTTTCACAAAAGGGAGACAGAGGAGAGACAAGGCATTGACTAAAATCCTGGCCACAGTAGTTAGTAACACAAGAGAAAGGAAGTAGAAAGGGAGGGGACCTGGGTCCACGATGGCGGTCAAATTTGGACTCGGACCAGTGCGCATATTGCAAGGAGAAGGGCCATTGGAAAAGAGACTGTCCCAAAAGGTCCAGGACATGACGGCATGGCTTGAGGAATACCCAGATGCTTGGGCCGAGAAAGCCGGGCTAGGGCTGGCAGAAAATCAACCCCCAGTGGTGGTTACCTTGAAGACCTCTGCAGTCCCAATTCGAGTCAGGCAGTACCCCATGAGTAGGGAGGCTCGAGAAGGAATCAGACCACATATTCAGAAGCTAATCCAAGAGGGGGTTTTGAGGCCCTGCCAGTCAGCCTGGAACACACCACTCCTCCCTGTCAAGAAGCCAGGAACGGGAGACTACCGACCAGTACAGGATCTGAGGGAGATTAATAGTAGGGTACAGGACATACATTCCACTGTACCTAACCCCTACAACCTTCTAAGCACCCTCCAACCTGACAGAACCTGGTCTACTGTATTAGATTTGAAGGATGCTTTCTTCTGTCTACGGCTTTGTGAAAGCAGCCAACCATTGTTTGCCTTTGAGTGGACTGATCCAGAGGCCGGGATAGCGGGGCAACTGACCTGGACAAGGCTACCCCAGGGCTTTAAGAATTCACCCACCATTTTCGATGAGGCCCTCCACCAGGACCTGGGTCCCTTCAGAACCCGACACCCGGAGGTGACTCTGCTCCAGTATGTAGACGACCTACTGTTGGCTGCGCCGTCTCAGGAGGAATGTGAGTATGGGACCCGTTCCCTATTGCAAGAGCTTGCTCAGCTGGGGTACCGGGCGTCAGCTAAGAAGGCCCAGATATGTAGGCGGGAAGTAACTTTCCTAGGATATACTCTCCGGGAAGGAAAGCGGTGGTTGACGGAGGCCTGGAAAGAGACTGTTGTGCAGATTCCCGTACCTGCCTCCAGGAAACAACTCCGAGAGTTCCTGGGGACGGCCGGGTTCTGTAGGCTATGGATCCCGGGGTTTGCGTCATTAGCCGCCCCACTTTATCCACTTCTAAAAGGGGATGCGGAATTTTCCTGGGGGCCAGAACAGCAGCAGGCCTTTGACATCAAGAGGGCCCTATTGTCAGCCCCAGCACTGGCACTCCCCGATGTTGAGCTGAGAAGTCCTAACTCAGACCTTGGGACCCTGGAGGAGGCCAGTGGCCTATCTGTCCAAATGTCTGGACTCAGTAGCAGGAGGATGGCCCCGCTGTTTGAAAGCTATAGCTGCCGCTACTCTGTTGGCCAAAGACGCTGACAAATTGACTTTGGGACAAAAATTGACCATCATAGCCCCGCATACTCTGGAAAGCGTCATCAGGCAGCCCCCAGACCGATGGCTCTCAAATGCACGCATCACCCATTATCAGAGCATTTTGTTGGATAAGGATCGAGTAACCTTTGGGCCCCCGTCTACCTTAAACCCTGCCACCCTGCTCCGGACGAAGCTGCGGATCCGGTCTTGCACTCCTGCCAGGACATCTTGGCAGAGGAAGCAGGAATTCGCCGCGACCTGAAGGACCTTCCATTACCCAACTCAGAAGTAACCTGGTTCACGGACGGTAGCAGCTTCCTGCGAGATGGTAAGAGACATGCGGGGGCGGCGGTAGTCAGCAGAACTAAGACCATACGGTCAGCAGGGCTGCCAGAAGGGACCTCAGCCCAGAAAGCAGAGCTAATCGCTCTCACGAGAGCCTTAGAATTGGCTAAAGAAAAAAGGCCACCATCTACACTGACAGCCGCTATGCGTTTGCTACTGCTCATGTACATGGGGCCATATACCAGCAAAGAGGACTACTAACCTCAGCCGGAAAGGACATTAAGCATAAGGCTGAAATCCTTAGGCTACTGGCGGCAGTTCTGCTGCCCACCGAATTGGCTATAGTCCATTGCCCCGGTCATCAGAAAGGATCAGACCCCATAGCCGCAGGGAACCGGCGGGCAGATGAGGAAGCAAAGGCAGCAGCCCTTCGAGGGGCAGAAGTTCTAGCACTAATAACTGAGACCCAAGAGGAGAATCTGACACCCACAACTGTTACAGCATGTTCATCAGCTCACTCATCTAGGTGCCAGAAAATGCAAGAACTGCTGAGGGAGCAACCCTTTTCCTTAACTGCTACAGAAAACAAGAGGCTGACGGAACAAGTGGCTAAGAATTGTCAAGCCTGCCAGGTTGTGAATGCACATCCATCCCAAACCTCAGAGGGAAAGAGACTAAGGGGGAATAGGCCTGGCCAATTCTGGGAAGTGGACTTTACTGAAATCAGGCCAGCCAAGTATGGGTTAAGATTTCTCTTAGTTTTTGTAGATACTTTCTCAGGATGGGTAGAGGCCTACCCCACCCGGAGGGAAACAGCCCAAGTGGTGGTAAAGAAGATTATGGAAGAACTTTTTCCTCGGTTTGGACTGCCCCAGGTAATTGGGTCAGACAATGGACCTGCTTTCGTGGCCCAGGTAAGTCAGGGAGTGGCCAGGGTGTTGGGGATTAATTGGAAATTACATTGTGCCTATCTTCCCCAAAGTTCAGGGCAGGTAGAGAGAATGAATAGAACCATTAAGGAGACCTTAAATAAATTGACCTTAGAGACTGGCGTTCAGGATTGGACCTTGCTCCTGCCTTATGCTCTGTTTTGGGCTCGAAACACGCCCTCGTCCCCTATGTACAATCTCACCCCTTTTGAAATTCTGTATGGAACCCCACCTCCGGTCTCAAGAATATCACCCATTCTAGGTAAAGGCTCATTACCCTATACCCCTCTGCTTGCCAGGTTAAAGGCTCTGGAAGGGATCCAGTAATTTGTCTGAATGGAAGCCGTTGGCCTCCGCTTATCAACCAGGAGACCTTAAGGTGCCCCACTCATTCCGAGTCGGAGACTCGGTGCTCGTAAGAAGACACCAGACCCACAGCCTAGAGCCCCGGTGGAAAGGACCCTACGTGGTGCTGCCGACCACCCCGACAGCAGTAAAAGTAGATGACATCACGTCTTGGATCCATGCCTCCCATCTCAAGCCTGCGCCGCAGCAGCCGGGACCAGAATGAACGGTAGAAAAGACTGACAGTATTAGACACTTGGGATCTGGGAGCAGTAGAAGATCCCACCAAACTCCCCCTGCTCATACGAGATCATGGGCACCATCCCAGCGGTACCCATACCTCGGGGTGCAGTGATTCCCGCCAGGGGTGTGTTCTCGGTAACATTGAATTTTATGTATGCCCCAAGGAAGGGAGGGACCGGGGAAAAATAAGGACTTATGGGGGGCCTGAATCTCTATATTGTGCTGCTTGGGGGTGTGAAACAACAGGGGCAGCCTGGTGGATACGAGGTCCCCCAAGGGACTGGATACAGGTATTGAGGAATATCACTGGAAGAGCCAGCACTGATTGTGAAATATGATCCCCTTGTGGGACAGGCATTCTATGTAACGGGTTAAACATGTCCCTCACTGAGAACGGGAAAAAATCAGAGAATCTACAGACATGGGGTCTTAGATTCTATACTCCGGGCTATGATTATGGATTATGGTTTACAATAAGACTGAGACAGGAAGCTGTCCCCGTACCTGTGGGCCCAAACCTTGCCCTTCGCCCACCAGCATCACTTTAATCAGGCAGCAATACTCAGCATTAGATGAATCTGAAGGTCTCTAGGATTAGAGACCGGCCACAGAAAAAGGGGGGAATGAAGAGTTGTAAAATCATAAAAGCCAGCATTTCAGTAAGGGCCTGAGGTCAGTTGAAGACAAGGTCAGTTGAAGACAATTAGAATAAGTCAGCCAAGAACTTTGAGATAGAAACCAGATAGCCATCTATGGCTGGGGGGAACTGATACCAAGAGTTTGTGCATAGATAAAGAAAAATGTTTATATGTCAACAGACTTAATTGTCTTAACTATTCCAGGAAGCAGAAAACCTGCTGTGGAAAGTTACCGGGTTGTAAAATGGAAAGACCCTGCCCCCTAAAGTGTATTTAACCTGTGCTCAAACCCTGCTTCGGGGCCCACAACCTCTGCTCTGTGTTCAGAGTATGTTGTGGGACCGGGCATGCCTGTACCAATAAACCCTTTGCTTTTTGCATGAGAAGCCTCTTTTGGTGCTTTGTGAGTGCGGCCAGCGTTCCGGGCGTTACATTAGGGTAATATTTCATATCTCAGAAAGCTGTTATGAGAAGGAAATGAGATAATATATATCAAATACATAACCTGGGGCCTAGGGCATGGTAAGCACTTGGTAAGTGCTAACTATTGTTATTAGGGAAATTCTTCATTGGGGACCTTAAATCCCTCCAAGTGAAATTAATTTGACTCCACCTCCCCCAACCCCCCAATCCCTAGCACCTTGTGTGGCAATGGGTAACCAAAGGAAAACCTCAGCTGTAAGTCTGTCACATTTTCTGTTGATGTGATCATTTTTAGATATTTAAATATTCATGCGTTTGGCAAATGCATTAAGGCCAGAGTGATAAATCTGAAACATATAGATGGTTACCTGAGACATTAAAGGGAGATGGATGGTCTTTTGGGCATCGGAGATTGACCAAGTTCGCATTAGGCATTCAGACTGTTACATGTCATTAAGTCTCAAACCACTTTTCTTTCCCTTCCCTAGGTTGCAACACTAGGTACGCTGTATCGATGAGAGCAAAGCATAATGCAGATCAATATGATCAGCTTTAAAAAGAACTGGAAGTACAGAGAATGTATACCTTTAAATGTCTGATTTTCCTTTTGATGGGAAATAACTTGATTATTTAGGTATAGGTCAGCAGATATCGTTTCTGTTTTCTTGAAACACATTTTAAAATTATGTAAGCAACTTATTTTTGGGGGAGAAAAGATCTTTGGAATATAGTTAAGAAAAATCTGTCCAGTTTTCCACTGCAACACACTATTTTAAATATTCTGCTGCATTTTTTCCATTAGAAAATTTCTTCCATGCATATTGTTTTCTGTTCTTTGTTATGATGACATTGTATGCATTATTTATTTTTGAACTCTCTTCTTTTTCACCTTTTATTATATCATGAGCATCTGAAATTCATTTAAAATATTTTTGATTTCAGAGAGGAAGGGAGAGGGGGAGAGAGATAGGAACATTAATAATGAGAGAGAATCATTAATCAGCTGCCTCCTGCAGGCCCCCCCATGTTGAGGGGATCGGCCCCCTCAACTGGGCATGTGCCCTGACCAGGAATTGAACAATGACCTCCTGGTTCACAGGTCGATGCTCAACCACTGAGCCACTGCGGCCACGCACAAAATATACCTTTTAACATTGTGTTTTCTCCAATCTTTCCTTGATGTATAAATGCTTTCTTCTTTTTGTCCTTGCCTCTTCCAATGTCTTTTTACTATTTATTCATTCATTCATTCATTCATTCATTCACTCACTTATTCATTTATTCAGAAAATACTGTCCACTATGTACTAGATACTGTTCTAAATGCTGGGAATTTAGCAATAAATAAAATTAATCTCTGATTATGTCAAGTTGACATTTTATATTTGTGTGTGTAAAAGACATATCTATAAAGTAGAGAAATATGCTAATTAACTGGGACGCTGTAAAGTGTTGACCGGACAGGAGGAGGTTGCACACGAAGCGTCAGGGGTGGGGCAGCAGGGACCTCTGAGTGCCTGCGCTGGGGGAGGGCCTGATCAGCAGCGGCCACCGCTGCTTCAAGGGCCAGAGAGGGAGGCAGGACTGGACCGGCGACTTGAGGGTAGGTGGTGCTGCATGATTTCGAATCTCAAGCAGGGCTCCTAGTATACACGCACACACACACACACACACACACACACACACACACACACACACAGAGAGAGAGAGAGAGAGAGAGAGAGAGAGAGAGAGAGAGAATAGTCTTTGACAAGGAGAAGTGATCATTTCTGCAGGCCCCTAAGGACTCAGGGAAATATGAGGAGCAGAAGGTTTCCCAGATGATCCTGTCTCATTCACAGGATTCTCCTTTCCATTCAGGGCCTTGACTTTGACATATTAAACTTGCCAGGTCTGCACATGCAACCTTTGCTTATTCTGAATTCAACCCCACACCTGACCTTTTGCCTTTCTTGCCCTTTGGCTGGAGGGTATGAAAACTCTGTGTTGCCATGGAGGCCCAGTGACTTGCACCTTTTCCTTTAAACAGGAGGTTCCTTTCAAGCAGCCTTCATTGTCTTTTTGTAATGCATCGAATGTCTTCCGGAAGAACTGTCTCATTCCATAGGTCTTATAATTACTACTTCACCAGAACCTCTTGAAAGCCTGTGAACTGACACCCAGCACTGCCTTCCTGTCACAGGGATCCTGTTTAGCAGTTGCCCGACTTCTACCTGCCAGGGGCCCTCAGTGCTCCACCTGCCACCAGGTGGGAACTTCAGTGCCATCCAGCCAGCAGATGTGAGCTCCCAATGACCTTTCCTAGGATTATTCCAGCTCCAAATGCCTTAGCTTGAATTCTCTTAGGAAGGGACGCCGAGGCAGATATTGGTATGTGGTTGTGTGTATTTTGTGTGTGTGCGCGTGGTGGGCAATGCTCTCTGGAACAATAGCTGTGAGCGGTGAGGAAAACAGGTTTGGGTAAAGGGGAAGTTGAACTGTCCTCAGCCAACCCTTCAGGGAGCTCTGGAGTTGCCATGATTTAGATTGGGTGACGGGCCCTGGGCCTTTGTGCTCATGTATTGAGCAGCCCCTGCGTGCAGGCTGTCCCCAGCAAGGAGGTAGCTCTCTTCAGCTAAGGGCAGTTGCTGGGGAGGATCCAGCTGTGATCCATCCATAGCCAACATCCTGGCAACAGGAGAAAGTGCCTCAGCCCCGAAGGGAAAGCTGGTTGGTGTCCAGTAGGATGTACTACACATCCCTCGACTGAGTTAGCGGGATACGCCTCCTGACAGCAGTAAGCAGTCCACTGGGACAATGCACAGAGCATGGACTGGGAAGTTGGAGAATATAGCTCTGAAGCAGGCTTATTGCCAGCAATAGCAACCAGAGGACAGACTCAGAGTGCTAACGATTTGTTGAATGGAAATTTTTGAATGACTCCAAGGTTGGAATAATTAGAGAATCAGGACTCACAGGGAGCAGTCTGGCTTGATTGGCTCAGGAGAAATTCTTCTTTCATGTTGGAGCTGGGTTCACCCCTTTTGAAGGCTCTCAATTAAGCACAGGGTAAGAACTACAAGTCCTTCCTGTGAGGAGGACCTGGGAGCTTCCATGTGATAGCACAAGACTCCAGGTATGTTAGGACTAAATGGTCACTTATAGACTAGTTTCAGAAAGCAACAATTCTAATTGTGTTTCTATGGGGTAATGCAATTAAAGTTCTAAATAATGCATTAAAAATGAACTTTCAAAAATAAACTATTTGGATTAAGTTAGAAACTGTTCTACTTCTTGAGGTAGGTGAGTCAAGTAATTATAGACAGATTTCTAGCTGCAAGGACTGAAGCAATGACAGGCTTCTGGTCAACCAGCTGGCTCAGCCAAATATCCACAACTACTATAACCAGGGAAAGAAAATGAAAAGTCTTATGTTGGAAAAACATGTATTTGCTCCCTTGTCAGACATGATATTTGGAGAAAGTCCTAGTAGAGCAAGTATTAAAAACAGTGACAGAGATTTGAGTATATGCCCCAAGTCAAGAGAGTTAGAAAAGCTGTAAATTGAAAGATATTGATAACAATGACATATAGAATAGAATGATGGGGCTTTGAACTTGGGTGCGGAGCAAGATGATACATCTCTAACAGAAGACTATGACGGATGTCTCTGTGTCCAGCCCCACATTTTTCATAGACAGCTGTGGCTTTTTCCTAAAGTTTTCAGCAAGACAACCTTAGTTTTTAGAAGAAGCCTCTTGAGAGTACTATTTGAATCATGTCATTTATTTCATTTTATTAGTTTAAAAATCAGTAAAAAATATCACTAAAGTACACAGGGCATTTTTGTGTTATTCTGGATTTTAAAGCAATGGATTGTTTTTTATAGGGACACTTAAATATAAAAAAAATTCAGCCCTACTCAGAAGGCCAAAGAATAAACATTCCAAATATATTTCAGCTTCAGACATGAGTAAGTATATACTTTGAATTGGTATTTTTGTATCTGGTCCCATAATGAGAACAAATTGCCAAATGAGCAGTCTAGGAAGCAGATTTTCTGTAGATTTTTGGAAAAGTTGAAAGAGTTTTAGAAACTTAGTGAGCCCAGGAAGCAAATTTCCAAGAAACATTTGTAACCCTAGGTTTAATTTATAACTGTTATTTATGGCAGAGGGCAGAGACCATATGCAAAGACAATGGTGGCCAGCCCTAACACCCTGGGTAAGACTATCTGGGCTTTTTGGGGCAGTAAAGGGTCTACTTAAGTGGTTTTGCTGAGGCCCGTGAAGACCTCTTCTCATGGTTGATACTTGCAGAAAATGCAAAATAGGGAATAAAATATTTTAGATAATCAAAATCAGTCTTCTGGGGAGTCTGGTTAGCAGTATGAGATACAAATTTCTATATAATTTGTCACAATTTGGGCCAACTGTTGTGTTGGATTGAGTCCTGGAACTAGAGTCAGATGATCTGATAAAGGGTCACATGTGGTCTGTGCCATTTAACTGCTTAGTGAGTTCAGCAACTCAAAAACTTTCTGAGCTTCTTTGTCATCATTCACCAAACCAAGAGTTTATATCCCAAGGAATTGTGACATTTCTGTGGTCAGACACAGTAAAACTGCACAGTGTCCCTGCTGGGCAATCTGATGGATGCCCAAAATGTGAGTATCTATTCTGAGTTGATTCAATGAGACAGTGTATGTTGCATATAACATAATACATATAATGCTTGCCATTTAGTGAAGAATCAATACTTTCTTCTTGAAAATTAAAATAATTTTTCTCTTTGGTGTGTATGTTGGGTAGTATGGTGCATTTACAAAAGGAGCAGTTGCCCGGCTGGTGTGGCTCAGTAGTTGAGCATTGACCCATGAACCAAGATGTCCCGGTTCAATTCCCAGTCAGGGCACGTGCCTGCGTTGCAGGCTTGATCACCCGTAGGGAGCATGTGGGAGGCTCTCATGATGTTTCTATCTCTCTATCCTTTTTCCTTCCTTTCTCTCTAAAATCAACATAAACGTTTAAAAAGTAAATAAATAAAAGGAGAAGTCAATGTACCACAAGAATTTTTAAAACATGCAATACAGGGGCACTGACCTCTTTCCCCTTAGATTGTCAAAGAAAAAATGACAACAGCCAACACAAAAAGGAATGAATCAAAATTATAACTTTTTTTTGGTCAGATGCGCAAAATATATATTTTTTGGTGTGCCATAGAATTTTAGTAATTCGTTTCTGTGTGCCATGGGATAAAAAGGTTGAAAATCGCTGGGTTAGAGCAGTAACAGAGAAATAACAAAATACTAAAATTAGGATTTTCCCAATGATATTATCTGTCTGCTGGGAATTTCACTTGGTATCATACAGTTATTGGGTCATCAATATATCCCTCTGGAAGCAACAGATAAATAGGACATGTTTTTTTTTCTTACCTCAAGTTCTGATAAATATGTAGGTGTATATTAATAAACATTAGAAGATAAATATAGCTTTCTATATATTATGTGATGATTCTATTTCCAATTCTAAAAATTGTACAGTTTGTTTAAATCCTTTCTTCCATTTTATCTCCCTTTTCTTTCTTAATCTGGGAATTTTCGGGTGCAATTGGCTATAGTTTAAATAGGCATTTTAGAATTTTATAATGGTTGGAAATAATCATTTTTTTAAAGAACAAAAATGCATCATTATAAATTTTATTTTTCAATTACATTTGCACCAAAATGTTAAGGACTGAATTAGTTTTTATAAAATGCCACTAGAGGGCGAGCATCAGCCACTAATGGGAGCAAGAATCCTCTCCAGGCTCTTGCAACTGGGACAATAGCCTGACCTCTACTTTTCAGAGGAAGAGCATAATAGACCCTTGAAGCAGGTTAAGTAGACACAGCTGAAAATATATTTTCTGTATTCTTTCACATAGTGTGTGCTTATGTATTAACAACAGTATTTTGATTGGGTGGCAGCGTTCATTTTTATTTGATGCTTTATATTGATGCTTGCAATCTTTATAATTATGAATTAGGAAATATTAATTGGAAGAATAAAAAATTACATCTAAATATTATATCAGCTATTGAACAACACATTTCTGAATTTTCTTCATGTTTAGATTTTATAGAATCTATTTTGAATCGTGGTAATTTAATGGGATGTCTACTTAGTAATATATGACCTTGGGCAAATTTAATGAGATTTCATTTCCTTATCTGTAAAATGGGCTCATCAGGGTTACTTCACAAGGGTTCTGTAATGATTAAGTGAGGCTGTTTATGAAGAAAAGTGGCCATAGAACTGTTAAATAATTTATTAAATCAGAATTAAAATACGTTAATATTTTACTGCTTTCCCTATATTTAGGTACTTTATATTATGTATGTCTTGATTAAGTTATTTATGTAAATAATTATGAACAGAAAAAATATTTCTGGAAAGTTTTATAATTTTCTGCTCATCAATAACCAAGAAGTTCTTATCCAACCTTCTATCTCCAATAAAATTAAATATAAATCAGGAAACAGAATATATTTTCTGACATAAGGTGTTTATAGCTTTAATTTTAAGGCCAATAATTTATTGAAAAGGGTTTTTAATAGTTAACATAAATTATGCATTCCTATCCAGTGGATCAACTTCAGCAGTTAAAGGAAAAATTTGCCTTAATTGTGATAACTTAAAGTATGAAACACACACCTTTCTTAACAAGAAAACAAAAAGCTCTGTAAATCTTACATTACTCTTTGTATTAAGCACAAGAGAAAGTTGCGGCCAGGCACCTAGAAGTGATCTGAAAACTCACCTTGGAGTAGTTGAACTCTTTTTATGAGAGCATGATTTAAATCCACCTCTGTGTAGCTTGATGATTTGATTGATGACTGGTCAGGGGACTTATATCTTGCTCTAGGGAAAAAAAACAAAAACAAAAACAAAACTTCAGTTGACGGATGTTAGTGTGCCTACCATCCAAAGTTGGAATATCTGCATGTGTTTCTTTTAACATTAAACATTGGGAGAAGTAGTGTTACTGACAGGCAGAGTGAGACAGGGCACAAAGGAACCTCTTCCTGGCCTCTGTGCCCTCCCCGTGTGTGGTCCCACTTTTTGGGGCCAGGTAAATTCTTCTTTGGGTCAGACACATCCAGTGCTTCGGGCATAGCTCCAGCCAAGACCAATGGTCAGCTTATGGCCCATGAAAGTTCTTCAGTGCTGGCCACTGAGATGCTTTTCCTGGGACAGCCACCTCCAAACTTCTCATTGAAAATGACTGAGTCCCCCCAGACTCGCACCCACGCTCCAGCTACATTGGACTGATACGATCCAAGAGAGCTCGTTCCTTTCTGTCTTTCTCATGGCAGCAAGGGCACCCCATGGCCCAACCAGTCTGTTCATGAGAGTGGCCATGTGAGTCAGATCGTCTAGGGACCACCACATCTAAAGCATCTCTGCTACATTCTCATTTCGTCCCAAACCACAGGGATCTGACTGGTCTTTAACAGCGAACTATAGTCCTGCCCATGTGACAGGATTACAATTTGTATTTCTTCCAAACACGTTGTGCCTGGCCTCCTTTGCTTTCCGAGGGATAGGCACCTCCATCCTATGAAACTTGAGGTAGAGGTTGTGACAGGTGGGGGTGGGATTTGATGAACTAGAACCTCCCCAGTCTTACCTCCGGCTTCTAAACTAGAGGTTGGCAAATTTTTCCTGAAAAGGGACAGCTGGTAAGTATCTAAAGCTTGGCAGGCCATACGCAGGCGTCCTCAAACTACGTCCCGCGGGCCACATGCGGGTGTTTTTGCTGTTTTGTTTTTTTACTTCAAAATAAGATATGTGCAGTGTGCATAGGAATTTGTTCATAGTTTTTTTTTTAACGATAGTCCGGCCCTCCAACGGTCTGAGGGACAGTGATCTGGCCCCCTGTTTAAAAAGTTTGAGGACCCCTGCCATATGGTCTTGTCACAATTCAGCTCGGTCATTGTATTGTGAAAGCAGCCATAGACAATATGTAAATGAAGGAGAGGTCTGTGTTCCCAATAAAACTTTATTTATACAAATAGGTGGTGGACCCTGTGGGCTGCTGGTTGCTGCTCCTGCTTTAACCATCCCACCCCCACTCACTCCACGAAACATGGCCAAGAAAACACCCTTCCGAGCAAGACTGAGGAATAAAGGAGAACAGGCATCTATTTAACTTTCTCAAATCCCGGTTTGGGCTCGGCTGCCTCTGAAAGCCTCTGAAGTCCTAATAGATGGTGGGCTGGCTGTCCCATGCAGATGGCCCCTCACAGGAAGCTGCCATTGGGGACAGATGAGGGGCCCATTGCTCCTGTACGCTTGTTGGTCCGTTAGGTGGGTCCATTTCACTGGGCCGTGGGCTTCTTCATACAGCAGCTATTTCCCCCATACAATCCTTGCAAGAGAGATGTTTTTCCTCCCTCATTAACTGCACTGCAAAATGTATGCTCAGTGGAAAATTCTCCAACTAACACTTAATCAAGTGGGCCAACAGGCCACTTCTCCTCTCAGCTTGGCTCCTGGCTTGAAGATAATCACTGGCACAGAGCTGGGAGTCCCAGTCGCAGGCATGGGTTAGGGCTTCTCTAGTAATGCGCTGGTGTCAGCCCAGAAATTCTGGGGACCTCTGCTGTCTGACTCCCAAGGTCACCCCATAGCATACCAGTAATCTTTATTTGGATGTCGCAGTGATTAAATGGTGGGCCGAATGTAAATGCACGAGGTTTTGCCTCCGTGAATGTTCACATGTGGTTGCATAGTGGGATCCTTTGATGTCCGTGCTGGGCACACACACTGCTGAGCTCCAAGGGCTGACACCTGAGTGCTGGTGGAGGCGGGGGAGGCTAGCATTTCACAGGATTGACAGACAAGCCAGCACTTGGTCACCTGTTGAATCCTTCCACATCTTGTGACTCTGTGAGTCTTTTTAGGATTGTTCCAATGGATGGAGGATTGTGTTTGAGTCGTCACTGATGCTTAAAATCCTGAGTGATAACTTTTCTGAGGATTTTTAAAAAACATATTTTTATTGATTTCAGAGAGGAAGGAAGAGGGAGAGAGAGATAGAAACATCAATGATGAGAGAGAACCACTGATCAGCTGCCTCCTGCACGCCCCCTACTGGGGATTGAGCCTGCAACCCAGGCATGTGCCCTTGATGGGAATCGAACCTGGGACCCCTTAGTCCGCAGGCTGGCGCTCTATCCACAGAGCCACACCAGCCAGGGCTGATGATTAAAAAAAAAAAAAAATTACAGCAACCCTAATGTAAGACCATAGTCACTTCTCTACATTAAAATAATAGAACTGTTTCTTTTCAATGCTCCCACTTGCAAGTGTTCCCCCCCCCCAACACCCCCCCCCTCCCCCCGCCCACGTCCGGCGTGGTTCAGGGTTCAGGTTCAGGGTTTGGGCTCTGGAGGAGGACGCACGCAAGTGAAAAAAACTAGAAAATATTAATTTGGAAATATTGGGGGCCAGGCGGGAGCCCAACTCAAGGGGAAGGACTCCACCCCGCTCTGGCCTTGCTATCCCTTTTATTCAGATTGTGGGATACACCCATAGCCTTTAGGCAGGCAATTCCAATAATAGCCAATCAGCAAGAATTTACATAAAACTAAAAGGTGGAAGTTGCTTTAGCTACCATTGTCTCACCCAGACAGTGGGTGGTTGGCTCTGACCTTTCAGAGCTTCAAGGTTGACCAGCCTTCCAGGTTCCTTGTCCACACCTCTCTGCTAGTGAAGGCAATGGGCGCCTTCCAACACCCACTCGACCCAAATTTTGCTTTCCTTTGCTCCTTTCATCATATTCCTATTTCATTTCTAGAGCTTTCTCATCCAACCTACTAGCTGATTTACCAATCTTCCACATTTCGGCTAAAATAGAAGAGAAAACAAGTAGCCTATTGCTTTAACTCTAGACTCCTTTTGCCCAGTTTTGTCCTCTCAGTTTGTCTCTCCCTTTCCTTTCCCCTCTCCATTCGTTCAAATAGTTAGAAAATGCAGAGAGCAAAGCATAAATTTCCTGCTGCCACCCCAGCTTCCCAGTCCCACCCCCTCTGAGGCAACCACAATTAATAGTTTGCTTTATGTCGTTCAGAAATATACCTGCACATGTAATCCCACAGGCCCCTGCACATGTAATCCCACAGGCCCATGTTGTACAGTCAACATTTGGCATTTTGTGCTTTTCACTCAACTCTATGTCTTGAAGATTGTTCCCTATCGGCACCTGGGGGTAAACGCCAAACTTTTGCAAGGTTCAGGGGTGGTTTCCAGGGTCCTCATCGGCTCCACCCTTTCCTAGTTGTGGCTTCTCTCATTTCTCCTTCCTCAGGAGGCAGAAACATTCACAATGCACCCAGTACCCATTGCCTACATTTGATTAGGCCTAACGGAATCCACGGGTGAGATGTTGGAGGCTTTCCCCATAATGGGGGACCATGCTGTTTGGTAAATGTGGGGCAGACCAAAGCCCAAAACATCACTTGGAAATTCTTCAGTTATGATTTGAAAGTTCTGTCTCTTGAGAGAATCTTCTTGATGTCATTTTCTTTTTTTTTTAGGGAGATTTTTATTCCCTGGGAAACAACTGCTGGCAGGCCACAGCTTAGCCAAGAGGTGAAGAGCTGGTACGTTTTAAGGAAATGAATTTGCTGTCTCCACTTCAGGTAAGTCCTTTCTAGTCTGCTTTACCTTCTCAGTGGGTACGAAGGCTTTGTAGTCATTTTCATATTAAGAAAGAGCTGTTTTTGCCACGCCACTTTGTTTTTCAACTTTCAAAGACAGAAAAACTCTTTGAAGAAATGCTACCATCATATTTTTGGCAGACAAGGCTCCATTGAGTGTAAGGATTAAGTAAAGATTAAGGATATAGATCAGGTGATCACAACAGGTAAAAAGTATCTGGCAGATGTGATATAGGAAAAAAGAATGAAAGAAAATAAAAGAATGCACTTGGAAAGGCAGAGGCGATAAGCATACTTTTTTATTTACTCATAAATGTTTGTGAAAGAAAAGAAAAACAAGTATATTGCAACAAATATCATGAGTTAGTTTCAGAGCTGTTCCTTAAGGGCAATAACAGCTAATTTGCACCTTCTCGATACATGGTGGGAATGTAATAAATGCGTGCTGGTCCCATTATAGATGTGCTGCAAAAAACCTTCCCTAGATGTAAAATATCAGTTCACCTTTTATAATATTATCTCTCATGTACTATAAAATGCACATGGAAGCATAAACTCATACCCACAGGCAATACATATCACAATATCAATTGTGTTTTTACAGCTTCAAAGATTATTCTAATTTTCCATTGAAAGATCCAATGAATTAGAAAAAGGAGCCATCCCAAGATATCACGGGACATGTAGTCTATAGAAGATTGGAGAGAGTACTTATTTATTTTCTTGTTTAGAGATGTGGTTTGCAAGCAAATGTGTCCAAATTGTCTACTGACATTTAGGGCGCCTCAAATCAACAATTAGTGGTTTCAAGTTTTGGGGCTGTATAACTAAGGAGGATGCAGATTCCATTAATGAAGCCATTTGCTTTTGTCCTTTAATGAAATTTGACTTCTTACCATGCCATACGCATATATTAAAGGTCTAACATCCTAAATTGTCCCTGCTCATGTTGCGTTCAGAGGATGGATTCAGCTGAAAGTAATGCTGTATCTTGGGGCTGCTGTTGCCCTGGCTGGATTATCTTGCTGTAACAACATGGTTAGATCTCACATGAATATTGATAACCACCAAGGAATCATAAAAAGTGGGAAATCCTTGCCTTCTAGATTACAGAATCTCAACTCTCTTCTCCTTTCCAGTCTCTCCCTCTCTCCCTCTTCTTCCGTATCTTGTCCACTGAGGTACCTTTTCTACAGGATGAAGAAAGTTATCTTTCCTAAAGAATAAGCAGAAGTTAGGGAACATGCTAAATGGGACTCAGGAGTGAGCTTGGCATGGATTTGGGACATTGAGCAAAGCTTTTGGATTGCTGTCTTCATACCTGCACACCCTGTTTCCACCTGGTAGCAGCTGAAGTGATGGGAACAGGTGAGAGTCAAATGCTCATCACCAGGGAAGGAGGTAGGTGAACTCAGAATTTAGAAGCTGGTATGATAGTCATGTACCCTGGTCTAGAACAATTTTATCGTGATTCAAAGGGGTTTTGTTGTGCTACAGTTTTCATGGAGGACCTGTCTGGAATTGTAGGAGTGTGATATATTATCTTTTCATTTCCTTTAGACAAAATGGTCAGCTGAAAAAGGAGGATGCACTGTGCCAAGAATTGTCTAAGCGAAACCAAATGCAACTGTGAGAAACACTTGGACTTGCTTGTTTCCAAAACCTGTTCTTTTGTGGAACGAAACCAGCCCAAACTGCTGTCTGGAAAGTCATAAGGATTGGGAGGGTATTCTGCTTTTAACAATGTGTTAGGAGAAAGTGTTTCTAGCTATGTCGGCCCTTGTAAGGCTGTGTGAAATGCTAGGTTTCATAAGCCTGGTTCTTTCCTTGGTTAAGAGAAAGCTGATAAAGAAAAAGTACTTTGCCATGGACTGACCATAGTGTGCATTTGGAATGTGTCTGCTCCCATAACCCGGCTAAGGACTGGCTATGCTAGCCTTAGGCGTTGGTCATTCCACTGCCCAATCCACTCCTAGTTTCAATGTGATCTGCAGGCCCAGAAAAATGGGGATGTGAGCCTTGCATTCTGCAGGATAATTAGAGAGGTCATCCTAACAGAAGTGGAGACTGTAGGTCAGGAGCAATGTTATCCTACTTTAAAAAATAGTTTGATGTATCATTTATGGAAAATAAAGAACATTATAACCTGATGAATAAAAAGAAAGATACAGAGGCAGTAAAGCACCAAACAGACTGTCAAATTACAGCGGGAAGGTTGGGGAGTGTTGGGGAGGGAGGGAAATAGATCAACCAAAGGACTTGTATGCATGCATATAAGCACACCAATGGACTCAAGACACTGGAGTTGGATGAGGGCATGCGACAGGGGGTAGGGGAGCTGGGGGAAGGTCAATGGGGGAAAAAAAGAAGATATATGTACTAATATATGTAATACTTTAAACAATAAAAAAATGTTGAAGAAAAAAAATTGTTTGATGAAAATAGAACATTTAGAAAAAAACAAAATTCCAAAAGTAGATTTAAAAATAATACTTCACTTTTCTTGTTGTGAAGTACATAAATTAAAAAGCAAAACTTTTCCTCCCCCCAACTGACACCTATAGTAACTGCGGCTAACAGTTTTGTAACCGTCACACCAGCCTGTTCCCTGTGCCTCTCTACCCAACTATACATATAAGCATATATGCAGTTATTTCTGAGAGAGGTATATGATAAACATTTAGGTCTTATAATTCAGCTGTTCAATTTTTTCTTTCTTTTTTATAAATGAGGAAATTGAAACCCAGAAAGACTGAGTGACTAACATAATTAGTAGAGATCTGTGCATTAAATACATAAATTCTGAATTCTTCCCATTATCTCATATTTTTTAGGTATGAGCACTCATTCTTTGCTAAAAAAGAGGATAGAGAGAGCTTATGGAGGGCAGAGAGACAAAGCCTTCCTTCCTTCCTTCCTTCCTTCTTTCCTTCTTTCCTTCCTTCCTTCCTTTTCTTCCTTCCTTCCTTCCTTCCTTCCTTCCTTCCTTCCTTCCTTCCTTCCTTCCTTCCTTCCTTCTTTTCCTCACATCTAGTTTCTAGGGACATGTCACTAAAGAACATCTCTGCCCTCAGAAATCTCACAGTTTAGTGAGATGGGTGGGAAGAAACAGTATAAACTAACTAACTAACTAATGTTATATTGGAAAATGATAGACTCTGTGGAGAAAAATTAAGGAGGAGAGGGGGTGATGTCTAGGGGGCCATATTGCAATTTTAAATGAGAGGATCAGAGTTGAAGAATACCTCACTGACAGGATGGTCTTTCATAAGGAAAACAGCTTTATTGAGGTACATACATAAAGCACATATATCTATTTCTTAAAAGGACACATATTTAAAGTGGACAACTTGAAAAGTTTGACATGTATAGTATATACCCAAGAAGTAATCACAATCAGAATAATGCATGTGTTCATGTATTGCTTCATATTGCTGTTTTAGGAAGGAGGGTCAATCACGTCTTCTCATGGCATTTAATTTGATCACCTCTCTATTATTTGAGTGCAGTGTTTTCTTTCTGAGGATCCTCCATAGTGAACCTTTAGTCCCAACTGTCTTCCTCGCCGTCAGCCAGTAGTGTCCAGAGCCAGCTCTGGGGAAAACGGTGAAGTGATTTCCCATCCACTTTTCCAATAACGCTATCCCATCTGGCTCCTACTATTCTCCTGTTACCCAGGTTCCTCCAGCCAGGAGGAAAATGTCTGAAAAAATAACTATAATCTTGGTGTGAGTTACTTAATGTATTTAGCCTCACTGGAGTGTTTTAGAAGGGAACCACGGAGAGAGGAGCCCAGGGAAAGGAAAAGTCAGAGGAAGGTGCCGAGTGGCACCAGGAGGGGGAGATATTGTCAATGGTGATGGCCAGGAACGCAATGTCACGTGCATGAAGTTGGCCCTGGGTACACATTCAGGAATGCAAACTCATTTTAAAATTAGCAGTAGCAAAGCAAAGTAGAACCAGCTGCCACAAGTTCATTTACTACATGGTAAGGTGAAGTAGAAACAAATGGTTTTCCGATTAATACTTTTTTGTTGCATTTAAGCTACAGTGCCACACCAACAATGCTGCTTCTACTACTGCACAGACACATCACAAATGACAGGAAAGCCACATTACTGAGGCCATGGTTGGGTCTCTGTCCCTGGAACCTTTGTGTGAAGAAAAAGTCTCTTTGGTGTGGTGGAGGGAGCAGGAGGAAGGGGGCAGCTTCTGGTGTGAACTTCACTTAATCGCTTCACCCCTTGGGTTAAGTTAAAGCCCCTTTGGGTTCAGTTGGGTTCAGTGTTTACTCTTTAAAACAATGAGATGAATGAAGGGATGGCTCCTAACTTCCTTCCATTTTATGGATGAAATGTCCCCTAGCGCTGACCTGCGGAACTATACCACACTTTGAACCTGGTGACTTGAAGTGGTCTCGAAACTCTCCTAACCTCGATGAGAGATAGAGGGAACAGCATGAGCCGGTAGAGATGCTCAGAGCCTGGCCTCCGTGCCCACGCTCCCATATCTGTGTGTCCTGATGTGAGTTGGCTGACACTTTCTAAACAGTACCCTGTAGTTGGTTATTAGTGGTACCAAAGTTGTAGTATAAAAGATATTTTGGGTTTAAAGATGACACTCCTTAGCTTACACCAGATTTAAAATGTTTTTTAAAAGGAGAGTAAAATGTCAAACCAGGTGTTTCTATAACTCATTTTTGACCCTAGCAGCTGCAAATGTTTACGAGTGATTTTAATTTTCTTCTGGGAACATCGGTGCCGCCTCTGTCCCTGTCCTCACTGTCCCACGTGTGGGTGGGTCCCATGAAATTGTTCCGCTAAGCGAGTGCCTCATCCGTCCTGTGAAACCTAAACTCTCTATGGACACTGAGATTATCCAGGAAAACTGGAGGTGGACATAGCCCTGGACCTCACTGTGATATGGCACATTTAGTCCTGAAGAATGGATCCTGATGTCCCTCTCCTGGGCCTTTTCTTCCGTGGAGATCCCACCTCCCACCCTCAGGCCCAGCACATCAAGACAGGCTGGTGTACAAGAGATTCTGGTAATATATGATGTTGCTACATTCTTAGTTCTACCTCAGATTGTGGCGGAAGTCTTCAAACTGTTTCTGGCAAGAGCAAACAGGGTGAAAGATAGCAAGGTGGCAAAGTCCTTTGTGTTGCCCCCAGTAATGTAGCCTTTCATTTCCTCCTTTGTAAATGGGGGTATATGAGTACCTATGTCCGGTTGTGCAGATGAAAAACGCAGGTGTCTGTCTAGCACCTGCGCAGAGCCTGGCCCTCAGCAGGGATTTCTATGATGCGAGTGCCACTGCTGAGATTCTGCTCTTATCACTTTAGGTTTGGAAGAGAAGGGCTCCTAATAAGCCCCAGCCCAGATGGGTTGCCTGCCCGGAGAGCTCTGAGAACCAGAGAGCCCTGGGCGAAGTCTCTTTTCAGTTTCTTCACCTTTTTTAAAAAAAATATATTTTATTGATTTTTTATAGAGAGGAAGAGAGAGGGATAGAGAGCCAGAAACATCGATGAGAGAGAAACATTGATCAGCTGCCTCCTGCACACCCCCCACCGGGGATGTGCCCGCAACCAAGGTACATGCCCTTGACCGGAATCGAACCTGGGACCCTTGAGTCCGCAGGTCGACGCTCTATCCACTGAGCCAAACCGGTTTCGGCAGTTTCTTCACCTTTTAATGGTGATAATCATGCCCAACTCACATGTGAAGATGAAATACCTTGTGTAAACCATCCTGCAAATATAATATATAATTATTTAACCAGCGCAGAACTGGTTAGCACAAGTGAGAGCCAGGTTGAGAAGCTGGGTTTGGAGGTTGTTTTGTTATTCTCAGTATCTCAGAGGCTCAGCTTCCTGGACTGCGTGCATGGTTTCCTGTGCAGTGGGTGTCCAGCTAACCCAGAGGCAGAAATGTCTACTGTTGGTAGATTCGAGCTCTGAATCATAAAATTGTAAGCAGATGACTTTTGATCACAGCATAGACTTTCTGTTCCTGTAAGACATTTTGAAAATTGGTGTCTGGAAGGAGGAGTTGGAAGTTTTGCCACCAGCCTCATCTCCTGCATTCTCTGGACCATCGGTGCAGGCAGATGGGGTTGCCTAGCAGCGCCTGATTGACACCAAAGCACAGAGGTAGTGGTTGAACGAGTGGTCTGCACCCTCTGCTGAAGGGCTTCCTTCCCCTGGTCCCACCCCGCTTTTCAGCTCTACCCAGGCCAATCTTCTCTGCATTCCTAAAGTCCCAGTTAAGGTACTTCACGTCGTGAATTACTGTTAGTGACAGTTGGAACCGTCTGGAAAGAGAAGAGATAGCAACCATTGAAGGGAAAAGGAGGGTTAAACACGGGATGGGATGGAACCCCTTAAGATTCTGGAAGTACTCCTTCAAGAACCGATTCCCATGATTCATCATAGGGGGCCAGATGAATTGTAATTAGCTGCAATGTAGCCATAGCTGCAGTGAGCCTGGAGCCCCAGATGCTGCCGGGAGGCGGGAGCCTGTGTTCCCAGAAAGGCGCGCAGGCCAGGGTGCGCTCTGTGCATTGTGGTTCTTGGGCAAGCGACCAGGAGTTATCACTTACCAGCCTCCATGATCTTCCTGATAGCAGCCCTTCCTCTCCCCTCGGGAGCACCTACATTTTGGCCAAACATTAGGAATTTAATATTTAATGTTAAAAGAGAAACTGTTTAGAAAGTCTAAGATCCCTGGGCCCCCCTTAAACAAAGAGCTTGTTCTCTTAAAGCAATTACCAGAAGTAAAAATGCAAGAATGCCAGTAAAACTTTTAAAAGGTACATACATCTGCAGAAAGACGATTTGAGTTGAGGCTGGCTGTGGCTGGCTAGATAGCCGGCCGTGACCCGGAGGAAGACCCTGGGGTCAGAGGTGTCCCTACAGCCGTTGTTCCTGCAAAAGCCTGTCTGCGGTTGGCGACCTTAGCGCTGAGCTGCCACTTTTACCTGGGTGGGAGACGTGGCATCGGTGGCATAGTGCTGTGAGGGAATAACGGCACTGGTTCACCAGTTTGTGTGTATCTTTAGTAGCAAGTTATAATGAGACTAGGCAAGTGATTGAATCTACTGCCACTGGCCAAGCATCACGAAATAATTTTGCTGGTGACTCACCCTTTGTTTATTGGAAAGAAACCTCAGGTTCTGGCACTCCCACGGTGTCATCTGGTCCCACTCTGCTTTGCAGCGGCACCCACAGCAGGTGTCTCCAGTGAGCGTGCCCACCAGAAGTTCCACCCCTCCTCATCTCTCCCTAGGGAGCACCTACAGTCTGGGTGCCTTTCTCACTGTGGCTGCTGGGTCTTCAGTGCATGCTAGTGTCTGCTGGCCACTCGTTCACTGCTTCCTACAAGTTCACTGTGGGAGGAAGGGTTGCAAAGACGGCAGGGAGGTCAAGGGCAGGCGGCTGATCCTCGTCTACAGAGACTGTCTGCTCAGCTGACTTTCTCCTCCCAGAGACAGCTGGTTCCCAGGACCTAGTTTCCTCCTTGCAGGCTCTGTTCTCTCTGTATAAGGCTTGCTCTTGCCTCCCTTCTCCTGCCTCATGCCAAGTTTCTTTCTCTCCGCTCCTCTAACACAGGTTCCAATCCTTTCCACATCGAACAGGCTAGACCCAATAGTCTTTGTCAAGAATCCATTTTGGATAAGAGCAGGAGATTTCTTTTTCTCTATTTTTATTGACATGATCAGATTTGTGTGTGTGTGTGTGTGTGTGTGTGTGTGTGTAGCTGTTTTAAACCCTATTAAAATTATACAACTCCTCTGCAAATTCATTTTCATCCATCTGAATACATGATTCATTTAGTTAGAAAGTAAGATAATGCCCTCCTCATATTTCTACACTTTACTGTCTTCAGATAACATTGCATTTAAAAAGCTTTCCATGCCCTAACCGGTTTGGCTCAGTGGGTAGAGCATCGGCCTGCAGACTGAAGGGTCCCAGGTTCGATTCCGGTCAAGGACATGTACCTTGGTTGCGGGCACATCCCCAGTGGGGAGTGTGCAGGAAGCAGCTGATCGATGTTTCTAACTCTCTATCCTTCTCCCTTCCTCTCTGTAAAAAAATCAATAAAATATATTTAAAAAAATAAAATAAAAAAATAAAAAGCTTTCCATATTAGTACACATAGATTAACTTTAATTCTTTGAACTCTTGCATGTAATGCTATGCTATAAATTTACTTCTATGTATAACCAATTCCATATTAATGGAAATAATGGCGCTAGAGTGTATATTTCTATCAAAAATATTTTAATTACTTAAAAACACTTCTATAGTTAGGTTTGTAAAAGTGCTTTCTGTAGAAAGTCAAAATTGTATTTTTTAAGATAATACCCTGCCATGTGGAGGATATTATTCCTAGGAAATGATGGGGTAGCTTTGTATTATAAAATCATCAAGTCTCATTTCCAGTGTCTTTTATTAAGTTATAATTAACATCTACACCAAGCACTGTGCCCGACATTTGGGACATACAGCGATGAATGGGTTCCTGCCCTCAGTAGCATCATCCAGTTTGGATCACTAGTTCATACAAGGCAAGGGAAGCAAGTATTACTATTTCCTAAGAGAGGATGACTGGTTTTCACCGGGGGTGGGGTGAGGACAGGGGGCAGGGGATCCAGTCTCAGGGCTGGAAGAGGCATTTGGGCACAGCTCCTCCTGGCTGCAATAGACACCTGCAAGAGGAGGAGAGAGCAGTGAGTTCTTAGTACTGCTGAGGCTGGTACAAAAGTAAGAAACTTAAAGTTGCCTTTAAAAGGTATGGAAACAGATCCAGAGATAGAGAAGCAGCGATCAGACTGTCAAACCTCAGAGGGAAGGTAGGGGAGGGTGGGGGTAAGGGGGAGAGATCAATCAAAGGACTTGTATGCATGCATATAAGCCCAACCAATGGACACAGACATCAGGGGGATGAGGGCATGAGTTGGGGGGTGGGGTCGGGGGGTTAATGGGGGGATGAGGACACATGTAATATCGTAATCAATTAAGAAATTAAAGATTAAAAAAATAAAAATAAATAAAAGGTATGGAAAGAATGTCCTAAGAACACGTGTCATAGCTACTGGGCATGACACCTACCAGGTTTCTGAGTTTCAATGTTCTCATCTGTAAACTGGGGATAATAATGTCCACTTCATGCTGTTTTTGTGAGCATTGGAAATAATCTGTTCAGTAGGCTTAGCAATAACCTTCACCCAGAGTAGGCACTCAACAATATTATCCATTATTATATTTATATAGTATATTATTATTCTATTGTCAATGTCACTAACAGTATGAAACGCAGGCTCAGAGAGAGTTTCTGTGTTCACTAATAAGTGGTAAGCCCAGAATGGTAACTGGGTTTTCTGACACCAAATCACTGCTTGTGTTAACACACTGTGTTTCCTCTTGGCAAATGTTCCCTAAAAGGGTATTGTACCACATTTTACTATTCCAGAAAACCACCGAATGTTTATCTGTTAGGGCTATATAAAAAGAAATATTGCAGTCTAAAAAGTAGGTTTCTTCCAAAATGTACATCTCAAATGTTTATGTTTAAAGTAAAAATCCAGTATATATTATTAAACGGTAGAACTGGATGATTAAAAAAACACTGAACATTTAAAGAAATGTCTCCAAAACCCCCAAATCTCTTCATCTTTATACAGCAATTATGTTTCAATATTTTTTCAAAGTTTCTTATTTATTCAAAGTTAAATTCTCTTTCAAAAGTTACATAAACAAAAATAATCACATAAACAGCATATTGGACAATGCCCAAAAGGAGAGAAACAGTTTATAAGACCCTGACACCATTCCCTTCCTCATTCCCCCCAGTCATGCAAGGTGATGTACATATCCTCCTCACCTTCCTTCTGGCTTAGAGGTCATGCTTAACTGTTTTTACAGTAATGGACTATCTACATTTATAAATAGATATACTAGTAGATATCTATCTCAGATATTTCTCTATCTCAGATGTTCCTTTTTAAATTGTTCCCAAAATACTGTAATAAGCATTTATTCACTGGTGTTTTGTTTCCATTGGGCTGAAGGTTCCATATATATATATGTATATGTATATATATATATATTTTTTTTTCCCTTGCAAGCCATACTCCAACCAATAGCTTAACAGCATAGTTATTGTCTCCTATTATAGTAATTGTGCAGGCTTCATGGTTTTTAACATTGTTTTAATTAATAACTACATAAGTTTTCTTAGTCTGCCTTTTCTCACTTTATGTTACACCTTGTATACCCTTGTTTATATGTCTTTCTAACCTTCATATTAATGACTTTTTAATGATGTATATTCTTTTGTTTATGGTTGTTCAGAAAACCCTAACCCTAACCCTAACCCTAACCCTAACCCTAACCCTAACCCTAACCCAGCTGTTAGGTGTAATGGGTAAGGAGGGTTATGGATCCTTTATGAAGAATACTCATTCATTGCCCTTTCTCTTCATGCTGTCCATACATGAGGTGGCTCTATTTACTGAAGTGATAGAGAAAGCACACAATGCTATTTTCATAACACAAAGTACTTGAGCATGTTCTATCTTCTTTGAGCAGGATATTGTGAACATTTTGGGGTATATTTTACTGATAGAAAAGGATGTTGGCCTTCCAATATGTAAACAGAACTGAATTTATTACAAATCAGAGAAAGGATTAATGAATTTTGATTTTCCACTTATTACATCTGCAGCACATATGCGAGCTAGTTCCTATTCTGACATCTTCCATGGTGTTTGTTTCCAAATTGAGACTTAAGGCCTTCAAAAAGCCTCACTCAAAGTGAATATCTGACTTACAATATGGAATAAATCTATCGTTTTTATTTTTACTGTCAGATCACTTGGTCATTCAAAAAAAAAAAAGCTACATGCACAAATACTAGAAAAAAACATGTGTTTGGTTGGTAACATTTGTTTGTTTCTTAGACCATCCATATTACACATTCTGGGAGGGCAGCTGAAGTCCCGACCAAATGTGATTTCACTGCCCAGATAGTTGAAGACAATGTTGGATTGGAATGCTGAGTGTTTACCTTTGGTTTCTGAGGTCCATTTTCCAAAAACAATATGGTGAAAATGAAGTTACACACATCATTTTTCCAGAAAGCACTAGGTATATATTATATAAAATATAGTCCTTGGTTTAAGATCCTCATGTTTCAGGAGGCGGCTCAGTTGTCTTCTTGTAATAACATCAACATATTTCACACACCAGCTATGTGGCATTCACGGGTCTTTTGGTTTAGGGGTGAAAACAAGAAAAACAAATTGGAGTTTGCCTCAAAATACAGCTGCTCCCGAGATGCTTGAACCCTCTCTAGTGACATGGACGACTGGGTTTTAGTTTAGAGAGGACAAAGGTCAAGTCCTTGACACTCATGAGTGAAGATCATGATGGCCCATCATGACAGCTCCATGGGACACTAAAAGTTAAGATCAGCATCATGGAAAATATTGTGCCTTAGAAGAGCTTCTAAGAGGCAAAAAAGTGAAATTCTTTTAAGCCAATGCAGATGAGATGTAATACTTAGGAAGGTGTTAGCATGAAGTAACACTTGACACCTTTGGAAAATCATAGTGACACCAATTGGGATTTCCTATTCATTGCAGCATTATTCACAAGAGCCAAGACATGGAAACTACTTAAGTGTCCATCAACAGATGAATGGATAAAGAAAATATTATCTATATCTATATCTATGCAAAAATATATAATATTATTCAGCCATAAAAACAGAAGGAAATCCTGCCATTTACAACAACATGGGGGGACCTTGAGGGCATTCTGCTAAGTGAAATAAGCTAGCCAGAGAAAGACAAGTACTGTATGTATAGCATGCTTTCAGAGATAGCTCCTGTGCTGAGTGATCTCACTGTGGCTAGAAGATCTGGATCCCTTCTAATCTGAAATTTTTTATTTTCTTTTCCTTTTCTAAAACATTTTCTTCTCCTTAAAATTTATTTTTTAGCCCGATAAAGATGAAATGTGCTTTTCTTGAGGTCAAGTATTTACAGGTCATTCAGTTTAAACACAAGCATCTGTATAACCCATAATAAATGAATCATCCCTTTGTCTGCAGTGAGGAACGTTGACTAGTGACCTCCTCCCCTTTGGAAAATACATGTTGCTTATGGGCCTCTCGTTATTGTTTTGGCAAAGATTGTTTGCCAGGAGTCTGGTGTCCTGACTTTTCCATTTTCAGAGGATAAAGAGAATTATTTTTTTAAAAAATTAAAATATTTTTTAAGGTGACTAAGTATCGTATTAAATTTAAGAGCAGGAACTTAATTCAAAAATACACTTGTAAATTTATTGCCTGTCGCTGAGGCTAAATATGATGATGTGACCTTTTATCCTTTTCTGAGTAATTTGGCTGAAGAATTTGAACCCCTGTCAAGGCTGTTCACCATGGGATGACTCATGTGAGGCTGAGAGCGGGTAACTTTGGATATGACTGCGCTGGGGCACAGCTGTGATGCACATATATTTTAGGTTCGTTGTCTGTATAGATTACTTTTACTTATCCATTCTCATGAACCATTAGGATGATGTGAATTAATTAAACCCACAAACTAATTTTTGTTAGGGGTTTTAATATATTTCCTAGAAAAATGTTTCTAGCGTGACCAATAAGTAGGCAAAATAAGTGGCCCCTCTTGCCTGCCTATGGAAGACAAGTTGTTTCTGTTGGGAAAAATGGAAATCTTTGGCGACACTGGTGAAGTCAGACTGGTTGAAAGAGGAGGGGGGAGGAGAGAGAGTCTACTAGACTGATAATTCAAGAACAAACTTTCCATTTCTGAATAATTCAATTCACATCATGGAAGTCTGCAGGAAAAGGGTAAAATATTTACCCAACAAATATTTATCAAGCATCTACTATGTGCCAGGCCCTGGACCGGGCTCTGTGGATTCAGCAAAGAAAACAATAAAACGAGGCATGGTTTCCACTCCCCTGGAACTTAGAGTCTATGGACATACAATCAAATAACCACAGAAATGAATGTGGAAGTACAGCTGTGGCCGGTGCTGCAAAGGCAAGGCAAGGGGAGCTGTGAAAGCACAGAGTGAACAGCTGACCTAGACAGGGGCTCAGGAGAGACTCCCTTGAGGCAGTCACTTCCTCGTGTGAAGGGACTCTGTGGTGGTAACGGGGGTTCGGAGGAGGATGGCACCTTTGAAGAACTGAAAGCACATGTGCTCACTGGCGCTTGAACGTCCTGAGCTAGCGTTGTGCTGATGAAGCTAATGCCTTTGGTAGGTGCAGATCATGGAAAGCCTTGGGGGCTTTGAAAAGGGAGCTGAGGCGTTTTAGGCAGGTAAGCTAGTTGCATAGAGATCAGCTGGGAGGTGATGGCATAGGAAGGCAGTAGGTACATGATGAGGTCAGGGCAGTCTGCCCCCGAATGTGCAACATTGGCATGTGGATTATTGCAAGCTGAAGACAATCAAGGCCCGACAGACTCAAGAAGAGCTTTTTTACCTCCCCATTAACTCTGTAAAAGAATTTAGAGAGGGCTTATAAAGGAGGAGAGCTATTCTCAGAGATAACTTTTTACATCAGAAAGACTTATCTGCATGGCACGGCAAAGGCTTGCTTACCAAACATTTGCTTTTCCCGTCTCCCTGTGAATTGTCTTCCTCCCCTTGGAAGTTCCAGACCCCTGGTTTAGGGTGGCATATAAACCTCAGTTACCTGACTTCGGAAGAGCCTCTCATGTCTCTGTGGGGCTCCCGTATGTACAAACTTGAAGTTGTTTTTCTCCTGTAAATCTGTCTTACTTAAATTTAATCATTAGGCCAGCCAAAGAAGCTAGAAATCAGGAAGGGAGACGTTTTCCTCTCCTGTTCATGGGTTCTAGGTGGTGGTGGGGATAGAGACTGAGATACTCAGGAAGGAAACCCTTTTTAACTTGGAGATGGACCATTTATGTGAAGTGAGAGAGAGGAAGGGACTGGGCTTTGACAAATGGTTAGATGGTGGTTTTATTCACTCAGTTACGGACCACTGGAAGAGGACAAGTGTTTTTTTGGGAAATATTATAAGTTTGGATGTGTATAATGTTGAATTTGCAGTATATATTTCAGGTATTTTAATGGAGACATCTGAAGGCAATGGACTATATAGATATGGATCTCTGAAGAGCAAGTGAGATTGAATTTAGGAGTTTGGGAGTCATTGTATGGCCATGGGTACCGAGAGAGTCTGAAATGAATGAACTATAAATAAACTTTGAGAAATTCAGCATTTAATCACTGGGTGGAGGAGGATGAGCCAGCAAAGACCAAGAGGAAAATGTAGAAGAAAAACCAAGAGAATATAGTTTTCCTGGAAACCAAAAGAAGCTGGTGTTTCAAGACAGAGAGGATAATACTCATTGGTGCCAAATGCTACAGATGGTCAAATAAGATGAGGACTGATCAGATTCCACTGGATTTAGCAACACGGAGATTCTTAGTAACCTTGAGAAATTTAACTTCAGAAATTAAAGTGAAATCCAAGTGCATGGAAAGTTTTACCCAATACAAAATATAACAATAACTTCAAAGCATTAAAGGTAAGTTTAAATTACAAATAAATACTGATCTCTGGCCTGGTTGAGTTCACAAAGAGATATGCTGTGTGAATATTCTTGTTAGGGTGTGTAGCTTTCTTGACACACAGTGGTGTAAGGAAGAATGGTAACCAGTCTAACTGTAGAGAGAAAAAATAACCAGAAGACCTGAATGTTAATCTTTGGTCCTCCATTAGCTAACGGTACCTAACTCCCCTTGAGCAGGTCCACTTGTCTGTCTGAGTTGCAGCTCTTGGCTGTCTAAGGCTGCATGTGAGGAAATGATTCATAGAGTTTCTTGTGTACCAGTGTGGAGGATTCTCCTTATGGGGCCAGAAGGACATGAGCAAAAGTTCCATACTGCCAGATCTACAATATAATGGGGGTAATATTCACAGCTTCTCTGGGTTTCAATTTTTTCACTTAAAAATGTGGGTGCTCTAGGATTCCCCCTCCACCCCCAAAGCCATTTACAGTTTTGAAATGAAAATAATTAGGTTCATCAAAGTGAACATCTAATTTCATCTGCTCAATTAAGCTGATTAGGCACTTGTTATAATATCTTCATCACTGGATGAGTGAATTCTTTTAATATTTTTCTAAAATCATATTTTGTCTTCTGACTTGCCTTTTAATTTTCTGTGCGTGTGCAAGGGAGCTGTTGCTGTTACTTCCCAGGGGGTGAGATCATCTGTACTGTCTGGAGGCCTCCTCTGTGCAATCGTGGTCTCTCGCTAACACCAAGGCCCACATTTTCAGGAATAAACACAGTTGGGGATGGATGATTCCCTGGCTTCATAAAACCTCTAAAGAACATTAGATAATGTTCATTGTAGAAGTAAAGTTTAATTATCCTCTGTGCCAGCAGTTTTTATGTCTCATAAGAGATTCTGTTGGAGGATCACTGGGTATTTCCAAGATGTTTGGAAACTATGCATTGATAGAATTGTCTTCAACAGAAAGTCATTAAGTGTTTATGACTTTTGGTGGGTCTATCAAAACCACTTAGCTGCCATTGTTTCATTGTGGACTCAATTTTTAAAAAGTATTAAAGGGAGCTAACTTTGCAGCAAAGAAGTAGATGCACTTAGGTACTGAAAACTTGCTGAATTCTGGAAGAATAGGAACTTTGAGAATTATGCCTTATTGGGAGAAATACTTAAGGGGCAATTTTAGTCACTTTCTGTTCTATAGGGCCAGTGGAATAATTCAAAACATGGTGATTTAAGCAGACTGTGGATATGATGGAAGAAATAGTAAATCTAGTTTGAATGAGGTATCCAAGTTAAAAATAATTATATTAAAATCTTAGGAAAAAATAGGAACTGTTAAAAGTTAACCCAGCCCTAACTGGTTTGCCTCAGTGGATAGAGTGTCGGCCTGCAGACTTAAGGGTCCCAGGTTCGATTCCGGTCAAGGGCATGTACCTTGGTTGCCGGCACATCCTCAGTAGGGGGTGTGCAGGAGGCAGCTGATAGATGTTTCTCTCTCATTGATGTTTCTAACTCTCTATCCCTCTCCCTTCCTCTTTGTAAAAATCAATAAAATATATTTAAAAAAAAAGTGAATCCAGTGACTAAAAATGCTTCTACTCAGCAAATGAAATCATACACCAAATGAAACGGCAACCTACTGAATGGGAGAAAATAGTTGCAAATCATATATCTAATAAGGAGTTAACATCCAATATGTATAAATAATTCACATAAATCAATAGCAAAAGATCAAATAATCTGATTAAAGGATGGGCAGAAGATCTGAATAGACATTTTTTTTTCCAAAGAAGATGAACAGATGGCCAATATCACTAAGCATCAGGGAAATGAAAATCAAAACTATAATGAGATATTACCTCATATCTGTTAGATAGGCTATTATCAAAAAAACAACACATAACAAGTACTGACAAGGATGTAGAGAAAAGGAAACCCCTATGCACTCTTGGTGGAAATGTGAATTATTGCAGTATTATTTATAATTGCCAACATATGGAAACATCCTAAATGTCCACAAATAAATGAATGGATAAAGAAGATGTTGTATAGCTAATGGAATGTTACTTAGATCTAAAAAAGAATGAACTCTTGCTGTTTGTGACAACATGGGTACGCATTATGCTAAGTGAAAGAACTCAGAGAAAGAAAAATACCAAATGATCTTATATATGGAATAAAAAACACACAAAACCCAACCAACCAACCAACCAACCAAAAAAACAAACCAAACTCATAGATACAGAGAACAGATTTGTGTTTGTTAGAGGCAGGGGGTAAAGGGCAGATGAAATGGGTGAATGGGGTCAAAAGGTACAAGCATCCAGTTATAAATAAATCACATCATGTACAGCATGCTGACTATAGTTAATAATAGTATATGGCATATTTGAAAGTTGCTAAGAGAGTAGATCTTGAAAGTTCTCATTATAAGAACAAAACTAACTATATATGGTGACAGATATTAATTAGTGTACAATAAGTGATCATTTCAAAATATATAAAAGTATCAAATCATTATGTTGTATACCTTAAACTAATATAATGTACTAGAGGCCCGATGCATGAAGATTCGTGCAAGAATGGGCCTTCCCTACCCTGGCTGCCAGCACCACCTTCGCTCTGGCCAGAGTAGCCTTTCTGCCTTCATATGCTGCCCAGAGGCCTGGAGCGGCTGGCATGGTGGGGAATGCTTGTGTCGTCGCCATGGCGACAATGCAAGCGTCCCGCCCCGCCCCCAGCCACTCATATGCAAATTAAACCACCATCTTTGTTGGGTTAATTTGCATACTCACTCCTGATTGTCTGGTGGGCGTCACAAAGGTATGGTCAATTAGCATATTACTCTTTTATTAGGTAGATATGTCAATGATACCTCCATTTAAAAAAATCAGTCCACTGGAATATGTTTAATACATATTTTATAAACATGCAGGAAAAAATACAATAGAGCAATGTTGGTTACCTTTCTGCATGTCATGGTTACTTTTGAGATCTGATGAAAGCTGAGTGTTTTCTATCAAGGCAAAGGTGCATGCCCACAAAGTCAGCTACACTGCCCAAAACCACCGGGCAGGATTGGGGCCTTAAACAACAATGGCCAACATAAGAGGCAGAGTGGCTCATGCAGTGTTTCAGCATAAGGATGTTGCCTGTTTGTGATGCTTCATATTGAGTAGTTACCCGCTGACACATTCTTGTATTCTTTCAATGCAAAACAGAGAGGTGAACTAGTAAAACAAATGTAAGCACAATAAGAGGCAAGACTGAGAAAAGAGCCAACACAGAGAAGCCATATAATGGGAATGATGGAGTCTCTGAGAGGAAGCTGTGGGTATCTGCTTCTGAAAGTTATTCAAGATGACTGTTTTGCTGCATGTAGACAATGAGGGGCATATTCCATTTCCCCACTATGTCTGGCTGTAGTGGGGAAATGGCTGTGTAGTTTTTGAGTTCCCTTTACTCATTACCCTAAACCTCTAACATCTAAGGCAGTGCGCCTCAAAATTTCCAACCAAAGTACCCCCTATAATCTGAGAGTCATGAAGGGGAGCCCTGCAGGTCAGAAGACCTGGGCCAACCTGCAGGCAGCAAGGAAGATAGTCCACTTTTCTTATTATTTCAAAAACGTACCCAATTTTCATATTTCAATCTATAATATACTTATTTTAATATAGGAAGACTATTGTCCAGAAAACCGATCCAATAAGCAAATATGCTGCCGTTGGTCTACCACAATTGAAGGATTGATTTTAGCACCCTGGCACATCTCTGTTCTTCACCAACTAAATAGGTGGGGAGCAAGGTGACCTCACTTTCCCCAGAAAGTGGAGATGGTCGGTTGCAGCATCTTGCAAGATTGCAAGGGGGTCTGTAAGCCAGGCTGTGAGTCTCCACTGGTGCAGCTGGCCCTGGGATTGTAGTAAATATTCATCATTTCCTCCTTTTACTGCCCATTCAAGATTTCCTCACTAGGTCTAAGTGGTTTGACTGATGAGGTAACACAGGCCTTTAACCCCAAGGGGTCTGAAATCTTAGTTGCCTCGCTTGCACGGTGTGTGGTTGCAGACATTGTCACTTACAGTTGTTGTGGAAGCACCTGGAGGGGCCTGGAGGGAAAGGTGCAGATACGGAGAGAGGCATAAACGAAACCTGACATGGTAACCCTCGGTGGACAGTGGCTTATACATTTTGCTTTTTTCATATAATGTTTCATAGCTGCTTTTCTAAGTAGCAATAGGGTTGACATTTGAAACATCGTTTTTGGCTTGTGTACAGTATTTAAGTATACTGATATGTCATAATGTCTTTAGTCAGTATTCAATGACAAGAGATTTGTCTCCACAGTGTTTTTTGGCTCACAGCATTTGGGGTATCCATCTTACTTGGGTGAAACTTCTGCATGACCTTTCAGATGGACCTTGGAGAGTACGGGGGAAATGATTATGTCTTAGACTAAAAAATCCACTCAATGTGACATCAGCTTATATAATAGAGAATATAGAATTACAGAATTTCAAAACTACAGGTCTCAATAATTATCTACATTTATTTAATAGATTAAAAATAATTCCAAAGATTTAAGATGATATGCTTTACCATGATCATAATGAAATATGCTAACATACATATACGTCCTTAATATATTTTACATATGATCTCTTAAAATAATATTTATTGTTATCCACAATTTACAGATGAGAAACATATCTAACCAGTAGTGGAACCGAAACCCCAAACCAAAATTGTGTGACGGCAAAGCCCATTCTCACAACAATACACACGCCTGTTCCCACAGCCATTGTGAGCAGGTGAAAGTGGTGGCGAAGCATTAACAGGTGTGCAGGTACACTCTTAGCTCACAGGGTGGAGAAGCTGTGCCAATCTATGTTTATACTAGTACTGAACCCATTGAAATGTCACATATCAAAATCCCTGAGTCTAAGAACAAGAACTGGATTTCTCCACACAGTCCAGATAGTTACAACTCTCCGATTTTCATGAAAGCATTTTGGAAGTACTTTCTCTCCAACACCATTTAAAAAGATTAACCAGCAACTGGACAACTTAAACTATAGATTGGCTATGTTAAAATATTTACATCACAGTTAGATATTCAGGTGTTATTTCTCTATTGAAATATTTCCCAAAAGGATATTTTTGTCAAGTAAATTGGTAGATGGATAAGGGTAAATTATCGAATACATAGATCTATTCATTAGATAGAATTTATTGCATTCTCTAAGTAGAATTCTTCTGGGATAATGACCAGAAATGAAAACATCCATTCACACAATGATCATTTACTCATTTATCAAGGATTTATTGAGCTCCTACTATGTGCCAGACATTCTATTTGTTTCAGTGAAACAATTGATGATTAGACTACTTTTGTTGAATATTCATGATGATAATAATAAATTACCCCAAATGTTGAGATGTATTTTGAAGCTGCTTGAAACAACAAGTAATTGCGCGCGCACACACACACACACACACACACACACACACACACACAGTCTAGGTTGACTTAAACTTTGGATATCTTTCCCTCTTCTTTATTATAGACACTGCAGTATAGTTCTTTGGTTTCCCCAGGAAACATACTCTGAGATTTACTCATAAATGATTGAATGGGAAAGGCTGTTGGGGAACAACAGCTGACAGAGGTGAGGAAACCAGGATTGTGCTGGGAGCATTTGAATTGTGATGTGTCTGCAATTGAGACCTCGGCCAATGCTGTGAGGAGTGCTGGACCAGCTTGATCTTCAGAGTTCTCCAGCCCTGAGTCCAGGAGGCTCATTGCCTCATCGTTGAAAGGGGGTTGCCCCTGGGAAAGGAGCATGAACTTGAAGTGGTTCTTTTTAGCTTAGGGCAATTCTTGGGGAAGGACTCAACTGCCAACACTCACGGCAGCTGGGAGACTGAAAGCTGAGTCCTCACAGGGCACACTGAGCAGACACTGAAAGGAGTGACATGGTTTTGGAACCTGTTTTCCATAAAATAATCTTTGGAACTTGAGTGACTAAAGGCACATGAGAATTGGGGCAATTGGTGAGGAGTTATTCTTATTATTATATTTAAAATAAGTAATAAGGCTAAAGGTGGAGAGATGAGTTATAATTCAAATATGTCTTTTTTTTTTTTTCCAGTTTCACAAGGCAATCCATACAATCTTTTGCCAGAAGGAAGATGTGTCAATGGCACATAACAGAGACCTTGTTCTCCCTCATTGTTTGGAGCTGTGGTTGGGGAGCCCAGACAAACAACGAGTGCAGATCAGTTGCTGCATCGAAATATTTTTTTATTCAAAGATTAACTTTCAAGCAGAATTTTGGAAATGGGCCCAGATCTCCACTGACTTACCAAACGCCTGGAAGACGAGACTGAAAAACAGTCACATAAATCCAGGCTTGGCACTGAGGTGTGGGCATCCGGGAGGACAGCTACAGGTTCCCAAGACTGAGCATTTCCTGTGTACTTTGGTATCAGAGTGATGAGACATGCTTCTGGGAGGCGGACCCTGCCTGAGTGTAGAATGAAGGAATTAGGAAAGAGCAGGAATTTTAAAGAGAATACTTACAGATTTAGGAAGGTAAACACTTCAAAATATCTGCTCTGAAAATTAAAAACATCTCACATGTCCATTGTTGTGGAAAGAGTATTTATTTTCTGTCCTAGTCATAGTTATCAGGCGTGATTGAAGATATTTGTAACATATTAGAAGTCCCTGTGGGCCCAGGTTATTGTGTCGTCTGTGGAGTAACTGAAAGGAGAGAGCGTGTGGAGTCTGGACCACTCCTAACACGCGAGCTGCTGATGGCTCCGAACATGAAATTCTGATCTGTAGAAAAGGTGTAAACTGACATTGTGTTGCCCCAGAGAAAAGACCAGGAAGCAACGAGCAGTCACAGGGAGGCAGATTTTGATCTAACCTAGGAAAGGACTTTCTCACATTCAGATGTACCCACCCCACTTGGACTTGGTCAAGCAGAGGCTGATGGATGCCACGGGGACCTGAAGAGGCCTTTCCTCCACTGAGTGGGAGGGCAGGACATATCTGCCAGAGCCCTTCCTTCTCCTGAGTCCTCGAGGATGACTTTTTCTGCATTCTGCCCTTGCTCCTCTCTCGTTTTCAGTTATCGCCACCGTGACCACAATGAGTGCAGAACATCGGGCTGGCTTGAATTCAGCATGGCCTCTGCTCTCTAACCTGATGGAGGTGCAGCCTCGGGCATAAGCAGGGCGTGTAAAGGAAAGTGACTTGGAATTGGGCAGAATGTAGTTTGAATTCCTGCTGTTATGCTTTGGGTTAGTCACTTCCCTTTTCCAAACAGTAGATTTCTCTGCCTTGAATGGCCATGATAATACATAACCTCAGTGTGTCTCTGTGAGAGTTAGGTGAGAAGAATTGTTTCAAAGCGCCTAGTTTGGTATCTAGCCCAAAGTAGGCTCCCACAAACGTTCCTTCTTCTTTCAGGACCCTTCAACTTTCCTCTCTTATTCCGGTTACTAGAGGATGAACCTAATGCTCAGTAACTTCAACTCCACTCTGGTACTGCCTTTTGCCAAAATTAGGTCTCAGATTTGCTGCCAGAAAAAGTCAGGAAGAATAATAGAGTCCAAGAGGTTAAGCACTGCATAGCCGGATATTTCTCATCATAATCGAAACCTAATGCATCATCTTTCTCACTAAGTTGCCTCCTTTGTTCCTTTTACTGTCACATCTGCATCCTCTGTCTCTGGCCCCATCCCCAGTTCACGTCCTCTAAGGTGGCTGGAGAGGTGAGCCTGTGTCCCTGGAAACACGTTGGGGCTTCATATAGGAAGGGCAGGGGCCTGGGGCCTGGAAGGGCAGCTAGCAGGATGGGATAAGGTGCAAGGACTGGGGCAGGCGAGGGAGCAGGGCTTAGCAACGCCCTGTCAGACTGTGTGGTCCTCTCAGAAAGGGCCTCAGTCCCTGTGGTGCCTCCTTAACCTCCTGTGTCCACATGTGCCTGGGCATGTGGGTGGGGAACATGGACACAGAAGCCTGTAATCTCAGTATACTTTGGGAAATGCTCTTGCGAAAACTCAAGAGATCATTAAAACCAGCTACGACAATTTAACAGAGAGAAAAACATAAGTATTTGTAAGGAACTCAATATACTTCCTCTTTGATGATTTCATTAGTAACGCCATTGACTCTGTTCATTGCTGAGTTTTTGTTCGCATAAATCTGAATACAAACTAAAGATGTGCATCCCGGTGAGGGAGGATGCCTTTCCCTGCTTTCCTGTGCTGACTGCCCTACCCTGTGGGGCTGCTACTAACGGCTCACCTGACACCCTCTCCTGTCTGGGGGCCGAGGGCCATTGGAGCTGCCCCCTTCTGGAGGGACCTTGGAGTAGTTTGTACCCTTTCCTTGGCCAATAAGCAACTGGCTATGGGTAAAAAGGCCTCGTGATCTTGCCTAAAGACTTAGCAGCCTCTGTGGTGCAATTTATGTTCCAGAACCACTCTGCTTCCACGCCCCCTCCCCCCACCCCTGCCCGGGGGATCAGGCTGAAGCCACATCTTTCCTTATTTTGTTTCCCCCTTCCCTGTAGGCTCCCCTCCTGCCCTTACAGGTTTCTCATGAGAGCACACATTAATTAATTCCTAGCACAAACACGGCACCTCAGGTTCTGCTTCCGGAGCACTTGCCCTAAGATGCTGCTATGATCTATTTCTTCAATGCCCCCCACACTCTTTATCCCACATATTGAAAGGAATCCTACTCAACATGACACTTGTACAGCTGCAAACCCGCTTACTGCCCCCAGAGAGGAAGCAGACCAAGCTCAGCACCACCAGCACTCATCTGGGGACGATGTCCTGGAGCCACTGGTCTCAGAGCCTGTCACCTCGGGTGAGATCCAGCCCTCTCTGTCTCCGTGAACTTTTCACATTTCCTAAAGGAGGAAAGGTGGCCCAACCACCAACACAATGCCACCTGTCGGTTAGGAGACCAGAGGCTTGTATAGGGATAATAACGGAAATGAAAATGCCATTAACTGTCATAAACATTAGTTTGTTGACTAATTGATTTGGAAAGAAACGACATTTCTTGGTCAGTAAAACAATGGCCACAGATCTGCCCTCTAGGAGAATTTTACTTGCTTGTTATCCTTCCAAAGCATAAGAAGGATTTCTGTGGAAGTGGAGGAAAGAGGCCTTAGTCCATTGTCAGTCGTTACCAACTTCATTTGTCCTTGTGCTTGGAGAGTTCAGGTGGATGGTACTTTGAAGAATTTTGTTTACAGTACCGTTCCTGTAAGACTGTCATCAGCTGTCTGCTAGTTTTGTTTTTGAAAATTATGTTTGCTAAAAACTAATGACAGGAATATTACTGAGACATGCTTTGTGAATCTCCTGGCCTGTTAAACCCCAGGAATATGTCATACCTGTGAGGCTTCTGAATTTCAGTAGAAATTCTGGGGTTCACCTATTTTCATCTTTTCTCTTAATGACCTCAGAGCATGAGCAGGGTATGATGGATTAGAGTTTTGGCATAGGTTTCAGGGAGCACTTCTTAAATCTGCTTTTAAGTGTTGCCAAAATATTGCATTACAGTCAAATCAGTATTACAAAGGGAGGCATCATCATTTGTGTTTGGTGAGGAAGAGGGTACATTGTGAAGAGTTTGCTAAAATTTCTATGTATTCTTCTATGTATCCTCATTCCAATTGCTAGTAAGTCTCAGTTTCTCAATCAGTACATAATCTCTCTCTCTTTCTCTCTCTCTCTCTCTCTTCTCTCTCTCTCTCTCTCTCATCTGGCCATTGCAAATTTAGTCAAGCTAATAATGGAGTCTGTGGTCTGGAGCCCTGTGATCTCTTCTCACTCTTCCATTGGCTTCCACTGAGCAGCTCTACATTGGAGTTTACATTTCCTCTTGTTTTTACTGAGGCCAAGAGGCATCTCTAACACTATCTGATATTCTGCCATTTAAAACAACAAAGTCCTCTCAAACCTCACTGTCTGATGAAGTAGGGTCCTGAATCCCAAGAAACAAAGCATATTGCTACTATTAAACATGTGTTGTTAGCTCTTCATCCCTAAGCAATAGACTTCTTCCTGCACCCCATCCACCTTGACTCACTCAGTCCCACATTTTCTCTGCAACCCCACTCCAGATACCAATTTTCTTATTAATCTCAGTGGTTTGTTAACAAGTGACAGGAATCCTCAAAACCTAGGGAAGGCTAAAACAGGATTCAATAGATTCTCTTGGAAATCTAGAGTAGGAATAGAGCTAGGTCTTTATTCAATTTACTATCAATGGGAAACCAATAATCCCATAGACTTGGGGCATAAAGCAACCATTTCCATGCTCATGGATTCTGTGGGTGAGGAGTTCAGATAGGACAAGGCAGGAATGCCTAGTTTTTGCTCCATGATGCCCAAGGCCTCAGCTGGAAGATTCAGATTCCACTGGGGGTGTATTGACATCTTGGGCCTGGAGTCCTGGAGGTATTGTTATTTGCATGTCATATGGTTGAGGTTGGTTATTAGCAGAGCCTAATTCAGGACAGTTTCTGCCAATCTTGGTGACTTCTTCATGCGCCTTGGGCTTCCTCACAACATGGTGGTCTCAGGGGAATCAGACCTCTTTATGTAGTAGCTCAGGACTCCAAAGGACTATGTCCAGCTTGGAAGGCAGAAGCTATACTGCCTTTTGTAACTTACATTTAGAAGTCACCTGGCAATAATTCTGCTGCATTCTGTTGTTTACCAGAGAGTCACAAGCCCCACAAAACTTAAGAAGGAAGGAGGGATTGGATTCCATGTTTTGACGGGGAAGTAAATGCCAAGGTTTCAGAAGAGCTTGTGGAATAAGGAGGTACTGATTTGGTCATCTTTGGAAACACAATCTGTAGCCTCTCAATGGTACTAAAATCAGTACTTGCAAAACCATCAGGTACCTAAGCAGCTTCTTTCTTTATATCTGTTACTTTCTGCTCTATTTTTGCATATTGACTCTGCCTTTCAGTCTATATGTGGAATGGGGAGAAGAAGAATATGTTATTTCATGTTCCTTGATATCATATCACTAAAATGGGACAACAATATCTAATAATTATTATTGAGGATTAAGGAGACACTCTATATAAAAGGGACTAGTACAGACTAAATTAGAGTTATACAAGTCCAATTATAAGTTGCCAAAAAAGAATCTGGCCGAAACCGGTTTGGCTCAGTGGATAGAGCGTCGGCCTGCGGACTGAAGGGTCCCGGGTTCGATTCCGGTCGGGGGCATGTACCTTGGTTGCGGGCACATCCCCGGTGGGGAGTGTGCAGGAGGCAGCTGATCGATGTTTCTAACTCTCTCTCCCTCTCTCTTCCTCTCTGTAAAAAATCAATAAAATAAAAAAAAAAAAAAAAAAAAGAATCTGGTTTTCCAAACTTGGAGCTGGTGTCTTCCTTCGTTCAGTTGGCTGTGTCTGGGACTAGGGTCCCAGGCTGGCCCATGAGCGCAGGGGCTGTCATTTAAACCAGGCAGACACTTCTATATTTCCTACATTATTTTACCTCCCCAATTTATTTAAAAACTGTGTTGTCAGACTCAGAATTTTTATTCACCCACTAAAAGTATGAACCCTCTTAGAATTCCCCAAGTGCCCTTTGCAATTAGCAAAGCCTATGTAAATAGTTAATGAAACTCGTCAGACTTACTATAGAGATGGCAATGTTGTCTTCGCAAAATATTTTGTGGATATCAGTTTATTTTCATTTCTCAGAGCATCTTTATTTCAGCCAGGTCTAAGATGAATCTTGAGGTTGGCAAACTTGCCTCAGTAGTATTTGCATGAGTGCTTTCAATATCCATTCCAAACATGGTGTGTGCATCCCCCCACTCTAGCACACCCTGACAAAGAACATGTGTTCAGTGCCCAGGACCTCTAGGCTTCATGCTTTCCTGACCGTCATAAAGACTCTGTTTGGCCTATTCTACCGAACAATATTCATCATCTTCTGGATGCACTTAAATGAACTCTAGTCCAACCCCGTTCTGTAATGTCAATGTAACATCAGAGACTTTTTAGTTGTTCATAATCACAATAAAATGCAAACTCTGTGGAACGGGGATTTCTCTTTGGTTTATTTGTTGTAACACCAGCATCTAGAACAGTGCCTAGCACATACAGTGGATACTCAACGTGGGATGCATAGACAGTTTAATGTATTAACCCTTCAATGAATATTGACATTTTTGTGCTCAAAACTTAAAAGCCTAAAAGAATGCTGAAGTAGGTTGCTAATAATAAATTTTCGGATATTACAGGCCAGTGTCCCCCCTCAGTACCTTTTAAATAACAGAGATCCACTTTCACCCCTTAACCCCTGCCTTTGCACATACCAAGCCCACTTTCTCTCATTCACATTTTTGGATACTATCTGTTCAAATTCAGCAAGAGGAAGTGAGATTCAGAGTTTGGCAGTTAGTGCAACCTGTGAACCTGGGTGTCTCACCTGGGTACTTATCTTGTATGATTCAGTTATCATGGACTTTTTTGGAACATTGTGATTAGTTTCTGTGATAATTCCTGATTTGGTCCCTTTGACCTCCACACCGCCTTCCCCAGTGGAGACAGAAGCATAAAATGAAGGGGAAAAGGCTTTGGTGGATACACAAACTGTTGGTTTGAATTTTAGGTGACAAAATTCTGTATAGAACTGGGGAGAATTTGTTCATTTCTGCCCAGACCCAATACTGCTCTGGTGTACCCCAACGGCCTCTTCCAGAGGTCAGACCCTCCTTTTGTGGCTGGATGGATGAAGTGCTGAGCTGATGACATCACCAAGCTCCAGAAATGTCCTAGCCATGGCTTCTGAGACAAGGACTAGCCTGACCCCTGGCTCAGAAATCATATATATTTCAATTCTGGGACATACTTAGATTATACAAATAAAAAGTTCAGAAAGAGACTTGCAGCGTTGCTGATGTTATCCATCAAATTATTGAAGAAGAATTCTATTGTATTTAATGTTAACATTTATTGTATTATTTTCCATTTACATTGTCAAATTGATTTTTTGTATTTAGATAATTGTATTACTTATATCTTTAGAGCAACCCTCTTAGAGAGTTTCAATGTACATTAGCATATTAAATCACAAAAAAATATTTAGTAAGGAAATATTCTTTGTTAATATACAATATACAAAACTTACGTGACCAGATGAATTACGTGTCCACATTGTTTTCTTTCCCAGTAAACTATTAATAGCTGGGGGAACTAATAGAACACTTTGAGGAAAACACTGCCCTAAGAAGTCAGCAGTTCTCTAAGACCTCTGCTTTTGTGGGTAGAGGAACTCCTAAGGAAATGCTGCTCTTTCTATGGTCACTGCTGCTGCTGTTGGTTTTTTGAGTGCCTACTGTGGGTCAGGCACTGGGTCAGGTCTTTACATATATTCCCTCAAATCTTTACAATATCCCAACCAGGCGAGTTTGAAATACCTATTTTACCAATGAGAAAACAGGTTCATGGAGGTGAAATCATTTCCCCAAAGTCGAAGTGAACCCAAGTCTGTTTGCCTATGCGCACTTTGACTATGCAATGCTGCCTTTTAAATAATGCTATTTTTTTTTTTTTGCAGCCCAGGGTCACCTTGCAATACAATGCAATTCAGAAAGTTCACTTTCCATGGTTAAGACGAATAACTTTTTCTCCTTGTCCCTTAATGTTATTCCCTGTTTAGTACTGCTTGCATGTGCAGTAGTAATGTGAGCAAGAAGGTACCTGCAGTGATGGATAATGCATAGGCTCCTTAAATAATGTATTACCAACAGGGCATTAAAAGGTTATGTGTTCAATTGCTGATGTAGCACTAGAAAAGTGGATATGTTGGATCACGAAGGGAGAGGAACTAACAAATGCTTCTTCCTTTGAACCTGTGGAGCAGCAAATCTCACAAAATTGCCTCTGTAATTCTCTTGACTGTTTTTATCTCTCCCCACTCTAGCCCCAAACCCGCCTTTCCAACCATCTTATGGTGCCCGAAAGTCATTCTGATAGTCCTTGCTGTTGGCTTTGGGAAGGCTACTTCTTTCAATGCTGTACTAAAACCCAAGGTTGGACTACTGGAGCCTATTAATGACCTCATATCAGTTTTCTCGGTGCCAGTGCATTGGAAAATCCAGCTTAAGCAATTATACTGTACAATTATACTATGATTTGAGCGATATTTTATGACTGGTGAGAGAAACTCTGCAATGTATAGAGACTTTCTTCTTTTCTTGAACATGGTACTATAAGTTGCAATTGTACTTATTACATCGATCTGAGGGTAAGGCTCAAAGACCAGGTGATACCCAATTGATTAATTTATAGAATGTACACATAGAATGTGTTCTTCATAGTCACTGATAAAAAATGTAATCAGAATTAGTTCAGCAACAAAGATTCTGAGGTTAAAAAATACTCGCCCAAATTTATTTCAAAAACGCATTGTTAGAGAAATTTGAGGAACTCTCTCTGGTGTTTATGAAGTTACAAAATCCAAATAATGCTATAATTTCTCAGATGTCTTACAGATATTCAACTTCAATCAAAACCCTTAACAGAGAAATGAGAACTAAACTAAAATCACCTTAAAGTACTGCACTTTAATTTTTAAGATGGATTTGTTTGGTTATTGGTTTTCATTACACCTTCCAGTTGCCCAATTCCTAACTTAAGTATATCACAAATTTAAATTTTAGAAAGAGTAGCAAATGAAGAGGTAAAGCACTGCATTTATGGAAGAATTCCAGGAGTCTAAGGAAATTCTCAACTTAAGTAAGAGGAAAGAAAGCCAATAAAGCTATGAGATTCTCTTGTATTTTGATTAATTTCTAATGTCCATTTTAAGTCAACTCTAGTATTCATTCACCCAAAGAATGTAAGCTTACCGATATCACTGCATTTGTTCCAAAATCTGTTCTGGCCACTGAAATTAATATTGTAAATAAAATATTTACATATTATATAACCAAATGAAATGTCTGTATGTAGATGATTGCTACTTTTATAGAAGTTAGGTTGGATTTTTTTTAGAAAGACTGTATAAAAGTGATGGGCTAAAATATTTATATTGAATTAGTTATTTGTGAGATTCCAGTTAAAAATTAGAACAAATGGTGTAGAATAATTTAAAAATCTAGGGAGAGTTTTCACTTGGTTGAGTTTGAGAATGTTTTAAATATCTTTCTCCACTAAGTAAAAAAATCTTAGATGATACATTATAGGTGGTTTATACAAGAAAAACATTGTAAAACACCAAAATGCAGACTCAAACACCAAGAAAATGTCTTACCTTGGGTCAAAAGAATTTTAGAAATGTACATTTATATCTTTTACTTGACAATCATATATTTTACGTAGTGTTCCCCCTGTTATTTTAAGTACCAACCTGGCATCACAGATAGTTATTATAATATCATTGACTATATTCCCTATACTGTACTTTTCATCTTCAATTATCTTGCTCCGATTATTTTACAGAAAATAAAGTATTTTTCAATTACAGAAGAAATATTTCATCTGGACAATTACAAGTGATACTAGCTCATATTTCAGTAAATTAAGAGGTCTTGTTGCTTAGAGTATAGATGTCAGAGGACAAACTCATATTTGTATTGTTCTCTAGGGTATATCATGAAGGATGAAAAACTAGTAGTTTTGTTTTGCTTTGATTAAAAAAAAGAATATCATAGGCATTTGTCAGAAAAATTTAGGTAGCCCATTCTAAAATAAAAAGTAATTTAAAGAACAGTATTTTTTAATGTAATGAAAACCCTACATACTATAGCATAGTATAACAGGAGACCATGTCTAAATGATAATTTAAAAGACTCATTTATATGAAAAATAACATTTTAGCTTCTCTATGCTGATGGGCCCAGAATAAGGATTGTAGGAGAATTTTGAGAATTAACAAACTAGAAAACTGGGCTTAAAAAGTATTCTTCCATGCTTCCAAGAAAGTATAGAATTGAAACACAAAACACTTCATATTAGAAACATTTTTCATAATATCCATAAAGGAATGAATAGCAAGACTTGCATAAACTGTGGCAATTGTTTAAATGAGCCTACCATTCATTAACTCGACTGAATGCAGGAAGCAGCTAAGCAGGTTCATTCCATCTCTTCAGTCCCTTCCATCACTATGAAGACCTGTGGGCAGCCGGAGTATGACTGTTGACTGGACATGAACGCTGAGAGAAGCCACAGAGGGGCCACAATGACCATTCATAGGAACTCCACTAGGACCCCAGACACCAAAGCTGATTCATCTCCAAAATCCGACAAACTCACACACACAGAGAAGTACATAGAAAAGAAAATTAGATCATTGTCCCCAAATCATCTATGAACTATGACTGAAACCAAAGAAGGCTTAGAATTTTTAAGCTATAAGGAAAGTTAGTGATTATCAAATGAAGGCATTTATATTCTATAGAAAACATTTAATCATGCTTGAAACAGCATTTGTGTTATGAGGTACAATTTAAGTTGTACTTTTCATTCATTTTTGTGTTATTCTAAAATAATTTTATTAAATGATAGCCTAATGCTAATTTAATATTTCCAAGACATATATTGTTTTCCCCAACCTGTGATAGCCAAAGCCTTTACGTTGAGATGATCTACTATTACTTGTATATTTGAAATCAGATAGATGACCAGCAAGATAAAAAATGCTACTTTAAAAGCATAAGTCTCTGGATCAAATTATTGCAAGTGCTCCTTAGCTCCCTCAGGAAAGGAAAGAAACTGCTGACATACTGGAGAAGAAACAGGCTACATACATTAGCGAGGATTCAGGTTGTCTTGTTCTTCTTTGTGTGTACTTGTTGTCAACGAAGTATCAGGTGAGCAGAGCACAGTCAAATTTATTTATTCTCTTCTCAAAACTTACCATGTACATCAATCAATCAATCTGGGTTAAAAAATATTCAGTTGGTATTTTATTGCAAGACTGCCCAGAACCTTTAAGATTCTAAATTTCTTGTGAGCCTCTAAGTGTTAGACGTTGTATTGAGCATTTCCACACATTTTGGACTATGAAACCCTTTTTCTAGCACTTCATAGTTTCTGAAACACAGACTGGGAAATGCTACCATGGCTGGCCAAATACTGGGAAAATGTGTTTGTTCATAAAAGTGGATATATATATATATATATATATATATATATATATCTAATTTAAGTGGAGATATCTTTTAGGTTTAGCATGTTACTATATCTGTGCGTGTAAAAAAAGTAATAATATTTTAGAGCTGGGACATATTTTTCACTTAATCTAATAATCTGTGTATACGTATTATAGCCACAAGTATTCTTAGAACCTATTTGGAAACAGTCGGAATGAAGGATTTCAATGGATGAATGAATGAATCCAGCCCCTTGTGCAGCCTGGCTATTGCAGGATCCTTTACCCTTTGCCATTGCTAAGTACTGAGTCAGATTGGGATGGATTTTGGACAGGTCAGAGTGGATGGCCTTTCCCTTACAAGTGGGAAGAAGGAAGTGAGGTAATGAACTTTGGAGGTAGTACTCCTACTTCAGGACACCCCTTAGTCGTTATTTAATGGGGTTCCATTGGTGAATACAAAAAGTTATCTACTCATTAAACAAGGCCACCTGTGTCTCTCTGTGTGCTCAAACAGTTCTCTGTTTGGAGGCCGAATTCATGGAGTGAAACTGCATTAATTGACTTATGTTAAAAAGAAAGATCCTCTTATCTTGAGTTATGTTTTGATGCCTTGAAAGACTTAGTGGCAGGTTATGATTTATGACTTGTTGTACATGATTTATGGGTCATGTTCATAATTATATTGATAAAATAAACATTCCTTGCATATGCAGTTCCATTATGCACTTAAATATAGAAACAGTATTAAATGCTTTCAAGTTTTTCTCAAGGACTTCAGACCCGAAGTCGACAATAATAATGATTTGTAATGTTTGGGGAGCCTGTGAAATTAGTTAAAAGTATTCAAACTGTTATAACTGTGCTTGCTGTTGCCTGGTCAGTGTTGTGTCTTGAGACATGGCCAATCATGGTCCAGGTAACCATGGTGATGGTTCAGATAACCATATGTGTTAAGACAGACACAGGGCCAGCACCTGGAACTAAAGTTGTTGACTTGCATAGGACAGTTTGGAACTCAGACCCAGCTTCAGAGACTGGGCAAAAGTCCAGGCTGGTTATCTGGGTATGGTATTTTAAAGGTATGGTGCATCTGGGAGTCTACCCTAAAGTTAGGATAAGGCATCTGGAGGTCTGTCCTGAAGGAAGGTAAAGGTCGAAGGTTACACTTTGAAGGGAACAAGCAATGAGATCAGGAGAAATCCCCTAGGAAGGTTGACTACCCTCCAGGCAGGACTCCCCAGGAGTGTAGAGTCAGGTTACCCTGGCCCTTGGTTTTCTGAGCTCAGAATGTGAATGTTAGTGTTGTCAGAAGTAATTAAATTGGGAAACTGACGTTTATCAAATTCATCAGGGTCTGATGATTAAAAACCAAAGTACCAATTTATTTCTTTACAGTCAAAACTCAATGCAAAGGAGATATTAATTAGATCTACTACCTAGCTTATTTTCTCCTTGTAGACATATCTACATGGGAATCAAATGATAATCAGAGAAATATAGTAGAGCATGAGCTCTTAGCAAGAGTAGGTATCTGATGCATTAGTCGCATGCACTCATCCCCATTAAACTATTCTGCCCGGTGAATAGTTTCATGCTACCTGGGGTAAGGCTTCTTCCTTGCACAGGCAGGAGACAGTGTCAGAATTTGCCCCTTGCCTGTCTTTTTCTCTGCCTGCATTACTAATCATTTCCATTCTTCTTAGCACGATGTCTTTTTAGATAGACCAGTATCTTTTTTGTCCTTGTCAGGTAGTGCTGACCTGAGGTCCATTCTGCCTCTTGATGGTGAATTGGCATAACTGTTTTCTGAACCATTTAAATGTTTGTTTTAAGATTAGCTCTTAGAGATGATCAACTTTCCAAGTTCCTGGGGTGGGACAGTAGTGGGAGAAAACCCCCTCATTGTTGAACCCAAGAGCTACTACAGTGGGTAGTAAAGCCGAGCAATAAGGATGCCAAAAACAGCCATATTTAAAGACCTAAGCAATAGGAAAGTGGAGGACAGAGGTGAAAATACCATCACATTTATTGGAACAGTACTAACCGGCTAAGGCACAACCCTATCTATAATTAGATTCAGTAGTACAGATGGCAGAAAGCAAAAACATTCCTTCTTCCCTCCCTCATCCCTGCTTTCCTTCCAACAATTTAAAGCTTAATGGCTTCCATATACAGCTGCTAAAATAAAATTGCCAAATATCAATTCTTAAATAACAATTTGCATTCATATTTGAAACATTCCATGCTTGCTTGATGCTGTTGCTGTTTGTTTGTTATACCCATCCTCTACCTTGGAGACTTGTTTTTCATCTAGATTGCCTTTTCGATGGTAAAAGTAGATATATTTTCACTTATCTATGAACTCCATCTTGATTTGCCTCTTCATAGGTATTTTTTTTTTATTGTTTACCTTCTTTTGGTCTTGTTCTTTACTCCCAATGGGATGATGCTGGATGGATACTTCATTTCTTTACTGATTGCCTCACTGAAACATTTGCTTCAATTAGAGGAATTGGCAAATCTAAAAGGTTCTTAAATATTTCAGAAAAATAAATGGCAGATAAATTTCCTAAATAGTTAGTTGTTGGGACTTCTGGGAAGATGGGGTAGATGTAACTTTCCCTCCTCTTCCCATTAAGTACAACTAAAACCCATGGATATTGTAGATAAAATAAATAAAAGAAGACTTTGGAAGGAGGAAAGAAGAAAGTAGACTGGCTGGGACTCATGAAATAGCATGGTGATGAGTTGCTTGGATTTTCTTTTCTTTTTTTTTTTTTCCTCAGATATTCCAGACCTGGAGCTAAAGGAGTCAGCGATGTGGAAACAACAACAGGCACAGATGACAAAACCTAAACAGAAAGCTCTGTCTCGGGCGGCCCAGCAAGACAGAAAACTTTTAGATGAATAACTTCTCTATTTAAAATGTTTTAACCATAAAGTTGATATATGTTTGTTTCTATTTTTAATAATTTTAAGTTAAATAATTTGCTTCTTTAAAAAATTTAATATTTTATACTTATTGTTTTAATCCACCTGTCATATATTTGAGTTAATGGTGTGAAGGAAATATCTGTATCATTTTAACTTTCAAATGTTTATTTTAGCTCTAATTTTCACTCTAAATGGTCTCAGTTTTTGATCAACTATAATAACAGGGGTCAAAATAAATCTATAAATGTTAAATTCATTCAATAACCACTTATCAATATACTTGACTAAGTACCAAATGAATTAATACACTTACCATACTCTTTTGCTGGTGCGGTTGCAAATATAATCATTCTTCACAAGAAAGGGTTCACAAAAGATTATCCGGAGACAGTTGACTGGGGTCCTCTGGGATGAATAATTAACTCCAATTAGGGGAATTCAGTTACACTTGCTGTGATCATCATAAAATGTAAAGAAAACTGAGAACTAGAGACATTAGTGACTAGACTAAATTTACACACTTTAGGGACAAGATTGTAGTAAGAAACTATCTCTCATTTCTCTGCTCAATGCTGCTTCTATCACATTGCAAATAACCTTAAAGTAAACCTATCCATTCATCATATAGCATGTGTTTTTGACTACTAGACAACAATTTTGCTGAATTAGCTTACTTTAATTTTCATTATTTACTCTTGTGTGGGGAAAAGATAGGATTAAAAAAAGTGGGCATGTTACTCTTTCTTTTCATTCTTTTCCTCTCTAATTTATTCTTTTTTGGTGCATTATTGAATTTCCTCTCAACTTATGATTTTTCACAAGTTGAGAGATGAGAACTGGGTCACAATAAAACAGTAGGGCAAGTAATTTATGATCACATTGGAAGTGCCATTAGTTTCATTGAACGGCCTTAATGTGATTAGCATTGTTTATAAAAATGTTTCTACATCTTGTGAAAGGAATATTCAAATGATATCATCATTGCTTCAGATCCATACTTTTTAAGTTTCTATAATTAGGTTACTATGTAGAACCAGTGTGAACGAGGCGGTTAAGATTTAGTATGGGTGTGATTAGAAGTGTTAGAAAGCTACTTGTATATTTTGATATTGTTTAAAAAAGAAAAGCCTGACTACGCAACTAAATAGTGCGTGTACACACACGTGCACACACGCACATGCACGCACACATGCACACACACTTCTCTTTGAGGGTGAATGTGGCACAGGCAAGGAGCTTAGAAAAAAATAAGTAATTTAAACTGTTAGAGTGTGTTATCATTAACCATTTCCTTAAAAAAATAAATACTGTATTCTAGTGCTTTCTAATTTAGTTAGCCAAGAAAATTAGAATCATTAAGACTGGAAATCATAAAATAAAAATCAAATTTATCCAATGCCTCAAAGGAAGGCACTTGTAATTGCTTCTTTTTCTCAAGTATTTCATTATTCTTGCTGGTGGAATGCAAAATGAATGGCTGGTCTAGAGCCTTTCCAAAGGCACTGGGTGCTTAGATAATAAAACACAATCTTTGGCAGAGAAGAGATTGTTTATGCTTTTCTTTTATTGCTTACTAAAGGCTAACAGGCTACTTTAGAGAGATCGATATTCCTGAATTGCAAACTTTTTAGAAGCCTAAAGGAAATGAATCTTTGTCAAGTAAATGTTATCCCTCTCTCTGCTATGGAAAGCAAAGCTGGTTCTCCCTTACAAATTTAACTTGCCCTGCTTTGGTGAAAAGGAGAGGTCGTCTTCCAGGAGCTCATGACTAGTTAGTGTTAGCTTTATGATAACCAGCCCACTCTTCCTTCTTAAAAAGTATGAGCTGGGTCTGGGGCTCCAGAGAGTTCCGAATATTTGCAGGATGCGAATGTTTGCTGAGGCCATGACTAAATCATCTCTTTCTTTTCTTCAGTCTCAAGTCTTTATTTTAAATATCACCTCCTCACTTAGGGCCAATCATTCTATCTCTCCCTCTCTCCTCTCTCTCCCTTCTTCCCTCCCTCCCTATCTCTCTTTCTCCCCCCCTTCTCTCCCTCTTCCTGTTTCCCCCTCCCTCCCACCCTCTCTGTCTCTGTTTCTCCTCCTTCCCTCCCTCTCTTCCTCCTCCCTCCCTCTCTTCTTCCCTCCCTCCCTTCTTCTCTTACTCTGAGAAAAGAGCAGAAAAAAAAGTGATAAATATCACCTCCTCATTGAGGCGTTCTCTGGCTCCTGAGAGCAGTTGGACTTCCTGGTGTATGTTCTCAGTGCTATTAGTTTTCTTCTATCATAGCACTCTTCTCATTTTTTTTGGGGTTAATATTTGTGTAACTTCCTGTCTTCTCTGCTACACTGTAAACTCCATGAGTACAGAGAGTGTCTCATCTTCAAGACCAGCGTTTGGTTCAGGATCAGACACAAACAAATGTATGTATTCGCAGGACCAAGTGAATGTCATTAACATCAGGTAGGGGTGGCCCCCCCCACCCCCCCCCCCACCTGATGCCTTTGGAACCTGCATGGGGCATCGTTCCTCTCACCTCCAACATGAAGAAACGAAGCTCAGGGTTGACACGATTTACCCTGCGTCCACAGTGAGAGGTAATTCTGGTAGTTTTAAACCTTAGTCTGTACATTGCTCAAGTCTAAGCTTCTTCTACTCTAAAATGCTTCCTTCAGCATCTTGTAAATTCCAGCCACTCCTGATCCTGGGAGGCAGGCTAGAGGAACCCTAAGCTCCCCCTTCCCTGCAGTCTCATTGCAAGCTTTGCCCAGGGGAGTCTTGTTTGCCCCATTCTTAGCTAAAATCAGTGTCAAGTGGTGATAGGCCGAAGGCAGCATTCTTGTCCTCCAGCTAACTCACAACTTTTGGGGTGGAGAAGAGGAGGGTAGCCTCAGTGGCATCTTTAAAGACCAAATTAAAGAGTGAGACCCTATTTAGACATGTTCTGGGCTGCACTAGGGCCACAGATGGACAGCATCAACACTACCCTGGAACATACTAGAGTTTCAGACCTCCAGGAGAAAAACAAACCTGATCCAGTCTACCTAATAACTCGAAGATGTATAGAGGATTTAACCAGAGCAGTCTGCGCCATAGTGCAAAGGAAATTCTAGCTCAGGATTTCTGAAAAATGAGAAAAGCCACACAAAGAATTTCAAACAGAGATGGGACATAATCAGTACTATATTTTAGAGAGGTTATTTTGGTAGCAGAGTAGAATATGCATCATAGTTGGGCCTGGTCTACAGGGAGGGAGACCAGTTAAGAAGCTATTGCAATAACTGAAGCAGACTTTTCAACAGCAATAAAAACCACAATCCAAGTTTTCAGAGAATATAACTGCAATATATAATTCTATGTATCTAATTTATATTTTAAGACTGAGGATAAAATAAAGAAATTTTCAGACAAAGAAGAGCAATAGTTGACCATTCATGGACCTTCACTGAAAGAATTTTTAAAAGACTTACTCTAGGGAAAGAAAATTCACTCTAGGGAAAGAAAATTCAACCAAGAAGGAAGGACTCATGAAATTATGAATGATGATTAAGAAGTTGGTACTTATATGGGTAAATCTATGTATTGACTACATATTATAATTGGCTATTTGAAGAAGATTTTGGTGAGGGCATGCAAGGAACTATTAACAGAAGTTATGATTGAGAAATGATTTTATAATAAACAATGGGATAAAGTTTTAAATTTTCATTGTTACTGTTACAAAAGATATTAAAATGATGGCAAATAAATTTTTACTTCAGAGAACCTATTTGAAGTTGAATTATTTTTAAGAAATAAAAATTTCTTCTTACTTTACTCAAATAGTTTGAATTGAGGATATATATATGGTTTCTCAAAGTTACTTGAGAAAAGATATTCATTGTTTTTGAAATTTGTAAACTTTAAATTCTTGCTACTAAATACTCACAAAACACTTTAATAGACACACAGAGCAAAAGTAAATGTAATATAGTCAAATGGGCAAGAAAGAATTGATAAAATAGAACAAATATAATAATAGTAATATGTGGAGAAACAAAAGACAGGCAGAAGGGATGTATTTAATATAAAGCAAATTAAGGTCCTGTATTATTTGAGAGGGTGGTAAAGGTATTAAATATATTTACAGAATGTTAATCAAATATATGTATATTAAAATTTAAGGGGTAGCACAAAAGTGAGATTTTTAAAACAGTTTTCTCAGTAAAAAATAGTTAAGCAAAAAAAATAAATTAGTAAGAATAAAAAGCATTTGAAAAACAAGTGATTGAATACATGCATGCACTCAAGATTTAAACAACATTCTTTTCAAGCACTCAAGAAATATTTATAAAAATAGACCATGTAGGAGTCCATAAAGCAAATATCAAAAGAGAGCAAAAATCTGGTATCACACAGAACATCTTATCTGACCACAGTGCCATTAAGCTAGAAATCAATAACAAAATATAATTAATTTTCCCATACTTTTGAAACTTTAAAAAAAAAACTTTAACTCGTGGATCTAGTAATCAGCATAAAATTTGAGAAACTAAATGAAGAGTATAAATGTTGCATAAAGAGGTTTAGTGATTCTACCCACAAACAACAATTATAAAAACCAGACAAAAATTGGAAAATGATCAAAAACACGAGGAAACTTGAGACAAGTTTACTCATTAAGGACTATTACTGCATGGGATAAAAAATATAAATTAATGACATTTCTGCCTGGGGCCATTCCACAATCCCATTACTTAGTCAGATACTGACATTAGTGACTTGAAGGGGCAAATGATAGTTTAGCAGAGCAGCTAGAAATTTTAAGGAAAAATTTGAAAGCAAAAGATCAACAGAATGGCTAAAATCCAAACTCTGAGCATAAACTCTGTCCAAATCCTTAGTTAAGTATGGAACTATGTACTACACACAAAAGATTCAAGAGCTGCAAGAAAAAGCAGGTAGAATTTAGAGCAAGAGGTTACACTTGAAAAGTACAATTTTTTTCTGGTAAGATTTTTGATTTTCAGTTCATTTGAGCACATTTCCCAACACATGCATAGTGAAAACTATAGAAAGTGGAAACTTTATTGGCTTGAAGTGTCATAGCACAGAACTTAGGGCTGGCATAGCAACTGGAAATTTAGGGAACAAAACTTGCAATCAAGGGAAGCACTGAGAAGATAAACCTCAAAATGTGAGTATAAACCCTCATAAATCTTTGGCTGATTGTTAAACTACACAGGTGTAGGATAGATCTCTCCAGGGGCCGAGCTGAAAAATCAGCAGGTAGATACCAAAATCCAGCCCATGCACGAAATCAGCTGCTGCACACCAAAGACATGAGAGACCTCACAATTTGGTTCCAGACAAATTAATTACCTATGAGGACAAAGAACTCCAAAAAAACCTCAGAAAAATATGGCAGATTCTAGAGTTTGTGCAGTGTATAATGTATTATTTATGTCCAATTTTCAACCAAAACTTACTTGATTTGCAAATAGATTTTTAAATCCTATAATCACAAAAAATAATCAATAGAATCTAATTTTAACTGGCCCATAGTTGCATTCAACAACAACAAAAAAACATAATGGCTTTATAAACATGTTCAAATAATTTAAAATATGTTAAAAAATTAAAGGAACACATGGTGTATAATGAGTGAACAAATAAGAAATCTCAACAGAGAAATGGAAACTATAAAAATGAAACAAATGGAAATTCTAGAGCTGAAAGGTACAATAAATCTATAAAAAACTCACCAGATGGATTTAATAAAAAACTTTTACATGGCTGAGAAAAAAAAAATCAGTGAATTTGAAGATGGGTAATAGAAATTCTGAAATTCTGAGAACCTATAAAAGGATTAAGGAAAAGTAAAGAAAGACTTAGAGACTTGTGGAACAATAGCAAGAGGTTCAACATATATGAAATCAGAGCTTCAGAACGTGAGAAGAAAGAGAATGGGGGATAGAAATATTTGAAAATTAATGACTGAAATTCCTAAATTGGGTAAAAATCTTTAACTTATCCAATAAGCTCAATAAATACCAAATAAATTGAATACAAATAAGCCAGGCTAAGTGCATCATAGTCAAACTTCAAAAAGCCAAACAATAAATCTTGATTAATCAAAGAACTTATATGCATATATGCATAACCCATGGACATAGACAATAGTGCAATGAAAGTAGGGGGTAAGGAGGGTTCAGCGGGGAGGGAATCAAAGGGGGAGGGAAGAGGGACATCTGTAATACTTTCAACAATAAAGATATATTAAAAAAATAAATCTTGAAAGAATCAAGAGGAAAAAAATTACACACTTCATACAGGTGAACAATGGTTAGATTAATGGGCAATATTTCAAAAGAAACAATAGAAGCCAGAAGTTGTTGGAATGACATATTCAAAAAGTGAAAGAAAAAACTATAATCAGTAATTCTATATCCATCAAACTATCTTTCAAAATTGAAGTGTTAAATTCAAAACATTTCAGATGAAAAAAATTCATTGCTAGCAGTCTTGTACTTCAAAGTACTCTAAAGAAATTTTTTCAAAATGAAGGAAAATGATACCTGGCGGTAACTTCATCTTCAACAAAGATGAAGAAGAGCATTAGAAATGGCAAATAAATATGAGTGTATATATATATTTACCTTCAATTTTTATAAATTTCCATTGCAAAGTTTCTATATTTTCAGAAGTAATTAAAAACTAACTTTAAGTAGATTATGATAAATTAAAAATGCATGTTGTAATCTTTGAAGTAACCTAAAAAATAATTCAAAGAAATGACATTAGAATTGTCAACAACACATACCATGCTGACCAGATGGATGTTTGATAAAAGCCCTTGATTGCCAATCAGTGTTGGTCACTCAATATTTTAGATTAGAAAATTGCTTGAGACAGCTGCCAGATACAGTCTTTTTTTTGAGAGACAAGTATTAGCCTGTCATTGATCACGGATTGAAACTATCTATTATTAAATGACATAAATTGTTTTGAGACTTAAAATGCTGTGCATGCAATGGGTTATGTCATAAAAACATTCCACTCAACAGGGAGCTACACAGAGGAGTCCCTCATCAAAAATAAATGGTGTATTCAAGAATATGCTATAGGAGAATCTACTGAAGGAACCTATTGCATACATAAGCAAGTGGCAACTATGGCTTTAAATTTCCCTGGTGAGTTACTTAACCCATATATGATTAATATTGAAGGAGCTCAAAAGAGCAACATGTCTTACAGAAATGTGAGGTTTAACACTCATCACAATGGTGGCTGCATTGTGCCTGCTGATGGCCAGACAATTACTGTAGAAAGTTAAGATCAATCCACTCAGTGGACAGAATTCATAGTGATGTTCTAAGAATTAGAGAAACTAAGTGATATTAACAAAAATGTGCTATGAATTAATATTGACTCTTGAGCCTTAGATGACTGAAAAATAAAAGAAATCCTGGTATCAAGTTTAATGTTATGGAGAAGAATTATAGGTATTATAGTAAGCATTCTCTACCTTGTGCCTTCGCCCCTCTCTACCTCCTGGTATTTCAACCTTGTGTTGTCCCCTCCCTTATTTTAACAGGGATTGTCTGTGTGACCAATAACATAAGGTGGAAATAATGGCATATCACTTTCAAGGTTAGAATATAAAAGACACTGATTCTGTCTAGGTTCTCTCATTCAATTTCTCTTCCTTGGATTACTCATTCTGCTGAAAGCTAGTTGAATGTGGCATGCAGATGACTGCAGCCATCATAGACAGCTCAACAACCACTTCATGAGAAACTAAACACCCAACTAAGTTGCAACTGAATTCCTTACACCCAGAAACTGTGAGATAATAAGTACCTATTTTTAAAAATTGTTTTTTGGGGTAATTTGTTGTGTAGCCACAGATAAGTAATACAGATATGAGAAGGAAAAAATCAAAGTGAGTCAAGTTGATGTTCAACAATAAAACCTTTTTTATTCAGAAGGGCACCAGAGTCAATAAATGAATATCCTTACTGGAAGTGGCCTTTTGGGTAAATGAGATCAGTGGTCATGGGGACATTCCAGCAATTCAATAATGGGCAAAAGAAAGGTAGATCTCACAGACTATTTTGTAGGCTTAAAATGAGATTAAAATTTGTTTGGTTTGTCAATAGGTTGACGACAGACTGAAGGCTTCTAAATATGGAGAGAACCCAAACAGGCAACATTGGTCATGACTCCAGTAGGATACAGAGGGTTTTGAATGTGATAGACACTTATTTTGAATTTGGATTTGGTAATGGAAGCAATTGCCTCCAATACCATCAGATGATTAGACAGAAAATATTTCAAGTTAGATCTTCACAACAAGGAATACATTTTACTGAAGATGCAATGCAACAGTAGGCTAAAAGTACCATATTATACTATTCACAGAGCAGTGAATTATTAGAAAACTGAAATGGACAATTAAAACACATCTTACTAAATTGGGGCAAAGGATACAGAATTAAAGAGATGGCTTACATTTCTAAATGAATGTATGACATTAGGGGATAATCAGCAGATATATTGAGAAATACATAGAAGAGAAGAGGGAAAAGTAGTGTAGATATATTGGACAAAGGGATGACTCAAGATACAGGCAGGACTGAGCCAGATGGCACAAGATTACATCATGCTACTCAGAATGATGCTCAATTTAAAACATGAATTATTTTTCTTTTTTGGGAATTTTCCATTTAACATTTTTGGACCCTCATGAACAAAACATTTATGTGTAAAAATCCTGAACAAAACATTTTTCAAATAAAAATAAAAATATATAAATGAATAACCTGCATGGCATGGCTCAGTGGTTGAGTGTCAAACTATGAACCAGGAGGTCACAGTTTGATTCCCAATCAAGGCATATGCCCAGATTGTAGGCTCGATCCTCAGTGTGGGGTGTGCAGGAGGCAGCCAATCAATGATTCTCTCTCATCATTGATGTTCCTATTTCTCTCTCCCTCTCCTTTCCTCTCTGAAATCAATACAAATATATTAAAAAAAAAGAATAATGAATTTAGAAATGGTGTTTTATCTCAGTAATGTAAGGATTCTTTAATATTTGAAAAGCAACCAATATATCTCACAATATTCTCTTTTATATAGTGTTCTCTTTTATTTACACTAATAAAAGAGAAAGATGCAAATTGACCATACCTCTGCAATGACCACCAGCCAATCAGGAGTGAGTAACAGAGATGCTGGATTAATTTGCATATGCAGGTGCAGAGAATAGACTGAAGACTGAAGAGGCTTGGCTTCTCCGCTGTGGCTGGAGGGAAGGCCTGGGTCCTGGATGCCAGAGGAAAACTGGTGCCAGCAGCCAGGGGAAGAAAGACCTATTGCATGAATCTTTGTGCAATGGGCCTTTAGTATTAAAATAAAAGAGAGAAAAATATGATTTTTCTGAATAGAGGTTAAAAAAAACATCTGGTAGAATTCAACAGAACCAATAAAAACTCTTAGCAAACTAGTAATAAAAGACATCTTCTTTAACTTGATAAAATACAGGTATGATAAATTTACAACTAACATTATGCTTAATGGTAAAAGCCTGAATACTTTGTTGTTAATTAAGATCAGGAACAAGTCACTATGTTCTTTCACTGAAAGTCGTGAAAGGCAAGAAAAAGTAAAATAAATACAGGTTGAAAATGAGTATTATTAACGTTGTCAACATGGTTATGTATGTAGAAAGTCTAAAGAAATCTATCCTATCTAATAAAAGAGTAATATGCAAATTGACCATCACTCCAACACACAAGGTGGCTGCCCCCATGTGGTCAAAGATGGCTGCCCCCATGTGGACATAAGATGGCCACCACAAGATGGCCAGCAGGGGAGGGCAGTTGGGAGGGACCAGGCCTGCAAGGGAGGGCAGTTGTGAGGGACCAGCCCTGCAAGGGACGGCAGTTGGAGGTGATCAACCCTGCAGGGGAGGGCAGTTGGGGCAATCAGGTTGGCAAGGGAGCAGTTAAGCATCAATCAGGCTGGCAGGGAGTGGTTAGGGGGTGATCAGGCTGGCAGGCAGAAGCAGTTAGGGGCAATCAGGAAGGCAGGCAGGCGAGCATTTGGGAGCCAGCAGTCCTGGATTGTGAGAGGGATGTCTGACTGCCCGTTTAGGCCCAATCCTACCAGAATCGGGCCTATATGGGCAGTCGAACATCCCTCGAGGGGTCCCAGATTGGAGAGGGTGCAGACTGGGCTGAGGGACACCCCCCCCCCATGCACAAATTTTGTGCACTGGGCCTCTAGTAGAAATTATAAAGAAAATAAGTGATTTTAGCCAGGCTGCAAAATATAAGTTGAGATTAAAAATTCAATTGCATATCTGCATATCAACAAAAAACTCTTGGACATTGAAATGAAGCACAACTTTGTTTACCAGACAACTTTACTTATAAAAGCACAAATATAATTCCTTTGACTAAATTTAACAAAAATGGGTGAAAACCACACATTATGTCACTAAAAACTACAAACCTTTGCTGAGAGCAATTAAAAACCTAAATAAATGGAGAAATATGTCAGCTTATATATAGGAAGACATGATAGATGCTAATTTTCCCCAAATTGATTTATAGACACAATGCAATCCCAACAAAACCACAGCAAGCTTTTGTAGAAAATGTCAAGGGATTACATTAAAATTTATATGGAAACAAAAGACCTAGAATAGCCAAAAGTACTTTAAAAAGAACTAAGTTAGAGAATTTATACTACTTGATTTCAAGACATATTGCAAAGCTATAGGAACCAAGGCAGAGTGGTGTTGGTTTAAAAGATAAATACATATAAAGGTCAATGTACCAGAATAGATTTTGGAGATAATCCCACTATAGGTTTAATTGATTTTTGGCAAGGGATGTAAGGCAATTCAATGTAAGCATAGTCTTTCCAAAAAAATGGTACTAAGGCTATTGGATATATGCACAAAAAAAGCCAACAATGTATCTAGAGTCCAGTGATGGCGAACCTATGACACGCGTGTCAGCACTGACATGTGTAGCCATTTCTGATGACACGTGGCCGCATACCGAGGATGAAACATTTGCTGCTCCTGAGGATGAAACATTTGCGACTAGAGTCTTGGAGTTAGTTTTTTCCTCAAAGTGACACACTACCCGAGTTATGCTCAGTTTTTTGGCAAAGTTTGACACACTAAGCTCAAAAGGTTGCCCATCACTGACCTAGACTATATATCACAACTCTGATTGGATCATAGATCTAAACATAAGAGCCATAAAACTTTCAGAAGATAACACAGAAGAAAATTATTATAACCTGGGGGTAGGAAATTATTTTTTGAGTAGAATTCTAACAAATGAACCATGAAAGACATAAAAAGATCATTTAGACTTCATTGACATTTAAAACCTTTTCTTTAAAATAAGAAATGAAAAGGCAATTCTCCCTCTAAATACTTAACAGACGTATGTCTAAAGGATTACTTATTCAAAATATGCATTAAAAATCATTACAACTAAAAAAAAAAAAAAAAGACACAAGATTTTAAAAAATTCACAAAGGATTTAAATAGGCATTTCACCAAAAAATGAAGTGATATAAAGGTCCAACAACACATGAAAAGACGGACAAAATTGCTAGTTTTCAAGAAAAGAAATATTAAAACTATTAGACAAACTTCAGAACAGCTAAAACTAAAAACAAACAAAAAAAAGGTACAGTGTCAACTGTTGGGAAGGATGTGAAACTAACTCTCATACATTGCTTGTGGGAAAATGATTCCATTACTTTGGGAAGCGGTTTTGTAGTTTGTTTTAAAGTTAAATATATACTAGTTCTGGTCAAGATGGCAGTGTAAGTAAATGCAGTACTCACATCCTCCCACAGCACATTTCAATTACAACTACAGAACAATCATCATTAAGAACTACCTGAAACCTAGCTGAATGGAATTTTCACAACTAAGGATATAAAGAAGAAACCACACTGAAACTGGTAGGAAGGTTGGAGACTCGGAATGGGCTGGTCCCACATCCACAGTCGGAAGTCTATCTTGGCTGTGGAGGTCCCCTCTGAGAAGTGAAGGGCTCCAGTTCCATACTAGGTACCCCAGCCCAGGGTTCCAGTGCCAGGAAGAGAAGTCCCTATAACTTCTGGCTGTAAAAACCAGTGGGGATTATGGCTGAGTGAGACAGAGGGGCTACTAGAGTTCTAGGAAGTTCCCCTTAAAGGGACTATGCACAAACTTACTGGACTCATGCCTTTGAGTTCCAGCACTGGGGTAGCAGCTAAAAAGGTACCAGAGACATATGAGGAGGAACTGAATTGTCTGGCATCAGGGTAAGAGCTAGAGGGGCAGCTTTCTCCCAGAGAGAAGTGTTGAGTGGCCATTGTTCCTTTGTTGGCACCTCTCCACAGAGCTGGCAAGCAGGTATCATATTTGAGTCTCCATCAACCCAGCTAACACTGTTCTTCCCTGCCCTGGTTATTCCCTGAGACCCCACCCCACCCAAGTTGTGAGCCTACTCAAGCTGTTTCCATACAAATGTGTATGGCTTTTCCATAACAAATAGCCTGTGTTTGCTCATGCTTCAGACTTTCCTAAAATCTCTTAAACAAGCAACATCTGATCTCACTGTGTCCCATACCTCTCATTAAGTGGTCCCAGGTTTGGCACTAGCAGAAGCCAGCCTTGGTTAGGAGCTTGGCCTCTTCTGGGCACCTTCAAATCCAGCCCAAGTAGCTACCATTTGAAGATCACTTTGTAGCTCATGCTAGGTAGCCCTGGCAGAACACAAATAGCAGCTGACCTTGGCTTGCACCAACTGGGAGGCCCCAGAACCAGCAAACTTGGTGGACAGTTTAGACCACAGCAAAACACCACACAACCTCCTCCACAAGGGACACACTAAAGGGGAAGACCCACTGGGCAACAGAGCCCCACTGTAGTAAGTCCTGCTCCATGGGGTGGGCCCCGACACAGCTGATCCTCCATAGTGTTTGTAACCAGTCTTTGCAGTGGATGGGCCTGAAAGTAAATCCCTCCTATTGCTATACAAACAGCAATCAAGGCTCAAATACACAGGAGGGTGTACACAGCCTACCTAAGGTAGGTGCCTACCTGGAGTGCCCAGCTTGGGTGATTTGGGGAGGCTGTGCCACTGGACCCTACAGAACACCTACTACATTAGGTCACTCTACCAAGCCTGGGGGATGTAGCAGCTACATCAAATACATAGAAACAAACACAGGGAGGCTGCCAAAATGAGGAGACATAGAAACTTATCCCACCTGAAAGAACAGACCAAAACTCCAGAAAAAGAACTAAACAAAATGGAGGCAAGAAATCTACTAAATGCAGAATTCAAAACACTGGTTAATGTTTAAAAGGACGCTCAAGGAACTTAAGGAAAGAATAGATGAAGTTACTGATGAAAAGACTAAATATGAAAAGCTGTGAGTTTCTACTGTAGTGACATTTCCAGGATTTTGTATGGATTTACATGATTATACTATTGAAAGAGATATAACTCCAAATTATATGCTTATTATCATGATTTACAGTCAGGTAACGTGAGGTGATGGTATTAATCCTCACATTAAAAGGCAGTAATCAGCTCATCTTGTTGCTCTGAATTCAACTCAGTGATAAGGTGCCCTTGGGGCATTTCTCTTATTGAGGCCTGTGATCTCGGGAGGTGCTTATATAGGAGAATGCGCTGGCCTGCGGCATTGCTTTTGATGAGTTCTTCTGAGGAACTAACTCAGTCTCATGAATTGGCTTATTGTTCTGACTGTTCGAAGTGCGGAGGAAGAGTCCCACTGGAGCCTTCTAGAAACACCTCATTAAGAGGTGTTAGAGGAGAGAAGAACCTGAACTGAGGAAGTGATGGTGGAGATGAAAAAGAGAAGGTGGATTCCAGAGGGACTTAGGGGAAAACTGATCACTCATTGAATGATGTGTTTATGTGCATGTGTGTAGAAGAGGATTCAAGAATTGTTTTCGGTTTTTGCGTTGGGAGAATGGCTGGAATACTGCAATAATTTGCTAAGGTAGTAATCTGGGAGG